>NC_072822.1:21145000-22602500 GCF_027744805.1 Dunckerocampus dactyliophorus | reverse complement strand
TTTCACCTCAGATTTGGTTTCAAATGCTGATACTATGTGGGAATGCACATAATGCGTGATTTGATGACCTAATTGAACGCTAATGGGCATATTTGTTCCGTACACAACCTCTGGATGGTGGATTTGTATTCACTTAGTGCTTTTAAATTGATGCTGTCATATTTTTACACAATACATAAATAACATAAATGAGATCGCTATAATGTACAGTACGTATGTGACTAGCTATAGTTCACTGCTAATGATAGCGCTGCCAATGCTATTTACATCCATTCTTGATGGTCGTCACATTGACAGCCTGTAAATGGCAGCTTATAACCCATATTTTAGCTCGCAGTTCAAAGCAAAACTCAGCGGAGAGACAGCTCACATCTAAAAACACTTGGGGACACTCGTATGCCAAGGTACCACTGTATACGACCATAAAAACAATACCTGCACTGCTCCAGTCTCTTGCAGGCGACGTATTCTTTGATAACTCAAATCACAGCGACAGTAGATACAAATGACTTTGGTCCTGTTGCAAGAGCCATCTGCCAGGGCTTTCAAGCAAAATTTACCAGTCAAAATACCCTTTTATTTGTTAATTTCTGCTCAATATTTGTTCCCCCTCATGGCTATAGTCACCAGTGCTTCCTCAAACTACGGTGTGAGCCGAGGGTCAAAGAGGACATGCCCACGTCAATCACGCGTCAAAAAAAAATAGTGCCGTTAAAGGCAGATTCCATGAATGCGTTAACTTTGACAGATGTAGTAATAATAGAATAAAATACAACACTAATAATTTCAGTGTTCTTTTACTTTTACTTACTAGTTTATACTTGTATTTCGCACCCACACAACAATAATGTGGGCTCATGCCACAGATAGGGTTATATGGAGTGCTATAACTAACGCATGAGTAAATCAACGCAGTTCATAGCAGTGATGACAATACGATTTTCAGAGGCAAGTCAAGGACTGGTGGGTTTGTCACTGTACTGCTCCATCTTGGTCAGCTAACCAGTTCTACAACTTCAGATCTATGTACTGTTTTTTCCTTTGTTGTTGGACTTTCGGGTTTTCTGTATTCCTCTAAGACTAATTGTGATATGAAAGTTGTATCTGCTTTGCATCCAGATGCCTGACAACAACAAGACTACAACTCTTAAATTTCCCCAATTGTGGGATGAATAACGTACGTTATTGTATTTCATTCCCAGCAAATCAAATTCAAATTCTATAATTTATCTGAAAACTGTTATTAAAATGCCATTTCCTTGAGCTAACAAGCAACCACAACTATGCCGCACGGGTTTAATTATTAATTAGTAAGTAAACTGGATCTACAAGTTGATAATTGTCCTTTGATGGCCATTGCCATAGAAATAATGTCCCATAGGTGGTATGCATCCAATGGTAATTACCTGCCTTAATCTTGTAATCAATTGCATATTCAAGATAGAAAAACTTTCATTTCGTATTTGTATTCCAAACAAAAAGATGTGGGAGCATGTGAAAAATACTAAACTAAACACTGACTCCTCAGCAATTGGAATTCGAACATGATAGCAGAAGGTGCCAATATTAAAACATGTTCCAACTCATTAGTGTGGGGGCGATATATTATCTTATACAGATGAACATTGCAATTAGGTGTTGTGTCATTCTTTATCAAGCAAATAATATTACCCCACCCACCACCCCCAGCTTGGTCCCGTGAGCCCAGTTCTGGTTGGATTTCAATGAAGAGGAACGTAGTTCCGGTTAGTTGCTGGGGCCGCTTCGGTAAAAAGTTTGGCTTCTCAAAACAATATGCGTTCGAAAGAGTAATACATTTGCATCACAAAAATGCCTCCTCGAAAAAAATCAGACCTCACAAATCGCTCGACGTTAGCGCGCATTGATACGAATAAGGCAAAACTATCGCTATCGCCTGTCCATTGTTGTGTTTGTGATGAAGATAGCTGGGACACTCACATCTTCATCTGCTGTGCAACACATACGTAAACAAGATGGCCACGATGCTCCCATGACACACACAACAGTGGACAGGCGATAGCGTGCATTGATACGAATGGAGAGAAAGTAACGCCAAGTGATTTGTGAGGTCTGATTTTTTTTTTTTTTGTTGATGTACTACACTGCTGATGGGGATGTCATACAACTTTATGGGACAAAAAAATCCAAACTAACCCTTGAATGCTGTTGTCCGTGCCACAATAAAGCAGTGCTTCCCAAACCTTTCACAGTCACTTACCCCTTCAGACTGGAAGTCATGTACCCCCCCACTCCTGCACACACAAAATAGAAACCACACAATGAAACATCTTTGATATATTAAATATATTATGACATTCTATAAAAAAAAATTGTTATTTTTCAACTGCACACATAGGCTACTAATTTAAAACAGAACCTTTTAGAGTTTCCTTCTGTTTGGTGAATTTATATTATGAATATTATTACTAATTATATATGACATTATATTAAATGGTGACAAGCTGTGGTAAGATGTGGTGAACTGTGACCTTTATGCTCATTTGCTGTGCTTTGCGTGCAACAACATAGTACGTGATAATTATAATTATAAATAAATCAAAACAAAAATAAAAATAATTATAAATAAAAACAAAGGCACATAATGTACAGAAATCAATAAGGAAATTAATTCAATATGAGGCTTATTACTGAGCCAAATGGACATATGAGCACATGTAGTATGAGATTATGCATTAAGCAAAAATTCACAGCAGCACAGAGCTAACATTATTAAAGCTCACCTTTGTGCATTTACACACAGCATTAACATTTGTGAACGACGACGAGATGAAAGGAAGAATAGAAAAAACATGTCTGTCTGTGCAGTCTCAATCTGCGTCACACATGGTATGTTCATGGACCGCTGAACAAAGCAACCGCAACACCCGAAGAAGACACTTGAAAGGACAAATTTACTTACTCGTGCAAAATTGGGGGCTTTCTAACATAGTCAGCGCATCCAGTCTACAAACAAATGACAGGCTCATACAGCTCGGAAAACACACTGATTAGTCACAGCACCACGTAAGAAGACCGGCTCTCATTTAGCACACCATATTAGTGATCTGGAAAAATCTATAAGACTTTTAATGCACAGCGTCATCATCAAACTTACTAATTTGTTCATCTAACACACACACAACAATGAACAACTTCATGCTGTCACTTTTATACACTGTACTTAGCTACTACCTGTGCTGTAGCTGTTCACATGAGGCATTCGAGTACATTACGTAAATCTCAGGGTTTGGCGCTAATGTATTCAAGCCTTTTTTAATTTTTATTCAGGCACAATTTTTATGTACGTGTACCCCACTTTGGGAACCTAGGGTATGAAGTATACATAATACAAATACATACATACTGTAAATATAAATATACCAAATATATGTTCAGCATCTATCTATAGCAGCCTTCGTGGCACATTCACTTTTCCAATGTTGCCTTAGTCCATTTACAACAGTATCTTTAATATTGAAAGGCAATCTAGGAATGGAACCAGCAAAATCTGCCAGACTACCAACTCAGCCATGCAATCACAAAAGTCCAAATCACAAGTAACAAAAAGCATTTGGCATTCAGTTACCAGAGAACCTCTTGAATGAAAACAGTATTTTCTGCAGACTTGCTGTTTCCCCCGTTTACCTCAAAGATTTACATAGAGCTTAAGGATGCGACAACCTCCTAAATTAGCATTTTGGGAGTGTTGTTCCTTTTCTAGTCTCCGAGCTTTGTTTATATCTTGTAACTCTGTGAAAGTATGCTCATGGGGACAGAGCCAAATCGAATGTTTATATGATTGTCATGAGAGGACCAAGCAGAGAAAGAATATTCCCAGGGCCTCAGGTTGTTGTAAGTGGGTTTTTTGGGGGGGGGGTTTTGGAACAAACACAAACTTGGAAAGCTATCAGAAATACAAGTATATCAGAATCAGAATGGCCTTTATTATTAGGGGCATGTCACAAGATTTCTCATTCAGTATAAAAGAATGTCTTGTGCTAATAAATAAGTTAATTAATCACACGATAAATGAAAATTAACTCGATAATTTTGCCGGCCTCCATAGATGGTCGTGTGCATACGTGTGTGTTTTCCTCGTCTCTCACCTCCAAACTTGCAGGAAGAGAGTTCTGTGCATTGGTTCAGCACCTAGACGCTTCATACGCTTCAACAGTGAACAAAGTGAGACCTGTCAGTCATACAGTTGCTTTGTCTCTGTGGGGGAGGCGGTGCCGCTCGCATACAAACAGCAGAAGAGTGGAGCTTTCTGGTCCATGCAAGGATGTGACGGGAAAAGATGCTTGCAAAACCACATGCCACTGCCCCCTTGTGGGAATATTAATAGTGGACAAAGTGAGCCCATCACACGAAGAGCCAGCATGCCGAATTTTTCAAAAGTGGTAGCAATATAAAAGGCAACAAAAAGAACTTGCCCACCTCAAACATATCCACTTGCCGCCATGAAGCATTTTCAAAAAGTGAGTAAAAATCACTTAAAAGCAAAACAAGCTGAAATATGGCATCGCTACTATGAATGATACTACATATACCGTATTTTCGCGACCATAAGTATTAAAAGGTGCAGTCTCAGTTACGGGTGCTATTTCTGTATTTAACACATACATAAGGCGCACCGTATTATTGGGTGCAGGCATGGTAAAACATACACTAGCTTAAAACATGCGGTAGCATGTATGCACGCTAAAACATAAGCTAGCATGCATGCTCGTGTATGTTTTTAAAAAGGCAGCAGGAGCAAAATTGAGTTTGGTTGTACTTTATTGAAGTATTTAACAATGTATTGATCAATCCTTACCCAGAAATCCATCAAAGTCCTCATCTTCTGTATCCGAAATGAACAGATGGGCAAGTTCTCCATCAAACACGCCAGGTTCCCTATCGTCATTGTCAGAGTCAGTCTCAATGCCGTACGGCTCCTCAGAAATGATGCTGGCTTTTGCGAAAGCTCGAACAACAGTGCAAGCAGACACGTTAGCCCAAGCATCCACAATCCATTCACAAATTGTGGCGTAACTCGAAAGGCGCTGCCTCCCAGTCTTAGTAAAGCTGTGTTCACCATCTGTCATCCATCGCTCCCACGCCGGTCGCAACTTTAAACGCCGTATTTATACCGATGTCCAGCGGTTGGAGTTCCTTCGTCAAGCCTCCCGGAGTGATGGCAAGCGCCGAGTTCATTTGCTGCACTTGGTTTTTCACAGCGGCTGTGAGATGGGCGCGCATGGAGTCACAGATCAACAGGGACGGTTGGTGCACCTGGTTGGTACTTGACGAAGGGTGCAACAATTCCTCGAATAATTGGAGTACCTCGATTACAAAAACCACGCAGAGGATGAAAAAAGGAAGAGGAGGCGACAAGGCAACGAAAGAGAAGGAAAACAAAATGTAAAAAACAGACAGAAAATGTGGCTAAACAGCAAGTAGAACACCGTGACTTGTATCAGTTATAACTTGGCACATACATACCACAACAGCACATCTTACAGTATATGTTGCATCATCTCCTCCCGAATGAAGCGGAAGCGAGACAAGGTTAAATTAATGTAGCGCAAATCAGTGTGATTAAGGTTAATTTACCTTTCTAACATAATGTTAGCCGTGTGGAGGACTGGCTTTCTCTTAATTATGACTACTGTCAAATGTGTGCCAGTTTATTACGATGGTAACGTGACTTCATACAGGATTTATTACAGTGACAGGGAGAGAGACAGTGGCAGAGCGCACTGATGTGCCTGCTCATGCAACAGTAATTATTGCATGTTAATGTGGCTTGAAATCTGCCTTTGCAACCTCAAAATTAAGGCACAAATACACAACTCCTCAGATGTGCACCTCCAAAAAACGCCGTTCGTTAGGACTGACTATAGTGTAACGCTGCCCCTCAACCACCATTGCTTGCCCACGCAAACAAACTAAAGAGTCGTAATTCCCTCATAGAACCAACACCACTAGCCCGACCCCGACGAAGATCTGCAAAAGCAGGGGTGCCCAAAGTACGGTCTAGGGGCCATCTGCGGACTCATTTGTCATTGCATCACTGCAGAAACAAAATACAATTTAAATAAACAGCAAAAAATTGTAAAAATAGAGCAAAAGGCACAATGAGAAAAGCTGAAATGTTGACGCCAACAACCAACAATAATACAAATCTTTGTATTTAAAAACAAAGCTTTAAATATCTATCATGTTTTAATTTACTTTAAAAACCGTTCTACAAAATATGTTCTGCACAAGATGTGGAATGGATGGGGGGGTAGGATTAAATAAGCTTTGCTTCTTCCTACTCCTTTTGGACATGTGGAACTGTGAAATGATTCATGAGATGTATTCCATTGTAACCTTCATACATGTTCAAATACAATTTGAACCAAATTTGAACCAAACCACCCCAAATAAATAGATAAATATAAGTATAATTTAAATATATATACAATATATATTTGGGGGTAGAACCTGCTCAGGTTCACGGCCGAGACCAGAGATCTTGGGCGCAAAAAGTTTGGTGACCACTGATGCAATGGAACAAGGAAGTGTGTGTCTCACTCACTTAGTAGAGAGTAATGTGTTACACTACAGATAGTGAACACTGCAAAAACTCTGTCTTATAAAGAATGTGTCTTATTGCTAGTCGGCCTGTCTAAGTTTAGGATTTATACATGCACAGCCTGGGATGGATAAATTCATCTACAAAAGCACCATAATTCAGACCCAAGGACATACAGCTTATTTCTATGCACAATGTGATTTAAAGAAATAACGGTTGATTATCTAAAAATGTAAACCAATTGGTCGTTCGTTATTTAGTGAAATGTGTATTTATAATTGCTCTTTAACCAAGCAAAAACATTTTTTTCCGATTACTCTATTAAATTTCAGTAGAATACTTGATTACTAAAATATTGGCTAGCTGTAGCCCTATACTTGACATGCTTGAAGATACTTCTGAACAAGTTTCAAATTGTTTTTGCTGTTGTAGGGCCAAATTAAAATCTTCCAAAACAATCTCCCAGGATAGGAACCATGTTGACATTTTAAATGTTCACAAAGAACCAAGCAATTACGCTGATGCCCTTTTCATACACAAAATCCTGGGAACTGGTTCAGTCCCCTTGCTGCAGCAATCAAGCTCTAAGCTCTCTTATGCTTCTCCAATGTCATTGTTAAAGATTGTGATTTCGATGAAGTTGCGAAGAGCTTCATCATTTGAGAGACTGAAGACATAGCAAGCTTTGAACAGTTCGCCAAATGCTGCAACTGATGTGTGCCTTGCATTGAATCTGCTTTTGGTAAATAAGGAAGAACCACTGGGTGTCCTTCTTTCGCTCACCAATGCAGAGGAGAAATGTTGGTCTTGTGTCCACAGTCTCAAGGAAGGTGGTCACACTGGCTCCTTCCTGTAGGTAAAAGGGGCAACAACAGCAAAAGTAATTTTTTGCATGGTTGTCATTACTCAGGTGTTTCATCACTTTGAATTGTCTTGATCCTGCAATGTAGCCCATATTACCATCTGGATCATAGCAGTGTTTAAGACAAACAAAACAGAGGCACAATTGCTGAACACAATATTTGAACTCTGACCATATAAACCTGGTAAAAAATAGAAGCTAAGCAACCTCTGAAACAAGATTTGAGTACAAACTACAGAAATAAAAAATGAAAACCCAAACAAAGAGTGACACAGAATCCCTTTACCCATGTAGCTCAATCATATCTGCAACCATGATGTTCACCCTCTGTTTACACATTGTATGAGTTAGTGTTTTAGTCTTGTACTCCTTGAAGATCCTTTGGATTGGCCTTTTAAACACTCAGGTTCTGTCAAAACATGAAAAATTATACAGCCATATAACATGTTTATGGGAATTTAAGGGGATTTTCAAAGAAACAAAAGCGATGGCATACCTTTTACACTTACAATGTATAGAAACACTTATTTAGGAGAAATCTACAGACAGTTTTGATAATATTAAATGAACTTTACATGCATGAGCTTGCCTGTCTTGCTTCATCCTGATCCACTGTATAACAGAAACCGTTTCCTCTAAAAGGATATTTATTTTATTATTTATATATTTATCACCTATTTAAACTTCTACTTACCTACAGATGCAAAACGACTCCTAATTGCCAACTTCTTGCACCTACTTTTCATTCCAGCAATGTGACGTGAGGGGTGGAGTCATTTTGAAATGCCTGTGGATGAGGCTTAAGGCGCTTTAACACTGTTAGATGTTAAATGGAGTGTTTAAGTTTTGAATGTCTTTATTGTGACACTAACCAGATATGAACAATTTCAACACTCCATTTCAACATTTTCATAATAAAGTGTTTATTGAACATTTTAAAGAATATACAGTTAGGTCAACTCCAAATAGAGTAAGATTGACACTTTAATTTCAAGATTCTTGTCAATCCCAAAAAATTAACCCTCAATTTGCTGTGTTTAATAGACAACGACAAGTAGATAAGACAAAAGCAGTGAGCTGGCACTGTTCAACTACAAGTTGGAATTATTAATGCCGCACTTCGGCCAATAAAGAGCTTACCTGTACTACCTGGAAGTTGTTTATAATGTCAGAGTTTGTTTATTTCAGCGGCTGATATGTGTAGTGTTAACGATCTCGGTAGTGCCATTAAAGAAGGCCCAGGTACCAAATGCACCGCATGCTACTGATAGCTACAGATCAAGCATAAATGATTAGTAGTAGCAGCTGCAGCTGTCATTATTATTTTAACTCTTAGAGTTTTTAGTTTTTGTTTCATTTTATGGAAAAAGTTATAAAACATTTCAAATGTGCCTGCTTTGTGGTGTTAGTCTGTTTGTCGAGTCCTATATTTTGTCATTGTAGTTTTCTTAAAAGTAGTGTTAAAATATTTTCTCGTCTCACTCTCATGAACCCAATATTATGTATCCTCTCGTGATACCCCTGTTAGAAATACAATTGAACATTCTTCTGTTGCTTCTATTTGTCGTTTTTTTCAATGTCACATCTACAGTATTTGTGACTTTCCAACCATTAACATCTGTAGTGACACCGATCAACTGCATTCAGGTGCAGTCTCGTGAATTTAGACCATTTTTTAGAACATTAATAACCTAAAGGAAGTAAAAGGTATTACAGAAGTATAAAATATGACCTGTTCATATTTTGTCCTTGCAGGTGTTTTGTTGTTTGGTCCACCGGGATGTGGGAAGACCATGATTGCTAAGGCAACAGCCAAAGCTTCTGGCTGCAAGTTTATCAATCTGCAGGCGTCCACACTGACCGATATGTGGTACGGTGAATCCCAAAAGCTGACGGCTGCCGTCTTCTCATTGGCGATCAAACTCCAGCCTTGTATAATTTTTATTGATGAAATTGGTGAGTGAATCAATGACTGACGGGATGACTGTCAGTATAGTTTATTTAAAAAAAGTGTTTTATATATATATAAACCGCAATGCAGCGAGCAACGACTGTACAGTAGTTTTTGGTACTGCGTCAATTGCAGAGCTCATCTCAAACAGGCTGAGTTAGCTACTTGAATAAATTCTACATGCTCATCATAAACATGTGATCAAATTACTTTGTGTCACAGTGAGCCTGCAAGCAGCACTGTCACAGCGACATTTGACAGTAGCAACATTTTGAAGAAGTGTCCCAGATAATTGGTTTAGCCCTCTAAACAAGCATCACTGTCCTGCACGTGTGTGTTACACCTAGGGCTGGCTGACAGCACAACTGGTATAGTTCCAACATAGTTAAAATTACTATGATTATTATGAAGTTTGTAAAATGATTAATGATTTTAAACCTCACCCTAGCAAACATTTTACTGATGTGGTAATTTGAACTGTTACTCGGCTACGTATCATTGGCCAACCATTGGGTATTATTAGAGGAGATTTTGATAGGGCGCCAACTACAACATATAAAGTATCAATACTTCTGGCTAATGTGTGTTCTTAGATCAAATTTCAAGATACTAAACAATTAGCATGTATGTAGTTCATAAAAAAAAACAAACTCACAATATATCAACATTTTAGCTATCAAGCAGGCACATAACATAACATCAGTACAACAGTAGCGGGAAGAGCCATGCGTTTTACAAACAAGTCCTTAAATTGTGGTTTAATCCTCAGGTCTGCTGTGTTGAATCAGTACACACATACAACATATTGGTTTTGTCTAATACTGCACGAACTATTTTTGATCCCACTTTGATCTCCAGGTACATATGAGTCTTCTCTATATTTGTCTTTGTTAGAGTCATTTCTCAGGAACCGCTCCAGCCTTGATCACGAGGCCACTGCCATGATGAAGGCCCAGTTCATGAGCCTGTGGGATGGGCTGGAAACATCCTCAGCGACTCAGGTATAAATTGCAAGCTCTGACTCATGCTGTAATGTGCCAACAGCTGCTGGGTCTGTTTAGTGGTCTCCAACTTTTTTCTTGTACAAGCTACTTTTACAAAATGAAAATGGCCGAGAGATACAGGTACCTTTGCAGTGGTGCCACATTTTACTTTACTTTAATTCCAGACTGTAATAACGTGCTCACCCATGTTGTGTTATTGTTCCCACTGTAGGTCATGATCATGGGGGCAACAAATCGACCTCAAGATGTGGATGCTGCTATCTTGCGCAGAATGCCCACCACTTTTCATGTTGGTCTTCCTGTAAGAACTCTTCTTCTGTTACTTAAAAAAATAGTTCACACGCTGTATCTAATCAGAATATGGTCTGATGTTTGGAGGATCCCGGTTTGTGTCATTTTTTTCTACATTTTTATCATACAACAAAGCATGATTCTACATAGGGATATTCTTTATAAAAAGTACAAAGTAAGCTATCTTGAATCCAAGTCAAAACACATTTAAAAAAAAAATACTGTGTGATTTAGGAATGTTTGGGTTGTTCATGTGTGATTTACAGAAACCCTTTTTAACCTCTCAGGAACAGTTTTTGCATTTATTGTTAGGGTGGAGATGTCACCACACAAATATGGAATCATGGTACTTTGCTTGTTTGTTATTGTGCTTTATTTTTGTCTTAGCAAGAATTGTTGTCCTTTTCTGCAGAACGCAAGACAAAGACAGGACATCTTGAGGCTGATTTTAGCTGGAGAAAATGTAAGATATGTGCAGTACAGAGGATTTAACACCATTGCCCTGGCTGTGGTTCTCTCATTTTACCATCCTACTGTCTCCTGGGCAGCTGAGCAACACCATTAATCTGAAGGAGATAGCCGAGAAGACGGAAGGCTACTCTGGCAGCGACCTCCGAGAACTTTGCCGCGATGCCGCCATGTACAGAGTTCGAGACTACGTGCGCAAGGAGCAGATGAGGCAGATCGCTCAGCAGTTAGGGGAAGTCCAGGAGGAAGAAAAGTAAGATGCACACTCACATTGCTGATGAGCTTCTATTTGCAGAATAACAGTAGCAGCCTCAAACTCCAGCTTGAGGTTAGGCCATTGCGGGTCTCTTACCGACTGTACATTTTTAATGCTACAACTTACAAATTATTCATGTTGTGGTATTTTGATCACAAAGCACTCGAAGTGATTGTGGTATTATGAATCATGAATTAATAAAGTGTACAAATGCAGATGATAAAAAGCTCAATGCTAACAAACAGTACTGTAAGTGTTCACATTGAGAGGGTGATGTGTTTGAATACACGCAGAAGTGTGATGCTTGTTGCTTTCATTTCAGGACTTTAGTGAAGGAAAACAGACAAAAATAGGAAATGATACGTGTGCTCAGTTGACCAGTCTAACCTACAGTATGTGATTGTACCTCTACGTGGTATAAAATGCGTAACAAGTCATAACTACTCAGCAGACACTTCATTCAAAACTCATGCATAATATAATAATGACAACATGTTTCAGTTACATAATTTAACTACGTAAAAATGGGAAAATATTAAATACGTTTCTCAGTCTGGTGCAGTGCAGTTCTACACTTCTGCAAATTACAGCCATGCTAATAAACAGAGGTTTTTTTTGACTCGAGAGGGGATTTTATTACATCTGCAAAAGTAAATATTTGATCATGAATACTTGGTCATGTTTTTGCCCTCATTAGATGATGCGTGCACCTCATCCTGAATTGAGTATCGGTATATAAATAAAGATTAAACTGTGATGTGGAACTTTCACATAACAGTGCACTTCTGCTGCGTGTACTTAGTTTTATGATCTGTTCTGCAGACTAGTGGCTGACGAGCAGTTGCGTCCAGTCACCCAGCTTGACCTCCTCTTTGGGCTGGACAAGATGAGGGAATCCAAACGAGCCACAGTGTCAATGTTACCAAGCGTGTCTGAGGTTCCGCTGGACTGAACATCATCAAGTTGGACTTTTAGTCTTTATTAAGTATTAATTTTTCTGTTCTCAGTGATCTACAGCAGGTGTACTCCTCCGATCATTTGTATTCTATACAGTGGATCCCCGCATATTTGTGATTGTGCATTTGGAACTCCACAAATTCACAGATTTTTGTAAAAAAAAAAAAAAAAAAAAAAAAAAGGGTATTTTCATTATTATTTATTTATTTTTTCTCCAGTAGTAGGCCGTTATTTCCGCAGAAAACACATCTCATTCCCCCTAAGTCTGTAATAATTTAGAAATACATAATAGTAAAGCATAAAATGTTCATCCATCCTTTTTCTTCCGCATATCCAGAGTCGGGTCGTGGGGGCAGCAGCCTAAGACGGGAATCCAAGCTTCCCTCTCCCCGTCTGCTTAGTTCAGCTCCTCCCGGCAGGTCCTGAGGCGTTCCCAGGCCAGTTAGGATAAATAGTCTCTTCAACATGTCCTGGGTATTCCCCGAGCCCTTGCTACCAGTTGGACGTGTCCTAAACACCTCCCCAGGGAGGCGTCCGGGAGGCATCCTAACCAGATGCCTGAGCCACCTCATCTGGCTCCTCTCAATGCAGAGGAGCAGTGGCTCTGGTTTCTCCCAGATGACAGTGCTTCGCCAAGTCCACAAAACACATGTAGACTAGCTGGGCAAACTTCCATGCACCCTCAAGGGCTGTTCCTCTTGAATCCGACATTCAACTATCCAGGGGACCCTCCTCTCCAGAACCCCTGAATAGACCTTACCAGGAAGGCTGAGAAGTGTGATGCCATGTTAGTAGGCACACCCTCCAGTCCTTCTTAAAAAGGGGACCACCAACCTGGTCTGTCAATGTAGAGGGACCGCCTCCAATGTCCACGCGATGTTATAGAGTCGCGTCAACCAAGACAACCCCACAGAATCCAGGGCCTTAAGGAACTCCAGGCATATCTCATCCACCCCCGGGGCCCTGCCACAGAGGAGCTTTTTGACCACCTCGGCAGCCTCAGTAAATGCGTTTAATACGTGCTTGAGGCATATTTAGGGCTTAAAACTGTGTTGTGCATCTATGCATTTAGCTTGTTAGCTTCTTTTGTCACGAGTGAACAATGGCAATTGAAGAGAGAAGGGGAGGGTCCTGGAGCTGAATCTAATGTAATAATTACAGTACAGTAGTCGCTTTTATTGCAAATGTTGATCCGAAATCAGAGGAGAACGCCACATCAAGCTAGCAGGTTTGGTTTGGGGGGGGAGGGAGAGAGCCATATGTCAAAAAGACATATTTTTATGGGCGTCTCAATTACTCACAGTTTTTCACCATTCGCTGGTGGTCTCGGCAACCTTAAACATTTTTTATCTTCAGGCTGGGAGTGTAACCAGTCTGTAGTAAAAATGAACATGGGACAGCATTGTTTTTTAAGGCCTTCTTTAATGAGCTACAGGAAAAAAGTCAGCGACATGAGCCATGTGCACACTTGAACCACTCATGGAGGTCTCCTATGGGATGCATTTTTACAACATCACTCCTCCACGTTCATCCATAGTTGGTCAATGCAGAGCACTTGATGAACATTGATGCATATGGATGAGCCTGATGATTTTTAAATAGTGAATCATGGCGGCAGCTAAGAGACAGTTTGCATCATGTTCCATCTGCCAGTGTAGTCATCTTAATGAGTGCTGTGCTTTTTGCTCAAATTATATTGGGGTGATATACAATTTGACAGTTAAGGTTTGGATGTTCTACACCAGCAATACCAAAACAGAAATAGTTGAAAAAGTCACACACAGACCAAATTGTTTTGAATTGTGTGGAATGGAACATTTTGTTTCTCCTCTGGGTTATAAAATCCCATGTAGAATTCACTGACTCTAAGCAGGATAAGCCGTAGAAACCATTTATTGTCGACACGTTGTGAGTTGCATATGTTCCCAATATTTTGTTTCTGTTAGCCATAGTTGTGTATTATCACAAATAAGCATCATGTTTGCTGTCAGGCCAGGTCAATCATAGCTTTTTTTGACTAATAGAGAAAAAAATAACTCAGTTTTACACACTTTGCAGCAAAAAGAGCATCTTAGTGTGTCCTTGGACTCTCAGCCAGTGACACCTCCGAATACCGTGCGGGCAGACCACTCAGTGCCAGGAAAATCGTTAAGCTTATACGCAGTGGTTGATGTTATTTTCTAATGTCGATTATGACTAACCCACTGGGGTCCCTTAAATTTACTACCCTTCCGGGTCCATAGAGGATAAAAAAAGTCTACTCCCAAAAACTGCTATAAAGTCATAACAAATTTATATTTTTACCTTCGGCAAGTGCAAGCGCAGCACAGAGGTTGTGTTTTTCCCTGCTTTTTATCTGTCTGCCTGATTGTCTGTGTTCAAAATAACTTGAAAGGTTCGGAAAGGATTTGGATGAAATTTTCAGGAATTGTCGGAATTAGGATATGGAAGAACTGATAACATTTTGGGGGTGATCCAAGATTAAAAATGTTCCCAAAATTCACCCTTTTCCCTAAAACCTGCTACTGCTGCCACATTTCTCAACCAGTTCAAGCCATTCCAACATCAAACTGTTCGACACGTTCAGGACATTCAGGCTACATATATTTATACTGAAAAAAACTCTAAACTTTCCCAAAATTCACACTCTTCTGTAAAACTGCTATAACCTACTACTGCTTTCACTTTTCTCAACCGATTCACCTCATTCCAAAATCAACTCATTCAACAAAGTCAGGATAACCGTGCTGTTATCCACAGCATAAAAAAGCCCACGTTTTCTTCTGGAACACAAAATGCCTTTGAGAGTTGTAGCTACATCCACATTTCTCAACCGATGCAGACCATTCCTACATCAAAGCATTCAAGTAATTACGGACATTGATGCAATTTTCCACATACCAATAATTACCACTTTTCTTGACATTCCATTGCAAAAATGCCTTTGAGTTAGAACTACTTACACATTTCTCAACCGATTGAGGTCGTCCTAAAGTCAAAACTCTCAACTCATTCGGGACATTTAGCCTCCTCGGTGTTAGCATGCAAATGTTGGCATATTAGCATTGCTAGCATGCTGACGTTAGCGTACTAGCATTTTTATCTATTTTCATGGGTAACGCTAGTGATAAGCCGGTTATGGATAATGCATTTTTGCAGAGTACGAGCATGAAACGAGTACAGCTCGTCATTATCCACAATGGTGATGAAGGAAAATTGGGTCACTCATTGCGTAACTAATGTATTCACTCTTCACGCTCACAGCGAGCCATGCCTGTCACTCTTTCACACACAGACACAATACAGATGGTGACTCTGCTTGCTTGGCTCGACTCCAGCTAACGTTTTACCCATCCATCAATTTTCTATGCCACTTATCCTAATTAGGGTCCTGAAGGTATACTGGAGGCTATCCCAGCTGACTTCGGGCGAGAGACGGGGTACACCCCGGACTGGTCGCCAGCCAATCGCAGGGCACATATAGACAAACAACCATTCACACTCACATTCATACCTATGGACAATTTAGAGTCTCCAATTAACCTAACATGCATGATTTTGGAATGTGGGACAAAACCTACGCACGCACCTGAAGAACATGCAAACTCCACACAGAAATGCCCAAGCCGAGATTCGAACGCAGAACAGAACAGATACAGATAGTGTTGTACTCGCTCATCCCTAGTAGACACATATAGACACACTTAGCACTATCATGCTGGGTGTTAGCATGCTAACATGCAGACACGTGCATGCAGGCATACAGAACATGCATGGACCTCATCGTTTGCCATACGTTCATTAATTCATGGTGGTCTACTATATTCAGCATAGATACTCTTTAAAAAATGCAACTTCATTGAGCGTTAAGTGGAGCTGCAAGCTCCTCCCTCCCAACTGCAACTCTAGGGACCCCAAAGGGTAGGAAATTTGTAATCTGACCCTGCAAAAACACAAAGCATCAAAATCAATTTTACGACTGATCTTATGTATTATTAAGCCTAATCTTTGACATAGAGCCCCAGCCCGCTAACATTTATTATATGGAACTGTATGGAAAAATTTGTATTGTAAGCAAAAACAGTGACATCATTGTCATCATTTCTAGCAGTTTTTTGGGAGTAGACTTTTTTTGTCCTCAAGGGACTCAAAAGGGTAGCAAATTCAAAGGGAACCCACAGGGTTAAAGTCATAATTTAACAAATAGAGCACATTAACATTACAAGAAAATTAAATGTTGAAATGTTTGAAAATAAAAAAAACAACAGAAATAGAAACGAGCCAAAAAAAGCTCATACCAATGTTCATATTAAAAACGTTTTTCATCTACTGTATATCACAAAGCTGAGATGCATGCTGTTTTTTCTTTTAATATATAGAATTTCTTAGCATATCTGCATGGTTTGGTTTACAAAATGTCAAAAAATGTCAAAGTGGCCGGTCCATCCTTAGATTTTTCAGTATGCAGCCCTCGATGGAAAGAGATTGGGCACCCCTGATCTAAGTCATGGCACTCTTTTAGCTGTATTTTTTTTTTATTTTGAAGGATGTAAAGATTTTGATGTAAATTACACATTTCAGCTTCTCATGCTGCATGCATTATATACAGTAATGATATACAGTATGGAACATGTGTGTCTTCACACAAGCACACGGGGGCGCTATAGCTGTACTGCTTCTCAGTAAGGCGGGCTAATTATTTCCATTCAATCTTCTAACATTAAGGCGACCATGAGACCGGCATGTACCACTGAGCCACTGATTGTTGCTTCAGTGTTCATTTTTCAAATAAATAGCTATACCTTGTGGTTTCATTAGAATGCCACAGGTGACAAAAATATCAGATTGTTGCTATGTCAACCTGTAATTGTGTCACTGTGGCTATTTCAGAAATGCCCCCTTACAATCGAATTGTTCTCTAATTTTTCGACGGATGCTCTACCAGTGCTGGTTGAACTGCATAACATACAGTATCATTCATAAAGAAGAAGATGTCTGTTAAATGTTGCATCGCTCACTGCTTTTATGGATTTGTTCTGATCACGTACATAATAAACTGTCTCAGTGTTGTCATACATCAAAGAAAATCATTTGATTGACATGACATGGTTTGATGTGTATTGTGTCGTCTCTGCAGATATTCTTATTGTATTTTTGAAGCTAAAAGCAAAGATGTTGAAGTTGTGCGTCAATCGATGGTTTCATTGTTGGCGCTGCTTAACAAAAATCTCACATCGCCTTTCATCAAACGTGTTGACAGTCTAAATATGTGAAAATTATAGTCTATGGCTGTAATAGCTGTCTGGCTAAGTGGTCAGAGGTCATGAATTCCTAATTACCTGCTGCTTAAAAAAAATCTTACAAGAAGTAAAAGCTTTTTATGTGACAGCAGCAATTTAGAATGCAATAATGGCTCCTCATCTGGTTTTATGTGTCCTCACAATCTGATCTGCTCTTATTGACCCTGCAGCTCTGGATATGCTTGAGTGTGCAGAACATGTTTGCAGTAAGTCATTTTATCAAAAGTCACTTTTCCTTGCCTTTAAAGCTGTTGTGCATATTTATAGGCTGGTATTAACATTCACCCAAACTACATTTATTTTAATCAATATTTTGTTATTCATCCATGTTTTCTGAAATTTGCAGAGGCTTCAATATGAGAGACAGCAGGCAGTCATTGTTGGGAGCGAATTTAGTCATCGGGGTCCTCCACATCGTGCTTTTGTTTTTGTTTTTATTCTTACAAAATGTATGTAATTTAGGCCATTTTTTTCCTGCTTTTGAAATCTGTTACAGCCATGTTTATATAACCCCCAAAACGATTTAAATATTAATGTTCATCATCTTCTAACAAGTGTGAATATGAGAATATTCTCCTTAAAAGTCCCTAAAATCCTCCTGGGAGATTATTATTACCTAACAAGTGAATCATCTCAACACTTTACTCTAAGAACATTGAGCGACATTTAATATAGTTTATTTAATATAGCTTACCGCTATTCACATCTTTACTCTCAGCTTCATCTACTGCGTTTTGATGTAGTTTTAAGCACGTGAATTAAGACTAAAACAGTAGTATGTACTTAAAATTGAAGAAATAAATCGATCAGTTTTTATGAGGGGCGTCCCAGACAATTGCCTGTGTTTGCCTAATGGTAAGTCCGCCCCTGGTCCTTGTAAAGGTGGTGTGTCATAATAGAAGTGTCTGTAGCATCTGTAGGCCAAAGTCTTGTTTGATTGACAGCTGCAGGCTACCAGTGTCGGTGCATTTACCGAGAGTGGCACAGCATCAAATTTATTTGCCAACAACACCATCATAGGATGATGCACTCATGAATACTCAGTGACAATGATCATTTAAACGAAGTAAATCCTAGTCGAAGCACAAGTGCAGAGAGGAGAGTTGATACTTTTAATGAACTGAGGAACAGAAGTTTTTAGAATTTACAGCATTTTCAAACGGGAGAATGATTGGGACATAATGTAGGTCAGACGCCTTTTGGAGAATCCTTCTATATCCACAAATGAAATGTGTTTGTTTTCTCCCTCCGCATGTTGCAAAAGAAAAATAAAACTATGACACAATATAAACCTACCTATATATTAGAAACCAGTGATGTGCGGTGAGGTTCATGGCTGGTGAGGCACTGACTCCTTTGAAGTTTTTTAAAGAGGATTAAGTTTGCAATTCATTCATAAATCAAATACTTCTTAGTCCCATTTATTCATTTCTTTTATGAACTGAAAAACATTTGTGGTTTTACCTTTTTATTTGTATATGAAGTACAAGCATCCTATCCTTGTCCAGGAAAAGTTCTGATAATTTGTTGTGAAAGACCGGTCACCTTCTGCAAGTTTGGATGGCTGCTCCACTGGGGTAACTCTGCGCCAACAAATCCTCCATCTTGACAGGCAATACCATTCATTAATGCAGCAGAGCATAAAAATATCTTTAATTCATTTGACTCTAACTGGAGCTGCTGTTAAAAAATAAAAAAATAAAAAAAAAAACCCAGCTGGCTTCCAGCTCACGCACACCTCCGCCCCTTCAGGATGAGGTGGAGTACTGCACGGGCCTCTGCGTATGGCATTTATCTGTATTTTATTGTCCAATTAGCAAGAATAATGATGTCACACTTACTTTAGACATTGCACAGGCTGTAGAAAGTCATGGTGTATAATAAATGTTTCTGCAACACTGTATTATTGGCGACATGCTGACAAACACAAACTGGCAGGTGCCATCAGTGCAGTGCACTCAGTGCAGTGGCGGAGTGGAGAGATCTGCCGCAGCCTCGTCTCAGATTTCTGCTCTGTATTTGATCAGGAAATGTGCGATGTTTACTTAGGAAAATGTTTAAAAACGATTGGAATCATACAAAAAACACAGTTACAACACAGTTCAGTAGAAACATAGTGAGGAAGAAGGACAAAATAAGCAGCAAAAAAACAACCACTTCCACACTGAGTAATAGGCCATAGTCAACCATGAAACGGTGATCATTTAGTAATGCGTCTGTGTAGGCTCTCAGTCGTACAGGAGTTGTCCAAATGAGGAGTTGTCCGTATGAGGAGCGAAACGTCCGACACCTTCACAGAAGTACAGATGACGTCTCAAGAAGCCTTTTCCTCGATCATTTAGTAATACATTTTTTGGAATGCGATAGAGTGTGGCCGCGATATTCAAACCGTGAAGTAGTGAGGGACGACTGGTATCATCAATCAGCTGTAGTTCCTCTCATCCGTATGTAGTCGGAGCCATGTTTGCACGGTTGATTACTTCTCCAATGGAGTACTTCTATTTCCCCATTGGTTTTAATCTTATTACCATAATGATTATATAATAGCCAACAAATAATAGGCTCTATTTAGTCCGTCCGAGTGTGTCTTCATGATGTGATGCATGGATGTGTGTATTGTCCACGTCTCGCTATGCAGAGGGTGTGACTCCGCTCTGCGGGCTCATTTGCTGTCATAATGACATAAATGCTGTCAGCCAAGCCCATTCACTTCCTCAGTCTCACGGCCTAAATGTGTCGTAATGAATGTGTGAGCTATGCCGCATGTTGCACGAACAGATGGCGGGGTGAATATTCACAGTTGTGTCTTTAAAGGGGCAGAGTGCAGCATTTTCCTTTGCATTTCTTTTGCATTTTCTTTACATTCTGCAAAGTTGTGCTTCTGATCATTAACCATTGATCAGTTATTCATAAATTATTGGTGACTTATTCATGAAGGAGTGGAAGTGATGTTTCCGTTCCAATTCTCTTCAATCAGAGGACAGCCCCAGTCGATAGACATGATTGAAGAATCTCTCAACTGTATCACAGCTGGTTGGAGATGTCAAAGACTTCCCATGGAGGGGAGAGCTTGATGTCTGATAGACCCACTTTTGTCTAACCGTGGCCTATCTGTATAGGGGCATTCAGCCCTGGTCCGGCGGTCTCTGATTTTTTTTAAATCAGATAGGATGAAACAAGCTTATAATGTCCCCACTGTTCGTAACGGTGCTCTAAGAGCTGCAGTGCTATCAGACGTGATTGAGCGGGCACAGAGAAATCAGCAGCGGCTGTTATGCCTGTCACATTCTCAGCATGATATCCTGATGCCCACCAATGCTTGGGGTTTTCAAATAGGAGTGGCTCTCTTCCATGGCGCATCACATAAGCATATGAAGGAGCGGGAAGCTGCACACTGGGAAGTAAGATTCAGGAGAAAGAGACAGCGTTGTATGTAATTTTTCCACTTCGGAGCAAAGCTTTTGTATTTTTTTTTTATCACACTGATAAAAGAGCAACTAATGTCAAATAATGGCTCTGGCTTCGTACAAATACTGAAGCGGTCAGAGGAAAAAATAGGAAAGTGAAAATTGACATTTTTAAAACTCTGCCGAGAAAACGGTTTGAATTAATGCGACATTTTGAGTCAGTCGTTGTCATATGCTAAGATCAACTAAGATCAACACACTGTGTAAACTACACTCTTAAGGAAAAAAGTACATGAATGTGCCTTTAGGGGCTCAGTGGCTTGTCACTGGGGTGGTACCCTCAAAGATTGTGTTTTTGTAGCCTCAACACTTTTGAGTGTCAATCAGAACTGCAGTAAAAACGTATTTTATTGGATAAATATGAAGATGCACGGTGACTCATTGAAGTCATTTATATACATAGAAGAAATATCCTGGTTCATCTTGATATGTCATTGTGCGTGGGTGCTGAACGCCTCCCCCATTTAGAGATCCTGCATCCTCAGGGTGCTCTCAGCAGCCTATCCGGGTCAGGGACTCTTCAGTTGCATTTTATATGTCTTTGCACGACACTGAGGCTTTGCCCTACATTAGCCTGCATCCAAAATCTTTGCAGGATCTTAAAGGAAGACTTTCATGACGCTAGACTTTGCTTGTTTGCACTGTTTTAAGTGGGGCAGTTTTCTGGGCTGACACTGGAATTAAAATGAGTTGTTGAGCCAGGAAGTGAGAAGATCTCAGGACTATTAAATGCAACAATTAGAACGTATCATTTTGACTTGTCTACGACCACATAAGCGTCATGTGAGGGGGAAAAAAAATATGTGGGGTATGTACTGACACAGTACATACCTGTCAACCCTTCAGTTGTCCCTGTGAATCACCTGTATACTTGGCACGCAACATAGTCCAAATGTCCACCCTGTTGTAGGACATTTTCATCTTTATTCATAAGCATTGTTGTTGTTAATACACAGTCTCTGTGCTTTTTACATTTTTGAAGACCTAAAATGTCCCTTATTTCATATATTTCATATGTAAAAGTTTTTGCTTTTTTTTAATATCAATGAATACCAATTATCTTGGAAAAAACATGTTTCATTTTAAAGCAAAATGTAGATTTCCTTTCACCTTTCATTTGCAATAAAAAGGAAGTTGAATGAACCTGAAGTACACCCAACATACACATCAGGAACAGTTTCTAGTTTTCTATTTTTAACCCCTAATCCATTTGTTGTTCTGTTAACTTCCACACCCATTTTTCTAACAGGATGGATCTTTAGTTTTCAGGTTGTTGCGTTCTCATGAGGCCCACAACCTGGTCACCTGGACCAGCCAATGTTCTCCTTGGACTTGGCCAGTAAAACTTCTTATGTATAAATTTCACTCCAATATAATCTTCAACATTCAATATTATTGGTGGGTAAGGTTCATCATCATAGTTAACAATTCACCATTACCCAATATTTTCTCGCTTTCTCTCCCTTCTCCAACCTCCCTTGCTCCTTATTTAGGTATTTTGCCCGTTTTTCAGGGTCTGCATGACGCCATTCCCTTTAGCTTTGTTTCCGCTGCAGGTAGCGTACCCTGAAAAATACATGCATGTTGTTTTAATGAGCCCTTTTAAAGGAAGTATAAGAACCTAATGTATAAAGACAAATAACCAAAATAATGAAAAACTAAGAATGGTTGCTGGAAATAGTTAATCATCTCCTTCTGAAGTCCACTTTGTTATTATGAGTCCACCCTGTTACTATGCAAAATGGTAACAGGGTGGACATTTTAGCGCCAAAGTTAGCCATTAATGGTCATTTGATGAATTACACGCTCGTACCTGGTGACCACAGACGACGATTTACCACAGTTATTGACCACATTGTATAATTTGAAAAATATTTTCAAATTTAACAATAAATAGTAACAGCATGGACACATTATTTACCACATCAGAGAAACATTCTCAAAGGTTGAAAAAGAGTAGAGTGAAAAGCGATAGTTACTCTTCTTTTTGTGTGGCTGTTGGAAGGAAGGACCTCCTGTACCGCTCAGTCCAGGGTCGCAGAGAAATGAGCCTCCCACTTCGGGTGCTACTCTGCTCTGCCATGGTATGATGTAAGGGGTGGTTGATGTTGTCTCGTATGGACTGCAGCTTGTTTTTCATTCTTCCTTACAGTGTCCAGTGTGTTGAAACCTCACCCCAATACTGAACCAGCTCTCTCCAGCCTGTTCAGCCGTCTGGTGTCCCTTGCTGTAATATTGCCAGCCCAGCACAACTGCAAAAGTCAAGGCACTACAGACCAGTAGAACATGAGCAGCATCTCTGTACATACGTTAAAAGACCCTCTTCTTATCAGGAAGAAAAGCCAACTCTGGCCCTTCTTATAGGGTGCATCCGTGTTTACGCACCACTGCAAGTTGCATTCTAGGTACACACCCAAATATTTGTAAACCTTGACTGCTTCGATGGTATCACCTTTTATGTTGACTGGCTGTAGAGGCGGCTTACTCATACGAAAGTCAATGACCATCTCCTTGCCAATAGTTTAGGAGTGGGCCATTCATCTTACTCCAGTCACAAAAGGCGTGATAGATCCAAGATCCAGGCTGTACAGGAGGAGTCCCCCGTATGTCCATGAGCAGCTAGAGCCGGATTGTATTAAAAGCTCTCGAAAAGTCAAAGATCATAGTTTTGAAGGGGCTGAGTCAAACCTGTTTAAGAAACCTGGTTCAACCTATTGGCCACGGCCACAACAGACAACTTGACTGTCTTAAGCCAGTGATGGTTTCCATACCCCCCCACACCCTCTGATATTATTGTCTTGCAACTTCCTCTGCACCTTCTTTCTGTAGTCGTCCTTAACCTTTCTCATGTTTTTCCATAATTCCTGTTGCACCCGTTTATCCCTGGTACTCTCCCTGAAGGCTTCTTTTTTTTTTTGGTTCAGCAGCCCTTGATCCCACGAGTAATCCAAGGTTTATTATTCAGAAGGCAGCGTGTGGTTCTTGGTGGCACAATCATATCCCCACAGAAAAACATGTAGCTGGTAAAACAGTCAACCTCATGTCTGTGTCTGTGACTCCCTTTTCCCTTTGTGTCCCGCAATGCTTCCCAGTCTGTGCACTCATAGTAGGCCCTCAATGACTCACTGGCTTCCTGTGTCCACTTCCGAAATGTTCTAGTGTTCACAGGTTGCTTCATGACACATAGTTCATAACATGGTCTGAGAAAAAACGTTTTTTCACGTACATGATCAGACCTCCACCTTTGATTTTTACTGCATGCTTTAGCGTCCCTGCCCGCACGGACTGCGGTGAAGCTGTGTATGCGTACACAGGAGTGACTGCAACTCGTCACACTTGTTAGAGAAGGAGTTGACATTGCCCATAACAATCGATGGCACAGCTGGCTTGTATCTTTTCCTCTTCGCTGATAGCTTAGCCTTTAACTTCTCTCCAGCACGACATCCCCGGTACACCTTCCTCAGCTCCTTTGGTAAATGTTATTTAATTCCATGTTTTGCTGTCGATCATAATTCCAGGAGAGCTGTCCTTGTGTATAACACTTTCCCATAAATACTGTAGTAGACATAGTCCAGAAAAATGGCTTTCACAAAAAGGTGAAATTAAACACCAAAGCACAGAGAGCTACAGAGACAGGCTGTCACTCAGGGCGGCGCAAAAACGAAAAATGTGTTTAGTTTATTGAATTCCTGAAGATCATGTCGCTATAGGAATGGTCATTGAGTATATTTAAAGGGATATTCATCAGAGTAACAGGGGGAACAGTAAACACAGGCACAACTTATTTTCAAGTTTTAACGCATTGAAAACTTCATATCAACAAATTACATTTGTTAGGAACGTTGATAAATAACATTATATAACAATAACAAAAATGTAGAAATTGTTTCATTTGTATGATTTCTACAGTCATCCTACACTATATCACGATTCGAACATCGCTCCTTCTGTCGCGGTTTGTCAAATATGAATCAATTAATCAATTATCGCCATTTCATGGTTCATGGTTCATGGTTGACTGTGGCCCTTTATTAGTAAAAAAATATATTGAAAGACCAGTCATATGTAGTATTCTGGTCACTGGGTGTCCGTAATGACACAAAATATTGATGAGACATGACATTACACTACATTACCTTCACACTGCATTTAGTCAGCCATGGCATGTCCGACATGATAGTGAAAAAAAAGTTCTCCTCCCATTCCATGTGGAAGTGCAAAATTTTTGTCCTTCTTCCCCACTCTATTTGAAACCCTTTCTTAAGTTTAGAATAAATTGGAGGCTAACTAGTTAGCCCACTAGCAAAGCCGTGGCCGTCTCTGGTGTCTCTGCAGTGATCCTGTAGCCTGCGCATTAGCAATGTGGTGTAAACAACAACAAAAAAAATAGTGTAAAGGTGACTATAGGGGTGTTATTTTATGTCTATAGGGCTTGAAACATGAATTTAGAAAGTCATGAACAGGTTTTTTATGCTCTCCAAAAATATCGTATTTATTAATATTGAATCCCACTTCGCAAAATTCACTTATCGTGGTCGGGTATGGAACCAATTATCTGCGATATACGAGGCCTGACTGTATTTGTAACTGTAGTCGAGCAAACATGAATGGGGACATGCCAGTTTGGTTATTAATTATTCTTCATTCCTTTTTTGGATATTGTTATGCTTTACGGTAGAAGTGGACTTACAATTTGAAATGTGATTGTTCATTTTTAAATTGGAATGTTTTTAAAACTAAATATAGCATGTGATGTCATGGTGACTCAAATGGCAGTGAATTGTAGGAATGACCCTCCCGTCACACTCCCAGTTCAAGATTTTTCTGTGAATTTCCCATATTTCAACTTTCATTAAAAAAAGCCTCCCTGGTACTGCAGGAGACATACTTGAGCCACAGCAATCTGTGAGGACAATGGTGCAGCACATTGGCAGGCGGCAAATGGGTCGATCCATCACCGCCTGGGCTGGAGAATTTTCCTTGCATTATTTTCCCTTTCCAGAAAATGTCTCTATTTTTCAAATGCAAATGTTTACATGTCTGGTCTGCAGGGGTCACTCGGCATACAAAAAAACAACAGTGTGCAAGTAAGCTTGTTGCAAAAGTAAAAGTTGGTAAAAAATGGGAGTCCAAAAACAACAAAAATAGTTATTGGGCAATGACTCAAGCTCTTTCTATCTAAATGACACCAGTGATAAATAAGACGTCCTGAAAAAGTGTTACCTCACCTACCTTCCCTGTGATGTGTGTCTCACCCTGGGGCCAAGCTCTGCTGTAGTCAAGAAAATAACATCTTTAACACAGTGGAACCCGTTTATGTTGACAACCCCTCTGTCAAACAACTCATCACCACGCCATCTCACCAACTCACTCCATCACTGACCCTCTTCCAAACCAGGTAGGCTCGAGGACATTGCATGAAGCAGAACATTCTCCAAAGGGTCTCAAGAATGCCAGTCTGTGAAATCATGTGCTTGTGAACCTGCTGTCACCAGTCAAGAGCACGGAGCGTCAAGGTGGAATCTGCCAATTCTGCTGTTCTCTGGAGCACAAGCCACACTTGTGGACACCAGGCCTTTCACGCCACCCCCTGCTGCAGGTCAATTTGTAGGCTCTGGCAGTTCTGTTCCACAAGATGGTGATTCTGCGGCGGGCCTTCTGCCCTCCTCCTGCTGCTTCACCTCCTGGTATACTGGCCCATCTACTGGTATCTCCTCCACACTCTTGAGTAAATATCACTTAATGCATCCACTCGTGGAAAAATGCAAAACTCACTCGAAAGGATGGGGAGAAAAGAACGGTCTGCGGTCATCATCTGCTAAACGGTTCCTTAATAGGTGTTGTCATGCTAATTGCCCTTCCTTCTCCATTGTCTGTCTTCCACAACTCTGTGCAGTTTCAGACATAGCAATACTCTTGATGATGCTTGATTTTAAGTAATTTTAGGCCACTGAATCCAAATACAGTATCACATGGGTCACATAAAGTCTTATCACATTTACTTATTCATAATTGCTGCCCTTGGAAGTAGAATCCGGTTAAAGCATAGTAAGTCCCAGTCAGTTACGTGTGGTGAGGTTCATGCTTGGCCAGGCACCGACTCCTTTTTTATGTTTACGTTGCTCATTAAGAAAATAACTAGAAGAACGTGAGAATAATGAACTATTGCTAAAAATGTTGGCTTCAAATATTTCTTGGTCCCATTTATTTATTTACTTTCTTCAAATGAAAAAAAAAAGTCTGTCTTCCTATTTGTATATGAGCTACACCAAGTTCAGTCTTTTATTCAGCAGAGCATAAAAATATCTTGAATGCATCTGGCTTGCTGCTCTCCAGCTGGTGCTGCTGAAATACCCAAAAACGTTGGCTTTTCCTCTCTATGGAAGGACGGCAGTGAGACGCACCTTCCAACTCACGTATGCCCCCACACCTTCAGGATGAGTAGAGTACTGCAAGTGCCTCCCATATGACATTTCTTTGTGTTTAGATTGTCCAACATGAATAATTACATCACACTTACATTAAAGGGATTGCACAAGCTGTAGAAAGTCATGGTCTACAATAAATGTTTCTGCAACAACAAATGTTATTGGCAACATGCTGACAAACAGAAACTGGCATACTCAATGAGTGCACTCAGACAGTGCTGGGCTTGCACACTAAGCTGAGAGGAGACGCTTACGGAAGCCATCAAAGGTTTCTGCCCAGCATTTGATCAGTAAATTCAGTGATTTTTCCTTAAGGAAATGTTCAAATCATGTATGGAATCAAACAAAATATACATTTATAATACAGTTCAATGGACAAATTCATATTTATTTTATCATTATTCTGCCCACCATGACACCACGCACTTGTCCCAGTGTTTGTCATGAATTAAACACTCAAATTATGACCACAAAGTATTGCATCATCATGTAAAATAACCACATTCCTAATTGTCCTAATCCCCGTAACGCCTCACTGTCGCATGAGTTCGTATCTCAACCTGCTGCTGATGTCAGCGTTTGATTTTGATTGCTATGATCGTTTGATTTTGATTTTGTTTTTGCAATTGTAGACTTCTTTACAGTAGATCCCCACACATTCACTATTCAGCATTCACTGTTACACAAATTTGCAGGTTTTTGGTCAAATACTAGTTTTTTTCTCTGACAATACGGTATAAATATGTCATAATTCAGGCAAAATGTACAGTACTGTATATACTGTATGTACCACTGCTAGAAAGCCCACAATTTTTACATGGTTATGTTTTTATGCTTTATGCTGATAGTGTTTTTTGGTCAACTGTTGAGATTTCGCACTGTGCTTGGCGGTTCTTAAATGCATCATAGTTTTGTGCTGAGACACAAACGTTTGATTGCACTTGTTTCGACATTGCTAGTCAATCCGGCCTGAAAACTTGCAGTAAGGTGAACAGAAGTTAATAAATTATCATAAGTCGTTTATGGAATTACAGCAGGCAAGCAGTGTTTATGTTTATGTGTTTATGTTTCTTATGTTCTTATTCTTTCTTGTGTTTTCTTTCTTTTCGTGGGAGAATGAACAGAATAAGATTTTCATTGCATGGTATAACTGCTGTTTTACCATGCACATGACAATAAAACTCTCTTGAATCTTGAATCTTGAATCTTGTGTGGATTATCTAGATGTGTCTTGGAAAAACACCTTCTGATTTCCATTGATCATTCTCATGTTATTATGTTGTTAATGCATTTCACTATGAATAAAGATTTTCAACAAAGCTTTTTAACGTTCTAATTTTGGAACAATTTATTTATTGACGATGTGTTGTTTTCGTAAGAAGAAAAAGGTAAGGTGCAGGTGAGCAGACATGACTTACAGTGCTGTGCACAATCTGCTTTACTGCAAATATAACCACTCTTCTAACAGAATAAGGTAATTTAACAGATGCAAATGAATATTCACATATTTTTTAACTACTGTATGTACAAACCTTTGTCCCTGGAGTCCTTAAAGGGATAGTTTGAATTTTTTAAGATGAAGCTGTAAGACATCTCCTTCAGCAGTGTAGTGCATCAACACTGACATTTCCCCGTCTTCGTCCATGAGCCGAGTTCAGGGGATAAGGATTTATTCATCATCGCAGTAAAAAAATCATGCCGTTATTCACTTTAAAATATTTGTGGAAATTGTTATTTTACATGACACTGATGGAGATAATTAGTCATTTATCATAAACACCATTACGCACCAGTGTGCTATCCGGACTAAAAGATACATGAAAAACTCAATGCAGCGCTTGAAGATTTCATTCTAATCATGATAATATTATGTGTTTGATTAGTGTTAATTATAACAAACATCAGGTTAAATACTTCTATAGGGATACAAGACATAAAGCAAATATGTTGAAGTGTTTGAAGTCTTTGGACAATTGATCAAAAATACGTTTTTTCGTTGTCCTCAATAGCAACATTTATTTACCACGGCCTTTATTTGTGTGGATAGTGTCGTGTGTAAAGTTACTCTTACAACATCTGAAACACTTAAATGTTTCAGATCACCAACATTTAAATATTATTCAATGACATCAGAACTGAACACAAAATACAGTTTTTAAATGAAACTTATTATTAATTATCATAACAGAGATTAATTGAGATCTATAAGGTTATAAAGAAATTTCTAAAGCTGTGGGACTACAACGAACCACAGTGAGAGCCATTATCCACAAATGGCCGAAACATGGAACAGTGGTGAACCTTCCCAGGAGTGGCAGGCCAACCAAAATGACCCCAAGAGCGCAGTGACGACTCATCCAAGAGGTCACAAAGGACCCCGAATAACTGCAGGCCTCACTTGCCTCAGTTAAGGTTAGTGTTCATGACTCCACCATAAGAAAGACACTGGGCAAAAACAGCCTGCATGGCAGAGTTCCAAGACGAAAACCACTGCTGAACAAAAAGAACATTAAGGCTCGCCTCAATTTTGCCAGAAAACATGTTGATGATCCCCAATACATTTGGGAAAATACTCTGTGGTCTGACGAGACAAAAGTTTAACTTTTTGGAAAGTATGTCTCGCATTACATCTGGCATAAAAGTAACACCACATTTCAGAAAAAGAGCATCATACCAACAGTAAAATATGGTGGAGGTAGTGTCATGGTCTGGGGCTGTTTTGCTGCAAGAACTAGAAGACTTGCTGTGATAAATGGAACCATGAATTCTGCTGTCTACCAAAAAATCCTGAAGGAGAATGTCGGGCCTCCTGTTTGTGACCTCAAACTGAAACCAACTTAGGTTCTGCAGCAGGACAATGGGCCTCATTCACGAACATCTTCTTAAAAGTCTTCTTAAGAAGTGTACTTAAGAAGGCGCGGGTTGGAAACTGCGCCACATTCGCGACACGTTCTTAAGTAGGGATAATCGTTCGCACCGGTGTTCTTAGGTTGATGAATGCCAACTGCGATGCCCGTCTATGTGAGGCCTAATTTGCATAGGTCACCGCCTATTATTTCCTATATAAGGTCAAAAATGTGCCGTGCGCAACAGGCAGCTGGAGGCGGAGATGGCAACGCGCAAGGGCAAGACTGAGGAGCAGCTGGACAACAAACGAAAGAAAAACTTAAATTCTACTTTAATAGAGGTGCTTTTACAAGGAGTGACCGAACACAAGACCACCTTATTTTCACGTGTATCCACCGGTCATCAGGCCATCCAAAAAGAGTCGGCATGGAGCACCATTGCAAGAAACATAAATCCCGTTTCCACGGAGAAACGCGCCGCCGCAGAGGTTAAAAAGAAGTGTTTTGACTTAAAATAGACTCAAAGAAAAAGATTAGACTGCACCGGAGGGATCTGGAGGAAACGGGAGGTGGGCCATCAATCAGAAACAAAACCGTTTCGGAAACTCTAGAAAATATTTACACAATCATGATGGAAAAATAAAGTCAAAATGCATAGTTTGTGTGTGACTTTATTTTTTCTGTGGTTACATTTGATTAGACGCTGCCTAATTAATACAGCAGCCCCGTGCTCTGGCTCAAGACGTGGCTGGGGGCGCATGTCGTTATCTGGGGGTGCTACGTGCGCAATAGGCGCACCACGTTTCATTGCGATGTTATGCAAGACGCAGCAAGCCATTATGATCCTGCACACCTGCAACAACAGAGAATCAATTATTTATCCAGTTGACCAAATAAAACATATTTGCAATGGATAATTCCTGGATTAATGAGAGCCTTCACAAACAAAGAATCAGAATGTTTGCCTCTTATTTTTTTGCCATTCCAAAGCATAAATAAACTAAAACATAATATTAAATACTACAAAACCTACCTTTTCTGGTTTGTAGAGCAGCCTTCCACCTGCGGTGTCCAAACACATCCAGCGTCCCTTGAGTATACCGATGGTGCGCTCCACGCAGGAGCATGTACTTGTGTGCTTTTGGTTGTACATTTGTTCTTGTGGGGTCTGCGGATTATTCAATGGTGTCATGAGCCAAGGTGCCAGGGCATAGCCTCGATCACCTGTAAAATAAGTTAATGGCCACATAACAACATGCAAAAGGCAATAAATTAAAATTTTACGCACCGATTAACCATCTGTCGCATGCTGCACCATGACTCAGGCACATTTCAATGGAGGAATTTCGGAAAATGTAGGAGTCGTGTGTACCTCCGGGGAAACTTGCAACAACATTCAGAATCTTGTTGCGAATCTGAGATTATTTGGATATTAATTGAGTGATACCGTTTGCGATTGAGGTAGGGAAATGGATGAATGAATTGGGATTTGAATATATATTTATCCATGGAGTATTTTTTAGTTGTTTTGATAATAAATAATTGTTGGGATATTTTATTTGCATTACATTTTTTGGATCACGTTGCATAATCCATCATGAGGGCGCATTGAAAGTGCAAGCTTTGCTTGTGCGTAAGAGTCCTCCTGAGCGTTCGTAGAATTTGTTCTTCGATCTAAGAACTGTGAGTTAAGAACACGTTTTGTGAATGCCAAAAATCTTCGTAAGAAGGCTTTAAGAACACATTTGTGCGTAAGAACGTTTCATGAATGAGGCCCAAAGATCCAAAAGACACCAGCAAGTCCACCTCTGAATGGCTGAAGAAAAACAAAATGAAGACTTTGGAGTGGCCTAGTCAACGTCCTGACCTGAATCCTATTGAGATGCTTTGACACGACCTTAAAAGGACGGTTCATGCTCAGAAACTGTCCATTTCGGCTGAATTACAATTCTGCAAAGACGAGTGGGCCAAAATTCCGGCACAGCGCTGTAAGAGACTCATTGCAAGTTATCACAAACGCTTGATTGCGCTTGTTGCTGCTAAGGGTGGCCCAACCAGTTGTTAGGTTTAGAGGGAAATCACTTTTTGACACAGGACCATGTAGGTTTGGATTTATTTTCTCTCTTAATAATAAACAGTTTCATTTAAAAATTGCATTTTGTGTTCAGCTGTGTTGTCATCGACTAATATCTAAATTTGTTTGATTATCTGAAACATTTAAGTGTGACAAACATGCAAAAAAATCAGAAATCAGGAAGAGGGCAAACACTTTTTCACACCACTGTAATATTTTGATGGTGTTACTGTCATCATTTCGCTAAATATAGTACTGTATATATCCGTCTGGAATTACATCAATAAATTTTCGACATAACTTCATCCCCCTTTTGAGTCTTTGCGTCCACCTTTAAATTAACCAGATTTTATTTTTTTTCATCTAAAATGTGGAGACTTTTAGTCAGATTTCCACGTTCATTTTTATACATGAGGACCCTGATCAATTTTTGATGTCGAAAAAAGTAGTTCCAGCTATTTGGTGGTGTCACAAAAGTAAACGGTTTTGCTTCTCTAAACAATATGGGTTGAAAAAATGTATACATCTTCATCACAAAACCATTTTCCACAAGACTTCACAAAATCCACAACACCTGTCAGACCTCACTCTGTGCTGTTTTCTCTCCCTTCTTATCACTGCGTGCTGCCGCCTGTCAACTGTTGTGCAGCTTTCCATCACCTGGTTGACAGTGTTTACATGCGTGAATGACGAACACTGCAATGCCAGAGAGTTAAAGTGATAAATATATTCTCACAAAAGAAAATATCTTTAAAAAATGGTGTGGACTTGAAATTAGCTGAGATGTAACAACTTCAGCTTATCCTTCCTCTCTCTCAGCCCATTCTAACCCCATCTGACGAAGTTCAGTGTATTGCAGTTCATAAAGGTATACCTTTGGCTTTGTGCTAAAAGGAATGTCTTCATCGCTTTGTAGTCATACATGTGTACTTTCACTATCACAGCAGTAAACACTGTGAAACAGGTGGTAGAAAGGTGAGCAACACTTGACAGGCATGCAGTGATGCTAAGGGAGAGAAAATAGCAATTAAAATAGCAAAAGCAAGCGATTGTGAGGTCTGACTTTTTCGTGGAAAACGGTTCTGTAATGCAAATGTTACTCTTTTGAACGCATATTGTTTTGAGAACCAAATCGCTTACATTTGTGACCCCACCAACGAGGCGGAACTACTTTCTTCAACACCGAAAACTGACAGAACTCTGCTCACGAGATGAAGTAGGGGACAAGTCACTGTTGATGCACTACACTGCCGATAGGGATGTCATACAACATCCCTTTAACAATTCAGCTATGTTGGATAATAGTCTGCTCTGTTAGCAAATGTAATTGCAAAGTGTCGTAGACATATCACACCGAACGGAAGCTAATCAGAAGGTGTAAGGCTGAGCTGGAGAATCGGAAATCTCTTTGGGATTAGTGCTGCTGTTATCGAGTTTCACTTCTTATAGGATGAGAGCAGTCAAAAATCAGGCAAGCTGCTCCACTTTTAGTTAGAGTGAAACTGCCAGTGTGACCCTTATTATATAAAATACTGTATACACAGCAACATTCTAAAGACAAGCATTCATGATCCGGAGAAGGCAAAGTTTAATTCAGTAGATAATTCCTGAGCAGGAAACAATATTATCATCTAAAATCAATTAAACATCAGATACAAATATGTACTGTATGTCTGTGGATGAGGCTTCACATTGGACTCCCCGTTATCCTGTACAGATAGATAAAGGATGAAAACACATTTATGAAACACATTTAAAAGAGTGTACAACCATTGGTTTTCACTTGGGACTCAGCTGATTGCGATTCCCTGGTACATCTGTTCTTCTCACACTGCCCTTGGCCCCTTCTTCCCCACTGAGCCTCCTCCTTCGTGATCTGAGAGAGTAATCGACAAAATCCCCATCCTAAAAAGAAGATGCATTGTTGAAGGAAACTGAATTTTAGCAGCATTGCCATGTCTGAATTGTGGATTTTAGACAAAAAGATGACTAATTTAATTCTGAAAGGGGAAAATAAAATACGAATAACAATGTCCAAGACATGTTCTTTGGTTCACATTGTTCTTCTCAGTGTCGTGCATCCTGATCTGATGTGATATCCACTGCCAACTTTAACAGATGTCACCTATTAGATTCTAAGATTTCTTACCCAGTTTGCTCCCTTTCTTTGTCTGTGTTTTTTATACCTTTGGGCCTCCATTATAGAATCAAAACTAATCCTCTTTAATCACTGAGTATGTTTAACATATACAAAATATAATTTTTAGGCATGTCAGATAATATTGACTTTGCAATGTTGCCATAAAAATTAAATATCGGTTCATATCGGTATCGTTTTTTTCTGCTTAAGTCTAGTCAAACTTTATTTATAAACCACATTTAGAACAACCTGGGTTGACCAAAGTGTTGCACAAGCTGTATAGACATAGACAAAATCAATAAAAGCAGTAAAAACAATACATAAATAAACATACTACACATAGACAGCAAATTTAGCTAAAAAACAACATAAGAATCAGTGTGCTTGTTTAATCTTAGTTGAACACCAGTGAACAACCAGCCTAACCACCCAGCTACCAAACCAGAAACTGGACAGCTAGCCATGGCCCAGGATTGGAAGATGCTAGTTGATATTGGCAAGCAACTAGTCTTTCCCCCAGAGATTGCAACCACCACCCTCAGGCCAGACTCGGTGCTATGGTCCCCTTCACTAAAGGTGGTCTACATCCTAGACCTTGGCATTCATGGACAGGCTCTGCGACAGACAATAAGATCAGTCTCTGAAGCAGCCGAAAGAAGCAGCCAGTGGCTATGGATCAAGCGCAAGTACACTTGCTGGGCTCAAAGCAGAGGGAGGGATGCCAGGTGTTGCCAATGAGCTCTCTGGAGGTGTCATGGGCCTATCATCAAAACACCAATGAAGCCTAAGGAAGACCCTAAAGAAGTTTTAACCCCACCCATTTCCTTCCTGCTCTTACCCTAGGGTGTGGAGTGGAGGGATGGGGGGAGGCTGAACGACCACGTGGTGGGCGAGGCAGTTATTTTTTGGTCCCAGGGCGGGAACTTACTGCCTAGCTCATCTCCCTCCACTTTTCAGGCACCACTATCTGTATCTGTATCTGTATCTGTATCTGTATCTGTATCTGTATCTGTATCTGTATCTGTATCTTTTTGCCAATCTAAATTATTCACATCCGCATCTGTACTTGGAGGCATGGTGTGACCGGAAATGGGTGGAGGTTAAATCGGTGCATTATTTTAAGTCTGAAATTGACATGGATTGATCAGAAGTTGCTATATTTATTGTTTATTATTCAGCTATATGCGTACTGTGTATGTGTGCAAGTGATCTGTAAGACTTTATTATTGAATTATTTTTTTAATGATCTGTGTGAAGTTGGTGATTCATGCAAACATCCGTTGATGGCAAAGAGGCCTTGTTCACTGTATTTTTCTCAAAAGCATCGCGTTCAGTATTGAGAGAGGTGTAATATTTTACCACACTTATGTATATAATGTAGTATGATAGCCATACAGGCAGAATGTCTGATGCAGCGGTGCAGGTGTACCTAATGTTGTGGCCAGTCAATGCAGGTTACCGTTACCACTGCGTATGTACTGCTAACTGAAAATTAACAAAATTCTCGCCAACCGTGTACGTGAATGAGGCACCGATCAACTCCTGTGTGGCTCCAGCCTGCACAGTCTGTCTCGGGAGGGGCGGTGGCTGTGTGTGACTGGCCCATCACAGAGCATGAAGAGTGAATACGCTTATCCTTTCCAGGTTCATGGTTGAGCTGGAGCCCATCCCAGCTGACACTGGACGATATGCGCGGTGCATCCTGGACTGAAAATGCTAGGTTATGCTCATAAGTCAGCACAAACGACTCCAAAACAGAGCGATGCAGTTTGTCAAAATTATGTGAAAGTGATGTAGAATAGAAACTGTTTGAGTGTCTGCTGGTTCTTCTGCGCTGGGTTCTGTAGACCCGAGCAGACGCCATGAGCTGAAAGAGGTTGGGTCCTGGGTGAAATGGGAGGATAAGAATAATATTCCCTGTCCACTTCTTGTTTCTTGCAGAGTGCAAGTCCTTAAGAATGGCCTTTCATTACCCTGTCCTCATCCATTTTATTGTTCTTTCCTTCTCGCCTGTTATTTCTGTTACCTGATACTCACCTGTGTCCCCTACAGATATTTTGACCTTTTTAACGTTACAGCTTGTACTTGAATTGCATGTTTTATTACATCTGTCGTCTCTTTTCTACTAAACTGTTCCTGCCTGCAGTATTCACTGCACTCAGTCATCCACATTGTTGTCTGGAAGCTGCTTCTGTTTGCCTCTTTGATCCATCTTGTACCATATTGTATGGATTAATTTACAATTATATCCTCAGCATTAGAAAACAACAATTCATGATTTTTGAATGATGATCCATATGTCCTCCACTGCTCTCCGTATTATCCACAATTACTATTCAAAATTTGCCCAGTCCATACTCATAATTTATATCTGTTATTTGCACTGTTTATCTTAAATTTTACTTTATTTTAAAATACTATCATGATTTTGGAATTGTGTGCCCTTTAGGGTTTATTTGAACAGTTCTCTTTCCAGTATGGCATGATTATACAATGTACAATGATTTTTAAAAACAAGAATCGGGTATGCAATTGGATGTAAGTGTAAAATTTGCATCAACACCCCTGACGCATTTGCAAAAAGTGAATAAAAAAGCATGACAAGTAAAACAAATAAGGTCAGAAAAATGCAACTGAACTTTCTTTTTGAACTTTGTTGTTTCTTTTTGTCATGTTTTAAAGGAAAACTGCACATTTTTGGGAATTTTGCGCATCATCCGCAATCTTTATGTGAGACATGAACACGTGTCTTTCTCTTTTCTGTGCGTTCTATGGATGTGGGGTAAGATTAAATAAGCTTTACTTCTTCCTACTTCTTTTGGACATGTGGAACTGTGAATTGTAATATGTGATGTATTCCAATGTAACTTGTATGCATGTTCAAATAACTGAAACCATAAACAAAACTTAAATTAAAAAATAAATGCACAACAGTACCGGCAGCATCTCAAATATGTAGCCTTAACTTTTGGTAGTGTTCGGAGGCGTTGTGAGCGTGGTGCTGATGCGCTGCCGGCGAGTCTGTGGTGAATCTCGTCACTTGCCGGCTAGTAGCTACTCGGTGTGGTATGGCTAAGTGTCAATGCACCAGTAATGTAGTTTGATCAGCGTAATAATGTTAATAATAATAACAACAATGTCGCTGTAGCTTGGATGGAATAAGTTTGTCCCATACGTGCAGTCATGAGCTGTCAGTTTTGATCTATTTTTATATTGTTAGAATGCACAGAAAAGAGAAAGACATACAGTATGTGTTCATGTCTCACATAAGGACTGTGGACGATGGACAAAATTCCAAAAAAAGGGCAGTTTTCCTTTAAATGGGGGAGGTGCCCACAGCAGCGTTCGCTGCTCGTTGAGAAGAGCGATATGTGCTTTCCACTTTGACAATGTTTTAGGTGGTAAGAAGCTGCTGATGTTATTGACTTAATATGACTCTTAAAGATGGCAACGCCAATCGCTCCTGCATCATCTTTTTACCATAAATACCGGTGTATAAGATGCACCGGTGTTTAAGCCGCACCCACTGAATTTAGAGAGAAAAGCAAATTTGTACATATAGAAGCCGCACATGTCCACGTCATAAAAAGACATATTTTGGCACGCACAAATCAGCGAGGACCAGGCTGCTCTTCATTTGATAATAATGAGCTATGAGTTAACCCGTCGGAAATTGCAGGAGGTCATTACTCACTATAGGCAAGGCAAGTTTATTTATAGAGCACAATTCATACACAGGGTAAATGTAAGAGTCTGACTCACGGTTTCATCGTAGATAGGAGGCTAAAATCATCACACAACAACTTAACACTCAATAGGTGTACCTATGCAATAGAATGCACAGAAAAGAGAAAGACATATGTGTTCATGTCTCACATAAAGATTGTGGATGATGGGCAAAATTTTTATAAAAGTGCAATTTTCCTTTAAACAAACATTACTCAGAGGTTCAATGTTCCACAAGTTGGGCTGAATGAGCAGACTTTTCTAAGACATATTTGGATGTTCTCCTCATACTGTTCTGTCCACCGTCAATGGCCAAAAATGTTGAATTAGCTGCCGTTATGACACCGCCTGATGTAACTATTTAGATGGAGGCAGACGGAATCGTTAAACAGCACAGTAGGACAAAGCCTTTAGATTTCCACTTTGCGCAATGTAAATAAATCAAGTTTTGTAGGGTCGACTTCCTACAGCACTACTCCGCAGAGCTCAGAAATACTGTGGCTATTTTAACGTATTGACATATCATCCAGCAAAAAAAAAAGTTCACCTTTTGCCTTTAGGGCATGTCAACACTGAAACAATTTAATGGTTGCAGCACAGCCACTCTCAACATCTTCCCAAGTAGTGTGTCCTTTGGAGAATGTGGGTGTTTACCTCTGATAATTAGAAACCATCAGGTTAGTGCTTGTAATTTACAAGAAAATTGACTTGGAGTAATCATTCTAATTAGGGATGCTCCAGTATTGAGCAATTTCTGTGGAAAAGCATGTGATCAACATATGCAGCAACAGTCAGAAGGCGTGACAGTCGGAGGGCAAAAAACAATTGAATTCATCCGACTTGATGAGCAGCCTTTCTCAGCGGTGGAAGACACTAGGTTTAAGTCCTGCCATGAAAAGCTCTATCAATGTGCTCACACATCGAAAGTACTCACACATCAAAAGTACTCACACAGAGAAGGTGTCTCTTCATCTGTTTCACGAGTGAAATTAATGTGATTTTATGCTTCCTTTTTTCAGAACATATAGCCAACAGCAAGCGGTGCAGCCAGGAATGCTGAGCCCCGTGGAAAAAAAAATCACTTCGGGTTTTATTTTTTTAATTATTTATTTTAGGGATCCCTGGCAGTCAGGGGCCCTTGGAGATTGTCGTAACTTTTCCCCCTATACAGTGCCCCCCACCAATAGTACTCATCATAAATATATTAAAAAATTACAGTTAATACATGTGATTGGTATCGGTATAGGCCGATCTCACTCATGGATGACTGGAATCGACAGCATAAAACCCTGATCGGAGCATCCCTAATTCTAATGTAGTTATTTTACCACCATGCTGCACTGAAATACTGTATATATGAAAATCCCACTTTTCTTTGCAAAAGTTCATTAATCGTAGTTGGTGAACGTGGCCCAATGAACATATTGAACAAATAAACTGAGGAGTGTAAATGACACTTAACACTGCTCATTTCCCTCCAAATAATGACATGCCCTTTATTCCCTTTCGCACTTCATCACAGGAAAAAAGACAAATTGGAACCACACTGATCTATTCAGGATATAGGACAGGCTGTGCCGGACCACTGCAGCATACATTTTTATGTTCTAGCGACTCTTCAAAAGACTCATAAAGAAAAGGACAAAGGCACATCAGCTACTGAAGAGAACAGATGGGATAATGACGACTAATTATTCATTCACTTGGGTGAGGGGAGATCATGTGGTTTGTCTCTTCTCTGGCAATGCAGGAGCAAGATGCTGTGACTCACTTCCACTTTGGAGGCAGCTGAATAAAACGAGAAATCGGAATCTCAGCAGGATGACATTTTTTTTTCAGCCACTTATTTAAATATGTCAGCTACACTGGGGAAAAGGTTATTTAACATTTATTAATTGGCACTCATAGTGTGCATACATAATGGCTCTTCTTGCGTCCAATGCATGTCTTTCACACCACATAGAGCAGGAAAACACATCATGCACAAAGATTTACTTCTAGATAGATTCTGTATATGTAACATCATCGATGTAATTCTATGCTGCATCCCAGACATCACCAAAGCTGTAGAGATGTCCATTGAGAGTCACTTGTGTTACGACTAGGGGTGTCATGAGAGTTTACGAGACGAGATGATACACGAGTTCGGGTGTACGGGAACGAGATTTTAACTTTACTTTTGAGGAAAGTGCAATGAAAACATTTTTGAAAATATTTTGCAATCTACTAATTTAATTTCTAGTACGGTACACTCTTCTGCACTCCGTGTATGCTTTCGACCCTGCCTCTACCCGCAAAGACAGAGACTGTATGACTGACAAAAGGACTCGTTCTTTGGAACAAACACGCCAAAGTGCTGAAACCAATGCAGAGTGAACCCTCTCCCTGACTGTTATGGGGAGAGAAATGAGGAAAACAGAGACGCATGCACATGTCAATATATTGAGACGGGCAAAATTGTAAATCAGTAATAAATACAATTATTTATTACCGTCCCAGGCCTAGTGTCCATAAGACTTTTTTTTGTGAACAAGAAATGTTGTTACATTTTAATCTAGTGAGATCTTGTGACACCCCGAGTTACGATGTTTTGTGGTTTCAAAAGTGCTCCCATAAATTCATTAAAAACTTAATTTTGGTCTGTAAACATGAGACTTGCTCGAGAACTATTTACATCACGCGCAGGCGGAATAATACGTGCCAGAGGCATCACAAGCCTGCAGTGTGTGTCTGTTCGGCCACACTGACAAAGAATAACATTGCTTATTGGTTAACGTTTTACTAGGGCTGCCAAATGATTAAAAATTGTAATCAAATTAATTACAGTTTTCAAATTAATCATGATTAATCACCATTTTCAGCTATGTGTGAAATATGCCCATGTTTACTGTATTTTATGAACAGAAAGAACGACAGGACAGGGAATGTATGTATTAACAGCTCCAAATGAACTGAACATTTAAATCAAGACAACATAGCACGCGTCTGAAAATCTGCCCAACACTAGTTTCTTTAATAATAGCAGAACATTTGAATCACACTTTAACCATGCTATTGTGAGCCATGAGGGGTTACGTTCAAAGACACCACGATTTAAGTCAAATTCAAGTTTTGAGTGTATTTTCCGGGATTTCCGAGCATACTAAGAGTTATGTTGATGAGTGATAAGACTATCCGCTTATTGTTTTTCTTTCTGTGTATTAATTTTGTTGTGATGTTCGTAGTGTCCTTGAATGCATCTCGCTGTCGTCTAATGACAATGAGGAAGTTTAGTCCTGATGACGAAGGCACTAAAGACGTGTTTGTGAGTTGCAGATACATGTTTGGAATTGCACTGCTGTTGATGTGGTCAGGTCAGAATAAAGCTAAAAGTGTGTCAGACTCTGTTTGACTCTGTGGGGACGCTACACCGTGCCTCCGTTTGTCGTCACAACAGAGAGGCGTGGCTTGCCATGATGCGTGTGTGTTAATGACACAAAAAAAATTATCTGAATTAATTAAGTAAATTACCACTGTTAATGTATTTTTAGCAGCCCTACTTTTTACACTTTTTACACAGATTTAGTATTCTTTCAAACCGCTAGAATAATGCATAAAGTTAATAATAACTTGTTACCCAAAAACCTCAGCCAGTATTTCTTTATAGGAAAGGAGAAATATGATCTTAGAGGAAAATTAAACTTAAAACATTTATACGCGAGAACAACGCTGAAAACCCACAGCATTTCCGTGTGTGGAATTAAATTATGGAACGGATTGAGTAAGGAACTCAAACAATGTACAGAGATGAGCAAATTCAAAAAACAATACAAGCAGTTGATGTTTGCTAAATACAAGGCAGAAGAGTCTTGATCATCACAATGATTGTTCTGTCAGGCTAAGGATGATTCATGAGATGTATTCCATTGTAACCTTCATGTTCAAATAAACTAAACCAAACCAAACTAAACCAAACCAAACACTTCATTTATGTCTCCCAAGCAGCAGTGTGCCAAAGAAAAGGAAAGCCATCACCACGGAAGTGAAAATGAAAATCATAAAAAGCTCAGAGAGACGAAAATATTAACTGGTCTTTTGTTGTCAACCTCTCAGCTGTTGCGACCATCATTAAGCATAAAGATTATGGAGCACTAATGAATGCCAGAGGGGTCATGGATTCTGAGCGCCGTTACAAGGAGATCTAGGAGAAGGGGAGGAGGGAGGTTCTCCTTCCAGACTAGACTGGAACAATATTTTAAGAAGATAGGATAACCACAGAGATAAAAGTAAGGAGGGGTTTTTATGACTATTTCCTTAAATTATTTTATTTATTTTTTTTATGACAAGTTTTTTATGTCCCTTATGTGTGTTTTGTGTACAGTGTGAGTCACTTCGGAGTTACTTTTGCTATAATTTAGGTCCGATTTATACAAAAACTCGACTTAAGTCACAGTGCAGGACAGAAACTCATTCGTAACCCGAAGACCAACTGTATCCATTCATTGACTATACTAAAAATTACTATTTAACACAACCGCGTCCGTATTAAAAGTTCAAAATCTATTGAGGAAAAAGCCAAATAAAAAGGAATGATTGATGGGCTGCCAAAATGATTATGTTTGTTGTCAGGACTGCGAACAGTTTGTTTCCTGCCAAGCAAAATAAATGCTAGCTTATCACAGTCAGCTACTATGTTTAACTGCCCTGTTTGATACTTAATGTCCAAATGGGATATCTCCTACTCCCCAGCATTTCAAATGCAGCATAATCCAATGCACTTTTTCAAAAACTTTCAGTTATATAACACGTCTGATCTATGTCATTTCCCAATGCATTTGTGTGTGGGATTTGTTCAGCAAAAAAGCATTCTGGAACTTTTCATTGCCAAATTAAAATATCACTGTCAATGTGATATTTAATAACCTTAATTATTTTCCAAGAGTTCCTCTTTGTCAAGCATGCACATCACCCTGCATTCTCATTGACTCAGTGTTGTACTTTTAATGAGTATTTTGTGCAAAATAAATACATGTAATTGTGTATGTGTTCACTTTATTATGTCAGCATTATTATTATTATTATTGTTGAGTTATTATTAAGTAATGCATAGGAATGTGTTCATTTCATATCAGGTGAGGGAGAAAAATTGAAGAATGACCCCATTTATAGTCACCGTTTGTTTATAAAAGAAATTTAATAACGATAATATATTAAGTACATGCAACAAAAATATAAACGCAGCACTTTTGTTTTTGCTCCCATCTTTCATGAGCTGTACTCAAAGGTGTATTTCTCGCAAATATTGTTCACTGTCTAAATCTGTGTTAGTGAGCCCTTCTCCTATGCCGAGAGACTCCATCGACCTCACAGGTGTGGCATATTAACATGCTGATTAGCCAGCATGATCACTGCACAGGTGTGCCTTAGGCTGGACACAATAAAAGGCCACTCTAAAATGTGCAGTTTTACACAGCACAATGCTACATTGTTTAGGGAGTGTGCAATAAGCATGCTGACTGCAGGAATGTCCACCAGAGCTGTTGCCCGTAAATTCGATGTTCATTGTCTATCATAAGCTGTCTCCAAAGGCATTTCTGAGAATTTGGCAGTAGACGCAACTGACCTCACAACTGCAAACCCCATGTAAACTAGGGATGCAAATCTCTCTGTGATAGATGGTTTGATTAGTGATGTGTCGGTCGCAAACGAATCATCTCTAAGAGCCGGCTCTTTGAGATGAACGACATTGGCCAGTTTGTGTCATTGGGAGCCAATTGAGAGCCGATTAGGTTTTTTCCTCGTCTTTTTTTTCTGTTAAAGGCGAATGGCATTGTTCAAGATGTGTGGCAGCATCTCATCTCTCTCCACACTGAGCAGGGGACGGGGTGGGGTTAAACACACACGGCACACAGAGGAGGCGTTTTTGAATGCCAATCTTCAGTACCTGGATGTTACCTGGATGCTGCTTTTTGTGTTTGTTCTGCACTTTTTAATTTATGTTTTGTTGATGTTGTGTTGTTTGATTGTAAATAGTTTTGCATGCAAAAAAATTGCATGCAGAGATTTGACCTTATTTATTGGGATCGGTCTTTGTTTTTGTATTTTATAATATGTTATTTTTCTCTAGAGTTTCATTGACGATTTAAACAATAACACGTATTTTTGACATGAGTAATTCATTTTATAAAATTTAACATAACTTGGTTGTTACTTAATTTAGACAAAAACAAAAAATCTGAGGAGTCACTTGGGAGCTGAAAGAGCCGTCTCTTTTTAGTGAGCTGATCCAAAAGAACCGGCTCTCTAAAAAGAGTCGCAATTTCCATCACTAGATTTGATGCACATCTAGATACACGTGTTATGATACGATTCAAAAACAATATATTTTAAAAACAGAACGATACAGTGTACAAACGATACGACTTGACATGATTCAAAGGTTACAAACGTGACAAACATGCAAAAAACTAAAAAAAAACTAAGAAATCAGGAAGGGGGCATACACTTTTTCACATCACTGTATATAGTATAATAAATATAGTACTTGACATCAAAATCATAGAAAAAGGATAACTAGTTGCGACTGTCCTGGCATCGTATGAAAGCAAGCTTTCAGGACACAGCGTCGTGTATATCAAGCTGTTTTGTAAATGTGCATTTTTAACATTAAAATTCATGGGCGGGGTTGATACATTTTCATGCATTTTTTTGACCGATTTCCGAGAGCATAATCAAGAAGGATGGTTCACTTATGAATATTCAGATACGTACTTGAAAGGGATTTAGAGGGATGAGCTGAAAACGCTGCTCCAGTTGTTTTTGACACTGCGTGTTGAATATGCTCTGCATTTCCCACCATTAAGAATTATTTCAAATTATATAACTTCAGTATAAATACTGAAATGCATGAAGGGTTTATTTGTTATCATATTTTGACATAAGTTATGTACATATGCACTAAGTCAGTAAGTCACCACAATAGTTTAACAAAACATAATACATAAAACTTATATTAACTTACTATATTACAATAATAGTTACCAAAAAAAAAAAAAAACAGTTACCTGTACTTTAAAGATCTTCATCATTTTTTTTCTCTCATAATTGCAAAAAGTGGTGAATGGGATATGTTCAATACAAGAAGTGGATAAATGTATGAATGACTGATGTGAAATGGAAAAGGGGTAGCATCGAACAAGCTCTGGTTCTTCCTACTCCTTTTCGGACATGCTGAATTGTTACACTATAAATATGTGATATGGATTAAATACATACTGTATGTGGGACAACCCTAGTCTGACCGGATAGGATAGGACATCTCTGGGGTCTCATCTATAAAAATGTGCATGAAATTCTGACTAAATGTCTCCGTATGTTAGAAACCCAAAATGGGAGTACGGACAGCAATATTCAGTTTTTGTTGTTTATAGATCCCACCTTTTAGTAGAAGTGTGAGTACACAACTCCGGCTCAGGTTACGCCCTTTCCATGCCTCCACTTCACCATAGAAGGTCATGAATGTGGCGTCCATATTTAAAGTGCCTTGATTGCATTGTTACAATGGCCACTGTCATTCGGAATCACAGCTGGCGGGAAGACGACGAGGATGATGAAGCGGGCTTTTGTGGACATGGATGTGAAAATACTGGAAAAAGTAGAATATTTGGAGGACACAGCAGTGGCACAATGAATAAAACAAGGATGGAGTGACAGCTAGTTCATTGATGACATTTTAAAAAGTGGTCCAATTGTATTGTATTGTATTGTATTGTATTGTATGTACTTTATTGATCCCACAGCGGGGAAATTTACTTGTTACAGCAGCAAGCAAGCAAGACAAGTAAAGAGAACAGTAAAGTAAAGCACTACAACATGGTTCAGGTGGTGCAGGTGTTGTAGAGCCTGATAGCGGTCGGTATGAAGGACCTGCGGAACCTCTCCTTCTTACACCGTGGGTGTAACAGTCTACTGCTGAAGGAGCTGCTAAGGGAACCCACAGTGTCATGTAGCAGGTGAGAGGTGTTGTCCATGATGGATGTCAGCTTAGCCAACATCCTTCTCTCCCCCACTCCAGGACAGAGCTCGCTCTCCTGATCAGCCTATTGATCCTGCTCCTGTCCCTGTCCGTGCTGCCCCCTCTCCAGCAGCCCACAGCATAGAAGATGGCTGAGGCCACCACAGTATCCGATACAGTACACATTTCTATTTTTAGTGAGCATGTTTCTACATTTTTTAATCTAATTGATGCCACATTTTAGATGAATATAAGATTAGTCAAATTTGTTTAATTTAAAGGCGGATGCAAAGAGTGAAAACAGGGATAAAGTTATGTCTAAAATTAATTGCTGAAACTCCAGACGGATATTTTAAAAATATTTAAAAACATCAAAATATTAGGTAAATTCTAATTGTTTTATGAGGAACTAGTGTTAGTTCAAAGCACAACCCAACAAAACCCATCATTTTATCAATCTCCCCGTCTTAACCTGTCAAGGTACAGCCATTGAGCTGGTCTTACAAGTACCTGGGTTTCCGTTTTGATGAACGTCTAACTTTTAGGTACCATATTTCAAGCCTAGTTTCTAAACATAAGATAAAATTGGGCTTTTACTTTAGGAATAGATCTTGCTTCTCTTTTGGAGCCAGGAAACGCCTTGTGTGAGCAACGCTCTTTGGACGTTGTGTATCATTGTGTTCTGAGGTTTGTCAATGGATGCAAAAATGCAGCCCATCATTGCACTTTGTATAAAAACGCTGAGTGGTCATCCCTGTCTGACAGGACAGCCACTCATTGGCTGACTTTTATTTACAAAGCTCTACTTGGGTTGGTCCCATCCTATCTCGGAATTTACTATACGGAATTTTTGCTGCTCCCTTTGCATGAAACTCTCTGCCAGATGAATTAAAATTGTTGGGGCCTGATCCCACTTGATAACTTTGTTAAAATTCTTAAAACTAAGGAACTCGAAGACATTGGACACTGTCACTGTTTTTAAATCAGATGTTACACTTCTTTTAACTGATCCCTGATAATTAAACTTTTTTTATTGAGCTATTGTTATTTATTTCTATTACTGCTTTTACTTGAAATGTTGCTGCCTTTTGGCCAGGTCGCTTTTGAAAAAGGGATTCTATATCTCAATATTCTTCACCTGGTTAAATAAAGGTTTTATAAAAAAAAAAATTGTGGAAAAGAAAGCTAAGAGTAACTTTATGCACAGGACCCTGATACCTTCCATCCGTCCATTTTCTATGCCGCCTGTCCTCACTAGGGTCGCGGGGGTATGCTTGAGCTTAACCCAGCTGACTTTGGCCGAGAGGCTGGGTACACCCTGGACTGGGCGACCCTAACACTGTCCACACAAATAAATGTTGTGGTAAGACAAACAAATGTTGCTGTTGATGACATACTTGACATATGCACCAAAGAACTGTCCTATTTTTTGATAAATGGTCAAAGGAACAGTGAGCAACTTGTCATGTTCTGTTTTTGCTGCTCTGCTGCCGCCTCTCTGTTGTCTTTTGCAGTGCACTGCCTGACCTGCCCGGGCAGAGCCACCTGTGCACACCTGAGAACCATTAGTCATCAGGCCCTCATGCCATGCCATGCTATGCTATGCGACTCACTCGTTGCCAGATTGTTTCCTTGGACTTCACTTGCTTCCTGCTCAACCACTACCTTGTGTTGTGCCTCTCATGTGTTACTTTCTGGTCATTTTATCTTCTAGCAATCTGTGAGTACCATAAATTCCCATGTATAAATTGTTCCTTTTTTTCTCAAACTTTGAACCCTGCGGCTAATATGTGGCTAAAAACTAGGTGCATACCACCACCTACTGTACCGGAATGTAGATGCGTTGTGCACGTTCGCAGTGAAAGCTTGTCACTAGCTTCCATCACACAAAACACACAAAGAAATGGATATGATGCCGCTTTCAAGTTAAGGCAATGTTTTTGAGGATAAGCGGAATAGAAGATGGATGGATGGCAATGGATTTGGCTGTGAAGACAAGGAAACATGGCTGCTTCGTGTAGGACTGCTGCTATTGAAGGAAACAGCTCACCGAAATAGAGAGAGCCGACATTTTAACGAAATTAGGACTCTGTTCAATTCTGACACCAGGCATTGGATTGTTCACCCACTAATAGGGAATGTGAGCTGGGATTACACCGTCGTGAGACAGGTTAGTTTCACTCTATTGATGATGTGTTCTGTTGCATGAAAACTTAAAAAAAAAAATCTGTCTGTGTAACGTCTTTCTGGGCACTAAATATCTCATTTTACATGTTTCTATATTTCTGAGTGTAGTTGCTGTGTGATAAGTTTAATGTTGTTTGTAAGATAACACTATGAGTCAGACTGCTATATTGAGTAATGACCACCTGCAATTTCCAGTGGGTTGACAAGCGCGTTGCGTTTATTCATAGCTCATGATTGGCTCCTGTTAAATAAAGAGCTGACTGGTGCTCACTGACTTGTGCGCATCACAATATGCCACAATATGCGCGGCTTATCAAAGAAAAAAATTGTGTTTTTCCTCTAAATTTAGTAGGTTTGGCTTATACACCGGAAATTATGGTACTTGTTCTGCTTGGCTTTCTCCAGCAGCATTTTTTTGTTATTAGCAGCAGCGTTAGCTTAACCCTCTGCTTGGCTGTTCCAGCAGCACTTTTTGTTCCTGTTTTACTTTAGTATTTTGTCTCCTGCTCAGTGTTTTCAGCAGCGCTTTTTGTCTCTAGATTTAGTGTGGCTTCGCCCGCCTTTTGCAGTTGTACTTAACAAAAATTAAACGTAAAACACTTGTATGCGAGAACAACGCTAAACTTCAGTATTCCAGTAAGAGGAATCAAACTATGGAACGGATTGAGTAAGGAGCTTTAACAGTGCACTAAAATTAGCCATTTCAAGAAACAATACAAGCAGTTGATGTTTACTACTAACTCTTCATGTCTTGTGAGTACATTGTTTGTACTCCCTCATTATTTAACTAGGTCTCTGTCAACTATTAACCTTATCAGTTATTAATATTATTATTATTATGTCTGTTACCTAAATTCTTGACAGTACTTATAACTCTTGACTCTTATTTTACTGCATTGCTATACTGACTTATCATTTTCCTATGTATTGATAATTGGCAAGGGATACATTTGGAATCCAGGAGGTGAACTATTATATTGTAATTTATGTGAAATGGATGGGGGGTAGGATTAAATAAGCTTTGCTTCCTTTTTGGACATGTGGAACTCTGACTTGTACAATGTGATGTATTCCAACGTAACTTGTATGCATGTTCAAAATTAATTTAACCAATACCAAAAAAAAAAACAAAAACGTATCAGTGAGGCAAATGGGATAAAAAGCCATCGGTTTGTTCGGGAGAATACTTATTGCTCCCTGCGAAAAGGTCATGTGAGTTTAGATTATGTAATGTTCACCATAACAAAAAGTGTTTACACTCAACCGCTAACGTAGTACTTAATATCTCTCTGTGCCTTGACTTAGTCATTTTATTTAGAAAGCTACACAAACAGCGCTCTTTACTGGTCTGCGTTGACATCAAGCAATTAGCAAAGTAGAAAATACATTCACTGACCTGATGATGACACTGTAGTTCATGCCTGAAGAAAGTAACATTATCATGAAATGTTTGCACCAATGTCAAGACATTTTCGTTAAAAAACCAGCAGCTCCATAATGTCATTGGGATTGATTCTCAAAGATCAGCGAGTGTCTGCAGCAAATGTCATGTCGCTCCATCAAACAGTTGTCGAGACAGTTCAGTGCAGAGGGACAGAAGAGCAGTCGGCAATGTCATGTCAATCAACCACTGGCAGGATACAGGGGTGTCATGTGTAAAGTGAACTAACAAACACTGAAGTGCAAGTTACTCAAAGGATGTATTTTAATCGTTTTCATCACTTTGATCGTAAAGTCTGATCTCATAAATATTTTTTCCGGTGGCTTAAATTGCTTTTATTGTTTGAACAAATGTAGTCCGATCATATATTATGTCTGTTATATTTATTTGATTGGTTTTTGATTGATCGTCATATTTAACAATGAGTTTTTTGTTGAATTCAGTAGCAGCGTTTCTCAACTTCTTTATCAAATTGCTGGCACTTGTAACTTTCGTTGGCCCCATGGTGGGTTATTTAGCAGTTGCACTCAATAAAAAAATGCATGGACAGTGATTCAGCAATGCTTAGGGTGCTGTGTGTGAACACTTGAATGAGCAGAATGGTACAGTACAGAGCAAATGGACTAGTTTGTTTATAATATTATACAATAACGGAGACATAGAACAAAAACCAAGGCAACATTTGGGCGAAGATTTTTACCGGAAACCAGAGCGTTCAAAACTTGAGGTTTAACTGTACTGAAGTGAGTTATGCATGTTTTTGTCCTATAGGCAGGTACACTACCTACACTATAAATAACAAAGTTGCATTCAAATATGAAATGTGATGAGTCCTTACTCATTTCCATGCCTTATTCATGGCACCTGATCCTTGAAGCGGATGAATCACGGTGAAGTGAAAAACATCCAGGAGTCCTGTTAGAATGAATCATGCTGTTTGTTAAGGTGGCATTTTGTCAAACGCTGAGTCCAGAGCTTGAGATGCAAATGAAAAGTGAAGCTTTTGTGGACAATATCTGGGTCAAGCACATCCATTTAAAATGCCATGTATGTGACAAGCAGAGTGCCTAAAACTCTTACAATTAATTTCCTGTCAGTGAAATCATCTTTTCAAGCCCCTCTATGTGAATTAAACAAGCTAATACATTTTGGGGTTAAGCAAATGAATAGTTATGGTTGATCAGTCACAAAAATGACTGCCTGCCACCCTCTGATTTCCTTTCCTCAGTCCTATGTATTTTCTTTGTTCTCCCAATTTGTTATTAATTCTCTCTCGTTTCCCCTTTGTCCTCTTGTATGCATGTTCCATATCTTCTTTTCCTAGACTAAACTTGCATTCTGTTCAAATCTATTCTTTTTCTGAGGGCTTGTGTACCTCACTGTGTGAAAGGGGGTACTGATTGAGTGTGTCATTGATCTGCCCCAGCAGCAACAACATGTTCGCACTCTCACACCATGTCGCCCATCTCTCCATGCAGAGTTTTTGTGGACAGCACAAGTACAAAAGTCGAATCAATGCAGGTCACAGCTGATTGATGAGGCCCACTTGTCATTAACTGCAGCTGAGAGATTGCAAAGAAGGTCACCCAAAAAAAAACCAAACGAAAACATCAAGTCTCTGACTGAAGAGGCATCACCCTCTCATTGCCCACAACTACAGGATGGCTGATCTGAGGCCAAATGGACCAACATCAGTCAAAATAGCAAAATGCAAATAAATGCATCACTGGCTCACAAAGGTCACAACATGATTAAAAAAAAACAAAAAAAAAACTTGTCTTCGCTACACTCCTGATCAAGATCTTAAGACCAGATGAAAAATTGCTAGAATTTGCATTTTACACACAGAAGGGGGACTGACACAAAAAGTTAAAAAAAAAAATTAAAATGAAATAGGCTGTTTATCAGCTGATCAAAAGCTGAAGACCATCGATCAAAAAATAACAAAAAACTTTCCAAACCAGGATAAAAAATGTTCTCTGTAGGACTCTACTCTACTAATGAGTAGCTTCCCTGTTTTTGTTAATCACTTCAAAAATTGCTTTGGGCATGCTTGATGCGAGTGTTTCCAGGACGCTAGTGGGAACATTGCTCCAAGTGGTGAAGATGGCTTCACAAAGGGCATCAACTGTCTGGAACTGATGGCCATTTTTATAAACTTCCCTTGCCATCCATCCCCAAATGTTCTCTATGCACCAGTAAGGGCCTTAATGTGGGTGGAAGACCGCCCTGTGTCTTGATGGACAGCCAATCGGATCCTCTGGCTCAGCGCAGGTGTGATTTTTTTTTTTTTTTTTTTTGGGGGGGGGGGGTCTACCACTTGATTTTTTTGTTCCATAATGCTCAGGATCTTTCAAAAAAATTAGAATGACTGATTTACTGTGCCCAACCTCTGCAGCAATGGCACCCTGTGAGAGGCCTTGTTTATGTAGCTCGACAATCCGACCACATTCATAAAGAGAAAGCTTCTTAGCTTTAGCCATCAGGAGGGCATGACAGTGTGAATGCCTGACAGAAAATGAACATTTTGAGCAGATTTTGGCTTTTATAGCCTGTGGTCTTAAACTTTTGATCAGCTGATAAACAGCCTATTTCAGTTTAATTGTTTTCAATAAATTAGTTTTTTAAAATGCTTTTTGTCTCACTCCCCCTTCTTGTTTTTGCATGTTGTAGCTCTATTTAAAACCTCATTAAGCTCCAAATGTGCAAAATGCAAATTCTAGCAATTTTTCAACTGGTCTTGAGATTTTGATACAGGAGTGTATATTGTGTCACGACTTGCGGTGACACTGGTTTATGTTATTGAGTTGTGGTTTGTTATGTTGTACTTTTCTTGGTCATAGTTAGTTACTGTGTTTCTTGTTTAGACCTCAGTGCTCAGAGAGGTGGGCGGAGTTACTGGACATGCTCAGCTGGCTCCCATCAGCATTATTCTTTTAAGCTCACCTGTGGCAACTGGATGGCACTCAGTGATTCTCAACCCGTCTCGAGCCTCTACGCCATGTGCGACCAACATTCCTGCCAGTGTTCTTGAAAGCTGCTGCCATTCTCCGTGCCATCCAGTCCAGCCGTGTCAGTCCGCCGCACGTAAAGTAGCTCTGCTCGTGTGGTGTGCTTTATTTATTGTTTGGCCATTTTGCCCCCATTTGCGCGGTGCCTTTTTGTTTCCTTGGCACCGTAGATTTTAGACTTTAGAAGTAAAGACTGCTAAACTCACCTCGTGTCTCCTCTGCATATTGGGATTGTGCTTGGCAACGAACACTCATCACACATAGGTCTGAATGTGAGTGTGGATGGTTGTTTATGCACTATGATTGGTTGGCGAACAGTTCAGGGTGTACGCAGCCTCCCTCCCAAAGTCAGCTGGGATAGGTTCCAGCATACCCGCGACCCAAGTGAGGATAAGCGGCATGGAAGATGGATGGTGAATTAGTGCATGTTGAATATAGGAAGCGATTGATGTGAAACGCAGAGGGTGTAGGATTAAATAAGCTCTGCTTCTTCCTACTCTTTTTCAACATGTGCAATTGTGAACTGTCACACGAAGCATTCAACGTAAACTGTATGCATGTTTGAAATAAATGAAACCATAACCATGTGTGACGTTGCTGTCCGCTCATTGATCAACGGAGTAGGAAAGAGCTGGGAATACGTTTTCCTTAAAATTTCATTTAAAGCGCCCTGTCATTCATTTCTTCCTGATTTGTCATTCATTTATTATTTGACATTTTACAAACAATTTTTGATTTTTCATGTTAATAACAAACAAAATGGACGCCTTTTCGCATCAATACAAGACACGTACTTTTGTTTCTGGATACGGGACGATTCGTTTTTCAAGGGATGGTTAACATAGCTCCTGTGCACCATTACCTTATGATTTGCGGGCACAAAAAGTCATGTATCAGAGCTAAACCGGGCATTTTTCCACTAATCATGTGTGCAGTTCCTGGAGGAAGAAGACATTCACACCACCTATGATCATGCAGCGTGGGTATTATTCAGTGTTGTTTGCCCTGCCTTTGTGTGGATGGTGACTTTTGGGTCCTGGAAGCGCTGAGGCGTGTCTTCTTCCACGCTCAATATTATTTTCACCCCGGTGAGTCAGCACAGGCTGCTGTTGACATTCAGTCAGCAGCCCACTGACTATTTATCCTTTTCTTTCTCTGCCTCATGCATGCTTATATTCCCGCTTGTTACCGCTTCGATCGGTTTAGTCTGTCAGTATCCTGAAAAATGAAAAATTTGACAATGCTGAACAAGAAATCTACAAAGTAGGAAAATAATATATCTGAGTATTTGTCTGATTTTCATTTGCTTTGTATTGCAATTACCACTTCCAAAAAACAGAATCTTCAGTTAATTATGAACAAATATGTTCATTTTAGTACCGTGGAACTAGTCAAACTCAATCTTTATGCTGGTTGACTTAGTTGACTCAAAGTTGGTCTGATTTCAAATATCACAGCAACCTAACCAATGTAGAATAAAAAGTATATCTATATCTTGTATTCTTTATGCTATGATTTGAAATACACTGCTTTTTAAAACTTACCACACACATTAAGTGTATTTGCACAAAGTATCAGTATCGGCTCGGTATCACTGATACTTGCCTGAATTTGACTCAGTTACGGATCGGAAACTAAATCAGTGGCATCTTACATCACTACATCCATGTGCTCATTGTGACATGGTCGTCTTCTTCGTCGTTTAACGGCGGATGAAAACTATGTTCGTGCAGTAACGTCACCCTCTGGGAGTGAGTGATATTTCAATACAGCTAACATTTGGGCTTTTTGAGGAGGAAAGAGAGAAAATAGAAAATTATACGTAAATATAAATAAAAATTGTACTGTAACAAGTTTGGTGGCTTTTAAAAACAAATACTTTATGACTTTATGATGTTCTGATGGTTTACTTAAAGGGTCACTGACGTGATTTGTCAACATTTCTTAAATATGTTATATATTGTTTGTAATTATGTTCTACATTCTTCGTTTTTTGAAAGCGAACGGTCAATTCGCAAAAATCATATTTATAGTTTATGGCGGCAGGCATGACGAACTTGTTGCAGCAAAGACTCGGAAGTGACATCAGCGGAGTAACACCTCTCAGCTACACAAACATCGCGGTGTACCAGACAGAGTATGTTTACAGTGATTTATAGCGAAGATTCGAATTTTCAAAGAGAAAAGAAGGGAGAAGCATTTGGAGATGAAATAGAGAACTTACAAAGCTGGTCGCCTTCAAAACACAGAATGGTAAGTGTAAATTACTCTGTAGTTGTTTTCCCTTCAATTATTGTTTTAAATCGGCTTATTAATGAGGGTAAAGGGGTCCTTATAGCCTGCTTTATTTCATATTTCCTCACCGTCGCAGCAGCAGCCACTGCCGCCACCCCCATCGTCAACATATCGCTGTGAAAAGATGTTTATGTATGTTTGTTTAAACGTGTATAATACTTTGCAGCCTTGTCGCTACGGTTAAATAATCTTTAGAGTACAATATGTAAACAAGACATGACTTACTCTGTTCTGTGGCAACTTTGACATAGTGGTCGTTCTCTCTTTTTTTTTTTTTTTTTTTTTTTTTTTTTCCTTTAACCTGTGTATCGGCCAGTACTATTCCGCCAGGAGAATAGCATTCTTTTTCCAAATGCGTTTATACAGTACTTTCAAGCCAAATGTTTCTTGTACTTGTATACGTTCAAAGCAGTCATCAATGAAATGAACACTGCAAAAAATAGAACTTGAGGTGCACTTCCATCAGTCTCTGCACTTGCTTAATCCATTTTTGTCTTTTAAACCTTCCTCTTTTGGAAAAGAAAACAGACTCACAATATCACTATGAAACTTAAAACATCCAGCAGCAATACAACATTTTGGCAAGTACTATTACTACTACTACTACTATTTTGAACAAAGCGTTTGTTTACTCGGCTTTAGCTGAGAGGCGTTACTCCACCGATGTCGCTTCCGGAACAATGCTTCGCTGGGACAATGACTTCGTCATGGCTTCCGCCATGAACTATAAATGTACGTTTTCAAAAAACGAACAATGTAGAACATAATTACAAACGATATATAAAAAAAGTTGATAAATCATGTCATGTGACCCTTTTTATTATGAATGTCTCTCCCATGTCCACAATTTTCCTCTTTAAATTAGTTCTTTCTCTACCGTACCTAATGCTTGTGAAATAGTCTACACCTGGTCCCGTCATTAGTACACCTGTGTCTTGCCCTGATCCTTGTATCTCATCCAGTCAGTTCTTTCTTTCCGCTTGTGTATTGTCCAAGTGTACCTCATTGTCTAATTTGTCTCTTTGTATTTACAGTAATTATGTTTTCTGCTAAGACTTGGTCTGGTCATCATTCTTGTGTGGTGAGTCATTACTCTGCCATGTACTATCCGTAGGTTCTTTGCTCCTTGTGTGTCCCTATTTTTTGTGTGTTTTGGGGGCTGTTCTCACTTATTTTTGTTCCGATTAAAACTGGGGTGAACATACATTAGACACCCCTACAACGTAAATAATCCGTTCCGAGAACCTTTGTTATAGGGTTTTTAATGATATACGAAGCGTAAAATACATGTAAATAGCCTAATCCGTTTCAAGATCCTCCCAAACTCACCCTTTGGCACTTCAAAATATTCAAAGTCCACTAAATATGGTGGGAAAATATAAGAAAACGTTAGCGTAAACATAGTACAGTAACATTCCAATATAAAATAAGGTAATAAATAAGATTGCTGTAAATGAATAAAACTGAAAAACAACAACAATCCTACCGTTCGCGAGATGTCTTGATCAGGAGCACAAGTGGAGGCAGGAAGGAGGAGGAGGACTAGCCTGAGTCGAAACGCGTCTCAGAGTCTAAGAGTCAGCTGGTCTCACAGAAAAACGCACACGCACTACACGATAATGCTGTGTGCAAAATTTTAATTTGTAACTTAACTTAATTGTTTAAGTTAGTTTAAGTGCGACTACGAAGAGGAAGGAGGTTGAAGGTACAAGCCTGTCTCTCACACAAACTCACGTACGTGCTGTATAACGCAGCCAATGAGATGAGAGCGGAGGCGGTGCCCCGTAAATCAGCCAATGAGAGTGTGATGCGTCAGAAGGCGTCACCAAGTGTTAGTCTGAACGTGCACCAACTTGAGGCATTAATAAAGTTGATTGGAAAAAAAAAAAAGACTTGCACTGACTTGACGCTTTACTTTTATATGGAATTTCTTCTGTAATACGATGCAAAAACTTTACATAAATTCTTTATGTTCAGTGGAATTTATGCAAAAGGAGGTTTATGTTATGTTAGGTACTACTGTATTTTGACTGAAAATCAGAACACTTAGCCTGGGAATGAGTTTACTCACAGATGCTTTATAATTTCTCTCTGTATGGATAGAAAATTGTTAAATTACAAAATACTATCTATAAACAATTTAAAAAATTCAGATAGGCTTCTCAGAGGTTACAGTTTAATTATGCCTAAAATATCTCTTTGATAAGTTTCGATGGTGCAAAAAGAACTAAAATCTCTGAAAGCAAATAATAGAAATAATGGCTCTTCTGTGTAAGAAAAATGAGCCTGTAAAAAAATAAGAGCTCTCTTTTCAAGTCTTACCAGACAAATCATTAATAAAATATGAACTACCAAAACCGGGACATTTCAATCACTTTCATTAAAAACAAAAACAGGACGGGAACCCTGGGAAAACAGGACATCTGGTCACTCTAAATAAAACTGACTCCAGTCCACTTGCTCAACTAGTACAGTTTGTTTGGTCAAGTGTGAACTGAGTGTATGGCCAAACGGAACCGCACAAAACAGCGGGACTGAAACCACCTGAGAGATGGGTGTTTGTCTTCCTTCACGCGGACTCTAGTCCAGAATGAGACGAGTGTGAACGCCGACTGCATCGACCGACCAAGACACCGGCTACGATATTGTCAAATGTGAGCGAAACCAGACATTTTTTTTTTTTGTTAAAATACAATTTTTCATGTTTTTTGACATTACCAATAAAATACAACTTCTTAATGTGAACGCAGTGGGGGAAGTGACACGCATGCACAAAACATGACATCACACACATTGCTGTGTGTTAAGTTTGTGTCCTCCTCGGCGCGTTTGTGGCAATTTGAAAGCTTTTGTGCAACGGGAGTCAACATTTTCTTAACCAAATTATTCCATGTAAGAGATTAAGAAGAAGGAATAGTGCAAGACTTTTGGCGATGGCAGTTTGTGGAGAACTTGCTGCGACTTCTGACTTCAAAAGCTGCTTCAATGTGTGCCTGGATTTACAGTACTATAAATTGTTTTACTTGCTACAGCAGGGTTTTTTTATTGCATTGATTGTTCTCCATAAGCGTGTGAGACTGAAAGTGTCACTAGAAGCATTCGAGCTGGCTGTTGCTAGTGCAAGCTCCATTTATGAAGTCAAAACTGGCAAGTAGAAGTATGGCACTATGTGTAATAAGTGACAGTGACACATAGAGGTGTCATCGCCAAATGACTTTCAGGTCAAGAAAATGTATTATCAGTTGTGTAGTTCAGAGTTTCTGTGTTATGAATGTGTGCAGTTATTCTACATCGACTTCAGATAAATAACAGTCTGACTGGTAGTGTAATGGTTGCCTTTCGTGCAGTCCCAGCCAAAACGCCCAACAATTGGAGCTCTCCAATCCAAGTCCCAATCTCCTATAAATGGGAGAGTTGTGTCAGGAAGTCAATCCGACATAAAAATGATGCGAAATAATCATGCGAGTGATTTGTTGAGGTTTTTTGTTTTTTTTTAATATATGCCGGTTTTATTTTGATCTTCTTTATGGTATCGTTGTACCTAATGGAGTGGCAAATGAGTCGGATTGAAGTGTAGATTTTTTTTTCTGCACAGCCTGCCTTGACAGTAATTATAGCTTCGAGAGGGTATATATGCACGCATGCTTGTTTGTAAAGTATGAATGTGGAGAGTGGGGCTGGCAGCCCAGATGACGCCTGAGGTGAGGCCCCATGTAGAGAGAGGTGTGTGTGGGTGGAGGGTCATGCCACAGCAGAGACGACCTTTTGAATAAAAGCCCCTTCCCTGTGAGGAGCCCAGATGCGGAGGGAGCACATATTTACAATTTAATTTGATATTCTGCAAATCTAATTTTGTTGCTTTGTTGGTAATTAATGTTCACCTGTTTCTAAAAGCGTTATTGTAGTCAATAATATGGAACAGGACACTGAGTCCAACCATCTGTGTTTGGCCTAACAAAATAGTGTAATCATAATTTCATCGTCATTTGGGGGTCAAGCTTGCCTCATTTAAATGTAGCATGGAATTCAAATCACTGCCAAAACTGCTTGTTATTACACATTTCTCACAGCTGCAGCCTGCTGTCTGGGCTTCTTAATTGCCATATCTTATTCACTAACTGCTGCAAGGTGAACGTTTAATGCTTGTCCAGCGGTGTACTTGTATACAAAATCTGATAAGTGTCCATCCAATTAGTTTGTGCAGTGGTGGCAGTGACTTTTCTAATTGGATGAAATCATACAAACCAAGTTCAGCTGAAGTTCAGTGAATGTCTGTCATACCAAGATCTTTACACAACATGCAGGAAGGAGACGCGTGCCAAGATGTCTAAATTGAGGATCCCAGCGCATTTGCAATTCAGCATTGATGGCCCTGCAAATTTAGATTTTTGAAAAATGCTTTTTTTCTCAGAAAATAGGCCTTTTTTCCCCGCAGAAAACACATCTCATTCACCATAATTCATAAATGTATAAATATGTGATAATACAGGTAAAATGTACAGCATACAGGTACCACTGTTAGAAAGCCCACAATTTTCACGTTTGTCTTCATGCTTCACTGATAATGTTTTTTCATCAAGCGTTAAAAAAATTTCACACTTTGTTCGGTGGTCCTTGAACGCACCATAGTTGTGTGCTGTGAGACACTGAACTTTGTTTGGTGACCAAAGCACTAACTTCGATAGTCACTCTGGCCTCAAAACTTGTGAACACAAGTTAAAATATTATCGTAAGTCGTTACTGCAATAACTAGGTTTGCAGAAGCACCTACTCTTGTCTATTAGTCTCTGGCGCTACTCTGACGACCAGGCTAAAGGCTACTACATTGTCCGATTCTATCCGTTCATGGATCAGCTTACATTATCATTCGTTATTGGTGAGTACCTATACATTGTATACTTTAAATGTGTTTAATAAGTGTGTGAGGCATATTTGGGGTATCAACCTGGATTGTGTTGTGAGTGAACAATGGCAATGGAAGAGAGAAGGGGAGGGATCTGGAGCTGAATCTAAGCGGGGATGATGCATTATAATTGCTGCTCCTTTTTATAAAAGTGTTTTAGACCTCTGGATTACCAGTTCATGTCAGTAGGACACAACATATAAGACTGTTATGGAGATGAGTTGTTTTTTTTCTAATAGAAGACTGTATCATGCATTTCCGTCAATTTGTCTTCAGGTTTTTACTTGTTGGTTAAACATAAAGCAGTCAGTGATTTATATTTTTTTAAGTTTTTTAAAGGGCTGTTTTTGAATTGCTGCATTTGTTCTTCACAGCCTAAAAGTTCACTGATGTGAATGAATCTATAATTTACTCATTATACCCCACTTCCTGTGCAAGAGTGTGGGGAGCCAGTTCCAGCTGCTATTTGTCAAGAGGAAGGTTACATTCTTAACAGGTAGCCAGTTGCTCACAGGAATGACAATCAGAAAGTTATAATAAAATGTATAATCAGGAATTGAACACGCAGGATTCACACACTACTAAACAGTTTGCAGGCCAAAATCGACTTATGAGTATTTCAAGATTCAAAATTAACTTTGTAACACAGAGAGAAATTTGTCTTGTGTCCTTCCCCCACGCTGCAGCCGCACCACACCACTTACAATATACAGTACGACTGAGACAATACTATACCATGTAAACATAAAAACGTGATGCCAAAAAGTACAAAAACAAGGTGCTGCCACTACCTGTGGCACTGCATATGTAGAACAATAAATAATGCATGTCTGCTTAAAACATGAATAAATAATTAACACCTAACAGGATAATAAATGCCAGAATTAAAATGATAGTAATATTTAAACTTTTTCATTTTCACCCATGCTGCTTTTCAGAGCTGCTCACAGCACAAAGGATCAATGGGATCAGTGTCAGAGGAATCAACTGGCTCAGTGCACTAACAAAACACCTGCAGCCCTGCACACAGAACTCTGACATCTCAGTAATAGAAATCAAATTTTAGCAAGAGTCTAATCCATAAACAACCAACAGAATATTTTCTTGCTTTTTAATGAAGCTTTTTGTAAAGGATTGTTACTGTACGTCCTTTACGAAGTACAGTTGTTTTAATAAACCATTGTATAATTCACACAGCAATTGACTGGTGTACAGTGCAAGGTGTACCCTTCCTCTCATCCTAAGTCAGCTGTGATATTTTCCCTGTGACGCTGAATAAGATAAGCATTAAAGGAGATTAATGGATGGGTGAATGCATTTTTCACTGAATAATTGACCAGGACTTGCAAACTGGAAGGATGTAAAAAACAATTTTGGACACAAAAACACAGGCGAAAAACAGGAGACTTGTTATAGAAATTGAAGGATGGCGGTTGAGACAATTTGCTACAATGATGCTAGAATGAATGTTTTCCTGAGCACTGCTAAGGTGTCCTTGAGTAAGGTTACCAAATTCTCAGCACAACCTTGTTTGCACAGCTTCACCACTTGGACGCAACTACCAATTGGCTTTGTTGATTTTGAAGTATAAGGATTGATTTCATATAGCATTTTCGGAATGTCTCTGTCCTGTGATCCAAGAATGTAGTCATTTTTGAATGTGCAAATGTTGTTCAACACATACCCGTCAACCCTCTCGTTTCTCGGGAAACTACCGTATTTTGCCCATCTTTCCCGGCGCGCTCCCATTTTCATAGGTTCCCCATATTTTAATTTTCACGGTGGAAAACAAACCCTCTGAAAATTCTTGAAGATCAGAATTTCATTTCATTTTATAAAGCAAATTTTGACAGGCATGGTTCAACAATGAAGGAATAGCACTACATTCTACAAAACTACTGGCATTGTTGCAGGTTTGAAGCAGAGCCACAACGGTCAGTAGGTTGATAGTCTGGGCTTTTAGCCTATTGGCTAGTGTGCTCGACTCTCATTCTGTGGGGATGTGTGGTCACGGCATCCAGCCCGGGCAGTGTGCAGGGCTGGACCAATGACCACTGTTATGAACGTGGTTGTCTATATGTGCTACAATGTTGTGATTTCACGATTGCACATAAGTGTCCAACCACGGTAGAAGCCTCAGTCCACTGAAGACAATAACACCAGAGGTCCTACCAGAGTGCCACCAATCACATCAGTCTTTCTCATTCTGTCTTTCACAATCACCCTCTCCCTTTCTCGCCCAATGTCACAACCTTGCATCTTGTTGATGGGAATGTCACAAATGAACTTGAACATCTCATGGTCACTTTTTGCCAGGGATGTACATGCAGCAATGAATCCTCTCCTAATGACTGACTGACTGACTCCCTTGCTTGGGTCACACTCAGTGCTCCCTAAGGACAGTGGAGTTGAAGAAGATACAGTATGTTTCTAATCTAAAACTATACAACCCAAATAACTTAAAAGAAAATGATCATGCATGGGCAAAAGATAATTTTAATCACTACATACTATGCTTGAGACATTATTTTAAAGTGGCAGCAAAAAAAGAAAACTAAATAAACGCTCAAAACATTTGTCATACTTAGGCCTGTCACGATAACATGATGTAAAACAATAGTTCCCCAAAGTGTATTGGTTAGAAAAAACTGAAATGTAACGTGTATCATCGACATTGCGCCATATTTCTGATTTAGATCAGTCTTACTTTTGTTATTGACCAAAGAATGAAGAAATAACCCAGAAATACTCTGAAGTTCACCCTGTGTGTCATTGCAGACGTCCGCTCATTTGCATATAAACTTCGTTGATTCACTTGCAACATTGTGTGTGGAATACACTGTTTACATTAATGAGGTGTAACGTTTTGTCGGAGTTTGGTCAAAGTAACTGTTGCGGATGCAGCAAAATGTATTTGGTGCACATTGAGGTGTTATACTTCCTTAACCATGGCAGCTGAAATATAAGTTCCACCGTTTTGTATTATTTATGTCTTTGCCACAAATTTTTTCACCTCACAAAATGTACGCTCGCTAGCCTTTCCACCACTGGGACAAAGAATGAATGACTGACAGGGGGGTTCACTCACTCCATTCATTCCGCTATAGAGACAGATGCACAGAGTGAACTTTCTTGTCATCCAGCCTGTTTGGTAGAGTAAGAGGAGGAAAACAGACAAACAAGCATGCGCATGTCAATATATCAAGGCCGGCAAGATTATTATGATAGGCCTAGTCATACTGCTGTCATAGATATACAACTATAAAATGAGTAAAATTAATTTGTGGTAGCACATTTTCTGAACCGCTGCTATCTCAACTAGATTCAAACAACCGCAGTCATGAGCCAAGAAAGTGACATATTCACAATAACACAATACAGTCGTCCCTCACCACTTCGAACTTTGTTCCCTCATTCTATTGTGCTTTTTCCAAACTTAATTCATTAATAAACGATCACTGTTTCGTGGTTGACTAGGGCCTATTATTTGTCAAAAAATGTTGAAAGATAAGTCATATGTAGTATTCTGGTTGCTAGACATTATTAATGTTACATTAACCTTACATAGTTGGGGGAAAAAGTTCTCCCATTCTTCATGGAAGTGGTAAATTTTTTACTTCTTACTTTGCCCTTCTTCCACACTCCGGTTCAAACCCTTTTAGAAAGTTTAGAATAAATAATTGGAGGCTAACTAGTTAGCTCAGTAGCTTGCTATGGTTGAAGCAGCGGCTATCTCTTGTGTCACTTCAGAGATCCTGTAGCCTCCGCATAAGAGTTGTGCAATGTGGTATAAACATAAAATAACAGAAGTGTCAAGGTGACTATAGGGGTGTTATCTCATGTCTTACAGGGCTCTAATAATGTTAAGAAACTTAATTAGAAGGTCATAAACAGGTTTTCCGTGCTCTAACTACAAGAATATTTTTGGTAAATAAAAATGAAATAAATGTAAAAATTTGGGACGATCTGACAATGTGAAAGGGAGTTATAAGTTCTCAGTTTCGACCAGGAAAGGGCGACGAGGTGTCTATGTGGTCATTTGGGGCATTCTGTCGGAACCCACCATGAAAAAATTTTGGGACGATTGGAAAATGTAGAAGGTAGTTAGAGCAGTTATACATTTCCACCAGTTGGTGACGCCATTGGATGCCGCCAGGCTCTACCCACCACGTAGTGAAACATCATGCTTCATATCATCAGCCTGTTTAATGTGCCCTGTATAAATGTGAAAGTGATTCAATTAACTCAGATGTCCTAGATCTGCTCCGGGGCCATCTCCCGGCTAGGCATTCCTGGAACACCTCACCAGGGAGGTGTCCCAGAGGCATCTGGACTAGATGGCCAAACCACCTCAACTGGCTCCTCTTGATGTGAAGGAGCAGGGCTCTACTCTGAGCCCTCCAGGATGACCGAGCTTCTCACCCTATTCCTGAGGGTGAGTCCAGCCACCGTACAGAGGAAACTCATTTCAGCCGCTTGTGTCCGCAATCTTGTTTTTTTGGTCATGACTTAAAGCTCATGACCATAGGTGATGGTGGGAACATCGATTGACCGGTAAATTGAGAGCTTTGCCTTCCGGCTCAGCTTCTTCTTCACCCCGATGGTCCAGCACAGTGACCACATTACTGCAGACGCTGCTCCGATCCACCTGTCGGCCTCACGCTCCAACCTTCCCTCATTCGGGAACAAGACCCCGAGATACTTGAAGTCCTCCACCTGGGGCAAGACCTCACTCCCAATCGAGAGGGTGCAGTCCATCCTTTTCTGACTGAGAACCATGGCCTCAAATTTGGAGGTGGAGTCTCATCCCAGAAGCTTCACACTCAGCTGCAAACCGCCACAGTAAACGCTGAAGGTCACACACAGCCTGATGAGGCCATCAAGACCACATCGTTTGCGAATAGCAGAGAAGAGATGTTAAGGCCCCCAAACTGGACCCTCTCAACGCCTTGGCTGTGCCTAGAAATTCTATCCATGAAAATTATGAACAGAATCAGCGACAAAGGGTAGGCTTGAAGGAGGCCAATGTTCACCGGAAACATGGAGGCTGAGGAGTGTGATCCCCCTATGGTTGTCTTCCTCTTCGGTCACCCTTCTTGAAAAGGGGGCCCACCACCCTGGTCTGCCAATCAGAGGTACTGTTCCCAACTTCCACGCAATGTTGAAGAGACGTGTCAGCCAAGACAGTCCCTCAACATCCAGAGCCTTGAGGTACTCGGGGCGAAACTCATCCACCCCCAGAGCTTTGCCACTGGGGAGTATTTTGACTACCCCAGATACCTCAGCCACGGTAATGGAACTGTCCGCGTTAGTGTCCTCAGACTATTTCCTCTATGGAAGATACTGTATGTCAGTGGGATTGAGAATGGCCTCAAAGTATTCCTTCCACCGTCAGACTATATCCTCGGTCAAGGTCAGCAGCCACCCAGTGTAAACAGTGTGGACCAGGCACTCCTTCCACTTTGAAGTGTCGGATGATTTGCCAGAACCTCTTCAAGGCCGACTGAAAATCATGCTCTGTGGCCTCACCGAACTCCTCCCACACTCAAGTTTTTGCCTCGACCACAACTAAAGCCACGTGCCGCTTGGCCTGCCAGTACCTATCACCTGCTACAGGAGCCGTCCATGCTCGATATGACTCCTCCTTCAGCTTAATGGCAGCTCAGACCACTAGCGTCCACGATCGGGTTCGGGGCTTGCCGCCACGACTGGCACCAACCACCTTACGGCCACAGCCCCAATCAGCTGCCTCAGTAATGGAGGCACGGAATACAGCCCATTCAGACTTGATATCCTCGTCCCCCCCACAGGGCTCACAGGTCTCTTTGGCATCCTCCCTTGCCATCTAATCCAACTGATCACCAGGTGGTGATCAATTGACAACTCATCCCCTCTCTTCACCTGCGTGTCGAGTACATGCAGATGCAGGTCTGATGATACAACTACAAAGTCGATCATAGACCTGTGTCCTGGTGCCAAGTGCACTTGTGGACATCCTTATGTATGAACAATTATTATTGTGATGGACAAACTGTGGTTCGCACAGAAGTCTAATAACATCACACTGCACGGGTTCAGCTTGGGGAGCCCCTCCAGGTCACACTGTCATTGCCCACATGGGCGCTGAAGTCTCCCAGTAGAACTACGGCGTCACCAGCTGGGATGCTTTCCAGTTCCCCTCTGATAGACTAGATAATAAGGCTGGGTAGTCTGAACTGCCGTTTGGCGCGTACGCACAAACGACAGTCAGGACCCTTTCCCCAACCCGAAAGAAAAGGAAAGTGACTCGTTCACCGCGGATGACTCCAACACAGAGGCACCAAGCCGGGGGAGTAAAGTAGAACAAGGTCCATCCCCTTTCGAGGAGTTACAGAACCCAAACTGTGGGTCGAGGTGAGTCTGTCTAGTCGGACATGGATCAACCTCTCGCACAAGCTCAGGCTCCTTCCCCACTGGTGCTCTCGGGCCCTAATAATAATAAACATACCAGTTTCAAAAGGGCCTTCACACCGCTATTGCTGGTGCCCGGCCCTAATAAATATAGCAGTTTCATAAGGGCCTTTTCACTGCTATCACTCAGGCCATAATAATAATGATGATAATAATGAAGAAGAATAATGAAGTATAATAATGCATAATAACAATTGCGAAAATATTGGAGTGAATGATAGCTTCTGAGTGGGAACTTTTTGTGTAAACGTCACTTGCTCCTCCTTCTCCAGTCCCAGAAGAAGTGACAAAAAATATTTAAAAAACTGTAAACATTTCAACATTCAAGCACACATCTAACACAGGAAATATGCCTTTCAATGTTATTTTTTATGGAGAAAATAAGATTAACGTGTGTTTTGGTGTCATGAGCACTTTAAAGCTAAAGTAATTAAGGAATTGCTGCACTGTTTGCAAATGTTCACTCATGCACACTGTATAATTGATGTGCAATGTGTTTCCAGCTACTTATGGTGTGTGTTCAAGCTTCACCATAGGGGAATAACCAGATGTTCCTTTCAATGCTGTCTGCCTAAGATGCTCTGCAGCAAAACGCATTGCAGTACATGGAGGTAACCTCAAATGTACAGTATGTAGGCAGAGATAGGTTAGTGACACTATTTCAATTATTGACAATTACATTGTTATTTCATACTCTAGAGAGGACTTCAGACTGCTTCAGACACTTGGTAGAATGTCATTATACAGTAAAGATGTGACAGTTGTGAACTGTGTTGTACTACATAAATCAATGGACATGTTGAAGTGAACGCAATGTGCTGTTCAAATGTTAACCAATAGATTTTTTTTTTCGTGGGGATTAATGACCGGGACCACCAGCGAATGAATCAACGAATAATTTAGACACCCATAAACATTTTTTTATTTTAATTTATTTTGGACACATTGCTCTCGTTCCCTCCCCCTCCAAAGCCTTCTGCTAGCTTGATGTTGACATTCTCTGATTTTGGACCAGCATTTCAGTTTGCTGTTGTAATAATTACATTAGATTCAGCTCCAAAACCCTGCCCTTTTCTCTTCAATTTGCCTCACACACTTATTAAACACATTTCAAAGTATAAAATGTATAGGTACTCGCCACTAATGAATGATAATGTAAGATGATGGATGAACAGATGAAATCGGAGTCAGTGTAGCGGTTATGTATCAGTTTCATTTTGTGTCTCACAGCAACTATGGGGCGTTCAAGGTGAACAAAGTGCAACATCCAAATGCCTGATGAAAAAACTCAGTGAAGCTTAAAGACATAAAAATTAAAAATTGTAGGCTATTACAGTGGTACATGTACAGTACGGCGTAAAGTTTACCTGTATTGTCATGTATTTGTAAATTGTTACCGACTTGGGGGTCAGTGAGCGAGGATCCACTGTATACTGTACTTGTAACATTTACAATGAATCTTTTCAGCCTCCTCTGGTCCTGTGTAACATCTTCTGGCAGATGGCTTCAGACATTGTTAAGTGTTATGAAATAAATCATGAATACTGGCTGTTTAACCTTGTCAGCCTCCGGTCTTTTGGTTCTGCCTACCTCCATTCCCCCCACACCCCTACCCTTGCAAAATTAACAAGCCTGAGGTCAACAAGCTTTGCTAATTCAACAATACACTTTAAACACATCAAAAGGCCAAAAGGGGCAAACTAAAACTGTAATCAGAATGTCTGAACAAATTGCCTCCATGTGAAGTGGGCGTATGTCAAACGTTACAGGTTTCTAAAGGGCTATAAACATATAATAGATGTATAACCAGACATCTATTGTGAAGAGGAAGCTGAGCAAGGCTGGTTTTGCTCCCAGTGTGCCCAGAAAAGACCTGTTAAGAAGTTTCCTTCTAGGCACTTTGAATACATCCTGCAGAAGGGCCCCTGACCTCAAACAAGGTCACATACCTTCTGCTATATTCTACCTGCCTGGCCACTGACTGCTCAGAAATGCCCATATGGTAGAGAGCCTTGTCTTTAGAGTAAATTCAATGTCATGTTTTGTTTTGGCATTACCGGTCAATGCACTCACTGATCACTTATGTCAGCGGATTGAGGGTTATATTTAGCCTACGGCACAGCTTCCTTGTGTTGCCTCCCAGTAAACGTCCGTATTTCCAATTTAATCCTTCTATTTGGATGCTTTCTGTGATGACAGGAAGTCAAGGAGGGAGAAAGGCGGTAGTTGGATCAGTCATGTGCGACAGGAATTTAGTACTGACTGAGCCACAGGCTAGTCATGTGTTATTGCAAGCACTTCAATCATCTGCTTACATGATAGCTCTTCCCAACACAGATTCTATCAAGGAGTTGTGACATCTCAGTGTTTCATCACTAAATTCGAGATTACACTTTGGGGTTTTTTTTAAATAAATGTATGTACTGTGACAAGAGCATGAATGGGCTCTCCTACCAACTAGGCAAGCTGTATTTCAAGCAGACTGAGGACGGTTTGCAAATAAGACTTGAAAAAACACATATACCATCTGGTGCCGTTCATTTGATGCTGCTGCCGAAGCATTGTTCATACGGCTGTTTTGTTTGTTTTGTATATTTAAGTGTTGTAGAGGGTGTTAGCCTTGGCGGCATGGCTGAGGTGGTAATGTTTTCCCAATCTGAAGGTTGTGGGTGCGATCCATGTTGAAGTATTCCTGAATAAGATACTGAACTCCCAATAGCTCTTGATTCTGTGTCGTCAGTAGGTGATTCAAGGCGAGCTATTATGCTTTTCCTCTTTTCTGACCTATAAATGTTGTTACAATGTATTCTCGTGTTAAACAATGCCAACACGTCAGATAATGAGGTTTGCGCATTTGGAAGTAAGACCTGAAAGTACTTTTGGATGGCTCTGCACACTGTTTTACACTTTGTTTGTTTTTTTTAAAAGAAAGTTCCATTGATGTCGTTGCAACCCGGACTTCCTTATATGGGCATGCCCAGGCAAACGCTGTAGGCCTGCCCTCCTCCCGCTCTGCTTCGCTCTGCTTTGTTCACCATGCTCCCAGGAAATGTTTGTTCAGGTGTGCCTAAAGAGGCAAGCATCAGGCAGAAGTGGTTGGAGTTGCTGATTCTCAGCCAGCAAGAGAAAAATATGCTCATCTGTCAACGGCATTTCACACGGGACTGTTTCATGAACATGGGCCAATACGAAGCTGGACTACTATCTGTTGCTGAAGTCGTGTTGAAGAGTCACAACAGCAAGCTGTGTCAGTGTCCTAACTGTGTTTTATTTTGTGTAAGTAATCGAACAAAAGGGGTTCGGAAGCTTTCCGGAAGTCCTCGGGAGCGCTTGGGAGTGTGACCAATCACAGCAGAGTGGGCTTGGCGGGAGGCATACCTGGTGGTGGAGTAAATTACACACACCGTTTGGGCGGGAGACGTAACATGGCAGGAAGAGGTGCAGAGTCTGGAAGATCTACAAAGCTTTCTGTGTGGGTTATCGTGTGTAGCTGCTCTATAGGAGTCCAGAACTCAATACAAAGGCCTGAAAATAGGTACCCTTCCTTTCAGGTGACCGTGGCAAAGCATGTTGATTACCTTGAAGGTAGAAAAGCACTATACAAGTGAATGCCAATTTACCATTTGCTATTCCTTGCTCTCTATTTTGAAATACAGTCAATATTGTTGCTTGAATGATGTTTTGTCCCGTAAATCAAGCGTTAGACTTAAGTAGTTATTAGACATGGGCCGGTATGAGATTCTGACAGTATGATAATCTTGAACAAAAATATCACGGTTTCATGGTATTACAATTACAGCTCTAAACTGTGTTATATAGAAATATCTTCATTGAAAAGAGGAAAAAAAGTCAAGTTAAAGCAGTAATTTTAAAACCATACAATAGAACACGATGAAAATGGAACATATATATTTGTGTGGCTAATCCTGCAACTCAAGTTAACATATTTTCTTTGTTAAATTTTTTAAAAAACAGCAAAATTCTAATTAATGCAATGAAGTGGCTCAAGAAGATCACATCATAAATAATAATTTAAAACTCATAATGTTACGTTATTTCATAGTAGTGAATGTGTAGGTCACAAATTTCCACAAACTTCCGTTGAAGGGTCATGTGATTGTTAGCAACTGAGACGTCAAGTGGTTGTGGCGAGTAAACTGTTTTTACCACTAATGCTCAACTCCAGTCTCGTTTTGAATCAAATCACCACGTTTGGTGACCCTTTTACGTGAGTAATATGTCGACCGACAACAGCGCGGCCCTACTGGTCCCACTCAATGCTAACGAGAAGCTAACACCGGTGCTATCTATGCCCAACTTTTGACAAGAGAGCACATGCCTATGGTTTCAACTCATCAAAGCCCAGTTTCGACTGCAAGGAATAACACAGGCTGTGACAAAGTATTTCCATGTTGTGGCCACGCTGGACCTCCACTTTCTCTCATACCAAAGGAACAGTATAAGGTACACATTTAGTGGTTCTGAAACCATGACTTTTATACATTAGTATACCTTGAAACGGGTAACCGGCCCATGCCTAGTAGTGATGAAGCATTCCAGACCTACAGTATGTAATATGAGTTGCAGCACAGTGGTACTTTAAGTCCTCCCTAGTTAGCACGTTTTTCGGTGAACATCCAAAATTTTTGCGTTTGCCCACTTAGTTAGCGTGCAGTTGGGGCTTGTAACAAACTGTTGTATCTGTGCTTGGTTTGTTTATGCAGCCATCTTGCATCAAGACGAAATCTTGATATTTAGTTCACCCTAAGCTACCTGTAAGGCACATACAGTACATGTAATGCCTTGATGACTACTGTCAGTTCCACTTTTTTAGTGAGTGCAACAAACTCTAAGCCGCTGAGTCCAAAGGAGGTTGTGGTTGTGGTTTGAAAATTTAAAACAAGAACAGGTATACGCAGAATCTTTGCAAACTTTGCAAAGGGCGTCCACTACAGGTAAAATTATGTTAAATGTTATTTTCTCCATATGTCATATGTCATGTTTGTGGCATTGTTTTTTTTTTTTTTTTTTTTTTTTTTTTACTGTGTATGTTAAAAGGAGTATAACAGACCTCTCTGCATAGATTTTTTTGAGTCTAGTAACAAGAGATTGTCCTCCAAGCATAGTCTCCTCTCCTCCCCCTCCCTTGTTGCAAAACTAGGTAAAATTGATGTTAAATGTTAATTTCTCCATTACATATGTCATGTTTGTCGCATTGTTTTTCAAATGTAAAACTGTGCATGTTAAAAAGCCTTTTACAGTCCCATGAGTGCATTAAGTCAAAAAGGGAGCATAATCTCCCTCCCTTTGCAAAACTAGGTAAAAGTCATGTTGAATGTTCAATCATTAGTCATTTGTAATTATTTTTGCATCATATTCTGCATGTAAAACTATAATTATTGTCTCTAAAATGTGTTTGGTGTTAAAATGTTTGGTTGTCTGGATTAATTGGATTTACATTATTTTCTATGGGAAAATTTGCTTTGGTTAGAGTCAGTTTTGGTTTGAGTTGGACCTTCTGGAACAAATTAATGATGCTAACCAAGGCACCACTGTATAGTTTGAATTTGTTTTATACAGGTGGTCCTCTGTGTTTGCTGTGTTTCGTGGTTACGAACGCGCCCCCATAAATGATTTAAAAAAAAAAAAAAAAAAAAAAAACAATGTAATTTTGGTACATAAACACTGGACTCACTCGAGAACTAGTATGAATATGTGCTGCACACTGCAAGGATGCAGTGTATGTCTCACCTTGTGTGCGGATGAATACAGTGCTTGCCTCATTCGCAGCTACACGGAGCGGATAACATAGCTTAATAATTAACTTTATGCGCTTCATTTTGTCTCCCAAGCGTAACACAGGCTCGTCTGGTGGAACCCAGGAAAGGAGAAACACCCACCAGTATCGGTCGCACTTTTCTTAAGCGTTCGACTGTTGCAGCCATCATTAAGGATAAAGATTGTATCCTTGAAGATGTTAAAGGATCTGCTCCTATAAAAGTGACTGTAATAACGAAACAGTGTCGTGGTCCCAGTGAGCCTTGTGTTTATTCAGGAGAAGACAAAAATATTGTTTTGTTTGTTTCCTGCCTCTTCTACTTCCTCCAATGTAAAAAAAAAAAAAAAAAAAAAAAAAAAAAAAATGGAAGGAATTGTTGTGTTTTTATTACTGTTTTATTTATTTATGTATTAAATGTTTTTATGACTGTATTTTACATGTCCTCTGGAAAAAAAAAAAATGTTCCTAACCTGAGGACCACCTGTGTTTGGATATCAGCCAGTTGCCTGAATACTAAAAAAGCTGTGCTATGATTGATTGTCTCCACATTTTATACTATTAAAATGAAATCTACTTCATTAGATTGGGCACACACCCTTTGACATTTCCTATCTACAGCATGCAATACCTGCAGCTTGAAATACTAAATCCCGCATTGATTAGAGGCTTGAAGAGAATAGAAAATCTATCTGTCCAGTCACTTATGCCACCTTGCTTCAGAACCTCAATCATATTTTGTCATAATGTTTGGAGCTACATATATATTCATGTGTGAGTTGAATATAATTGTGAAAGTACAATGATTAGATGGTGGGGAAAAGCTTTTTTTATGTTCATCCCAATTTTTCAATAAATATGCAGATTTAGAACCACCCTGTCGGTTCTGACTGCAGTTGTTTTAACATTCGTTGGGTCCCATTATTCAATAAGAGCTTAGAGTGATTGTGATTACAGACGTCGTCCTTGTCGAGTTGTTTTGCATAAGAGTCTCTCAATTCCCTTTCTGGGAATTTTAAAGCATTTTATTGTGTCCTTTTTCTGACTATAAATAGGTCTGTACAAATTCCAAACATAAGTAAGTATAGTGCATACAAGTCAAGTCTGAAAAGTACATATAAAAGTCAACTGTGAGTGATTGCACCTTTTCTTTACTTGAAGAATGTCTCATTTTGGAACATTTTTAATGCAAAAGCAAAAAAGCTTTCTGTCATTGAACACAATCAGATACTTGAGCTGCATAAGCAAGGCCTCTCGCAGCACGCCATTGCTGCTGAGGGTGGACGCTGTAAGAAAGTCATTTTAAACTTCTTAAAAAGGACTTGTATCCTTCAAAGTCCACAAAATTACACCTACTTCACTAGACTGCATACACCTGTTTTCCTTCTGTCAGAAGATAGGGTTGCAATTGAGGGAGGAGACAATTCTTATATTTGAATGTTCTGAATTCCTCTTTCCATGGAAGTGTCATACTCAGCCGAATAATTCTGTCATAGTTGTGCCATACAGTAACAGAAGTCAGAGGTCTGCATGTGTGTTACTCAGCGTCCTATTGCTGACATGTCATGTGGTTCTTCTTTAGACTAGTGCGTTCTATTTTACCTCAATTGCTTCAAGATGTGACTAATTAAAAATCATCCCTCCATCCATCCATTTTGTACTTATTATCCTGTACAGGGTTGCGGAGAGGTGGAGCCTAAACGAGCTGACGTTGCCAAAAGGTGAACTACACTCTGTACTGGTTGCTGGTCAATCACAGAGCACATAAACTCCTGATGAGTTGAAAAATTGCAAGAATTTACATTTTGCACTGTCGGATCTTAAGGGGGTTCTAAGTCGAGCTGCAAAATGCAAAAATAAATAGGAATGACACAATTTTTTAGTAAGTAAGCAATTTATTGCCAACAACCCTGAAAATGAAAAAGGCTGTTCATCAGCTGATCAAAAGTTTAAGACCATAGCTTAAAAAAATGAAACCCTCCCTTAAATAGATATAAAACTTGATACCAGTGTTTCCAAGAGGCTAGCGGGAATGTTGCTCCAGGTGGTGAAGATGGCTTCGCAGAGGGCATCCACTGTCTAAACTTCCCTTGCCATCCATCCCCAAATGTTCTCAGTTGGATTTAGATCAGGGGAACACGCGGGATGGTCTAAAAGAGGGATGTTATTCCTATGGAAGAAGTCCTTTCTCTGGCAGACATTGTGAACTGCAGCTTTGTCCTGTTGAAAAACACAACCATTCAGACGAAGGCCTTCAGGCATAAGGGATGCCCCCTGCAAAATCTGCACAGATCCAGCTGCCGTTTGACGACCTTGCACAACTTGAAGCTCCATTGTTCCGTTAAAGAAAAAAGCTTGTGATGGGGCCCCCTCTGCTGTGTCGTGTCGAAAAAATCTCAGGTAGGATCTCTTTGTCATGCCAGTGACGTTGGAAGCCATCAGGACCGTCGAGGTTACATTTTCTTTCTCAACAGAGAATGAAACTTTCTTCTAAACTCTTTCTTCTCAGCAGCAACAGATTTTGTCTTTTGAAGACTGTGGTTTTAAACTTTTGATCAGCTGTAAATGCTTACATACTTCCTTAAGAATTCTATTTATCCGTGAGGAACTTCATTTGTGCAGAGCATCAATGAGTGTACAGTTCACGTACCCAGCAACACAACACATTTACCGAATGCAATCAGCAAATACCAACAATCGATAATCGACAGTCAAAATTGGAGAGAAGAGAATAAAGCCTGCCAGCACAATAAATACATGATAAATACGTAATGATAAAAAGAAATGATTTGTTAAAAAATATAAATAATAAAAAGATAAAATAGTGTTTCCAGGAGTCTAGTGGGATCATTGCTCCAAGTGGTGAAGATGGCTTCACAAAGGGCATCAACTGTCTGGAACTGATGGCCATTTTTATAAACTTCCCTTGCCATCCATCCCCAAATGTTCTCTATGGGATTTAAATAAGGAGAACATGCAGGATGGTCAAAAACAATGATGATATTCTCCCTGAAGAAGTCCTTGGTCAAGCGAGCATTGTGAACTGCAGCGTTGTCCTGTTGAAAAACCCAGCTGTTACCACACAGACGAGGGCCCTCAGTCATGAGGGATGCCCGCTGCAACAACTGCACGTAAGCATCCCCCATTTGACGACCCTGCACCACCTGAAACTCCAGTGTTCCACTGAATGAAAAAGCATCCCAGACCATGATGGACCTCCCTCCACTGTGCCGGGTAGAAAACATCTCAGGTGGTATCTCCTTGTCACGCCAGTAACATTGGAAGGCATCTGGACTGTCAAGGTTACATTTTTTTCTCATCAGAGAATATAACTTTTTCCCACCTTTCAATGTCCCATGTTTGATGCTCCCTGGCAAAGTCAAAACGGGCAGTTTTGTGGTGTTGAAGGAGACGCAGACTTTGAATTTGTTTTTTTTTTTTGTTTTTTAAACCCTTTTCCCGCAGATGCCGTCTGATGGTTATTGCGCTGCAGTCGGCACCAGTAAGGCCTTAATGTGGGTTGAAGACCGCCCTGTGTCTTGATGGACAGCAAATTGGATCCTCCGGCTCAGCGCAAGTGTGATTTTTTTTTTTTTTTGGGGGGGGGGGTCTACCACTTGACTTTTTTGTTCCATAATGCTCAGGATCTTTCAAAAAATGTAGAATGTCTTACTGCACCCAACCTCAGCAGCAAAGGCACGCTGTGAGAGGCCTTGCTTATGCAGCTCGACAATCCGACCACGTTCAAAAAGAGAGCTTCTTAGCTTTAGCCATCAGGAGGGCATGACAGTGTGAATGCCTGAAAGAGAATGAAAATTTTGAGCAGATTTTGGCTTTTATAGCCTGTGGTCTTGAACTTTTGATCAGTTGATAAACAGCCTATTTCAGTTTAATTGTTTTCAATAAATTACTTTTTCAAAATGCTTTTTGTCTCACTCCCCCTTTTTGTTTTTGTATATTGTAGCTCTACTTAAAACCTCATTAAGATCCAAATGTGCAAAATGATAATTCTAGCAATTTTTCAACTGGTTTTAAGATTTTGATCAGGAGTGTAGCAGACTGTAGTGGCTGTGCAGTGTATGAGTCATATCTGAGGCTATGTGTGTACCTTTCAGTTTAGCCACTCTGTTGTAAATGTTGAGTGATTCCTTCTCCAATCCGATTATTTTACTGCTCATTGTTATTATTTTTGTTTAGTGGGTTACGATAGATGTTTGTTTGTGAACCGAACCAAGATATGTTAAAGGTGATTACAGACTCAATGAAGCATCTATAGAAAGCTGTCAGGACTGACTAATGAACCTGGAGTCCATGAAGCTTTCTCAAAAAGAAGAGACGCTGCTGACATTTGGAAAAAAAATGGTTTTGATTGAAAGGTGAGTCTGTGATCGATAATTGATGGTGGTTTTTACAACCACTTCCTTAGCTTTTGAAGGGTTGGGCAGTTCCGCCTGCAACACTCTGCAAAAATGTCCATTTCAGACTGTAGTAGTCGTGGTGTGTTTGTGCTGTCCATGATCATAGTGTCATCAGAATATTTCCGGTATGTTATTCCTGGGTTAGTGCTTCTGCGGTTATCAGTGAACACGTCCCAGTCTGTGCATTGGAAGCAGCCCTGTAGAGTCTCAACTGCATCTCTATCCCACCTTTTCACCAACCTCTTGGCCATGCCCTCTCTCTGCAGCTTTGTATGATAGCATGGAATCAGATGAACAGCATTGTGGACCGCAGCGCTAACAGGTGTTTTTTTTGTATGCTTTCTATGCGTTCTTTATATTTCCATAATAGAGGTCGATTGTTTTGTCGCCTCCAGTAGCACATGTAACATACTGTTGGTAAGTTGGAAGTGTCTTACAGTATTTAGCCTGCAGCCATTGAAATCCCCTACGATGAAAGCAAGGTTGTCTGGAGATACACTTTTAATCTGGTGGACACAAGCGGCTATAGCCTCTGACGCGCGTATGACGTTGCCAGAGGGAGGAATGTAAACAAGAACTCGAGTACCGAATCCAACAAGAGCTCGGAGTCCACAATCGTGTTATCAAGCCAAGTTTCAGTGAGACGGATCAAGCTGGCCTCCTTGTACACCCACTGGCATGATATGTTCATCCAGTTTAATTGCATAACGAGCGCACATTGGCGAGCATCATAGAGGGACGCGGTGGGCTTTTTCGTGTGACGGTCAGTCTCTTCAGCCTCTGCCTCACTCTGTCCCTCCTTCCCCGCTTCCTCATCTGAGCTTTCCGCCGGTGATCACGACCCGGTTCGCGTTGTACAAGCTCAATACAGTTATCCATGTTCGGTGCAGGGTAGTCCAAGTTTTGCAGGAACAGCAGATCCTCCTGGTTGTACCGCAGGATTTCACCTCTATGTCTCCCAAACACCCGAGATGCAAACTTGGCTGTGCAGAGCAGCAGCATGCATTTCCTCATCATGAAAAGTGTACTTTATAGGCTTTGACTTCACTATGATGAGAATGAAACAAAGCAAACATTAAAAAATAATGTGGCACCATTCATTCAAACGCTTACGGACATGAGCACACTTAACTAACGAACTCCACGTACTCAACGCATGACAAGACGCTCTTCACCTGTCGTCATTACACGGCCAGTTGCTAGTTGCTTAAATGCTGATCTCGTCTCATTCATCTTGAATATGTTTTTCAGTCTATAGTACAAAAATAAATCTACTCACTGTGCTACAGTAATTTGTACTGAAATAAATACTTTAAACTTGATTGTTGTATCCACTGCAAGACATGTTGAACATTTTCAAGCAGCTCAGAGGAAGCCATCATTTTCTTCCAACTGTTGAAACTTAGATTGTTGAAATGAACAAACTGCTTAGTCACCACTGTTCATTAGAACAGTAATGTGCCTGCACAGCCTGAATGAGTCACCAAGTCTTGCATTACATCCACATTCTGCTGTGGAGCCACTGATTGTTTGTTTGCCTGCCGACAGTCCCCATATTCCTTCATCTTAAAGTGTAAATCACATAAAAAAGGTGTTTTCTACACAACTAGATTGACATGTATCAATAACATGTATCTGTAATCCATCACGGGGTAGCAATCCCACGAATATCTCAGTGCACACAAGTTTTGGTGATAAACTTGCTAACAGTGCTTCCAGCCATGCTTTAAAGATGACTTGATCAAGTTGCCGTGGCGACTATGCCCTGCTGGACTGCTTGGCGACCGCATCAGTGCTTGCAGCTACATTTATTTCCACCTCTTTTGGAAGACTAGGATGAACATGTGCAATGTATTTCCATGTAAGGTATATGCTATCCACTTTAATACACAATTTGTGTCGGAAATTGTTTAAAAACTATATTTCTGAAGTCATTTATCAAAAACCAGAAATGTAACACAATGTAGTAAGGATGGAGACTGACTGTTTCATTTCATTGCCATTTTCCAACCCTCTGAATAAACCATTTAGTTGTGTTCTTGTCTTGGAGCAAGGCATACTTACACACAGTCCCTACTAATGTTTCATTTGGCTGCAAATGCTTTGTACATTTAACATTTTCCAGCTCTTGCTCGAGAATTTGTGATATTCTTTAATATTGCAACAGCAAGTGTGAAAACTGAGGGTGTTGAACAGAGAGGTGTTATTTTTTTCCTGTGACTGTGATTCATTCTTTTTAGCATTTTAACACTACGTGCCCCGTCTGTGGAAGCAGGATCGTTGGTTGGTAGCAAGAGATCATAATTTGTAGCACCTACATTTTATAGTAATGATGTGCAAGTTAGGTTTTTTTTCATTAAAAATTGTGAATTTTGTCACACTGTTTTACCTTGTATGGAGTTATTACCATGAACTGCTGAACAACTGACAAGTGGTTAATATCCCATCTTCTTGGAATACTTTTTCAAATGGTGATGCAAGATAATTGTAACCTTGCGAGGTGAAACCTCCAGATGCCTTAAAGTCTGTGCTATATGTAATTCAGGAAAAATATGCTTAAATACTTGAGGGTCCAACCATTGTCATGCTTGACGCAAATCTTTAGGGCCCTGATCCTTCTGGAAGGACCATAGTCACCCTCCTCAGCATATTCTAATCATCTAATCATCTAATCATCACCAAGCGGTCGTACATTTCCAATTAACCATTGTATATTTATTTAAGAGTGTGATTGATTGAAGAAGAAAAAAAAAGTACAATCTCGAGAGGTCTTCTCGAAAAGGTAAACAATCTCGGCGAAGAGAGCAATTGATCCACATAGGATGGTCTGACTCTTCTGCGTACTGTCTCCCTCATATAGACCTGAAGCGGGAAGGGGGTTTTCCTTTGATATGTCACATGCTTTGGTCCTGAAGTGGTTTTGATTTGGTGTGGCCTCTTCTTAAATGCTGCTTGACCACATTCTTGGGTGTTTTATAGTAAAACCTCTTAGCACAATGATTTATTTTTTTTTTCCACTCTCCTCCGGGGATAGACAACCTTTTGTATGCGTCCCTGCCGTGCGTGTTAGATCTCGCACCGATATGACCTATGTGCCTCAGGCATGAAAAATGATTCTATTATACCCTACCAGTTTATTACAGTTGTCCCTCGCCATATCGAGGTTCAAACATTGCTCCCTCACTCTATCGTTTTTTAAATTGATTAATAATTTCATTTAAAAATTTATTTTAAAAAAATAATTTAATTAAATTGAATTAATTTTTTAAAAAGTATTCATTAATAAACGATCCCTGTTTTGTGGTTGACTATGGCCTATTATAAGTAAAAAAAATATATATATTGAAAGACAAGTCACATGTAATAGGCGTCAAACCACCCCCCCCCAAAAAAAAAAATCTGGTGGTAAACATGATGCATTAATTAGGTGACAACTCCCCTAAATTAGCATTGCCATTGCTGTTAGCGCATGTATGTAAGACACACATTTCTCTATCTTGATTTAACTTTTAAATTCCACACCAGGAGGCACTACTTTCAAAGTATGGGGGTGGTTGACACATGGTGGACACCATGCGCCAAAGGGGGGATGGTGTGCCAAAAAAATGGCTTTGTATGATAAACAAATCACAGGGATTGTCTTCTGAAACACTGTCCTGTCGTGCTAACATGTCTTTCAAACTCTCTGTGAGCAGACAAGCTGCGTGAGTGGCATCAAAACAACAGGCCTTTTGTGGGGGAAAGACCATGGTAGTTGGACAGAGGACCGTGGGAGGTTGGATTTGCCACATCCTATTGCCATATCCTATTTTTATTGTATCCCTGTTAAAACATAACGTAAATCAGAAGTAAATTGAAATAGCAAAGCTAGAGTAGTTAGGCATGTCCTTACACTCGAGAATGACTGCCGTGGACAAGTCTGACGACAAAGGGGGATTCGTCATAAAGGGCGCATTCATCTCAATGTCAGTGAAGTAACCACCTGATCCCAGTAAGCGTTCATGATGTTAGGCAAAACGGACTAAAATTGTTAGTTTGATTCAGCCAGTTAGAAGTTCCGCGTGGCACACTCAAGATTTAAAATCACATTTTAGACGTGTTAGATGATTTCCTTAGTTTTACGGGCTATCTACTCATTCACTTCATAGTATAACCTTAATTTTAGAATGAGAGATTACTTTTTGTATAGTTTCATTCAGGAATGTTAAAATTGAGCAGATAAATGTAAGTTATCAAAATAAGTTATTTTGGTTTCCCCAACAAATAAAATCCATAAAAAAGCCCATAAAATCCATAGAATGCTTAATTTAAGAACTGCTAAACAATGTTTTAACATTCAGTTTATTAAACAGAATGTAATGCCATACTGTAAACTATTTTTGATGACCAGTACAGATGAATGACGAAATTACAGACTTTGTAGAGCAACTTGGTATACTGGTTAAAGAAAATAAATATTGATGTTAATATATATATTTGTGGAACAAGTACATTTTTTTTAAAGACTTTGGCCTACTTGTGAGATTAATTTGCGTTTATTTCAAGATCAGCAAGTTTTAGGATATATCATACTTCTTTTTCAGTAATATGTAATTTAATTTTTACTTATTTGCATAATATTCCACTTTTATTGGTTGTACAAATTAGTTTGTTCTGAACATAAGTATTTCCAGCTTAAAGGTCCTGCTTATTTTTTACATATAGAAATCTTAATTTAGGAATCCTAATTTACCAAGTAAAATTCACTTGTGGCATGGACACATAATTTCATTAGTTTTGTTTTTATTTTATTTTTTTCTCTATCAAAAATCTAGTCTTTTTATCTTATATTGGACCTGCCCTTTTTTGCAGTGAAGTAATGCTTCTTATTGTTTCATGATTCGTGCGGAGTGTCCTCCAGTTGCTCTTGGTAGGCCTCCCAGCCATAGTATAATTCATAATGTGACCACCTTAGCAAGTTGTTCAGGACGTGGCCAAAGTGGACGTACGGTGGGAGGAACAGCCGGCACCCACATTTACTGGCCAAATGGATTGGCACGTGTGCACTTGTGCATCGGATTGAACCTTCCTGTCTTTTTCCCCAGGAAGGTGCAGCCCTGCAGGTGGCTAAGATGAGACCTGGGATTTCGGGCCTTTCCAGAGAGAGGAGGAGTCTTCCTTGGGTGAACTTCAGTCCCAGGGTCTGCATCAAAGCCATGGGGTTGTCTTGGGGCGTTCCAGGCGAGCTTAAAGCTTGTAATCAGGTTAGCTGTGGTCCAAAGGGGGAATTGTAGAATAATATTGTTTAATTGACTTGTTAGCTGAGTGAGTAAATATTTATTACAAGTAGATTTTATAATAACTGTTTGCATTGATGTTTATTGATTGAATTATTAACTCAGTGCCTTAATATAAGTACAGTATGAATATAACTTGTTTTATGATTAACTGAGTGAGTGATTATAAGTAGTTTATATAAATAATGCTTTATTAAACAATCAGCTGAGTAGACGGACAACAGTTTAAGTATGTCAGAGGTCAAACAAATAGTGCGAGCTCACACATAGGGTACAATCAGCAAAGGACAGCCGGGACCAGAAGCCAGATATGGGAACAAAACCAAGTCAGTGAGCCTTGGTACAGACTGGGAAGTATGTGATGTTTGTGCAAGAAAAGTATCAAATCAGCAAAAGCTCCGACTATCACCTGCTGGCGTCACACAACTTTGTCAAAGAATCCAGGAGAAAGTTTTCTTTGGAGAGACTGACACCAATGGTCTGAGGAAAACAGTTATAAAAAGGCAGAGGGGACTATCGATCGGGACCTGTCTCTCTTCCTTTGGCGAGGAGGCTGAAGGCATCCATGGGAAGAGCTTCGAAACTGCAAATTATTCTGTCTGACGTATTTTTCAATACATTTTGTAAATCTAATACAGTACCAGTGTGTGAGTCTTCTTTCCTTCTTTCCTTCTCATAACTGGAGATTAACGAACACGTAAGGGGGAAGTGAAATTGGCTTGGAAATTGGAAGTGAAAGCGGTCCTTTTGACCTCTTTAGTAGGTTGTGGAGAATTTCATCTCCAACAGTAGCCTTACCTTTTTTTTAATCTCTGGCACTTCACCACTTTCGTATCGTACCATTTCAAGTTAATGACTTGAATTTCAATTAATAACTGCAAAAACTGGAGTGTTCTAAAACTTTTGACTGACAGTGTATGTACAGTATCGATATAGCATATACTGTATGTCACTTCATACAGTATATTACTTAACAGTGTTTTCAAGTTTTTGTAAAAAAACAAATTTTTAAGGTGTGGCGGCTTTTATTTTGTCTTGGCGCTGTGCCACGATCATTTACATTTAGCGGAAACCCTGGAGAACCTTTTATTCATTTTATCGTGTCAGACATGCCATGGCTGATTCCATGCAGTGTGAAGGTAATAATAATAATAATACATTTTATTGGTTGGCCCCTTTCAAAACACCCAAGGTCACCCTACATGCAATAAAATAATCACAATAAAACATGGGTGGGTGGTAGATGTTCAGCACTGTGCACATCCGGGTACTGACGGTGCTTTGCATTTTGCCGTACTTCTCAGCGTGAACGCGCTTATGCACTCAAAAGATTCCATGTATGTACAGAATGCGCATATTAAGACACAGCATGTGAATTTTTTAGGTCTTTCTGATTTAATTATAGAAAACATAGATAGCTCAATCCTCTCTGCTGAATCACGTTAAAGTCAGGTGAATGGTGTACACCCACATCAATGAAGCCCTTTCTTGTCAGCACTTTACTTTTTAATCAGAGAGTACACACTAAGGAACTGTAAGTAATGTGTGATGTTCATAAGCAGTTTGTATAATTTAGAGTCCAACAGGAAATCTGTAGGAAGGAACATGTACTGACTCCACTCTCAAAATTGTGGAAGTAGCAAATAGAAATGAGGCTGTCCAGAAATAGACACACTTCCCACCAGGATAGGGAAGGGATCGGCAACCCACGGCTCAGGAGCCACAAGCAGCTCTTCAGCCTCATTGTTGTGGCTCCCTTACCTGTGTGATTTTTTTTTTTTTTTACACAGAAGTGGAGGAAATGTGCAAGTGTGAAATACAGGACTCACCGCAAAGTCTGTGAATGCGTCTCTACTGCGTTCTGACTGCTTATCAGATGAGCAAGGGAAGGGAAAGTCAGACAGCAATGATATGCAGCTATGTGAACTCAGATGGGCTTTTTTAAGTTAAAGTTGGCTATGTTTTCTTTTAATTTTACACAAATGCGGGAAAGACTCAAAAGGCCTACATTAGTTCAGTGTTTAAATTATTTAGGCCTACACATGCATGCTGCACTTCTGTTAGTTGAATTCTGTTGTTGGAACAGGTCAAATTTGAAAAGATTAGAACTTTTAAGGTTTATAAGCTGCGGCTCGAGACAATTTTTTTTTTACTGGAAGAGGAGGCAAAATGGCTCTTTTAATTGTTAAGGTTGCCGACCCCTGGGAAAGGGAATGTCAAACATGTTATGAGTAATGTCAGTGTCACTGGTGGCCAAGGCCAGAGTACAGCATACCAGAATGCAGAAAGAAAACCGTCCATGTACAGAAAATTTATTAACAAAAAGAGACTCTAGAGACGGGAACAAACTGCAAAAACCAAGGGTCCTGCTAAACACGGAAATAGCAGAGAAAACCACAACACACTGCAGGACTAAGCAGGTGGGAAAAAAATAACAAAAAAATCACAGTCAACACAGGGCTAGAAAAAACTAGACAATAGAACAAAAAGAGACGCTGCTGAAAACCAAGCAGGTAATTGAGTGGTACACGTACTCACGACAATAACAAGGTGGACCAGAAAGTAGGGTAAGGTAACAACACGAGGCAAGGAATGGCAGGAGTCAGGCATGAAGCAGGGAACAATCTGGCAATGAGCGAACACGAATGCAAAGCTAAAGTAGCCCCCGGTTAATTGGCTGCAGATGTGACCAGGTGACTCCTCCCAGGGCATGATAGGTGTGCTCCAACACAGAGCAGACAGGCGACAGCAGAGCAGCACCACAGAACATGACAGTATCCCCCCTCTTATAAGGTGCCCTCTGGCGGCATACCGGGTTTGTTAGGGTGCAGTATGTGGAAGTTGCGGATGAGTGACGGGTTCAGGATACAGGAATTAGTGACCCACAACCGCTCCTCAGGTCCGTATTCTCCCAGTCAACCATGTACTGTACCCCCCTCCCCTTTCTTCTGGAGTGAAATGGCTCTCATCGTGTAATTTGGTAGGCCATCGATCATGCGCAGGGCGGAGCCTCAGCCGGAGGGCACAGCAGGCTGGACAACACTGGATTCAGGCGGAATACCGGATGTATTTAGAGATGGTGACAACTTAAGCTTGACGGCGGAAGAATTAATAATGGAGTCTATGATGTATAGCCCCACGAATCTCGGTGCCAGTTTTCTATTGGTGCCGGCTTGCGGAAGGTTTCTTGAGGATAGCCAAACCTCTAGGCCCAGCTGGTAGGCGCGTGCAGGAACCCGGTGACAATCCGCTAGTCGGCTGTTGCATGCAGCAGTTCTGGTTAGGGCAGCCCTCATCTCCCGCCAAACCCGACGGGCTCGCCAAAGATGGAGATGGACAGAGGGTAACTTTGTCAAGGCAATGAAATTCGCCATCTTGGAGAAGCTGTCAACGACATTGAGTATGACTGACTGTTTTACCATGGGGGTAGGGGCAGTCCAGTAATGAAATCCAAGGTAATATGAGACCATGGGCGGGAGGGGATGGGCAATGGTTGGAAAAGTTCAGCAGGCAGGCGGTGAGAGGACTTGCTTCTGGCACAGACAGAGCAGGCAGCAACGAATTCCCGGATGTCAGCTGACATTGACGGCCACCAGAATCTTTGCGCCACCAGGAACTGGGTTCGTTGAATCCCTGGGTGGCAGGCCAACTTGGAAGTGTGACCCCACTGAAGCACTTCCGACCTGAGGTTTTGTGGCATGAACAGTCTGCCATCCGGGCACCCCTCCGGAACTTCTACGCCTGTCGTAGCCTCCGACACCTTCTTCTCTACCTCTCACTGGAGGGCCACCAACACTCTAGCTACAGGTACGATGGTGTCTGAGGATTTCTCCGCCTCGGCCGGGCCGAATACTCTGGAGAGTGCGTCAGGTTTGGTATTCCTGGATCCGGGTCTGTAGGTGATAGTTAAATCTCATGAGGAATAGGGACCAGAGAGCCTGACGGGAGTTGAGGCGTTGAGTCGTCTTAATGTAAGCAAGGTTCTTGTAGTCAGTTACCACGACGAAGGGGAAAACCGCACCCTGCGACCAGTGTCTCCACTCCCGCAGTGCGAGAACGATGGCCAGCAATTTCCGATTCCCGATTGCACTCCGCAGCGGTGAGGCATCTCGAGAAGAACGCATACGGGTGAAGTTTCTGGTCAACTGGGGACCGCTGGGACAGACTGCCCCCGCTCCTGTATCCGACGCGTCCACCTCAACAAAAAATTGCAAGGATGGGTCAGGATAAATAAGAACAGGTGCGGAAGTGAATAAAGCTTTGAGTTTACAAAACGCCGCATCAGCTTCTGGGGTCCAAACAAAAGGTATCTTCGTGGATATTAGCTTTGTCAGAGGCGCATCCTTGCGACTGAAACCGCGGATGAATCTCCTATTGAAATTAACGAATCCAAGGAACCTCTGCAAATGCTTTCTTGATGTAGGAGAGGGCGAATCGACCACCGCCTATACTTTGGCTGGATCAGCTCAAAGCTTACCCCTCTCCACGATGTACCCCAGAAACGAGACAGACAACGAATGAAATTCACACTTCTCGGCTTTAACAAAAAGGCGATTATGGAGGAGCCGCTGGAGGACGCGTCTGACGTGCTGAACATGCTCCTGTAGAGAGTCCGAAATAGTCTGAATATCATCTAAGTAGACAAAACAGAATTTAAGCATGTCGCAAAGAACATTGTTTATGAGATTCTGAAAAAACGCCAGTGCGTTAGTGAGGCCAAAAGGCATGACTAAATACTCGTAGTGGCCGAGAGGAGTAAATGCGGTCTTCCACTCGTCACCCTCTCTAATACGAACCAGGTGGTATGCGTTCCATACAGTTTAGTAAAAAACCTAGCTGAATGTAATGAGGAGAAGGCAGAGTCCATAAGCGGCAGGGGGTAGCGGTTCTTAACTGTAATCTCGTTAAGCTCTCGATCGTCTATGCAGGGGCATAATGTTTTATCCTTCTTCTCCACAAAAAAGAAACAGGCCCCCAACGGGGAGGATGATAGTCGTATGAGACTTGCTGCTAATGAGGTAGAGATGTATTCACTAAGTGCCTGCTGCTCCGGACCAGATATTTTATATAGCCTAGTGCAAGGTAGTGGTGAGTCCGGGAGCAGGTTGATGGCGCAGTCATATGGCCTATGAGGAAGCAAGTTCTGAGCCTGATCCTTGCTAAAAACCTACCCTAAATCGTGGTATTCAGCTGGTACTCCGGTCATATTAATTTCTTCCTTGGGAGGTATGGTACTGCGGAGCGTAGGCAGCTAGCATGGCAGTAACTACTCCACCCTACTATGCGTGCACACCCCCAATCCACAGACGGGTTATGAAGCTTAAGCCACGTGAGACACAAAACCTGTACCACTTGAGAAGGAATAATACAAAATGTGATCGATTTGTGGTAGTTATCATCGAGCCAGAGGGATAAGTATTCAGTATTCTGAAAGGAGAATATAGCCAGGAGCCCGTCGGCCAGCGAGTGCACATCGTTGGGACTAGATAACCTAATTTTGGTGAAACCGTGCTCCTCCACAAAACTACAATCTAAAAAAAAACTGTTGTCAGCCCCTGAATCAATAAGAGCAAAAATGTGTACACTCTGCTTCCTCCTCAGCGTGTTCCCGGTCTCGTTCTCTCAGGCGATTATCCAGCCGGATGGCCAGGTCAATCAACTCGTCCAGAGTCCTAGTGTCCCTTACGGCTAGTTCGTCTTTTATGTGACCCTGGAGAGCTTTCCGAAATATACCTTGCGGTGTCACCTTGTCGTAACCGCTCTCAGCCAATAACACACAAAAGTCAATAGAAAAGGCTGCTACCTGTAACCTGCTACCTGCCTCTCTGCCCCGGATCAGGTGATCAAAAACTTTTCTCATTTCAGACAAAAATAACGGAAAGCAAGCACGCGTGGTGGGCTTGGCTTTACTCACTGCGATGGCCCACGCGGCCGCCTTCTCAATAAGTAGGCTCTGACAAATAACTACTGGGCTTTTCAAGATTCAAGAGATTCAAGAGAGTTTTATTGTCATGTGCATAGTAAAACAGCAGTAATACCATGCAATGAAAATCTTATTCTGTTCATTCTCCCAAGAAAAGAAAGAAAACACAAGAAAGAATAAGAACATAAACATAAACATAAACATATGTTGATGTTTATGTTTATGTTCTTAGGGACCACTGATGAATAAACTGCTCGCATGACACAGATTCCCCAGAAAAACATGGAGGATGGGGAATGTTCACGGTGGAAGTACCCTGTGGACAGTGGCAGTTGAGGTGGACTCGTGGCTGCGAGGCTCGGTGAGGCGGTGCTCACTTCCGGATTAACTGGAGCGAGTGCGCGTTCCAAGCGCTGGTCGTTAGCAGTCATGTTAGCAGAGAGGGCAGTAATGGCGTCCATGATCTCCCGTAGGGATTGCTCATGGCTGCCCACGAGTTGTCCCTGTTGACCGAAAATGCTCCATCTCCGTGGGATCCATCGTGGCCAGATTGTTCTGTCACAGGTGGCCAAGGTCAGAGTACAGGATCCCAGATTGCAGAGCGGAAACAGTCTGTGTACAGAACATGTATTAACAAAAAGACTCTACACAGAGAAAAATACAAAACACAAAAATACAAAAGTACAACAAAAACCACCGGGCCTAGCCACGGGAACAAACTACAAAAACCAAGGGTGCTGATAGACACGGAAATAGCAGAGAAAAACACAACACACTGCAGGACTAAGCAGGCAGGAAAAAAACAACAAAAAATCACAGCTAACACAGGGCTGGAAAAAACTAGACCATAGAACAAAAAGAGACGCTGCTGAAAACCAAGCAGGTAGCTACAGTGGCGCATGTACTCACGACAATAACAAGGTAGACCAGAAAGTAGGGTAAGGTAACAACACGAGGCAAGGAATAGCAGGAGTCAGGCATGAAGCAGGGAACAGTCTGGCAATGAGCTAATACAAAGGCACAGCTAAAGTAGTCCCCGGTTAATCGGCTGCAGGTGTGACCAGGTGACTCCTCCCAGGGCATGATAGGTGTGCTGCAACACAGAGCAGACAGGCAGCAGCAGAGCATCACCACAGAACATTTTTTTTTTCTATATTTAGTGCCACTCCATCGAAGTAGTCATTCTCGCTAAGAGTTTACCCCACTCAAAATTCACTTTAGGGGAAGTAGCAACATACTGTAGGTGACTTGTCTTGCACCAGATGTGAAGTAATAATAGTTTCTTTAACATTGTTCATAGAATCCATGACCCCTTTCTGACAAGCTGAAATTGTCTCAGTCCATCCTGTTATAATGTAAACCGAACTAATCCAAACATTTGGATGACTGTTGTGTCATGAAGGTCTCTTAACTGATCTGCTGTCAGTGATTTTATTGCTGCCCTCCAGTCAAGAGACTCTGAGGAGGGCTGACATAAATCACTCACTGATGCACATTTTGTTTATCCAAAGAAATAAGGTTTTGTTTGCTGCACAGATAATGCAAATGCAAGACCATGGCTGGGTTGAAAATATTGATTGCATCGTCAATTACTTTAAGTCTTATCTCAGCAAAGTGAGCGGAGACGCTTTTTCAGCTTCGTGTTCCCTTTCAGTTTGAGATAAAGTGCAGAATTCTGATTTAAAGCTTCCACAGAACTCATGCTACATTTAGATGTAGTATGTGGAATGCTTTTTTTCCAGCTTGTGACCTTTTGTTTACTGACATTTGTAAAGAAAATGTCTAATCTTGGACCACATGCACACAACAGAATTAGCTTCATTTGCGCTTCTTTTGGTAAGGCTTTGCCTGAATTTAAATTCAGCCCATACACAGGACTTCGCAATTTTGTGATTTAATTATCCACAATTCATGTGTATAATTATTGTAGAGGCTGTTCTTGTGGCCGCTTTGAGCCCTCAAGCATTGTTCTCTTGTCTTCATACATTAGATTAGCAGTAAAAGGCTTTGTGTGCGAGCTGAGTAGAGGTCAAAGGAGGTGGTAGTGTGACAAACGTAAATATCACCCATTACTAATACACTGTCTTTCGGGCCACTCAGGTATTGGGGACTAAGGTACGAAGTTATTGCATGTTGACAGAGAGTAACAAAATGTTTTCTCAAACCTTGTTAATCTAATGGCTACCAGAGATGTGCAGACAGCTGGTGGAGCAGGATTATAATCGGTGCCCCACTGCCAGCTTCATTATGTCTAAATTACCAGATTGTATTCATGGTTTTAGTGTAAAAATGACATCTCGGTCTCCATAGAAACAGTTGAGACAAGTGCTCAGTGATTTCAAGCGCCATCTCTGACCAACTCCCAGGGACTCAGCAACAAGCCAAGATAACAATCAACACCATGTAGAGGAGAAACCAAAGTCAACATTATAATGTTTCCCAGTGATTAATTAGGAAGCCCTTAATTGCTAATGCGCTTGTCACTGATCATTAAACTTTATTACTTTATTAGGTACACCGATACAACTTGCAAACAAATACATTACTTTAAAAGGATAGTGTCGTCATGCAACCCTCTTTATCATTATTGTCATCGTCGCACATACTGTATGAAACATACAACAGACACTGTATTTATCAGTGGTCAAAGCCTTCTCAGCTGGCTTAAACACTAATAGAAACACTGACCTTCATTGACAACTTCAATTCTAGTATTTGTTCCATGAAATTGTTTTAATTTATTCCCTATCTTCATTTCGTTGCGTGTCTTTTAGCTGCACTGCTTCCCGTAGTGTATGTGCAGATTTTTTTTTTTTGTCCAGTCAGATATCAGCTTTGATGTGTTGCCATGTCAGTGGAATCTGCCCAGGGCCTTCATAATCAGTACTGCTTCCCCATGTGACATACAGTGGTCTGAGCAAAGTTGTCACACTTAAATGTTTCAGATTATCAAAAAAATTACTCAATGACAATACAACTGAACACAAAATGCAGTTTTTAAATGAAACGTTTTATCATTAAGGGAGAAAAAAAATCCAAACTGTCTGAAAAAGTGATTCACTGTTAAAACATAACTGAGATTAATTGAGATCTATCAGTCTGGAAAGGGTTAGAAAGCTAAAGCTGTGGGACTCCAGCGAACCACAGTGAGAGCCATTATCCACAAATGGCGAAAACATGGAACAGTGGTGAACCTTCTCAGGAATGGCCAGCCAACCAAAATTACCCAAAGAGTGCAGCGACAACTCATCCAAGAGGTCACAAAAGACCCCACAACAACATCCAAAGAACTGCAGGCCTTACTTTCCTCAGTTAAGGTCGGTGTTCATGAATCCACCATAAGAAAGACACTGGGCAAAAACGGCCTGCATGGCAGAGTTCCAAGACGAAACCACTGCTGAACAAAAGGAACATTAAGGCTCGTTTAAATTTTGCCAGGAAACATCATGATGATCTCCAAGACCTTTGGGAAAATACTCTGTCGTTTGACAAGACAGAAGTTTAACTTTTTGGAAGGCGTGTGTCCCATTACAGCATGGCTGCAGGCATGTGTCAACAACGCGATCGCTTCACAAATTCCAACACGTGTTGTAGACTTTTCGCCCCTTTTTATATGTTGCTTTTCCATTTTGTTTTTTGCAAAAGAGCAGGCTTTGTAATCTTGGCGGTATATTTAGGGTCTTTACAGTTGGAGCATTTAGCTGAAGTGGTATGAGGAAATAAGAAATCTATAGTTTTCTGTTATGAGGCCTTCATTTCTGCATTTCACATTTGCGAGTTCCAGCAATGTTTTAATTTTGACTTTAGCATAAACTGTACTTGTTGCTAACTGTAAACTGGAGTGTGTCTACATTCGGCTCCACTTGACAAGAGCGACAGGGTTAGCAAATGTAGAAAGGTGGTTTCTTGCCGTTTTTTGGTTGTTTCCTGAACTTTTTTTCCTGTTATAATAGACTATCTTAGTAAAAACGTTTTCAAAAATACATTATGATTTAAAATACAAAACGATTTCCACGTGCGAGAACGCCACATGAATGCAGAACTTTTGCACTGATTTTTACATGACTTCTAGTTACGGATACGTTTGTTTGTCCATCTCTTTGTGGCGGGGCCGACAACAACCGGATGTTACATCACGTGAAACTCAACAATTCCCTAACACTCAGTTACCGCTTGAACACATCATCACATGAACAGGCAGCACTTGTTTGTTCCTGTTTGACATGAAGGGAGAAGACAAACACTGTGTTTTTCATCGTTCCATGTGTGTCATATGAACAAATAAGTGAGTTTATACAGTATATACATCAGGAAAGGGAAAGGGTTTGTTCGCCACTTCTACTGGAAGTCTTCCAGACCAGTGCTGGAGTGAGTAGTGAGTGCAATGAATTTTAATTAGTTTTTTATGTTTGTGATGTTGGCCGCACGGTGGTCTAGTGGTTAGCATGGATGGATGAATGGATAGATGGATGTTTGTCATGTTATTAGATAAATATTTATTCTGAACTGCTTCATGTAGTATAGAGGTTTTAGTTAAAAATTGTTTAAAGACAATGTATTGGAAGATAAAGGCTTAATGGGGTTGTTGCTTTCCCAATAATGGTATTCCTCCCCAATTCTATAATTTCACGCATTGTTATATTGCATTTTTGTACTGTATGTCATTGATGTTGTGCATAATTGTGACATGATCGTGGTGGTATTAAGAGGTGGATTGGGTTGCTTAAGTCCCCAATGAAGGCCCACCAAATGATCCGCCCGCCAACGGTATTTATTTAGCACTCGTACATGATGTCATCCCATCTTATTCCATCTTCTTCTATCTCCCCAACTTACCATGGGGCATTTACAAATTACAGCGTTTGTGTATTCTGCAGCGTTCAAGATTTGAATGTAAACATTTGAAAAATGGATATGATTTTGAAAACGACATTATAATTGGACCTCTATCAATTTAACCCCTTTAAAGGGACAGTTGGGATTTGTTGACATGAAGTTGTATGACATCCCCATCAGCAGTGTAGTGTATCAACTTTTCCTTCACTTCATCCTGTGAGCCGACTTGTAGTCGGTTTTTGGTGCTGAAGAAAGTAGTCCCGGGTCCCATCGTTCGCTTCGCTGTAAGAGGCATTACGTTCGTTGATCTTGATGGGCCACATCATAAGTTGTGTACCTCTGCATCCCTGAGTATGATTTTGAATGAGGCAGGCCCATTAGGCTTACATATGTGCCCCTTAGCCAAGTGGTTCCAACACGTCAGTCCAGCTGGGTCTTCCTCTTCAAGCACAGCCAAAAATTACAGCACTCAGCCGCCTCTGTGTGGGCTTTAACGGTCATCCTGTTGAACTTTTCGGCTCTCAACTCCCTTAGGAGTCTCGGTAGCCCACATCCACTGAATGCACCTGAAAATTCCAGCTTGGAATAATACAGATTTGTCTGAATCCACAGAAGGAGAAGACAGCTGCACTTGGAATGTAAGTGTATTCTGTACATACTCTGTAAAAGATGGTTAGGACTAATACAATACAGAGAAAAAGCAGTCAATAAAAAACAGCACTGTATTTATTAATAGAGCTCTATTGATTCTGTGATGGACTAGGCATTCTGTGTCACCTCACAGGTGGTGTGATGCACTTAAGTGAAGAGGCGGTTGGTTAATTTTGTTCATGGCTGCAAATATGTCTGAACCAAAGTCACTGAAGTAAAACACCTCTGCCCGTCACAATGTTCCAAATGTACAGTTAAACAAGCTGTACTCTTAATCCACTGACTTGTGCAAGATGTCACATGAAGTTGAAGCAAGGAAGCGCAGCATCCTGTGTCAGCAAGCATTGAAATCTCAAGATGAGAGCACTGTCTAACTGTGTCCTTTGAGGCTTGTGTCTTGAAGGTCATTTGGACTGCTTGAGTTGTGTTCAGGCTCTGCAAAGCATCGCTACCCACGCGAGGGTCAAAACTGCAATACAAATATCACAGAGCCATGTGTCATCATCAGTAACTACGCAAGATGGGTACAGGAAATCAATAAGGCCGAAACCCCTAGGGGAATGTTTTGCTGCTGAAAATAGCGAGCATAAGTCACACTCTCGTTCAGTTCTTGGAAAAATTGTTTCTCATGAGTCACCTTTGAACGAAATCAGGAGAAAACAAATACTTCTCTCCATGTAAGAAATAAAAGCAGCACAGGACAGGCTTAGTAACCGTTTTTGGTCAGGAGATTGCAGCGCATGTACATTACATTAAAATAAATGGCATATCAGCATTAATCAAGACCCAAATCTGTGCATTCTAGACAGATATTTTACTGCCCAGCACCCACTCAGAGCAGGCATATTATACTGTATGTCCTGTACGACATAATGTCAAATGATACTCGATGGCTTCTTGGTGGTGAGAAACCACTGTGGGAATCAGCAGGAACAAATAGAGCTGAGATTTGTGACTAGTCAGACATCACACTGGGACAGGAAATCCTTGGACGAGCTCAGCACCGGAGATCAGGAATAATGTGCAGTGACAAGAGGCAGGTGCACACTGACTGTTGCTATAACAGCTTCAGACAGCATGGAACACCTGAGTGTACTTGAGTTTACATTTGCTGACCAGCTGCTGTCAGTCCTCATTTTGCTGTACAAGCCCAATTGTAACACACGAATATGGGCAACCGTGACTTGGTTCCCACCTCACAAGCTTGTCCAAGGGTGCCACCTGGGTTTCACCGGCCTCTTAAAATGACTACACTGGGCCCCATTACCGCAGTCCACACTAATCCAGCGTAAGTGCTATAACCAGAACAGACCACCTCAAATCGCTCCTGTGATCAAATTGGTATTCTTTTGATACACCCACGCCCTCTACAAGAAGGGCCAGAGTCGCCTCCACCTGCTGAGGAGACTGAGGTCCTTTGGTGTGTGCAGGACTCTCTTACGGACCTTCTATGACTCTGTGGTGGCCTCAGCCATCTTCTATGCTGTGAGCTGCTGGAGAGGGGGCAGCACGGACAGGGACAGGAGCAGGATCAATAGACTGATCAGGAGAGCGAGCTCTGTCCTGGACAGTCCTTTGGACTCCGTGGAGGAAGTGGGGGAGAGAAGGATGTTGGCTAAGCTGACATCCATCATGGACAACACCTCTCACCCGCTACATGACACTGTTGTTTCCCTGGGCAGATCCTTCAGCAGCAGACTGTTACACCCACGGTGTAAGAAGGAGAGGTTCCGCAGGTCCTTCATACCGACCGCTATCAGGCTCTACAACACCTGCACCATTTTGTATTCACTATGTCACGATGCATTCTTTACTTGTGTATCTTGCTTGCTGCTGTAACAGGTGAATTTCCCTGCTGTGGGATTAATAAAGTACTACTACTACTAATATTTACAACTTGTGAGTGATGCAGATATCTATATATAATATTTAATGCAAAATGAATCCCTTCTAAAAGAAACATGTTGAAGGTATAAATAACCAGTCAGTAAATTCTAGCAGTTCTACTGCATATGTTCTGTATGAGATGAATAAAGTCAAACTGCTACATTTCTGACTACAATATGTCATCTATAGCAATGGTTCTCAGCTGGTTTGGCTGCGGGACCCACTATCAACCCTTAATGGCAACAGCGACCCGTGCGTAGCGTATGGGGAAAAATAGCTAGTTTTGTCATGTTCCACATGACAGGTTGGACTTCAGTTTTGGTTTTCCTGTGTTTTTTACATTGTTTCCTGTTTGGTGCTCTTAATTTGGTTTTCTGTTTCCTGTTTTGGAATCATGTGCAGCAACTTTGCTTCTGCTGGTAAGGACCAGTAGAATCACCTGTTGGTAATTTTTAATGAGCTACTATTTAGTTTAGCTGAGACTCTGCTCGTCGCCTCATTATTGTTTGCTGCCGTGTGGATCTGCTGCATTTGCCATGGACGTTTCCTGCCTGCTTGCGTTTTACATTTTGGTGAGTGTTTCGCTGGGCTCTATAGCCCATCGTTGCGTTCCTGCCTTTTGGTATTTTGTGACACACATTTGTGTGGACTTCTGCTCCTTGCGAGTCTCCCTCTTTTTCCTTGAATTAAAAGTCTTTATTGATTGCACCTGCACAATATCCTTGAATCCTGGGGTGCTGCTACATGCTATAATAGCAGAACATGACAAGGTTACCCAGCATTATTTTGATACCCAATTGCATTGTGTGTTACATTTTGTGGTGGTTCGATAGGTGTCAGTGTTGATGACCTTCTGTCTGTGCTGTGTTGGCAGAGAGTGTTGATGGCTCGTTCCTTTCAAATCAAGAGAACTTCTTCAAACCAAAAAGAAGTTTCTGACCATGTCCTGTGTGACGCATGCTCACCAAAATATACACATTTCTTCCACTAAATCAGCAACTTGTTAATTAGATCCAACCCCTACTTGTTTAATTAAAAATGCTGTACCACTAGTTGACACTGCTGTATTGAACATGATCAGTAGGACTTTATTAACAGCCTATGTACCACAGTCATTTACATTGGTTGTAATCAAACCTCTTCTTAGTCTAGAATTTTTTGCCAATTATAAACCAATATACAAGTAAAATGTCCAAAATTTTAGAGAAAGCAGTTACCAAGCAATTACACGACTTTCTACAAAACAATTATTTATTTGAGGGCTTTCAGTCAGGGTTTAGAATGCATCGTGGCACTGAAGCAGCACTCGTAAAATAAAAATAACGACGTCCTTGTTGCTTCAGACAAAGGTATGGTTTCTGTACTGGTCCTGTTAGATGTCAGTGTGGCATTTGACACTAGTGATGTAGGTCGCGAACGAATTGGCTCTAAGAGCCGGCTCTTTGAATTGAACACCAGGAGCCGGCTAGCATCGATATCTGTACATCTTAAAGTTAGTTATGGTGTCCCACAGGGATCTGTGCATGGACCAGTACTGTTCTGTACTGTATTTTTATATTTACTGTGTTTTTGTCCATGTGTTCCGTTTAATGTGTGTGTGTGCGTGTGTGTGTGACTTAGGAGTTATTTTCAGTAAAATGTTGGTGTAAGAGCCAACTTACACCAAAACTCGACTGGCATCACAGTCTCGTACTCGTACGTAACCCAAGGACCACCTGTATGTCAACTTCCTGCTAATAGGCTGCCCAAGCAAGTCTGTAAATACCCTCCAGTTGGTTCAAAATGCTGCTGGATGAGTTTAAAAATTTAGAATTTAACAAACTCTTCTTCTCCACATACCATCATACCTTAAAGAGCATTTGGTGCCTTATCAACAAAATAGAAAACTGCATTCCCAGAGCTTGTAGTTCTAAGAACTTTTAAAAATAGAATAAGAGGTAGAGCCTTCAGCTATCAAGTTTCTCTTGTGGAACCATCTTCCTGATTCATTCCAGTGGGTCAACACCATCTCTTTATTCAGAAGTAAACTTAAAATTCACCATATAGGGCTGACTCAGACATGTCCTGGGTCATCGCACAAGCATAGACTGCTGGGGGGCTACTTTGATCTATCTTACCTACCTCTATATCTCAATACAGTTTATTGTGGCCAGCCTAAGATACACTTGTGCAATAATCATGCAGTCTAATCAGCATCCTAATATACCACACATGAGGTGGATGGATTATGAATGCTCACTAACTGATTTAGACAGATTTGTGAACAATATTTGAGAGACATAGGCCTTTTGTATACATGGAAAGTTTTAGATCTTTGAGTTCGGCTCATGAAAAATGGGAGCAAAAACAAGTGTTGCGTTTATATTTTTGTGGAGTGCATTTTTTTTTGTAAATAATAAAACCATAAATAAAAGCAAACATAAACATGACTGTAAGGATACCATCATAGTAAGTGTCCACACTTACAGTACTAAGTGCGGACACACAATACCAGTTCAGATGGCAGAAGCATTGGCTGGTAAAAAAAAAAAAAATAGAAATAAAAAAAACTTAGTGCACAGATGTTAAGCTGCTGTAATACTGAGCCACAACCTGTCTCCAGGTTGGATAGATGAAATGTTTTATTCTGTGCTCCCTTTACATAAATCAGCTGAGGAAGCTGGAGGAAAGTAGCTGTAGGCTGTAGTAGGCTGCTTAGTGTTCAACTATTCATAATGTAAATAAAGTTACTTACATACATTCAATTATATTGGTCAAGAAAACAGTTATTTGAATATAATTGTAAGTGAATGATGCTGTATGTTTGTATTACACATTTAAATGAATGCCCAAGCTGTTGTGAGCACAATGATAAATCATTAAAGATAGTCATGTCAATGCTTGGCAGTTGTTTTATGAATGCCAGAAATATTTTGTGTAATGCTTTGTGTAAAGGCTTTGTGGTTACCTACTGTTGCTCTGTTTTAACATTACAACCTAGTCTACTAATGACTAATTAATTTAGACCTTATCATGCCTTTTTTTTTTTTTTTTTAGTTGCACTATTTTTTTATAAGCAGTGGACTGCTTCTGCTGGGTGCAGAAGGCCATCCATCATCAGTATTGTATTTTCTTTCCCAGCCACCAAAAAACAGAGAAAAAAAGAATCAATAGATAAAAATAAGCTGTTCTATGCTGGTGGCTGCTACAAACAATATGACTAGATGGGAATTATAAAACATGGATTTAGGGCACTGGTGGCATATACTAATGTCTGATATTGTGAGTGAAAAAAATTAAAAGATCAATATTATTTTAATAATTAGAATTCTCATTCTTTGTTCATAACTGCAGTTAAATAACGCACAATGTTCTTCCTTCAAGCCCAGATTAGTTCTCACAGAAACTGATGCTCACCTTCCAGCCATGAGACGCTACAGTGCTCTATTAACCAACAACTATCAGCACACCCGTGAGCTTTCTAACGAGAAAAAATAACACTCTAGTCCAAGTAAACACCAACATTCCAGATGCCTACAAAGCCACCATTCCACCACATCTTGGACTTAATGACTTGATGATCTTCACATCACCACCCTCTGTCCCTGATCACTGCATATAAATCTCCATTCTGTAGACAAAGACATAGGCCTACCACGATAATAAATCAATTAACCACTCGATAAATAAAAGCAGTCTCAATATTATATTGACGTGTGCATAAATTACTCTTATGTCTTGTATTCTTTATGCTATGATTTGAAATAGACTCTTTAAAATTTACCAGACACATAACGTGTACAGTCGTCCCTTGCTACATTGCAGGTCGAACATCGCTCCCTCGCTCTTTTGCATTTTTTTTTTTTAATTAACTAATTAATAAATGATCGCTGTTATGTGGTTGACTATGGCCTAGTCAAAAAATATTGAAAGACACGTCATGTGTAGTATTCTGGTCACGAGGCCTCAGTAATGTTACATTGATTACATTGCCTTTACATTGCATGGAGTCAGCCATGGCATGTCCATGTGAAAGTGGTATGTTACTGGCTTCTTATTTGGTCCTTCCCCACTCCATTTGAAACACTTGATTAAGATTATAACAAATAAATTGGAGGCTAACTAGTTCGCTCGGTAGCATGTTATGCTATGAGTGGCGGCCATCTCTTATGTCCCTGCAGTGGTCCTCTAGCCTGCGCATTACAGTTGCACAATGTGGTGCAAAGAACAATATAGGAGTGTGAAGGTGATTATATAATAATGTTAAAAACCAGCCTATTTGGAAATCATGAACAGGTTGTCTATGCTCTAACTACGAAAATATTCAGTTTATTCATATTGATCCCTACTTAGCAGAAATTTTGGTTGGGTTTGGAATCAAGTAACTGCGATAAATGAGGGACGAATGTATGCACAAAGTATCGGATCAGTATCGCCGATACAAGCATGAATTTTACACGGGATCGGAAAAGAAATCAGTGGTAGCGCACATCACTACAGGCAAGCTTAAATGTGTGTGAAAACAGAGAGCAGTGGTTCCACACTACTCGACAGCTACAGTTAAACGCAACATATTGCAAAAAATCAATAAAAGATGAGAAGGAAAGACATTGTATATACTTTGAAGTGTACAGGGTGCATGGCCTCGTGTACAGCTCCTTTGATGCTGGCAACCTTAAAAAGCATGCTTTCACCTCCCAGCGAAACCTAATTACAGAAAGCTGCCTCAAGAAAAAAAGGAGGGAAAATAAATTATTTGAGCTGTCACTTTCACACTTTGCAGATAACTTCTCTGCATGTTCATCTGCTGCAGGTCCATACCTGCAGGAAGTCGTATGGACTAACCGCAGACTTTCAGGCTGTGACTGGCTACTGATAGTGGCCATGGGAGGAAGTTGATATTTCAGGACACACCACACAAATCGGATTAGCACATAATTGGCATGTTTACTGTTGGTATTTATAGCTTCTATTTGACTGGAAAGAGGGTAATGAGGAGACCGCACAATGGATCCGAAAGTTGATTTGGGGCAATAACGGTTTTATGATGGTGACAGTTAGACCCGGGAACTAATTTAATATATTTCCTATGGGATTTTTTTTTTTAATTATGAAAGCTTTGAAGTCAACTAACATCAGAATGTGTTCAGCTTGATTGGTTCCACTAAATGTGCTTCAAATGTCTTACAAATCTAATTTACGTTGTTTGTGAAATTAACAGAGGGTGAGCTTGATGAGAGGTTAATTGCATAATTTCCTACTAATAAGTAAAATCTAATGTTAATATTTGGCTGCTGTATGATGGTGGGTGCTTCTAAAAGCAATAATGGAGGAAATGTAAGTTAAGCAACACTGCATATTTCAGTCTTGGTCTAATCCATAGGGTTGGATATAATTTGCATATTTGGTCATTCTTTGAGAACTGTTATTAATATGTTGTTTGGTTGGATGTTTCTTGCTTGTAAAGTGGATGTTTTTCTGCATTTGGGTCTCCCTGCTGTTAGAACTTTCCTATGCAAACCCCAAAATAATACTCTGACCATGAAAGGTCCCAGCAGAACCCTCCTGTCATCATCCTGCTTGCCATCTGCCGTACATCCGTCTGTACAGGCGGCTGCTCGCTGTTGCCTTCAATTATTTTAATTAGAGCCGCATAGATTACTTTGTTTTTGTATTTTCATATAAAGATTCAAGATTCAAGAGTTTTATTGTCATATGCATAGTAAAACAGGCAGTTATACTATGCAATGAAATACTTATTCTGTTCATTCTCCCAAGAAAAGAAAGAAAACACAAGAAAAGAATAAGAACACAAGAAACATATGTACCAATAAATTAAGCAACAACACCAGAAGAGACATTAATACAGATCAATAAATAAAGTGCTATGAGTGTGTGCGTGTGTTGCGTGCGGCGTGTGTGAATGCTTCATTGAGAAGCCTGATGGCCTGTGGGTAAAAGCTTTTCGCCAGCCTTGTGGTCCTGGACTTCAAACTCCTGTAGCGTCTGCCTGACGGTAGGAGTGTGAATAATGAGTGTTGTGGATGTGTGCTGTCCTTGATGAGGTTGTGTGTTCTTCGTAGGACTCTAGATTTATAAATGTCTTGCAGTGAGGGGAGGGCTGCCCCAACAATGTTCTGTGAGGTCTTGATCACCCGCTGGAGTGCCTTCCTATCACGTGTTGTACAGTTACCGTACCAAACAGTGATGGAGGCGGTAAGGACACTTTCGATAGTGCATCTGTAGAAGCAACTCAGGATTGTGGTGCAAATGCTAAATTTCCTCATTCTTCTCAGGAAGTACAGTCTCCTTTGGGACTTCTTCATAATTTGTTGGGTGTTGTGAGACCAGGTGAGGTCCTCGCTGATGTGTGTGCCAAGGAACTTGAAGGTTTTCACCCTCTCCACCTCAATCTCATCAATAAACAGGGGTCTATGTGGCTCCTTTTCCCTTGTTCTTGGGTCGATGATCATCTCTTTAGCCTTATCTGTATTGAGAAGGAGATTGTTATCACGACACCAAGCTATGAGGTCCGCCACCTCTCTTCTGTATGATGTTTCAACACCACCAGTGATCAGTCCGAAGACTGTAGTGTCATCCGCAAATTTAATGATGCTGGTGTTTTTCTGGGAGGCCACGCAATCGTAGATGAAGAGCGTGTAGAGGAGCGGACTCAGCACACACCCCTTTGGGGTCCCAGTGCTCACAATTCTTGAGCTGGATGTGCGGTTGTGGACTCTGACTGACTGGGGCCTGCCTGTGAGAAAGTTAAACACCCAGTTACAGAGGGAGGGAGACAGGCCAAGTGTGAGGAGCTTATTTGTGAGTTTGTGGGGGCTGACTGTATTAAAAGCAGAGCTATAGTCTATAAATAGCATTCTGACATATGTGTCCTGGCCCTGTAGGTGAGATAGGGCTGTGTGGATGGCAGTGTTGACTGCATCATCCGTGGACCGGTTCTGGCGATATGCAAACTGTAGAGGGTCCACAGTTGCCGGGATGCTCTTTTTGATGTGGGTCATGACTATTCTTTCAAAGCACTTCATAACAATAGGAGTGAGTGCTATAGGGCGATAGTCATTCAAGCAGGTCACGTTGCTCTTCTTGGGTACGGGCGCTATGGTGGTGGACTTAAAGCAGGTCGGTACAGAGGCTTGTGCAAGCGACTGGTTGCAACAACATCAGCTAGCTCTGATGAGCAAACCCGAAGTGCACGGCCTGTGATGTTGTCTGGGCCTGCTGCTTTTCATGGGTTTGTTTTGTTCAGAACCCTGCGCACATCAGCTGATGTCACCATAAGAAGTGAGTCCTGTGTGCTCCCCAAGTCCAGCCACCCTCTCTGCTCATCAGGAGTTTGGGTGTCAAAGTGGGCATAGAACTCGTTCAGCTCATCATCATAAAGAGACCTCAAACAACTCATCACCCTCAGTGAGTTATCCTGCAGCCACCACGCAACCATGTGGTACCACGCTTCTATTCTCAATCCTTCTGTTTCTGCATGGCCTGCATGACCAAAACGTCTTCACTGCTGCCACCCACAGTCAATCTTCAGAGGCTCTAGGGACTCACAGACTCCGTTTTCCACTCCACAGCAGCAGAAGACACAAGCTCCAATTCCAACTCCATGCAAGCCTGAGGTACTAGTAACATTTCTGACACTGTCCGTGCATGGCCCACTCCTACTCCAGCTAAGTGCCAGGTGGCAAGTCAGCCTCTCTTCCTTTTCCAATTGAGCCTCAAGCAATCCAGAGGTATAGGTGAATACATGGATGGAATCAATGCTAGAGTACAATAGCTCATACAGTATCTCATTGCGATGTTTTAATAGGGTGGGCGTGATGTCAGTGAACGTAAGCATCCATGTTCCATATGCCTCATCCTGTTTATGATCATGAGGAAGCCAGAACCTGGCATGTAGGGTGAGAGTGCTACACATGGACACACAAACGATTCGCACTCACATTCACACCATCGGGAATATAGGACGTTTTCACACTTGAGTCCTGGGTCCGGATTCAAATATATCTGACCCCAAAAGTCTGTTTCACTTCTAAAGTGTGAACACAAGTGTACAGTGTGTAGCAGGCACCAGGTCCGGGTGCCCTGGGAAAGGTGGTCTTGGGCGTTGCTTCAGCTGTGGTGTGACAACAGTCCATCCTCAATCCATTCCAACTGGCAAATGAATCAATGACAATATTATTTAAAAGTTATCTAGCTTGTCAGTCTTCTGCCCTCATACCTTCGGGTCCGTCCTTTGTCAATAATAGTCACACTGCATTATTTGTCTGTTTTGAAGCATTTTCATTGCGGGTCACTTCATTGTAACTCTTTGTACTGGTGCGTTTGCCTATGCTGTGTTACTGTGGCTTCTATGTGTTCTCACACGACGCTGAGCTTCCTTGGTCACTGTAATTTTTGGACTTGTGGTTGGTTGATAATCAACATTTCTTTTTTGCAAAGCCTCACACTTTTGTCACCTTCACAGATCCAGATAAGGGCTTACATTTATCGGCAATGAGTGGTTTATTGATCAAAACCAAGTGGACTATCAGGGCTTGGGGAAGGTAGATATTCTAGTGTGCCATTTTAGACTGCAGTGTGGTTATTGCTTGTTCTGGAAGTTTGTTGTATAGAAGGAAACATTGGTTTTAACCCCAGGCTTTGTGTATCTCAATAAACCCACCATCCCAGAAGATTGAGTACCCCAGCATCTCTTATGATCAGCTTGCTGATGGAGACAGCAATAACATTGCCATCTATCCATTTTGTACACCGCGATAAATCTCTGCCCAAAGTCAAGAATCGACTCCAGCTCACCAGTAAGTAACCCAAATGAGATCAAGCGCTATAGAAAAAGGATGGATGTATTTGATACAGGTATACAGTAGTCCTTCATTTATCAGGGTTAATTGGTTCAAGACCTGATTCATTTATCACGGTTAATTGGTTCCAGACCTGATCGTGATAAAACCTGACCTGACATTATTTATAAAACAAACATTTTCATAGTTAGAGCATAGAAAACTTGTTTATGACGTAAATGCTTTATGAAGATTATTAGAGAGCTCTAAACATGAAATAACACCCATACTTTACACTCATATTACCCAATATAGTAGGGGGTTCCGAGTTGAGTTGTTTTTACAAAGGATTTCTATTACGGATTATTGTGCCTGATTATAATTCAAACCTGCAATAAAACCTGTTGTTCCGGTTATCAAGTCTGGTGATTGTGTCTCACCAAACATTACAGTAACATTACTGACACCTAATGATCAGTGTAGAATACTACATATCGTCTTTGAATGCCTTATGTTATTGTATTTTAGTTTATTTAGCCATTTTTATGCTTGAAAATTATTAATTTAAGAGAAAAATTATGTAACATTTGCTTAAATATGCGTGTGTTTGATTAATAGGTCATATTCAACCACAAAACAGCATGACTTTTAGTTTATTTAGCCATTTTTATGCTTGAAAATTATTAATTTAAGAGAAAAATTATGTAACATTTGCTTAAATATGCGTGTGTTTTTTTTAATAGGTCATATTCAACCACAAAACAGCATGACTTATTAATATACTTTTGAAAAACTGTGATAGAGTGAAGCCATGAAATTTGAAGCGCAAAGTGGCAAGGGATGAAGGTATATATCTAAAAGACAATACATTACACCTTCTTTTCAATGCGACATAAACATACACATTCGCCATTTTATTTAGATTTGCTAACAATGCAAAGCAAATAATGAAAAGGCTTTCAGACAAGACAATTGTGGGCATATAACATGTGCTGCTTCAGTTTGTGTGGGCAGGAACTGACCAACAGCTTAGAGAAAAAAACAGAAGAGTGTTATAACAATCCAGCCTGGAGATAAAAGTGTGCATCAACTCTTCTATGTCTGCTGGGAATAGAAACAGTCTGACGGGCAATATTTTGTACTTTAAGTGATGGAAGGAAACAGAAACCAGAAGACATTTCAAAGCAGAACACAATCTGTGATGACACATTTTGACCTCTCTTTTCAAATAACAAAAAACTGAACAAGTCTGTCCAACGACCCTATCTTGCTAATTTCAAGGGCTTTTAAAATTATATCCCATCGGGGCACTATAGTAAGTTTCTTTTAATAAAATACTCCATAAATCTCAAGTTGTGTACAGGTAAATCTGCATTCTTCTCCTCTTAGCGGAAGTGCTCAGAATATGCAGCTTTCTCCCCAATCATGCCTAATCTGTTGCGATTGGCCAAGGGTCGACTGAGGTCCCCCAATCACCAGCCCCGCAACTGTTTAAAGCTGCATAGGGACACGCCCTTCTCAAACAGTTACGTGCTCATGGTTATGTCGTAAAAACGTAAAATGTTAGTTAGGTACGTCTTTAGCTCCCCAGAAAACAAATAATGGGCCCATTGTTGCCCTACTCCAGTTTAGACACACAATTTGTACAGCAGAAAAAATACTTTCTGGCTGCCATTTTCAATAAAATGCAACAAACGACACTGAGCAGCAGTCGCTGATTAAAAGTTGTGATGTGAGAAATTCAAAAGATCTTGTGGAAATCTCATAAATTGCTCGTACCCGACCATTCACGAGATTTAAGAGTGGCATAAAAAATAAACCAGAGATAACATGAAAACACACCAACATCATGATATGGCACTCCCAAATTCTGTACAAAAGGAGTACACAATTTTAAACATATACATAAGCCTGAAAAGTTGCAAATGTAGTATAAGGTCCTTTTTTTAAGATGGTCTACACCAGTGGTTCTCAATTGGTTTGGCTGCTTCACCCACCATCACCGCTCAATGACAAGAGGCGACCCAAATTGCAGACTTTTTTTCACTCAAACTTCTCAGATATCTTATTTTGAAAGGGACAGTTTGCAACCCAACGTGAGCTCCAGTGTAGACCTGTCTTTATTGCGCACTCTTTTCCAGCAGATATCCCCAGCTGTGTGTCGGCCAGACGGCTTGTTAAGTCCCCATTTAATGTCCTTCCCCTCGCGCTCAAGCTTGACAAAGTCGCCCATAAACATGGCACACAACCCGTGGCGGCTTAGCACGCGAATAGCACACGAGGTTCATTTATGGACATCGCGTCATTATTTTTATTTTTATTTTTTCTCCCAGACATAGGCCTGCAACCCACAGAAAATGGCTCCACGACCTACTTTTGCGTTCTGACCCACCAGTTGAGAATCACTGGTCTACACTACAGAATGTGAGCCTGGTTTCTGTTGGAAGAATACAGTGGCTCCTGGTATTAAAACTGTCTCAGAGGAAATTATTAAGCCATTTCTAAATTCATTGGGTTGTTTTAGAAAAGAATGGGCTTCAGATGAGTCTGCCTTTCCTCAAAGCTGTGGGAAAGATTCTTCTTTCCAAGGTTTGATTGATTACAGCTTAAACTCTGTAGTCCAAAAGGAGTGGAAATCACAGAAGCGGTTTCAAAGTAACTGTTTTTCATTTGCATATTGCACAACACAATAATCAAATTTACTGCTTATTTGCTTCTGTTGACATTGTGTTTCTTGTGTGCTTATTTATCAGACTTTCCTGTTTCCTGTGTTTCCCACTTTCCTCACTTCTTTTTGTTGAACTAACTGAAATTCCTCCATCCCAGTTCTCTTCCAAATTAGCTTCCACTGCCAAACCTTTCATGTTTGCCTTATTTGGCTTCATTTTCTTTCAATTGTCCAATGTGACAAGTTGACAAATAGACTCCAAATTGAGCTTATATAAGCCCCCTTCACTCGGAAACATCTACCGCTCACCCACGTGTGTGTATTTATATTCGCTATGGAGAGAATTTGGGTTAATTGGTAGCGGTGTCACGAGACTTCATGAGAAAGGATGATACATGAGATTTGGCCTGCGAGAACGAGACGAGATTGTAACATTATTTTTCAGAAAAGTATAACAGGCCACACTTTTTAATTTCACTGAGTTACAGAACAATGCAGGTGCATTTTGAAATGTTTATTGTCCCTGAAATTATTATATAAACCAGCAATTCTCAACCACTTTTGGGTCCCGGAGCAGTTTTCAGTGGGTTGCCAGAAAAATTGTGCACTAACCTGTGACGCACCTCGTGTCTGTGCTATTTGCTTGGTATGCCACCACGAGGTGCACGCCATGTTCATGGGCGACTTGGCCAAGCTTGAGCAGGAGGGGAAGGACATCAAATGTGATCTTAATGTGCCGTTCATCCAACACACAACTAGATCGCCTTATATCTGCTGGAGAAGAGCACTTGTGCTACACGGGGGAATACAATGAAAATTCGCAGGTACAGTTTCATGCCCATTCATTCATTCATTCATTCATTATGCCGCTTGTCCTCGCTAGGGTGGCGGGGGTATGTTGGAGCCTATCCCAGCTGACTTTGGTGAGAGGCAGGGTACACCCTGGATTCACATGAAAGAGGAACTACTTCAAAACCCCTTCAGTTTTTGTCAGGACAAAACAGGTATTCCATACGAAACCTTCATTAGGTTAGTGATCGACAAAGATGAAGACACTAAGGTCTTAATGTGTGGGGGTCAATGCCCACACATTTGAAAAAGACCCAAATTGCAGCACAAATGAATTCTTCAGCAGACGAAAGATTCAAATCACCGACAGATTCATCCAAACTGTTATGGTTTTGGCTGTGGTTTAATTTATGGTTTAAAACATGATTATTTCTTTGTGGGTTCTATCATCCATTTTCCTGTCATGGTAATATATTTAATACTGTATGTATCCAGATCGTTGATACCTTTTTGACAACAAGCACTCTTGCTTCTCCTGGACCTCCATTTAGCTTTATGTAGATTTTGCCGTTGGTGCTCCAAGTGCTTTGTATCTTTCCCTGCTTCCTCAAGTCCCGTGCTTTCTTGGCGATGTCAGCATTGCGTTTTGTCAAATGCTCATTCATGTAGACGTGTGTGCCTTTCAGCTGCTTTCCCTGTTTCAGCAGTGCAGTTTTGAATTCCCTGTTGGTGAACTTAACAATGACGACAGGTGTGGTGCCCTCTCTGCCATATAGTGGGACACAAGTGTCGATGGTGTTGATATCTACATCCACCTCCTTTGATTGTAGGAGGTAGGAAATCTGTTACTTTGTTGAAGGAACATCCATTCCATCTGGTTTTCCTCTGTTTTGGATTAAGATACAAGATACAAGATACAAGAGAGTTTTATTGTCATGTGCATAGTAAAACAGCAGTTATACCATGCAATGAAAAACTTATTCTGTTCATTCTCCCAAGAAAAGAAATAAAACAAATGAAAGAATAAGAACATAAGAAACATAAACACATAAACATATATACCAATAAATTAAGCAACAACAGAAGAGACATTAATACAAGCAAATAATACAAATAAATAAATAAATAAATAAATAAAGTGCTATGAGTGTGTGCGTGCGGCGTGTGCGAGTGCTTCGTTGAGGAGCCTGATGGCCTGTGGGTAAAAGCTGTTTGCCAGCCTTGTGGTCCTGGACTTCAAACTCCTGTAGCGTCTGCCTGATGGTAGGAGTGTGAATAATGAGTGTTGTGGATGTGTGCTGTCCTTGATGAGGTTGTGTGTTCTGCGTAGGACTCTAGATTTATAAATGTCTTGCAGTGAGGGGAGGGCTGCCCCAACAATGTTCTGTGAGGTCTTGATCACCCGCTGGAGTGCCTTCCTATCACGTGTTGTACAGTTACCGTACCAAACAGTGATGGAGGCGGTAAGGACACTTTCGATAGTGCATCTGTAGAAGCAACTCAGGATTGTGGTGGACATGCCAAATTTCCTCAGTCTTCTCAGGAAGTACAGTCTCCTTTGGGACTTCTTCATAATTTGTTGGGTGTTGTGAGACCAGGTGAGGTCCTCGCTGATGTGTGTGCCAAGGAACTTGAAGGTTTTCACCCTCTCCACCTCAGTCTCATCAATAAACAGGGGTCTATGTGGCTCCTTTTCCCTTGTTCTTGGGTCGATGATCATCTCTTTAGTCTTATCTGTATTGAGAAGGAGATTGTTATCACGACACCAAGCTATGAGGTCCGCCACCTCTCTTCTGTATGATGTTTCAACACCACCAGTGATCAGTCCGATGACTGTAGTGTCATCCGCAAATTTAATGATGCTGGTGTTGTTCTGGGAGGCCACGCAATCGTAGGTGAAGAGCGTGTAGAGGAGTGGACTCAGCACACACCCCTGTGGGGTCCCAGTGCTCACAATTCTTGAGCTGGATGTGCGGTTGTGGACTCTGACTGACTGGGGTCTGCCTGTGAGAAAGTTAAGCACCCAGTTACAGAGGGAGGGAGACAGGCCAAGTGTGAGGAGCTTATTAGTGAGTTTGTGGGGGCTGACTGTATTAAAAGCAGAGCTATAGTCTATAAATAACATTCTGACGTATGTGTCCTGGCCCTGTAGGTGAGAAAGGGCTGTGTGGATGGCAGTGTTGACTGCATCATCCGTGGACCGGTTCTGGCGATATGCAAACTGTAGAGGGTCCACAGTTGCCGCCGGGATGCTCTTTTTGATGTGGGTCATGACTATTCTTTCAAAGCACTTCATAACAATAGGAGTGAGTGCTATAGGGCGATAGTCATTCAAGCAGATCACGTTGCTCTTCTTGGGTACGGGCGCTATGGTGGTGGACTTAAAGCAGGTCGGTACAGATGCTTGTGCAAGCGACAGGTTAAATATGTCAGCAAGCACATCAGCTAGCTCTGATGAGCAAACCCGAAGTGCACGTCCTGAGATGTTGTCTGGCCCTGCTGCTTTTCGTGGGTTTGTTTTGTTTAGAACCCTGCGCACATCAGCTGATGTCACCATGAGAGGTGAGTCCTGTGTGCTCCCCAGGTTCAGCCACCCTCTCTGCTCATCAGGAGTTTGGGTGTCAAAGCGGGCATAGAACTCGTTCAGCTCATCTGGAAGTGTGGTTTGGCTGGACGTGGCTACGCTACTCTGCTGTCGATAGTCTGTGATGTGCTGGAGCCCCGCCCACATGCGCTGAGGGTCTGAGGTGGAATAGTAGCCCTCCAGCTTCTGTCTGTACTGTCTTTTGGCCTCTCGTATGGACCTCCTCAGGTCATATCTGGCCTTTTTGTAGTCATCAGCGGTGCCCATGACAAATGCAGTCGAACGAGCACGTAGCTTAGCCCTTACATCACAGTTCATCCACTGTTTTTGGTTAGGGTATTTTCTGTAATACTTGGTGGTGGTAACAGTCTCTATACATGTGCTAATGTAGCCAGTAACAGCAGAAGCATATTCATCCAAATCAACAGTACAATCTTCCCTCCCCGCTGCAGTTTTAAACACATCCCAGTTTGTGCAGCCAAAGCAGTCCTGAAGTACTTGATCAGTTTCTTCATTCCACACTTTAACTGCTGTACGTACAGGGGGAGCTGGGGATTACCCAGTTTTTTGATTTAGATGTAATTCAGAGCCCTGTGAGAATCACATAATTTGTTTGTGCATTCTGATCCATCTTATCAATTATATTTTTCATTTGCTCAGTGATATTTTCCTTCGCGTCTTTCTCTTCCTCAAGAGTGGTGTGCAAGGCAGCATTATCCTCCAATAATGCTTTGCTATCATCCTGTGGAACGTTGATATTATTGCATAATCCTCTATTTACTTCCAAAGGGTTTTTAACCTCCTTGGGAGCATTTACCTTCTTCTCAAAGGTGTGTAAACAATATCAAATTTTGGCTCTTGAAAATATTTTTGAATTCTGAAATAGTTTTTTAATTCGAGGCGTCCTCATCCAACATCCAGATTGACCCTATTTCTGATTTTGAGTCCGTATTTCCAGGGCCAATATCATTTCACAACACTTTGTATTTGGCATTGTTGCTCGGCAAATGCTTTGAACTTCAGCAGTTAGCTTGACTTGCGAGCAGCTATCAGCACCCGTAACTAGTTTATTTCAAGGAATCTGTACCTCTTGCCGATCCGAGTTAAAGTTGAGGGATTCAGCAACCAGTTGTGATCTTATGTTAAGTATAATCAGGAAAGCAGTATCATTAGGAGGGCTCTCAACTGTGGTCAAGCCCAGGAACACACATCGGAATAAACATTGCAGTTGAGAAACTTTAAAAGTTAAAAAAAATGCTCAACACACTGCACAATGTTAAACAAGGCACCTGAAGTGGAACAGATTCATTCCAACAGAAAGCAGAAGGATCTTCGAGTATCAACCACACAATCTCAATCCTCAGGATTGGAGCAACAAGTCGTGACCGGGGCCTAATAGGAAAACAAGCCCTCATCAATCTTGAAGGAAGAGTTTGGATTTGGGACAACATTGATTGATTGATACATTTTAACATTTTTGTTTCTCACATTCTTTCACATTAGTATACCTCTCCTATCACAATTCCAAGCAGGAAGCAGCAGAGCTTCATTGGATTTCTTCTCATTAGAGTGCCTAACTTTGCAAATGAGAGACCCACTGATGCAAGGATACCAAGCTAGGAAGATTGTGTACACATCAGTCCCAAAGCCAGGCAATTTCCAATTTGAAAGGTTTAAAAACTGCAATTCTTCACAGAGACGCAAGACGCCCTGTCATCTTGGTCCCTGCAGAAGAGCAGAAAAACCTGTAAAACACTGTTGTGACCTTTGTAGTTTCAGGAGGTCGAGTGGGAGGTGTTTGGTCGAATTTGGCTTTACATTTAAAGTATAAAATGTACGGCGGTCAAATTATTCAAACTTTTAATCAGATTAAACATTTTTCAAATTTATTAATCACTTTTCAGGCTTGTGCTAGCTCGTGCTAGCTAGTGCTTACGTAGCCAAGCAAACTTTTGCGTCTCAGCACAAACAATGGTGCCTTCAAGGACCGCCAAAAAGAGTGCAAAATCACAACCATTCATGAAAAAATATTCAGTGAAGCATAAAGACGTAAAAACTCGGGGGGTTCTAATGTATTTTGTACATTTTACTTGTATCATCACATATTTATACACTACCAAAAAAAACGAAGTTATTTTTGTTTACCAAAACGTGGACATTTATTTGAATACAAAGTTATTATATACTTTCAAGGTACTAAAGTCTAGATCTAATTGCTTCTTCCTTATCTTCCTCTGTGTTTTCAGTGCTGCGAGATGTTCCCAGTGCGAGATATTCAACTAATAGAGATTTCTCTCCAAACAATTAATGAAAGCGATGACACTTAATTACAGGGCACATTAAAGATAGCAAAGTCAGCGTGTGCAGTCCATTGTCACTATCCAAAGCTTATCAGTATTGTCAGTAACGCCTGTGGGCAGAATTTGGCGCATACAAGACTCGAATATGAATATACAACACTACATGCACATTTTCCCCTCTTCATCTCCCACTCAGCATTGTGACACACACTAAGAGCTGGCTCATGATGCGAACCACATTTACCGCAACTCAGTCCTCTTCTTAGATGTAGTGGTGCTCGTTCTCCCAAGTGTAATGCCTGTTGACATGGCTGCTTGGGGACTGTACATTGCACTGCAGCTGCACAAGGTGTGCTGCTGCAGCCTAGTATTTCATGTGCACAAGCAAAATCAAGTCCCGAGTTTACACTTCAGGGATTTTCAACTATTTTCAAGTCACTCTGCCCTAAATATCCATGCATAAGGCCACTAATCCTCTTTTAAGTACGAAAGAAAAAGGAAGTATTATGTTGAATATGCTAACCAGGTTTACAGAAATGCCCATTGTGAGATGGAAAATTATGTTCCTGTGTCAAATTTCAAGCAATTACAAGAATTGGGCCAACATACCAAAAACGACACCTTTTTAATATTACTTAATCAAATATACTGTATAGGCACTGATTGTATGAAGTAATGACAGGTGACTCAATCAATTTTCACAGTTTGGATGTATAATACAGTTGATCCAGCTTAGCTCCAGAACCCTCCCCTTCTCTCTTCAACTGCCATTGTTCACTCGCAATACATTCCAGGTTTAAGCCTAGCGCACTTATTAAACACTTTTAAAGCATTACATGTATAGATAGATATGTAAATGTATAGGTATTCACCACCATTGAATGATAATGTAAGATGATCGATGAAGGGATGGACTCGGATTCACAGTATAGCCTTTAGCTTGGTTGTCAAGCTAGCAATAGAACCTAGCAGGCTTGAGAAAGGGCATGTTCAAGCCCATGTATCCATCCATTTTCTTTTGCTTGTCCGGGGTCAAGTCGCAGGGGCATATTCCTGAACAGAGAAGCCCAGATTTCCCTCTCCCGGCTCCTCCAAGATGATCCCATGGCTTTTCCAGACCAGTTGAGAGACATTATCTCTCCATCGTGTCTTGCGTCTTCCTCGAGGCCTCCCGTCAGTCGGACGTGCCCTGAACACCTCACCAGGGAGGCGCCGGGACGAAGCGTGAGTCACTTATAATTTATTGTGTCCAACCTAGTAGATTGATTCACTGATTCAATTCAAACGAAATTTTAATTTTGAGAGTGTTTAAAATGTGAGAAAATGTTAATACCTGTCTGAGAAAAATGTATAAAGTGTATTGTGAGGGGTTAGTAGAAAACTACATTATGAAATACATCTGTACACTGCCATCTGTTTGAACCCAAACATATACAAAATATGACAGAATGGAAGTTGGACTACCTAAGTTTTATTATTATTATTATTATTACTATTAATATTACTATGTTGTTGTTATTATTATTATTATTAGTTATGTTATATAGTTATATAATTTCGCATTTATTTATATTGATTTATAACATCAACCTCCTATTGTAATACATAATGTCTTATCTTATGATATTGAGAGTTGGTAAAGGGTGTAAATGCAAACGGAACAACGAAAAATGGTGTATATTCACACAAAGTCACTGCAAAAGAAATGATGCTCCTTTAATACAGTTGAAAAGCCAGCATTTCAAGAAATGCCGCAAATGTTAGACAGTGAGAAAATACATCACAAACGTACACTGTTCCCTCATTCATCTCTGGGGATAGGTTCCTAAAATAGCCCGCAATAAGTGAAATCCGCAAAGTAGCCAACTTTTTTTTTTCAATTATTTTTCAATCATATTTCGTTTGAATTTTAATGATCAATCTACTAGGTTGGACACAAGAAATTAGACTCACGCGGATTTCACTCCTCTGACCACACCTCTTCATCTTGGCGGCGTCCTGCTGTAGCTTTTTTGTATCCTTGTTGAACCATATTGCTCCTGTTGTCGTATTTTACTCCTCCCCCTTGTCCTCCATGAACCGAAGATGAATTCACAGTATTAATGGCACCCTCCAGCCGTGTAACTTGTGCTTTCCTTCAGCATGTCCAGAAGTCCAACTTTATGTGAGATGGCTGGCTTCCTCTGCCTTATGGGTGCAGAATGTTTTGTCAACATTGTGGGTTTAGTCAGGGAGAAAACTTGCAACCATATAGCGTTCAGAGTCATACGCGGTTAGCTTCTTCTGTTTCTTCTATTGTTTACAGTATTGGCGGTTAGCCAGCAGCTCAAATGGTTGGCTAGTTTTCAAGCTATGACCATAATAAGGGCCGGCACAAAGGAGATTGATTGACAATGTTTTGCAGCCAATCAGGATACAGAAGAGGTGAAGGGCGGTGCAGACAGAATAAGAGACAGAGAGAATAGAGGCACTGCCGCCTCGTGCTAAAGCACGAACAACAACACTCAACTTCCCTCAATACAATTCTTAAAGGACCAGGCCCTGCCTGTAACAGCGTTCATATGCTGTAAAAAAAAAAAAAAAAAAAAAGCACTAAAATTGAACAAAAAAATCTATGAAACTGCGAGTCCGCAAAAGGTGAACCGCGATGGAGCGAGGGAACACTGTACAGTATGTTGAATACAGGAAGTGAACAAATGTATTAGCAATTGATGTGAAACGGATGGGGGCTAGGATTAAATAAGCCTTGCTTCTTCCTACTCCTTTTTGGGCATGTGGAATCGTGAACTGTAAAATGTGATGTATCCCATTTGCAATTTGTATGGATGTGCAAAATAAATCAAGCCATCACCATCAGTTCATCAGGCAGGTGTTTTACTGCAGTGTGCACGTCTGATGCCGCTCACAGAGGTCCAAGGAATGCTCAGGTCATGTGTGTGTATGCTCAGACACTTTAAAAATTAGGGGGAACATTGGCATGGAGCCATTCATTCATTCATTGTCCTCACTGGGGTTACGGGGGTATGCTGGAGCGTATCCCATCTGACTTTGGGCGAGAGGAAGGGTACACCCTAGACTGGTCACCAGCCAATTGCAGGGCACGTTTAGACAAAACCATTCACACTCACATTCATACCTATGGACAATTTAGAGTCGCCAATTAACCTAACATGCATGTTTTTGGAATGTGGGAGGAAGCCGGAGTACCCGGAGAAAATCCACGCACGGACAGGGAGAACATGCAAATTCCACACAGAGATGTCCAACGGAGATTCAAATCCAGATTTATGGCCAGCATGCTAACCACTAGGCCACCGTGTGGCCTGCGGGTATCCACTACACATCTAAATATTTTAAGAAAACCTGCAATTCCTACTGAATTGTTGTTGGATGAATTCAGTGAGTTGTGAGATTAAATCAAGTCTGCAAATTTTTGCATGCTATGCCAGTGACATGGGTAAAATATTATGTTAATGTATTTAAATGTATTACACGTATTATAATTGAAGGGAAATTTAACGTTGCTGTATATATTTTGTTTCACACCACACAGAGAACCCAAACACATCCATGAAGGGGCACGCAAAAAGTGCTTGGTTAGGGGTTAGGATTAGGGGTTTTGAACTTGTATCTCATCGGAACAACGGGATTTAAGCCCTGTCTCTCTTCAAGACCTCTCTTTAAGCCCTGCCTCTCCACATTTGTTAGTAAACTGACCAAGAATGGTGTCATTACTAGCAACTAAGGTTGCAGACAATTGCATTTAGCTCAGAACAAAGCTGCAGTGCTCTTTTGCTTCACTGGTTCTTCCAAGTGATTCCTTTCATTATCTTCACACTGAACATGTACAAGTCTAGTAGAATTACACTTTACTGCTGCACTGACGGCATTTATTGAGGCCAAGTATGTTGTCTCCTCTTGTTAGAGGTTTTGAAATGCACTCCTGCACAGTTGAAAGTGCAACACAGATCACACTTCCTCCTCCTTCCTTTTAATGTCTGTGCACTACAGTGCACTGTCATCAAGAAACCAGCAAATAGCTGTCCTCCAGACTATGAATAAAATAGTTAGCTGCAAACAAACAAAAGAATATGGGTGTTTCTTTCTGGTAACCATTGTGTTAAAGGCTTTAAACAAGGCTTCAGACGTGTTATTGCCAGAATAATGATGAACTTTGTATGATAGTACAGTGGAAATCGCTTAAGTCGGCTCTACTTATATCGCCAACCCCTCTACGTCGAACAACTCCCCAAGTCCTAGCCCACCATGTTGTTGTTGTTGTTGTTGTTGTTGTTATTTTTAAAAGGGCTTCTTTAAGTAGATGTCGACATACATGGTCCGCATGGACCGCTTTTCTCAACATAAAATAGATTACTAGACTGAAGATTATTAGCCACCGGAACGACGATTTGCATATTTACGAAAGCTTTGTTGTCATTGAAGTCAAGACATACAACAAAATTACCATAACAACTCTGGTAGAGTCATGTCACAGGGGCAGCAGTCTCAGACTCTGACTCTGCAGCCACCTCTTCCAGCTCCCCCGGGGGGACACTGAGGTGTTCACAGGCCTGCTGTGAGACATAATCCCTCCAACATGTCCTAGTTCAATTCACCTCAATTCAATTTATTTATATAGTGCCAAATCACGACAGCAGTTATCTCATGGCACTTTACACATCAAGGTCACATTCATAAATGAAAACAGGGATCCAACTGAAACCTCACGAGTAAACACTTGGCAACGGAGGCAAGAAAAACCTCCCTCTGGGTAAGAAACCTTGAACAGAACCCAGGCTGTGTGGGGAGCATGCAAGGGCATGTTCCAATCTCCGTATTAGGATTTGGTCATCAATTGTGTTGAATGCTGCTGGTCTAATAAAACTGATACTGAAACGAGGCCTTTGTCTGAGGCGGTGAGGAGGTCGTTCATAATTTTCACAAGTGCTGTTTGTGTACTGTGGTGCATCCTAAATTCTGACTGAAGGATGTCAAGCAGATGCTTGTTTTGAATGAAATGGTGTAACTGATAACTTGTTGTAGCTTTCTCTAGGATCTTGGAGAAAAATGGAAGGTTGGATATTGGTCTGTCTAAGATATGTGGATCAAGGTTAGTTTTTTTTAAGAAGTGGTTTGATTACAGACACTTTAGTTCTACACCGGAGACTCATCCCAGCTGGGCATGCCCAGATCTCCACACAAGTAATCGCTCAGGAGACATCCAGACTAAATGCTTGAGTCACCTTAACCGGCTCCTTTCAATGCAAAAAAAGTAGCAGTTCTACTCTGAGCTCCTCCGGATGGCCGAGCTTCTCACCCTATTTCTTCAGGTAAGTACAGCCACCCTGTGCAGGAAACTCATTTTGTGTTCTTTTCCACCACCCAAAGCTCATGACCATAGGTGAGGGTGGAACATAGATTGACCGGTAAATCGAGAGCTTTGCCTTTGCCTCTGCTCTCTCTTTATCATGATGGTCCGGTGCAGCAACCACATTACTGCAAATGCAACGCCGATCTCATGCACCACCTGTCCCTCACTCGTGGACAAGACCATGAGATACTTGAACGCCTCCATTTGGGGCAACACCTCACTCCCAACCCAAAGAGTGCAATCCAAACTTTTCCTACTGATAACAATGGCCTCAGATTTGGAGGTCTTGAGTCTCATCCCAGGTCGAAAGCCTTTTCCATGTCCACAAAGCACATGGGACCGGTTGGCAAACTCCCATGCACCCTCCAGTACCTTTGCAAGGGTGTAGAGCGAGTCCAGTGTGCGACAACAAGGATGAAAAACACATTGCACCTCCTGGAGCTGAGGTTTGACTAACGATCGCACCCTTTTCTCCAGCACTCTGGAATACACTTTCTCAGAGAGCCTGAGGAGTTTGATGCCCTGTAGTCACCCTTTTTGAAAAGGAGAACCACCACCCTTCTACCAATCCAGAGATACTGGATACGACTTCCACGCAATGTTGGAGACATCTCAACTAAGACAGTCCCACAACATCCAGGGCCTTGAGGAATTCAGGGTAAAACTTGTCCACTCCCGGAGCGTTACCACTGAGGAGTTTTTTGACTCCTTCTGATACCTCAGCCACGGTTATGTACATGTCTGCATTGGTGTCCTCAGACTCTGCTTCCTCTACAGGAGGTATGTCAGAGGGATTGAGAAGGGCCTTGAAGTATTCCTTCCACCACCCAATTATATCCGACCTCACTGTAAAACGTGTGGACCGGGCATTGCTTCACCTTTCTGAGGTGCTGCATGGTTTGCCAGACCTCTTTTGAAGCTGACCAAAAATTGTGCTCCATGGCCTCACGGAACTTCTCCCACACCTGAATTTTTACCTCAGCCATGCATGCGGCTTCGCCTTCTGGCTACTGCATCAGGAGTCTCACAAGGTATCCACGCTTGGTAAGACTCCTCCTTCAGCTTGATGGCAGCCCTAATCGGCGTTTTCAGGCTCCTGTCGGAACTTGCCGTCATGACTGGCACCAGTCAACTTGCAACCACAGCTCTGATCGGCTGCCTCAGCAATGGAGGCACGGAATAAGGCCCATTCGGATGCAGGTGAAGCTCTGCCAGAGGTCACAGTTGAAGACTCGACAAACAGGACTGTCAAATGTTCACAGCACACCCTCACTATATGTCTGAGCCTGCCAGGTCTGTCCGTCATCCTGCTCTGCCATCTAATCCAACTTCCCACCAGTTGATCAGTCGACAGCTCAGTCCCTCTTTTCACCCGTGCATCCAAAACATGCGAATGCACATCTGATGATACGACTCCAAAGTTGATCATAGACCTGCGGCCTATAGTGTCGTAGTGCCAGGTGCACTTATGGATGCATCATTATGTTCAAACATGTTGTTTGTGATAGACAAACTGTGGTTGGCAGAGAATTCCAGTAACATCACACACACTGGTTCAGATCGGGAGGTCATTCCTCACAATCTCGCCCCTCAAGGTCACACTGTCGTTGTCCACAGAGACGTTGAAGTCCCCCAGTGGAACTACCGAGGCATCAGCGGGGATGCTCTCCAGCACCCCTCTGATGGACCCCAAGGAGACCAGTTACTGAGCTTCTGTTTAGTGCATTCACACAAATGACAGCCAGGACCCTTATGTTTGCCCCTGCAAGTGGTGGATCTACAAGGGGGGATCCCACATGGCTCTTTCAAGCTGGGCCTGGCCAGGCCCCAAGGGTGATGGCCTGAACACTTAGACACTTGACTGTGAGCCCCTCCCCCTGGCTAGGCTCTAGGGTGAGGCCCCAGTGTCCCACATAAAGGCAAGGTGCGGTCTCTCCATCCATCTTATTTCATAGGCTCTTCTCAAACGCTCTTTGTTTGACTCATCACCTTGGACCTGTTTGCCTTGGGTGACCCTACCAGGGGCATATAGCCCCAGACAGCATAGCTCTTAGAATCTCTTGGGCACACAAACTCCTCTACCACGATAGGGTGGTGATTCCCGGAGGAGACTCTAGTACAGTGGTTCCCAAACTATTTACAGTTGCGTACCCCTTCAGACATTTGAGCTGAAGCCATGTCCCCCCTACTACTGCACACTTAGAAAAAAAAAACTTGAAATATTGAACATGATTATTAATTAATTAATTTTATGCTAATTGTGGGTCAAAAGTTTGTATTTTGTATGGTCACATTTTGATAAGTTTCACATGAGCACTGATAAATAGGTAAGTAATCATCCTACGTTTTATTCCAGTCTGACGTTGACATCCTTCTGTTTGATATCAATTTGAACTTTTTTGTCGACATATGATGTCTATGGTTTGAGTCTGCATATTAGTTTAATACCAAAGTGAACATTTAACGATCATGATAAAGCAGTATCCGAAGTACAAAAATACATACAGCCAACGATGACAAGTCATGCTCTGTCTCCTTTATGCTGCGTTCTCCTTGAGGCGTAATTGTAAGTATTGGGCGCGAATTGTTTTTATTCACATACCCCGTATGACAATTGGTGTACCCCTGGGGGTACGCGCACCACACTTTGGGAACCTAGGCTCTAATAGATGATAAGAGTATAAAATATTGTATTGTCAGTGCAATGACAATGTGTCAGGATGACAAATCAGCTTTTTATTGAGGTCTACAAAACAGCACTGTGTACCTTACAGCAAGACACTGCTCTAACTAGCAGGCAAACTCCACTGCCCCCATAGCCCAACCGCTTAATCACAGCTCAGGACCATTCACAGTACTCCCATCGCTATCAATATCTTATGAAAATAGAAGAATACAAATTAAAATACACAGAACTCTATCAAATTCTAAATCAAATTCTAATTATGGTTGTGGCATAAATGTGCAAGCAATAATTAGTTTCGGTTTTGATTTCAGCTATGTTGACAACTGCCTATGGGGTGTCAAGATTAGGTTCCAGTGTATAAATAAATCTGGTTTAAGATAAAGACAAGCCTGTATAAGGTTAATTAATATCAAGAAAGGATGCAGCCTTTATGGATTTTCTGCAATTTGAATATGAAAAAGAAAATGTGAGGATTAGCCGAGACCACAGTGCCATTATAAGCAGGTGTGTCTTTATTTACAAAGGAAATAGAGTAATGCCACTGAGTATTTAAACAGGCCAATCACAGAGCAGTTGTATATACACTTGACAATGCTTGAAAAAGAGCTGCTGATTACAAAAAGATAGTTACATATGTTTGGAGGAAATGTGCAGTATTGTCAAAAGTCGAGGTAGAATCAGCACACACTGTTTGATGGACGGCCTGTGACACACGTTTACACAAACCGTCAAAGAGTTGTCGCGGTTGATCACTCCTCATCTCAAAAGAATGATACAGATACTCGTTGACCAGTGAAGCAGTGTCTGGAACACATTATCTCAAAGTGTTTTAAAGTTTTCTTGCTGTATCATCAAGGTTAGCAAGCCAACTGCAGTGTGAAAAAACAGCAGTGAAAATAAGTCATTAAAGTGCGTGACTGTGTGAAACATGGAACACTTATGGTCATAGCTACGGTATCGTGACTATTCAAATTCTATAAATATCATCTGTTTCAGGCAACACTATTTTCTCTGTCAGAACAAAAACTGAGGTTTTCACGAGAATATGTTTAACCCAAGTTGCCACCTGGCATTATCTATCACCACATTCTGAACATTTACCGTGTTTGGGTGACAGGACCACTTTGAAACTATTACTCGCATGTGACCTGATGCAGTCGATACTTAAGTGTACAGCAAAATGCATCAGTGACGTGCGGTGAGGTTCATGGCTGGTGAGGCGCCGACTTTTTTTTTACAACTGAAAATTATTGTGCTCAAATCAGTGTTAATACAGAGTATAGCAAGAAAAAGAAGAAAATAATAAGTTTTCAAATTCTTCTAATTTATTTTTTTTTTTTTTTAACTGAACGCCATTTGTGGTCTCACCTGTATTTGCATACAAAGTCCATGTGCCTTTCCTTTTCCAGGAAAAGCTATAGTACTGTGATGTAAAAGTTCTTATTTTCTTTTTGTTTTAAAAGTCTCTTGGCCGTTTTGCCTCAGTGTAAAAAGATGGCAGCGACAAGCACCTGCCAGCTCCCGTACGCCCCCTTCGTGAGGCAGTGTGCTGTGCACCTCACTGTATGACATCTCTCTGCAGTTTATTGTCCGTTTTGCGAGAATAACGATGTCAGACTTATACAGTCATAACACACAGGCTGTAGAAATGCACGGTGTATAATAAATGTTTCTGCAAACATCTGCAATCAAAGGGTGGGCTCGGCTAACGCAGACTAATTTCATGTCTATGCCTGTATTTGATCAGGAAACGTTCAAATTGAGCGGTTTTTAGTTAAGAAAATGTTTTTAAAAAATCATACAGAATACAATACGTACATTTAAAAATAAATACATTTTTTATGATGGCTCTGCCTCACCTGCCTCCTCTGACCGCCTGTCACTGCAGGATATGGTCAGCAAAAGAAGCTAATATGCATTGTCCTCAAGGGCAATCGCTCCTTTTTGGAGTATACATAAAGTGTTTGGCTTCCATTGTCTTTGTCTCGTGTTCCCATGATATATGGTGTGACACTACATCACCCAACAATAAATGCACAAAAGCAGTGTCAACTTGGATATTTCAGTTCCCTCAACCATTTTGTTTCCAAAAATAGCATAACCGAGTGTCTCTCTCGCTCTCTCACACACACACTGAAGTGATCAGAGAGCTTCCAACAGTGACTCTCTTTCTGTCAGAATGTTTCTTATCTACATGCTGGCTGCGTTCACGCCACAATCCACGAGGTACACGAGTTCAAGTGCGAGGCCACCACGTTTCACTCTGTGAGTCAGTGTATGCTGCGAACCTTCTTTAAACCTTGAGGGCTTCGTGCACGCCCACCGCTGACAGACGCCGGTTGATGTTCCGATATCGGCAGCGAAGAAGGTCTCGATAAGTGGAGCGCAGGTCTCGGTTGAAGAAGGCATAGATGAAGGGGTTCATTAGGGAGTTGGCATAACCTAACCACAGCAGCGTGCGCTCCAGCCAGATGGGCACACAGCTGCACTCTACGCCACAGATAAAGGGCCTTGCAGTGGACAGGATGAAAAATGGCAGCCAGCACACAGCAAAGACCCCCACAATAACCCCCAGTGTCGTGGCTGCTTTCTGCTCTCGTTTGAAAATGGAGATGTTTCTCCGTTCACGGTTCAGCAGTCGGGACAATGCGGCGCACTCCTCTGCCACACCAGGAGGCTTTAGGCCCTGCATTCGCAGCGCCTCATTAGCCACTGTTTCGAGGCGCTCACGGCGGGAAAGGTCAGTGAAGCGGTGCTTGGCCCCACTCTTGCGGGCCGCCCGGAAGATTTTGTAGTACATGACCAGCATGACCAGCATTGGGATGTAGAAGGCTACGGCTGTGGAATAGATGGTGTAGCCAAAGTCTTGGCTGATGAGGCACACGCCGGCTGTGTGGACATTTTTGGCCCAGCCGCAGAACGGGGGCAAAGTGATGGATGCAGACACCAGCCACACGCCGAAGATCATCTTTGCCATCAGCTGACCATTCTGTCGGGCCGGGTAGGTGAGGGGCCGTGTGATCCCCAGATACCTATGGGTGGGACACAAAAACAGCATTACAAATTGATGATACTCAAGAAAAAATACCAGGGGCGAAGAATAGCTTGTCATACTCTCAAACAGCAGCACCGTGGTGCAGTTTTTGTTTCTATTATTATAGAGAGAGCAGTGATTCCATCCATTTTCTATACCGCTTGTTCGGGTCGCAGGCAGTGTTAAGCTAATTGCTTTAAAAACTCATTATTACTACGGGTAGTTACTTTCCCCCCAAAATAATAAAATTATTAATGGAATTAGTCCTTCATAAATGTTATTAGTTACCAGGGAAAGTAATTATTGCTGCTGAAAAATGTTCAAATATGTAAAAGAATTCAGCTTTAGCTTTGTAGTGGTGTGATGAGATATAGAGATGTTTCGTGAAATGAGAGCTGAGCCTTGTGAGTTGCAATTTTCTACCAAATTGTTAGAGGGCGTGTGTTTTCCTAAGAGTGAGCATCCACAAATGTTGCCGACTAGCTATTTAGCTTACTTTGTAGTAGTAGTGAACAATGGCAAAGCAATCCAAATGGTGGCCATACATATCAGTAACAGCGTAACAGCGCGCCACATTTCACTGTCTAACGTTAACGGTGTTGTAATGTTTGAAATACTAATTTTATTAGATCACGCTCTTATTTTTAACACCGTTACTCCCAACACCGGTCGCAGGTGAGCTAGACTTGGGGTGAGAGGCGGGGTACACCATGGATTGGTGATCAGGCCAGTCGTGGAACCTTGGTTAGCGTCATTAATTCATTCCAGCATGACCGACTCGAACCGAAATGGATGCTAATCAAACAAATTTTTAATAAAATAATGTAAATCCAATTAATCCATTCCAGAAAGCCCAAAATGTTAACACAAAACACATTTTTATAGTTTTACATGCAAAAATCAATTCCAAATGCATATAAATACATATAAATGATCAATGAAAGGGATAAATTAACATTTAAGGTTATTTTTACCCTCACTGAAGACATGATTCTTGACATGATTGTTATCAAAGAGACGATGTGGCAGCGAGACAGCACACAGACACCACTTTCCTATTATTTCTTGAATTCAATTGTGTTTCTCACCTCAATAACCCAAATTGGAGCCTAAGAAAGTTGAAATTATCGGCATTTTGATAAAGAAAGCGAGAAACACTGTTGAATTCAAAACAGCACAAAACAAGAAGATAGTGTCCGTGTGGTGTCTTGCTGCCACATCATGTCTTTGGGAGCAATCACGTCTTCAAAGAAGGTAAAAGTAAGCCTAAATGTTCATTTATCTCTTTCATTCGTCATTTATGTAGAAGGGCAGCTGAGCTCATTCTCCACCAGATTACTCCAGTTCTGCTCCCACAGTGAATGCTATTAGTTATATTTAGGTGTGTCACGAGATTAAAAAAACCTGACGCTATTTCTCTTTTGGAAAAATTCTGTCTCGCGAGAACATGGCAGCCAGAAGCTAATCAAATTGAACTATGGCATCGCTACTATGAATGGTAATACGATAATATGGAAGTTACTTAAGATTTGCCAGATCAAAACACGTAAAGGTTCGGACTTCAACACCCCTTAAGCATGCTTTATCACCGAGCGGTTCTATTTTTATATAGCTGAGCGCACTTTACAAGCACCTGCCATCACATAATATTCACAACACACACTCATACGTAGAATAGAGCTGTGTTGACAAACCAATATGCGTTCAAAAGAGTAATATATTTGCATCACAAAAATGCCTCCTCAAGAAAATAGACCTCACATAGCACTCTGCGTTATATCTGTTTACCGCCATATCCCTGCACACTGTCGCCTGTGCATTCATGTGTATGTGATCAAGACGCACGCGGCAATGCTACTCTTCTTCCACGGCGCTCGATCTTGTTTACGTATGTGTCTTTGAGCGTCTTCATCACATACACATGAATGCATACCATATCCAAGCAAAGCCATCAAACAATTCAGTTTGTTTCTACATAATGAACCGCTACAAGTGAATGGATAACTTTCGTTACAGATATAGACATCTTACCGCTGTGTTAGTTTATCCATAATCAGAAGATGAAAGCTGCATCTCTGTGTGTCCAGTCATATTTCAGCTTCTATGTATTGCCATATCAGTCTAATCTGCCCAGGGCCTTCAGAATCAAGAGTGCTGGCCCATGTCACTTCAACAGTATTATCAATGAGGCTGTTTCTTCAACCAAAGAGATTTCAGATTTGCCTCATAGCGCCAACTCGCTGGGCCACAATAACGTCACCATTTTTCCATCCTCTGATGTGTTGATCAAAGAAAAAAATGAACGACAAGCCAAGTTACGCCCACAAAGGCTGATGGCGAGGCAGAAATAGACAACTCTGGTCCCCAGCCACCACCACAGAGGTGGAACTCTTTTTGTCATGTTATTAGATAAATATTGATTCTGACCTGCTCCAGATGATGTTGTAGTGTAGAGACTTGGAGTTGTTTGAAGAAATCTGTCAGGTGTTATCAGTGATTATGTATTTGAATACAATGGACTTCTGGTTGGATTGCTCAGTGGGTAATGATGCCGGTGTTTGGTACAGGTGACCTGGCTTCAAATGGCCAGTTAAGTCACCATTGAAGGCCCAGGTACGCAAGGTACACCCAGGTACACCCAAATACACCGCCTGGCTATTCTGACAGTGTAGTACTTCCTCTAGAACATTCTCAACTTGCTCTAAGCTCCTTGATAGCTAACTTGCTCACTACATTAGTGTCAACATCAAGTGGGTCAAATCAATCTGTCACATTTCTTTCTTCAAAAAGCTGGAAATTCAGTGTGATGTCAAACACATGTCATGTCACTGCAAAGAAAGACATTACAATAAGAGGTCATATAATCCATAATTACCAGGAGGCAAGTGACTTTGGAGGAACGTAGCAGCAAGAGGGAGCCATCAATCAAGTAAAAAGCTGTGTGGTTTGAAATAGCAGCAAGAGTGCAAAAAATAAAGACGATGAGGTGTTTTGAAAGACGAACTTGGGAAAATGGCTGTTTTTCTCACAAAATGCAAAGTCTGTGTATGTTGCAGTGTAGTATTTTGGCAGTATGCCGTCAGCATTCTGCATTCTGCTTCAAATGAGTCATTAATTAAAGCAGTATATTTCAGTCTCCAGGCTGTTTTGTCTGGTTTCTGCTTTGGTTTAGCAGAAGATAAAAAGCTTCAGGGAGCTTGAGCCAATCCGCGTCCATGTCCACCAGAGATGCTATCGGCAGTGTGGAAATCAAATTTAGCTCGGTCAGCCTGGTCAGCTTCACCTTATCAACACTTGCAAAATCGCAGACAGTTTAAAAAAGGAGGTATTACGTATATTAGATAAAGTAACCAAAGTAACCAAATTCAATCGACCTGTATATGATTTAATTGTTCTTTAGGATGACGCAAGCTGTGAAATGTGCTGTTGTCCAAGAAGTCAACACTAATTCTAATAAATTGGATGAAGACAATTTTATTGGATTAAAATGCAAGAAAACAACTTATTAAACAAATTGAAAACAGCAACAGTCCATCTTGTCTGTTTAATATGCTGGACTTAAAAAAAAAACTACATCTATTTTTTTTTTTTAGCACATTTAATACTGTATATCACATAGTGCAGCTGAAAGCATCCAATTAAATTTGCCCTATGCACGTCTCAGAGCGGATGTAAAATGATCACATTAAAAAACAAAATGGTTCCTACAAAGATGTTGTATCACAACTTTACCTGCAACACGTGACTAAGTTACAATAAGTGTGTATCAGATGGATATGGTATAGTGTAGCTTATTTGTTTGGACATACTTAACAAGTTGCTTTACATGCTTAACATGTCGGAAAAGGAGTACGAAGGGGCAAAGCTTACTTAATCCTACACCTTCTCCATGTCTATTGCTGATAGCTCATTCACACTATATCCTTTACATGTTGACATGTACAATAATTCATTTTGTTACATTTTGTCATTTAAAGTTTGTTCACTTCCTGTGTTTAAGTGTCATCATTTTCTAATGAAATAGGAAAGAGTAGGGAATGTGTAGCAATGTATGCTTAGGATTGTTTGAGCAGTGATAAAGGAAAGAAAAGAGGAAGGAAAAGGTGTTGAAAAAAGTTATGTTAAAGGAAAACAAAGAAATAAAGATGTCACCATGAAGATACAAATAAAATAAACATGTAATAAGAGTAAATAAAATAAGAATTAACAAACCGAATGATAAATATAAAATTAAATACAGTGGAATCTCGGTTTTTGTACATCCCAGTTTTTGCAGAATTCAGTTTTCGATTAACATTATTACCAACAATATGCCTCGATTTTCGCACACTGTCTTGGTTAGCGTACGGGCAAACAGTGTGCCTAGCAAACTAGTCCGCTGAATCAAGTGGCCAGACAATTCATCCAAACGTTGGTGACTCAGATTCTGGCCAGAGAATCCTTTAATTGTCTATATTATGTGTGTGGGTGGTTTATTTGACCATAGAACGCACACAGAATGATGAACAACTCGTATCGGTCTCCTTTCTTCCACTAATAAGCACAGTGCTCCAAGCCTGAACTTATTTTGGGAGTTTGGAACGGATTAACTGGATTCACATGGTTTCTTATGGGAAAAATGTATTCGGTTTTGGTACGTTTTGTTTTTTGCCTGACCTTTTCAAACGGATTACTGATAAAAACCGAGGTTTAATGATGATACATGTACAGTAGGTTTGGATATTTATATTAAAGATAAAATAGACAAAATCAGGTGTTGCCATCTTGTTGATCGCAATCAACCAGTCGATCTTTGGGACTTTTCAGGTCGATGCCAAAAATATTGTATATTATAATCCGTCAATTTTCTATGCTGCTTATCCACATTAGGGTCACAGGCATGCTGGAGCCTATCCCAGCTGACTTTGGACGAGAGGCGAGGTACACCCTGGACCGGTCGCCAGCCAATCGCAGGGCACATATAGACAAACAATTATTATTATTTCTTGTTTAGGGTCATGGCCGAGACCAGGGATCATGGGCTCAAAAAGGCTGGTGACCACTGCACTAAACACACAATTAACCTGTCCTCTATAAAGATCTCTTCACAGCAAAAAGCAAGAGCAAGTTGGTTCAGCTCGTCTTACATAACATTCAATGCACTCCCAACTCTCCCTTGAAGACTACTTAATCTTACAGGGATCGGTGACCAATGTTAAATAGAAACATGACAGATCCCAGGATGGGGAGATTTATGCAGTGGGAATTCTTGGAGATTCATACCGGATTACAAGTAAATCAACACTTCTCTTTGAATGCATGACTCAGTAATGACGATGGTGGTTATGTCGTGTTTGTATGTGTGTCTTCGTGTTTGTGTGTGTGTGTCTGTTTGCACTTCAAGACCATCTATGACTCATTTTTACCCAGCTGTTTGCAGATGCACCCAAAATGTCAGAAACACTTTTTTTTGGTGTATAAAGGCATAGAATCAGCGACGACTTGTGGTTTCCACATTAATGCTAAAGATGTTGTCAAACAACGTAATTAAAGTTCTATACATTGTGTTTCGACTGTAATGACTATAAAATGAGAGAAAATGATAGTGTAGCCATCATCCATATGAAGCTAAGAGTATACCTCTATATCAGGGGTGCCCAAAGTGAGGCCCAGGGGCCATTTTTGGCTTGCAGCAAATTTTTTACTGTGCCACTGCATATTCTAAAAGTGAATTTATCATTTAATTTCATTACATGTTACACTAATTTGCTTCGTCACCTCTAACACAAATCTAAGATGTGGATGCTTTGTTCTGATAGCTTAGTATATATTGACCTATACTGGATTGCTTTTAGCATTTTTCATACAAAAAAAATGATCAAAGTGGCCCCTGCATCTTTCACTTTTTCTGTATGCGGCCCTCAGTGGAAAAAGTTTGGACACCCCTACTCTATATAGTAGGCTATAGCAGTTCTGGGAGGCAGTGCAGCCTCGTCAAATGACATGGCAACAGAAACTGTGGTTGTTAAAGACATCAAACAAGGGATCATATATTCAAATGTGACTTACTTGGCTTGTACATTTTTTCCTTCTGTTTTATATTGTGTTTATATTGTATTTTTTCTTTATGATCAGAGAGATGATAAGGCTTATTCATTAGGCTTTTTTAGGTTTTTTAACTGCATTCTGCATTATGATAAAGCTTTCATCATTATCAGTTCTGCCATTTGTGCCCCAGGGCTGTTTTTTTATTGGCCCGGTGAACATTCTAAAAATATACTTTAACCTGAAAACTAAAACAACAACAACAAAAGTAGTAAAATCTGTAATTTTATGAGAATAAAGTCAAAATATTAGTAGATATTAAGTTGTATTCATGAATAAATTGGGGCTGCCACAGATAGATTTTGTGCTACATTTTCTTTCTTGTTTTTGAGATTGTTGAGTGGTCGTTTCCTAACCTGAAGTTTGGTGGTTCGATCCTCTGTATATTAGATGGCATCTTAACACCCCACACAACTGACTTGGTTGCGCATTATAAAGCATCTGTTCTTCGGTATAGTGAGATATTAGGTGTACGATGATGTGTACATTATCTTCAAAATCAGCACCCACTTACATGGAGCCCGCCATGAATGTTATTTTTTAATGGCGCAAACACTTGGGTCGGCAGCTCGACAAAATTAAACACCCGTAAATCAATAACTTCATGTTCTGTTGTTAAATAAGGTTGAAAAACGTTAGATAATGATGCACGCAAAGCAAAAATCTCTGTTTTACCCATTCACACACAAACACTGACTCAGTGTTTTTGAAAATCCCTAATTAATTCAAATTCATCGCAAATGCAAATTATATGATGCAGTCATATACCCAGCACCCACACTCCCAACCCAAACCCCCTCCCCAACGCCACAGATAGACTGCAGTCCTGTGGGACGCAATGCTGCAACCAGTTATGACCTAAGGAGTAGGGTTTTTTTTTTCATATATCTCTGGAGAATTTGGGACACATTCATGGCTGCACCCTGTCACAGAACAACAGTGTGGCCAAACTAATGGAGAATTCCATTACTTCCACTGGGCTACCAGGTAGGTCACTGTGAAGTGTATTATTTTTTGCTAGTGAAACACTGTAACCGGCCATAGTGCGCAACAGCCGTCAGTCTCCTGGGCTATCTCTCAAACCTTTTATGTCTGAGAGGGAATACACGGTGAAATATTTACCGAGCTGTGGTCGGGATTGGGTGGCAGCGTGGTAAATTTAGAACAGCAAAAAGAGGAACAGGACAGTGGGGAAGTCAGTTTACTTTTTCCCACAGAAACTTTCCACTCATTCACTCATCTTTTCATTTTCAGACTTCCAATTGCTTTGTTGCAGCTCTAAGGAGGTAAGCTTGTGAAAAAAGTGAAGTGGCCCCCATTTTAGAGCGAGAGCTCATGTTTGGTTTGTTTAACAAAAACTATTTAAGACGGATTAAAAAAAAGGGAATAATACAAAAACTCCCCATTGTTCAGAGTGCTGATTGCTGTCACATCTTTTTTTTGTTACAAGATTCTTACTGAAAGTTGGCCAATAGTCTTGTGTTCAAAGTTGTATTCAATACTAGACTAATGTAATATTGCCCTTGAAATAAATTTGTCAGCTTTCTACACTGTGTATTGATTATGAACTGAGCTTGACTGCAGACTGTGCATGACGGGCTAGGGTTAGGGCTAACAGCCCTTGGGTATCACCGCAAATCTTCTGTTCAATCTAATAATGAAATATAACGCATCTATATCAAATATATCTATCTACCCAATCACAAATAATATAAATTTTAAAAAACTGGAAAAAAAAAAAAAAATTACTTCAATGACAACCTCTTGTTTACCATAAAGAAGTGCAGATTTTTTATGAGTGTTGCTGTGCAGCTCACCACCTGTCCTGTAAACTAGCCAATCAGCCTTTTACTGGCTCCCACAGCAATAGAGATGATAGACAACTATTAGTGCCACAGTGATAAATACGTTCTAACCGCCTGTGCGCCCATCGCTGTCAGAGCATGGTGTCCTTGGAGAATAAAAGAAAACACTCTGCAAGCATCTCAGCTTGCACAGAATAGCGTCAAATAAAAAAGAATGTCCAGGGCAAATTGAAATGCTATATATGAACACAAAATGGTTGAAGTTAAGAAGGTCAGGATGATAAAGGTACACCTCTGTTACAGCCAGCCTACTGTTCCTTATGTTGAGCATGTCTAACATTCCAGAAACGGTGATATCACGCACCATCACTTTGAAACGAGAAGCGATTGTGCAAGTTATTCCTGAAGGAGCAAAGCTCCAACACAGCAACAAGTCAGAGTATTTTCGGCCTACTGTTGCTGACTATTACTGTATGTTTGAGTAACATTCCAGGCTCCTATCCATCCATTTTCTATGCCTCATTAGGGGCGCGGGGGTATGCTAGAGCCTATCTCGGCTGACTTTGGGTGAGAGGAGGGGTACACCCTGGACTGGTCGCCAGCCAATCATAAGGCACATACTGTATAGATTCTCACTCACATTCATACCTATGGACAATTTTGAGTCGCCAGTTAAGCTAACATACATGTTTTTGGAATGTGGGAGGAAACCGGAGTACCCGGAGAAAGCCCACACACGCACGGGGAGAACATGCAAACTCCACACAGATGCCCAACGGTGAGTCGAACCCAGGTCTTCCTGATCTCCTGACTGCATGCTAACATGCTAACCACTTGGCCACCATGCTACTAAACAAGTAATAAAAGTATGTATTATGTATGTATCGGCCGCTATTCAAGGCTGCAATATCAGAATCGGGTCGAAAGTGAAAAAGTTAGTAACAGTCTTCATTTGGGCCGAGGATCGTCCCGTGTCTTGGCGGGCAGCCAATCGGACCCTCCGGCTCAGGGCCGGTGAGATTTTTTTGGGTCTACCACTTGGCTTTTTTGTTCCATAACCCTCAGCATCTTTAAAGAACTTTAAAATAACTGTCTTACTGCGTCCAACCTCAGCAGCAATGGTACGCTGCGAGAGGCCTTGCTTATGCAGCTCAACAATCTGACCGCATTTAAAGAGAGAAAGCTTTTTTGCCTTTGCCATCAGGAGATGATCCAAGATTTTGGATTTTAAAGTCTGTGGTATTAAACTTTTGATCAGCTAATGAACAGCCTATTTCAGTTTAATGGTTGTTTTGCAATAAATTGCTTACTCAATTTTTTTTATCTTACTCCCATTTATTCTTTTTTAATTTTGAAGCTGTACTTAGAACCTCCTTAATGTCCATCCGTTTTCTATGCCGCCTCTCCTCATTAGGGTCATGGTACACTGGAGCTGGATATGCTGGAGCCTACCCCCGCTGACTTCGGGTGACAGGCGCGGTACACCCTGGACTGGTCGCCAGCCAATCGCAGGGCACATATAGACAATCACTCATGCTCACATTCATATCTATGGACAATTAAGAGTCGCCAATTAACCTAACATGCATGTTTTTGGAATGTGGGAGGAAACCAGAGTACCCGGAGAAAACCCACGCATGGGGAGAACATGCAAACTCCACACAGACCGCGTGGCCGACATGTTAACCACTAGACCACCGTGCGGCCCCTCCTTAATATCCAACAATGCAAAATGTAAATTCTTGCTGTTTTCAACTGGTCTTAAAATTTTGATCAGGAGTGTAAATGCAAATTGTGATAAATAACTATGCACCTTTGAAAGCAGAATGTTAAAGGTAAGACAAAATGACTTGTCAGCCGTATATGCCTCTTTTGATGTCTGCATCTGGCTCTCACACATACACGATAAAACATTTTTATTTTTATTTTTTTTTCACTGACATTTTGGAGTGAATCAGTGTTTAAAATAATGTTCAAAGTATAAAACATTATAATTCATTTTAATCCATCTATTCCTTTTCTACCGCAATGTGGATGGCTAGCGCCAATGCTAACTGTGCTTCCGAACTTTTCCAGGTCAGATGCCAAAACACGATTATAATTGGATAATGGTAGCCTACCGGGTCACTGAGAGGTCAAGAAGTAAACGTCCCGCCTTTAGTCAGTCAGCTACCTAATTATGTACCGCAAACACTTTTGACAAAGAGGATAGCAAAAAGAAAGAAAGATGAGGAGTACCGTATATTTCAGCATGAACTGACAGAGGAATTCGCCTTCATGAAGAGAGCAGATTTGGCGATGTGTCTAATAAGCAGTGGTCAAATTTCATCGATGAAATGGTCGAATATAAAGCGGCACTTCGACACACCCCATGCTACACTTACATCTAAATATCACAGCCGGAAGAAGGCATGCCAAGAGCTACTGTGCAGAGTTCAGGCTAGTCAGCAGCAACTCAGCAACAACATTGAGCCGACAAGTTGACTGGTCTTTGTCCAGCTTTGTTGATTTTTAGCATTAGTGATGGCAAAACAAGTGGAGGACGCAAGTGAAGGACATGAAGCTTAAAGGGGCAGTTCCTATTTTTTGAAGTTGTATGACATCCACATCAGCAGTGTAGTGCATCAACGGTGCCTTACCCTGCACTTGGTCCCGTGAGCCCAGTTCTGGTCAGATTTCGGTGATGAGAAACATAGCTCCAGTGAGTTGCTGGGGGAACTTAAGTAAGGAGTTTGACTTCTCAAAACAATATGCGTTCAAAAGAGTAGTACATTTGCAGTACAAAAATGACTCCTCGCATCTTCATCCGCTGTGGAACACATACGTAAACAGGATGGCTGCCACGCTCGCGTAATGACACCATCTTCGCCACATACAAAACAATGGACAGGCGACAGAGTGCAGTGATACAACGAAAGATAGAAATTAACACCGAGCGATTGTGAGGTCTGATTTTTTTTGAGGCATTTTTGTGATACAAGTGTATTACACTTTTGAACGCCTATTGTACTGAGAAGCCAAACTCTTTACTTGAGTGCCTCCAGCAACTAACCAGAACTAGGTTTCTCATCCCCGAAATCCGACCAGAACTGGGCTCATGGGACCAAGTGTGGGGTAAGTCACCATTGATGCACTTCACTGCTGATGGGGATGTCGTACAACTTGTCACATGTCAAAAAATCCGAACCGTCCCTTCAACCTCACCGCATATCAACCAGACTACAAAGCCATCAGCAAAACCATGCAGCACCAGAAGTCACATTAATCGTAAGAAGTAGGGATGCTCCGATCAGGGTTTTATGCTGCTGATTGCGATACTGATCATCCATGAGTGAGATCGGCCGATACCGATCACTTGGATTAACCGTACATTTTTCAATTTATTTATGATGAGTGCTATTGGCCAGGACCGCCATTAGACAATTCCAGGGGCCCCTGGCCAATAGGTAATGTTCATTAAACAACAACACACAAATAGTGTTTGGAGGACAAGGCAAGACATATAGTATAATGCCACCGATGAAAAAGTTGGTACTTGCCTGATAAAAGTAATAGCCACTTCCCCGTGGGAGAAAAACAAGCTCAAAACTAACCTCATTGCTTGTTTGTTTTAAAAACAAAATGTCACTGTGGTAAAAAGTCACATTTGGAGTCCGAAGATGAGACGCTAGGCAGATGCCGACAGCTACGCAAAGCGCGTATAGAAAGATACCAACAAGTTTGACAAGGGAGTGATCAAACAAACTGGCATTGATTGGCGTAGACTGTGTCAAGCTGTCAAGCTGAAACCATTGAAAGTTTTACAGACTAGTGTTTCTCGCAGCAAAACGGGAGAAAGTGCGTTCCCTGTCGGCTCAATACAACCCTACGTGATAAAGCACACATACACATTCATGTCATGTCAGTGTTGACATGAATTGTCATGTTGCCGCCGCACGGCGATCGATTTTTGTGATCAGCTTTGAAAGGCATTGATCAGCATATGCCGATCACGTTTCTTAAGGAACTCTGCCAATACTAATCGGTGGACGATCTATTGGCGCATCCCTAGTAAGACGTATTTTAATTTATTTATTATTTATTTTATTGATTAGCTTCAGAATAGTAATGTTGAGAATAAATGCAGAGACTTGTTATATTCTAAAATGCTTGGTCTTGTCTAAAAATGCACGCATTTAGTTGTATTCAGTGTTAAAAAATATATGACTATAACAGAAATACACTTTAAAATATGTGGCTTTCATGTCTGTCTTAGCCAAAAAGGTTCCGTACCCCTGATATAGCATGCATGTCCATTCATACAATGTATGACTTAACATTGTTAAAAAAAAAAAAAAGACTCATTTCCAAGGTGTGGCAGCTTTTATTTTACTGTGGCGCTGCGCCACGATCCATTACACGGAGAGCAAACCCAGCAAATAACATGTTGAAACACACATTAAATTAATGTACAGTAAAAAATAAAAAGTTTTCACATGAGTTGAATTCCATTTTTGCAGAAAAAGAAATAAAAAACAAGTCCTATAAAACAAGTCACATACATTATTTAACATTATGCTCTCCCCTTTTTGGGTCACTCTTCACAATTCCTATCCCAGCGGACTCAGACAACATCATCTGGCCTTGATACTTCACTGGGGTCTTGACCCCTTCCGTCTAATAATGGCAGCCTGAGAGAGCATCTCTGAACTATTTTAGGCATTGTGATATTTTGAATGCACTCGCACAAATCTCATGATCAGTGATCCATGGAATATTGGTCAAGCTAGCCGACATCTGAAGTATGTATGAACTATGAACTGCTCTGGGTTTGATTCTACTTATTCGATAACCACAGGCTGGTAATCTTGACGGCTGCATCACGTATCTTGTACTGGTCTAAGTTCCATCCATGTATGGGCTGTGTGTATCTCATATAATCGTTTTTTTAGTCAGTAAATCTGTGATTTAGCCTTACAGGTCTTGAGCACTGTCTGTTGAATTTGGGTCAGAATGTATTTTAGTGCATTTGAAACGAGCAAGAGGGAGTGTTTTCTGCTTCACTGAAGTCTGCATTAAGAAAGCAATCTACCTCATCACATTCACTTTAACTTTCTGAAGGACTGTTATGCCTTCAGACATCTAGTGCAGCAATTCAATTCTATACTGGACATAAAAACAGGCAGCCCTAGAGACCAAAGCTACAGATGTTGCCAAAGCCCTGTTTCCAAAAAAGCAGTATCGTTCTGATCAGTTCTGCTTACGTTGTCAAAAGTCGTGATAATAACCCTTTTGCGGCAGTAGTGAAACATGGTATGGTCATGTAGCTGGACGCACTGCAGTCAATACTGCCATGAGAAATAAATGGCGGATTAGGACGGAAAAGAGAAGAAATAACCTTAATCTTCTTTGTGAAAATTATTTAGCAAATTACGCACGGTCTTGCGAATGTGATGATTACATTTTTTTGATGTATCGATTAAAGGCTTTGTAGTATATGAATTAATTGCAATTAATCACATTTGTATTAAGTAGTACAGTGGATCCCCGCACATTTGCAGCATTCACAGCACCGCAAATTCCTGATTTTTGTCATAAGATTGTTTTTTTCTTTTTTCTCTCCAATAACAGGCTTTTTTTTTCTGTGGAAAAGTCTTTTTTATAATAATTATTGTTAATAATTATAATAGTAATAACAATAATAATGTACTCATATGTGATAATACAGGTGAAATGCACAACACACATGTACCACTTTTTAAAATGTCCACGATTTGTACATGTTTAAGTCTTTATGCGTCATTGATAATGTTTTTTCATCAAGTGTTGAGATGTCTCACTTTATTGAGTGGTCTTTCACAGCACCATAGTTGATGTGAAACGCAAACATGAAATTTATATATAAAATTTGGCTTCAAAACTTGCAGAGAGGTGAACACAAGTTAATATATGATTGCTCGAATTTAAAAAGGCAAGCAGTGTGCAGCTACTACTGCGCTACTACAGCATACTACTGCTAGCCACTCCAGAGCAAATTTCAATTGATCAACAGGGTTTGGAGGGGAAGAGAGAGCCATGTGTTAAAAATATACATTTTTATGGGCATATTAATTACTTGCAGATTTTTGCCATTCTCTGGTGGGCATGGAACGTGACGGCCACAAAACTCTACTGCTTAATAATAATAATATTATTAATATATAATATTTGAAACAATAAGCAATGCTTTTCAATTGAAATCCATTTTGGGCTACTCCAGTACATCTGCAACCAGATTAAGTGCAATTGTTTTAAAAGTGCAGTTCTAGGAAGATGATTTTATGCATTTTGAGGTGACAATATTCTCACACTTGTAAATTCTACTGGGCTATATGCAACCTTTTAAAGGACTTTTTGTGATCTCAAGCACTTTCAGTGGCTTCAACAGTTTTTGTACAGCAGCTGGGTATGTTGGGTCGGCCGATACTGTTTTAGCACCTTATCTTGGCTCATCGAAAGCAGGAAAAATGTCAATTTGTCAGACAAAGGCTTACTTATCCAAGCTTTGAACTATGTCATATGGCCAAGTGTGGGCTGGTGTGCTTGCTGCAATATGTTTTCCATAAAGGTGACACAACAGGCTTGAGGTTTTGCACAAAGCCAGGCTCTTCTCTTCACTTACAACATGCCATTTTTTTTGTATGGATAAACTTTGTTTTTACGATACTGGGTGCACTGACGTTACTCACTGCATTTTGCGCATCAGTATGCCAGGACTCACAGCACTGATCAAATGTATTCTATGACGAAGAATTGTATGAATTTTATGACTGGAGTGCAGAAATAGAAGTGTGATTAAATGCATTACTTTTGCACTATTCAGTCCTGAACCTGCCCTATTTACAAACAGGTTATAAACATGTCTTAAGTAACCTGTCGTGTACAACCTTTTCACACCTTCCATCCGGGGTACTAACCATGGTGGCATGGTACCTAAAAAGAAACACTTCCACGGAACAACATGAATGGAAATTGCCACACAAAACATGTCTTTTCTCAAACAGTCTATCTCATAGTTCCAGATCAACATTTGCAATAAAAGTGATTGTTGTAATAATTACATTAGATTCAGATACAAAACCCTTCTCTCTTCAGTTGCCATTCTTCACTCGCGAGACAATCCAGGTTTAAGCCACACATTTATTAAATGCACTGATAATGTAAGATGATCAATAAACAGATGAAATCAGAGTCAGGTTGTAGCCAGTCACAGCACATAACTATGGTACGTTCATTGACTGCCGAACAAAGTGGGAAATCTCATTGTCAGTTAAGCATAAAGACATAATCATGTAAAAATTATGGGCTTTCTAACAGTGGTACATGTATGGTGTACATTTTACTTGTATTATCACATATTTATTAGGGCTGTCAATTGATTAAACATTTTAATCAGATTAATCAGTTTTTAAATTAATTAATCATGATAAATCACCATTAGCAACTATGTCTGAAATATGCCCAATTTTACTGTATTTAACTAACAGAAATAAATGACAGGACAGGAATATGTATGTATTAACAGCTCCAAACAAACTTAACATGTAAATCAAGCTAAAAGCTACCACAGAAGTCTAAAAATCTATTTGTCTCTTTAATAGTAGCAGAACATTTGAATCATTCTTTAAACCACATGTGTCAAACTCGTGGCCTGGAGGGCCGAGACGCTGCAGGTTTTCTCTCCAACCAGTTTCTTCAGCAGGTGATTTAATGGATGAGCTCAAACTGAAGGTGTTGATCATTAAAATCACCTGCTTTAGTGACTGGCTGCAAAGAAAACCTGCAGTGTCTCGGCCCTCCATGGCACGAGTTTGACACCCCTGCTTTAAACCGTGTTATTATGAGCAATGAGTGGTTGCATTCAAAGACATCAGGTATTTTAAGGTAAATTTCCTTGTATTTTCCAGCATACTTAAATGTAACTTCAAGTTTTTCTTTACCTTCCTTTATTTGCGCACACGCGCATTATAAAGCCGTTTTTGTGATGTTCGGAGTGTCCCTGAATGCAGCTTGCGTTCTTGTAACGAGAATGAGGAAGTGTCGTTCCCAGGATGAACGGACTAGAGACGTGTGTGAGTTGGAGATACATACAGTATATGGTGTTGGAATTGTACTGCTGATGATGTGTTCAGGTCACAATGAAGTTATAAAGAGCGTCTGACGGTGTGTGACTGTGTAGGGACGCTCCACTGTGATTCCGTCTGCCGTCTTAACAGAGAAGAGTGCTTGCTCTGGTGCACATACGTTAATTACACTAAAAACTGTCACATAATTAATTAAATAAATGAGTTACAGCAGTTAGTGTTATTTTTGATAGCCCTAGTATTTATATATTATTACCGGCACATGGTGAATGAGATGTGTTATTTTTCTATTTTCAGTATATTTAGGCTTAGTTAGCTTTATATTTATATTTTGTACATTTTGTTATTTTTTTTGTCTTTATTTTTAGCACATCTTATTTTTCTTATTTTCTTTGTCATTTTTTTTTTTACGTATTTGCTTATTTTGTATTTTTTCAAAACTGTTTTCCTTTCTTCATTTTCTGTCCTTCACTAGCTATTTATTTATTGCTGCACAATCTCTATTTTTTTTTTTGTCTCCCTATTAGAAAACGGTGACACTTCAACTTTTTAACGACCAAATGTAAGTGTGAACATGTTAAACACGTGAGCAAATAAATAATAAATAAACCATGCCTACACATCACACAGTGCAAGCACATGTCAGATAATGGTTGAATGATGCAAACTTAACTATTGTCAGTTGTTTGCAACACTTGATGAAAATGTGCCTAAACAGAGGCAAAATGAAATTTAAATATGCATGTGCATGTCACTGCCTCAGTTGAAAATGCAAAGACTAAATGTAAATGTTGATTCATCCATTAATTCTGCATTCATTTTCCTGCAAAGGGCAGAATCCCTCTACAGCACCAAATTGGAAACTGACTCTAAAACCCCAAATACATTAAGGACAGACACATTATTGCAGAACAGTGACTCGCCTTTGAATAAAGTATTTGTGCCACAGGCAAATAAAGCAAGAGCCAGCAAGTCCACCCTCCTCTGTTTCCCTGTCACGATGATGTGAGAGTGGGTGTATGAAGAAGCCCTCCATCTTTGTCACCTTCCCTTTGGTTCTGCCACACAATTTCTCAAAGAAAACTTTAAATAAATAAGCTTAAAGGAACTCTTCATGTCTAACCAATTTACTCCTGACCTTTAAGAAAGAATGTTGAAGAAAGGATGGGACAGGCAGCTAGCCAGGAGTTAGTATGGCGGAAAGAGTTGTATAGCCTTTTACAAGTCATCACTTGGTGGCTCCACAAATGGAAAAGGACACAGAGGATTGGAATATAACTTGACAGTGAGTCTGCCAAGACATAGAACAGCAAATACAGAGGTCTGTTGTTTTTGTGTCCTATTGTTTTACTGACCTTTTATATCATAGAACTGGTGGTAATAACAGGTCTGCTAAGACTGACCAAATGTGGACACGCTGGAAATCCACGTCCTAAAAAATATTTTGCGCTGAAACTACACTATGTGCATATACGCTCCCGATCAAAATTTTAAGACCAGTTGACCAGTTCTTAAGGAGGGTCTAAGTAGAGGTTCAAAATGCAAAAAGAAGAAATGGGAGTGAGACAAAAAAAATGTTGTCAGCAATCTATTGCAAACAACAATTAGACTGAAATAGGGTGTCTGCTGATGAAAACTTTAAGACCACAGCCTTTAAAGGACAAAATTTGGGCAAAAATGTGGATTCGGTGCCATTTTCTGTCAGGTAATCACACTGTCATAATCTCTTGATGGCAAAGGCAAAAAAGCTTTCTCTCTTTGAACGTGGTCGGATTGTTGAGCTGCATAAGCTAGGCCTCTCACAGCGTGCCATCGCTGCTGAGGTTGGACGCAGTAAAGGCTGGGTTTTATTTTCCGCTCCAACGAGCCGCGCAGAAAAGAGCCGTGCGGAAATCCGCTCGGGAGACTGTGTGTGACTTCATACTCCGTGCGGCGTCTGCTGCCACACTAGCGTATCGAAAACGCGTGTCTACCACTGTACTAAACTAGAGCGGAAGAATTTTGCCATTGTTTACTTGACTTCCAACATGGCGACACTTGCGCGTCTACTTCTTGAAGAAGAAGAATTGTTTTGTATTTATTTGCTGCTGCGATAGAAAAGGAAGAGAAGGTGGTTCACTCTTCTTTTGAACAGGAGTGCTGCAATCGCAGCTCGCCATTCTTCCCACAACAGGGACTTGTACCACGGCAGGAGAATGTGCTTACAAAAGGCATACTGAACACGGCAAAAGAAAATAAAAAAACAAACATCTTGACTTAAAACACAACTTGTTTCAGTGTTTCTTCATGCTTAAACTATTGTGCATCAGGGTAGGCTGCCTCATGCACCTGCCGGTATTTCTGTACTTCAGCTGCGAGGATCTCCTGCTCGTCTGCCATTTTTTTTCCGCGTCTCTGTCCGCGTAGATAGAAAAATTTGGACGTGCGCAGAGTGGGAATTTTCCTCATGGAAAGTGCAGCTAGAGGGGGCGTGTGTGCAAAACTGACGTCATTTGTCTGCATTTGAGCCGCACGGACCTTGCAAATGCGGAAAGCAACAAACAGGCATAAGACAGTCATTTCTTCTTACTTATAAGATCCTGAAGGTTATGGAACAAAAAAAGCCAAGCGGTAGAACCAAAAAAATGTCACCGGCCCTGAGCCAGAGGATCCAACTGGTTATCTGTGAAGACACGCAAAGCTCCTCGGACTAAATGAAGGTTGTTACTGGTGCAGAGAGCAGTCCGATAACCATCAGAGAGCATCTCCGAGAGAAGGGGTTTAAGAACAAAAAAAAGTCTTCAAAGGCCTTGTCCCATTTATCCCTTTCATTCCCCATTTATATTTTTTTATTTTATATTTTATTTATTTAGAATTGTTTTATGCATATCAAACTATACTTGTAAAACTATAAAAATGTGTTTTGTGTTAAGATTTTTGAGACTTGCTGCGTAACTGTGTTAGTTAGCAAAGAACTAAAAAGTCACCCGCTGATGACATCTAAGACAGGCTACAGAGATGACTTCCGGTTCCTGTTTCCATGTAGTGGCAAGCAAATAGGATGCTAACAAGGAAGTTTTGCGCTAAAAATACATTAAGAACACAGTTGGACTCACGCAGTATATTAACAACACGTCAAGACGAGCGCCATATTGTACTGTATGTTAACCGGAAAATGTATGCAAACCGAGGCAAAATTTTGACATAACTTTTCAATGTGGACCAAAAAACACGGTAACCCAGGTTCCCATGTATAATCAACACAAACATGCCAACATGTACTCATTTTCACACATGGCATGCATTTTGACCCTTGAATACGCTTGTACGCTTCGCTGTTCTCCAGGTATGCCTTTTGTTGCATTGCACCGATTTCAGTTTCTGTCTCTGTGCACGTCCAAAAAAAACCTTGAGCTGTGGCGACGCGGACAGTAAAGGTTGTGATTGGTTGGCTTGCAGTACAAGATTTCCAGTGAAGATACAACTCATTTATAAAATTAAAAAAAAATCTAAAAATATCACAGTGTAAATGTAAATAAGAGTAAACCCCCACCCCCTTTGAGTTGGGTTAGCATGTCTAACAATGTATACTGTTCTGATACATTTTGATAATGATGCTGAGTTTTGATCCACTGTTAGAGAGGTATTGTCTAAAGTGTCTTCTTGTTGTATTTGTACTGAAGCAGAAGCACAGAACTGCCCTGCATCATGAATTACAATATGCCCTATAATCAGCTGGATGTTGGGAAAAACACAGAAAGAAACATATGAAGTCCAAAAAGTAGCTATCAAGCAATTGATTAAGTTAATCAAGACACAGAGGAAACACAGACTTTGAGAAATAAATTTAATTAAACACACTTTGATTTTGCACCAGATGTCATAAATCAGTACATTAAATGTGGAAGTAGAATCTATGTTCCAGTCTGAGCACCGTTTGCTCACCCCAACTATGACTGATGGCATGATTATTCATTGCGAGAGCTGTGGTTTATCGCTGCTACGCTGCTTTGAACAACAAGAAAAAAAAACCTCATCATAGTTACTCGGCTTGCAACACACATTTAAACATATTGCATCACATTTGTACGTTCCACACACCCATCTCCATGTTAAGTACACCGGTTTGAAAGATACACTAGCAAAGTAGCATAGCATTACAGATAAGTAAACACAGCTGTGACAACACTGCAACAACATTGATGATACTGATCCAGGGAAATAAAGGTCACCCAGCCCAGGCAGTGCACATAATGATTGGTACGCAGATTGTAATCGGACATTGCACTTATTATGCACAGTTTCGTTTACATCAAATAGTATAATTCAAGATAAAGCGTCTTTTGTGTGACATATCATTAACTTCAGGTCGTGGTTACAAAGTGTATGTAGAATGGTGGAAGTTAACACTGTTGCCTCACAGAGTGGGTTTTCTCCGGATGCCCCAGTTTGTGAAGATGTGATTACACAGCTGTCTCGTGAATGCATACCACACACGAATTGTTGTTTATTAGACTGATACATTTTGCCAAGACCGGGGGTGTCCAAACATTTTCTACCAAGGGCGGCATACTGAAAAATCAAATGATGCGATGGGGCACTTATATATGTTTATTATAAAGACAAAGCTTTACATTTATTATTAGGGCTTTCAAAAATAACGTGTTGACAGTGGTAACTAAATTGTTTATTTTCGTTGAAACATTTTTGCCTAATGCGCCTTGACGCCCTCCATGCACGCACGCCGCAAGCTCCAGCCAGGAGCTCAGTCCCCAAAACCAACAAAAAGTGTTCAGGGACAAGCGAAAGAGAGAGAGAGAGAGTGACACAGCGTAGCGGTGTGCGTGAGCACACAACAGCAATTACTGCACGTTAATATGGTTGAAAATCTGCTTTTGCTACCTCAGAATTAAGACACAAATATAACTCCATAGACATGCACCTTCAAAAAACCTTAGAGCTGCGGCTCATTAGGGCTGACTATTGTAACGCATTGACCAGTCTCTCTCTCCTCAACGATGATCTCTCGCCCACGACACTGAGCCAACAAGCCGAGTTGTAGTAGAGAGCCGACCCCGACCAAGATCCACAAAAGTAGGGGTGGCCCAAGTGTGGCTTGATGACCACTGCTCTAAACCATGGGTGCCAAACTCGTTTTCATTGGGGGCCAGATATCTTGTTGCACAATCAGATCATATTAAAGTTTAGAAGAACTGCGAACAGCACAATTTTTCTGTCAAAATGCAAGAACGAATACATTCAGAAGGAAAAAAGTGAAATGCATTATTGACACACATTATTCTCAGGCTTTCACGGGCCACATCTGGCCCCCATGCCGTGAGTTTGACATGTGCTTTAAACAATCTCACGATGGGCTCCATTAGTAATCTGTCGTATACCACAACTGTCCTGACTGAGAAACTCCTCACTAGACACTATTACCGGTGTTTTGTTTCTTGCAGTATGGAAAATGAAGTTATTTCAAACCTCAATAGGTAATAGACTAGATGTTGGATTGTGTTTATTGTGCATCTAGAGAATAGTGCAGCCTGCAATGCAAGTCACAAGTCATTTTTGAGATACTGTCATACACAAGGGCAGTTTACAAAGATGCAGGCAACATAACTCAATTTTCTATCGTCCCACCAGAATACAAAGTGTGTTCAATCCCAAACAGTAAATCACCGATTTCTCAGGACCTACGCAGAAAAATAAACTTGCTTACTGTATTCTCATATTAGAAACATTTACAATTACAAATTGGTCAAATAGATGTTTTTTTTAAATCAATTACTCCATATTTATAATCACAACACCCTCTAATATTGTATTCAACTACCTGTGGCAAGTGCACCACCTTAGACTAAAATCCAATCATGTATGCTGGCATTTTTAGTCTCACAAAAGCATGAAGAAACCCATTATCTCTGTGATTTGTATCTGTTCATTAGCTTCTTGTTTGCTATTGATGAATAATGGGCGCCATCATTGTTATGCCCAACTGGAAGCTTGATTTATGCCACATTAAAGTCACTCTGTACTTCGCCCTTTTCTTCTTCCTGGCCCTGGAGATTGTTGAATAAACAGGGTGACAAGCAAACAATAGTAAAGTTCACTATCAGCTGTCTGGTTATTAATAGTCCATCATCCTCCATGTCAAGTTCACTAACATTCCAATTCTGTCTGATACTCCTGGTTTAGTTTTTCTTAGAAATAATGGGTTTCATAAGACATATTTACACAAAGACACTCAATAACTGTGTGATTTCATTTTAAAGCGAGACTTGAACAAGAAAAGACGGATGTGTTTTTAGCTCACACACACAAAACAGAAGTACAGTCATTCCTCACCACATTGCTTCACTCTATCATACAGTATCTATATTTATCTATATATTTTTTCAAAATATATTAATAAATAAATCATTACGTTTTGTGGGCCACACGGTGGTCTAGTGGTTAGCATGTTGGCCAACACAGGAACAGCCTGGAGATTGGGAAGACCTGGGTTCAATTCTCCCTTGGGCATTTTCTGTGTGGAGTTTGCATGTTCTCCGTGTGTGCGGGTGGTTTTTCTCCGGGTACTCCGGCTTCCTCCCACATTCCCCAAATCATGCATGTTAGGTTAATTTGCGACTCTAAATTGTCCATAGGTATGAATGTGAGTGTGAATGGTTGTTTGTCTATATGTGCCCTGTGATTGGCTGGCGACCAGTCCAGGGTGTACCCCGCCTGTCGCCCGAAGTCAGCTGGGATAGGCTCCAGCATGCCCCCGCGAGCCTAATGAGGATGAAGCGGTATAGAAAATGGATGGATGGATTGATTATGTTTTGTGGTTGACTATGGCCTGATGAGATGCAATATATACATATTTTTGTTAGCATCAAAAGGACTAAATAACTAAAATACAGATCTAAGACATTCAGAAAACACATTGGCAGGCACATTATGGTTTGTAGTATTCTACACTGATCACTAGGTTTCAACAATGCTTCATTGATGAGACAATAGGCACCGCAATAGGAACGCTCCCAATGCCAACATGTGAGTCTATATTACTGTATGTCTTATTTTCTATGATGTCTACTATATTGTGTTATTTCATGGCTAGAGGGCTGTGTTAAAACCATATTTAGTAAGTTTACAGCAAACATAATCAGAAGAAATAAGCCATTTAAGGCATAAATAAGACTCATGCTCGTGTGTGTTGAAATAAATGTGGTCCTGACGTGTGGAGGACAGGAAGTGGTTCAGAGTTGAGTTTTACCTTGGAGTGGATTATAGTCGCAACAGTAGCCCGTGTTATTATTGTTATTGTTATTATACCTGTTGTGAGATAATTCAAACCTTTAATAAAAGCCTGTCTGATGCTTGTGTGCCTCACTGAACATTACAGTAACATTACTGACACCTAGTGACCTGTGTAGAACACTACACAGCATCACGTTTTGGAATGCAACTTCTGAATGCCTTATAATTGTATTTTAGTTTATTTATCACTTTTTATGCTTGAAAATGCTTAATTAAAAATGTACAATTTGCTTAAATATGCATATTTTTTTACTATAGGCCATATCTAAGCATGAAACAGCATGATTTAATAATTAATATATTTTTTAAAAACCATGATGACCATACAGTTGCAATTACACGTTGACACATTTGCACACATTTATACACGTATAAATACACGCAGACATGCACAAATACACACCTACAGAGATACCTGTACATGCGTACATATACTTCCCCACATAACTCTGATAACTATGATTTATTCATGGCGTTATCATGTTGTTGGTTTTATTACAGTGATGGTGAGATCGGCAATAAGATTAGAATTATTACAATTGTGTGCATTACAGTTATTGTCATTCTATTTTCATTACTATTATTACCAACAATAAGTATGACTGTTTCAATTTAGTTTTATCGCTGTGGCTGTTTATTATTTTGTCTTCTCCATTATGGTCTTTGTGGCCGTTTCTGTTGTTTTGTTATTGTCTTTGCAACTGTTGTTGTTGCTGTTATTCTTGTCTCTCTCTGTATTGTTCCCCTCTGGTCCCCACACTGCCCCCTCTGTTTTCCTTTCTCTTCTTTTCTATCCCCTCCTGCCCGGTCTGGCCGCTCCCAATTTGCATTGCAACAAAACATCAAATTAAGTAAAATAAAATCTATATAACAGCGGAAGAGTATCTTACACTTGTCCTTGGCAGAGAAAATCTGTTTAGCATGTAACAGCATGTAACAGCACCTGCGACCCCTCGTGGGCACTCAGCTGGACCCCCTGCAGTTTGCTTACCGGCCTCGGATCGGAGTGGACGACGCAGTGATCTACCTGCTGCACAGATCACTGCTACACCTGGAGGACAGCGGGAGCGCTGTGAGGGTCATGTTTTTTTACTTCTCCAGTGCCTTTAACACCATCCAGCCGTCACTGCTCAGAGTGAAGATGGAGAGTGTGGGAGTAGACCAACAACTGACTGCATGGATTATAGACTACCTCACCAACAGACCACAGTATGTGAGGCTCCGTCACTGTGTGTCTGACATGGTACTCTGCAGCACAGGTGCCCCTCAGGGTACGGTGCTCTCCCCTTTCCTCTTCACCCTCTACACCTCGGACTTCACACACAACTCCACTCAGTGTCACATCCAGAAGTTCTCCGATGACACAGCCATTGTGGGTTGTGTTTCAGAGGGGAATGATCTGGAATACAGGACGGTCATCAGGGACTTTGTCAGCTGGAGTGAGCTTAACCAGCTGCAACTCAACACCAGCAAAACAAAGGAGATGATCATTAACTTCCAGAGGAAAACATCCCACTTCACACCGGTGAACATCCAGGGAGCGGACATAGAGTTGGTAGACAGCTACAAATTCCTGGGTGTTCACCTTACCAACAAACTGTACTGGTCTGTCAACACCCACGCCCTCTACAAGAAGGGCCAGAGTCGCCTCCACCTGCTGAGGAGACTGAGGTCCTTTGGTGTGTGCAGGACTCTCTTACGGACCTTCTATGACTCTGTGGTGGCCTCAGCCATCTTCTATGCTGTGGGCTGCTGGAGAGGGGGCAGCACGGACAGGGACAGGAGCAGGATTAATAGACTGATCAGGAGAGCGAGCTCTGTCCTGGACGGTCCTTTGGACTCCGTGGAGGAAGTGGGGGAGAGAAGGATGTTGGCTAAGCTGACATCCATCATGGACAACACCTCTCACCCGCTACATGACACTGTTGTTTCCCTGGGCAGATCCTTCAGCAGCAGACTGTTACACCCACGGTGTAAGAAGGAGGTCCTTCATACCGACCGCTATCAGGCTCTACAACACCTGAACCATTTTGTATTCACTATGTCACGATGCATTCTTTACTTGTGTATCTTGCTTGCTGCTGTAACAGGTGAATTTCCCTGCTGTGGGATTAATAAAGTACTACTACTACTATTTAGATCAACAATACTATCTGCCCCAATGGCTGGACAGGACAAAAGGAACAACTGTAATGACTTCCTTGCTGATGTAGTTTTCAGATGTGTAAAAGAAGTCACGATAATTTTTCCAGCCTCTATATATTGCCATGTGCATGTGTGTCCGTTTTCCTCATCTCCCTATGTGTGAAGTACCCCAGTGGTCAATATTGCGACCAAAACTGTTCAATTTCTACATCGATGACATTTGTAAAGTGACAAAGGATTTAAAGTTGGTATTATTTGCTGATGATACTGTGTCATCCTCTTGATAACAGGTTCGAGTCTTGGAGTTATTTTTTTATCCGAGTCCTCTACAAATCCTGGAATTGTTTTTTTAGCAGGAAATCCACAGCCAGTATCATTTTGCTTTGTGTTTGGCATTGTTGCTAGGCGACCTCTTTGAACTTCAGCAGTTCACTAGTTAGCTTGACTTGCTAGCAGGTATCGACACTTGTAACTAGTTTATTTCAAGGAATCTGTACCTCTCGCCTTTCCAAGTTAAAGCTGGGGGATTCAGCAAGCAGTGCTGATCTTGTGTTCATGAAGTGTGACTACACTAAAGCACCAAAATAGTTACAATTTCAAATAGCTTCAACAGAGCTCCTGCCATACACGTCCTTCCCCAAGTGCAGCAACACAAGACATAATGTCACCCAACGTCATCTTTATGCATTCACACACAGCACCAACATTTGGGAACAAGGATGAGACGATAGAAGAAAGGGAAAGTTATGTAAAGGTTTCACTTTTGCATCTTATTGCACATAACTGTGGTGCATTCAAGGACGGTCAAATAAAGTGTGAAAAACCTGTTTTCATCTGAATTCATGCAATAATTAGTTTTTTACTGCATGTAAATTACTGTGTGTGTGTGTGTGTGTGTGTGTGTGTGTGTGTGTGTGTGTGTGTGCAGGTGTGTGTGGCAGGGAGGTGTCGACACAAGGACTGACTTAAGTGGGTTCCACTGTAATCGATCCATCCATTTTCTATGCCGCTTCTCCTCATTAGGGTCGCGGGGGTTTACTGGAGCCAATCCCAGCTGACTTCGGACAACAGGCGCAGTACACCCTGGACTGGTCGCCAGCCAATCGCAGGGCACATATAGACAAACAACCATTCACACTCACATTCATACCTATGGACAATTTTGAGTCGCAAATTAACCTAAAATGCATGTTTTTGGAATGTGGGAGGAAACCAGAGTACCCGCAGAAAACCCAGGTACGCACGGGGAGAACATGCAAACTCCACACAGAGATGCCCAATGGAGATTTGAACCCAGGTCTTCCCGATCTGCTGACATCATGCTAAATTTGAACGGTAAAATCAAGACTAGGCGGATGCAACGCATGATAAGCACATCAAGGTGAGGGAACATTTTACAGTTCACCATGTTCTTTGCCATCTCTTAATGATTTCTTCATTGGATTTGAATGAATTGCAACCTTGCTGCCCAATAAATTAAGAATGAATAAATCTAAGGCAAATTATAGCGACCACAGTGCAAGATTCATTTTGCAGCAATCATAGTGTCCTGTGAGAATAGAAATCCTGATGCCGACTGTAAGTATATGACTAGAAAAGGTCAAGATGAAGCATAATTATTCTATTATCCTATTTAACCATTCACATTCAGTCCAGACCTGTCAAACTTGAAGACATTTACTCCCCCACCCACGACAACTTGAAAAATTTAAGGATGGGTGGTTGTGGTGGTTTTTGTAAAAGGCTAAGAGAAAGTGATACAGTTGACTCTCACCACTTTGCGGTTCAAACATCCCGCCCTCACTTTTTTTTCAAAAATTAATTAACAAATGATTAGTGTATTGTGATTGCCGACGGTGTCACGCTCTATGAGTTTAGTCGGCGTGACAGATTTGTTTATGTTCACTTTTATGCCTTTTCATGCCGTTTTTTTGCTTTTATTTTTGCATGACTTCCAGTTTTGCCCTGCTCTGTTCTCTGCATGCTTTATTTTCATGTTCGTGTTTAAATCGTGTTTTTCAGTATTTAGTTCAGCCGGCATGCGTGTTCCTTTGTCGGCGCATTGTCATTGTACTGCTATTTGTAGCCAGATCCTTGCTGCTACAATATCAGAATAAACATTTTTTACCTGCACTCTGCATACCGAGGTCGTTGACACATACACCAAGCCAAGACATGACAGAATGTTCCGATCAGAACAAGACGACCTCGCGGAGAGCGACTTCTGGACATTGCATGTCTTTAAGGCGATGGAGGAGCAAAGCATGATGTTCTCGCCAGAGGAGGTGGAGGACACAGTGTGGGGGCCAGACGCGAGGGTTATCCCCATGGCGTGGGTGTACCCAGGACCCGCTGCTGGCACACCAGACTGACCACGACGCCCACGCACATCTCAGCTGGCTCCAGTGAAGGCTTCACGGCATCCTAAGGTGAAGTCACCCTTTTCCTCCTTGCCATGCCAAGCCGAGGTGCAACAATCGCCACACTGTTCCACCCCATCGTTCTGTCCACGTAGGCCCCTGCTCAAAGTCAGCATGCCAAGCTCCAGCTGTCCTCCTCATCTGCTTCAGTTTTGCCTCCAGTGCAACATAAAAAGTAGGTCAGTTCACCCCCCACTACTGCACCTCGGCTGTCCAAGCTCCAGCTGTCCTCCTCGTCCATTTCCACATGTTCTCCAGTACGACGCAAAGAGGACTCAACACCCCCCCGACTCCCGCGCCTTGGCGCTCCAAGCTTCAGCTGCCCTCCCCCTTCCGTATCCGCTTTGTCTCAAGTACAATGCCAAGAGGAGGTCAATGCACCCCCCATTCCCACACCTGAGCACACCAAGGTTCAGACTCGCCCAGTGCCCGCTCCACGCGGTATGAAGCCACAGCTCCCCTCTGGATTCTACACCAAGCCGCATCACACTTCATACCCTCCCGGTGCCCGTCCCACGGCGTTTCAAGCCGGTCCCGGCACCATGCCTGAGGCCCCCTGCAGTTCCGGTTGGGGGGTCAGAGCGTGTGGAACTTCTGACCCTCCTCCAGGCCCCACTCCTCCCTTCCCTGGTTCCAGCGGTGGTGGTGAACGGCGTCTGGGATCCGCCTTCGAAAGGGGGGCCCAGTACTACCAGCTGTGGGTCAGAGGACACACAGTCCATCCCGCCTGTGGAAGAGGGGGAGAGTGCCATCTGCTGTGTGACTGGGGAAGCACAGCCCGCTCTTTCTACAAGCGAGGAAGCACAGTCCACTCCTCCTGCAGGCCAAGACGCACAGCCCGATCCTTTTCCTGCAAGCGAGGAGGCACAGTCCGCTTTCCCCTGCAAGCGAGGAAGCACAGTCCGCTCCTTCTCCTGCAAGCCAAGAAGCACAGTCCGCTCCATCTTCAGCTAGCCAAGACCAGCTTGGTCCTCCACCTTCAAGTCAGGACGTTGGACTCACTGCAGCAAGCTAAGAAAGCCCGCTTCTTCTGCTGTTCCTTCATCACATCAACAGGACAAGACGTTCCCTTCTTCACTGTCACGTCAAGAGGATGAGACCTTCCCTTCTTTGCCGTCACGTCAGGTGGACGAGACGCCTTCTGTTCCACGTCAGCCTGCTCCGTCTCCTATTTCCATCCAGGCTCAGCCCATAATCCAGCCTTCTCCGTCTCCTGTTCTTGTCCTGGCGTCTTTCTCACGTCAGCATGTTCCACCTGGAGTTCCTGTCTCGGCTAGGCTTATGCACCGTCTCCGCCGAGCATGTCGACCCGGCCGTCCCCCGGAAGGGTCCCACTAACTCCACCACACGTGCCGTTCCAGCCGTCCCCCAGAGGGTCCCGCTAGTTCCGCCGGACTAACCATCCCAACCCACCCACACCTGCAGCTAATTTGTGTGAAAAATGTTACTTCTGCACTGTACAACTGCATGTACAGTTGACAAAAGGTTTTATTATGGTGACAATTTGACCCTTGAACAGCTTATTTGTATTTCCAATATTATTCCTTGAATAGCCAAACAAATAGGAGGTCAAGCAGAGTCCTGTAAAGATTGAGAGATTCCACTGTGTTCCTCCAGTTTTCCTTCTCTATTTTGAAGCCAATTCCCACACGTCCAAGCACATGATGCATGGACAATTTGTCTTTGACTTCAGGTTGTATTATAATAAAAGTCAAACAGGTAGTCAAACAGGATAGAAACAGCTGCAGTTGGCAGTACAAGCTGCACTCATCAATGATTAACCAGCCGAATGCAACCTCCCAGCGTTTTATTTCATGATATTCTGAAATATATTCACTGACAGAAGTTTTAGAAGTGATTGCCGCCAGCTCACAGACACAGATGGATTTTTATTTAGTTTTTCTTTGAAGATGAAAACTGTTTGTACTCAGCATGAAATAGATGTATAGATTTGTCCCATTAACCATGCTTGTGATCTTGGATTCGGGGATTTCAAGTAATATTACTGTATATTTCCTGACCAGACCAGACTTTCAGTTCGTTTTAACAAAGAATTCCTTTACGAGCATGAAGTGACTTTGATCCAATCGTGCTGGCCTTTCTGGAAATGTCCAATCCTTCACATTTCGTCAAGGTGGAAGTTGGAAAGGAAAAGTGCCTGAGAGAGCAGAGCTTAGGCGTCACATCACATTACCTGAGGATGCGTCAGCTGTGTCAGGTCATGTGTGTGTGTGTGTGTGTTGCTGCGGGTGCATATTCCCCAGCTGCACTGTCTCTGCAAAGAACTAAGTTGCCTCGCAAAATACTTTCGCCTTCTTGTCCCCGACACACTGGATAAGCACAAAAGACATGAGGGTGGTAAACTCAATACCATTTAGAGACCCTCATGTGTTTGCTTATCCCGTGCTGAGTGTTTTCCATTTTTTCATTTATTTGTGGCGGCCCACAACGAATACATTTGGACCTCCACAAATAGATTTGGTGATACATGGTAGGTGATGGTATGCATCGTAACATGGCACCAAATTCCCACATGGTACGCATTAAAAGAGAAAGACAGGAAGTGTTTCTTTTGTTATGCAGCTGTCACAAAAGGCAAAGTAGAGTGGAACCTCGGTTAGCGTACGCCCCAGCTAAAGAAAAAGAACAGCAAAAAATGAAAAACAGAGCAAAAAGGCCCAATGTAGCGAGAAAAGCAAGTCATAAACAGGTTTTCTATACTCTAACTACGAAAATATTGCATTCATTAATATTGAATCCTACTTCTTGGAAATTCTCTTATCACAGAAGGGGCTGGAACCAATTAATGGGGATAATAGTATTTTTGACTGTAATTGTATTTTAGTTAATTTTGTCACATTTATGCTTGAAAATGCTTAATTTAGCCCAAAAATGCGTACAATTTGCTTAAACATGCATATTTTTGGGCTAATAATAGTCCATCGTCAACCATGAAAAGATTTATAAATGAAAAACTTAAACGTAAAACTTAAAATTCGAAGCTCGATTTGGCGAGGGACGACGGTATAATGTATTTTTAACCTTTATAAAAAAATGACATGCACCTGCTCCAAGGCCAATTATGCAAATAAATCCAGGGCGTGATCCACTGCCCCCTCACCCGCCATCCCCCAAGCCCCCCTCCTTCTATGTTACTTTTCTTAGACATCCAAAGAACTACAGAAAAGGACCCTCACTCCCAACTGTTTTGAATAAATCATTCATGTTGAACTTCTGAATTATTGAATATGTAACATATTACTCACAAGGAAGGTAAAAGCGACTCTAGCCACAACAGATTTTAACTTTTTAAAGGAAAACTGCACTTTTTTTGGAATTTTGCCCATCATCCATAATGTGAGGCATGAACACATATGTCTTTCTCTTTTCTGTGCGTTTTAAAGATTTAAAAACAGCTAAAAAGATGCAGCTAAGAATGCACGTAATGGAAAAGAGCCAAGAACACTCTATTTAGATATAATATGACGTGCATATTAACCGAGCTACAGTGACACTGTTATTATTATCATAATTAACATTGTTACTAGGGGCGTAACGATTCGTTTTAATAATGATTGGATTCATATCACGATTCATGGTTGTCGATATGATTCAAGGATGATATTTGTTCATTTAGAACGATACGATCCGAACGAATTCAGTAGCTTTAAATCGATTCAGTAACTTTTTAGCCAAAAATTCAGTTTTACTGTGAAATAAATACCTGGATACTGGACAGGCCAGGTGAAGTTTCCTAGATTTATGTTGTTTTTTTGTAATGGGATCAGGTATAAATTAATTATGGATATGAAAACAAACAAGTAAATAACAATTCATGACAATTGCGTTCACATTTTATTTGAATAAAGTGCAATCAGCACTTCAGGTTGAATTAACAATGAATGAATTAACAGGGTGAATTAAATAAAGTATGTGATTAATTCTATCTGATAAAACATGACTTGAACATTAATTTCATACGTCATTCACTTCTCTACCCCAAGTATTAAAAACAATAGAGCAAATTTCATACTGGGAAATAGTACCTTTGGTTCCCATTGCTTTAACATTGAGTCAAGACAAAAGCTGTGATCGACCCACGGACCTTGGCAAGTACAACAGTACTACAAAATATATAATAACTTAGGCTATGACATTTGTTTTACTAGTCAACACAGGCACCATTTTTTTGATCATCAAAAAGTCTGGGGAAGAAAATCAAGTGTTATTTTATGGAGGCCTCAGTGCACTCACCACACTACAAATTGCATGTACACAGTAATGACTTCGGGCAAGAGGCAGAGTACACCCTAGACTGAATCGCAGGGCACATATAGACAAACAACCATTTACACTCACGATTTAGTGTCTCTAATTAACCTAACATGCATGTTTTTTGGAATGTGGGAGGAAACCGGAGTACCCGGAGAAAACCCACACATGCAGGGGGAGAACATGCAAACCCCACACTGAGACGCTCAACAGAGATTTGAACCCAGATCTTCCCAATCTCCCGATTGTGTGGCCAACATGCTAACCACTCGGCCACCATGCAGCCTCTGCAGACAAAAAAGTGAATTTATATCCTACATACCTTTTATCCTGTCCTGAAACTCCGATCCGGTTTGAAAGACTTAAAGTTTGAACTTTTGATGTGACTCGATGTGGTCCAACACTATATACAGTTAATGTAAGTATACACGTATAAATATAGTATAACGCATGGCAATGACATCACAGGCAGACTGAATCGAGTGTAGCGTCCGAGGTGTAGGGCGTGTAGTCACTCTTTACAGGACAAAAACTCAAACTTGTGCTCTTTGGAGAGGATGTGTCTGCTCCAACAAACCACACTGTTTCCCTAGACAACCACAACAGTCGCCTTTACATGACATTATCCATTCGCTTTTTCTACCTTGTGGACACTTTTTGTTCATAAATTTTGTTACACGGACTGTCATGCCTCTGCAATTGGGATCCAGTATTTTTGGCATGAGCCAAACGTCACAGATTGATTAACTTTTAAACAATGTTAAATGGATATATGTCGTCCTGAATGGAAACTTTGCTGCACACAGATCGATAGATACTTTATTGATCTCCAAGAGAAATTCAAAATATTAATTGTATATTGTCAATATATACATTGATGTAATGATGAATAGGGCCGCACAGTGGTCTAGTGGTTAGCATGTTGGCCTCACAGTCGAATCTCCGTTGGCAATTTCTGTGTGGAGTTGGCATGTTCTCCATGTGCGTGCGTGGGTTTTCTCCGGGTCTTCCTCCCACATTCCAAAAACATGCATGTTAGGTTAATTTGCGACTCTAAATTGTCCATAGTTATGAATGTGAGTGTGAATGGTGCAATTGGCTGGCGACCAGTCCAGGGTGTACCCCGCCTCTCGCCCAAAGTCAGCTGGTATAGTCTCCAGCATACCCCCGCGACCCTAATGAGGAGAAGCGGTATAGAAAATGGATGGTAATGATGAATCGTTACACCCCTAATTGTTACACCAATTTAACTACAAAATCTGGTGTGGTGACACCTCGCCTCACCACACACAGTGCCACGCTCACCTCCGGCCACTACCAAAAGGTAACGCTACATATTGGAGCTTCTGCTACTGCTGCTGTGTTTATATTATTGAGTTTGGTGAAGTTAATGCTGGGTGTAGGCGTTTGTTTCTATGTTGCTATGTGAAATCTATGCGCCCAGGAAAGAAGTTCCGGTAATGCTTAAAAGGACCAAAATACTCTAAGTATTACATGTTATCCTGAATGGACCTGTTACAGCATGTATATAGAACCATAAAACCTTGTCAGAAGTTTTTGGAGGTGTTTAAATAACGGTCTTTGTAGGCAGCATAGGTGTGTCCCATGTTGTGCAGTAATGAGCTGTCTCTTTTTAGCTGTTTTTATATCTATATAATGCACAAAAAAGAGAAAGCCGTGTGGTCATATCTTATATAAGGATTGTGGATGATGTGCAAAATTCCAAAAAAAGTGCAGTTTTCCTTTAGAGTAGCCTGTCTTAATACTTGTATATCGCAACCTTTGTTGAAAATACATTCAGAAATAGTGCTATGTTTAAGGCTGTATAACCAGGAGATCCAGGCAGTCTGGGGGTGATAAATGGTCACTCATCCATAAGTGTGGCCTTCACAGCTATAAATCAACATTTTCACATACATGAAAAAATCAATGCCATGAAAGTGTATTCTTTTGATGTGTTGGTGGACAAGGATGGGTAGCCTGTGCTTTATATAGTCAATAACTTGCTCTTATAGACTGAGAGGTTTTGTAAAGTTGAGTAAAAAAAAACTTCATAACTCAGCAAAACGTATAATCATATGTATATGCGAGTGCAAGTCATATCTGATTCACAACAACTGTTAGGTTTGCAAAATATGATTATAAATAAATGATATAACACTTAGAACATAATCTACGGCAGGTGTGTCAAACTCGTTTTCATTGAGGGCCACAGCGCAGTTATGGCTGCCCTCAGAGCGCCATTTGTAACCGTCAATATATATGAATATAAATATGAATATAACCTCATGATATTACACAATTGTCTATTCATTTCATTATTATATTTGTACTAACTTACTTTGCGATGAGAAATGAAGGGAGAATGTCAAGGTGACAAGCAGACATTGAAGTTTTTTTTTTTGATAACAAAAAATGCTTGGAAAATCTTGTTGCCTGATCAGATTATATTAAAGATTAGAAGAACTGGCCACAGTACAATTTTTTAGAAGGAAAAAGGTGAAGTGCATGATTAACACACATTATTTCCAGGCTTTCGCCACATGTAGCCCCCAGGCCTTAAGTTTGACACCTTGTCCATTAGCAACCTGCCGTATCACACAACTGTCCTGACTGAGAAACTCCTACACACTAGACACTATGGTGCTGTTTCTTGCAGTATGGAAAATGAACTACGCAATCCTGTATATCAGAAAGTTTTACCGAGTGGTACCGGCAAAACCAGGAGACGGTCGCTATAGGCTGGCTGCTGCATTGGCGGGGATCGTGTTTAAAAGCAAGTATCGGGATATGCCGGTACCGTGCTTTTTCACGAAAATCAGCCGATACTGATTGGTGGCTGATCAATCAGAGCACCCCTACCTGAAACCCTTTGAGAACCTCAGTTGTCATTCTTCTAATTTGATGTGCTAACAAACAGTGTGTTTTAAAATGTCAGACAATTATTTATCATTCACCACAAACACACACTAATTGCTGGTAAAGATAAGATGACATGTGCATTACATGTGCCTACAGTTGGCTCACAAGACCTCAGTGGTAATATTTGGCTCTGATTAGATTGTATATGGTATAGGTTAGAGACGCTGAATTCCACCAGAGTGATTTCTCAAAAGAACATCCTTGGAAGTCTGTGAGATCAAAAATTCACTGAGCCTATACACTCTTCTGGCTCCATGATGTCCACAGTGTTACTTACTACTTACTGAGAGACACTCAACTTACATCTCCAGAATCCTTACCAACCCATTTGTCCAATCCTGAGTCACATAGTGGATACACACACCCATCACAGTAACAGCTCATCTCTGTAATCAGCACAATCCAACACAATGAACATTCTCTGTGAGCCCTGTGCCAATTCATCGGCCAAATATATTCTGATTTGATTTATCATAGCAATGACGTTTTCATGAGCTGATAAATGACTAATTTTGATTTTCCCAAGTTTCAATTTATCGCAGTGTTTCCCAACCTTTATTGAGACAAGGCACATATTTTAGATTGGAAAAATCTCACTGCACACCACCAAGCGTGCCACGACTTATTCTGTTGTATGAACTGCAATAAGATATACAGGTTAATTATGCATCTTCTCCCATCTACGGAAAGAGAATTTAATTGTTCTGTCTCCCATTACAGTGGATATCCGCATAAAGTCATACCTCGCCACATCGTGGTTCGAACATCACGCCCTCACTCTATTGCAGTTTTTCAAAAATCATTTTAATAAATGATTGCTGTTTCGTGGTTGAATACGGCCTATTGTTAGTCAAGAAAATATGCATATTTAAGCAAATTGTACGTACTGTATTCCTAAATTAATTGGCCTAAATTAAACATTTACAAGCATATAAATGGCAAAATTAACGCAAATCCAAATATAAGGTATTAAGAAGATGTGATATGTAGTGTAATAGCTATGGCTTGTTGTGTGCGCCTTTAAGGACCAAGGCCTGAGAAGTGACATCAGCTAGCTAGAGTTGACTGTGTTTAGCAGAGTGTTAGCAGTGTGGAGCACAGTGACTGGTCGGAGTTGTGGCCGACAGCAGCTCCTTTGTGAATGTTCACTGCATATGTGTTCCCCGCTTGTTAATAAAGTGATTGAAGTGTATCATGAGTCCCTCCTTAACCACAAACAGCGGCACTACAGTAGTATTCTACACTGGTCACTAGGTGTCAGTAACATTACGTTGATGAGACAACAGCCACCACAGGAAGTATGCTGTCAATATGAAAACATGTGAGTCTCTGTTATGTCTTATTTATGTCTAAGATGTCTCATTTTCTATTCTTATGTCTACTACATTGGGTAATCCGAGTGTAAACGTGACTATAGGGGTCTTAATTCATGTCTAATAATGCTAAAAAAAAATCGTATTTAGAAGGTCGTAAACACGTTTTCTATGCTCTAACTATGAAAATATTCCATTTATAAAGGAGGAATCCTACTTTGCGGAAATTCACTTATCGCAGTCAGGTATGGAATCAATTAACCGTGATAAACGAGGAATTACTGTAGTCGTGATTCAGCATTCACAACCCTGGTCAAAAAAAATATTGTTTTTTTTTTCCCTCATCTCTTTCACCCAAACTCAGTAATAATTTAAGAATACATGATGATACAAGTAAAATGTACAGAATATATGTACCACAATTTCTGCGTTTATGTCTTTGTGCATCACTGATCATGTTTTTTCGTTGAGATTTTTGCACTTTGTTCAGCCGTCCTTGAACACACCACAGTGCTGAGTGGCAAAAGTTAAACTTCCATACTGTATACCAGGGGTGCTCACACTTTTTCAGCCTGCGAGCTACTTTTAAAATGACCTGTCCCGAGATCTACCTCCTACTATAAATATAGAAAATATATATATTTGCTATATTTATTGTAAAATATGAGTACGTATTTAGGTACGTTATACAGTACATGTATATCAGGGGTGCACGCAATTGTTCAGCATGCAAGTACAAGTCAAAATGTTTCGATAAAACATATAACATATATAAAATCTAACCAGTAAACTTTGAAACACTATTGTAAATACTAATGATTAGTATTTCACATTCAAATTTTCAAAGTTTACAGGTAATCAAAGTAGTTGATATCATAATTATATTCAATATGGCATTAAAGATAATCAATAGCTGTGTATATAACCTGAATACTGATAATATGTCAGTCAAAGTAGCTACGTAACATTCATTAGCAGACACAATTCATGTATTACATCCAGTTAGCATTTGCTATCAAACATTAGCGATATACAAGAATTTAAAATGATTATGCAAAAGACAATGCAGCCGAAGTCAAGGCAACATATTAAAAATGTTTCACCAATGGGCACATTTTCCATTTTATCATGAAATAATAGTTTAAGAAGTGGACGTATAGAAAACACTGATTTGTGTAGTGGAGTTCATAACGCAAAACAAAGCCATCAAACAATACATTTTTTTTCCACATAACTAGCCGCTACAAGTGAACAGATAACTTTTGTTATAGATATAGACATCTTACCGCTGAGTTAGTTTATCCGTAATCAGAATAATAAAGATGAAAGTTGCATCTCCATGTGAAGCTTGAAATGCCACAAGGGAGCAACAACGAATCAGCAGGGGAGCTTAATGTCAGCTGAATGATGTCATATGACATCTACAAAGTGACGTTTACGTGATTGGCCCAAACTACCTTGGCGATCTACCGGTAGCTCGCGATCGACGTAATGGGCACCCCTGCTGTATACTGTTGCTTTCTCAGATGTTCTCAGCATAATAAATCCACTAAATAGAAGACAAACTCCCAAACATGGATTGTGAGCTGAATCCAATCCAGTGCTTCTCAAATAGTGGGGCGGGACCCCCTGGGGAGGTGCGGTGAACTGTCGTGGTGGCGTGAGAGGCAGGGCAGACTTTCAGTATGAGTGCAGACCTGCCAACATGTATGGATTTGTGGTAGTCACATGCAATTTCCATCCATCCATTTTCTATACATACCGCTTGTCATTTGACTTTTGAATATGCTTGCATGCTTCACTGCTCTCAATTTTGTTGTATTTTGCTGGTTTCACCTTCAAATTCAGTCTATACAGTACAAATAAATAAATAGATATTATCAGTTTCTCAATAGTATTTCAAATGGGGGAGCGCAAAAATATTTCTGTCCCCCAGTGGGGGCGTGACAGAAAGTAATTGAGAACCACTGATCTAATCTAATAATTACAACAGTCACTCTTATTGCACATGTCGGAGGAGAATGTGACCGTCAAGCTAACAGGAGGGTTTGGAGGGGGAGAAGAAGCAAGCTGTGTGTCAAAAATAAACATTTTGTAAGTGTCTCAATTACTTGCAGTTTTTCGTCATTTGCTGGTGGTCCTTGAAAGTAACCCCACAAAACACGAGGATCTCCTATATCTGATTATGTGTAGCTGATGTTTGGGGTTTTAAGGTCTCAAAAATTAATGCATTGGGGTAATGTGCTGTCATATTCAGTAGTTACACGATATTATATGTGGAGCTCACTGAGAAATGAGTGTCATAAACAAATGCCACACAGCACCTCCATGTACTATTATCATTATAACCTCTGTAACCTCCTCATTCAAAATTCCCGAAAAGTCCCTTCATCTGTGTTACTATGTCTCAGGTTGAATGTGAAAAAGTATTACAAACTCCTTTCCAACTGGTTGGTCTTCATAGAACATGCAGCACAGCAGATTAAATAATGACGTCTGGGTTTTTCATTATGAATTACAGTGGGGGGAGCAGCCCCCTCGTTTGTCACAAGCAGAGCTCACACAATGATTAGGCTTTCATTCTGATCAATTGAATTTAAAGCAGGCTAAAGGAAGCTACAGTTACAAATACTGTAGGTGTTTTTTTGGAGGGAAGCTGGTGACAAAACCTGTGCTGCCGAATGCGCATGAGGGGAAATAGCTTCGCTTTGTCAACTTGGTGGCACTATGGTGCTATTACAAATGTATAAGGCAAATTCCACACTCTGAATGAAAAATGCAGGTAGGGTATATGCACAGAGTTCAAATGTAGGGCAGTGGTAAAACATGTCTCAAGTCCTGGCAGCTGATCCTAAATGCCTGATTAAACATTTCCCTTGATCTGGTCGAGCAGATTAATTAACTGTGCTGTAAATTAATCACAGTCTGCGTGTGCATTTGCTGCTCCAGTGACTGTAATCACAAGTACAATATCAGCTGATCTGGAATTGGACATTCCCTGGAGCAAACTGCCCTGTTGTTGGATGCGTTTCACCATCAGCCCATTATCTGATATGGCAGTGAAAGCAGTGCACTGAGCAGTGGCGGCCACCCCTGGTCACTCTCCGGCCGCCCCACTTGGCCATCTAGACATTTCAGGTATCAACTTACTGCCACCCGTGAGTAATGAGCTCACCTTGGCCACCCCAATGAAAAAAATTCTGGCGCCGCCACTGGCACTGAGGTCATCTGTTTGTCTCTTTATTCGTAATTTGGGTTCGACTGTGGACAAATAAGCTTCGGGTGTTACATTTAAGGACGTACCTGTCCACGCTGATGACACACAGGGTCATTATGGAGGCAGTGCAGCACATTACATCCATGCCGATGAATATGTTGCAAAAGACTTCTCCAAAAAGCCACTTGCCGCCGGTGAGGTCCGTCACGATCACAAACGGCATCACCGCTATGGCCACAGACAGGTCAGCGACAGCTAAAGACACCAAAAGGTAGTTTGAAGGCTGCCTTAATTTCTTCACCACGCACACTGCGATCACGACCAGCGTGTTTCCCATGACTGTAACTGCCGTGATGATGGCCAGCATCACCCCGATGATGATCTTCTCCGGGCGTCCAAAATCCTGTAGCTGCTCCCCGCACGACTCGTTCCACATGGTTGTGGGAGCGATGGTGACCGCAGCTTGGTAAAGAAGCTGCAAAGTGCCATTGATAACTTCGGAAATATCCTCTTTCTTGTTCAAAGGGAGCTCAATGCCGGACGTGTTGAACATCACGACAACGCTACCATGGAATGAAGAAAAGGGACGCCTCGCCAGCGCACTCCAACGCGCATATTTGGATGTGTGTGACCTGCTTTCCAGTCCGGTCCACTGCTTTCACTTTGTCGATCGCCTCTCGGTGTAAAGGTGGTCCAGCTGCTGGAGGGCGAGACCTTTTTCCACAGGGCCACTTCAGCTCCAAACCTACCAACGCAACAAAAAAAGAGAACGAGCGCGTCAGTTCGATGAGCACACTAAAAGAACTCAAAGCGCACATCGCTCTCCCACTCTCTCTCTTTCTCACTTGATGACGCTCCAGCTACTGGGAGATTTTCATTTCCAGCTACCATTGCAAAATAAGTCCATTTAAGTGCATCTGTAATAAAATGTAAAATGATATTAAATCACCTTTACTCAGTTATTGATTTCTGGGTTAATTTCGTCCTTATTAGGCTACTGAACAACAAGTTTACTAGTAAACATCATTATCTTTATTTCTTTTATTATATAAAAAAAAAAAACTTGGTGCACACTGAACACAGAAAGTCAACAAACTTTGAATTGTGTAACTCAGGGGAGTCTAAAGTGCATCCCAGAGGTCATTTACACCCGCTGCTCATTTTTTATTGGCCCGCAGCACATTGTGGAAATCAAATTAAACACAAAAATGTAAGAAAAAAAGAGCAAAAACGGCATAAGAAAAGGGCTTAAAGGTTGTTAAAGGTGGTCCTCGATTTAAGGCATTTTGTGGTTACAAATGCGGTCCCATAAATGTATTTATTTATTTGTTTATTTTCCTTGCTGTTGACTGGAGCTCTGCTGTCAATGCTGGAATTTTGAACTATTTTGCTGCTTTCCTACACTTCACAAACACAAGATCAGAACAGCTTGCTGACACCCTCAACTTTAACACGGATTGGCGAGAGGTACAGATTCCTTGAAATCAACTACCCACCAGGCACTGCTACATCTATTATACATCTATAGTACAGCATTTGAAAGTAGATATCTATAGCTGTACAATATACATCTAACAGACATATTCATCTATTTCACAGCTCCGTTTGTGCCTGTATCAGACATCTAAATATATCTATCTACACAACCCAGATCTGGCTAGCTATCTAGCTTTATCTAGCTATACAACCTTGTGGGCCTTGTAATTACGACGCCATTTTGCTTCATCAGAAACGACGGAATTATATGCACAAGAATCTGAAAATATCTAACGTTTCTAGTGGCATCAAGTATGTACAATAACAGAACTATAAATTATTACATTGTGCTATTGTTCAGTTATAAAATATGTGTTCACAACAAGGATTATTACTTCAATTTGTATTTCCATTGAAACCAGCGTGACTGTAATAATGGTTTTGCTTCTTGTGATAATTGTAGTAACAGAAGTATGTAAAATGTTTCAAGTATGAAATGTTGCAAGTATGTAAAACAATTTGTAGGAGTGTAACAGTACGTCTTTAGATTTTTTAATATGGAGCCACTCAGCTGCACTAACGCGTGCAGATTTCAAGTGAGTGACGGCCACGAAGTGTACACTCGACGTAGTGCGCCGAAAAGCAGACAAAAATGTGAGTATTTGTCAGAGAAAACAGATCCTGTTTGTTCCTCTAAGTTGTGACTTTCTGTGTGCGTTTGGTACCATACGATGGGCTACTCCTGCTAATTTAGCAGCCGCTAGCAGCAGTTAATGTTTTTATTTTCCATTTTAGGATTTCAAAGGAAGATGTTCGATTTCATGCTCAAGATACTTGATGAGGTTCAGCAGATTGATAGGAGTGAGCCAGAGGCCTCACACACAGAGACTAGTTGAAAAATTGCGAGAATTTGCATTTTGAACATTTGGATCTTAATGAGGTTTTAAGTAGAGCTACAATATGCAAAAACAAGAAGGGGAGTGAGACAAAAAGCATTTTGAAAAAGTAATTTATTGAAAACAACAATTAAACTGAAATAGGCTGTTTATTAGCTGATCAAAAGTTTAAGACCATCGCTCAAAAAGAAGAAAAAACTCTCCAAACCAGAACCAAAAAATTTCTCAGTAGGACTCAGTAATGAGTAGCTCCACCGTTCTTGTTAATCACTTCAAAAATTGGTTGGGCATGCTTGATGCAAGTGTTTCCAAGAGGCTAGTGGGAACATTGCTCCAAGTGGTGAAGATGGCTTCACGAAGGGCATCAACTGTCTGGAACTGATGGCCATTTTTATAAATTTCCCTTGCAATCCATCCCCAAATGTTCTCTATGGGATTTAAATGAAGGGAACATGCAGGATGGTCCAAAAGAGTGATGTTATTCTCCTTGAAGAAGTCCTTGGTCAAGCGAGAACTGCAGCGTTGTCCTGTTGAAAAACCCAGCTGTTACCACACAGACGAGGGCCCTCAGTCATGAGGGATGCCCGCTGCAACATCTGCATCCGTTTGACAACCCTGCACCACCTGAAGCACCGGTGTTCCACTGAATGAAAAAGCACCCCAGATGGATCCCCCTCCACTGTGCCAGGTAGAAAACATCTCAGGTGGGATCTCCTTGTCATGCCAGTAATGTTGGAAGCCATCTGGACCGTCAAGGTTATGTTTTTTCTCATCAAAGAATAAAACTTTTTTCCACCTTTCAATGTCCCATGTTTGATGCTCCTGGCAAAGTGTAAACGGGCAGTTTTGTGGCGTTGGAAAGAGACAAGGTCTTTGAATTTGTTTTTTGTTTTTTAAACCCTTTTCCCGCAGATGCCGCCTGATGGTTATTGCACTGCAGTCGGCACCAGTAAGGGCCTTAATGTGGGTGGGAGACGGCCCTGTGTCTTGATGGACAGCAAATTGGATCCTCCGGCTCAGTGCAGGTGTGATTTCTTTGGGGCTTCCACTTGACTTTTTTGTTCCATAATGCTCAGGATCTTTGAAAAAATTTTGAATGACTAAATTACTGCCCCCAACCTCATCAGCAATGGCACGCTGTGAGAGGCCTTGCTTATGCCGCTTGACAATGCGACCTCATTCAAAAAGAGAAAGCTTCTTAAATTTACAAAATTTACAAAAACAAATCCTGTTTTTATGACAAATTGCTGTAATTTTGGATTACCGGTAGTTTGCTACTTAATATTGCATGCTTAAAGACCGTTGTGCTGAGTGTATGACTGTTTTTTTTTCAAGTCTATATCAAATAGATTAAAAAAAAAAAACTTTATTTTGTATAATAATGTTCTGATGTTCTGATAAATACAAACAACATCTAATTGCATGGAATGTGGGAGGAAACCGGAGTAAACCCACGGACGCACGGGAGGACATGCAAACTTCACACAGAGATGCCCAACAGAGATTGGAACCCAGGTCTTCCCGATCTCCTGACTGTGTGGCCAATATGCTAACTACTAGCCCACAGTGCCCTTAAATCATAACCATTCATTAAAAACTTAATTTTGTTCTGTCTACTACTTACAACGGAAGAATACAATATGTGCAGCTCATGCGCAGCTACACCACTCTTAACGCTAGACTGTGGTGACCATCAATAAGGATAAAAAAAACATATTGTAACATCTACCCAAACATTAGGATGATGATGAGGTGGTTGATCGACAATCTCTTTATTTCAAAAACAGGCTACTGTCACCTGTGTCACTGCGAAAAACGTCAGAAAACTCACCTGTCTTCTCTCCGTCCTAAGCCTGCACCCCCACAGTCAGGACTTAAGCCCCGGTCACACCGCCCGAACTTTGCTGTAGCGTCCCTGGAGTGGTGAAAAAAATTCATCACCGCTCGTAACCGCGCACCACCGTTTAACAAAAGTTGGCCCCCGTTAAGGCAATGCCGTATACGCTCGGCCACCGCTGATGGTCCCTCCTATCGCTCTGAAAGTTTTGAGCTGCACAAAATATTGCCAGCGGTGAGGACCGGGCAATTTTCCGCTACGGCAAAGTTCATCACCGCTCCAACAACGCCCAGTCAAAGTTTGGCGCCTGACAACATTACCTGATTTTTTTTTTTTATTCCAAAAACAATGCTTAAACCACTTAAATTGTTGACTTTTTACTATTACTGACACCTATTATGATGAACGTACACATACAGATTTATACTGTACTTCACCTCAAAGCAGCATATCCATTTTTAATACTTGGTACTTGTTTTTTTTTTTAAACTATTCTGCAGTGTTGTTACCAGGATGATAGATTCTAGAACATAGTGGAGCATTTTCACGTGTAAACCAAATTGAGTTTGCACAAATTCAAACACATGCACAGCCGCATCCAAATACACTTACGACCACATGGGTGCACCTCCATACTGTATGTATTGGACATTATGCTTTTGCAGAAAGGTACTCCAACCATACTTCTACTACTGGCCGTCCATCTAAGTGATCGGGGGCGAAGGGCCTTAGTCAGGGAGGTGACCAATAACTTGATGGTCACTCTGTCAGAGCTCCAGCGTTCTTCTGTGCAGAGAGGTGAACCTTACAGTAGGACAACCATCACTGCAGCAATCCACCAATCAGGCCTTTATGGTAGAGTAACCAGACAGAAGCCACTTGTTAGTAAAAGGCACATGGCAGCCTGCCTTGAGTTTGCCAAAAGGCACCTGAAGGACTCTCAGACCATGAGAAACAAAATTATCTGGTCTGATGAATCATAAATCTTTGGAGTAATTGCCAGGCGTTAGTTACATATGGAGAAAACCAGGCACTGCACCAGGCACAGACCAGTACCATCCCTACAGTGAAGCATGGTGGTGGCAGCATCATGCTGTTGGGATGTTTTTCAGCAGCAGGAACTGGAAGACTAGTCAGGATAAAGGGAAAGATGACTGCAGCAATGTACAGAGACACCCTGGATGAAAACCTGCTCCAGAGTGGGATGACGGTTCATCTTTCAGCAGAACAATGACCCTAAGCATACAGCCAAGATATCAAAGGAGTGGCTTCAGAACAACTTGGTGAATGTCCTTGAGTGGCCCAGCCAGAGCCCAGACCTGAATCCAATTGAACATCTCTGGAGGGATCTGAAAATGGCTGTGCACTGATGCTTCCCAGCCAACCTGATGAAGCTTGAGAAGTACTGCAAAGAGGAATGGGAGAAACTGCCCAAAGATATGTGGGCCAAGCTTGTGGCATCATATGCAAAACAACTTGAGGCTGTAATTGCTGCCAAAGGTGCATCACAAAGTATTGAGCAAAGGCTGTGAATACTTATGTGCATGTAATTTTTATTCTTTTTTTTATGAATTTGCAACAACCATTAAACTGAAAAAGACTGTTCATCAGCTGATCAAAAGTTTAAGACCACAGCCTTTCAAAAATGTGGATTCAATGTAACACTGTCATGATCTCTTGATGGTAAAGGCAAAAAAGCTTTCTCTGGCGGATGGGTTGTTGCAATTGAAGCCTTTGTGGTTCCTGGGTTATTCATAGGCATCTAAACCAATTACCTTTAGTCTAAGGGTGACAGTTCGGCTATACAGTAATCCCTTGTTTATCGCAGGTAATTGGTTCCAGACCTGATTATGATAAGTGAACTTCCGCAAAGTATGAAGCTTTATTTATAAATGAAATATTTTCATAGTTGGAGCATAGAAAACCTGATTTATGACCTTCTAAATATGGGTTTTAACTTTATTAGATCCCTGTAGTCATGAAATAACAACCCTATGGTCACCTTTACACTCCTATTACCCAATATAGTCGACATAATAAGTGTAAATAAGCCATTTAAGATATAAATAACACTCGTGTTCGTGTGTGTTCCTATAATTGTGTTCCCTAGGGGAGTGGTGGGCGGACAGGAAGTGACGTTGGAGATTCAGAGTTGAGGTTTATCTTGCCGTGGGTTACGGCCACAACAATAGCCCGTGTTTTTATCAGGGATTTTTATTAGGGATTATTGTGCCTGTTATGAGATAATTCAAACCTGCAATAAAAGTCTGTTGTTGCGGCGATCAAGTCTAGAGAGTGTGTGTCACCGAACATTACAATAACATTACTGACCTTTAAAGACTAGTGTAGAATACTGCGTCAATGTCTTTGCGTCTTTTGAATACCTTACTGTATATTTGTATTTTAGTTCATTTAGCCATTTTTATGTTTGAAAATGATTTAATTTAGGCAAAGGAATACGTAACGTTAGCTGAAATATGCAAATGTTTTGACTAAAAATAGGCCCTATTCAATGATTTATTAATTTATTTTTGAAAAACCTGATAGTCAAGTTGCAAAATTCGAACCGCAAAGTGTCAAGGGACAACTGTATGTAACCCACCTGTTGCAGGCAGCCCCGCGCTGGGCTATAAGCAAGGGGCTTTGTAATGAGAGTCGAGTGCCGAGCTAAAAGCCCAGACAGTCAACTTGGCGTTTAGCACGGCTAAGGCTGAAGAAGTGACGTTTACTAACATACACTTGCATAGCCACACTGGCTGGCATCCGTTACATGTATACCACATTTCTGTAACTACATGTCTGCACTGAGAAATTTGCATAGCAGCATGATGCAGCATGATGAGAGCAGTCTTCCAAGTAACTCACTCAACTGATGACAAATGCTAAAGCTAGGGGACATTAAGGCCAGATGGGAAACCTTGTAGTGAATTTGGCTGTTTACATCATCATTATCATCCAGGCAGAAACAGTAATGTATTTGCCCTCCCGGCTCTGGGAAGGTTTTTTTTTTTTTCCACAATCTACCACAGCTAGTCATCCCTGTTCAACCACCTAAAGATGCAGGGCACCACATCCTCGATTTGTTGACTTCTAAATATCTACTGTGCAGTCTGACAAGCAGGTCTGTAATGAATGTCACATCAGATGAATGCCACTTTCTCCCAGGCCTCCTGCTGTCAAGAAAATTTGGTCCATTTACACTAGGACGATTACTAATCTGTATATGTAAGGGAAGCGGGTCAGATTTCCACGGTGAAAAAAACTCTCACTGCTTAAGCAAAGCAATCGTTCTGCATGTCAGTGTTTCTTTCAGTGCATTAGATGGTCTCAGAATTAAAGGGGACAAAATAATTTTCAAGAATTAGACTACCTTCAAAGACCATGCGTGTTTTGTCTTTTCTGCCTCAATTGACATTGCAGTTATTCCTATGTGTCACTAGATGGCAACACATACCCAGCCAGAGTTTGTATGTTCCAACTACAATGCCATTTAATTTAATACGTCAATATAAATCATGTATTAAATCAATTTATTTGTTTTTGAAAGCATTAATAACATCACTAATGTTGATAGTCATAAAAATGTTGTTTAGTGTGTCTATGTGAGGAAGAGGAATGGCATTCTTTGGCATACTTGAATGGGATTCAAGTACCATGTAGATGAGATATGACGTATTCAAATTGAATGTGGCTACTAATTAAAACGTAATTTGTTTGTTTTTTTTAAATGGCAATTAGTTACTCGTTGTGTCCGCTAGGGAGCGACCAATGCCCATATTCCACTTTAATTTAAATTGGCATAAAGTGATTGACAGGTTGAGTAAACCAATGACTGACAGCATGACAGGTTGAGTAAACCAATGACTGACCTGTTGATTGTTTAATACCGATCAGGAGGGCAGATATAGCCACAAGTGCATTGACGTGGTCGGTTGACTAACTTTTGGCGCATAATTTCCTAAACTTGAGGAACCTGTCTCGAGCATCTGAGTAAGTATATGTGTGTGTATTTTGTTGAGGTTCGTGCTGTTATTTGTACATTACTGAGAAGGAGAAATGGCTTTGCTGTGTGTATCAAGGTTGCTAATTGCGTGGCCTCTACAGCAGCAGCCCCACGTTGCCATCTAATTAAGTGTTCGTTTTAATTTATGCTAATGCCGAAACGTGCCAATTAGATTTTGTTAATGATCTAAAACGTATTAGAAACGAGTTGTGTATGTATTTGGTCTAATTGTAACTGTACCGGCGGGCTAGTTTGCCATAAAATGTTTTAAATATTTCAAAAAAGAAGTCTAGTCTTTAGTCTTGGTCTGCCATTACATCATAACGGAAGCCAGCAGATCGACGTATGACCTGCTATTAGAAAGCTGGCTTTGAAGACTAAGTCCAGTTTTGTTTCATTTAAGTGTGAACATGTTTATTTTATTTTAAATAACATTCACTCATCGAACACTGTAAACGCTTTCCATAAAAAATGGTTCATTGGGTTTAATTTTCTCAAACAAATTTGTGGATTAAAAAGTATAAAGCCAGGCAAATTGCTACAATGAGATTGTTTTACTCAAAACTAAATACATGATGTCAGTAAATATGTGAGAAAGACACTTGCAGGTGAAGAAAATATCTGTTGCAGTAAAAATTTGTCAAAATGGTGTGTGCTATGGCTCGAAAGGAATTCATACATAAATGTGAAACCACACTAAGTTTATATATTTTAAGAAAGAATAGCTTGAACTAGTGATTTGCATTTGAAAATTTATTGTGAAACTGATATCTCTATGTCTCTACTGTACAGATTGAACTCGAAACTGAAACCAGCTAAATCCAACAAAATGGAGAGCAGTGAAGCATACAAGCCTATTCAACAGTCAAATTGCATGCCAAATACGACAAATTTGTAAATGTTGGCATGTCTGCACTAATGAAAGTTGTGTGGACTGCCTTTTAGTGATATTGTTAATCTCCCCTCCCCCAGAAATATCGACAAAATGGATCCAAACAGGCCACCTGACTTGAGTAATATGGCAGGCATTCCCTGGCGTGGACGCAGTCGAGGACTTGGTGCAGGACGAGCCATAGGTTTTATCATTCCTTGGGGTACCCAACAAAGTCAAGGACCAGATGTCCCCACTACTGAACCTTTAGCTGGAAGGGCAAGAGGGCTGCAGCCTGATGATGGAGGACTTGGTCGAGCGAGAGGGTGGCTCTTTTCCTCAACGGAGCCAAACATAGGTGTATCAAGAGGCACAACCCTGCCTAGCAGGGAGCCACACTTTGCAGAAACACCCAGTCATGAAACTATGCCGCAAGACCTTACACAAAAAGTCCCGACCAGAAAAGAGGTAATTAGAGTCTGAATGTGTCTGTCTGTTCTAATTATGATTTTTCCAAAGTCATTTTTACTTTGTTTTTACAGGATAATTTCCCAACACATGGTCAAAGATCTACACTGGTCTCCATGTTCAGGGGAATGGGCTTGGAGCCCTCATTGGCTTCACGGGGAAGAGGAACATTACCCATAGGTGTGTGTCTAAAAGACCTAGGAAAAGCAGCATTTGTCACCTTTTTTTGTGTGTGTGATAAGTTACCGTGAAAAAATGTTGCAACACATGTAAATTTTATCTTCAGATCTAATTATCCAACCAGTGCCTAGTCTGTGGCAGAATATGGAAATCAGCAGAGGGCTCAGACATCACAGATTAGTTACTTAATCTAAAACGTCATTCAATTTAAGGTTTCTGTATCCCCTGGGTTTCTCCCGGTGGCATATAATGGTCCCAGGCTCACTCATCTATAATGATACTAGACTATACTGTTATTGCAATACAAACCAGCGCCGATCTGTCAGATTCCAGGTTCTAAATAGTTCTTGAAATATTAAAATAATTAAAACTTAGTAATTTTAACATATTTAAATATCTGAGTGTTTTCAGTCAAATGAGGCAAACCTTTTCAACACTGAGGGTCCCCTTTAACTATGTAAGCAAACTAAGTTCTTACACTTCTCATTTGAATTCATATATGTAACACAGCAAAACAACAGTGATAGTTGTGTATATTTATTGCCAAACACGATTTTAACCACCTTCCCAGTACATTAAAGTCCGACTTTTGTACAGACATAAAATGGTTTGTAGGTCAATCAGGATGACACGCTGGGGCTGACTTGTTCATAGTACTGTCCAACATGTGGACTTGTTACTCATTTGTCAGTCAGAAATGCTGTGCAATGCTATATCATCACCCTACCAATACAGTTTCTACTCGTTTCGATTTTTTCATGTCAACTGTGAAGCTGAGTTGCAAAAATTGCAGGAATAGGAGCAGTTGGGGAAACGGACGAGTTAAAGAAGCCAAGTGCCGATGTAGGTGTGGCAGCCAGTAGGCCACAGATGAGTGGCGCCACACAAGAAGTGATGGGCAGAGGAAGCAGGTAGGACTGGCAAGATCACATCAGTTTACACCAGTTTAAACCAAAACAAATGTAAAAAAAAAAAAAGTTCACAAATTAAAACCATAATATCACATGGATAAATGTGATTAATACTAGTAGAATCACTTTAGATGTTTTAGTTCTGATTTATGTTGTGTAAAGGGGCTGCTGTCATTAGTTGTGACAGGAGTGATTATGACACATCCATTATGCACACAAATGTAGTAGGTCAGCATGTTGTAGCTTTGAATTTTGGGTTATTTTGAGTCTCTGTTTTTTTTTTTGTTTTTTTTTTTGTCTATTATAAAATGTGTCATGAATTCTATTGTGCATTCCTTACTTGCAAGAGTGTTTTCCATTTTAGAGCAGTACAGCTTTAGCAGTGGCCTCAGGAAAAAATATAATGGACAAAATTCAACCAGTTTTTAATAAGCTCAAATTGTGAAAGCGCTATTCATGAACTGTACTTTTTCCCGAAAAATCCTAAACCAAAAGTAATTTTCACTCAGGACTGACATGGTCTATCTTTTACAGCTTTCTTGGCCAAAAAATCCCCCCAAAAATGATGGGGCTCGGAAGAGCAGCAGTGCCCCTTCTTGGAATGGCACGAGGAAGTCCTTTACTTCCTTCTCAGTTTCCTCTTGATATTGGTTTTCCTTGCTCTGACCCTGCAGTATATGTTCGCTCTCAGATTGCTGACACAGGTAATCTGCCTATAAGTGAGTGTGCATGTCTGTCACACATTGTCTAGTCTTCATGTGAGTGAGAACATCGAAAAACTGGCACAATTTGATCACACACACCAGGGTATCCCCTAGGATTTTTTGAAGCTGTGGTGGTAGGCTGCATGGGAGACTGCAGCGCTGTTGCAGGATTTTTAATTTTTTTTTATATTTAAATTTACTGTTTGTAATGTCAACATTAGGGTTGTTTTCACAGTCATGAACAACAAATGCATTAATTAACTTTTAAATGCCTTTCTCTCAGCCTTTTGTTCCCCTCGTTATCTGTCAAAATAGTTTATCGTTCAGTAACTCACAATTGAAATCAATATAGCAAAGATAATTACACATACAGTAATTGCTCAATAGTGTACATAAACTGAGTAATATGTCAGTCAAAATACGTAGCGTTCATCATGTATTGCACCCACTCAGCATTTGCTACACAACATTACAGATGCTGTATATGAGAAATTTAAGCCTTATTTTAGCGGACACAGATTACATTTTTTTTAAATGCCAATTTTGTTTAGGAATTGTTCCCCCTCTGTCCACTGCTCAGGCAGTACAAGACCCCATTGTACCAGGAAAGAAAGAGCTGAAAATGGAGACACTACGGTAAGAGTTTTGGGTTTTGTTTGTCCAGCTGTACCAAAATGATATGTTGGTTTGTATATTTTCTTGGGCAGTGCACCGCTCAACAAGGCTGGATTTAAAGGAACTCCGATAACTATTGGCTCCAATCACATTTCAATCCGCTGCAAGAACAAAGCTGTCTATCAGTACCATGTGACATTTACGTGAGTATCGCTTACTATGGACTGCTTTTTTTTGTGTGTCTGCTGTACTGTGTATATTATTGCTGTCCTATGACAACCATATAAATCCAGTAGGATTGTTTTGACTTTCTTATTTTGTATAATCAACATTGTTGGGTAATTGGCACATGAAAATACAGTATGTTTTAAAGCAGTGATTATCAACTGGTGGGTCATGACCCAAAAGTGGGTCGTGCAGCTGTTTTTTGTGGGTCATGAGGTCTTGGCCAAAAAAATTGTAATGACCCGATATCCGTGAATACATCTCGTGTCTGTGCTATTTGCTTGCTACGCCTCCTAAAAGGTACGTGCCAGGTTTATAGGCAACTTGGTCAAGCTTGAGCGGGAGGGAAAGGAGTGTGGACTTGTGCGTCCGACACACAGCAAGTTATGTAGTGGAGAAGACTGCGGTATAAAGTGAAAGCTCGCGTTGTGTTGCGTGGAGGAATTCCGCCCACAATGAAGACGCCTCGTATGACGATAGTATTTGATCTTCTGGCCCAGGCAGAGAGGTGGCCTACAGAAGGTTTTTTTTTTATTTTTATTATTCAACTTGCCTACTTAGTAGGGATGTCCCGATCCATATTTTCTGGCTTCCGATCCATTTTGTTACAAACGTAAATTTGTGGAATTGAATATGGTTATGAAAATAGCATTTCAATGCATTTAAAATAATGCAACCAAAGTATTGCTGAATTTGAAGTGTTTGTTACACAGCATGACCAAATATATATTGTTTGGCTTTTGTAACAAACCTGAGCCAGCTCCATAATCCAATAAAAGATACATTCAAGGCCATGCAATAAAGGATAAAATTGGAAAAAAAGGGTGCCAAAATACTTTTAGGGTAGGACTAATCATTTGACATGGTTTTATAGCAATTTGTGGTGTGATTTAGAATGACATTTTTTTAACAAACTCTTCAGTGCAATAGTAATTTGACGGTCCCTCGTGTAAACAATCAGCTGTTAGAGCAGCACTTCCCCTGCAAGCAGTGGCGGAGCCAGACATTTTTCATTGGGGTGGCCAAGGTGAGAATTCCTCACGTAGGGGTGGCAATAAGTTGATGCCTGAAATGTCTACATAGCCAGTGACGTGGCTGGAGAGTGACCAAGTTGGCCACAGGCACTATTGGCCATCACATAGCTCTGAGCTTCTGCACAATGACACAGCAGTCTGGGCACTGTGAGGGGGAACTATCGCTGTAGCTACGCAGTGTCCAACGTGAAAATAACTTCACCATGTCTGCATGGTGATTGTGTGTTTTCTTCTTGCTGGCAAACGTGGCAACCAGATTTGAGGCGCATTACTGCAACTACCATGTTGGAGTGTGGCTCAGAGTTACAAACGTGATACGGCAACCGGATCGGCCCGAACTCATGGCGGAAGCCGATATTATCCCATATTCAAATTACAGCCAGTCATCCCTGCTGCTGAGTGGTGAATCAGAGCAACTGGACTCGCTTGATGTTGAACTTCTCATCCAGACCTATGCGTAAATGCTCTGATTCAACTCCCTAGATATAACATGTATTTTTTTTTTTTTTTTTATTTGTGGATAAAGTTTTGTTGCTGAACTGATCATGAAACTTTTTTTTTTTTTTTTTTTTTTTTTACTCGCCCACCATGTTTTGGTCTCAAATTCAAACTGCACTTTAATGTCTTTTCATTAAAGGCTCAAACTGGCTTGAAATGACATGGCCAGTGCTTAGCTAAGGTTCCTGTGCATGTGTGTTACCTGTGGGTGCAGCTTACATGCTTGGAGCAGGAAGAGGGCAAGATGTAATGCTTGCACTATGTTCGAAAGTTAGCTCCCTCTGGGCAGCCATGTAACCATTATTAAATAAGATATTTTCCGTTTTTAAAGCAAGCCGAACCAGTTGAGAACAACTGTTTTAAAGTATCTCCACTAACTGCCAGGTATATGCGTACCTTCTCTACATTGCATCTCCTGTGCTTTTTAGTTCTGCATGAAAGAATGAAGAGTGTAAAGAATCAAAATGACCCACAAACTTCACCTATATGGTTGTCATAGGACACTGACAGTATACTGAATATCTTAAATGTTAATAAGATGTATGTCCAAAAAAAAATTTCAGACCAAATATTGAATCCATGTCAATGCGTTTTGGCATGATAAAAGATCACTGCTCAACCACTGGAGAAGTCATGGCATTTGATGGCTCAATACTCTACCTTCCTCTACAACTGAAGGATGTAAGTATACAAACATTTTTACACAGGTGGCCATACATTTATATACACACAATTTACAGGTCGGTGTGTCACTTATTTATTTAGCTAGCTTTTAAAACAGGAAAAGATTTGCAAAAATGGGACCTAACTCAGCATACATGCTGTTTTTCAGCAGGTTCCTGTTCTGCAGAACATAAACACATACATCACTAACACATCAGCCAGCATAGGACAAAACACAGGCAATCCAAACATACAAAAATTGGAAGAAGCAGTGAACAGGAGGAATCTACTGAAACGATCTCAGTGAGTGCAGCAGTGGCTGTCCATCAGATGTGGGCATGGGACTTTTTAAAATGTCTCAGAGTTGAAATAGTCTTTAGGTGCTGTGGGATCTCATTCCAAGCTTTTGCAAAAAACATCTCAGTCCATAAGAGTTTTTTTTTTTTATTATTATTATTATTTTATTTTATTTTTTTTTACGGTAGCGGCAATCGTCTGTACATACGAGCTTCACGACTTGCATAGGAGGAATGTAGACTTTAAAAATTTCCCGGACTAGTGTAAGGATTATGAGCTTTGTTTATTTTAGTATTAAGCATCTTATTCCACCACTAAAAGAGTTATTGAGTATGCAAATACATGGCAAATTTGATAATTGTACGAGTAAGCTGAATGTTCTTGTGGTGTGTTGGAGATGAGTGGATAATGTGGCTGTGGGCCCTATGAAATTCATTTTGTTTTTTTTCCCAAAATTAGTTTTGTCATTGACACTTGTTTTACCACCATACAGGGCTGTAAATTAAGAGGAGCACAGAAAAAAAATTAAGATGTGAAATTTCTTAAGTTTTATTAACACTCAAACAACATACTCAGTAACACACATGTGCAGTCATGCATATAAACACAGTGCCATCATAAGGCCTACATCTCCCTGGGACTGCGGTTCACAAATATTAATGTATCATACGTAGTCTGGCATACTACATGCCATACACACGTACTAAGCTGCACATACAGTCCCATGACTGACATCACATACAATTACGTTACTAATGGCTACTTATCACACTGCACAAGAACGGCATTTATCAACCCAACTGACAACAAGGTCAGGTAATATTTTCCAATAATAATACCTTGCATTTATGAATATAGTGAATTTCTAAACCAAAGCAATGTAATGTCATTCTGGTATGTGTATAAGTAGGTGATGTTCATTTTGATCTTGAGCAGCCGCTTCATCTCCACCTTGGAAATCAACAGAATCAGCTTAATCGGAATCTTTATTGGCCAAGTATGCTTACACAAACAAGGAATTTGACTTGTGTTAAATTAGCTCTCACTGTACATATAGACACTTAAGAAATAAATTAGAAAGTAAGATTAAGATGTGCAAAAGGGATAATACGAGTGCAATTCAAGTAAGTGGGTGTGTGATTAATAAACGTCAACGTTATCTGCAGACAGTATTTACATTAAAAAACAAAAACAGGATTCACCTGCCTAACGGTCACTGTCTAGGCTGGTTTGTGTTGTTGCATCCTAGTTACATGACAGATAGCTGTCTCAGCAGGTGATGGATCCCGCTTGGAGTGGCTGTGTTTTGTTAGGCTATTTTTGTTTGTTTGTTTGTTTTAACGGCCTGCTTCAGCCCTTTCAATATTTACAGAACATGAGGTTGTTCTCAAACTCTAGCCAGTCTGTTTTAAACTTTGCTATCACTTTTCATAAGGTGACGCGAGATACAGACAGGACATGGGATGTGTGAATAAAAGATTGAATACAAAAAAAAAATAACTCCACAGGAGTACAATACAAAAAGTACAACAAAAGACACGGGCAAGGCCACAAAGGGAACACAAAAAACACTGCTAGAAAAAAGATAGCAGGAAAAAAATATACACAGTAACGAAAAGCGCTGCTAACTAGCAGGACGAAAATTGCTAAACTAAATAATACTGCTGAGAAACGGGCAGTGACAAAAATACAGAAGGCGCTGCTGTAACCCAAGCAGGAACTACTACGCAGATGAGGTAACACTACTCACAGCGGTAAGAGGCAAGAGGTGACCAGAAAGCATGCACACAGGTAGGTAGCACAAGGCAGACCAAACTTGTTAGCAGGCAAGGAACAAGGACGGTCTGGCAATGAAGGTGCCCCAGCGTCTGGCTTATGAATGGTGATGGCTGATTAGGACCTCGCCAATGCAATTCCAATCGCTTTATTAAAAAGCGGTACAACATGCAAACACACTCATACAGCCCGAGTCACACACACAGCTGCACTAGCATACTTTGTCAACTTCCACTCACGCTCGGTGATGAGTAAGAGATGAGTTTCCGAGTTTTTTTGCCGACAGCTTGTAGCCTTTTGAAAATCCTTTTATCAGAGAAACTAATGGGGACAAGGGCTTAAAGGGATAGTTCGGCTTTTTTGACATAAAGTATGACATCCCCATCAGCAGTGTAGTGCATCAACATTGACTTTCCCTGCTCTTGGTCCCATGAGCCCATTTCTGCTGAAGCTGGTGTCATTACGCGAGCGTCGCTGCCATCTTTACATATGTGTTACACAGCGGAGGAAGACGCTAGCGTTCCAGTCGTCTTCAACACAGATACAAAAAGAAGGTAACGCTGCGCGATTGTGAGGTCTGATTTTTATTTGAGGAGGCATTTTTGTGATGCAAATGTATTATGCTTTTGAATGCATATTGTTTTGAGAAGCCAAAATCTTTACTTAAATAACCCCAGCAACCAACCGGAATTACATTTCTCATCACTGAAATCTGACCAGAACTGGGCTCACAGGGCAAGAGCGGGGTAAGTCATAGTTGATGCACTACACTGTTGATGGGGATGTCATATAACTTTAATGTAAAAAAAAAAAAAAAAAAAAAAACAAATCCTATATCCCTTTTAAGAACAAAAAGTAGTTTGTCTTTTTACGTTGTTACGATCTCACGAGAGACTGAAGCGTTGAAGCTACGAGCGTCCAAGTCAGTTTTTATTGCATGATGTGGACTACTTTAGTTGAATAGGTTATGTAAGGGTTCCGTGGCAGTGTGCACCTACATATTAGATCAGTTTCCAAGATGGTGCAACATTTTTTCAAGATGTCAGTGCAAGGATTATAACTGATCAAAATATGGACCTTCCGTGAGTGAGCACAAACTGTCTTGTTTTGCACACGGATTAACCACCATGGTCTCCACACCTTAACCCAGTGGCGAATCTTTGACTGGAGAAAGCTACACAACCAACTTGAGATGCTCTGATTGATTGGCCGCCGATCAGTATCTGCCAATTTCTGCGAAAAAGCATGTGATCGGCATATACTGATAAATGCCTTTTCATTGCCGACCACAAAAGCTGATCACCTGTGGCTCGTACTAATGCAGCCTGTAGCGATCCCTGCGTGCAGTGTAGTGTCTTGCCCTAACGTCTTGGGTAGCGTCCCCCGCCCACTTTCCTTCACACTGCACAGGCATGCCGCAACAAAAACAAACATGTCTGCCGTGTGGAACTTACCTGCTGACACATTCAATGAAAAGTATCTTGCGGGGGTGGCACATCAAAGAGCTATACAACATTTGAAGAACACTTGGAATATGGTGAGTTTGTGAGGCTCCAGTCAAACACTAGCTAACACAGCCACAGTGCTGGACAGCACTCCCCCGTATGTGTGTGACAGTAGGGTAAGCAAATAACCTGAAAAATAATTGAATTCATTGGACGAGATGACCAGCCTTCTACAGCGGTGGAAGACACCGGGTTCACTGGCGCTTCTCTCTCACTTGGAACACGCCTACGTGCTACTGGAAGTCCTGCTAGGGCTCCAACAATGTACTCTCACATCCAAAGTCTCCTTAAAGAAGGCGTCTCATCCAAGTTGAAAAATTCACTCGCAATGTCTATTTTGGTCGCAAAATGTGACTATTTAGTGGAAGTCTGGAGCCTTGAGTTAGGGGACCTGTGACTTGTCCTGGCTCTTCCCTCTTATCCTGCACACCTGGCCAATACCACTTGTAAATAAATTGATAATTACTCCATGTGACCGGTATCTGCAGGTTTCACTCATGGTTGATTGGCAGCATAAAACCCTGATGAAAGCATCCCTGCAACCATCCATTCTATCTGGCCAATCCTGTAAAAAAAAAAAAAAAAGTGTTGTAAAATTGGAAAGACCGACAATTTATTTTTTTCTTCCATCTTTATTAGACATTTTATGAAAAATTGCATTGTAGCCTTTGATGTGGTTTTGACACAGGGGTCCTCAATGTTTTATGTACTGATTTGTCATGTTCTGTTAGAAACTCTGTGGTAATGTGTTAAAAGGTAACATTTGGTAATGCACAGGAGGTGGTTCTCAGGAGTTTCAGAAGAACTGACAATGAGGAAATCCAAATAAAAATTCAGCTGACAAAGATTTTGCCACCCAGCTCTGATCTATGCATTCCTCTCTACAATGTTGTACTCAGGAGGTAAGCTTTTGAATTCTCACTTAAACGTTTTTATTTCCTAGTACATTTACTTCTCCCCCCCCCACAAGGATCATGAAAATACTTGGATTGAAGCTGGTAGGGAGGAATCATTATGATCCAGAAAGTGCAATAGTTCTGGGAAAACATCGGTAAGTAACATGTTGAGTTGTCAGAGGGGAATTGTTCAACTTGCCCTGTGTCAATTTTTTTTTTTGTAGCTTGCAGGTGTGGCCAGGCTATTCAACCAGTATCAAACATACAGACGGAGGTCTGTACCTGTGTGTGGATGTGTCTCACAAAGTCTTGCGTAATGACTCTGTGCTGGATGTCATGTGAGTTAATCCTGCACCAATAGCGCCAAACAGAACACAGAATTTTAAATGTGAATCAAATCATTTGTTTTTTTGATGACTGAATGTAAACAGTAGCTCTCCGTGAGAGCCATACATCTCATTTAGAATAGTCAGGATTAGGATGAGACTGGTTATGCTGTAAATCAGGGGTGCTCACACTTTTTCAGCCTGCGAGCTACTTTTAAAATGACCAAGTCCCAAAGATCTGATGAGTACGTATTTATGTACGTTATACCTGTACATCAGGGGTGCACAAACTTTTTCAATTCACAATGATCTACCTCTTTCTATAAAACATACATAAAATCAAACTGGTAAACTTTGAAATACTGTTGTTGATATTAATGATTAGTATTAGACATTCACATTTTCAAATTATGCATGTAAAGTAAAATAGTTTTTTAATTATTCAATAGTTCCTCAATAGTTGTGTACATAACCTGAGTACTGGTGATATGTCAGTCAAAATAGCTAAATAGTGTTCATTAAGACACACAATTCATGTATTACATCCAGTTAGCATTGGCTATCAGACATTACCAATTATATAAAATGATTATACAAAAAATAATGCACCCAAAGTCAAGGCAACATATTAAAAATGTTTCAGCAATGGGCACATTTTTGAATTTATATGAACCATGAAATAATGGTTGAAGAAACCGAAGTGTATAAAACATGCATTTCTATAGTGAAGTTCAGGACACAAAGCAAAGCCATTAAAAACGTTCTTTTTTTTCTACATAATTATCCGCTACAAGTGAACACAACTTTTGTTATAGATGTACACATCTTACCGCTGTGTTAGTTTATCCGAAATCAGAATAATAAAGATGAAAGTTGTATCTTTGTGTGTATCTTCACACCCCACGGGGGAGCAACAACGAATCAGGAGGGGAGCTTAATGTCAGCTGACTGATGTCATATGACATCTACAAAGTGACGTTTATGCAATCAACCCAATCAACCTTGGCGATTGACCGGTAGCTCGCGATAAACGTAATGAGCACCCCAGGTGTAAATACTTAATAGAAACGGATGGGGAATTAGTATTGACTAGGAGTGTTACAGGATCTTGCGAGATAAAAAAAAAATGACGATATTTATCATTTAGAGAAAAGCTGTCTCGTAAGAACAGGGCAGCTAGAAGCCAATAAGACTGAACTATATTGCATAGCTACTGTGAATGATTGATTATACACTTAATAGGGAAGTGGCAGTGCAAAAGGCAGGATTGGAACTTGACATTAAGTGCTTGATGCACACTGTAAACCTTGCAATCCCACCTACCTTGGTGTTCACAGCGTCGCTTGGCGGTGACGTGTGGCTGTTTTTTCCATTGGAGTTGAACAGCTGCTGCCGTGTTAATGTCCAAGCAGAAGATGTAGTAATTCTAAATTTGATCAAACTTAGTGTTTTATTTGACAAATCTTATCGCTGCATAAGACTTCTATCAGAACATGTGATACTGGTTTCTATTTCATCACTTATGCTGAAGCCTATCTCAGCTGACTTGGGCGAGAGGTGGCGTACACCCTGGACTGGTCGCCAGCCAATCACAGGGAACACATAGACAAACAACCATTCACAGCCAGATTCATACCTATGGACAATTTAGAGTTTCCATAGGGTTGGGCGGTATAAATTCCTCCGATGATAAGAAAATGATTTATACCAATGTAAATGATAGTTGATGACTGGGGAGGTACCACTACAGTATAATATGGAAGTGGTTGATTTCGATAGAGCACGCAAGAGACCATAATATGCAAAGTTTGCAAAGCAACGGTGACTGCAAATGTAGGAACACGGCAAATTTGTTCTACTGTCTGAAGCGCGCACAGTTGTCATGAAGTGTGAGACAGTGTCAGCTAGCGAGCACTTAACCAGTCAAAAATACAAAACGCTTTTGCTCATGGCCTTCCTTACGACAAGAAAAGTCAACAATGGCATGAACTGATTGATGCAGTGTCATATTATTTAGCCAAAGACTTGATGTCTTTGCACTCAGGCGAAATGGACAATACAGTATTTAGCGGTACCACTGTTTTGCAATTTGCAGTTGCTACTAAACCGTACACTTGAATATTTTGCACTGATGTAGTTTGGTAGACACTAAATGCACTTTGTGTATTGCACAGTTTACCAATAAATCAATAAATGTGCTTTACAGATTGAGACAAGTGTATTTAATTATATGGGTTAAGGTTTGTAGCTTTTTATATAAGACTTTGCTGAATTTTATTATATCAACATATCGTGATACATTCCAAAAATATTGTGATACAGGCTAAGGTCCATATCGCCCAACCCTAATACATGCTAAGGTCCATATCACCCAACCTTAGTCTTCAATTAACCTAAGATGCATATTTTGGAATGTGGGAGGAAGCTGGAGCACTGATGACACTGTATACACACAAATTCTGATGCCTAACTTTTTTTAGTGTTGCAATCTTACCCCACATAAACGAGGAAAACATTTGGTGTATAAATTTAAACATTGTCCTTTTGACCCGTTTCCTTTTGCCAGGAACATTCTCTACCAGCAAAGCAAAGAGAAATTCAGAGATGAATGTACTAAGGAACTTGTTGGTAGCATCATCATCACCCGCTACAATAACCATACCTATCGGGTCGACGCCATTGAGTGGGACAAATCACCCAAAGACACCTTCACTCTGATGGATGGTACAAAAACTACATTTGTGGACTACTACAGGTAAAACAACTCTCTTTGAGTTGATCAAACTTGAGCAGGAAACATATTGTAGATGTTTATAAAAAAAAAAAAAAAAAATTTAAAGTTCAAATATTGCTTTTTTTTAAACTTGGAAGTACTGAAATATTTCTTGTGAATGCACTACAGCAAGAATTATGGGATTACCATCAAAGAGATGGACCAACCTCTTCTCATGCATCAGCCAAAGCAGCGGTCCAAGCCAGGAGGAAAGGTTATTTTTTAGTCTATTTTATGTACAATGTATCGTTTGTGATATGGAATATCATAATCTTATGGATTGCCTCTCCATTTATCAATATTTTGGTTATCATGTCCTTATGTGAAACAGAAAAAGATCATTAACATTGCCATTTTGTTGCCACATGTAACAATACACACTTAAGACATGACACTTATTAATTGCAGCAAGTCATTACTGGGGAGATCCTCATAGTACCTGAGCTTTCTTACATGACTGGAATCCCAGAGAGTATGAGGAAGGATTTCAGAGCAATGAAGGTAAATTTGGTCTGCATCTTAGAATTGTTTAAGAATGAACACATTCTAATAAAGTGCTGTAATGCAATATTGTATACATACACTAATGTTCATACATTGCTAACTACATTTTTATGTTGTCCTTAGTTTGTCTGCTATTAGCAGAAAGTTTTAACAGTTATTTTGCCACATGTAAAGTGAAAGTAAACCTTGTGAGGCTTTTACCTCAAGTGTGATCTCTTTTGGGCTGGCTTCAGTTTCATCAGATTTGATAAGGGTGTTCTATATTATACCTGTATTCTTTCAAATCCACATGGTTAGTATGTAAAATCTCCATGTTTTTCGTTACGTACATATTTTAGGACCTGACCATGCACATCAACGTAAATGGTGAGCAGCACACACATTCAATAAAGCAACTTCTGAAGAACATAAGCACCAACCCTGACAGTCTGAAGGAAGTCACCCAATGGGGTTTGGAATTTGTCTCAGAAATTCTTCTGGTAAGGCCATACTAATGACAGTGATATTTAATCTTATTTTGCACTAATAAACAATAAAGGCCATCTTCATTATGTTAAATTTCATTACATTTCTTGTTTCAGGTGAAGGGTAGAACACTGCCCCTTGAAACTGTCTGTGTTCAGACTTCATCATTTACCACTGGTGCTGATGGGTCTTGGTCCAGAGAGGTTGTCAGGCTTGCCTCAATCAGCTCTGTAAGTGACAAACGTGGCATTAGTGCCTCTTGAATAAAGAATTGAAACCTAGAACAGATAAATATCTCATGTGGTCGTTTGTGCCGTGTTATGATTTGGCAAATAGTAATTGGAGGGTCAAATAGCAAACTTGTGTTGGAGCCAGGAGTACAGTATTTACTTATTTGTTGTGCAGGCATGCAGAATGAAAGTACAGTCATCCTTGGCTACATCTCGATTCGAACATTGTGCTCTCTATCGTTTTTCAAAAATTAAGAAATGATTGCTACTTCCTGGTTGAATACAGCCTTTTAATTTTTTTTAAATGCATATTTAAGCAAATTGTATGTATTCTTGGCCTAAATTAAGCATTTTCAAGCGTAAAAATGACTAAAATTAACTAAAATACAAATATAAGGCATTCAGAAGATGTGATTTGTAGTGTAATACAGCATCTGCGACTTATGTGTGCCTTGAAAGGAAAGCCGTATTTTAATTTTTTTATTTTGGTGAGTGGATGTGGCATTGTCTGTTTGTTTTGCCATAATACAGCTTTTTACTCTGCTGCCCCATTAGCTATACGGTAACCTGAAAAACAGCAGCATGTACTACATAACGTGCTGTTAATGAATTGATTGGTTGGGTAAGTAAATACGTGCGAACAGGATCTTATCATTGGTTGAAGAACATAGTCGTGGGGTATTCCACAGTCCAACCACAAGTCACTAGAAGATGTGATTGTCTGCTACATCCTGTTACTGTTTCATCTTGGTGTTTGCCTTGTTGTATTTATTTTTTCCCTTATTGACAAATCATTCCTTAAGATCCCACTGAAAATGTGGGCCATCTTCTACCCTCGTCGCTGCGCAGACCAGGCTGAAGAGTTGATTTTGACCTTCAACAAGGTGGGTGGTCCTCTTGGGGTCCAAGTGGATCGTCCTATGTGTGTGGAGCTGAGGGATGATCGGACAGAAACGTATGTCAAGAGCATCCACTCTCAGCTCACTAGTGAGGTAAGACAAGAAATGTTGAAAAAACTGTTTAATGTATTTAACTAAATCAAAGCTATCATGTTTTTTAACAGCCTAATTTGCAGCTTGTAGTGTGCATCTTGGTAGGGAACAGAAATGATCTCTACAGTGCCATCAAGAAGCTTTGCTGTGTTAAAAGTCCCATCCCATCACAGGTAAAAGGAAAAAAATCATAAGCAAAAAAAAAAAAAACTACACAGGACATACTGTACCGTGTAAGTACTGTTTTAAATGTGCATGGAGACAACTTGGAGATGGAGATCACGTGGCTGGTTTTCCCCAAAAAACTAGGCAGACAGGTCCTTTTCTCAGCAACTTGCATGTTTTAAAGGGGTGCCTATAAATGAGCTGTCCTGCATCAAGGGGATCTTTACTGCACACAGGGAGTTCTATCAACTGAATGTAACAGCTCCTTTGTTGCATTATTCTGTCCTTTCTGGAACTTACAGTGACGGAAATATTGATTTGATCCTCTGCTGATTTTTAAGGTTACCTTTTTAGAAAGATATGAAAAGTCCTTGATTTTTATGGGAGGTGAGTGAAATAAGTCTTGGATCCCGAAGCAAAATGTGGCTGAACACACAAGCACAGAGGGTCAGACCTTTCTTGTTGTTGGTCACCAAGATTATGCACATCTCAGAACATATTTCCACTTTTCTGTATAGAGACTCTTCACTTGACTGTTTTGTTTTTGTTAAATTTTACTATTATGCACCAACAGTGGTCTCTTTTTTGCGGAAGGGAAATGACTAATTTGTGCTTCATGGGCACATAACCAGTCCGTAGGGGTCAGAATTATTGCTTTTTTGCTAAGGGATCAAATTATAGTATTGATTTTCCAAGAAAACAGTCACACACAAAAAAAAACAGTCACCTTTATAGCAGGTGTGCTCACACCTTTTCAGCCTGCGAGTTACTTTTAAAATGACCAACTCCCAATGATCTATCTCTAATTATTATACACATATAAAATATATTTATAAATACAGTATATAAATGTGTGAGATATTTACTATATTTATAAATATTATACATAATGGTTGCACACACTTTTTCAGTTGCAAGTTACAAGTCAAAATGATCTGCCTCTTAATATAAGTCATAACATCATCTCTAACTGGTAAACTTTGTAATTACTATAGTAAATACTCATAAATATTTCACATTCACAGTTTCAGAGTTTAAAGGTAATCAAAGTAGTTTATCACTCAACAATTCACCAATTCAATATGGCAATAAAGATAATTACACAAGTCCTCAATAGTTGTGTACATAACGTGAGTAGTATAGTATGTCAGTTAAAATAGTAACATTCATTGTACACACAGTTCATGTACTGTATTATGTCCAGTTAGCTAACTGCAAATGCTAGCATTTGCTATCAAACATTACAGATATACAATAAATGAAAATGATTATGCAAAAGACAATGCAGCCGAAGTCAAGGCAACATATTAAAAAGGTTTCTGTAATGGGCACATTTTCCAATTATTTATGAAATAATAGTTTAACAGGTGGAAATGTACGAAACTCGCATTTCTATAGTGGAGTTCAGGACGCGACGCAAAGCCATCAAACAATTGACTTTTTCTACATAAGTGCAAATGAACGAATGACTTGTTATAGATCTAGGCATCGTACCGGCGAGTTAGTTTATCCATAATCCGAGTAATAAAGATGAAAGTTGCATCTCTGTGTGTAGCTTGAGATGTCTGCTCACCACTCTGTCGCGGGAGGAGCATTAGCAAATCACGAGGGAAGCTTAATGTTAGCTAACATTGGCATTTATGCGATCGACCTACACTACCTTTGTGATCGACCGGTAGCTCTCGATTGACGTAATTGGCATCCCTGCCTTACAGTATATTCAAGGTCTATTGGTTTATATATGGAAACTAATTGGCTGTTGCCCTGTTCATCCATGGGGAGCACTCTAACTTACTTAAACTCTTCTTTCTTTTTGTCTTTAACCAGCAGGGGATCAAAATAATCATTTCCCTCATTGTAGATGTGCAGGCAGGGCCTGACAAATCCCAGGACATATGAGGAGGACTTCTATTTCAAGGAACATGAGTTAAATTCATAACATTTAATAGAGAGACAGTTTGTCTTTTATGGCTGTGCACTGAAGAAGGCACCAAACTTCAACACCTCGGGGTGGTCATAGTTGTGCAGCTACATCACTTTGACATCCCTCCTCAGAGTGTAAAGCAGGCTGCTTTTCATTTGTCTTTGTCATTAGAGGTGCTCTGATCAGTTGGCCACCGATCTGTATCGTCCGGTTACCGTGAAAAATCACGTGATTGGCATAAGTAAATAAATGCCTTTCAACACAGATCACAAAAGCCAATCAACCTGTGGCTAGTAATATTGCAACCCGCAGCGATCCACACATGCAGTGTAGTATTGTCTTGCCTTAAGTAATGTCTTGGGCATCGTGCTCCTCCCACTTTCCTTCAGTGGGCAGGCGTGCCAAAACAAAAACATCATGTCTGCCATATGGAACTTAACTACCAACACATGCCAGGAAAACTATCTTGCAGGGGTAGCACGTTAAAAAGCTTTAATATGGCATGTGAAGAACACATGACAGAGTATGTTGTTTTTGAGGCTCACAGTGTGATCATCAGTCAAATGGCAGCTAATGCAGCCATGACAACACACCCGTATGTCCGTGACAGTCAGAAGGCTAAGCGAATAACCGAAAAATAATTGAATTAATTGGACGAGATGACCAGCCTTTCTCAGTGGTGGAAGACACCGGCTTCACAGAGTGCTCTCTCAGGTACCTGGAATCCTTCTGGAGATCTACCAATGTACTCTCACATCCAAAGTCTCCTTAAAGGGATAGTTTGAATTTTTTGACATGACGTTGTATGACATCCCCATCAGCAGTGTACTATGTCGACAGTGACTTGTGATGAAGACGCTTGCATCGTAAATAACCAGGACGATAAAGAAAAACATGAAGTGGATATTCTTATCAGTCACCTCGTAACACTTAATTCAGATGTACAATTTGCGACATTTAAGTATGCTGGAAAATACACTGAAAACAAGTAAATTTGCATTAAATTATGTGATGTCTTTGAACGCAACGCCCATTGCTCATAATAACGCGGTTTAAAGTGTGATTCAAATATTCTGCTACTATTAAAGAGACTAGTGTTACACTTTTAGACTTGTATGGTATCTTTTAGCTGGATTGACACATTCAGTTCATTTGGAGCTGTTAATATATACAAATATATATAATCCTGTCATTTATCTTTCTGTTAAACACAGTAAAAACAATGGGCATATTTCAGACATAGTTGCTAATGTTGATGAATCATGATTAATTTGTTTAAAAACTGATTAATCTGACATTTTTAATCATTTGACAGCTGTAGTTTTTTTTTAGTAATTAGTGTGTTTTCTGGCTAGGCCATCAATGTCCGGACAATTTCCCAGCAACAGAAGTTGAAGGGCATTGCTCAAAAAATACTCCTGCAGATGAACAGCAAATTAGGAGGAGAACTTTGGACTGTCAATGTGCCCCTGGTGAGTCCCACGCTTTGCATCAGCACCACTTTATATGTTTGGGCTAAAAAGCTGAAATTAGTAGAATTACCTTGTATTTCACCCAATACAGTTTTTTTTTTACAGCATTTGAATGCTCTTACAGGACGAGACCCAGAGGCCCTTTTAAGAATAATTGCATTTTAGGAAGTTGCGTGTTGTAGTTCTGTGCTTTTCGCATGATGGTGGCTGTGGCTCTTCTGTCTGCACCGCCTGCATACGGCCACGCTCTGAGTGCTCTGTCTGTTTAGGGGGCCAATAAAGTTTGTGCAATAAGACGACGACATTTTATGCCTGTTCAGCCTCTGTACTATGGTTTGAAGCTCACTGGACAGGGGAAGAAAACTAACAATGCGCATTATGTTCTGCGTCCTGATTGGCTAAGGGAGAACCCGTGCATTGTGTTCTGCGTCGTTAATGGCTATGGGAGAACCCACACATTGTCGTCTGCATCCTTATCGACTAAGACGGGAACCCCCATTGTCTTTTGCGCCCTGATTGGCTGTAGACCATTGTCAATCAATCTCCTTCGTGCCGAACTGCCGTGTTTCCTGTTGTGTGATCGTTTGCAGTGACTCTGAACTCTGTATGTGTGCACTTTTTCTCCCCGACAAAACCTACAATGTCAACGAAAAGTTCTGCACCCAAAAGGCAGAGGAAGCCAACCATCGCACAAAACGTTGGACTTCTGGACATGCTGAAGGAAGGTAGAAGTTACGCGGCTGTAAGGCGCCATTACAGAATAAATCAATCTTCGGTTGGAGGATGAGGAAAATAGGACAACAAAAACAATGTTTTAACAAGGATACAAAAAAACGCTTCAGCGGAGCGGCTTCAGGACGGAGAGGCACAGTCAGAGGAGTGAAATGCGCGTGAGTCATCACTTAATAATTTCTGTGTCCAACCTCGGAGGTTGATCATGAAAATTAAAACGAAGGTTTCAACTTTGAGTGTTTAAACAAGAGCGAAATGTGAGAAAATGTTCATGCCTGCCAAGTGTACGGTGAGGGATTTTAAAGCCTTAAAACATATAGTAATTGTAAAAAAAAAAAAAAAAATGAAGTTGGCTACTTTGCGGATTTCACTTAATGCGGGCTATTTTGGGAACCTATCCCACCCTGCTGTGATTTGTTGTTTCAGCATTTTATTGCATATTATTGGAAACAGAATATTGGTCATCTATGACTGTGTGGGGTTTAGGAATGAATGAATGATTTGGGAAAGACGTTTTTTCCTCGTACATTGTAATTGCAATTTGAATGTGGTTCCATTTAATGAGTTTATCCTGTTGTTTTTTTTCATCAACACATAATGCATGCTTTTAATATGACCAACATGTTATTGGATACCTTTTTAGTATAAGGTTTATTTTTCCATTAACTGAGCCTATCTGTTATAATTAATTAAAAGTTCCATGACTTGAAATAAATAACATTTATTTCTAAATACATAATATTTCTGACTGTCCAGTGTTTCCCACAGGACTACAATGTGTCTGTGGTGTTGGATTGCGAGGGTAGATGACGTCAATGTCTAATTTAAATAATTGGCCATAACGCAAAACGACGGTCAAAGTGGAGATTTTCAAAAACTCAGGCTCAGTGTTTGGATGTGGATGGGTAAAACGGAGCTTCTTGGTTTGTCATAATAAATGTGAGACATTGTATCATGTTTTTAAATCTTATTAAACGGAACATGAAGTTATTGATATACGGTTCTATTTCGTACACCGGTAGCACGCCCATCTACCGCATTCATGTTACCTGGGCTCTGCGCATTGATCATTGTACATCTATTATCTTACTATATTGATGAACGGATGTATCGTAATGAATGACCAGCTACTTTATGCAGTTAATCGTTCTGCCATAGTGTGGGTGCTAAAACTTGCATTTCACTTCAAATAGAAAAACTTGATGGTGGTGGGAGTTGATGTCCATCATGACACCAGCAAGGCTCACCAATCTGTCATGGGCTTTGTCGCAAGCATGAACAGGTAAATAATTTTCATGTTCGGTTTCTTTCTGTTTTTTAGTTTTTATTCCTTCTGTATATGAATGGTATTGTTTATGAATACTAATTACTTACGTCTCTTGAAGGTCTTGAAGTTGTTTGTTTTTTATAGTGCACTGACTCGCTGGTACTCCAGAGTAACCTTTCAGAGACCCAGCGAGGAACTCATCAATGGCTTCACTGTTTGCTTATTGGCTGCATTGCACAAGTACCATGAGGTATACACCAATACTTCAAACAGTATTGTAAGTAGTTACTTCAGAATCAGAATGGCCTTTACACGTCACTTGTACAGAGGTACAAGTGAAATTGTGCAATCACCCATCCGTACATATAGAACATACCATACAATACAACAGGGGCGTAGACAGGACAGGATGACTGTGGGATAAAAGGGGGAGAGGAAAGGGAAGAACAAGAGGAGAGGGGAGGAGGGAAAAAAAATTCCAAACTATGCTCCTGTGGGGGGGTGTGGACTGGCAAAAACCTGGGAAACATAAGTACACTTTACAACATAAGAACTCGAAGACTTGCACCAGGGGAGGCGAAAAGTGTGGTGGAGGTGTTCCAGCACAGGCTGGCAGCCAGCCACAGCAATTGCAGCCATATTTTGCCACATGCCACGGACCCCGCCTGTCCGCACTGGGTGGATGAAGCTGCGACGGCGTGGGATGGGGGAGAGGGTGTGTGCAGCATACTGTGTGTGTGCGGTGTAGGCCTTGGGAATTCGCTCCGTCTAGAGCTAGGGTTGGGCGATATATCTTTCTATTAAGCGCAATGTCGATCAAACATATTCATATTGATATAGATTGGATTTGCGCTGTTCTCTTGTATCTTGACATGGTGGTCTGTCTCACTCTGCTGTGTGTGTCAGCACTCCTTAGCGGGGCTGCTGCCCCGCCCCTCTCCATGCTCCGTGCTAGATCTGGCGACATTTTCTCAAAAGTGACTAGCGACAAATCTAGCTACTTTTTCTGGCGTCGTCAGAGTTTTCTGCAGGTTTTTGGAATATAAAAGTGAAATTAAAGCCCCCTCTGCACACTGCATAGTGGATATCCATGCAGCCTTGAGGGGCGGTTTCCACCGCGTTTTATGAGTGGACACAGGATTGCTGGAACGGTGTCAGGCGTTGAAGCAGCGATCCATTGCGGTGATGAACTTTGGTTTGGCGTTGGTATGGAGGTGTCGGAGGGGGACCAGAATTTGGCTATAAATACGGGGAGAAATGGACCAGGAGCCCATTGGGAATAGCCATTGAGTGCAGACCTCAGTTAGATCAAATTTGCTCAAAGTTACAGTAAAACTTTACTTCCATGGATGCTGAGAGACTTGCTATGATTGGTGCACTAGTCCAGCAGCAGAATTAGAACCTCCTCAGATTGCAACAAGCTGTTGACAGAAGAAGAGAGAGAAGGACAGACAGAGTTGTGTGGGTCACAGTGGATACTGAGAAAGCCTGAACATGGACTGTATGACAAGCTGATGGTGGAGCTGAGGAATGAGGATCCACAAGCCTTCCAGCACTTCATGAGGATGCCACCAGCCCGCATGCGCAGAACGCCGCTCTATCAACGCTCACGTCACCGCTAAACCAACACTAAAGCAACACCGGCTTCAGCGGTGCACCGCTAGGACAACGCCCGTATTTTAGATTTTTTTTCTCATTTTTGTGCGCGGTTACGAGCGGTGATGGATTTTTTTTTCACCGCTCCAGGAACGCTACAGCAAAGTTTGAGCGGTGTAACCGGGCCTTTAGATTGTTTGGGTTAGTGCAAGTAGCCGCATTCCAATAGACTCTGGAACTCTGTCCATTCTGGTCTCTCGATCTATCAATCATGACAGGCAGGTGTTGTGCACGTTGGACTGCTGTCTCAGTCTTCCGAATTTTGTGATACACCAGGGCAGTGCCTAATCCCAGTCAGCAAAAAACCTGTTATCATGGTTCCGAATACTGTAGGTAGGTATTTTTAATGTCCTCAACGGAAAGAATCGCCAGGTACATAACCCTCCACTTCCCCCAATTGTGCATCACGTAACAGTCTGTGAACTTTCCGTCAGGGCAGACAGGTTCCCCCGAACTTGAGTTTCTCATCGAAGATTTTGTCAATTGCATGGAGAGACCAGTTGATCAGTTCCATGATTTTAGATTTGGAGAGATTTGTGGAGAGAGGCTCTTAAAAGTATGAGACAGGACCAAATGTGACGTGAGAAGCAAAGCAGGGAAGATAACGGAGAGGAGAGGGAAAAGATGCGACTGCCTCGTTGACGGCCAGCAGAAGATGCATGTTATGGTTCATTTGTGTCAAGCTAAACAAGTAAATGCTGTTGTTGAAGCATTGTGTTGTTTATACTGTATAATATGCTTTCATTGGCTGTTCTGTAAAAATTAGTGTAGTGGCACAGTCTGTATTTTTGACAGGTTACTTCTTTTTTTTTAATATTTTTATTTTCTTATTATTGAATAATTACTAGATATTAGCATGGTGCATAATTACCTCTGTGTGTTGTCTGGAGAATAAAATGGCAATTAGAATGTCATATTTTAAAGACCACAATGCCAGAAAACTCACACAAGTTGTATTCTCTGAATATTTTTATGTATAGATGAACCACAACTTGCCAGAAAGGATTGTGGTGTATCGGGATGGAGTGTCTGATGGACAGCTGAAGATGGTTGAGCAATACGAGATTCCACAGCTGATCAAATGCTTTGAGACATTCCCCAGCTATGAGCCGAAGCTTGTCTTTATTGTTGTCCAAAAGCGAATCAGCACCACCCTATATTCCTGGGCTGGAAACAGCTTTGGCGCACCGTCACCTGGGACTGTTCTGGATCACACGCTTACGCAGAAAGACTGGTCAGTAATTTTAGTCTTTTACCTGAAATTTGAAACCATAAGTTGGATTGACTCAACATTTTCAAGAATTTTCTCTCCAAAAAAAGCACCTCTAATGTTTGAGCAAGATTGTTTTAAATATATGGCCACTATCAACCAAAACATCTTTGCAGGGGCACGCGTGGGACTTGTATGAATTTGTACACATTGCACTCATTTTATTTTGAGTCAGCAGAGTAAACACACCAGTAGTGATGCACAGGAGCTGGTTAGTTTTGCCAACGCCTGGGCAGCTAACGTTCACAAAGCAGAAAAGAAACAGCATGTCATGACAGTGACATTTCAGAAGAAAAGTATTTCACAAGCCATTAAAGTGGCGGCGCTATTGAATTTTTTTAATCTTCTCTTTTGTTTAAATAGGGCACTATAAAATCTGTTTTATTTTTTTCCTCAAATTCTGGTTTTTCAGTTTTAATTTGTTTGATTTCAGTTTTTTTTTTTACCTTTTACACTTATTTTACCAGCATTGAGTGTATACTTTTTGGGTTACTGATAAATTAATTAAACGCAAACATTTTCTAATGGGATGTCAACCTCTGCACACATTGTTCAAATGAGAGAGTAGAGTCTGGGAGGATGCCAAGATTGCAGATGAGTGTGGATGGAGTGAGGGTTGCAGAAGTCTTGAGCAGATTTAGTGAGGTCGTTTGGACCAATGATGCTTATGGCGGTTTTGTCACTGTTAAGTTTGAGAAAGTTGTGTTTCTTCCAGGTTTTGATATCAGTTAGGCAGGAGTGAGGGTGGAGTGGATATTGGAGTTCATGGAGGTGGTAGAGATGTACAGTATAGTTGTATGTCGTCAGCATAACTGTGAAAACTGAGGCCATGACGACGGATAATGTTACCAACTTTACACATGGTCATAAATGGAAAACAGAGAACCAACTGAAACCCCACATGATCAAACACTTGGCGACAGAGGCAAGGAAAAAATTGATAACTAAATGCTCTACCTCCCATTCTATTTCTAAAAATTTTAGGAGTGGCAAGTAATTGTAAATTCTGGGAGCAAAGTGTTCTACTGGATTGATAAGGTTCTCCGAGCTCTTTGAGATATACTGGTGCCTGACTGTGTAGCGCTTTATATGTAAGAAGGAGAATTTTAAACTCTGTTCTAAATTTGACACGTAACCAGAGCAGCGAGGCTAATACAGGTGAGATATGATGTTTTTCTGGCTCCGGTTAAGACTTGTGCGGCAGCATTTTGGACTAACTGAAGGGTCTTTAAAGATTGCTTAGGGCAGCTTGGTAACAATCTAGAGGTCACAAAGCATGAACAACTTTTTCTGCATCTGGTAGTGGCAGGAATTTTCTGATTTTCTTTGTTTCGTAAATGGAAGAATGCTGTTTTTGACACTTGTCGTATTTGGGAACTAAAGGAAGGGTCTGATCAGAGATGATACCAAGGTTTCTGACTGTACTGTGGGGGGTGAGCGCAAGACCATCTGGGGCAGTAATATAATTTGCAATCTTGTCTTTGAGGTGCTGGAAACTGGAAAGAAAGACTATGATTTCAGTCTTATGAGTTTAATAGTAAAAAGTTTGAGATCATCCAGTTCTTTGTGTCGTTAAGACATGCCTGGAGCTAGCAGGCATTGTAAAACGCTAGCTTACAAGTGGTAAAACACAACACGGTGTAAACACTCACCCAGCCTGAGCGCGCACACACACACACAGAAAACACACGCAGTCACACTAATATGCTCTGCTGAACTAAGCTAATCCCGGTAGAAACGTTCTTTCTCGTCACAATAACCTTTCATTCACATTGTTTCACTTTCCTGGCCAATTCCACGATTCCGTTAACGCAGAAATCATAGGGCCCTATTTAAAGCCGTTAAACTAAAGAGATGAAGTGCAGCTGTGGAAGTTTCAAGTTTGTCTTCCTTTTTCACACAGGGTAGACTTCTATCTGGTGGCACATCAAATCCGTCAGGGTTGTGGACTTCCTACACACTACATTACTCTGTACAACACAACAAACCTCATGCCAGACCATTTGCAAAGGTATCTGAAACCTGTTCACTCAAATATGATTCAAAATACTTTATGCACTTTTAAAAGTCATTGCTAATGTATGTGTGCAGAAAACGAGAGAAGTGTCTGTCAATATGTTAAAAAACTAATATTTACTAATACTCGCATACTACAATTGTACATACTGTTCCAAAATGAATTCAAAATTGTGCACCCGATTCTTCATGATAAATGTATGTCAGCTACTGAACTGAACTACTTGTATACACTCATCTTGGGCTTAAATGTCTTACTAATTTTGGAGCCTTAATTATTTTTTTAACCGGTTGTTTTCTAGGGTGAAATGATAATACAACATGCAGAGACCTTTACAAGGATCTTGTATTTAAGAAATAGTGGTCACACCAGAAAGCTTTTTGGACTTTAAAGTAATTATTTTAAGGAATTTTATGTCATGCACATTCCTAATCACGCCTGGATATTTGACGGCCATTGTGGCCAGTGGTGCATATTATTCCTATTAAACGACCAAAAGTTGGCATACATTTTTGTCAATACACTAGGTCCAATACATAACTTACGAACACAATCATTGGTAAGATTACCAATGATATAGGTACTACATGTACGTGTATACATATATACGTATGTATGTAAATATGAGTTTGGATGCAGTAGTAATATTAAACGAGGATAATTAATGGAAAAAAACAATAATAATAAAAGTGATATAATAGCATGTAATGATAAATGTTATTTACCTTTGAAGAGGAGTGGCCGAGTATACGTCGTGGTGGTGGAGGAGGAGGAGGAGTTATTGAAAAAAGTAAAAATCATCGTTGTCGTTAGACTCTTCTAAAAGAGGTAGTGCTCTGTGGGTGTTGTAGAATTAAGCAGGCCTATTAATTCTTTATAAACTTTAATCACACGCTCTGTCGGGGTTGTATCATACAGCTACAATTTAGCTTTCTCTCCTCAGCGTCTTACTCGACCTGTTGGTCCCATTAGCAGTGTCAGAGTGCAGTGCAATGTCAGAGTGTCAAGCATGTAGCAGTATACTGTGAATACTGATGGAGCGACTACAAGGCAAAATAAAATCAAATGTAGACCAGTCGGCTTGTGTTTGTATCCGCAAATGTTCGCAAGTCGGATGTTCGTAAGTTGGGGACCTAGTGTATACCAATCCCTAAGCATACTTTATTAACTGACTTTTGTACCACAACAGGCTGACGTTCAAGATGTGCCATTTATACTGGAACTGGCCAGGCACTATTCGTGTTCCAGCACCGTGCAAATACGCACACAAACTGGCTTACCTCTCAGGCCAGTACCTGCACTCTGAACCAGCCATCCAGCTGGCAGACAAGTTGTTTTTTCTTTGAATATTATACTCTCTCATACTCGTTTTGCTGTTTGTTTTAAAAGAAATACGTTGGTGTTAAATGTTGGTGTCTTTTGTTCTGGTATGTTTAAAACATTGTTATATTAAACAAAAATACTTAACTAAGTACTATTGTACTTTGTACTATGTTTTTTATGTTTAATACAAAGTTGTAAAAATAAAAAAGGGACCTCATCCAATTGTTGTTTTTTTTTTAGTATGTTTAATTTTTAACAAATTGTATATCAAATGGGGGGGGGGGCTCCAATCAATCAATCAATCAATCAATCAATACAAATCTGTTGACTCAAACAGAAACTATGCTGAAACTGCATTGAGATACAGTGGGGTAAATAATGATTTGATGCCCCTTACCAAGACAACAGCAGCCCATATATTTATGGTAGGTTTCTTTTAACCGACAAAATATCAACAGAAATTAATTGATTGAGGAAGCAAAATAAGTATTTCTTTCTTTGGACACATGGCAGGTTATTCAGCAGTTGAACATCAAAAAAAAAAAAAAAAAAAAATGCAGACTGTAAGAAAACAACTCAAATCCGCCTGTCGATCTTCCGTTATATAGTTTCTTCACTCGTGAACAAAACCCCAAGGTACTAGAACTCCTCCACTTGGGGCAGGATCTCATCCTTGATCCAGAGATGGCACTCCACTCTTCTGGGCAAGAACTATGGACTCAGACGAGGAGGTGTTGATTCTCATCCCTGCTGCTTCATACTCTGCAACGAACCGATCCAGTGAGAGCTGAAGATCACGGCCTGATGAAACCAGCAGGACCACATCATCTACAAAAAGCAAAGACCAAATCCTGCAAACCAGATTCCCTCAACTCCCTGGCTGTGCCTCAAAATTCTGTTCATAAAAGTATTAAAAAGAATCCGTAACAAAAAAAACAGCACTGGTGGAGTTAGACTTACTACTAGTAATACAGACACCTGACCATAAAGGGAGCGAACTGCCCAGATCAGGCAGTGGGATACTCACGGATATCCTCCGGGTTTTTGTAAACATTTTAGTTGAAAACCGAATCATACAAAAAACAAGATTCCACTGTAGTTAGGAAGCATAAGAGATTTTGATCCATTGGTCATGTTTTAGAGCATATTGTGGAGACTAGTGGAGAAACCCTAGTTGGCAAGCATAGAGGTCAGATGTTCTTGGAGTTTATAATCAGTGTTGCACATGTCTCAGGAGGCATTTTGGTCCACTCCTCTTTACAGATTAAAAAAGCTTACAATTTTGAGGCTGTTTCTCGAGAGTGTCGTGCAGGAAAACCCACCAACAAACAGTTTTCAGTGTCTGACAGCATTTATGAGATTACTGATGCCATGGATGCTCTCTGTGGACAATTTTTCTGTAGTAAAATATCAAGAAAATCCGACAAAAATAGCTGAACTTGAGTTGGGGTTGAGGAATAGTCATGGTTTAATTTACACTGCTCAAAAAAATAAAGGGAGCACTCAATTCAGTCAAAACTGTTGCACCATTATTCAAACTGTCCACAGATTGACAATCAATTTCACATCCAGTTGAGCAAATGGAATGGTGTGTTTTTCCACTTAAATTTTGAGTGCGACTCCAAATCTAGACCTCCACGGGTTAATAAATTTCATTTCCATTGATAATTTTTGTGTGGTTTTGTTGTCAGCACATTCAACTATGTAAAGACCAAAGTATTTCATTAATCCATTTTTGGCATCTCCGTCTGTGAAATAATGAGAGTAATGTGCTTTCTTAGTACCATTACTGATAATACTCTTTAAGATGTCCCATGTCGCTCTAACGTTGTTTTTATTCTTGTCAAGTGATTGACTATAATATTCTTTCTTTCACACTCTCAAAATGTTTAACTTGTTTTTATATACAGGTATCTTAGAAGTTTTTTTTCTGCTAGTTATAGGATCGGAAAGGACGTTGACGGCAAGAGCTCCGCGCATTACTACCCGAGTTTTATACTTTTTTGGAGTATTCCTAACAATACAAGAGTGTGCTGACATCTCTGCCTTCAAGTCGGACTATAGCGAGAGGGTCGAATACCTCAAGACAAACGAACAATAAGCACTGACAGCCGAGTCTTAAAATAGTTTTGAGCCTTCTTCATCACACTTTGATATTTCTGGCTTCAACTCGGACTGGTGAGAGGTACGAACTCGCTGAAATAACGAAAATTAAACAGACAACACCGTTGTAGGGCAAGTTAATAGGCTGACCAACACACAGCAACAATGCCAAAGAGAGAAGAAAACAGTATCTGATCTCGGGTCGAAGTACGCCGGAGTCGATTAAAGAAATGCCGTCCCCCAGGATGAAAGAAAGTGCTGCGTTTACATCGGCCCTGCCGCAGAGGCCGGCCAGTGAGCACTTATACAGCCTGAAGCTCCAGCTGTCTAAGCATGCAAAATCATTACAGGAGAGATTGACGACAGTCGTCAATGCAAGTAAAGGACATGATGAAAAAGCACCAAGATTCCCTGGAACAAATACTACTGAAACTACAAAGGCTGGATCTCATGGAACAATACATCAGATCCATAAAACAAGAGGTTCAAAACTTGAGGGATGAAGTTAATAGTGAGAGTGTAGAACAAAGTATTACAGGATAGTAATACTGCACTGAACAAGATAATGAAGAAAAGGAGAAAATCAATGAGCATCTGAAGAACACTTGACATGGATCAGAATACACGAGTGAATGATGTGATCGTGACGGGGCTTCGGATTAAACCCAGGTCTTATGCCAGGGCAGGTGGAAGTAAGGATGAACCAGATGAAAGGGATGTCTATTACATGGAGCAAGAAGTTGTTACTTTTCTACGATCAAAGGAGGTGGATGTAGACATCCACATCGATACTTGCATACACTGTATGGCAGGAACAGCACCACACCCGTCAGCATTGTCAAGTTTGCCAACAGGAAATTCAAAACCGCACTGCTGAAACAGGAAAAGAAGCTGAAAGGTTCAAACATCTATATGGATGAGCATCTAACAAAACGCAAAGCTGAAATCGCCAAGAAAGCAGGTGACTTGAGGAAGCAGAGATAGATTCAAGGCGCTTGGAGTGCCAACTGCAAAAATGTCATCAAGTTTCTTCAGTTTGTTGATCCATGTTAATGCCTGGTACAACTAAAGGTCCATTTGTTTGGACAAATATAATGATGATAACAAATATAGCTCATGAGAGTTTAATTTAAGAGCTGATATCTAGCAACTTTCATGGTTTTCTTGATAATAACCAAAATCAATCAAGTTGTTACATGAATAGCTATAGCATTGTACTGCCAAACAATTTAAGTTTTATGAACTAAACAAAGGTACCTTGAGTTGTATCACGCATTAAAATGAACGTAGTTTAATCATTTTTCTATGACTGTATTTAAAGCCAGCGCTCTCAACAACTGAATATAGACGTAATCCCGTGGCTATAAAAACTCCAATACCATGTGTTACTGCTTTGGCCCGGTCAGAGTTGCTTGCTAGAGGTCCTTTATATGCTGAAGTTACCTGTGTTTGCACTAAACTGGTTTTCTTTCGTGTAGCTGTATCATTCACTGCTACATGATGCCGTTTTAATTGCGCTAACATGTTGGGCGTGTTTCCTGCAGTGTGTTAACATACAAGTTTGGATTTATAGCATAAAATATAACCGAAACAGTGCACAAGTAGACCGAACCGAACATGCAGAACCAAAACGGTTTAATACATCCATGTGAACCATTACACCTCTAATCGATAGCATTTTGAAATGCATAATTGATTGAAATCTGTAAAGAAAAAAGCAAAAATGTATTAAGAATTTATTTATATAGAACTCCAAAGTCAAGTATTGAAATGTTCAAGAATTGGATGAAGACATTTACAGACATCAGTCAAAAAATACCTTCGTATGTGGAGACATCAGTATTGATCTTCTGAATCCACACAAGAACAAGGTAATAGATGACTTCATTGATCCAATGTACAGTTTGAGTCTAAAATGTCCTAAAATCACTAGACCAAGCAGAATAACAGACCGCTGTGCTACCCTAATTGATAATACCTGTATATTCACGAATGACTTTGATCACAACACAACTAGTGGTCTGCTAATCAAAGACATAAGCCACCATCTTCCAGTGTTTACAATTTAAAACGAATACTACAAAAAAAGAAAGATTGAGGACAAAAAGACTGTCCAAAGAGGTATACGAACACTTTCTAAATACTTATATGAAGCTCTATGAAAAGAACTGTCCCTGGAGAGAAATGTCCAATAAGCAAAAGAAAAATAATCAGCCATGGACGACAAAAGGACAAAAAAAATGCCTGTGAGAAGAACAATACGTTATATAGGAAATGTATCATTCAACAAACTGAAGAAGCAGAAAAACATACAAGCCATATAAAAATAAGCTGACAACAATCTTGAGAGTGTGTAAGAAAGAAAATAAAAAATAGAAAATGAAAACAACATTAGAGCAACTTGGGGTACTCTAAACAGTATTATAAGGGACAGTGCTAAGAAAGCCTCTTGCCCAAAGTCAGCCGGGATAGTCTCCAGCATACCCCTGCGACCCTAATGAGGATAAGCAGCATAAAAAATGAATGGATGGATGATTGTGGGTGTCAAGGCTACTATATGGGGTACTGTGCTTGGGACTGGGTCTCTTTGTCGTGTACCTTATGAGCCGAATGCCGATAGACCCATCCTCATGGGTGGGGAAGGGGAAGATAGAGCTTCTTCTGATCTGGGTAGGGATGGACATAGCATCCGCTTTTGTGGTTCCTATTCTCTACGCTACTGTGGCCCTGGAAGGCCTTTTACTGTTAATCCTTGTGACCCATTTAGCGAGCCTGGTGGCCAGCCTCAACCTCAAAGGATGCGAGTGGTATATTAGCCATACTAGTATGGCACGAGTTAGTCAGCTATGCCCGGTTGACTGGTTCATGACTTATTCTGCCTTCTTCCCGGTTACGTCTCAAAGAGCAGCAGGGAGTTGGTCTATGCCTTCACCTAGGATCCTCACGCCGAGGATCTCTACGGTTGTTTGGCATGCCACACCGTCACCGCGGCCCTCGCGCTAGAAGTACCATATAGTGGACTTATTTCCTTTTTCCTTTCAACGAGCATGCTAGAAAAGACTGTTCAAAGAACTCTATTCTACAATTGCCAGACTGCCCCTGCATGCCTGGCCTGTGGGAACCAGAACATGGAGTTTGCCTGAGTGAGGCAAGAGAGCTTTTGGGGATGGTGCTGTTTCCCCTAGCAAAGAACCTGCTACGAGTGGTCCATCGCCAATGACCAGATACCATTTGGGCTGTATGTGAGAATTGGTAGTGAGTGCCGCTGGCCTTATTGAGGCAAGTCACCTTCACCGTGGTGCAGTCCAATGCTGAGGAGGTCTGCCAAGTGTATGGTGACCACCTGCAGCCGAGGAAGATCTGGAGAGACGACAGGGGCCGCGTCATCGGCATGTTCCATGAGGTGTACCACTCCACTTGGAGGTTTCCTGATGATGATTGACCCATCTGGGGTGTGGGATGTGCATTGCCCTCAGCCCATGGGGAGAGAAAACGCTGACTGCATCCTTCATCAGCCAGCCGGGATTGATCCTCCAGTCGCTGTGGTCATCATGTGAAGCAAGGAATCGCCAGCCTGAGGCTGAGGAAGCTCCAGGAGAGGTCCGACGCAGGTGTGGCCTTGTCATCCCAATCAGTGACACTGAGGACGACCTGGCAACCACGGAGGGGGTAGTCACTCCTGATGGCCCTGGCAACTCCGAGAAGATGGAAGCAGGAAACATAGAGGTTAATGATCCAGTTGAGACAGAGGACGTCGACCCCCTCATCCTTGTGTCCTGCGACAGCAGCGATCATGGAGGAGTTGCTGAGCGCAGTGTCTACTACCAAGGCCTTGAGCAACGTGCTCCAGCACCTCTGCTCTCAGGACCAGCAGGAAGATGAGAAGGCAAACAACGAGGGAGATCGGGTCGCTCAACTCAACCGCCCCAGAACACCCGATGGCCCTCAAGAGCCTGAAGAGATGGACAATTAGCCATCGACCATCACCAAAAACTGTTCTATGCGGACTTGATGTTACATTGCAACGGTCACTGTAAGATGTAAGTCTGGTGATTTACATGATTAGAGTAACAAGTGGATTCAAGGAGGGGGTGTCAAGTGACCTAGGTACAACACCCTAGTAGACCAAGGTACAACACCCTTGTAGACCACTAGAGGTTGCAAAATTGTTAAAGTAGTAATAGCATAATGTCCACCAGAAGGAGACATAGCAAAGATTCGGCCGATGTAATAGTCATGTCAAAGTGAACAGTCTAGCATGCTCAGTATATCTATCGCTTTAAGTTTAAGTAACCATACAACACAGAAGTTAGTTAGTACCTCATGTTCTAAGAACATGTGCATTTGTAGGGGCACACACATACATACTTACGCACATACATCAGTACTATTCAGAAACATGATTGTTTAGAAGCATATAGTCCTATGCTCTTAAGAATGTCAATGTATAACAACTGTTTGATGTCTGAAGGCTGTATGTACTTATTATGTGAAAGGTCTAGCCTGAAAATGAGCTCCGAGCAGAAGTATGGCCCGTAAAGGGTGTTAAGATCGGCCGTAGGCCGTGGTCATGGAATCCAAAATGCAGAGACAGAAGTTCCGTGTAACAAAAGTTTAATACAAAAGGTGAACAACAATACAAAAAGGTTCAACACAAAAGCTAAAGTACAACTGAAATTCTTCCGGACCTAGTCACGGGAATAAGTAACAAAAAACACTGCTCAGCACGGAAACAAGGCAGGTAAAAAGACACAGGTGAAAATTAAAAGAGCTGCTAAAAAACAAATAGCAGATAAGTACCGAACACAATAGGACCGCTGCTGGAGAACGCCAAGCAGGGAATGAGATATTTACAACGGCTATAGGAGTTATGGACCAGAGAGCCAAAAACAGTGCAAAAAGTATGCTGGAAGGAGCATGTCAAGGTGTAGCGAAAGGTAACAATCTGGCACTGGTGAGATGGTTGCACTTATGAAGCTCCTCTAATGAGCCGCAGGTGAGGTGAATTAGCTCATCGTGGCGACTCAGGAGTGTGCTGCAACAGAAGACAGAAAGATGGCAGCAAAGCAGCACACAGATCCTGACAGTATCCCCTCAAGGGAAGAGGGCAGTTTGGGTAGCGAGACAAAGTGCGCAATCTTAGAGAATCTGTCCACGATATTCAGAATTACTGTGTGCCCATGCGATGAGGGTAATCCAGTAATAAAGCCCATTGCAATGTGGAACCATGGGCGGGCGAGAACGGGCAACGGCTGGAGCAATCCGGCGGGAGGACGATGAGATGACTTGCTTCTGGCATAGATGGAGCAGGCGGAGACAAACTTCTTAATGTCGGCAGCCATGATTGGTCACCAGAACCTCTGGGAAACCAGGAATTGGGTCCGCCGAATTCCCAGGTGACAGGCAATCCTAGACGAGTGGCCCCACAGCAGTACCTCGGACCTGAGCCTTTCAGGAACGAAGAATCTCCATTCCAGACACCCCTATGGTGGTTCCGTGTGCTCTGCCGCCTCTGAGACCCTCTTCTCCACCTCCCACTAGAGAGCGCCGAGTACCCAGGCGACAGGTACAATGGTCTCGGGACGTGAATCCGTCTCAATGGGGCAAAAAATCCCGGACAAGGCATCGGGTTTTATATTCCGGGATCTGGGTCTGTATGTGATAGAGAAATTAAATCTTTTTAGAAACAATGACCATCTCGCTTGACGAGAGTTGGGTCTGTGTGCTGAGCGGATATAAGCCAGGTTCTTGTGGTCTGTTATCACAACCAATGGCTGAGCTGCGCCCTCCAGCCAATGTCTCCACTCTCGCAACGCGAGGACGATGGCAAGCAGTTCCCAATTGCCCACGTCGTACTTTCTGCCAGGGTGAGGCGACATGAGAAGAATGCACATGGGTGCAGCCTCTGGTCGACCGGTGAGCGCCGGGACAGGACAGCCCCCACTCCTGTATCTGAGGCATCAACCTCAACGATAAATTGTAAAGCAGGGCCAGGGTGAGTTAACACGGGTGCAATAGTAAACAGTGTCTTGAGTTTAGCAAAGGCTTCCTCAGCTTCAGAAGACCATATAAAAGGAACTTTAACTGATGTAAGCCTCGTCAAAGGTTCTGACTTCATACTGAAATTTCGGATAAACTTCCGGTAGAAGTTAGCAAACCCCAAGAACCTCTGCAAGTGCTTCCTTGATTTAGGAGAAGGCCAATCGACTATCGCCTGGACCTTGGCAGGATCACCTCTTAGTTTGTCCTTCCCCACTATAAACCCCAGAAAAGACAATGATGAGGTGATTCGCATTTTTCAGCCTTTACAAAAAGGCGATTCTCCAAAAGTCAGTTGGAGGATACGGCGTACATGCTGGACGTGTTCCTGTCTGTGAAGGTTGCTTTGATCCAGTCCTTGAACATTTCAATCCTTGACTGACTTAAGTGTTCTATATAAACAACTTATATACATTTTTGCTTTTCTTTACAGATTTCAATCATTATGCATTCTAAAATGTTATCAATTGCATGTTCTTTACCGCTTTGTAGTTCAGATGTTTGTCCATGTACAGTGCCACTCCTCCTCCAATTTTTTTTCTTCCTGTTGATGCAGTTAATTTCATAACCTTCCAGCTCAAAGTGCATACCATTGTCGTCATTAATCCAAGTTTCTAAGATTGCGATTACTTTGAAGGGTTCCTTGAATTGACCCAAATATTGTCTGATGTTGTAATTTGCGTACATGCTTCTGATGTTTATGTGGATAATTGACAATTTATTGCCAGTATTAAGGTTATTATTGTATTGCTCCTCCTTTCTGATATGAGAAAAAAAGTTTGTGTTCGGATCTATGTCTTTCTCCAATTCCAGTTGTTTGTGGTCTGGAAAGCCAGAGGTTTCTAATTGTAGATATTCTTGTGAGTGTCATTAATTTTAAATAAGTGGGGTTCCTAAATCCACTGCTTGTTGTTGATCAGTCCCTTGTGACATGCTGATGATGTTATCAAATGATAATGAATGTAATCCTTCCCTCTGCATTGTTCTTGTTTGTGAGTTCTGTCCCTATTTCCATGTTGTCTTGTTGAGATGATCTTTAGCAGTTTTCCAGGTCCTTGATGTCTTTGACAGCAAGCACTCTGGCCTCTCCTCCATTTAAGTTGATGTAAATTTTGCAGTTGGCAGCCTTGAATCTTTCCCTGCTTCCTCAAGTCACGTGCTTTCTTGGCAATTTCAGCGTTGTGTTTTGTCAGACGCTTATTCATGTGGACATTTGTCTCTAACTTGCCTCAGCTTTGTTAGAGATTAAATTATCCACAGCCTACTAAAGGTGAAAGGACCGCTTTAGAAAATTAATTAAGCCAATTTCACCTCCCCCTTTACGTGTTCATTAATCTTCATTTATGAGAAGGAGAAGACTCACAAGACACACCAGATTAGATTTACAGAATGTATTGAAAAATAAGTCAGACAGAATAATTTTGCGACCAGTCCAGGGTGTACCTCGCCTGTCGCCCGAAGTCAGCTGGGATAGGCTCCAGCATACCCTCACGACCCTAACGAGGAGAAGCGGCATAGAAAATGGATGGATGGATGGAATAATTTCGCAGCGACGGAGCTCCGGACCCCGTCTCATGCACCGGTTCTATGCTCCTCCAGCTGAATGAAAGAGTGTCCCGATCGATCATTTCATCTGCCGTTTTATAATTGTTTTGTTCAGACCATTGGCGCCAGTCTCTCCAAAGTTAACTTTCTCCCGGATTCCTTGACGAAGTAGGGTGACGCCAACAGGTGATAGAGCCGAGTTGTTTTGACTACATTCTGGACCATATCTGGCTGCTGACCCTGGCTGGTGCAAGCTGTTATCTTTTGTGCTCCGTCTTCCCCTTTCACCTACGTAAACCAATGTTCGTCTGTTCAGCTGACAGTTTAGTAAAGCATCATTTGTATAAACTACTTGTAATCACTCACTCAGTTATTGGATTAACTGATTAAACAGTTATATCTATACTGTACTTATTTTAAGGCTCTCAACAATAATTCCATCAATAAACATCAATGCAACCAGCTTTCTAAAATCTACTTGTAATAATGGTTTACCCACTCAGTAAATTAATTTTTGCCTACAGCTTCTGTTTCAGCAGTGCTGTTTTGAATTTCCTGTTGGTAAACTTAACGATATTGACGGGTGTGGTGTTGTTTCTGCCATACAGTAGGATGCAAGTATCGATGGTGTGGATGTCTACGTCACCTCCTTTGAACGTAGAAAGGTAGCTTATTGTCACTTAAAAAACAGCAGCTGTGTAATAACTACTAACTTTAAACGGGAAGTAGGTATTAAAAGGTAAAAAGTTATTAAATGATTCTTGGTGTCATTCTTTACTAAATCCTGCCACTTTAATGGGGCATACTTGTCAATCCTACCGTCTTCCCGGGTAAACTCCTGTATTTTGCTCTTTTTTCTGGGCGCCCTCCCGTTTAGTTTTCCGTGAAATTCCCATATTTTCACATTTTAAATGGCAAAAAAATATTAATTCTCAAGGGTGACTGTATCCATGCTTGAGCAACACGCATTGGCATTCAGAAGAATTTTTTCTTATTTTCTGTAAAATGTCCCTTATTTTCACATGCAGATGTTGACTGAAATATAAGAGGGGTGTGTAGGCCTTTTTCTATCTACTGTAAATGTCTTTCACCTGGTTGGACTGGCTAGCTACACAAAAGAAATGTTAATGGGAACTGGATTGTTTGGATTTTATAATTTGAGTGTGGAGAAGCTGTTTGAAAGTCAGGGTAAATAAACACAAGGCGTCGTTGTCATGAATGACCTGCTGCTGTACCACAACATAGACACTTACAAAACAGTGTACTCCGGAAATAACTAATTAATACATTCAGATATCATATGTTTCCCACACGGTCTTTTCAAACTAACGCCAATGGCTGTGAAATAAATTCTCCATCCGGGCATTAGGCAAGGTTAACAGGAAGTAGGACCACTTTCACCGGAAAGGCGGAGCACAGTTTATTGTTGCTTGTGAGCTGCTGTAATGGCGGTGTCTCGTCGCTCCGCACAGCAGCAACAGCAACAAAATACCATACAGTCTCCACCGAGGAACAGCTCGCTTTCGGGTGGTCTTTCGGTAGCTCCGCCGATGGCCTTGGTCAACTCACCGCCGGAGACCGAGCGGGAATGCAGCGGAGGAATCGAAGCGTCTGTGGCATCCCCAGACTTCCCTACCCCAGCAGTACTTGGGAGCAGTGCGAGCTCAAGCACGACAACCTCCGGGGGCAGCAGCGTCTCAAGCCCCGGATCCGGGGCCACAAGCCCCACCGACGGAATGAGCGGAATTGGCGGCGCGTTCAGGGAGTTGTTTGAGGCCTGTCGCAATGGGGATGTGTCGAGAGTAAAGAGGCTTGTCGACTCTGTGAACGTGAATGCTAAAGACATGGCTGGTCGAAAATCGACTCCTCTGCATTTCGCTGCGGGTAATGTCAAGCTAGGCTATGCTAATTTGATAGCGCTACATCAGCTGTTTGCTAGCTAGCCAATTGATGGTATTGGACCAACGTTTATGTGCTGTGATTTGATTTGACACAATATGAAGCCATATCACACTGACTGCATGTTAAATAGCTAACGTGACGCATTATTAGAGCAGCTGTCAACAAAGTTATGTAGGTCGTTTTGTTAAGTCATCTACTTAAAAAACAGTTGGCTCGCAGTGTGTGAAACGTCGAGCTAGCTTTACTATCAGTAACTGTTTTTATTATCCATTGTTTAACAAATTTTGGTCAGTTGTGACGATAACATAACCCCCTTACTATGATGTCAAATTAATCATTGTCATCCCTTCAGGTTTTGGCAGGAAAGATGTAGTGGAGCATCTCCTGCAGACAGGGGCCAATGTCCATGCCAGGGATGACGGAGGATTAATCCCCCTGCACAATGCATGTTCTTTTGGCCATGCAGAGGTTGTGGGCCTCCTCCTGTGCCAGGGCGCAGACCCCAATGCCAGAGATAACTGGAACTACACTCCTCTGCACGAGGCTGCCATCAAGGGAAAGATAGATGTGTGCATAGGTAAAGATCACACTTTAATTTGTTTCCCCAGTTTGGGATAGAAATACACGAGTTGGTTGCTGTGTAGGGCAAGACTAACTGTTTCACCAACTTTGAGAATATTTTGAAGAAAAACTACACTGATTTTCTTGGTTTCTCTATTAGTGTTACTCCAGCATGGTGCCGATCCTAACATACGCAACACTGATGGAAAATCAGCTCTGGATCTGGCCGACCCTTCTGCCAAGGCTGTACTAACTGGTCAGTCTCCCTTCGATTGTTTTTATCTCTGCATTTAGAAATCTGTTAATTATAACTCCCGATCAGAATGGCAAATATTGATTGTAATCAATTAAGTGAATTAATTAGTTACATGCACTCTACACCTGACATAGTCCTGTACAATTTGCAATTTCATATGAACTCATTCAATACCAGCCATTTTTTAAAAGACAACCCCTTTTGTACCAGCCAATTTAGGCAATTTTGACTGATCTTTCAAGGCACACAGAATATTGTGCTCTACGGCTATATAAACATGGAACATACCAAAAGAAAGATTCGACTCCATCTTTGATCAGAAAAAAAGTTTGTTTCTACCTTTTTCTGTTCTTTATTAATCAGCAGTAGAACATAGGTGAGTTTCAGGAAAATAACAGTTCCTGACTAGAAAAGAGAGAAAACCAGGTTGTTATGAAAAGATACATTTCAAGCATAACTTTCACTTTGACACATATTTTTTTACCTCCTCAAGCAAGCCCAGCACGGAGGTTGTGTTTTTGCCAGCGTTTATCTGTCTTTTTGTGTTCAGAATAACTTCATCTGAATGGATTTAGATTAAATGTTCAGGAATTGTCAGAAATGGGATATGAAAGAACTGATTACATTTTGGGGTGATCTGGATCACCGTCTGGATCCAGCAATTTTTTAAAGGATTCTTTAACATTGCGAGAGAAGACCATTTTCAGCGTTTGTGCATATAACTCCATAAATGAAAATGGTCAGATCTCTTGGAAAAAAAATACAGGACAAGTTTCCAACAGGGGCCGCACGGTGGTCTAGTGGTTAGCATGTTGGCCAACACAGTAACAGTCTGGAGATCGGGAAGACCTGGGTTTGATTCTCCCTTGGGCATTTCTGTGTGGAGTTTGCATGTTCTCCCTGTGCATGCGTGGGTGTTCACCGGGTTCCTCCTACATCCAAAAAAAACCATGCATGTTAGGTTAATTGGCGACTCTAAATTGTCCATAGGTGTGAATGTGAGTGTGAATGGTTGTTTGTCTATATGTGCCCTGCGATTGGTTGGCGACCAGTCCAGGGTGTACCCTGCCTGTCGCCCGAAGTCAGCTGGGATAGGCTCCAGCATGCCCCCGCGACCCTCAAGAGGAGAAGCGATATAGAAAATGGATGGATGGATGAAGTTTCCAACAGGTTCTACAAAATATCAAAGTCTGATCCAGAATTTAAATAGAGGACTTTTGTAATTTTCATCATAGGAAGACAACAAATGAAGCTTTTTACAGTACATGCAACAAACCATTATACAGTATATAGCCAAGACACTGTGGAATCTGGGGTGTGCCAACGGATTTGTTGTATCTTCAAAAGCTATGGAGCTACATCCAGAAGAAAAACGCCATTACGGAAAATGCGATTTTTCTGAGTAACCACTGAATTAATATTGATATCATTATGAATCCAACTGCTAATGGTATGTTTTCATGGTCAATGAATCGAAATACACTAGGTCCCCAACTAACGAACACAATTGGTTCCAGACGACCGTTCTTAAGTCGAATTGTTCTTAAGTAGGGGAGAAGGTAATATTACCAATGATATAGGTACTACATGTACGTGCATACATATACAGTATATGTGTATGTATGTAAATATGAGTTTGGATGTAGTAGTAATATTAAACAAGGATAATTAATGAAAAAAACAATAATAAAAGTGATATAATAATACGTAATGATAAATGTTATTTACCTTTGAAGAGGAGTGGTCGAGCATACGTCGTGGTGGAGGAGGAGTTATTGAAAACAAGGACAAATGGTCGTCGTTGTTAGACTCTTCTAAAAGAGGTAGTGTTCTGTGGGTGGTGTAGAATTAAACAGGCCTAGTAACTCTTCATAAACTTTAATCACACGCTCTGTCCGGGTTGTATCATAAAACTCTTAGCCTTCCTCTCTCCTCTTCCTCGTCTTCCTGTATCTGTTGGTCCCATTAGCAGTGTCGCAGTGCCCTCTGCTGGTCAAGCATGTAGCAATATAAATATGGGTTTGCTGGTCAAGCATGTAGCAGTATAAATATGGACTTATAAGGCAAAACACATGAAAAAATAGACCAGTCGGCTTGTGTTCGTATCTCCAAGTGTTCGCACGTCGGATGTTCGTGAGTAGGGGACTTAGTGTATGTAGATAATATAAATGTAGGACTAATATTTATGGTGTAAATCACAATATGGGGGTAAACTATGGCTCTTGGTAGAGGTCTGCGCTTTCCGAGAGCTTTTCTACTTTACAAATATAACACCATGAACTATGCATGTGTGCGTGTGCATGCGTTAAAATTTCCCTGCAATGCGTAAACCTTCTACATGCTACACTCCTACACGCTCCCAGTTCTTCCTGTCGTGTGATTTTTTTTTTTTTTTAATTAAATGCACTGCTGACACCTTGTGGCCGTTTTTATGGCGTAGAATTGCTTTGAAGCGAAATCCATTTGTGGAGCGTTGCATCATCACCTCTTTTTGCCTCTCGCTCAAAAAAACCTAAGACGTATAAATACCTTGTTGGGATCGGGCATCCGTGTTTAAAGAAACGTAACTATGTCTTTGGTATTGAAGGAGTTAACTGGCAACTTTTTTGTCTAAGAAGCCTGCTTTTTTTTTTTTTTTAACACAATCTAACAGACGTTGCAAGATCAAATCGTATTGCTGTGTCGATTCTTATTTGTGCAGTTCATTAACTCTTTCATTGCCAAAGACGTCATTTGACTACAGATGAAAGTCTTATTCATCTTGTGTGTGAATTTCTGACTTGTAGGCAATGTATTTCTGTCCAATTAGGGGGCTTTTCCTCCAATCGGCAGCGACTGAAGAAGACGGATTGTGGGTTGAGAGAGGAAAATGGCGAGACACATGCAGAAACCGAGCAGAGACAAAAAATACAGGCACCTAACACTGTCGCAGAGCTTGTCTGGCGGTGGATCTGCCTTTAGTAGTGACGCGATCGCAAAAGATAGAGGTCACATGGGATATGTGGGTGATGTAGACACAAACGCATTTGACACTGGCAGCCGAAGCAGCAAGCTAGTGGTTAGCGTTGCTGAGCCATGTGGTGCGACACTGGAAGCAGTTCAGAGTCGGGTGACTCAGAACCCGACCCTGATTCTTCTGACGAGTGGCTGCCGTCTGGATGGGTCAGGAGCAGGGAGTCATCCCCACATTCAGCAGACCCCACTGTCACTCGTCGCTTGTCGCTTGAATTTGCTTCTCTGCAGAAAAAGCTTGTTTTCTCTGTTTTTTTGGTCAAAATCAGGTGTTTTTGCTGAAACTACCCTATGTTCTACCGCCAATACCTAAAGACCCAAAAAGGTTAGAAACAAACTTTTTTTTTCTGATGAAAGAAGAGAGTCTAAAGTTTCTTTTCAATGTTTATGTAGTCCCAAAACTCAATATTCTGTGGGTCTTGAAAGTTCAGCAAAAATGCCCCAAAACTCAGTATGGAGCTCTCTGCTCTGAACATGGCTGGCAGTCAGTGGGTTAAAATCCACAAAAGTTATATCCCAGATAATGGAATTTCTTTTTCTTTTTTGAAGATGTCAAGGCCTAGAATTTTTTGAAGCTGTGGTGGTGGGCTGCATGGGAGGCGGCACCGCGGCTTTGATTGAGCCGTGGTGCCCTGCCACGATCCATTTACATGTTGCGGAAACCCTGAAGATGTTATCTAGTTTTTTAGTTTTCTCGTTGCAATGTCCTTGCAGAGTCAAAGCACTTGTTGAAAATTAGCAAAGATTGTATGCATGCCTGCACCTAATCTGTAGATGTTTCCCAAACAGGTGAATACAAGAAAGATGAACTCCTAGAAGCAGCAAGGTGAGTGTCTTCTCCCCTTTCCACCAAGTGTTATGTGAAACAAACATTTGTGTGTTATTGATTGTTTCTTTGAAAATGTCAAACTTGTCTCACTCGCATTATAAGAGTTTAGGCTGATGCCTGTAACATGGGTTTCATATACACTCCTGATCAAAATCTTAAGAACAGTTGAAAAATTGCTAGAATTAGCATTTTGCACATTTGAGGATTAATGAGGTTTTAAGTAGAGCTACAATATGCAAGTATTATAACAAGAGAGCAAGATTGTTAAGTGACGCATTAAAAAGTAAGTTAGCATGAATGTGATAACCACTTCTAGCGTGCTCGTGATCTACCTAGCTACCGCCAGAGAGGCAGTGTAAATGGGTGAAAGACGGCAGAAAGTCAAATGGGATTGAAACGTGAGCGATCACACACGCTGACATAGATAGGCTTTGCATGTGACAAGCTGTCGTCAATTGACGACACATTTTATGGACTTTATTTTTTTTGCGCGATAATAAGGAACACAGTGACGGCAGAGAGGCGATTCCTGTGCATGTTTTTCAGAATAAAGCGCAATGAAACATATTTATATCTCAAATTGTTTTCAAACTAATTGTGGTTGATATGTGTATAAATAATAAGCTATATATGTATGTATATAGAATATGCAGTATATACATTTTCTTACAATATATTAACATTGTTTTCAAGTTAACTTTTCAGGTGTGGCGGCTTTTATTTTATAGTGGCAGGCTGCCATGATCAATTACATGTAGCTGAAACCCTTTTAAAAGAGTAAATAAGCCACTTAAGATGTAAATAAAACTGCTAGTCTTCCCTGGGGGACCTTTATTGAAAGGCGGACAGGAAGTGATGTCGGAGGTTCCGAGTTGAGTTTTAGGTTGTCATGGGTTATGGCGCCAACAGTAGCCCGCTAATGATTATTAGTAGAGATGTAACCATTTATCCCCTACATCGATATATCGATTTCTATTCCTATGATCCAACTACATTGATTGAAGTTGCCATTCCGGACGACATATATTGATCTTAATGTCATTTAACAGGTAATCATGCGATACTTCGAAATAGAGCATTGGATTTAAGCATGGCAGGCTTTATATGGGTGTGTGTGTGTTTGTTGGTTTTTTACACTTTTTAAAGATAAAGACGTTACTCGTCATAGTTTGATTTGGCGTAAGTTGAGTAGTCATGCCTGTTGAGTGGGGCGCATGGATGACGACATGTAAAGGTGACGCAGCTGACACGTCTGCTGCAAAGAGCACAAGTTTGTGAGTTTTTGTCTTGTAAAGAATGACTCTAGACGCTACACTGGATCACACATCGCCACACTTTATAATGGATTTTCGGCAACCACGAGTCGTAATACCAATCTAATCGTCATTAAAACGAGTCGTTACACACCTAATTATTAGTATTATGATTGTTATGTTGTTCTTGTGTGAGATAATTTAAACCAGTGGTCACTACCCTTTTTGAGCCCAATATCCCTGGTCTCGGCCATGAATCTGCTGCGCAAGATCTACCCAATTAACGTGCAGTAACTACTGTTGTGTACTCAGGCACATCGCTGTGCTCTGTCAATCTCTCTCTCCCTCTTGCACGACCCTTCTGTACATTGCTGACTCAACCTTTACTAGCACGGCGAGGGGAGCCGGTGTACTAGTGTCTCCGGCCGGGTTTCGGGGACTGGGCTTTTGGCTGGAGCTTGAGGGTTGCTGCCTGGAGGGCGGCGATGCGTATGGATTTGTTCAGTGGTCAAAATGCGTGCATGTTGGTGACATGCGTGCATGTTGGGAGGGCACTATTGTAATAATACATTTTTTTTCGAACATTCTCGCGATCGACTGGCAAAGTCCCAAAGATCAACCAAGTCGGAGTTCGGAGAATTAAAGCATGTGGCATTAAACGCAACTGCACCTGCAAGCTGGCACGGCGTTGTCTGTTGCCCAAAACTTTGTCGAGCTTCTCAAAATAAGGCATTGCTCTCGTCCGACCACTGCCACTCTTGCCTTTAATTGCTGAAGTTTATTTATTTGTTTGAATGACCGAAGAAACCGCTACTGCAGCCATCTCGCCTCTCGATGCATTCCAGTATCGTCAAGGTTCTTGTCGCCGTTTAAAATTTCTTCGGCACTTCTTCGAATGTCCAGATGGACAAGCGACAGCGTTTCCTCTGGTGTCCATGTTTTCATAGCGTTTTCCATTGGTAAAGTTGCGATATGCGAAATTTAATTAATTTTTTCTTTTTTTTTTTAAGCAACCCCACCCGCCTCATTATGCAAACAGTTCATTCACTCGGCCCAGCAAGTCTCTGGAGCCAGAGTTGAACCAAAAAATGCCCCTTTTGTTCGAATAAATTATGGAACAATGACAATGGAAAAGCAAAGCTGCTCTTGAGAAGCAGCTCCAAAAAGCGCCAAACCTGTCACAGTGGAAAATGAGTAAATGTGGCAGCGAGACACTACGCTGACACCATCTTCCTGTTATTTCTTGAATTAAATAGTGTTTCTTACCTTCTTTATCAAAATCATGGCACTTGCAACTTTCTTTTGGCTCCATTTTGGGTTACAGCATCGAGGTATGAAATACAGTTGAATTCAAGAAACGACTCATGTCAAAACAGGAAGATGATGGTTGTTGATCTCGCTGCCACATCGTGTCTTTGAGGACAGTCACGTCTTCAGTGATGGTAAAGGTAACCTTAAAGGGTCACTGACATGATATATCAACTTTGCTTGCTATGTTGTTGGTTTTTTGAAAGTGAACGGCAAATTTTAAAAAATGGCATTTATAGTATGTGCCGTGGGAGCCATTACCAACAGCCGTCCTTGAAAGGGGGCATTTCCGGAAGTGACGCCGGCAAAGGCGTAGCTCTCTCAGCTAACGTCTAGTAAACAAACCCTTCTCGAGGTAGCTTGTCGACTTTGTTCTGTATATTTTTGATCAAAATAGTAGTCATGCCAAAATCTTGTGTTGCCACTGGCTGCTCAGTGACCAAGTGTTTCTGTAAGTTTGTTTTCTTTTCCAAAAGACAAAGGTTTAAGACTACAATGAATGAAGCAAGTACAGAGAACAAGAGACATAATGGACCACTGCCTCGCATTTTGTTCTTTGCAATGTTCATTTCACTGAAGACCATTATGAAGGAACGCCTTAACAAGAAACATTTGGCATGAAAGTACGGTATAAACGCATTTTGGATGCTATTCCTGATGCTATAGAGGATGGCGTCAAATTTGCCACAGAATGGAGTAAGTCGTGTCTTAGTTACATATTGTATTCTATACACTATGCCACCATAGCGACAAGCATTCAAAGCATTATACGTGTTATAAAACATACTTTGACAGCGATATGTTGGTGGTGGGCGGGGCGGCGCTGGCAACGAATGACACAATAAAAAAGGCTCTAAAGACCCCTTTATGCTCATTAAAAAGCTGATGTTAAACAATCATTGAAGGATAACCAACTCCAAGGTGATTTACACTTACCATTCTGTGTTTGAAGCCGTCCAATCTTCATCTTCATGTCTTTGTCATTGGACACGTCCACACCAGACATGTTAGTTTCATTGTCAGTGGTTGAAGTAAATACGGCTTAAGTTCTCTATGCAAGTTGAATAATGCAAGTTCTCTATTTCATCTACAGATGTTTCTTCCTCCTCAAACTATTCACACAAATTATTATTATCACTGTAAACATTTTCTGTCTCCTCCATTACTCTGTTTATGGTGAAAGCTGCGCCTTCGCTTACGTCACTTCCGGAAACGCCCCCTTTCAAGGACTACTGTTAGTAATGGTTCCCACCACGTACTATAAATGTAATTTTTACGAATTTACCGTTCGCTTTCAAAAAACAAACAACGTAGAACATAATTACAAACAATATAGAACATACTTTTTTATTAAAGTTGATAAATCATGTCAGTGACCCTTTAAATGTTCATTTATCACTTTCATGTCTAACAGTTTTGGCTTTCTGGAATGGATTAATTGGATTTACATTATTTCTTAAGGGGAAAATTGCTTCAGTTAGCGTCCGTTTTGGTTAGAGTCAGACCTTCTGGAACAAATTAATGATATTAACCAAGGTTGCACTGTATTACTTTTGAATTGTGAAATAAAAATTATATTTTTTTGTAATTTCAGGAGTGGAAATGAAGAAAAACTGATGGCTTTACTGACTCCATTAAATGTCAACTGTCATGCCAGTGATGGCCGAAAGGTAAATCATATATCAAATAAGCCTAAAAAAGAGATGTCACGACATTCTTAGATACAATGTGCTATGTGGAGTTGCACCGTTTTATTCAACTTGTTTGGGGGGAAAGTAGCAAAAGGCTTGTGACACATAAGGGGTTATCTGTACAGGTATGTCTAAATGTATACTAACAAGAGGGTTAGTTTTGATATTTTTTTTTTAAATGTTTGACAATTTTGCATGTGATCCTCTCACATACTATTTGATCATGTAATAACATTTGATCTTTTAACTGTTCAGAATTTTCCAGTCACATTCATGTTCTCTGTGTTGTTGCATCAGTTGACTATGTACTCACATTTTACAGTTGAGTTTTTAAGGGGTTCTCAGGATGTTTCATTTCAACATACCACATGTCTCAACAGAGATATAATCTCCATGATGATCTTTCCATACTATTGGCACATCAAATCTTTTAGCATACCGTATGCTTGGCGGTCCTTTTGTCTTTCCTGGAATGTTTTTTCTCTGTGTGAAAATGTAGTGAAAGATCAATCGTATAAAGACAAACAACTGGCCACTTTACAGCCATTTTCAGATGTCTGTATAATACATGGCTTATGTTGTGTTTTCATTTGCTTTTCATTGCCATGCCATGAAGAGGACTTTTTTTTAATGACTTCTAAGAACCCCCACTCTAAAAGGAATAGTTTATTGTGCATTCTCACAAAGCGCTAACAGTACAGTGTTCCCTTTTCCATTGCAAGGGTTATGTTCCAGAAACACTAGCAATCGGTGAAAATCCACAAAACAGCTTCCGCCCACTTTGAACACTAGTTTCAGCCTTTATAACCCCTTCCAAACTCTTTAAATGCATTTATACCATTTTAAAATGTGTTAAGCATATTTCAAATCAACAAAAGCATCTGCAAACATAAAAATGTATGTTACATGTATTGAAAATAGTAATAATGAACTAAAAAATATTTAAACAGTATGGGTACTCGCCAGTAAAGATATTGTAGTGTCTCGATAGACGCAGTCTGATGCTTTTTTGTTTGTATTGCCTACTTTAACATGCCAACAATGCTGACTTCCATCACAGTAGTCTCAAGCTCCCACACATGTTTCTCCGTCGCTGTTCACACCTAATAGCAATAGCAACTTCCTCATTATCCACCCATCACACTTATGCAGAGGGGGCATTCACAAACATTGGAAATCTTAATATCAATATTACAACATTAGTACGTCATGTGTGCAGTACCAATGAAGTAATGAATATGATGAGTAGAACACTGACTGGTTTCTACAGGACTGCAATCTATTTATGGTGGTGGGCCATCAAATGTCCATAAATGGCAATGACACATTAGCAAAAAGTGAGCAAAAAACATGCATAGCAAAACAAATTAAAAAAAATGTAGAACTACAAATGTCGGCTTTTTTTTTTTATTGTCATAAGATGGACCTGCCTGCGAGTGTTTTTGGATAGGGTAAAGAACAGCACTCACTCCTCAGTGAGTAGAGTGATACGTGCTTCCGTGTTAGTCGGCAAAAGTCTCTTTGCAAGTCGAGAGTCGGTCTTTTGAAAAACAGTTTCAGGGCTCTCATTACTCGCTGAATATAGCGACAAAGTTGCTAAATTGTTAACACGGATCACTGCTGCTTTGTCTTCTTATTCTCTGGCTGACCAAGGCAATATAATGTGTTTATGACAAAGGCAAACAGGTAGCATTAAATCTATTTGTGGCTGGCTGACACTGGGAAACACTGGTACTGCACAGCAAACTAAAACATTTCCAGCTCCTCTGAGAGCTTAGAGTCATGTTGTTTCTTACAGCAGGTACAAATAACCTTAACTGGTCTGTGAAATGTGCAGGTGGTAGAAAAGTCTTGTGAAATACTGAATTCTTTCATGATATTAGATTAGGTTCTAAAAATAAATAAATAAATAAATAAATAAATAAATAAATAAATAAATAAATAAATAAAAAGTGCTACTCAGCGAGACAGTGGTTGTCGAAGCCGCGATGGAAGAGCTAACACTGTATACTGAATCATCACAAGCTTGTTTCATTGACTCCTTATCATATTTTTCTCTGTTTTTCTTTACTCTGACTTTTTCTGTAGTTTATTTTTATGCTCGCATGAATTAAGTCCCACTTAGATTTGCTCTGGGATTTAAGCACCGTGTACCACTAGAATGCTGAATGCTGTGGAGGGCTCTCTCACCCTCAAGCTGTTAGCCTGAATTTCACACCATGGTTGACAAATCAAACCGTGATTATGACCAGGCCTTGTGTTTAGTAATTCTCTAGAGGGGAGAATAGATTTATCTGTGACCCCGATGCTGTCATTCTGTAATTTTTTTTTTCGTTTTGTTTTCCGTGTGACTCTGGCAACATTTGTCGATCAGTCAACATCTCAAAAAATGCTGGTAAGTTGACCTTGATAACAGCCACTTGATTGATGCACTGTTGTGATCTTTTTTTCCCTTTTTTAATCCATTGTTTTATTTGACCAATAAGCTGGCTGTCACTCGTTTAATTGCACATCATGGGTGTGTGGGTCACTCATGTATCCCACCCTGATGCTCCTCTGTATGTGTGCGCGTGCGGGTTTGTGTGCGCGTGTGGCATGTGAGTGAGTTTTGTTTGTCAATGATGACAACTCCATCTTTTTGGATTTGGAAAGGAGCTCAGTTTGTTTCACTGCCTGCTTTCTTAAGCGTCTGTCTTTTCCTCTTTACACTCATCCACACTTTCATTCACTCAGCCTTCACACAGTAGCTGATCTTTTTTTTTAATCATATTGACTGATTGATTTTTGATGATTACTCATGCATGCCCAAAGGCTCGCCCCTCTGTGCATTTTGTCAAGCAATTATGTCTGAATTTTGTGTCTACTTCTTACCTCCTGATGAATTGGTTGGTATGCAGGAATGACTTTTACCTGTCCTTGAGTGCCATTCTTTCCTTCTTGTCAATGACTTTTGACTGCTTGTCATTGCACACTGAACAATGCCATTGCACCACTGATTCCGTCACCTCGGAAATGCAGTTTCATTTATTTTCTTCCTTTTTTCCACTGTTAATATCCCTGCATGGAAATTGGATTGAGAATGATATTATGTTTGATTGCGAGCTTCATCTGTGCTACATTTTTAACATAACGCCAATGTCTCTTGCTTTGAATATTATTTCATTTTCTTGGCTGAAAATTTGAGTTCTTTAGCTCGCAGAAATGCTCACTGTGACTCTTAAAACGTTGCATGCTTTTACGGTTGGGATTTGATAGCATTTGATCAAACCCAGATTAGAGTTGAATGCTTGATCGCTTGATCAATTACTTTAACTTTAGATAAGATAATATAAGATAACAGAAGAAGCTAGTGATGTCATTGATCTTGACTTCTCCAATCCTTTTATTCATGGTTCTGGATAGCACAAAGGAAGCAGCCATCGTGCCCCAACCGTAACATCTACCTATTCATTTTTATGATTTCATACTGATATTCTCTTTCCTGTCAGCACACCTACTACATGTTTAGCTTCATATTGCAGGACAATTAAGACAAATTAAAAGGAGTTTTCACTCATTTCTGACAAAATATTGACAACATATTAAGAATAATGTTTGTTTTGCCCACTCTTTCGCCGACCTTTCACCATTCATCTGCAGCTCACCTCGCATAGCCGGTAGGGGTGTCCCGATACAATTTTTTTTTTTTTTTTTTACTTCCAATCCGATACTGATATCGCAGCCTTGAATATCGTCCGATACAGATATCAATCTGATATCAGCACTAATCATACATACTTTTATGACTTATTTTGAAGTGTGGAATGTTAGAAAATGCTTGATCAAGTGATATTACTCAAACAGACCAATAATCAGCAACAGTCTTTAAACATCTGGGGCAGGGTCACCAACGTTTTTCCTTGTGAGAGCTACTTTTACAAAATGAAAATGGCCAAGAGCTACTCATTTTTGTAACATTTATTTTCAGAGCTTATTTAAAACCCAAACAAAGCGAATATGCTTGTTTTACCAGAACATTAACAAAATGCTGATGTCCACAACTCACATTTTGTATTTCAGAATGCATTTCTTTCTGAAATGCATTCTGGGTTAAATATCCCAGTTTTTTGTATAGTTTTATCCGTCTATGGCGTCTAGGCATAAAATAGCGAGGTTCGAGGATGTAAGTTAAGCGTATAAGCCCGACTTTACTCACCACAGATAGGGGCTGGTCATCTTTTCTGTTATGACTTAGTAGTTTCCCCTGTAACGCTGCTTCAAATGCATGATGAGTTGGGTCGTCTTAAACGTCCCCTTTTCTGTTCCACCACGGGAAACTTGTGCGTGAGAAGTGTTGCACTCAGCTGCAACGTCTTTTTCCGACTTTAACAAAAAATACACACGGCCAACATCACCCCTACTCCATGCTTAACACGTTAGCACACGCTTTTGTTGTGATCACATAAGCGCTGTCCGGCCATTGCTGGATAGACGTGCTTGGGCGGAGTCTTAAGTCGACTGCTTATATTGGAGATTTTAAATACAGGCAGATATAATCTGATACTTGTTTTTTTGTGTGTGTGTGTGTTTTTGCTGATATCGACCCGATATCAATATCTGATCGAGACACCCCAATAGCCGGCCCAATCACTTCGGCTCTGGCCCTAATCAGGCTCTTGCTCTTTTGGCCATCGAAGGCAGCACACAGTCAAGTAGCCAACTAGCCGTGTTTTTTTGTTCCATGTGTGTTAAGAGGTTGTGCTCTCTTCCAGTCAACTCCTCTCCACTTGGCTGCCGGCTACAACCGAGTGCGCATTGTACAACTCCTCCTCCAGCATGGAGCTGATGTTCACGCAAAGGACAAGGGGTGAGAGCTACAATGCAGACCTTTTTGAACACTTGTATTCAAACCTAACCTCTAACCTTATTACTTCAGCGGCCTGGTTCCTCTTCACAATGCTTGTTCTTACGGTCACTTTGAGGTTACTGAACTCCTGCTTAAGGTACATTTTATTTCATGAGCCAATCTGCATTTAAAATTTCTAAATGTGTAAATTGTTGCCCTTGTGATATATTATGTCCACTCTTTACCCCTCTTCAGCATGGCGCCTGTGTCAATGCTATGGACTTGTGGCAGTTCACTCCTCTCCATGAGGCAGCATCCAAGAACCGTGTAGAGGTTTGTTCCTTGCTGCTGAGCCATGGGGCTGATCCCACTCTGCTAAACTGTCACAGCAAGAGTGCGGTGGACATGGCCCCCACTCCAGAGTTGAAAGAGAGACTGACATGTGAGTCCTGTTAAGCAGAAAAGTCTCAAAACCTGAAAGACCATCGTCTGTTGTTGGTCTCTTAACACTGTTTTTCTCTTCGATGTAGATGAGTTCAAAGGTCATTCACTGCTGCAGGCGGCACGAGAGGCAGACATGGCCAAAGTGAAGAAGACCCTGGCTTTAGAAATCATCAGCTTCAAGCATCCTCAAACCAATGAGACAGCCCTGGTCAGAAGCTGCACATTTACAATTATAATGCTGCTTTTGCTTTTACAGTAAACATGCTAAAATGATCTGTCGGTTAAATTTTACCAACAGATTGCCCATAGAAGCACCAAAACTAGGGTTGACATGTATGCTTTTAAAAACACATAGCCAGACTTATTTCTTTTGTCTTTGTTCATTTCAGCACTGTGCTGTGGCTTCCCCCCACCCAAAGAGGAAGCAAGTGACTGAGTTGCTGCTGCGTAAAGGTGCCAACATTAATGAGAAGAACAAGGAGTAAGTGTACACAATTTTTCTTCATTTTACATTTTGATTAGATTCTTGACATATTTGACAAACATTACAAAGTACCCTCAACCACAGATGGAAAATGTCTTAAATTCCTGTCTGTTGTATGTCGTAGCTTTATGACTCCTTTGCATGTTGCTGCCGAGAGAGCTCATAATGATATTCTGGAGGTGCTACAGAAACACGCAGCAAAGGTTTGAGTTTGCTCACGCTGAGTCTTTTTCTGTAAGCTTTTCAGAGTCTTGGAAGCATGTTTTCATTCTCTCACCTCCTCTGACATTAGATAAATGCTGTGGACACACTCGGACAGACAGCTCTGCATAGGGCTGCACTGGCTGGTCACATTCAAACCTGCAAGCTGTTGCTAAGCTATGGGGCCGACCCATCCATCGTGTCCTTGCAGGGTTTCACTGCTGCCCAGATGGGTAATGAAGCTGTTCAACAGATTCTCAATGGTAATAATGCTTTTTCTATTCCATGTCAATATAGCTGTCTTTTGACAAATGTAGTTTTGGTTCCTAAAAGCAGCATTTGAATCGGCTTTGATTTTTTTTTTTTTTTTTTTTTTTTTTTTTTTTTTTTCCCAGACAATGTTCCTACACGTAACTCTGATGTGGACTACAGATTTCTTGAGGCAGCCAAAGCAGGAGATCTTGACACAGTGCAGGTGAGTTGGTACACCGATGATCTTTTTTATTATTATTATTATTCCTGCAGAAGTGTAACAACTATATTTGTTATCTTCGACATATACCTTAATTTCCAGTCTATAAGCCCCACCCACAAAATTTAGACGAAAAACAAGATTTGTTCTTATATAAGCCGCACATATCCACGTCATAAAGTGGCATATTGTGGCGCGCACGAGTCCATGAGGACCAGTCAGATTCTCCTGTATCCAGGTACATCTCTGCTTTTATGTTACATTTTCTTTTTGTTTTCATTCATAACAGGGTTTGCAATCTTGGCAGTATATTTATGGTGTTGATTGAATAATTCAAAATCCAACAATGTTTTACATTTGGTTGTAGTAGAAACTGTGATTGGTGTTGCTCAAGTGCAACGACAGTTACAGGGTTAGCAAACGGCGTGTTTTGGTTGTTTCCTGAACTTTTTTTGCCCTTTTGATGGACTATCTTGGTAATAGTGCTTTCCGATTGACATTACTACTTTACTCACTACTACAATCGGTAGGAGTTCTGAAGTATAGGAGATGCCACGAGATTAGAACATGACCACACCAAGCACCACAGGAAATGTAGGTTTTAGCCACATATTACCCACAGGGTTCAAAGTTTTGAGAAAAAGGAGGCTTCTCACTTCGCCCACCAGTTGCAACTCCCTACTTGTCTTCTTTAAATTATCACTTGAGGCTGATTACAATATTTAATGCAGTGGTTCTTAACCTTGTTGTAGGTACCGAACCCCACCAATTTTATATGCCTATTCACCGAACCCTTCTTTAGTGAAAAATAAAAAAAATTTCAAATTCAAGACATACGGTAGGTATATGTTTGTTTACTGGTGCACAAAATGACGGAGACAGGACGCTGACTCCCATCACGGTCCGTGATACATGTGAATCCATGCTGTACATGTTCGTCCGACCACTTTCTATTTTTGCTCGACATAGTATGGATTAAAACGAATGAAATCACACGACGTACTACAGTTACACATTGACTACTTGATGACTACTTGATGGTGCGTTTCATTTGTACTCGGAACTGGGAAGTCGGAGTGAGACTGACGTAATCTGAGTTAAAAGCGTTCCAGTTCCCAAGTCAGAAAAACTTTACAGTATAGCAATATTGTTTATAAATTATTTATTGATTATTTACCGTTTACACACGAGGCAGCCATCATTGATTGTTAACTCAGAGGTGGTGTGCATGCTCTGACTTCCAAGTTGAACATTCCGACTTCGGGGGGCATTTCAGTCGGGCGTTCCCGCTAGGGACTCGGAAATTCCAACTTCCAAGTATAAATGGAACGCATCATGAGCGCGCTAAATTCTTTGCAGCACTAATAATCACAATGAGATTATCTGCAGCCAGTGATGGCTAAGCGGGGGCGTGTCATCACGAATTGACACGATGGGTCCGGTGTGTCTTAACCTCCGTAGCGGAGGCTCCGGCAAACCCCTGGGACCGACTCACCGAACCCCTAGGGTTCCATCGAACCCAGGTTAAGAACCACTGATTTAATGTTATGATGTCTTTGTGTGGCAGCAACTGTGCACCCCTCAAAATGTGAACTGTCGGGATTTGGAGGGCCGCCACTCCACTCCACTCCACTTTGCTGCTGGTTACAACAGAGTGGCTGTAGTTGAATACTTACTTCACCACGGAGCTGATGTTCATGCCAAGGACAAGGGGTGTGTTTTTTGCAACTGTCTACAAAAATACCTAGTACACCATCTTTCTCGTAAGGCAGTGGTTACTTTTGTTTCTTCTTCCACCAGTGGCCTGGTTCCGCTGCACAATGCATGCTCGTACGGCCACTACGAAGTTGCTGAGTTGCTGGTCAGACATGGAGCCTCAGTCAATGTTGCTGACCTGTGGAAGTTTACACCACTTCACGAAGCGGCAGCCAAGGGCAAATATGAGATCTGCAAGCTACTGCTCAAAGTGAGAATCCTTCCGTTAATTATGGTTGAATTAGAATTAGGAGAAGGGATCATAGTTTTCTTGCAAAACTTGGATTTTAAAAAATATTTGTAATCTTGATGCAGCATGGAGCGGATCCCTCTAAGAAGAACCGTGATGGCAACATGCCACTGGACATGGTGAAAGATGGAGACACTGACATCCAGGATCTGCTTAGGGGTGATGCTGCCCTGCTGGATGCAGCCAAAAAAGGTTGCCTGGCCCGTGTCCAGAAACTTTGCTCCCCAGAGAACATCAACTGCAGAGACACTCAGGGCCGCAACTCCACACCACTTCATCTTGCGGGTATATGAGCTGCTTCGTTATTGTCACACTTTAGTCCTCATGTTTACAGAAGGCTAATTGTCAACTGGCAAAGTGGCTTATTGGTACTTTACTGATAGCTGTTGAACTGGAGGTGCTATGATGTGAGTTATATTTGACTGCTAACTGTCCAATGTCTTCGCTGATATTCCACTGGTTTGACTGTTTGTCAAGATGTCCACTGAGTTTCTATAGAAACCCAGCATATTTGAACATTTGGCTGATCCCATTTTGCTACACCTCTCTGACAGTGTCAATCAAAATTGATCATTAATCTTAGCAGGTTATTTAACACATGTTGTGTATTGGGTCTCATGAGATTGTGCAGGTGTACCAATTTAAGTTTATGATCAGTCGATCCGCTTGTTGAGAATGTTCAACCGATTCCCATCTCTTCTCTTCAGCGGGTTACAACAATCTTGAAGTGGCTGAGTACCTGTTGGAGCATGGGGCTGACGTCAACGCACAGGACAAGGGAGGCCTTATTCCTCTCCATAATGCTGCCTCCTACGGCGTGAGTGTCTACTCGCAAATCTGAAAGACACAACTCTAAATAATTGCCTCCTTTCGTACATTTAAAAATCTGACCTTGGTTGTTTTTATTGTCTTCCCCGCCCCGACAGCATGTTGACATTGCAGCTCTGCTTATCAAGTACAACACATGTGTGAATGCCACAGACAAATGGGCATTCACACCCCTCCACGAGGCAGCCCAGAAGGGTCGCACACAGCTCTGTGCACTCCTGCTAGCTCATGGGGCTGATCCAACCATGAAGAACCAAGAGGGCCAAACAGCCCTGGACCTGGCCACGGTAACATTAACATATGACCAGTTTCTCTCTTCCATGTAGTTTTATGAAGGGTAATTGATACACCTAACAACATATATATCACAATTTCATATTGTTTTACTGTGTCATGTTATAAGTAGGGCTGTGAATCTCAAGGTACCTCACGTTACGATACGATTTGCAATACATGGCTCACGATAATGATGTCTTGACACGGTGATGGGGTGAAACAAAACCAAAAAAAAATATTTCATAGTTCATATTTTGCAGCCTTCAGCTGGGATAGGCTCCATCTTATTCGTCACTCTAATGAGGACAAGCGGTATAGAAAATGGGTGGGTGGTATTTTGCAGCATATTTTAACCAGGATACAACTATCAATTGTGCAAAAACAAAGACAGTTTTAGTGCAACATAACTGTAAAACTGGATTTTATTTTAAGTGTCAGTGTGACAGTGGCGGTATTTTAATCTCATTCAGAAAGCCCAACATCTCATTCAAGATTCAAGAGTTTTATTGTCATATATGCACAGTAAAACTGGTGGTTCTACTATGCAATGAAATTCTTGTTCTGTTCATTCTCCCAAAAAAGAAAGAAAGAAAGAAAAACACAAGAAAATGAATAAGAACAGAAGAAACATTAATACCAATAAATTAAGCAACAACACAACAACAACAACATAAGAGACATTAATACAAATAAATAAATTAATAAAGTGCTATGAGTGTGTGCGTGTGTTACGTGTGTGAGTGCTTTGTTGAGAATGTCTCTCAAGTAGATCAAATCTATTAAGTAGATGAAGCTTAAAAAAAATAAATATTTAGTGTGGAATCAGTGGAAAGAGACAGACAATGATCCGGATAAGTTTGAGCAGTTCCACAATGACAATAAATGACGTAAACTAAACACGTTTCTTGATTGAATAACATGACATTTGAACAGAAAAAAAAAATCAACATTTCTCTTACCATATACATGTCTTTCATGCTTCCTGTGTGTTGTATTTTTATGAGACACTTGTTACATCCTGCAAAGCCAGCGTCATCCACACTGTAAAAGCCAAAGTGAGTCCACACTTTTGATTTCAACTATACTGGCTCATCTTTTTGTTTAACTTCACCACCCGAATCCGCCATTGGGTAGCATTTGTTTTTATTTTCTTCCTCTGCTTTGTTTTCTTCTGTTACTTCTGCCCAATTTTCTGCCACTCTCGTGAGGAGCTCCTCATCCTCTTTACAGCGGCTGTATTTTAATAATTATAAAAACATACACTGCGAGAGCGTATTGATAATCCATTGGAGGGTTAAATCATGCGATAGTTCACGACATCGATATTTCGTCACACCCATAGTTACAAGTCATATGATAAGTGATAATCCTGCCCTTTGACTCCCAACTGGAACACTTTCTGTTGCTTCCCCAATAGGCTGATGACATACGAGCCCTCCTTATGGACGCCATGCCACCAGACTCTCTCCCCAGTTGCTTCAAGCCACAGGCCACAGTGGTCAGCGCCGCTGTCATCTCCCCGGCCTCCACACCATCCTGCTTATCTGCTGCCAGCAGCATAGACAACCTGGCTGGACCCCTAACTGAGCTGGCCAGCGGTGCTGCTGCTGGGAACTCAGGAGTAGCAGACGGAGCAACAGGCACTGACCGCAAGGAAGGAGAAAGTACGAGTTTTGAAACATTATGTTTGGTCCTAGTTGGCAAAATTTACAAAAATGCAAAAAGGGTTGTGTTTTTTTTTTTTTTTTTTGTAAACACTCAACATATTTCCCTGAATAGTGACAGTGCTGGACATGAATATAAGTCAGTTCTTGAAGAGTCTTGGTCTGGAGCACTTGAGGGACATTTTTGAAAGAGAGCAGGTGAGTAATGAAAGGTGCTGTATTGAAATGAGACAATTTTGTGTATCACACAAATATAGGCACCAACTGTTGCATTCAACACACTTGAGCTTTGGAGAAACCTTACTTAAACTCTTGTCAAACTGACAGTCATTAATAAGAAAAGATGAAGCTGATTTTACTTGCCGTTTCTTTTCATTGTAGATCACTTTGGATGTCCTTGTTGACATGGGCCACGAGGAGCTGAAAGAGATCGGCATCAATGCCTATGGTCACAGACACAAACTTATCAAAGGTGTAGAGAGGCTGCTGGGTGGCCAGCAAGGTACGAACACATCTTCAAGGTCATTACCATTTGTAAATTCTTCTGTTGAGCAACTTACCATGTTTTTCTCGTTGTTTTTCCCCAGGTGCCAACCCATATCTGACATTCCACTGTGCCAACCAGGGCACTATCCTCATAGACCTGGCTCCAGATGACAAGGAGTATCAGTCTGTAGAGGAGGAGGTAAGTCACTGTTGGATGGTGTGCCACAGTAGAGCTGCATTATGTAATAATGGTGCAATATGTAATAATGTAATACATTTTCATGTCTTAATGTAATAATTTTGTAGTAATTGCCGCATTTAGTGAAAAAAAATTCTGGAACGCGTTTTGTAATAAATTTTGCCGCATTTTGTAATAAGTTATTACGTATTGCAAAACTTATTACAAAATGCGGATGCTGCACTTTTTGGGAAGCAAGATGTAACACTTTTTAATTACAAAAAACATTATGTTGTTGCTAACATGTCAGCTTATTTAGAATTCATTTTAATAAACTAGTAGTATGTTTCATTGGTCAAACCTAAATCAAATGTAACTAATTGATTATAATGGAGAATTTGTTGGCAAGCTAGAGACAAAAGCTACACTGATTAGGAATTACTGACATGTAGCCTTTGTCTCTAGCTTTCCCTTGGTCCCGTGAGTCCAGTTCTAGTCAAATTTCCATGAGGAGGAACGTACTTCCGATTAGTTGCTGGGGCCACTTAAGGAAAGAGTTTGGCTTCACAAAACAATATGCGTTCAAAATGCCTCTTCGAAAAAAATCAGACCTCACAAATCTTTCGGTGTTAATTTTATCTCCCGCTGTATCCCTGCGCACTGTCGCCTCTCCATTCTTGTGTGTGTGAGATGACGACGCTCGCTGCTTCTTCCGCGATGGAGCCCCGCTGCCATCTTGTTTACGTGTGTGTTCCACAGTGGAAGAAAAATATGCTTTTAAAGATTTTGTCATGGTTGTTCAAATCAAGTATTCAAGATTCAAGATTCAAGATTAAACATTTTTATTGTCTCTTTTTTTCCCCACAGATGCAAAGCACCATCAGAGAGCACAGAGATGGAGGCAATGCAGGCGGTGTCTTCAGCAGATACAACATCATCAAGGTCTGAATTGTATTTTTACACATTTTAATCAACAGTTGTGTTACATGGAGTTTTTAAATGTTAATATTTGACTCACAGATCCAAAAAGTGGTGAACAAGAAGTTGAGGGAGCGTTACACACATAGGCAGAAGGAGATTGCAGACGAGAACCACAACCATCACAATGAGCGCATGTTGTTTCATGGTACGCACACCTGCTTTTATTTCTTTCTTTTTTTTCTCTCTCTCTGGTCTTTTAAATCTCTGTAAATACTTTATGAATTTTTATGACAGTTGCTTTTTGAGAGGTTATAAACTGTGTTGAACTTCTGTGCTGTTGATGCATACAGCATGCAACATGCATGAACCTTGAAAAAAGGTCTCTCCTCCATGAGGTGACATCTATATTCTCACAGGTCTATTGTGTATCAACTTGAAATATGTCTTCCCTCAGGTTCCCCATTCATCAACGCCATCATCCACAAAGGCTTTGATGAGCGTCATGCCTATATCGGAGGAATGTTTGGAGCAGGTATTTACTTCGCTGAGAACTCCTCCAAGAGCAATCAGTACGTTTACGGCATTGGCGGAGGCACAGGTTGTCCGACACACAAAGACCGGTCCTGCTACCTGTGCCACAGGTGAGCTTGGCTAATCTTGAAGGAGTTTTAAAAGATAAATGAATGAAAAGGTCACAAAGGTTTGGTTGCCCTCTTCTTTTAGTGGACCATTGTCCAACTCTTGCTTTTTTTTGCTATTTGCAGGCAGATGTTGTTCTGCAGGGTGACTCTAGGAAAGTCCTTCTTACAGTTCAGCGCTATGAAAATGGCCCACGCTCCCCCAGGACACCACTCTGTGATCGGGCGGCCCAGCGTAAATGGCTTGGCCTATGCAGAATATGTGATCTACAGAGGAGAGCAGGTACATTTGTAATTCAAAAGTGAGAATCACAGAAAATGTACGCTATCCCAATTAACGTTTTTCTCTGAAATTCCCTCAGGCCTACCCAGAGTACCTCATAACCTACCAGATCTTAAAGCCAGAGAGTGCGGCCCAGTCTGCTGCAGGAGCTGAACAGAAGTCATAGTTACTCACTCACACACCGACTAAATGCTATTATTTTGTCTTTTGTACTGACAATGCATAAAAGGTGTTTTTTCCAGTTTTCCCCCTAGTGGGCTCCATGGTGACCAGTGTTTTGTGAGTAGATATGCTGTATAATTCTCTTCTACACGTCTTTTTTCACTTCCTGTGCATCAGCTGCATGTTAACACATGAGCATGTGAGGCCCAGTAGTGTGTGTGGGTTACTTATCTTGGTAGTTTGCTACACTTTTAGCCTCATGCCTAAAGACGGTGGAGAATTACCAACGTCTCATATCTCTTCACACATGCACTCTTTGAAATATGTGGACTGTGAATACAGCCATATCTGGATTCATGCTGTACAGAGGATTTAACGTGAACACTACAAAAGGTCATTGACAGTTATTATCCTGTAATGTTGACTGAGAACTTTCAGGACAACACTGCTGACTGTTTTCAGTGCTTTTTAGTTGGGTTGCACATGCTGTAGGGAAGGTTGAAATACATGTATTAGTCTGTCTGAGAGTACACTCAGTAACACAGCTTGTTTGCAATATAAAACCTAAGAGGATGAGGTATATGCTACACATATGGATGCTGTACATTCAAAGCATTATGTATGACACAATATCTTAGTGTTGAAACATGCTTGTGATGTTTTAAAACCCGATAGCCAGTGAACTCATCGGTGTATCCCGCTCTCACCGTCTTTGCAAAGACATCCCATGCATAAGGATTTGCACTTTTACATAGATACCTATTTAAGTTATTTTGAATTTAAAAGCATTTTCAGGAAAAATAATATTTGTACAGGTTGTGTAAATGGTTGTTTATAACTGTTTAACAGTGTCTTGAGTTGAACATGAAATGTGGATTTTTTTTTTCCTTTCATGCCTTCTTGAATTTCCTTTTTTTAAATAAATGTCACATTAACAGCTTGTTGTACCTTTTCATTGAATGTTGGCGATCCATTTCCTTGCAGAATAATTACAATTAAATGATCAAGCTATTGCATTTAAATCTTGTCCATCTGACAAGTAGCTAATCATGGTTACAGAAGGATTGAAAATCTTGAGGGATATTGTTGCATTGTTCTTGCCACTATTGTTGCACAGGTCTTGTATTGCAATATCCGCCAGCTCAGAAATGTTTTGCACAGGTTTAATTTGTAATCAATTTTTTCCCAGTTCCAGTAGTACGTTACTGAACGTAAAGACAGACCTGGAAGCACCCACAATAACTGCTTACTAGTTCTTTGCAGAGTTGTGATATGTTGTGCATTCTAACAAGGGAAAATTTAATTATATATTTATTGTATCGTGTAGTTTGCTTGTTTTCCCTGTGTCTGTGTGGGTTTCTCTGGCTACATCCCAAAAGCATGCATGTTGGATTAGTTGGACCCTACTGTAAATTTTCCGTAGCTGTGAATGTGAATGTTTGTCTGCGGGTCATGTCTTTGACCGTTCCAGGGTGTAGCCTGCGTCTCACTGAAATCAGCTGGGACAGCCTCCAGTTTATCCGTGACCTTGATGAGGCCAAGAGGTATAGACCACATGTGTCAAACTCGCTGCAGGTTTTCTCTCCAACAAGTTTCTTCAGCAGGTGATTTAATTGATGAGCTCCTTCCCTCAAACTGAAGGTGTTGATCATTAAAATCACCTGCTTTAGTCACTGGCTGGAAAGAAAACCTGCAGTGTCTCGGCCCTCCATGGCCCGAGTTTGACACCCCTGGTATAGACGATGGTTTTTGTTCAATAAATCTGCAAAGCGATTTCTCAAGAGTTGTCTCGGTCTTTCACTAGTTGAAGCTGTTAGGAAACAACCTCCATCGACGTCTTTAATAACCACCTGTGTATTTGTGTATTAAATTCATATAATAAAACTTTTTGACTAAGTTTAAGAGTAAAAAATAAACAAACGCGTCGCGGACAATATACGTCATCACGTTCGGTTGACTACGACAACCGCTTCCCACTACACTTCAATAGAGTTTAGTTTGGGTCCTTCATTTTGTTAAAACCTACATACTTTTGATTTTTTTCTCTACAAACTTTGGTATAAGCTTTCGAGTGGACTATTGAAATGCTCTTTTCATGTATTTTCGATTTGGGGGTTTGACAGAGCTTCCATGCGCCTTCCCAGAAATGCAGCGGAAAACACTGCTTGTCTGTGCTTTTCTAATATTCATCACGGATTACTCTTACGCTTCCTTTGTCATCACCGTTGACCTCGGAAGACCGATAGCACAACTGAAACACTTCTGGAGAAGCACTGGTTTCTGGTAAATTGTGTGTGTGCTTGTGAGTACGTGTGTGTGTATATAAATATATAGATATAGATATCTCAGCATTCTTCTCAGCAACAACAATACTGCAGAGAAAGCATTGTCTGAGTCATTCTACATTTATCTAACTTGGATAACTGCCCTGTATAAAAGCAGTCAGGGAGGTGTTCATTTATCAGTGTGTTAATTACTGTGGTGTTTTTTTGAAATGGTATACTGTAGAACTGTACTCCATCATACTAAGAGGTGTAGGCTAAAATGTTGATTTTTTTTTTTTTTACTTGACTGCAAATATGCATATTGTTAGTATAATGTAGTGTAATTGTACTCCACTGCAAGCCATAACAAAACCTCGCTGACAGTGGCAAACAATTAAAGTTGTAAAGGTAATTTAACTCTTCTTAAAATATCAGAACCGAATGACGTGTGTGATGCTATAAATGTTGTGCATTAAACAATCTGTACGTGTTGTGTGTAGCCCTCCTCTCCCTCACACTCAGGCTCACCAGTATGACTTGAGCATTGACCAGCAACAGAACCTGGCCTACGTGGGCTCTGTCCCCCATGGAGGAATTCAACAGGTCAGAATACACTGGATGTTGGAGCTGGTCACTGGACAGTAAGTGATACAGCAGCTGCTCATCCATGCTTGCTATTATTATGAGATGTTGGCATCAGTGTCTACTTTTGTCCTTTCAGAGATATTGGAGGACAACCCCATTACAATTTTACAAAACTGGACCAGCTGATTAGACTGTTATGGATTAATGGACTCCAGCCAGGTACTGTACCTATTCACCAGGCTGCAGAACTTACTGTCACATCTGTAATTCATCTCTCTTATAATTAATTTGTGGGAAAATTTGTGCTTTGGCCCTTTTTCCACTTATAAATCCACAAGCTGTGGACACTACCTCTGGTGGGGCTCCGGTGTTGGGGGGCGCTGGGGGTATCACCTCTGGGGGGTTGGGTGGGCCGGACTGGGCATCCTGGCGGGCCGGGTAGGGCCTGTGGTGTGTCCTGCGGCCTGTGGCTCGCCCGAGCCTGGGCTGTGGTGGGTGGCCAGTGTCCTTGGTCCCCCCCTGCTCGGTTTGGGCGACGTTGGGGTATGGGGCCCCGTCGTTCCTGTTCCACTGCACCACCTCACATACATATAGGACTTAGGGGGTGGCCTACGGTCGGGCGTGGTGGGGGAGGGGAGCTGCCTTGCGGGGCTCTTTTGCCTCTGCCGTGCCACTGACCTGTTGCCCCCCAATTTAATCGCAGAGTAGACACTTAGGGTTGGGGGGGCTGGTCAGGAGAGGGGCCCTCCGAGCGGCAGCTGTCCCCCGATTTTAATTGCATCATTAGCTATCATTCACGTACACCCCTATCATATACATGCACACAGATACACCCCTCAGGGACACAGAGACCAGCTCTTCATAGCTGTCCTCTTTTATTTTATTTAATTTATTTATTATTTTTTAATTGCATAATAGACACAATCACACCTTATCACATACACGGGTGGAGCGGGTTGGATTGGGGTGCCTCGTGCCTGTTCCGCGGCGCCTGCCCGCCAGGGTCGGGGGTGTGGCCGGGAGCCTGGCCGTCGCGGTGACTTGCCCGGGGTGGCCTGGCTTGTGGGATGCCTTTGTCTGGTTTGCCTGCCTTTCCCTGGGGTGGCCCTCTGGGCCTGTTGATGCCGGGGCTTGCGCCGGGGGGGCGGCTTGCGGTGCTTCCCCTGGACTCACACGTGCCGCGGGCGCCTCTGTGCTATTGGGGCGGGTTCGGCGGTCTCCGGGGGGCGGTGCCGATGCTGCGGGTGGCCCGTGTGCCGCCGCGGGGGCTTGTGGTTGCTGCGCTGCGGCGGATGCTGGGGCGCCGAGCCGACTGGTGGCTTGGGGCTTGGTCATGCTTGCGGGTACTGTGGGCCGGGGTGGCGGGGGGGGGCGGGGCTTCCAGCGTGGGCGGGCTTCTTTCCAGTTGTGGGGGCGTCTCTGGGCCTACCGGTTTGTGGCCCTCGGTACTCGTCTGCCTCTGTGGGGTGTGATCTCTCGCTGGTCTCAGGGGTTGGCTGTCCTCCGGCCCACCGGCGCCCTGTCTTTGGCTGGGATTACCTCTCTTCGGCTCCTTGCTGGTCTTCCCGGGGGGGATGGCTCTCTGGGCTGGCTCTTCGGGCACTGATCTTTGTGCTGCCTGCCCCTGTGGGCCTGGTGGCCTTCTGGCGGCGGGGGCTCGGCCTGGCTATTTGGGGCGGGGCTCTCTGGGAGGTGGAGTGTGGCCCCTTTCCTTTCATGCATTTTCAGTGACAATTACACACCCACACATTCTTGCACCTTTATATATATGAAGTCTTCCCCACATACAGAGATACCTGTACATATGCACACTCACAGTACATACGTACTTCCCCACATTACTCACTGAGTTAACCAGGGTGTTATTATGTTGTTGGTTTTATTACAGCGACGGTGATATCAGCAGTATGACTGTAGTTTTTTTTACAATGATGTGCATTACAGTAATTATCATTCTGTTCACTATCATAGATAATCATTTCATTACTACAATTATGGTTTCCCTCATTATTAGGGTTTGTATTATCAATTGTAAATATTGGGAGATGGTCACTAATATCATTAATCAATAATCCACTAATTGCCGTATTATCCATGTCATTGGTGAATATGTTGTCAAGGAGAGTAGCAGAATTAGATGTAATCCTAGTGGGTCTGTTGATTCTGAGGGAAAAAGCTCATACTGTACATTGTATCGACAAATTCATTTGTAGGTTTATGGTAATTGGTATTTAAAAGGTCAATGTTCCAATGTACACATATAAAAACTGTTTTGTTACCTATATTTGAAAACATACTTTCCATCCATTCATTGAAGGTTCCAATACTACAGTCTTGTGTTCTATATATACAGCTCACGATAATATTTTTTGTATTTTTCTTGCACATTTCCATTGATATACATTCAATAACATTATCCACCACTGTTTTCGCTATTTTTATGTGTCAAATCATAACCCTCCATTTCAAATCTCTTCCTCCTTCACCATTGAGCCATGTTTCTGATATTGTTATTATATTGAAAGGTTGTGAAAAAGTATTCAGACAGTCCTTAATTTTTTTTTAATTTGCTTTGAAAATTCCATCCATGCATCCATTTTCTATACCGCTTCATCCTCATTAGGGTCGCGGGGGCATGCTGGAGCCTATTCCAGCTGACTTCAGGTGACAGGCGGGGTACACCCTGGACTGGTCGCCAGCCAATCGCAGGGCACATATAGACAAACAACCATTCACACTCACATTCATACCTATGGACAATTTAGAGTCACCAATTAACCTCACCTGCATGTTTTTGGGATTTTGGGAGGAAGCCGGAGTGCCCGGAGAAAACCCACGCGCACACGGGGAGAACATGCAAACTCCACACAGAAATGCCCAGGGGAGAATCGAACCCAAATCTTCCCGATCTCCTGGCTGTTCCTGTATTGGCCAACGTGACCACCGTGCGGCCTGCTTTGAAGATTCTACTGTTAAAATGAATAATTGATAATTTACCCATGGATTTAATATCCTGTTTGTATTGATCATCTGTATAGTAGCAGCAATTATTGTTTATGGTGGAGAAAAAAAATGATTGTCTCTGTCTATATCCTGTTCCACGTCCAGAGCGTTGTGATCAGTATATTCAAAAGTTTTCAGTTCCAATTGTTCATATTCACTTGTCCTCTGTGTACTGGAATTATGTTTTTCATGACCCCTGGTATGTCCTGAGTTCTGTTGTGCGTGAAGTCATGGTTGTGTTTTGTTTGTTACCTCTGTATACAGTCCAGTCCATACTATGATGATGCAGTAATCTAAAACAATCGTGACATTCATTGAAATTTGTCCAGTTCAGTGATGCTTCGTATGCAGATCACTCTGGCTTCCTCGGGGTGTCCCATTCAGTTTTATGAATACTTTGCAATTACTGTAAATATCCATGTATTTTTTCCTGTTTTTTGAGGTGTCATGTTTTCCAGGCTATATCAGAATTGTGTTTGGCAAGGTGCTCGTTCATAAAGACATCTGTTCCCTTCAGCTTTCTCCCTTGTTTCAGCAGGGCGACTTTGTATTTCCTGTTTGTGAACCTGAGAGCTATGGCTGCTTTTTTACCATCATTTCTCCTGGGCAGTGGGTGGCAGGCCTCGATGTTATTGCAGTCCAACTCAATCCCCTTGGACTATAGAAATTCGGCCACCTGTTTCTCCGTGGAGATAACGTCCTGCTCACCGGGCTCACCCCCTTCATTCGCCTTCGTCACCGCCCGCGCATATGGGGTTTGATTCTGAGCCCGGTGACAATCGCATCATTCACCCTGGTGTACTGTTCCAGGTCTGCGACTCTGCTTTCCAGAGCGTTTTGTATTCGCAGTCGCTTTACTTCTCTGACCAAATCCATGATATCTTCTGGTGTCTCCCAGCAGCAGAAAGCTCCTCTGTGATGAAGTTTAGAGACTGTTTTATCTCCTGTACTTCTTCCAACGATGGGGTTTTCTTCTGAGGCATATTGCGTTTTTACCACTTACCTGGATCTAGGCTAAAAGCAAGCCACACCGGGTAATCACAACTTGTCTTGGTCATGATGTCGAAAAGTTCCCATGCTTTCAAACAAACAAGCTTCCAGGCCGCTATCAAGCCGCTGTACAGAGCGAGGTGAGCAGCTCTCTGATCCCTATCACTGATGATCAAAGCGACTGGTCGTCAAAATCTCGGTGTCGGATCAAAAAGTCAACTTAATGTATCAATGTCCCACGGCTGGGGACATAAATATGCACAGGCCGCCTCACTTCTCTACGGTGTGTCTGCATTGTGGGCTTGGATGGAACCTGAAAAGCTTGTTGACACCAGCTGCATTTAGAAATTTAACAAATATAACACCGTGAACTATTTACAATTTTCACATTTGGAACTAAACTGTGTGTGTGCCTGTGCATCCGTTAAAATTTCCCTACAATGTGTAACCTTCTGCACGCTAAACTCCTCTATGCTCTTCCACTTCCTTCTTGCTGTCAAGTGTGTTTTACAGGCAAATGATCCATGCCGAGCTCTTGTCAGATACAATTCTGCCACCTTGTGGCCGTTTTTATGGCCTGGAAGTGCTCTAAACGTGACATCTATTAGTGTGCAGTATATAGTATATATAGTAGTATAGTATACAGTATATATAGTATACAGTAGACGCCCCTACAACGTAAATAATCCGTTTCGAAAACCTTTATGTTATAGGGTTTTTATGTTTTACGAAGCGTAAAATACATGTAAATAGCCTAATCCGTTCCAAGATCTTCCCAAACTCACCCCTTTGGCACTTCAAAATATTCAAAGTCCACCAAATATGCTGGGAAAATATAAGAAAACGTTAGCATAAACATAGTACAGTAACATTCCAATATAAAATAAGGTAATAAATAAGATTACTGTAAATGAATAAAACTGAAAAACAAAAACAATCCTACCGTTCACGAGATGTCTTGATCAGGAGCGCAAGTGGAGGCAGGAAGGAGGAGGAGGACTAGCCTGAGTCGAAACGCGACTCAGAGAGTCTAAGAGTCAGCTGGTCTCACAGACAAACGCACACGCACTACACGATAATGCTGTTTGCAAAATTTTAATTTGTAACTTAACTTAATTGTTTAAGTTAGTTTCAGGGGGACTACGAAGAGGAAGGAGTTTGAAGGGACAAGCCTGTCTCTCACACAAACTCACGTACGTGCTGTATAACTCAGCCAATGAGATGAGAGCGTAGGCGGTGCCCTGATAATCAGCCAATGAGATGAGAGTGTAGGCGGTGCCCCAATAATCAGCCAATGAGATGAGAGTGGAGGCGGTGCCCCGTAAATCAGCCAATGAGAGCGTGATGCGTCAGAAGGTGTCACCAAGTGTTAGTCTGAACTTGCACCGACTTGAGGCATTAATAAAATTGATTGAAAAAAAAAAGATTTGCACTGACTTGACGCTTTATGTTATATGGAATTTCTTCTGTAATACGATGCAAAAACTTTACATAAATTCTTTATGTTCAGTGGAATTTATGCAAAAGGAGGTTTATGTTATGCGAAGTACTACTGTACTTCTTTGGTATTGAACGAGTTAATAAGTGTGTGAGGCATGTTATCATGCTTAGTGTCAGTGTTTTTGGGTGCGTTCATCAAGTTTTTTTGCTATTTGTTGGGGGTCTTGGAATGTAACCAAGCAGGGATATACTTTATGATGGGTTTGTTCCCTTTAGCGGCATGTTCAACACGCTACTAGAGGTGACTGATGTTGGTAAAAATTGATGAACATAAACACACTTTTTTTTCCCCTTTCCTTTCAGGATTTGAACTAATGGGCAGCGTCTCAAACTACTTCAACAACTTTGAAGACAAAGCTCAAGTGTTCAAGTGGAAAAATCTGGTTTATCTCATAGCCAAGAGGTACATTGGTGAGTTAGTATGGATTATTATTGTGGACTGCACGATGGCCTGTCACTTGTGGAGACTGTTGACTGTGACTTCCAGACAGATATGGGCTAGGAAGTGTTTCTCAGTGGAACTTTGAAACATGGAACGAGCCCAACAACCACGACTTTGATAATGTCAGCATGTCAATTCAAGGTAAATACATGTTAATATCATATGTTGGTCATTCATAAATTGTCCATACATGTGAATGTGGGTGGTGTTTGTCTATGTCTGATGATCAGTCCAGTGTGTACACGGCCACTCGCTCACCCATGACCCTAATTAGGACAAACAGTGTTGAAAATGGATACCAAAATATGGTAAATCATTGTCAGTGTGATGTTTCACTACGTAATCTACACCACTACCAACCACCACTCTCCTCAGGATTCCTCAATTACTATGATGCCTGCTCAGAGGGTCTATGGGCTGCCAGCAACCTGCTGAGGCTTGGAGGTCCAGGAGACTCCTGTCACTCGCCCCCACACTCACCTTACTGTTGGGCAATGCTTCAGCACTGCTACAATGGCACCAACTACTTCACTGGAGAGACAGGGGTCCGAATTGACTACATAGCTCTGCATAAGAAGGTGCGCTTCTCTTTTCTGTGAGAAAAATATTGTGCACTCAGTTGTTGATAACACAAGAATTGTGCTGCTGTCATGCTTAAAGGGGCCTATTATACTAATTTCCAGGCCTTTGTATTGAGTTCTGGACTCTTATAGAGCATCTACACACAATAACACGCACAGAAAGCTTTCTAGGTCTTCCGGACTCTTCACCTCTTCCTGCAGTGTTTCCTTGGGCTTTCCTGCCTCCCGCCCAAACGGTCTGTGTAAATTACTCCACCCCCGGCCCTCCTTCAGGTACGCCTCCCGCCGAGCCCACTCCGCTGTGGTTGGTCACACTCCCAAACGCTCCCGAGGACTTCCGGACAGCTGCCGAACCCCTTTTGTCCGATTACTTACACAAAATAAACACAATTAGAATACAACATTGTAACAACATTTATAGGTCAGAAAAGAGGAAAAGCATAATAGGTCCCCTTTAACATAAAATACAAGGGCAATAATGTTGCTATGGCAACAGTCTTAATTTGGCATTCTTCTGTCCTCTAGGGAGGAGGCTACTCCATGCCCATCCTTCAACAGGAGATTCAGACGGTGGAGGAGATCCATCAGCGTTTCCCTCGGTTCTACGGCCTACCTGTGTACAATGATGAGGCTGATCCACTTGTGGGCTGGTCCAGGCCTCAGGAGTGGAGAGCAGATGTGACCTACGCTGCTATGGCAGTGAAGGTGAGTTGCAGGGCGGGACCAGGGCAACAAGATGCATTTAAATAGGTAAATGTTAACATAATTATCATCATCATCATAAATAATCCACCGTGTAACACAACAATGCATCACTGGTTCAATGGAACAGTAGCCTTCTGCCTGAGCTACACGCTGTTATTGGCGTTTGGACTATTTGGTGCCTTTCCTGACTGCAAATTTTGGCCATTAGTTATTAAAAAAACAGATATTAGACAAGAACATATACAACAAAATGATTAAAAATGGCTCTAGGCAAGCAGACTACACTCAATATATTATATAGTGTAGATGAAAATCAAATATGGAAGAGAAAATAACTGATGCCTTGTTATTTGAGGACTGGAATACAGGAGATCTCTGGTTTTCAGGAGGGTTATTGTCCTGGACCACCATCGAATGGCGAAAAACCTTCGTTTATTGCGATTAATTGGTTCCAGACCCTATCGGAGGCAATTTTATGATGCAAATGTATTACTCTTGAGCGCATATTGAGAAGCCAAACTATTTACTTAAATGGCCCCAGAAACTACGCGGAACTACGTTCCTCATCACAGAAATCCGACCATAACTGGACTCAAGGGACCACGTTGTGGGTAAGTCACTGCTGATGTACTACACTGCTGATGGGGATGCCATCCGAACAATCCCTTTAATCGGTTAACTACTGAACAAACAAGGAGTCAATACTGGCAACAAAACTGCCTATCTTATTTAAAAATGGCACGTATGGCGTGGCAAGACTGAACAGATGGTTCAGAGGTTTCTACAGTCGAGAATGAGGTCCATAAAAGCATACTTGGATGAGTTTGGTGTGGAACTAAACTGTGTGTGTGCCTGTGCATGCGTTAAAATTTCCCTACAATGTGTAGGGAATGACCTAGAACAGAGATTGTCCTCTATCAGGTTGAATATTAGTGGCCTCCAACCTCACACTCCAACATTTTGGAGGAAGTCTTAGCAAATGTGTGTGTTGTGTAAGTTCATCATGACTCTTCCCTTCAACAGGTGATCAGCCAGCACCAGGATCTGAAAATAGCAAACAACACCATGAACTACACTCTTTTGAGCAATGACAACGCCTTCCTCAGCTATCACCCACACCCCTTCACTCAGCGCACACTGACCGCTCGCTTTCAGGTGAACAATACCCAGCCTCCTCACGTTCAGCTCATCAGGAAGCCCATCCTCACTGTCATGGGCCTGCTGGCTCTTCTAGGTGACCTGCCGGGCTTATTCTTGTTAATTGTTGCAAAGTTCTGGTTCTTCCAAGTCATCAGAGTTTATAATGTTCCTGTTGTGATTCCTCCTCTAGGCGAGACACAGGTCCTGGCACAGGTTTTTAACTCCCCAGGAGCCAACGATAGCACAGTGGGAGTTCTTGCAAGCAGTCACCAGCCCCAATTACCCTGGGGCCCAGACAGCTGGCAAGCGACTGTGCTGGTGTACAACAGTGACGACAACCGCACCTCCACCAGGACTGATGGTGTCACTGTGTCACTGAGAGGACTGGAGCGACACACAGGTTGTTTGCATGCACTTTTTTATATGCCACTACTTCGCTAGAAAAGCTACTGTATGTCAAGGCTCTTTACACATGGAGCCGGTCTTGGACCACTCTAATCACTCATTAAAGAACACTGACTCAACCCCACTTGAGCAAGCATTAAGGCAGAACCTTTGAATAGAACAACTACACTACTACAAGGGAGTACTTATACATGATGCATATGTCTCTTTTTTGGGGTGCTCAGGTCTTGTGTATGTCACCTATCTTATGGACAATAATGTGAGCAACCCATATCATCAATGGCAGAGCATGGGAAGTCCCAACTACCCCACAATAGACCAGTTCAAACAGCTCAGGAACACCCAGGTTTGAACATTTACTGTACACACAAAAGATGAAAACAATTATTGTATGTGTTTGTTTTTAATAGCAACATGACTATTACTGTATGTCATTGCAATAGAACACTGAGCTCTGCCAGTGCCAAACAATCCTAATTTGGATGATAACCCACACTATACAATGAAATTGATACCCAGCTCCTGCATATGCAGTGGATCCCAGCACATGGGCTTTTCAGCATTCAAGTCCCCTCAAATTCACGGATTGTTAGCATAAAATGTTAGCATAATACTGTACATAACCATACAATAATAAGCAAGTGTGGGTCACCGAGGAAACGTTCAGAGGCAAAATTGAAGTCGCTTGAAGGAAGTGCTCTTGTATTGCTAATAGTAGCTTAGCAAACATTTACCAGCACAAAAGACCAGAGGGTCATCATTTCGAACCACTATCTCATTCAAGTTACAGTATCATCAACATAAACACAAGGCATGCTGGGAAGCCCAGGTGTATTATTATGTTATTGTTATTTCCTGCTGGTGAAAAGGAACATCAGAAAAAAAACATTACAGTTGTCCCTCGCCACTTTGTGGTTCAAATTTCACGGCTTCACTCTATCATGATTTTAAAAAAATATATTCATTAATAAATCATGCTGTTTCGTGGTTGAATACTGCCTATTAGTTTTTAAAAAATTGAATCAGTTAACCGCGGGACGAGGGGTTACTGTACAGGGTGGTCTTAGAATAGCGGGTCTCTACTGTACCTCAGTGTTGTCATGAGTATTGTATTGTATATATTATTGTAGTGACTTTTCCTTAGTTGATGCCCCACTCCTCTTCAGTTTCAGGATAAACAAAACAAAAAACAGAACGCTCTTAACAGAGATAGTAATTAAGTTTTTATGTGTGTTGTGTGTTAAATGTCACTAATGCTAACGTGTCAGGACCCGTTTGTTGATGGACCCTGGCCAGTGCCTGCAGGCGACACTCTGACTTTAAAGGCAAGACTGTGTGTTCCCTCCGTGCTACTGATACACATATGTGCACGTCCAAAAGCAGCTCCAAACCAGGTCAGTAGTACTGAACAAGAACTGTGATGCTGTGACATGTACTGCTGACATATACTTACAAAATGTTCTTTTCAGGTCAGTGGCTTACGCTTCATCAAGCTCACCAAAGGTCAAGTCCTCATTATCTGGTCTGACGCCTGTGTGGATTCCAAGTAGGCGCACAAACTGGATGGTTAATTCTGTGTGAAATGAAACTTATCCATGCAGGATTTTTTGTGCAAGCCTTAAAACATTTAATCTTGTTCAGGTGCATTGAGACGTTTGAAGTGGAATTCTCTGCAGGCCAAAATGAGTTCAGCAGGATTAATAGCCACAACACAATTTTTACATCCTATGTTTATTCACCTGGTAAGATATGTTTTTAAAAATCTTTTTAAGTCCCAATATGTTGTCATTTTAGTTGCCAATAGCAAGTGTGGGGTGGTAGGTGCCAGAAGACTTCAGAGGAGGTGCAGCAGCTTCAAACAAATAAATAAAATCATTTTTCAAACATACTAAGCTACTTTCATCTGTGTTAATGGCAATATATATTTCCTACAGTGAGAGGATACTGAGTAGAAAACACAAAATACGCCCGAGAAACAGAGACAGTACTCTTGATGACATCCTTGCCTAATTTGCATAATTGGCCATGACACATGCATGTAATTTTTATGGATGCTGTGGGAGACAGAAATTGAACAAAAAAAACATGAAAGCAAAACAAATATTCCGAAATACAAGTTACTTTCTACTGGCAGACCAGTTGCATATGAGTTGTGTTAAGACGCATGACTTATGATGCCATCTACTGTACGGAGTTGTAATGACAAGCTACAGTCACAGACAGGACGATTGTAATGTGTTTATGAGCAAGATCTATTTGTGACGGTCCAAATGTATTTGTGTTAGGGCCCAACAAATATACATTCAAAGATATAGATGCTACTGCAGTGTCTGAAGTAAGTTACACCTCAAATCCATAGAGGGAGAAAAGAAAATCATTTTAGCTTTAATAGTCACTTCTTTCTTCCATAAAAGGAACAAATGAAGACTTTTCTATCAAACAATGAACGTATTCGGCCTATTAATGATGACCTACTTGTGTTCCATAGTGGACCAGGAAGTGTGCGGCTGGTACAGAGTTCGAGCTGTGGACTACTGGGGCAGGCCTGGCATGTACTCGCTGCCTGAGAGGTACTCAGAGGAGATTTAGACATGGCTCGCTTTTTGGAGACACAAAACACATCCATGATATAAAAATTGAGTTTTTCTTCAGTTAGAACACTTTTATTGTCATTGAATGTATTTTATGTTTTAATAAAGGAAAAAGCTTCTTTCAAGTAGAATTGCAGATGTCATTTTAAACATACACAAGGACAACTGCGTGTTTCCTTACAAAATTTATTGCCACTGGTCCAGAATGAATAGACAATACAGGTGTTTCCCATCAGCGTGACAATGATAATGCCGTTTGGAGGGGGAATTTTACACATTTAATACATTAATTCTACTAGTGAGAGATAGATAGATTGATAGATAGATAGATAGTAGTAGAGTGAGCTTTAAAATGCTGTAGTATTTACATCTTGGCAAACATTAAATGAATGTATGTTCTGTCATAAAACAGAAATGTAGGTGTTACAGTTGAATCTGGAGTCCACCTTCATAGATTGCTGACTTCATCCCTGGTTGGAGTTTAGCAAGCTCCTGATAAGAGTGAATAAGAGAAGCAAGGTTAATTGTTATGTCCAAACAGTTGAACTAGAGCTGTCAAAAATAATGCGTTAACTGCGGTAACTAATTTATTTAATTAATTATGTTAGATTTTTTAGTGTAATTAGGTGCACCAGAGCAAGTACTCTTCTCTGTTATGACGGCAGACAGAATCACAGTGGAACGTCCCCACACAGTCACACAGTCTGACACTCTTTTATAACCTCATTCAGACCTGAACACATCAACAGCAGTACAATTCCAACACCATATACTGTACTCTATGTATCTCCAACTCACACACGTCTCTAGTCTGTTTGTCCTGGGATTGACACTTCCTCCTCCTCATGACAAGAATGCGAGATGCATTCAGGAAAACTCAAAAAATCACAAAAACGGCTTTATAATGCATGTGTGTGTGTAAATAAACAGGAACATAAAGAAAAACATGAAGTGGATATTCTTATCACTCGCTTTGTAACTCTTAAATTGGATGTACAATTTGCTACATTTAAGGATACTGGAAAATACATTGAAAACAAGTAAATTACATGATGTCTTTGAACGCAATCCCTGATTGCTCATAACATGGTTTAAAGTGTGATTCAAATGTTCTGCTGCTATTGAAGAGACTAGTGACAAACAGATATTTAGACTTGTGTGGCATCTTTTAGCTTGATTGACTTATTCAGTTCGTTTGGAGATGCTAATACGGTACATACAAATGTATACATAATCCTATCCTGTCATTTATCTTTTTGTGAATTAAATACAGTAAAAATGGGCATATTTCAGACATAGTTGTGAGTAGTGATTAACCAGGATTAACTAATTTAAAAACGGATTAATCTGATTTATAAATTTGAATAATTTGACAGCCCTGGTTGTAACATATGAAATGAAGATCATTCAAAGAAAGGAACACATACCGGACTGCAGCACAGGCTGGAACTGTCCCGCCATGCAGATTTCCTCCTGTTTTTGGCGCACGATCCTCTGAATAGGAGGGGACAGGCCGCGGGGGTTACGTGAGAAGACCAGGGCGTAGCCGTCGTCGCAGCTTCCGTCCTCCTTCAGGGTGCGGCAGGCATAAGTGATGGCGTAATTGTCATAGTCTGTGTCAATGACCCAGTAGTTGTCACCTGGGGGACCACAGAGTGAAAAGAGCAGTTTGCATTCATTGGTCTCACTAAGGGAATGTTCTGGTTACCACATCGAAACAGATACAGATAAAAGTACTTAAGAAAATAAGAAAAATATGAACATATGAACACTATAGGACAGGGGTGGCCAAACTTTTTACGCCGACAGCCGCATACTGAAAAATCAAGCATGCAGCGAGCCACTTCGATATTTTTGTATAATTTTTTTTTTCTGTAAAAACGCTACAAAAAGTTATACATCCTAGTATACAGACATTTAAATACAAAGCACTGTGTTATTAGTTATTACTATCAACATTTCAGCTTTTTATGTATACAGTGTGCCTTTTAACATTATTTTTTCAAATGTTTTTGTTTAATTTTGTTTAATCTACAAAGTGCCACGGGCCACAAATTACTAGCTTTGTTGTTTTCATTAATTTTGGATACAGTAAAAGAGTATGAAATAGCGATACATGACTTAAGTAATGACATGAATTAGGGTTCAATTCCATTTAGAATTTTGAGAGGCAAATTCTCACAATTTTAAATTGTGGTGCAATTTTTATTTATTTATTGCCATTTGACCTTACCTCCACTGGACAGATAGCTGGCCAGACCCTGGTAGTTCATGAACATCTTTCCTGGGTTGCCGGGGTCAGGCACTGTGTACTGAGCTGCCATGTCAGCACACACAACCCAGAACCTGGTAGAGAAGGAAAGAAAAACTTCCCATTTGCACGAAGGAATCTCTCAGTGCTTTAAATCCATGCAACAACAACAACCAGTGCTCACCCAAACAGAGTGACTCTGCCCCTGGATGAGGCCACCATAGCGCCATCATCTCCAACAGTGTACTCAGCAGAGATGTTGTCCTGCAGGAACAAACCCTCAGGATCCTTCTTCTGCAGGGCGTACCACTTTCCTGCATACTGTTAAGGGGAAAATAAAGTATGCTGTTTTCTGATACAGTAGCAATGGGAATAGAAATTGAAGTTGTATTTATCCATCATCTATTGCCGAATGTGTCTTTCCCTGAAAGAAATGATGTGGACTTACTCTTTGAGGGTCAAAGTCTTGCTTGACCGTGAAGCTGTCCACCACACAGTCGGCCAGGCTCTGCTCCACACTAGCCAGGAGCAACATCACCAGGGCAAACATTTGGAATTCCATTCTAGACAAACGTCAAGTGAACGCATTAGTTTAGTTTGCTCATTGCAGTCATTAGAGGATTAATATCATCTACTCCATATTTCTTAGTCTGCCTCATCCCCACAAGGCCGCATCATCCTACCTTAGGTGTAAAGTGAAGCTGAAGCTGGAAAGGTCCGGTTCAGAGTTGTGAGTGACAAACCAGCGTAGCAGCTTTTTATACCCGACGTACTCTCTGACGCATAGTTTATTTTCATGTCTTCAACCTAAATACAGAGTGTAAATCTACTGTTAATCCATTTAACAAAATCCCCTGGCATAAGCTGGTGAACCCTCACATTCAGCAGTGTATAGGCTTTATGTAATTGTTTGCAGGGCTACATAAGAACATACATAATGACAGATGTGCTAGAGGGAAGAATCAGTCTGAGCCTCAGGTCACATGGGCATTCTGTGTTTGCTTGTGGTGTGTTATTGCATTGAATACATAACTTACTTTTGTTATGCCTCCACACAAATCAAGTTATATCAGTGTTGTGACTATCATTGACTACAGTATAAAGTAAATCCAAAGAGACAAAATCATGTGTTAATTATGGTTAGATTGTAGATGTAGTTAGACACATTTATGCTCATCACCTGAATTATTTTTATTAATTACAGTAGATCCCAGCTATTCCGCTATTATTACAATGCAACTGCACCACTTCCCCAACAGGAAGTTACCCAGCATGCCTTGTGGGTTTAAATGAGTATAAAGTAGTATTGTTTTACATGTATATTGGTGTATAAGTGTCTATTTCTATACCCACATAGTCCGTGCATACAGTAACAATGTGTGGTCCATATGTTACTTGTTGGTCTTGTTGCACCATGAGTGAGGGAGGTATTTGGGTTGATAAGCTCCTGTTGGTTTGTGATGTGTGAGTAAAGGTGTAAATATCAAGCTGGTTCACTGTATATAAAGAACGCCGCCTCAAGCACGTTGAAGTTGGCCTCGGACTACTTTCCGTGCAACTCAAGTGTTACCACTGTAGTAATAAGCGGGTTTTCCCCCATATATACTTTTTTTAATGAAATATCAATGAATTCACTGAATGCTGAATGGTGAATATGCAGAGATCCACTGTATATCATTTCAGAATTTCAAGATTATTTATAAATCACTTGTTAAAGTCCCTCACTTTGTAAAGCCGTCTTGATGTACCACACTGACACATACTGTACGTATATACGATAAAAGGCAGCAAACAAGCTTTGCTGAGATGTGGATCCATTTTTAAGGTGATGAGCGACTGTAATGTCAGCAGAGGCTCAGGTGTACCTGTTGGCTGTGGCTTTTTCTGTTAAGTAACATGTCTATAAATACTGACAGACGTGACGTGCGGTTACATGAAGACCTCTTTGACTGTGTCGAGTATAATAGTTATTCTATAGCTCTAGTGCTGGTGCACCTCATGGCGTGGTGAGCGAGTGCTTATCACGGTTACATCATACTGTACATACAATCAGAAGATGTACTGTTATATGTGATTGAATCACATATTGTCAAAAATGTTCTGAGAAGCTATTTTTGACTGTAGTTGTACAGCTAAATGTAGACAGCTTGGCATGTGCGCAAAGCTATTGTTAACTTGGACAGGTGCAGGTAAGGTAAGATTAGTCTGCTGTTTGGATCTGTGAGAACATGACATGATGTTCAGCAGCATTAACTCAGCTTCGTCACTATGAGCTGATGAGCACTGGCTATGCTTACCTTTTTAACATTACCTCACGTTTTCTGGACTAGTCATGTCACGTCACTAGCATGTTGTCGTCCACAGACCAAATGTTTCCAGTAGATCCCTGCTATTCGCAGGGGTTACATCCGAGACCACTCGCCAGTGACGAAGAGTCATTTACATTGCTGTAAAAATGTCAATTTTTGACACACGGCTCGCTCCTCCCCCCTCTGCTAGCGTGACGTTCTTCTCCAATTTTGGATCGACATTTGCAATAAAAGTGACAGTTCCAGAACCCTCCCCTGCTCTGTTCAATATGACTCACACACTTATTAAACACATTTTCAAGTATTAAATGTTTAAGTACTGATCACTAATAAGTGGTAATGTAAGATCGATGACCAGATGGAATCGGAGTTGTAGTGTAGAATTTATACATAAGCTTCACTTTTGCATCTCACAGCAACTGTGGTGCGTTCAAGGACTGCCAAACAAGGAAGGAAATCTCAACACTTGGTGAAAAAAAAAAAAAAAAACAGTGACGCATAAAGACAAACGTAAAAATGGTGGGATTTTCATAAACAGTGGTACATGTGTGCTGTACATATTACCTGTATTATCACATCAGTTATTACCGATATAGTGTGAGATGTTTTATGTGGGAAAAAACTACCTATTTTTGGGAAAAATTAAAATTTAACCAAAAATCTGAATTTGCAGTGACGTGAATGCTCAATTGCAAATACGCTACATTGTATTTCTTAGGACTCGTTTTCCATTTTTCTTAGCATCACACGACAAAAGCAGCTATGAGCAAATTTAGTGCCACTGTGACGCCATAAGTACTGATGTCTTCCCTTAGTTTTCGAGCATCTCTGTGCATTGAACAGCTCACCATGCATAATCTACTTGTACTGTCTAAATCAGCAGTTTAAATTACATCTTACATACAGAAACAATTGGAACAAGTTTCCAACCAACCATTGTTGGTCAGAAAATTTCTCAAGCAGCTCTTATTCAGTGGGATGTTATTTAATAAAATGCTACATCTAATCCCTACAAATAAATGCAACTTCAGCAGATACCTGGCTGCTATACTTGCGTCTGTCTTCTTAGATGAAGTCCATACATTCCACTATTACCACCAAATACATTTGTGAACAGCATTCTTGGTTAAATATTTGATTGTGCTACACATGCAGTAACAGTGGTTGAATGAGAAGTAAACATGTATATTGTGGGAAAATTGAAAAAAAAAAAAAGTACATTGTCAGTTTATGACATGGTTTATTAACAAATCTGAACTTAATATTTAGAGGGTGCAGCTTCTTTTGCAATCAATTTGGAGTTCAAGAGCCATTACTTAACAGAGGGTTTTCCTAGCAGGAACAGAAGCGGGTAATGATTTCTATAACAGTGCACACGTCCACATGAAGGGGGTGTGAATGGCTGAGCACTGATGTTGCTTGAGTTGCCCTTGAATGAGTGGGAGTACTGAAAATTGTCCACTTAAGTGAAGGCCTATTTCAGAATGGTGTCTTCATTCGCTGTACAGAGACAGGAAAACAGAGACAGTATATTAGTACATTTTACATTAGTGCAACTTGACCACGTGGAGACAAAATATTCAAAAATGGAACATATCTGAAACAATACCTTCTGCTATCTGCTTGGCAATGCGCTCCTGCTCCTCACGGACCTTCTTCTCCTCCTCTTCGATCCTCCTCTCCTCAGCTGCAATAGGCTTAAGGTGTTCTGAGCAGAGCAACGTGTATTTGGGAACATTTATACGAAAATCACGGAATTTGTAGTGTTTTTGTATTGCAGCGGCTACATTTTGGACAACTTACCATATCTCCTTTTGCCATAGAAGATGCCAACAATCAAAGCCGAATACCTCGCAGTCTGGAATACAAAGGTGAATGAAACACAGGTGACGACACTGACACATTGAGGACTCCTTATCCACAAGCCACTATTTGGTGGCTATATTGAAATGTAAATTAAAGTTGAGCGTCACTGAGGACAGGTGTCACCTCATACATTCATACATACGCGCCAGTAACTACAGTGTCAACTGAGTCCTATCCCGCATCGTAATATAAACAAGTCGAGACTAAATTATACATTTGACACAATATGACAAGCTTTAACATTACCACCGTTTGAAGGGGCAACACATTTTAGTAATGTGACTTTGACAGTCATTGTGCTGGAAAACCTTGCTCAGTGACAGCTAACGTTAGCTAGCACGCGCGTTAGCTACTGACTCTGTGCGACTGCTAAACTGCGGAAACAGATAACTACGTCAACAAATTAAAATTACTGTATTGTACGAAGTATTACGGAAAACTAACCTTAATCAATGGAGACACAACAACCGGGGGAGCCATGGCTTAATCAGGCTAGCAGTAGAGGTCACTTTATCGCCGCAGAGGATTGTGGGAAGAAAGTGACTTCTTCTTGAGCCCTTCTGTCAGCAAGTTATCATTGTTGTAATGCTGCCCCCCTGTGGACATTAAGAAGAATGTTTGCAAAATATTTGTTTATTTTTCTTTTATATTGATTATGTCAATTATGCAGTTTGCAAACTTTGTATTTTATGATGGGATTACTATTGTAATGATGTGTTATTTGTCTTTAATAAATGTCCTGTACTACAGTATTGTATTTCAGTACAGTGTGCGTTCACATCATATCTGAGAACATTTGAATTTTAAAACTAGGATATTTTCCGGAAAAACATGAGGAAACAAGAGAAATTCAGAGTATTATGGTTTTTTTTGCAACGTGTGTCGTGGGTGCTGGTGTCATTTACACACTCACCGTGTAAAAACCTGACTGCCTACTACGACGCAAACGTGTTATTTTACTGGCACGCTTCTTTTATTTTGAAGGCCTGACTTTACCATCTACAGGATATATTACGATGATGTTGCTCGAGTGTTGCTGCTCGGGCAGAACCGGAGAGGTTTTTTTCATAAAAGTTCAAATACGGCAAACTATTAAAACGGGAGGGCGGCGGAAAGAAGGGCAAAATACGATCGAGTTGACAGGTGCGGTTCGTGTTTGGTTCTGTTAAACAAACTGGTGCGTTTCCTCTGTGCTAATACGGTTTGTATGGGCCAGTGTGAATACAATCATCCGAACCCTCGTGTGCACCAAAAAAGCTTGAGAGATGGGTCTCAGTCCAAGTCAACGGCGGTTCATTTGAGCTCAAATGTGAATGCTACACGGACCAAAGACAAGGATCATTAAACTGGTAAAAACAAAAAAAAAAAAACAGCCGAATATATACATATTAAAAGCACACAGGTTTATTGCACTGAATCATCAAAAACAGGTGACATTTACATGCTGCCTAGGATCGTAGGATGCTCATTTCTTGTGTGAAGGACGGGGATCATAAGAACATCCATCCATCACTATCCATATCAAGGTGCCAAAAATGTTATTAAGCATAGGAAATATACAGTATGTTCTTATTCTCTTAACATGCTGTCTCATCCTAATTGAAGCCAGACAATATTTATACTGCAAGAAAGAAACCCAGGATGCTACAATATTTGACTGCAACTGGAAATACTGTAGAAATATAATTTCATTTTGATGTACTAACAAAATAACATTGTAAACCTTGCTATAGTCTCTGCCGTGTGTAAATATGATTAACAAGTCATGATGGATACAGTGGTCAAGGGTAATATAAGACTAAGGTCATCAAAGTAAATGTATTGAGTTGGAAAAATATAAAATATATATATATATATATATACAGTATATATATAAATGTCTGGTTTAAAAAGGAAATGTTGATCAGTTCAATCTTTAATGAATTTCTTTTGCAGCCTGCCTTTTCAGGTTTTTTCAGGCAGCCTAGTAGAGAATCTCCATCAGTCACTGAACCACCACACAGTTCTCCAAGTGAGTTCCAGTTTAGTTTGCATGACAGCGGCCATTTGCAAAGCAGAGGTTGAGCTTCTGTGCGGTCCGCTTGGCAAACCTCACTTTCCCTCGCTTCTTCAGGGAGGCCGTGTACTGATTGGACTTGAGTTTGGAGTAGTAGTCTGAGAACTTGTTGAAGAGGATGGATATGGGCAGACCGTTGAGGATGATTCCAAAAGCGATGCAGATGAAAGCAAAGAGGCGACCCAGGATGGTCTCTGGGTAGACGTCGCCGTATCCCACCGTGGAGATGCTGACCTGTGAGGAGTCACAATCTTAAATCAGTTTAGCGTGGCTTTACACGTCATTAGGATTTCTGTGGGTTTATTAGTTGTATATTGTGAACATTAGTCTTATTCAAACTAATATTCCATGTCCTAACCTCCTAAGTCAGGGGTGTCCATTATTTCTCCCCCGAGGGCCGCATATTGAAAATCTAAGGAATACGGGATTCCACTTTCATATTTTTATGTATTTTTTTAAAAGACTTAAAAAAACCACAAACCTTTGTTTTATTATTAGTTGAGGTATTATTAGTTTAGTATTATTATAATAGTATTTAACATTTAGAACATTTCAGTTTCTTCTCTTTACATTTTGCCTTTTTGCTGGATTTTTTAGTTACAATTTTATTTCTACAGCGAACTGCGGGTCAATGAAAGACAAGCTGCGGGCTGCAAATGGCCCCCGGGCCGCACTTTGGACACCACCGTCGCAAATCGTATTTTTTATGTATACATTTTGTATAGTTAGTTGACATTACGATTTATACAATATATGGGGGCAGCGGGACTGTCTTTAAGGACCAGAGGGTCCCATTTCAGTTGATGATGAAAGATGGTAATTAAAAAAAAGTGACCATAAGGCCATTTAACAAGCATATTATATACACCACTTTATGTCTTATTGTATAAAGATATTTAATGGTTGATTATTCTTAAACAACTGGAAAATCACTTCTTATTGGGAAACAAATGATAGTAGCTCAATAGCTGGCAACACAAGTGAGGACTACGACAATTGTGTCTTTCCTATAAGCATGATGGCTGCCGCAACTGCACTGGGGATCTGCGGTTCATGAATTCCAACATGTACGGTGTGACATTGTGAAGCAGAGCATGATCGCCTCCCATGGGAAACTCTCCTCACCTGTGCATGTTTGGTGAATTCCATACTCAAGAGGGCAGTGGTAAATAAGAATGGTGCTCACACAAAATATATTGTCAGAATTTGGACACAATTTGTGAGGTGTATTCACATGTATTGCTAGTCTGCCTTCAGCAAGATGAACCTGGGGTAATAAATATTTACAGTATGGTCATGCATCTATAGAGGTGTGTGTGTGATGCAAGGCTGCAGTTGACTCCCAAGTGGAGATGTGGGGTAGCAGTCACCTAGTTTTGCTTACAAATTTAGGTCACAAGTGTTAAGAACAGTAGTTATGTTTGGTGGGGTGACCATATTTGGGTTGGAGATTAAAATAACATTGAAAAACTACCTGCAAAAAAACAAGACATTTTGCATTGCTGCCTGACATCAAGATGGTTCTGGCTTCAAATTTCAGATCAAATTTGGGGTTGTTTTGTGTGGAGTTTGTATGTTTTTTTTCTGTGATTGTGTGGGTTCTCTGCTGGTACGCGGGCTTTCACCCACTCTCCAAAAATGTGTACCAGGTTAAAACTCTAACGCAGTGTTCCCAAATTGGATTTTACTGAGGGTTATAATTTGCCAATCATGCTAATCCATGGGTCATAATGTGCTTCTGTTTTGTTTTTGTTTTTTTACATATTCCAGCAGTAAACATTGAATGTATCATTGTTGATGCTGCTGTGGCTATTATTAATAGTGGTATTATTACTTGTAGTAGTTGTATTGAGAGATTTTCAGTCAGTTATCAATCTCCTGGACCATGACTCATAGCACATTTCCATACTAACACTTTTGATTACATCAGAAGTACGTCAAAATGCAATGCACTGTCAGTACCCGAATGTTTCACTCAGAACGGCCAAAATGGTGAGTGTGTAGTGATGGACACTTACCATCTTCAATAGACACCACCTTGGCTACACAGCAGACTAACTCGAGTGGTTGCATTTTAGAATTTAAAAAGGAGTTAAGAAGGAATGGACTTCAGGAAGTCAGCACTACACAGTCAAAATTCAACCACTCAGGGACCAAGTACACAGACTTAACCACTTATTGAAGTGTACAAACAGATGCATTTGATTTGAGACACAGCCCTGGTCAACCTTGCATTTTTGCATTACAGTGGATCCTTGCACATTTGCGCTTCAGCCTTCTTGACCCTGCAAATTAGCGGATTTTTAGTAACAACATTTTTTTTCATTTGAATTTTTTTTTTTTTCCAAACACCTCATTCACCCTCTGTTGGGAGTAATTTACAAATATGTGATAATACAGGCAATGTAATATGGAATGTACAGCATACATGTACCACTGTTAAAAAATCCACAGTTTTTACGTGATTGTGTCTTTATTCTTCACTGATCATGTTTTTTGTCAAGCATTGAGATTTCACACTTTGTTTGGGGGTCCTTGAAAGCATCATAGTTTCTCTGAGATGCCGAAGTGAAACTTATACGTAACTTCTACACCAGGGGTCACCAACGTGATGCCCACGGGCACCAGGTAGCCACCCCACAACCTCATGAGGCACCCCAGAGCCTGCTTTTCATTCAGGTTCTCAGTTAATAATAATGTGAGAACACGAGAAAGAAATGCATTCTGAAATAAAAAATGTGAGATGCAGATAGCAGCATTTTTTTACTGTTCTGGTAAAACAAGCTTATTCAGTTTGTTTGGTTTGAAATACGCTATGAAAATAAATGTTACAAAAATTAGTAGCTCTTGGCCATTTTCATTTTGTAAAATAGCTCTCACAAGAGAAAACATTGTAGACCACGGTTCTACATTGTGACTCTGATTGCATCTGTTATCAATCGTCCCGGACACCTCCCTGGTGTGGTGTTGTGGGCATGCCCAGCTGGGAGAAGGCCCAGAGGCAGACCTAGGACACGCTGGAGGGATTATGCCTCACAGCTGGCCTGGGGGAGCCTTGGTGTCCTCCCAGTGGAACTGGAAGAGGTGGTCGGGGACCAGGAAGTGTGGACTTCCCTACTGAGACTGCTGCCTCCATGACACGGATCCAGATAAGCGGAAGAAAATGGATGGACCAATCGTCTTACCTTATTCATAAGTGGTAAGTACCTATACCTGTATACTTTACCTTTTACCTATACCTTATACTTTAAAATACATTTCATACATGTGTGAGGCATACTGAAGAGAGAAGAGAAGGGTTCTTTATAGCACTTTTATAGCAAATGTTGAAACCGCTGAAAGCGGTTTGGAGAGAGTGGGGGACATTTTTTTGGGCGTATCAATTTGATTTTCACCTTTTGTAGGTGATCCCGGATGGTGAGTCTTGCAAAAAGCTCAGTTCTATATACTGTATCTTATTTCTGTGACTTAATTGTGAAAACTTTCACTCTCAAGCCTCATGGAATAGAAGGAGGCAGTGAAGAGCATTCTGCAGCAAAGTCGCACAATATTACGTGCACATTTTGAGCACATTGTGGTAAACGGCCAGACGTGTCTATTGGGGTTGACTGTGAGAATGTTTTTTTCGTCTATGTTCCCTGTGATTGACTGGCAACCAGTCTCGGGTGTACAGGCTGTGATGCGTGTCCCAGAACAGGATAAGTGACATAGAAAATGGACAGAGTTGTACACTTCCAGTCAAACATTACATTTGACAAAGACATACTTACAGATGCCCACCACCATGCGTGAGGAATGCTGGTGAAGTTTGTATGAGGCATGTCGTGCTCCACAGTATAAACCATGGCAGAGAAGCTGAAGATCCCCATGGCAATGAAAAGGAAGAGGCAGCCCACTTGTTGGTAGCACTGGCGCAGAGTGAACCCAAACGCCCGCAGGCCTGTGGAGTGTCGTGCCAGCTTCAAAATGCGAAAGATCCGCATCAGTCTCATGATCCGCAGGACTTGACCGAGCTTTCCCACCTGCCCCACCGCTTGCATGTCGGCCTCGTGCTTCATGTAGTTTTCCTCGTTGTCAAAGAACTCCAGTATGGCCTGCAGGTACTGAGGCAGGATGGCGATCAGGTCCACGGTGTTGAGCACACTCCTGCTGAAGGCTCTGAGGTCAGGGGTGGACACCAGGCGTAGCAGATACTCCATGGTGAAGAAAGCAATGCACATTGACTCCACATACTCCCAGTAGGTCTTTCCACTGAGCTGCCCCATTGGAGTCCTGTACTGCATCTCCTCCACTGTGTTCAGTGTCATGGCCACCAGAGAGATCAGGACAAAGAGACTGGAGGCCACCGCCATGAGCTTGGCCTTGACTGAAGAAAATGGCTTCTCCATCAAGTTCCAGATGGCTCGTCGCTTCTGGCCCATGAACATATCTTGAAAGAGCTCTTCATTCTCCTCAATCTCCACCTCAGCTTCCAGCTCCCTCTGGATCTTCAGTTGCTCGTTCAGCTCGTCCTGCCTCTCCTCGAAGGAGATGCGGCAGCAGCGGTGGGTGTTCTTTATCCTCACCCCCCAGTAGTTGATCTCCTCCAGGAAATTGCGGGGGCAAAGCTCATCCTTGATCCACAGCACGCCTGTCCGGTAGAAGTTGAAGATGCTGTGAAAGATGTCGGGGTCTCTGTCGAAGAAGAACTCATTGTTGTTGACGGTGTAGTCATCACACAGATCCAACTTCATGTTGTGGTCGGTGTAGGTGGCCAGACGTCCTATTCTGGTTTTAGGGTACCTGGCCGCCATCTTGTAGGCAATCTGGAAAGGTTTCCCACCTACATTGATGTTGATCATATAATTCTTGGATGGGCATATCTGCCTGGAACAACCGTGCTGGGCATCATCGTCTTCATCTTCATACTCGGTGTAGATGTCGTAGATGTCTTTGCTCAGATCTTGCATGGAGTTCCATGTCCGCACACACCTCTCCTTTGCTAACGGATAAACAGTCTCGGAAGATCTTCGATTGATGTCGGAATTTGTGACTTTGTAGTTTGGGAAAAGACTCTGTCGCCTGTTGAAGAACTGGACCACCTTGCTGGTGCTCCCCATGTCAGTGTTCAGACTGGAGAGCAGACAGAGCACTCAAACCTGCCAGCATTACTTCTGTCTAATACCCTTTTGCCTAAGCGTGGAGGACATGAGCAGGATGCCTCATGCCCCCATTAATGTTGCTGACTGAGAGGATCCATGTGCTTACAGGACATCTAAATACCATTATCCCCTGTTGATCTCCAAGGCTGACATGACGTTGGTTGGGTGGCATATCTCAACAAAAGCACATCAGTCCCGATTAATTCCATAAACAACATAATTTATGACATTGATTGAGTTGACATTGATTAGTGTTCAAATGGGTGATTTAAGAACAATGTTGGTGATGTGTTTACATTTGTTCTAAATGCATGTAGTGTGTTATACATTAATCTGTTGGCAATCCTCTCAGATTACTCAAAGGAATCATATTGAAAAGCTACTATTGGAACATTCCACATGCGCAACAGTTGTTTCATGTGTCATAGATTCTAACTGGATGCAAGATGTACAGTAGGGGTGGGCGATACTGCAAATTTTGGTATTGATACCAAATAAATACAGGGCCAGTGTTGCCCATACCGATTTTGCCTTTAATTTGTTGATCATGATTATAATCAGAATAAAATATAGAACAAGGATTTTAAGGCAACAAAAAAATATTTGGATCAACAAACTTATTTATGAACAATTAAACAATATATCAATATAACAGTATGAGGGCCATTCCACCAAATCATCGTATCAATAAACTTACCTTTCTGTCTTTTGTCAACTCTAAATCTGCACAGTATTGGTCCATATCAGGCACCTTTTTTAAATTTCTGTATAGGCATGGCCCATCATGAGATTCTGATGGTATGATAACCTTAGGCAAAAATATCATGTCATTTAGAAATATCTTGATTGAAAAGAGAAAAAAAGTTGACTTTCCTTTTTTTCTCTTTTCAAAACAGTCATTTTTAAACCCTACAGTGGTGTGAAAAAGTGTTTGCCCTCTTCCTGATATTTTTTACGTGTTTGTCACACTTTCAGCTCATCAGACATTCAAATATTAGTCAATAACAACACAACTTGCAGTTTTTAAAAGAAACAAGAACAAGAACAAGAACAAGAACCTACATGGCCATGTGTGAAAAAGTGATTGCCCCCTTAAAACATAATTTAACTGAGATTACTTGACATCTATCAGTCTATCAGAAAAGGTTATAAAGCCATTTCTAAAGCTTTGGGACTTCAGCCAACCACAGTGAGAGCCATTATCCACAAATGGTGAAAACATGGAACAGGGGTGAACCTTCCCAGGAGTGGCCGGCCAACCAAGATTACCCCAAGAGCGCAGAGACGACTCATCCAAGAGGTCACTTTTTAACACCACTGTAACATAACACAATGAAAGTGGAACATATGTATTTCAAGTAAATAACAAAAAATAATTGAATTCTTTCTAAATAAATAATAAATAACATGCAGTCTACTGTGGCTAGTCCTGCAACACAATTCACAAGACAATAAATATTTTTTTTTAGTAAAAAATGGAATGAAGTGGCTCAAGAAGGTCACAACATAAGTAATTTTTTTAAAACTTGTAATGTTAACATTATTTCATAGTGGTGAATGTGCAGGTCACACTTTCCCACAAACTTCAGGTCATGTGATTCTTCTTAGCAACTGGGACATTGTTAAGTGGCTGTTGCTTGTTGTTCAGTGGAGAATAAACGGTCTATACCACTTATCCTTGACTCCTGTCTCGTTCTGAATCACATCTCCACATTTGGTGACCCTCGAGTTGAGTAATATGTCGACCGACAACGGAGACGACAGCGCGGCCGTACCGGTGCTGTTCAATGCTAACGAGGCAGCTAACGCTGGTGCTATCTATGCCTGACTTTTGGCAACACAGCACAGCCTGTGGTTTGAACACATCGATGCCCAGTTTCGGCTGCGAGGAATAAGACAGGACGTGACAAAGTATTTCCACGTCGTCGCCGTGCTGGACCTCCACTTTGTCATACCGCAGGAACAGTATGACTGATAATTTTAGTGGTTTTGAAACTGTGACTTTTTCATACCCTGGTATACCTTCAAACCAGCCCATGCCTGTTTGTGGATAAGTTAGCTATAGTAGCTGATTTAAGTAACAGGACTGAAAGTAACAGAGGTGTGCTTTTACCATAAAGTTAGCAAATACATGAAATATAGCCATGTGAACGTATACTGATAGCATCTTGACATGAAGCACATTACTGTGATTCAACAAAAACTGTATTTTAAAAATAAACAAACAGGATCTGAATGATGCAACTTCCTGTGAACCATGTGACTTACATAATAGTCAGAATATTTCAGAGAGGGTGTGTTAGGGTAACAGGACTGAGTGAAAACCCAATGACACAACTAAGGTATGAATTTTAACTCATTTTTATTTACTAATTTATATTAAATAAACCAAAAAAAAAATCATCCTATTATCAATCTGGTACTGATGCTACCTTTGATATCTATATTTAGATCGATCTGCCCACCCGTAGTGTTAAGTACCCTTGTCTTTAACTAGGAAAGACTGTGGATGCATAAAAGAGGATCAAGGCATTAAGCCAAAGTCTATACTTCCTAATTGGGGGTGTGGGTGCTGCATTGTTACAACTAAAGTGGGCAAAGGTCACAGCCTCTCAGACATAATGTATCATTTTTGTCTGTAATACATCTTGCACGTGTCACAGTCATAATGCTTCAAAGTAACAATGTGTCTGAGTCCTTCTTCTAAACCCCAGCCTGTTTTTACCTAATTGGATGTCAAGCATCAAACATAACTTTACTAGCCAACAAATCCTCTTATTGGACATCAGATTATTGTCCTGCTGATTACTGGAGTGTGGCACTCTACAAATGAAGACCAGCAAGTTTATTGACCATGCTGGTGCCAGACAACACTTACCACGTAAAACAATGAAGGATTTGTTCAAGCAGTGACACCAGACTTAAGATCGTGTTAATGTACAGCGGTCTCAGAAGAACACAAAGTGTTATGCAACCCAAAGGAAGGCCAGAAAAAGATTGTGTTAATTGTTTAAATTAGTAATGACAAATTATGTTAGTAATACCCTAACTGTAATATTTCCATTGTTGTAGAATTTCTTGTGTATTAATCAAGTAAGACTGTGGCTTTCTTCACTTGTGTCCCATTAGGATTCATATCATCTGCTCTAGATTTCTGTCTGTCATTAAGCCAGCAAGACTTAAGGATCAAATGTAGTCCTTTCAAAGCTGCTTAGAAACACAAGAATGTGGATTATAAAACTTCCTTTAACGTCATATACCAACCACTCATGTACTGTATATTTACTGCTGGGGACTGCAAACAGTAACTGCCCCATAATATAACAATTGTTTTTTGATTGCATCCTTAAATTGATCCGCTCTAAATACTATATCGTCCCTGTGGCTTTTCTTGTAATGAATATATAAAACAAGAGTATTAAATACTGGATGTGCTATTATGTCTTGTATTGTATGGGATACAAATAACTACAAACTCATGGATGGGTACGTTCCTAAATGTAATATGCATCATTCTGTTGGCTCAGTACGTTAATCAGTTTATTATGATGTTTTTTCTTGGAACGATAAAAGCAACGCGAGTTGTAAAAAAAACGTACCTTTACGCCTATCTTATTTTGAAAAGACAAAAGCGGAAGGTAGTTTATGCCAACTTGATTAGCAAAGAAAGCGCTATTTTCTGAAGGGAAACCAAGGTTGTTCCGCGGTGAGGTTCTTGCAAGCTGGAGGTAGGTACAAATTAATCGGTACACAATGAATCTCACACTCTGCTTTTTTTGGCTTGACGAGAAGCTTATCACGAAGGATAAACGGAAATCAAGATGTGAGCGTTCGTCAAGACCAGCCGGTAAAGTGCACGCTAACTAGCAATGACGAAGCTAACGCTGCTAGCGGTTCCGTTACGCGGTTCATTCGAGCAATGGGCTGGTAAATTTGCTCAGTTTGTTGAGTGGCTTTATTGATGTCTGAGAACCATTAAGTTGTGTCTCGTCAATGAAATGACACAAGTGGTGTCGGAAATATTTCGCCGAGTTGTACTGTTGTTTATGATGGCCCCAATACAAACAGGAATATATTGTCAATGGTGTTGCGTTCACGTCCTCCTCTTCTGCAGAGAACATCATAAAATGGTTGTCTTGCAGAAGCAGTAACTATAAAATTTAGAATCCTAATAAGTGGCTAATAAAACACTCTTTACTGTTTTATCAGCCATGTTATTTGTACACATCACCTTTGGGTTGGTTGTGTAGAGCTACTGTATTTTGTATTATGAGAAGTGTGTTATCTCGTTTTGACACCATACTTTAAAATTCTGAGTAAGCCTGGCAGCTGTCTGTCATAAACATTGGTGCTAAGTGTTTTTGATGCAGCTTTTGATTGGACCTTTTTAGATTGTGCAAGTGCATTTAATGTACGGTTGCCCATAGGTGCAAACGCGCAACAATGTTCAAACACCATAAAAACCAATGGAACAGGGAAATTCTGCAAATTAAAAATACCGCAATCACATAAACGCTGCAAGATCAAAGAGAAATGCAAAAGAAAAATGTTGCAAATACCATAAACACACAAACCACAAAAACAACTGCATGAGAGAAATTCTGCGAGTTCCCAAAAGTCAGCTGTTTGCCAAGCTACCAGGAGAGCCAGACCTGAGGGATGTCTGTTTTTAAAGACATGGATGGGATGCCCAGAAGAAAGTTACCAGTTGGCCATAATGTTTTACAGTATTATAGAGCAACCGATTTACATAGCTAATGTTAGCGTTAGCATGAAACCAAGTGTTTAACAAAATGGGGTCATCGTCAGATTTGCAGAATAGGCCATGACTAAAGGCGGGGGGAAATATAACACAGCAAAACAAATATGTTTACAACTACAAATGGACTTGGTTTTGTCGCTTTTATGTCTTTTTTTTATGTCATAAAGCTGAGCTGCCTGTGTGTGCTTTGAGAGGGGGTAGGGACCCACAGCAGCACTTGCTTATTGAGAAGACGTTCTTTCATGTCAGTCTCCAAAAGTGTCCAATAACAGTAGAGCAAGTCGCTAGATTTGCCTTTTTTTGGGAGAAAAAAAACAGCTAAAGGAGTCTGAATCCTTCTTATTCTCTGGCAAACCAGGTGCATATGAGGTGTGTTAAGAAGTGGAGTTATGGTGCCACCTTTTGTACGTACAAAATTGGAACGACAAGCTGCATTCACAGTCCCATGATAATGTGTGAGTGCGATCAACTTGTGCCAAATATGTGTTGCGGCCCAAATGTAAGTGTGGTGGCTGACTACAAATGAATGTGTGGGAAACACTGAATTAACAGGAAATTGCCAAAGCAAATTGGGGCTAAACGTCTCCAAAAAAGGATATTAAAAAAATATTCATGATATATAATTAGCCTTATCTGTCAGCAAATCATCTCCTTGGCAACTAAAGGCCCTTTCTCCATGGATCTGGTCAAGATAAATTGCACCAAGTTCCCTGTCAGCAAAGGTCGATCATACGTGTCAATTAACACTGTGTAAAATGAGACATCCTGTGTGCTTCCCTACAGAACATGACTGACCTTGTCTGAGTCCTCATTCTCACCAAGTTGTCATGGCTGGAGTTTACTGCATCTCAATGCTGCTGCTCTTTTATTATAACGAGCCTTCTTGCCTCACTATCATTTGTATGAACTATGGTCTGTAATACGGAGGAAAAGTCACTAAAGATATCTTCATTGTTCAAGTACAATTAGGGAAGTTACAGTGTAAAACACCATTTCCTGCTGACATTTAATATCAGCAAAGAGGAGAAAAGCATTCATAAAGCTGGACAGATTCCGGTTTGTCCACTAAAAGGTCCGACACACCTACATGCCCGCTACTGTTATGTGATCTTTATCACTGAATAAATAAGTTGTTGATGAAGATGGCCTTGCTCTCAGTTCTACTACATGAAAATGAGATACGGTTGATGTTTTTAATATGCTGCAGCCACAAAATCTTAATTTCTTTTAGTTGTAGTTTTACATGTTAATGGTGTTACTTTACTATAAAAATAATATAAATATACAAATTCAATTGTTGCCGTAAAATCGTACAAAAAATGCTGGCAAACAATCAAAATACGCCATCACACCTCTACTATATGTTGTTATGCAAATGGTGTTGTGCACATTAAAACAGTATGCCAACAGTGTCTAAAAGATTTTAGTGTGGTGATGCTGTTGGACTTTTGTGCTACACAAAAATTTTGATGCACACTAATATGCGATGTCATTTCTAAATATTTGTGTTTTTACAAAAAAAAATTTTACTGAATGAGCTGCATCACAAACAAACGCTGCCATTGTACTCAAGGACTTGCGCTGCACTATCATTACCGTAACAACTGGCACTTTCTCGTCACTCTCCCCTTTCCCCAGCGAGCCTCACAGGCCAGCGTGAGTTTGAGACGCTGCCCTGGCTGGCGAGGCTCGCTGGCTGTCATTCATCAGCTCGCAGGAGAAGCGATCACATTAACTAATTGACTTTTTTTTAATTATTTGTCTTTATTACATGCATGAATGTGAGTGAGCTTGGTATTTCTTGACTCAGTGGATTATTTTGTATTTTTACTCCTGTAACACAATGTAGGCAGTGTGAGCACCCTGTAAACAAAACAATTACAAAAAATCCCATAACTGTTTCTTCAACCAGGTTGTGGCTGGTTGCAGGGTTTCTGGAGCAGAAGAACTGTGTCATTCCCCCCTCTGCCCTCTCGTACCCCCCCTCCCCCTCCTTGTGTCTTCCCCTGTGTGTTAGTGACCCCGCAACCCTACCCGCTCCCGTCTGAACCCCCGTGTCGTGTTGTTACGCCAACCCGAAGCCGCCCTCTCACCCCATGCTTGGGACAAAGCCAACTCACTGCCAGCCCAATGACTGCCTGGATCGTCCTGCCTGTCAGCCTGTCTGCCTTCTCCATCACAGGAATATGGATAGTGTGAGTGGCGCACTCTTTCATATTGAAACTTCATGTGTCTTATCTTGTGATATGGCTTTTTATATACTGTTTCATATTACCAGTAATACTGTACAATCATTTCCGTTCAACGTTAACTGGTCTTGGAAACCTATACAGGTATTGTTCAAATACACTTCTTAATGCAAGGTGCTTAAGAGCATGTTGGATGAGTTTGGTGTAGTACAATTGAGATTGTGAGTCAGGTCCAATGTCAGTCACCTCTGACCCCACAAACCAACACAAAAATTCCCACACACTCAACACATTGTTGAAAGTCTTGTCAAGAATGGAAAGGGGGACGCAGGATATTTTCTATGCTTACTGGGGGTGTAATGGGCAGGTACTCCAATATTTGAAGTCGGTCTATCACTGTTGCATTGTTAACCTGAAACTCATCCAGACTGCTGCAGTCTGTGATTTTAGATAACATTCGTCTGTAACTTTTGTGTGGGTGCTGCCTAGACCAGGGGTGCTCACATTTTTTTAGCCTGCGAGCTACTTTTAAAATGACCAAGTCCCAAAGATCTACCTACTACTATAAATATAGAAAGTACATATATTTAGTACGGTATATTTATTTAAAAAAAAAACAAAGAGTAGGTATTTATGTACGTTATACATGTATATCAGGAGTGCACGCACTTTCTCAGCATGCAAGTACAAGTCAAAATGATCTACCTCTTTCTATAAAACATATAACATATACAACATGTAACCAGTAAACTCGGAAATTCTATTGTAAATATTAATGATTAGTCTTTCACATTCACATGTTCAAAGTTTACAGGTAATCAAAGTAGTTTCTATCATAATTCACTTCAATATGGAAATAAAGATAACTACACATAACTCCTAAATAGTTGTGTACATAACCTGAGTACTGGTAATATGTCAGTCAAATTAGCTATGTAACGTTCATTAGGGCACACAGTTCATGTATTACATCCAGTTAGCATTTGCTATCAAACATTAGCGATATACAAGAATTTAAAATGATTATGCAAAAGACAATGCAGCCGAAGTCAAGCCAACATATTGAAAAGGTTTCACCAATGGGCATATTTGTAATTTCGGCATGAAATAATAGTTTAAGAAGCGAACCTGTAGAAAACGCTGATTTCTGTAGCAGAGTTCATGACGCCAAGCAAAGCCATCAAACAATACAGTTTTTTTTCTATGTAACTAGCCGCTACAAGTGAACAGATAACTTTTGTTATAGATATAGACATCTTACCGCAGAGTTGGTTCATCCATAATCACAATAATAAAGATGACAGTTGCATCTTCGTGTGTAGCTTGAAACGCTGCCGGGGAGCAAGCGCGAATCAGGAGGGGAGCTTAATGTCAGCTGACTGATGTCATATGACATCTACATAGTGACGTTTACGCGATCGACCCAAACTACCTTGGCGATCTACCAGTAGCTCACGATCGACATAATGGCCACCCCTGGCCTAGACAGACGTCATTGTGTTGCTGTTCAGTGTAAACATTCTTTCTAGCTTTCTGTCTATCAGCAGCTGAAGCAAAACCTGCTTTTTTTAGTTGCATTCTTATAGGCTAGTTTGTAGGGATCTTATGAGACGAGAATGCATGAGATTGCGTCCACAAGGACGAGACAAGGTTTTCACATTCATTTTAAGAAAATCACAGTGAAAAAATATGACTGGAAAAACTTTATTTAACCGAGTTGCAAAACAATGCAGGTGCGTTTTGAAATGTTTATGTCCCACAGATTGACGCTAAACGATAATATTGTCAACATTGTTTTAGACCAAATAAACAACTGTTATGATAATATATATAATAATGATAATAGTAAATAATATAGCATAATCAATATTTCCTTTTAATATGTCATCTTTTACTCTGCAAAGTTGCCATTTGTGACATGTTTTTTTCTCACAGACAATTCTTAGTGTCTGTCAAACATTTGCAGCATTCAACTGCATTAAAGATCAGCATTTCCTATGGGATGACTTTCTGTGAACGCACTCCCTCCATCCTTCCATTTCATTTTCTATGCCGCTTATCATTTGTGCTATTCCGTTTGTATTTACTTTGACGACCAAACGTCTCAGTGAGTATTGGCTGTCAGAAAGAAGGCTGTGCATCTCGATGTGTAGTTTTTTTTCCCAGATGGGAAAACTGGGTGGGGCGGATATGTTTGAGGTGGGCAAGTTCGTTTTTTGCTTTTGTTTTTTGCTTTTATGTTGCTACTACTTTCGAGTAAATTTGGCATACTGGCTCGTTCGTGTTGATGGGCTCATGTTGCTCATTAATATTTCCACGCAGGGGCTGTGGAATTTGGCTTTGCAAGCATCTTTTTCTCTCCTAATTTCTACATTGTAGGCTTGTATTGCTTCTTGCCATGCCACGCATTGCCACGGTTCCCCGACAGAGACAAAGCGACTGTATGACTGGCAAGAGGTCTCATTCTGTTCGCCATTGTAATATGAAGCGTGTAGGTGTAGAACCAATGCACAGAGTGAACTCTCTTCATGCCTCTTTGGAGGCGAGAGACGATGAAAACTGTAAAGACAGGTGGTCAGTGAGTTGTATTTTTTAAGTTACAGCGTCTACATTACTGTGATGAGTAATCTACTACTACTACTACTACTACTGCTACTCTGTGTCATGATACATGGAATTATCTGCAGATATGCCATGGCTGTGATGAATCACCATGTTTGTCCTGTGGAGAACTGGTGAGCATTCATTTCAGAAATATCATATCTCTTTGTTCTCTAACACGAGACGCAGTGATTCAGTACAATCTGTCCTAACCTGGTTGTGCTATGGCTGCAGGTCCTACAACGTAACGTGCACAGAGGAGCTGCTCCGACCAGGCTTTCCCAAGACCTGTTGCACCGTCCAGGACATTCCCCTCATCAGGTCTCTTGTTTAACCTTCCTTCCGCTCTTCAATGCCTGCACAAGTAGTCACCCTGAGGCCCTCAGGCATGGATTATCATGCTGTGGTTCTGTGACATCAGCATAACCTTTTGCTTTTATGGCATATACAAACATGACCAGAGCCTTTATAGAGGCAGTTCTCCTATAATGCAGTTACAGCTGTTACAGTAAAAACAGTGTATGTGACGCAACTGTGTTATTGCTAATTGCATGTTTTGTCTTCATCTATTACAGTAAATGTGGCTCTTACCCTCCTGAAAGCTGCCTGTTCAGCCTCATCGGCAATGTTGGAGCCTTCATGGGTAAGACCTCCGCATATGTCCTGAAAATGTGAAACTTTGCCAAACAAAAATACACAGTTGGTAAGACTTAACCAAATACCTATAACAAACAACCTAATGCTTTGAATAAATGTGGAGTTTACCAGTTTGAATGTTACATTCCAGTGTAGCACATATCCACTACTCAACTGCCTTCATGACATGTAAACCCGTATGACGGCTAAACTACTCCCTCAACTTGTACAAGACAGCTCGTGGTTGTGGCCCACGAGGTATTGCTTGGGATGTTTGGAGGCATCTCCATCATCACTGACGACTGCTCCATACAAGCTTCTCCTGAGGTTCCTAACTTATTCTAGACACCATCCTCTCTGTCCAATCCCATATCAAGTCTATTACCAAGTCAGCCTTTTTCCAACTTAGATATCTCCAGATTCCGCCCATCACTCACTGACCATGGCCGGCCGGGCCCTGGGCAGGCTGCAAAATGTCCAGAAATTGCATCACAGCACTTCACCCCCTTCTCACTCTCCACTGAAATCCATGATGCTTTCTTGGACCTTTTTTAAGATTCCTCAAGCATGACCTACCCGCCAAAGCATGCATGAAATAACAAGAATACAGTGGAACCTCAGTTAGCGTCCGGCCCGGTTATCGTTTTTTCTGGTTAACATTGAAAATGCACGCCACGATTTTGCCTCAGTTTTCGTGCATTCTCCGGTTAGCATCCAATATGGCACACTTTTCTTTTAAATCAGAAAACGTCCTTCCTCGTTAGCATCCTATTAGCGAGTGAACAAAATGGCAACCATGAAAAGATACAATGTCCGCCTATGATGTCATCAGCGGTTGACTCTTAAAAAATGGTAGCACAAAACATGATTCCATAGTTTTATCATTAGTTTTAGATGCATAAAACAATTCTAAATGCATATAAATGACAAATGAAAGGGCTAAATAAACATTTAAGGTTACTTTTACCTTCATTGAAGACTGCGGTTCCCAGAGACATGATGTGGCAGCGAGACACCACACAAGACACCATCTTACTGTTTTGTCGGGAGTTATTTCTTGAATTCAGTAGTATTTCTCACCTTTAGCAAAATGCTGACACTTACAAGGCTCCATTTTGGGTTACAGTATTGAGAAACATTATTGAATTCAAGAAATAACCCAATGTCAAAACAGGAAGGTAGTGGTGATTGATGTCGCTGCCACATCGTGTCTTTGGGGACAGTTGAGCCTGTCAAGAATCACAGCTTCAATGTAGGTAAAAATAACCTTAAATGTTAATTTAGCCCTTTCATTCATCATTTATATGTATTTATATGCATGTGAAACATTTTTGGCTTTCAGAACAGATTAATTGGATTTACATTATTTCTTATGGATTTGGTTAGCATCTGTTTCGGTTAGAGTCAGACCTTCTGGAGTAAATTAATGACGCTAACTAAGGTTCCACTGTACTATTACACCCCTGATATATACACACATCAATGTATCAATGTTGTGTTGTGCCCGTGTCAGCCTTCAGAGCCATGAAGGGGCTTGAAATAGCCTTAGCTCTCTAAATCAATAATTAATGCGGTTTCCTTCCACCCTTCCCCCGGCCGTCTCCCCTACATGATCCTTCCATGGCCTTCCTCCGTTACTCCTCTGCTTCCTGTCAGGTTGAATCACCACTCATTTTTGCCCCATTTTCCCAGTGCTGCCTTTCATTTCGGCGCTTTCAGTCAGTGTTCACCTTTTCATCAAATTTCCCCGGAATTATGTACTCACTTCCTGGATGCCTGATGGACGGCAGTTTGTACCTTTTGACTTCTCTCCCTATACACTCACTGGCCACAACATTACGTACACCTACACACAGGAAAAACTGACATTTTGGAATGGATATGTTTAATGCTGAATATTTGTCTTGCATTTTCAATTATCTTGCAGTTATGTGTTGTTGTTGTTGTACAGTGTAAATGTGTATTTGTTGTCTACAGTGGTGATGGTGTGCCTTCTGCGCTACGCCCAGGTGATAGAACACAGCCACAGATGTTGGGTGAACACCAGTGCTCTGGTCTCGGGCTGCACCAACGCAGTGGGTCTGGTTATGGTGGGCAACTTCCAGGTAAAGCCCCTGGTTCCTCACATTTAGACCCACAATAGAGCACACAGGACTCTCAGATTGTGTTTATCGGCCTGAAAGGTTGACCACGCCAAATCTCTACACTATGTGGGCGCTGGCGTGGCCTTTCCAGCAGGGCTTCTCTTTGTGTGCTTACAGTGTGTGCTCACCTATCGGGTGGCAGTAACCGCCCTCGACTACTGGATGGCCCACTTCCGTGTGGCTCTGGCACTCGGAGCCATGGTCTCCCTCGTTCTCAGTATCCTTTTCTTCATCAGACCTCTGCTAGCTCTACCCTGACATCATGACCTGTCATTACTTCTTAGTTAATACTGGCTGATTATGTGCATTTGTAAATGGACAGATGTTTACATTGTATGTATGTGAATAGACACAGTTGTTTACATTGTGTTTGTGAATGGACCGATGTTTCTTTTGTGTGTATGTGAATAGATAAATGTGTATGTTGTGTATGTGTATGGACAGACAGATGTTTGCATTATGTGTTTGTCAATGGATAGTCAGGTGTTTATATTTAGTGTATATGAATGGGCCTTAACCAGTCCTTCCCAGGTGGCATCTTCTTTGTGCATGAGAGCTTCACGCTCCAGCACGCCGCCGCCATCTGTGAGTGGGTTTTCACCGTGGACATCCTGGTCTTCTACGGCACCTTCACGTACGAGTTCGGCACCGTCACGGGCGAGACTATGATGGCGGGCCTGCAGCAATGCCTCCACCACGGCTCAGGAGTGATCTTGGGCCCCAGGGCTCGGGACTCCACGCTGGGAAGCGGTGCCACAAAGGGCCTCAAGTCGCCCGGTGGAAGCAGCACATCCACACATCTCAACTGTACCCCTGAGAGTATAGCCATGTTGTAGTTCTGCCACTGCAGAGGAGCTTCCTGGACGGTCAGCACATGGAAAGATGATCAAGGCAGCATGTGAAGGAAAGAGACTAAAGTCCTGTTTTTATAACCAATCCAACCAACTCCCGTCTGTAATGCTGTAATATTATTTTATCCCCATGAGGTGCAAGACATGGCTTGCTTGGAGCTGCAGTCTGCTGTCCTCATACAAGGTGTTCTCACAACACTATAGCAGGAAATCATATACGGAAAATAAACCACAGGTGAGGTTAGAACTCAAAATGTTCTGCTGCAATACCACCATTATTATTTTCATAAGAGTTATTTATTCAAAAGCTATAAGCCCTTTTCTACCAATTGCTTTGCATTAGTTTTTGTATGACATCTTACTAAGTTGTAGTCGAGACAGACTTGTGTAGTGATGCTGGAGGAATGTGTAGTTTGAGCACTGAATGTTTCCAAGATGAATGCTGACTACCTCTGCCAAGGAGGTCATGATGTTGCTTTTTTTAATGTGTGTGTCTGTTAGCAGGATGATGCTAAACTAAAAGCAGGTGGAAGGTTAAAGATGGAAGGTATGTAGATCCCTAGAGAAATAGGATGCCTTGGTGGAGGTTTTCTTCTCCCACATTCTTTTGTTGGCTGATGTGGCCTTTCCACTTTTCATCAATGAATCATGGATTTGACATTTGCTTATGTCTGCACAGCCGGCACTTTCTGAATGCCAGTTTGTGTCGTAGAGGATTTCAAATGCCTTTTTATTCCTTCAAGAATTTAATTTGGTTGTAGTTTCTAATTGACGACGATCCCAACGCTAGTTTTGATTGTTTGAATTTTAACACAATGAACCACTGCATGCAATTCTTTACTTTTCTAGTGGAGGACTGTTAATTGCTTATTTAAATTAATTTAAAAGTGTTTAGGATAGACTGGACCGCGGATCCCTGCATGCCAGTTTGAAGAGCAGAATGGTGTTTGAGTCAGAGAATGGAGGAAGTTGCTGCCATGTTAATTCTACAGCTTCACAGGCCGTCGTTACAGGCTTGTGGCTGAGGGTGTCACTGTGTCATGGTGCCAATTCCACTATAAATAAGCAAATTCAATGTTTCCCTATACCCCACACTCCAGGCAAGCACTCACATGTTAATTGTTCAGATGTATGCGTCCTCATAAGAGGCTAGGATCCTCACAGTATTCTGCATGAAGCCATCGGTTTTCCACATGGTTCACTTTTCTCTTTGGGCAGCAGGCTCCAATGAAAGTGCTTGTTTCTGTTGTTTTGCACCTCTTGCCAAAAACTTGTTTCAACTGCTGTATGGATTTGTATGAGTTAAAGATTTTAGCCTTATCCCTCATTATGTGCCAGGGAAAGCCATGTGCTTTATTTGACTCGTTTGTGTTCCGCCTTATCCCACTTCACCATTCTGAAAACAAAAGGTGTGATACTTCTACTGGCAGCTTGTATGAGCCATCACGTCAGGGTTGGATTTCTTACTCTGCATCAATACAGTCTGCCACGTGGCCAAATTCAACACTGGATTTTTCAATCTTTTATTTGTTTTTCAGTAGAAAATGTGCACATCCATAAAAAGGTCCTTCTGGAGAACGCTTAATGTCTTCAACTCAGACTACTATTTTGGTTTTTTTCTCTACATTCTGTAAATATGTAGGATCTGTTTTGTCATCTAGGTATTTGGATTTGACAGAGATTTATATTCAAATATGAAATAAAAACTTAAATTATGACCATGATTGTGTTTGTAGGCAAAGGGGTTGGAAGTAGAACTCCAGCCACACAACTGCATTATGGGAATCATCAAGGAAGTCAAGTCAGAGAATCTTTTTTTTGTTGTTTAAAAGTCACCATTTCCAAAAAAAAAAAAAGTCCTCAGTTTAGCTTTAAAATACATATAGTATACATATAGATACATACATATAGTACAGTACAAGCGTGTACAAATACTAAAGCACCAGCTCTGCAATTAAACCCTTCATGAGGCTTATAAGGTCTTTTAAAATGGAATCACATATCTAACATACACTTCACATGGGCCATTAAGATAAATCAACATTAAATACTAAACCTGGAAATAACACAACAAAGTGACAAAAGGCTAAAAAGTTTCCACATGTTAAAAATTATTCATTACCTACATCTTAAAAAAATGAGGAAACATTTTGCACCATTCTGAAGGACACCGGCAACTTTTAGCAAAATCTCGAACAGTCCAAACAATAATATACACATAGAACTATAATTGAGAATAGGTATGAATAATTCTACACATGACAAGCCTTTTACCACTTCAGTGTGTCATTTCCAGCTAAAAAGAGACACAATCACCTAATAAAGGTTAACTCAAAATACGACCGGGATATGATTATTTTTGGCTTAAGTGTATATTTTCGTTAAATCGCTGTGGTTTATATTGGACATTAATCCAGCATGGATAGGAATACATCCCATAATTTGTAAAATAAAGTATATATTTTGTAGGAAAGTATAGAAACTTGGCTCTGAGGTGAGTCATTACTGCATATCGAAGGCGGTCAAGGATGTCATTTCCAGCATTTAGGTGTGAAATGTCACTGACCATTTTGAACTTCCTGAATGTTTAGTGGTGGTGAAACATCACTGTCATGTGTACATTGCTCCATGGAGGTCCTCCAGTCTGTGCTCCCTCTGTTTTCGTCTCTCCTATTGACACACACACACAGCCATCTTCACAGCCATGTCAGAGAATGTTGTGGTGTGTTCAGGGCACTCACTTTGTCTTTCTTGAACTCTTCATACTCTTGATTGTCAGTGGGTAGTTCAAGTCGACACAGTGGGCAAGAGTTGGTCTACGTTGGAAGAAGAAAGTCATATTTACCAGAGGGAATCTTTGCGTGACCCATTTCATTCACTCATCACAAAAGTGTGTGTTCTACCTTGCCCAACCACGGCAGTATACATCCAGCGTGGAAAAGATGCTTGCAAGGCATTTCTCGAACAGTCTCCTGCTCTTCAAACTCCAGCAAACACACAGGACACTTCATGCCTTTGTCTGCAACAGCAGTACAGCTGACATTGATAAGACACCGGTTTTGCAAGAATTTGAGATATTTGTGTCACCTGCTTGCTCTGGAGAAATAACCACCACAGTGAGAGTCTGCACAGCTACTTTTGCAGCTGGAGGAGGAAGACGCTGGTCCCAGTCTGACGAGTCAAAATGTCCTGAATCCATCAAGTCCAACCCCTGCATTAGAGACCTTCACACACAAATAAGCACACATTAGCATAACATAATATTAAAATAAGCCAATGACTTGCAATGTCTGACAACCTGGCCAGTTCAAGGAGTGCATTCTGGCGGTACTGTTCCTCGGGGTTGGTCGGCTCACAGTCGTGCTCGTCAAAGTAGGATGCCATGTTGCTCTTTAGTGAAAAATGCTAACAAGTGTAGCTCCCACGAACTGTCATTAAAAAGGAAATAATCACATAGCTACCAAACTAATTACCTACTGGCGACGTCTCCCTTTTATTTGTACGAATAAACAAACGACATACAATCACGAGCCACAAAGATGATCAATTATCTATCGACAAAACATATTTCTTTCCTACTTGCCTTAAAATCTTGGCGAATGACGACAATACACACTTGTCATTCTTCCGGGTATGGCCGCCTCGGTCACGTGGTATGGCTATTCTCCAATCACGGTCCCCGAGAGTTGTACGTTGAAACGTATGTTGGCGGAAGTGACTCTGTCACGTGGTACATATATTTCCCCAATCACCGAGTCACGGTTTTTGTTCGCAGAGAGCAGTTCTACACTATATAAAGGACACAGGGTTATATAATAAAATGTAGACGGCTTTCTTATTTTAAACTTTCTTAACTTATTAATTTTTCAATGGTTAATGGAGGTTGCACTATCAATATACATTCTCCGATACAGTGGGCAGCGGTATACACTGTTAAAAGTTATGAGTTCAACCCGCCATTATACCAAATAATAAGTTTTTCTTCTTCTTTTCTTTGTTTAATGTCAGTGGCTTGCAAGGTAAATGAATGGATGAATTCAAAAGGTGTGGCTCGGCATTAGATGATTAATGAACTAAATCTTTTAGAAACCCCCTAGTTTATATTACATTTTCAATGTATTTTATTCTCGACAAATTATTTTGTTATTAATTATGTAGACTTCAATTTTCTTATTTGATTTTCAATTCCCTGAAATGAAAGGGCTGCGATTGGCTGGCGACCAGTTCAGGGTGTACCAGGCTCTCGCCGAAAGTCAGCTGGGATAGGCTCTAGCATGCCCCCGCGACCTGATTGAGGAAAAGCGGCATAGAAAATGGATGGATGGTTGGATGGGTGAAATGAAAGAGCTGTTGTGGCAGCATTTAAAGCGAAAATCTATTTGATAATAATGCCACATTGATACAGTATATGTTTATGATAGTTTAATTAAAAATGTAAATAAAATCAGAATCAGAATAGTTTCTATTACCATTGTCAGCGTTGGTTACACAAACTAATAACTTTTTTTTGCGGTGTGTTGGTGCAACATAAAACAGGCTTTTAATAACAAATAATTCAAATAGTAATCAGGGCATGCAAAATAAAATTAGACTCAGTTAAAGAAAATTAAACAATATAACAAAATATAAGATAATATAAGTATAAATATATGTACAAAATGTACATTCCACCATAACAGAACAAAACAGAGCCATGTGAACTTGTGTTTGTATGTATGACTTGATGGCAGTGTTATTAGTGTTCGTAAGTCTGTTGGCAGAGGAGGGAAAGCTGTCTTGGAGGCATGAGGCGAATGGAGGCTCAGTAGGGACAAATAGACTGTCTCCAGGGTGAGAAGGGCCGGCTGTGATCCGGCCTGCGTGTCTCCGATTCCTGGAGACATACAGGTCCTGGAGAGATGGGAAATCGTGAAATCGCATTTTTTCAAGTTGCTGAAACTGCACTTTTCCGGTCCGGGAGGTGGGCCAAACCCCCCAAACATTCATCGGGGGTCCTGGCAGGACCCAAATATGGCAAAAAATGACACTTTTCCGAGGGGTCGATTTTCGCCTGTTTTTTCAGTGCCGGCACTGTCACGAAATCGCATTTTTTCAAGTTGCTGAAACGACATTTTTCCGGCCCGGGAGTTGGGCCAAACCCCCCAAACATTCATCGGGGGTCCCGGCAGGACACAAAGATGGCAAAAAACGCCACTTTTCCAAGGAGTCGATTTTCACCCCTCATGATGTTGTGATGTGTCGGTCTCGAATGAATCGACTCTAAGAGACGCCTCTTTGAAATAAACGACAGGATCCGGCTCCAATTGGGAGCCGATTTGTTTTTTCCTCGTCTTTTTTGCTGTTAAAGGCGAATGTCATTGGGCAAGATTTGTGACAGCGTCGCTGTGTCCACACTGAGCGGGGGGGAGGATTTCAAGACATGCTTTGGTGCTCTTATAGCCGATTCGTTCATGAGAAATTTGCATGAAGAAATTTGTCCTATTTTGGTCTAATTTGTCTATTGAGATTATTTGTTTTTATAATATAACAAATTTTGTAGCTCTTCATTGAGATTCAAATAAATAAATTTAATTATTACACATTTTATATCATGTATTTTTTCATATTGGTAATTCGTTTCATACAATGCACATAATTTGGTAACAAATTAATATAAGACAATAAAAAAAATATGATCCACTTGCAAGCCGAAAGAATCGTCTATTTTCATGAGCCAAGGCTAAGGAACAGGCTCTCCAAAAAGAGCCGAAATTTCCATCACTAATGCGCTGCAGTGTGTGCTAGCTGGCAGTGGCCCCAGCATAGCACAGGGTGATGGAAGGTGAGGATGGACTCGATGATGGCCATGTAGACCTGCACCAGCATCTTGAGATCCTAAGCAGCCACAGCCCTCTGCTGGGCCTTTTTGATGAAATGGAATAGTAAAAAAAAAAAAGGCTAAATGAACAAATCTGCAATAGCAAAATCCAAATTTCACTTATTGTCCTTGGAAATCGGTGCTTACAAGGTTACTTTAAGTAACAAATAACATTTCAGCAAAATTCCCTAAAGTACAAAACAGATAAAGCTTCTACCAGACCAACTCTCGATGACAGCTTGTTCTTTCTTCTCCACCTCATACAGGCCACACTGATTATTATTTACAGTAAATACTTGTCGGAAGAAATGAAACCAGAGGCAATGATTTTGATACCAAAATTTATTTGTGTGCTCAGTCTCTAGGTGAGGGATCTCACGAAAGACACTACACTCTTGACATTTAAAAGAGAGAAAATATATATAAGAAACACAAACATATGAAAGGGTACATGGTTTTGGTTAAATAACTTAAAATCATTTGACAGCTGGTGCATTACTGGTAACTCCTGTGAGACAGAAAAGACTTGAGTCTTAAGGCTCTACTGTAGAACTCCTGGCACAGAAAGACCTTCCATCATGTAAATTCAGCCTGCTGGTCATCATCTCTTATTTTTGCTCTTTAAATACCACCAGGCGTCAACACCAACATACATGCTAACTTACAGCCTCACTGTAATACCACAGGTTGACAACACACATGCGTCGTTTTTTCAACCAGTATTAAATATGCTTGTCAGAGTGGTTATTAAACATACTCATACTAAGTATTCCAGCTGCAGATGTACAAAAAAATGCACTTGTGATTCACTGCAGTACAGTGCATTAGTAGGAGATGGCCGGAATCACCACACCTTCCAATATCTGAAAAGTTACACTTGGTTGCATGAAGAAACAATGACTCTTTATTGGAAATAAGGAATGATTTGGCAGTGAAAGTCAGAAACACAAGATTGTGCTGCTTCCAATAGCTTGAAACAGCTGAAACAATTGCGGAATTTCTCAATGAACAACACATGCAGACAGATGAGTACTTGAATGAGAAACATTGTTCCGTTGTTCTTCTATCTGATACGATTGGCGTACATCAAACTCATTTTTGTAACATGCTGGTGTTGACAAATGAGTCCACAAAGACATTTTCACACACAAATCATATTTCCATTGAAATTATCATTCACGTTAATGCACTTTGTCAAAAGTTCAATACAATGAACACTAAGAGCTGGATGTGTCAGCTCATAAACAGTTTGTATTTTGTAATAATGTAATAACAGGTCACCTGCTCCCTGCTAATCGTGTGATTTGAACTTGTTTTCATTCCTAAACAGGACACACTCAACCAGTGAGAATGTTAAATAGGCACATTTCAATATTGCTTCAATCGTCACAACACTTTCACCACCATCTGAAGTAAAACAACAAACTGTCATGAAAGAAACTTAAAAAACAAAAAAAATGAGTCTTGTGTGACGCTGCCGATATGGAGTAAAAACAAAGAACCTTGATGATTTCCAGCGTTCTCAAATGCTGCATACATCTACGCCACAGTCTGCAGTTCAGACAATACATTTAAAAGCTAAACACCTTCTTCAAATGGCACCTTGCTAGTGCTGCAGATGCTATGGACACTTTTTCTAGACCCAAAATTAAGAAGTGTGCAGTACCAAATGTATAGTAGGTGCTGCCCTCCTTAACTAAACAGCTTCACAAAGCAGCCATGGCAGTAGGGTTTGTCGTTTTGTTCTTTAAAGGTGCCTTTGTTGAGTTGCTTGAGGCAGAAAGCACAGACAAAGTGTTCAGGGTGGAACTTCTTGGACATGGCTGTGATACAGCGACCAGTGATGGGCTTCTGACAGCCGGAGCACAGAGAACCGCGGCGCTCGTGGTAGTGGACTTCACAGTAGGGCTGGCCGTCGTGCTCAAAGAAACTTCCATTCACAAACGGCGTGAAACACTCCTGTAGAGATATGATGGATAACAGATGGAGATGAAGTGTATGGTCTCACGATAAACATACAGGGGACCCTCGCACATTCGCGATTCAGCATTGCATCCCTGCAAATTTGTCGATTTTTGGTCAAAATATTTGTTTTTTTCTCAGAAAATAGGCCGATTCTTCTGCAGAACCAATTTCTAAATACGTAACACAGGTAAAACATACAGCGTACATTTACGTAGGCCTGTCACAAAAACAAATTTTGCCGGACAATAATTGTCCTATAAATTATTGTCAATAACCAATATTATTGTCAACATTTTTTGAGACCATTTTTTTCATTAATTATATGGCATAATAATGCAAGTACGTCGTGAGATCAAAGAAAAAGAAGAAAGCAAGAGAGGACAAGTTTTCCACTCTCTTGCCTGCTAGCTCAGTGTGTGTTTCTTTTGGCTTCCAAAAGCCTTCGTGTCTGAGAGGCCGACCCCCATGTTGTGCCGCACAGAGGATACAGGCGGTCCCTACTATAAACAACTAGCAATTAGAGCGACACTTCCCGTGCGAGCTCCCCGCACCATGAGAGAGCAGTCCGGGCACAGAGAGGGGAAACTACCGCTGTTGCTACGGAGCCGAATATTCAACTGCCAATGTGAAATTAACATCGACAGAGACGAACATCCAATGTCCAATGTGAAACTTCACCACGGTGCAGAGTGAACCCTCTTGTCATCCAGCCTGTCCAATGAAGAGAGACGAGAGAGAGGAAAACAAACACGCATGCACAATTTATCGAGGCCGGCAAAAATTATCAACTTGTTTTTTTTTTTAATTGTTAGATTAATCGATTATCATGACAGGCCTACATGTACATTGTCTTTATGCTTCACTGATCTTGTTTTTTTCCTCAAGTGTTGAGATTTCGCACTGTTTGGCAGTCCTTGAACACACCATAGTTGGGTGTTCAGCTGTGAGATGCAATAGTTTGTTCGACCAAGGGAGCGCTAACTTTGACAGTCAATCCAGCCTCAAATTTTGAAGTGAGGTGAACATAAGTTCACATATGATCGGAAGTCGTTACCGGAATTACAACAGGCAAGCAGTGTGGATTATGTAGACATGGCTTGGAGAAACGCCTTCCCTAGCCCCCTGACCTAGCGCTCGCCTAATGACCAGGATGGAGGCTCCAATTCCATCTGTTCGTCAGTCATCTTACATTATTATTCATTAGTGGTGAGTACCTTTACATTTTATACTTTAATGTGTTTAATAAGTGTGTGAGGGATATTTAGGGCTTAAACCTGGTGTCATGAGTGAATAATGGCAATTGAAGAGAGACGTGGGGAGTTCTGGAGCTGAATCTAATAATTACAACAGTCACTTTTATTGCAAAGGTTGATAAAAATCGGAGGTGAATGTCAACATCAAGCTAGCAGGAGGGTTTCAAGTGGAGTAGTTAGCCATGTGTAAAAATAGACATTTTTATGGGCGTATCAATCACTCGCATTTTTTACATAACCTGTGCGAAAAACAAAGATCTACGACAGTCTGGCAATAATAATATACAGTATGTAGGATTACCATCAGGTACATACCCTGCAAACAAAACACTCCGGGTGCCAAAGGGAGTTGAGCGCTGAGATGTAGTTCTCCACAATCGCTCTGGCACAACCTCCGCACTTTGGTGCAAACATGTCAAAGTAATCCTTCCTGCAGTAGGCCTTTCCATCTTTTTCATGAAAACCTTCACAGGGAGAACATAACCACAATTCACAGATCAGTTCGGTCCCAATAAGGGAGACACATTTGAACAAAATACCGTCCGGGTCGAAGAAGCATCCGCACTGAGCGCAGAAGAAGTGTTCAGGATGCCATGTTTTATCCAGTGCAGTTACAACTTGCTGTAAAGATATGACAACACATTGTGTCAGTGCAGTACAAAGAAACAGAGGGTAAAAAAAAAAAGATGGATTCACATTGAGTATGGGCCCGTTGCAGTAGTGGCATCGTGGGGAGCACAGGTTATGGTAATCTCTTTCACAGTACGGCTGTCCTTCCCGCTCAAAGAAGTTTCTGGAGCCGATCTCCTCTTGGCAGTGTGTGCACACAAAGTGTTCAGGATGCCACGTGCGGCCCATCGCGATCACCACCTACACAAACGAGCAAATACTGTAGACAAGGCATTGTTCATGTTACCTTCCTCGGGATGCTGCTGGCTGCTACCAGCATCTCACCTGTCCCACGATTGGCTTCAAGCAGGCGCCACACACTCCTTTAGCGACCGTCTGCACACCCAGTTTGTTGAGGTCTGACTGCAGGCTGCCAAGCATGTTGTCCAGCTTGTTGACCTGTGTCTTGGCACCGCCAGGAGCACCCCCTTTGCCTTGAGCCATCTGAAGGAGGGGTTCATTTTCAAAGTGTTGAAAATACTTGATTATATCACAGACAACACACACTGCAAGTATTTGAAAGGTGCGACAGACAGAAAGGAAAAAGAGACAAGGGTTCATGCCTGCACTGGGGAGTATAGTGGGTCATAGTCAGTTTGGCAGCCTACAGATACCAGGACTTTGGGTGCAACTGGTGGAACACTTTCCACTGGTGGTGGCTGGGTTGGGGTTTTACGAACAGAAGGAGCGGGCTCTGGATTGGGGGCGGGTGGTTCCTGAGTGGGTGGTGGTGGTGGTTGTAGTGCTCTTATCTGCTGAGGGGGAGCTGTGACTTGCTCCTGGATGTGTGGAGGCTGAGAGGAGTGGGGTAGAGGCGGCGGAGGTATAGCAGGAGTCTGCTGCACTGGCAGCATCTGCTTAGGTTGTTCTGTGATTGGTGGGTGACGAGGAGTGGGAGGTGACGGAGGCGTGAGAACCTTCCTCCCGGGATCAGGGGTAATTATAAGCTAAAGTGGAAAAAACACACAGAAGGGAGCAGACAACCAGACACAGTGTAGACAGTGAAGGTGAATAAACTGTGAAAAATCATTTTTTGAACAAACTGCAGCCAACCTTGTCAACCTCGCTGGCAGCTCTGTCAGCACGGAAGCGCTGAGGCTTGGACGTGACAATGACCCCATCAGTCAGCCAGTCATCTGCCTGCTTACGCCGCCGCTCCGAGCGGCTGATCCCAAACTTGCCCTGAAGCTCCTCGATGAGGCGATCCTGGGAAGTGTTCTTGTTGACAATGATGGGTCCCATTTTCCTGCGCAGGAGACCGTCTCGATACATAGGATGCACGTTGGGGGTCTCCTTAGTGCGCCTAATTACCGATTTGATCTAGACGGGAACGTTGAGCAGCTCATCATCAATCCACAGAAATCATCCTTCAATGTTATCAATGGGAACAGCACTCCAAGCAGGTGAGTCACATGATGGGTTTTCCCAATCACAAAGCAGGGATGCAACGGTCGGATGAGGGGTTTAGAGTCACACTCCATGCACGCCGCACAGCATTCTTACACTCTGTAGTAACCAAAAAATATTTCTTGGCAACAAGTAGTGGATAAAATGGCAAAGGAGTAAGGGTTAAGAACCAGAACTTCAGATGGCTGCCCATAACTTAGTTGTAGTGGGTAACACCTACTCTAATCACGTTGCAAATACAAAAATGATACCACAACCTGTACCAGGTAAGTAAACACACACAGGGAAACAACTACTATTACGAGGAAGAATAACAACAACTACAGTAATACAGGTATCTTTAGCAAGCTATTTACCAAACAAGTGCCACAAGGGAAGCCAGAAGCACTTCCAGCAACGCTGTGTAAGAGCAAGTAAATGGACTAGGCAAGAGAAGCCCTTGTTCTCAAGAACCCTTCATGTTCTGAAGAACCTGTTCATGTTCTGAACTATTATTAATAAAGACTGAGAAGATTATATCAGTCGTACTTGTGCTTTTTTGTGGAATACTGTCTCCACATGACAGTACTAAGACATCGTCTTTTCTGAAAGGGGTTTTCATTTGTTGTGTTTCAGTCTCTACAAACGAGAAGCAGGCACTACATGAACCACTCTGATTAGCAAACACAAAAAGTTATCTGTGAGGAACACAAGGACAACCTGCATCGAGCAAGAGAGGAGATGCCTACGTGACCCGATGCAGAGACTTTGTCCATATTGGGCGGCTGGAGCAAAGGCAAGTCCAGGGCAACATCAGGTGTCCCGGGGCATGTGGACGGCGTCATAGACTCGTCCATCCAGCTAGCTTCTGTCAGTGGCGTCATGCTGCCATCTGTGTACAGTCTCTCGGTATAAGGCGTCATTGTGCCGTCATGGAAGGACATGGACAGCTCCTCGTCGGCCCAGTCCAGCTCTCCATTGGCGTCGGTGCCTCCATCCACTGACTCGTCGGTAATGGTGTTAGTGGTGCAGGTGAAAGTGTCAGGCTGCACACAGTTTCTGTCCATGGGCAGGATGAGCTCCTCCTGTGCCTCTTGGGCATCTCTGCCGAGAACGCGTGTCTCCATTTTCAGCTGAAGGTCAGCTTGGTGATTTTGTGAAAAACTCATAGCTAGCAGCTTGTCTAGCGCTTCATCCAGGGAGGGTTCTTCTAAAGGGAGTTGGGGGATGGCTCTCTTGGCTGTGGCTGTTGGCTCCAGCAGAGGTCCACTGGGGATTGAGGAGGTCAGGAAGGTCACAGGGGAGGGGACGTTTGCCATGGAGACTGGAGAGGAGGTTTGGCAGGAAAAACTGGTGTGTGGTGGCGATACAGAGGAAGTAGCAGGGAGAGGTGAAGGTGAAGAGATAGAAGGGGTGAGGGGGTTAAGGGGTGAAACGAAGAGATTCAGACTAGGATCATGGATGACAAAAGAGCCATTGCTCATTATGTCAGGTGAACAGGATTGTTTACAAGCAACAGCTGAGGGTGAAACACGCTCTGCAGATGGACTAGGTAATTTAGAGGTTTTGTCCAGGACAGTGTTTACTGAGGTCAGTGAGGGAGTAGTGGATGGGCTTAAACTGTTTCTCTGTGGGCTGGAGCTAAAAGAAGCAGATTGTGAGATGACTAGCAGTGAATTGTTTGGGGAGGGGGGCACAGTGGCAAACACATCAGCTACAGAGTTGTGGTCGCTGGCTGCAGAAAGGGAGGACAAAGGACTGTAACAAGGGAAACGATTCAGATGAGGCACTGACAAGCCTCTGTCTCCTCCGTCCTCGTCTATGTGCAGCTCTAGACCAGCAGGCAAAGAAAACATGGGAGAGGCACAGGCAGATGGATGGGACAGACTGAGGAAAGGGGAATCCACGGGGGTGACGAAGGCAGAGACTGGAAGATGAGAAGCGGCGGAAGTTGCTCCTACTGGGTCCAGCAAAGAGCCCAAAGAGCTGGGCTAGAAACACAGAAATGAGAGTAAGCCAGAACACAGGAACGGAGGATACATCAAGAATATGACAGAAAAAGCTAGAAAAGAGCCTTGTGTTTGTTGGTGAAGCAGTCCGACAATTAATTACTGTTCTTTAGTACCTTGAAGTCAGACAAAGAGGCCATCAGCTCATCTAACTCTCTTGTGGCACATGAAGCTGAAATCCGTGCTTGCTGCTGAGAGGGGCTATCCAAATCACTGTGGCGAGGGGAGGGGCTGGAAAATACAATATAGCAATTACTAGGGATGCTCCGATCGATCCGCCGATTTGCGTAAAAAAACACGTGATCGGCGTATGCTGATAAACGCCTTTCAAAGCCAATCACAAAAAACGATCGGCGTGTGGCGACAAATCCTACATGTCTGCTGTGTCACGTAGGGTTGCTAACAAAATGTACATCTAATTTGTGATCTAATTTATCTTATTTATTAAGTATTGTGTAAAACTATGACATGAATAACATCAAATTAAAAGCACAAAATTTATGCCGAACTACCACTGCTTACCTTTATGCATTCCCACATAGTATCAGCATTTGAGACCAAATATGAGGTGAAAGAAAAATGGTAAAAATACAGTAGTAGTCTATCTGTGCGGCATGAGATAAAGTTAGCACACGCACAATGGACATGTGTCAAGTGAGACGGATGTAACAGACAGAATCCGGCCACTTTTCAAAATAAAACATAATAATAATAATAATTAAAAAAAAGGAAATTATTTTTTCTTTCTGTGAGGCCCAGTACCAAATGACCCACGGCACTGGTATACAGTATGTATCTCCAGCTCACAAACACGTCTCTAATCTGTTCAGCCTCCGAACGATACCTCTTCATTGTCACTCGACCACCGCGAGATTCATTCAGGGACACTCCAAACATCACAACAACCTCTTTATTATGCGTATATGTGTGGTCTAAATAAATAGAAAGACAAAGAAAAACAATAAGTGGATATTCTTATCACTCACTTTGCAACACTTAATGCGGAAGTACAATTTGCTGCATTTAATTGTGCTCCAAATCCCAGAAAATAACTCAAAACATGTGAATTCAACTTAAGTTATGTGGTGTCTTTGAATGCAACCCCTCATTGCTCATAATAACACAGCGAAAGTGCGATTCAAATGTTCTGCTACACTTAAAGAAACTTGTGTTAGGTACATAGATTTTCAGACATGCGTGCAATCTTTTAGCTTGATTTAAATTTTCAGTTAATTTGGAGCTGTTAATACATACAAATGTATATCATCCTGTCCTGTCTTAGCTTTCTTTCAATAAAATACAGTAAAAATGGGCATGCTTCAGACATTATTGCAAATGGTGACTAATCATGATTAATCAATTTCAAAAGTGTGATCAATCTGCTTAAAATTTTTAATCATTTCACAGCCCTAAATAAGACAAATAGTTGACAGCTCTAATAATGATGAAAGTTGGAGATCCCTGCAACCTGGACACTGAATTTATTCTGTTTTCAGTTGAGCAGGATAGATTTCTATTTAATAACTATATTTATTTATATTATCTTATTCTGTTAATTTTGAGCTCAAAAAAATTATTTCCCATCTATTCATATTACTCCAAAACATGTATCAAATTAAATTCAGGTTTGTGTCAAATAGTACAAAAATAGTTTCACATAAATTAAAGGCAAAAAAAGGTTTATTACATTTATTTTTTAATAATTACCTATTTGCCAGTGGCCTTTGGAATTGTCTAATGGTGCCCCTGACCAATACCACTCATCATAAATAAATGTAAAAATGTACAGTTAATCCATGTGATGTATAAGTATCGGCCGATCTCACTCATGGAAGAATTGGCAGCATTAAACCCTGACTGGAGCATCGGATCCCTAGCAACTACCTTTAAACGTGAAACTGAAGATAGCTACTGTCGTAAATGGCTGCTTTACGGTGCCTTAGCATACTGTAGCTCATACCAACCTGGTGGAAGGCACTGAACCCTCCAGCTCATCCAAAAGACTCTCCACTGTGGACCGAGCTTCATCCGGCTTTGTTCCATTCCTCTTGGGCTCCTCCTGAGGAGGTGGACTCACTCTGATTTCAGGGGCATTGCCATTTTCATAGTGGGTGATGCTGGTGGATGGCAAGGGAGGTGCCCTCTCCTCTGTGGAAGCATGAACACTACTAATCTGCAGCTAATCAGCATTGACAGGCCTAACAAACAAGAAGGTCTTGATTCTACCTGTAGTGGGGAATGAAGGGGAGCTCTGTTGAACCGCATTGAGCTCTAGCAGTAGCCTGTCAAGCTCTGACAGGTTGCTGCCCAGGGCAGAGGTCATGGCTGCTGTCGATGAGTCCGACGATTTCTGTTTGTTAGGAAAGCTGAGAAAGAGAAACACGTGTTAATAACAGCTACAAGGAGAAACAGTGACAAGTGTAGTCGCATGTAACCTGTAGACGTGGTCTTCTTCGATGTGAGACTGTGGAGAGCTGCTACTGTCCCTCGACCACGAGTTCTTTTGGGCTGAACCTAGAGACTGCATCCATTCAATAGTCAGTCCCTTTCCAAACAGTGACTTAGGCCTCTTTACCTTTGCAACAACTCATATTTTTTTGTCATCTCATGACAACCATTAGTAATATGGGCCACAAATAAAAGAGAGCCAAATACAATAAGAGTTCAGGTTTGAAATTTCACATGACTGCTTTAATCCATGTTAGTTCATTCATAAAGTCACTTAGTTTGTACCACTTTGTTATAATTTACAACTATATTTAAAGAAATCCAATCCTGGGGGCCACCATGCAGTTGCTTTGTTAAAGACTACGGGTAAGTGGGAAATATATCACTTAGAGCTCCTGGGTACTACCTCCAAGCAGTTGCAAGTAAACATGGCTGACAACCTCAATAAGCGTGTTTAGCATTGGAGGTGCATTACAGGGATAGTTTGGATTTTTTGACATTAAGTTTTATGACATCCCCATCAGAAGTGTACTACATCAACAGTTATTTTTCTCCTGCCGTATTCCTGCGCACGTCCTCGTTACTGATCTCTGACCAGAAGCAGACTCACGAGACCAATTGTGGGGGTAAGTCACGGTTGATATAATACACTGCTGCTGTGGATGTCATACCACTTCATGTCAAAAACTCCGAACTATCCCTTTGCTGAAAACGGGTGAGTATGCAGCCTCCTCCACTTTTTCCAGGTGTCACTCCTGAGTCACAATATTTAATGAGTGATGTTAAAAGAACAGAAGAGGACCGAAGAAATAACACAAAGGGCAGGGCAAAACAATCACATTTTAAAAAGTAAGACGTGCTTCGCCATACTCATTCGTTAGTGTCTTAAGGTTCCACATTCCCAGTGGTTAACTTGTCACACTTCCGATGTGTACCTGCTGAGAGGAGTGGTGGGAGTCTTTGTGGTCTTGCAGTGCACCATTGAGAGCCTCAGCTGTTGGTGGAGGAGGGACTGGAGGTGGAACTGATACATCCTGGTAATAGTGTCCACTGGTGGGGATGGAGTAGGGGGTCTCGTCTGGCAAAAACACTGGTCGCTTTGAAATGTGGGATGTAGTCGATTCCAGGTCAGCTAGTAAGGCATCTGAAATGTAAAGGTTGACAAGCGTCAGCAAAGTAAGACACTCATGGATCCTTTCATAACTTGATTTTAAGGGTATTTGCTGGGCATTTGCCACCACCTAATCCATCTTTGTTTCTCATTCCTTCCAGACACCAAAAAACAATCCACCTTCTAATACATCATCATGACATCCTGATGTCTGAGCCTTTGTTAAACATCTCCAACATTCTTTCTCCATCAGTCCCTCACTATAAATGCAACCCTATTGCTCCAGTTTTTGTGGTTTTGTATCCACATGATTGTTCAGAACAAAGAAGCTGAAGTATTTCTGAACCCTGTCCAAGGCAGGAGGCAGGTTACAATGCTGAGTGGCCACTGGAACGCAAGAATAAAATACACCCTTACATCACACAAGCCTGTCAGGAATAGGTCACAATCACTGGCTGCATACTTTCACACTGCAGACACTTGGAACACAGTGACTCATAATCATAATAACAAATGAAACACAGGAATATAGAATAATTAATGTATGGAATACTATGTTCATACAAAGTATACAGTGTTTCCCAAACATTCATTTATTTGTGGTGGCCCACCACAATTAAAGCAAGCACATTTTGGCCAATCAGAAGCCTGAAAAAGCTACCACAGCTGACTTGGTCACACACTAGAACGCATCTGTTCATCAACATAGTGAGATATTAGTTGTACAATGATATGCACATTATCTAATCGCGTGTGTGAGTGTTATAAGGCATACATACATGCTTCTACCGCTGCACGAAATTAAACACCAAGTGTCAATAACTTAATGTTCTGTTGCTAAACAAGGTTTAAAAACATGAGATAATGTTAATTATGCAAATTAAACAATGACATCGCCCCACCCCCCACTGCCCAACACCACACATAGACTCCAGCCCTTTGGGAAACATTTGTGTGAAATTTGGAACCCGTTTATAGATGCAATATTTTTGTCTGAAATTGTTATTCTTCATTCTTAAGGCAGTTTTTAATTGATGCTATTCTATTTTGGATGTCATCTCAGTCACCCCACATTATCAGTCCATACAATGACTAAGCATGATAAAACATTTAGCAATTCAGAAAGACAACAGAAACTCTAAGATGAGGTACATGATGGACACAAAGCTATTTTAAACAAAAGAGACAAAATTACAGACAGTATCCATACATTTATTTAAAAAAAAAAATGTAGCGGATTCAATTAAAGGACTGTGTCTCTACTCACATTCTTGCCGCACCTGTTGTATGTGCTCAGCCACAGTAATGTGTGCTGGTGAAGCAGACGGACAAAGATAGTCAGGGAACAACAGCATGATATACTGCTAATGGGGGAGTGGTCTGGTTGGGACAATCGCCTGACTTGCCAAAGTGCTCCAAATAGTTATCAATATTACTGAATTTCTTACATGTGATCAATGCGATTATGCAGTAGTCTTGTATTTGATTTCAACATCTGCAAAAGACTGGCTGTAGACAAGTCTTTTATCTTCTAATCAATGTATCCAGCGTCTACATACGTGACATTGTGCCCAAAGGTTACATGTTGAGTTGGTCAAGTTTACCATAAACCACATGGGACCTGCTGCCTATTTAAAGCAGTAAACTCAGCGAGTAGCTCATGTCTGTGCAAATGAGCTGAAATATCATGGCCTTCTCAAAATAATCTGCACCTGGTGCTGGCATGCTGAACAAGTCTTACTGACGTTCACTTTGTCACTCATAAAACAAAGGCTGAAGGAAGAAAAAAATTCCAGCGTTGGTTTTGGGTATGTGATTTATACATAAACTCGTGCCTCTCATATATCCATTTTTGGCACTTTGGTAATAAACAATGAAATAGTTAACTGCAGTAATCTGTTCCTAGAAAGCCCTTTACTGCATTGGCAAAGAAAACCTACTGCCTGTGGTCTTTCAAAATATTTGGAGACAGTGCCAGTTCTTGATACCACATCTACTGTACGACCATGTCGAGTCAGCAGTTACCAGTTGGATCATGGACAACTGCCACCAAACCAAAATACAATATACTGAGGTTGTTTTGGCATTACTACATTAGGTAAACTATATCACAGTTTCATGATTGTTTTAGTCATTACTGAAATTAAAACAGTTTGACATGTCAAAGTCTTTTTACAAGACACCATGCAAGATAATATTGAACTCTTAGAAAACATGCATTAACATGTGTCTGGAAAAGTGATAAGAGAGAGAAAAGTATTGAATTATCCCTGTGGAGGGCAGCATTGAGTGTTGCATGGTGATGACTGAGGGCGTTTGCCTGTCTCACACCAGTGTGGTTCACAAAGAGTGAGAAGCAGCCAGATTGCAAACATGCACTGTAAGCTGAGCAACAGACTAATCTTTTCCATTCCAAAGAGGGGCTAGGAGCCAGAGGACAAAGTCCAATTCTACCCCAACTGTATACTGACTCAATCGTTCATTGCGCAGTCTCTGGAGGAAACATGTCATCCAAAGGTTTATGACTGATGCTGATCATTTCAGTTGAACGCATCAGTCAAACATCTATTACAGAAGCTGATCCCCAGTTACATGAAGCATCTGTGTCTCATTGGGCTAACCAATGTCAGCCTACAACAGCTCATATGGAATACAGTACACATTCTTGTGGCAGTGGGTACTTGTCCAGTCTTGTCAGTGCACCCACAACAAGCTCCACCACTGTCTTACAGCCTTTATCAGATGGATGTGAAGGTGGATGTGGAATTCCACACATTCCTCTGTCCAATGTGCCAAAACAAGGAAATCAGGCTTGGAAGGCAATGTATAATTGTCCTTTCCTGGTCGTTTGATAGCCAAATAACTGAGGGGAAAAAAAATTTAAAAAAAATAAAAGATAAAAAAAAAAACCCTCCTCAATCAAAATGAAAATACAATGACAAAAATGTTGACAATTACAGGAATTACAGGACCCATTCCACTAACTAGTACATGCTTTGAATTCCAGAATAATGTTGATGTTTACACTGCATTTCCAACAGAGAGCAGTGTGCAATGCAAGCAGGCAACCATGGCTGTTTAACCCTTTCTATTAACATGCGTGCAATGGTGATGGGTCACTAGGGTGCTCAGCTCACCTGTTTACAGCTGGAAGAAGTGACCACAGCCCCATGCTGAAACCCAACCCCATCAGGGCAACTTCACATGATATCTACTGTATATAAAACAAAACTGGCATTAAATTGTGGCATGCTTGGGGGACAGGAAAGGAAGCCTGGGCCATAAGCTTAGTACAAACAGTATAAACAGCACAGCCTGTTATGGTTAATTAACACGAAGACAACTAGTGAAAAGGAGATCTGATGGAAAATAAAAGCCTCATACAACATAAAGTCACATACACAATGAGTGTAATTAAATACTGATATAATGTAAATAAAATACACCTAATAATACCATGCAAAGCAACTCCACGTATGAAAGATGACACTCAACTTGAGAGTGTAGATCTAACATAATGCACTCTGCAGAACTGCAGAATTGAAGTAAATGAAAAAGTAAATTCTAGTGCAGGGGTCCCCAACAACCAGTCCATGAATGGAGTGGAACCAGGCCACAGAAAATTTTCAGAAGCAATGATGAATGAGTGATGAATGAAAAACCTTCACGTAAAAAAAACAAAGCTTTGTAAATAGTGATGGTAAACATGGTTCCTTTTACTGCCTCAAGTGTTTATGAGTCGCTCACTAAAGTGAATCGAGAGTGAATTAGCTGAGAGTGTCACCCCGATGATGTCACTTCCGGAAATAAGCTAGTTCGTCATGGGTGGCGCCATCAACTATAAATGTAATTTTTGCAAATTTACCGTTCGTGTTCAATAATTACAAACAATAATTACAAACAATATGTAACATACTTAAGCAAAGTTGATGAATCATGTCAGGGACACTTTAATAAAGCGCCTTTCTACAAAGGCCTTTCACTGCAGGAATCCACAGTATTATGCTACAGCATTATGCACAAAGTCAACAAATTCTGTTTGTACAATGATGCAATAATGGCCAAATACAGTCAAAAGTATTTTTTTCAGCCTTACCTGTGAAAGGTAATGCCGTGAGATCTTGTTTGGACCGTAAACCAGTTGGTACAATTTCATGTACAACATGAGTTAGGCATCTTCCCTTTTCTCTCTTGCCACATCCAATATGGCAGTGACACTCACATATAATTCTACATCAGCCGAGAAATGCACACATGTGCAACAAGTCCAACTACCCCACTCACTTAACCCATGAGCCCAGCATGACTCACTGAACCTGTGAACCCACGTCAAATTCACGATTAACTTGTCGGCACCCTCATACTGGCATTAGTGAGTGAGTCTAGGTTCTCAATTGCCCAGCTTCTTTCAATGCTTGCCGTTAGTGAGTGAACAGCTCAGACAGAAACAGGAAGTGGAAAGGAGAGTCGATTTGACGCAGATCTGGTCCTTTTTCCACAGGGTTAATATATTTAAACAAATGCAGTTAGAGTAACAGTTGCACAATTAATGCCATGTTACCTGGTTTCCTTTTAAGTTAGCTTGTGGCAGCAGTGAATAAGTTAACAGAGACAAACACCCGCAAGTCCTGGTTTAGTGAAAAACTTGCAAGTTTTGAACGACTCGGTCAAAATACAACCATCTCTATTTATAAGTAACGACATCAAATTGCAAATCGATTTGGAAATAAGGGTCTAACATACAAAGACATCCATTTTACTCAAGATGTCACATTGGAGTCAAAGTTGGTCACTTCCAATCACCACCGGCAGGTCCAAAAACAAAACCAAGTTAACAAGCTTTCTCACTGGGAATGCTGAAAAACAGGCCAATGATGATAATGGAAGACAAGAAAGCAACTGAAATGATATAAAATATGATTTCTAATGCACCAAACCACTTGTGTGTAGGGCTCCAGACTGCGACTAAATGGTCTCACTAAAATATGAGACATTGCAAGTACATTTTTCATCTACTCACGTATGTGCAACCAGATAAAAGTACACTTCCCGTATTGAGTTATTACCGTGAGAATGAAAAATAGTCTGTAAAATGTGGAGTCAATTGGCGACAGCTTGTCAAAGTCAAAGCCTATCGATGGCAGCGTGTGTGATCGCTTAGGTTTGAATTTAATTGCAGTTCAACTTTTCTGCCATCTTTGTTTACATATCTTGCCTGGCTCTACTGTCTCTCTGAAGGCAGCTAGCTAGCCAGCAAGCCTCTGGTCCACGGACTCCAAATGTGATTTTTATCTTTATTTTTTTAACCACAGTGGCATTTTGTCTTTAACACAAACAAGCAATGCGGTTCGTTCAGAGCTCGCTTTTGTCCCACGAGGACGGTTCACGTTCATGGGGTTTTCATGGGGTGCTATTTTAAAGTGTCACTTAATAACCATGCTCTCTTGTTACCACTATAATAATTATGTTTTGTCTTCAAAACACTAGTTGTATGTCTAAGTTGTTTACATTGTAGCTTTTAAGCGAAAAGCAGATTTCCAGCTAATTTTGAGTAGCTCACCAATGAATATTTGCTTCAACTTATCATTTTTATAACTGTTCAGTTATGAAATGATGCCTATCTTTAATGTAATGTAATTAAATTCAGGTTTGTGGCAAATAGTACATTTGTTTTGCACAAATAAAGGCAAAAGAAAGGTTCAGTGCATTAGATTACCAAGGTCTGGGCACTCCAGTTCCATGAAAATGACATTTTATTTGAATTCATGTGTTTGCTGTCCCCCCAAAAACGCACATTAACTATCCAACCCATACCATGCAAATCGAACAGAATTGGCCCACATGGTGGAAATGTGGTTTAACATTCCCGGAGAGGATAGGCAATCTGAAAAGGATTTGTCTATGCATTCGTTATGTGTTTTCAAATCTGTTTGCAATTAAAGCTTTTTAACCATATTCCCCAATTATTTTGTTCTGTTTGCTCATTGGAACATAATGCTGTCATTGGCTGGCCCTGGCACTAGTTGCTCAGTAGAACTGAAACAGCCACAACTATTTCTTGACGGGCTCAGTGATTTCAGTCCTCAGCTTTCCTCTTGACTATAAAATTAAAATACTCCCAAATATCTGAATCCTTATCAGGCTGCTGCAGGGTTAGGATTTAAAAGAGTGGATGAAATTGATGGGCTCAGAAAAGATTTGGAAATGTAATTTGATTTATTGTTTGACACGTTTGAGTTCTCATTAAATGTGACAACACTGGTTGAAAAAAATCAATAAATTAAATCGAAAACCACAAAATAAAAAAGGCTTCATTTAAAATTACAAAGGCTCTGACAAAACGAATCCTTAAAGAGGTCAGGCAGGTCAACCACTAGACCATCACTGACCTATCCAATTGACACATACAGCACATATAAAATTCGTGATTAAGGACACAAGTGTGACCCAACAGAAATTGACCTGGAAAGTTTGATAAAGGCTACTCTGTAAGCCTTAAATAGAACATTACATAACATTTGAACATTTGAACAAGAACAATGAGGAGAATAATAACCCCTGAAGTTCTGTAAGAATGCCTGATAATGACAGAGGGCTGACATGAAAATCATAATGGACACAACGGACCATGGCCACCGTTTCATAATACCCTTGCTTTGTGTGAGGACTACAAACTCATCATTGAACCGAATAACTGGGAAGATGTGTGAATCAGAAAAGAAAGAAAAGGGTGACAATATAGTGAGTAAGATGTCCTCAATCAGAGACTTGAAGGCCCAAAGCCGTTACCTCCTACAAGCAGTGTTTCTAACAGTGGCCTTCAGTGCTGACTCTGCTCATTGTTTTTCTGCTGTTTCCTCAGGATGTGGGGCAGGGTCTGTTGCCTAAGCGATGAGGTCAGCCATGCGGCTCTCTGTTCCCCAGATCCAGAACAGGATGGGTGGGGAGTTCGGCAACGAGAATGATTTACAGCCAGGAGGCTTCCCTCTTGCCTTGAAGGCAAGCCCCCTTGTTTGGACTGCTGTGCACAAACCCTGCAGCCATCGTGGGGTGATGATAGCTAGTCGAGTTAGACTAACTGTGCTGTTGAATAACTGGGTCACAGAAACCGCTTGAAGACCTTTTGGTATGCTGTTTGAACACACAACATTTAAGAGCGTGTTGGCCTTACCTCAGTGCTCTCTCAGCAACACCCTGAGTGCAACACGATCAGCTGATACATTGGAGTAGTGCTGCAGGTTGCAAAGGGCATTTGGCGGTTGTTTTCTATGTGCAATTACAGTAACAGCAGATACAAGGTCGACAGAGGTCGGAGAAAGTCACTGTTTTGCATCTCAAGTAAGTCAAGTTTTTAATCCCAAGTCTTGAGTCAAATCTCAAGTTACAATGTGCAAGTCCAATTCAAATCTCAAGACAAGACAGGGTGAGTCAGGTCCCATGTCATAGGCTTCTTTGAGTCCTTAAAAATCATAAGCACTGTTTAGTGTTGTGCATGTGCATGTGCATGTGAATAACTTTCTACCACGCTACAGCAGTCTGGCGCTCACCAAAATATAAGCCTTCTTCTTACACTGACTGGCCACAATGCGACCGTCTGCACAATCTAGCGATATGTATCAAATAAAGATGCCTTTATAAATGCACAGTTTTGAATGACCCTGTGATTCGTGAACGTGTTTTTTGTTTTTGTTTAATGTGACCCAGAATTGCACCCCTGCTACTGGCTATGAACCATAACTATGAACCATAAAATCACCTTCATTTAGATAAAAAAATATTTTACTTACTTTTTGAACACACTTCCTGAAAATTCCAGAGGATGAGACGCCTTCTTTAAAGAGACTTTGGCAAACTTCCACAGCTGAGAAAGGTTGCTCTTGTCCGATTAATGAAATTTTTTTTATTAGCTTTTATTAGCTTTTTATTAGTTTATTAGCTTAGCAGTCTGACTGTCACCCACATACGGGGGGGTGACTGACGTGAGCTGCCATGAGCCTCCAAAAATCACCATACCGTCAAGCGTTGTTCTTCAAATGCTGTATGAAAGCTTGTTACCCCCACAAGACACGTTTCATGGCATGAGATAGCAGTTAGGTTCAACACGGCACACATGATTGCTTTTGTTCTGAGGGAACAAAGATGTTGCCCAAGATGTTAGTTTGGGCAACATTGCATGAAAAGATCACTGCGGATGCAATAGTGCTAGCCACAGGTGATTGGCTTTTGTGATCGGCGTTGAAAGGCATTTATCGGCATATGCCGACCACATGATTGCTTACGGAAATCGGCCCATACTGGTCGGTGACCGATCTATCGGAGCATCCCTAATTAAAGGCTATGATCATATAATAATGTGCATAAATAAGTAAGGCATGTTCAAAACAAACAAAACTACCGTTCATAAGTGTGAAAGAGAAAAGACACATGCAAACATAGATCAGGATCTTCACAGCCCTGTGAGATCAGTCTGCCTGAATGTCACACAATCCTGAGGAATTCACAGGCAGATGTATGGTGGCTTCCAACCCCACAGATGCAAAATGAGAATAGCCTAAAGGCCCACTCGACAGTTTTATGGCTATGTTACATAACATCTGTAGTGCATCTGTAGTACTGTATCTGGTATACAGTAAGATGCACCTCAGGAACATGTCAGTAGTCACCGTTTCTTTCAGTCTGGCTGCCATCTGATCTACACTCTGACAGACTGATCAGAAAAAAGCTCTGACTAATTGCTAGAGGGCTCACTTTCAGAGGGAATTCCCTTCTTTGAGAGAGGAGCACTATCGAGACTGATCCGATTTCCAAACAACTCCATTGATACCTGACACTCATCAGTGATCCTTGAGACTTGGAGTTAAAGATGCAGTTGATGGCCATGAAATACTGTACGTACATCTTAAATACAGATCTAGGGTGAATAACTGACATAAGTGAAGGGCAGTAGAGCAGTTAGACAATGTTGTCCTACCAGCTCTTAAAATAAATATATGCAATGCAATGATCAGGGTGAGAATAATCTCTCTTGGGGTACGTGCATACAGCTGAGAGTAGAGATAGAGGGCGGGGTCATGACCCAGAGCGTATTTGGCCTTGGAGTGTTCATCTGAGCGATGTTTGACATTCTTCTGTCGCCTCACCCCGCCTTCAGCCTTTGGCTACAGCTTCTTCAGTGAGAATCCAGGCCTCCTCTCAACCAACAATCATCCCTTTCACTGGCACAAAGCGGCTACCACTCCAAATGTATCCTGGAGGTATTCACACAACAGACAAAACTAAAAATGTGGCTTGCCACACCCCGAAAAACCTTTTAACTGCTATGGGAGAGCAGGGGTCTCATCTATAAAGCTTGCGTATGCACAAAACGGGGCGAAAAAGTTGCTTACGCTGTTTTCCACGCAAAATACGCCACCTTTGCAGCTGGCATACGCACTTTGTGGAGATATGGCAAAAATGCGACGCACATTTCAAGAGGTGACATGAAATCATATGTTAGAAATAAACGTGCCAACAATGAATGGAAGCCAATAAAGATTTATCCATCATTGCATGAAAACATCACACAGTTTTTGACTTAAAACATTTGTGGAAACTGTTGTTATTTTACATGACACTGATGGATATCATTTGTCATTTATCATAAACACCATTACGCATGGGTGTATTCTATCCCAACACAAAGATATATGATAAACACAGCGCTTTAATACTTCATCCTTAAGTTTACAAGACACAGAGCTAATATGTCCTTTAGTCCTCCATTTATGGCTTTTCTTTGAGAGTTTATCAAAAAATTAGAGTTTTTCGTTGCATATGTCAAGTATGTCACCAATAGCATAACATTTATGACATTTATTTACCTTGCACGGATTTTATTTGTGGGGATAGTGTCAGGGCCGTGTGCGTAAACGTCCTCTTTCCTTTTCCTCAAATGCTGGGGTTTTCTTTTGTTGTGCTTTGAAATAACACACATTAGTTCCTCATAAAATAATTATTATCCACCTAATATTTTGATGGTGTGATGATGGTCATCATAATGGTAAATATTTAAAAAACAACCGTCTGGAATTATAGCAATTAATTTTCGACATAATTTGATCCCCGAGTCTTTGCATCCACCTTTAAATTGAACAGATTTTTCCAAGCTTATATAAATGTGGTATCAATTAGGAAAAATGTAGAAACATGCACACTAAAAATGAAAATGTATGCCTTGATATCGGACCGTTTTTTGGTTTTTTTGCCTCGGTTGTCCCTACTCCATTCACACAGATGACAGCTGATGTGGTGTCACACAATCTTTGTATTATTTGTTATGTCCCTGTGGTGTCTTCTAAATATGACACTTGTTCCAGTATTTCCACCTCCATTTCCGTGAAAGTCCGCTTCTTCATCCTCGTCGTCTTCCCACCATCCGTGATTCCAATGCAATCAAGGCTCTTTAAATATGGACGTCACATTCATCACTTTGTATTGCCCTTCTATGGTGAAGCAGAGGAGTAGAAAGGGCACAACTTGAGGCAAAGTTGCGTACGCACACTTCTCCTCAAGGTGGAAACTATAAACCACACATTGCGTGAATATGTGCGTATGACACTTTTTATGCGCACATTTTGGGTTTCTGGAGTACGCAGACTTTTAGTCAGATTTCCACGCACATTTTTATAGATGAGGCCCCAGGACTGTGGAAAGAGTCCTACATAAAGTTAAAGAAGACAGGCAAAAATAGCGGACAGAGTGAAAATAGATCACAACTAAATTAGAAGTTCAGGGGTTCAGTGCAAAAGGTCAAGGGGTTACAGACTGATTTAGTGAATAGTCAGGACTACATCCTCACATACATTTGTGCATGTATTTAATTGGCATCACAAGTTCACTTCAGGAACATGTGGTTAATTCTAATCACCATATAAAAACCAAGGCCAAAAATGTGTCATTTTTAAATTGAAGGAAACTATCTTCTTGTCTTAAATTTACATACAAAATTAGCGATAGAGTCGATCCAATCCAGTATGAGGTTCCGATACCAGTGTAATTCCCTTATCGGAAATTTCTGATACCACCTGTGGAGATCCAGTCCATTAGCCATGCCTGTGCTATAGTGTTGGCATGAAGGCGTCAGGCTTTGTGTGTGTGTGTGGCAATGCATGTGAGGAGACAGCTACGTTTGCTGATATTCTTTTGGCACGGCTGCAACCGACAATGACCCGTTTTGTTTCTTTGGACCACCTGTACTGTAGTTCCGCTTCTGGACTTACATTTATCTCTTATTTTGATTATTTTTTTACGCAGTTCTCTGTTGGATTTTGCTAACCAACGCATGGTTTTGCTTGCATTTGGTGACATCATATCCAGTGTTTTGGTGCGGCTGTTGTTCACACTTGCCTCACTCAGGACTATATCAGTGCAGAAAAAAATATTTTTGTATTGGACATTTCAATATTGACCTTCTGAATTCAAATAAGCAAAACAGAATAGATGACTTTATAGATACAATGCGCAGTTTAAGTCTATAACCTAATATCACCAGGCCTAGTAGAATTACAGATCATTACGCAATATTAATTGATAATATATTCACCAATGATTTTAATAACAATACAACTAGTGGGGTGCTAATTAATTATATAAGTGATCATCTTCCATTGCTTATAATTTAAAATAAAACTATAAAAAGAGAAAGAGGGAAGATATCAGGACCTTCAAAAGATCACACACAGAGGAAAGTATTAGTACCTTTAAGAAAGATCTAGAAAAACAAAGACGGGAGTGCGTGTATAGTGAGAATGATATAAATGAGGCATATGAAAACGTTCTTAACCTTTATATGAAATACTACGATAAACACTGTCCACTGAGAGAAGTATCTGATAAGCAAAAAAGAGGAATCAGCTGTGGATGACAAAAGGATTGCAAAATGCTTCTAAGAAGAAAAACACATTATCTAAACCATTAAAAGACAATTTAAAAAACTCAAGACGCAGAAAAACCATTCAAGATATATAAAAATAAGTTAACAAACATCTTGATAGTGTGTAAGAAAGAATATTACAGTCAATTATTAGACAAGATTAAAAACAATGTTAGAGCAACATGGGGCATTCTAAACAGTATTATCAGGAATGGTACTAACAATGCTGATTACCCTCACTATTTCACAGAAGGAAATGTTACATATGATAATATGAACGAGGTAGTCGAAAGGTTATTAATACCTACTTTGTAAATATTGGACCAAAATTGGAAGAAAAGATTTCTTGTCAGTAGAGGAAAGGAATAAAATTATAGACAGGAATCTCAAAGCCATGTTCATCACTGACAACATTTCAACTTCCATGGCACTATTCAAAATCACTGAGAAAATTACCAATGCTACAGACTGTAGAAAGTGCACAGCTGTATTTACAGTAGTATTTATGGATCTGACAAAAGACTTTGATACAATGAATCACAATATCCTAATTACAAAATTAGAAAGATATGAAATCAGAGGATTAGCTTTGAACTAGGTTAAAAGCTACTTAGCAGACAGGAAGCAATATGTGACGCTAGGAGAATATACATCTGAGAGCTTAAAGGTATCGTGCGGCGTACCCCAGGGGTCAATACTGGGACCAAAACTGATAATATGTACTATGAACTGTAAAGCTCACATTAAAAATACACAACATAAAGTGGCAAGAAATACCTCAATACTGAATAAAGCAAAATTTGTTCTAGACCAAAAATCACTCCATACTCTCTACTGCTCTCTAGTATTACCATATCTAACTTATTGTGTGGAGATATGGGGAAACAACTATAAAAGTACACTTCACTCATGAACTATGCTACTGAAAAGGTCAGTTAGGATAATCCATAATGCCGCTTTACAGGGAACATACAAACCCTTTATTCCTAAAATCACAATGATTAAAATTTGCTGATCTGGTCAACTTTCAAACAGTTCTAATTATGCATAAAGCAAACAATAACATGTTACCCAAAACGTGCAACAATTCAAGAGGAGAAATATGAAAATTAAACCTAAAATACTCATATGCACGAACAACACTAAAAACCCTCAGCATTTCTGTGTGTGGAATGACGTTGTGGAACAGATTGAGTAAGGAACTCAAAAATGCACTAAAATGAGCGATGACAAGAAACAGTACACGCAGTTGATGTTTAGAAAGTACAAGGAAGAAGACACCTGAACCACTGTGCACATACAATGCTATGTCTAACATCGACAACTAACTCTTCATTTCCGGTGACTACATTGTCTGTGCTCACTCATCATCAAACTGTGTCTTTGTCAACTATTTCATCAGCTATTATCAATTTATTACCATCATTAAGTCAGTTGTACATTGAACAAATGTATTGCAACTGATGTGAAACGGATGAGGGGTAGGATTACAGTAAATAAACTTTGCTCCTTCCTACTCCTTCTTGGACATGCGGAATTGTGAATTGTGTTATGTGATGTGCTCCAGTGTAATTTGTGTGCATGTTCAAGATTAATTAAACTATTACCATTACCAGGACTAGATTAGACTAGACCCATCTCTCTGGCGGTCTAGGGCCACCTGTTTGACCTGGTCCTGGGTTCAGTGGACTGTGTTGACAGAGAAAACTGACGACAGTTCGTTTTAACCCGACCAAAAATGGCAAGTGTGAACACGCCCAAATTGTCCATAGGTGTGAGTGAAAGTGAGTGTGAATGGTTGTCTAGATGTGCCCTGTCATTGACTGGTGACCAGTCCGGGATGTAACCCGCCTGTCGCCCACAGTCAGCTGGGATGGAGTGACCCAAGTGAGTACAAGCCATATTGAAAATGGATAGATAGATGGCAATTCTGTAATCTTATTAATGCTGTGCTAGCATATGGCCTCTCTGCATCATGCCACGTACTGTGCAGAAGCTCATCAATAAAACAAAGCATTATGGCTCACTGACTTTATGTTCAATTTGACCATTTCATAATTTAGATATTGCCTATCTTTTCTTAAAGCCGTACAAAGAGACGTTCTTATGGTATATATATGTACATACAGTATGTACAGTATACAGCACTGTACAGTCAGGCCCGTTGGCAGCAGCATGGGGGCAAAAGTTGAGGAGGCAAAGTTGAAACTCGAAGTGAGTAAATCAAGTATATTCTCACAGTCGCACTGCAGTTCAATGAAAATGATCATATTTAAATGTAAAGTATAGACAGCGTACAAGTCTCGATGTGCCTTCAAAAGGAGGTGAAGGTAAAATGCTAGCGAGGTCCAGCCTCCAGGCTGCCACTATTCTTCTTGCCAAAGCGACACGAAACTAAACTAAACTAGGCTAAGCTAAGCTAAGATGTAAAATTAAACACAGTTTTGGTGAACTTCTGCGCGGGAATGCGTGTCAAGTGAAGGAGAAAGTTTTCGCCACGAAGAAATGTTCACGTTACGTTGCCTCCTCCACCCTGTTACCCGTTACTTTTGCTGCTCAACAACGGCAACATTGCTATAGTACTCACCCAGGTCGTCCATGGTGCTTGTCTGCTTTAGCGTCACTGGACGTTCCACAGTCCCCCAACACAGTGAACCAAGTGCGGTTTTCCTTGTCCAAACTTCACCGCTGATTCTCCTGGAAGTTAAGTCAGGGTCGTTCGCATGAACGCGCAATCCGTGCACTATGTACTTTACCAGAGCGCGCGCCTGGTACTCAGCGGTCAGGCATCTTAAAGTGACATCTAGTGGGAGAAACACTACACTACAGGATGGATAGACGAGGAGGAAGTCAAACCTACAGTGCAAGAACATTCAACCACAACCTTATAATCCATTTTCTCTACCGCTTCTTCCTCATTAGGGTCGCGGGGGCATGCTGGAGCCTATCCCAGCTGACTAATCAAAACGCACTGCTAAATGTGTACTGTAAATGTAAAAATATTTACGGTTATGTGGCATGTTGCCAAAACTCACTATGGTTCAAAAAGTTTAAATTGACGTACAATAACTTGAAAGGGTTTCTTTCATAAAAGTATTTATTGAATTATAGTTTGCAAACCAAACAAAAACATACTGAGACAACGTTATTTGATGATTGTCTACTCCCCTTTAAGAAACAGCAGCCCCTCACTGATCTACACAGCAGAAAACTTCATGAAAATGTATAGGCAAATGAAGGCATAGGCTGTTTCAATGTGCGCACTTCCATTTAGCATTTTGAATACATTCCACTGAAAGGTACAGCAAAATGCAGCGCACTGCCAGTACCAGGATGTTGCACGTAAAATACCCCAAATAGTGAGTGTGCAGCGATGGACATGATCTTGGCTCCGAAGAGGAAGCAGATAAACATTGCCTGTGCATAGTATCAATAGTGAAGTGTGGAAGTGCACAAATTGAAACACAGCCATAATCATTTACTACATCAAATGATTTCAATGTGAGAACATCAAGTTTAACATCTCATTTATCAAATGTCAACCACTTTTAACTTCCTCTCCTCCTTCTCAGTAAGTTGCTGATTGGAGACAATCTTCTCATGCAAACGGTGGTGTTTTCCAATGCCAAGCTTCGGCAAGCCTCTGTTCAGGCCCTCCAGCAGCACACATGACTTACACAACGTTTGACTGGAGATATAACCACACTTGATGCAGGTCCCCTGCACAGGCATCTTCACCCCCTCCCGTATAGAGAGGTTCTCCCCTGAATGGATGATATCAATGATGGAGCTGGGCCTTATGCTCTCCAGATCTTTTAAAAAGGTTCTCGCGTAGCCACGGTAAGCATTGGGGGAGTAGATGCACTCAGTGGAAAAGTAGTCCAACTTCTTGAAATAGGCATACATCACAATCTCTTTCTCGTATGCATATTTGAGAGGTTTGCAGCGTGGTACAACCCCATCACCTTCGCTGGATGTGGAGATAACAGTGCATCGCCGCAGACGGGCTATGTCTCCGCGTAAGACGTTCATCAGTACTGTTTCTGCTATATCGTCAGCATTATGACCTGCACAGAAACACATGGTGGAAAAAAAGCAAATTAGTAACGAAATTAGTAAACCCACAAGAGACACATTGTTTTGTTCCTCATCAAGTTTTTAAAAATCATGAAGAATGATTTCGTTATGATTACACTATTAACCTGATCCAGTGGATCTCATTATAAAGTGACGTTTATCTAATGTTGAGGTTGCTGAGTGCTCATGTAAATACAGTTGCAATACCTGTGCAGATCTTGTCCACTTTCAGCATGACAGCTCCTCTATCCAGCGCCTGCCGTCTGAACACACCACAGAAGGTGCAGTTATTTTTCAGTCCCACTTGCTTCACGATGGCATCCATTGTCCATCCATAGAGCTCCTCATATGACACAATTTTCAGGGGCAGCTCATACTGTTGCTGGTTCCTCTTCACCGTCTCCAAAGAGTCATCTCGATAACCAGTGATGCCCTCATCCACAGAGAGAAGCATCAGTTCCAGACCGTAGCTGTACCGCTCATTCAGGAGCTTCATCACATGTGCAAGCACCGTGGAGTCTTTTCCACCTGAAGCAGCAATGCCAACGGTCTCGCCAGGTTTGAATAAGTTTGCTGCCACAATGGTCTGATGCACCTCCTCCTCAAAAGCCCAGAAGAAGCACTCCTTACAAATGGAGTGGCCTGTTTTTGGACGTTTTAGCACAGCACGCTTCTCAGTGCAGGTGCTGCACAGGACAGGCATCTTTGCTGTTGGAAAAAGATGATTACTAATTTGATGCAATGTTCAAAAGATCTTTACACTAGTGACCATCCAACATGTTCCCATCTTTTCCAAGATAACCACTTTTTTTTCAATACATTAATTTACTATGTTTGTGGTGGGCTGCTATGTGTTTGACTTCGCTCATAAACACATTTTAATGGCACTGTTAATGACCGGAGCGTGTCGTTACAATGCCGTACAGTAGATACAGTAGCCATTGTAACGCTGTTTCCTAACAAACCTCATATGCACATGGTCTGCCAGAGAATAAGAATGAAAGATGAGTGTTGCCAACTTAGCAACTTTGTCGCCACATTTAGCGGATATTCAGACTCCTCTAGGTTATAGATTACTTTTTTTCAAAAAGCAACTAGTGACAAATCCAGCAACTTTTTCTGGTCTAATTGGACACTTTTGGAGACGCTAACATGAAAGCACGTATTGCTCTTCTCAACAAGCAGCAAGTACTGCTGTGCCCCACCCATCAAGAAGCACTCACAGGTGGCTCTGTCTTGCTTGTGACATTAATAAAAATAATTTTGCTTTTCATGTGACAGCATCCATCAAAATTACACGCAGGTATCATTGCCAAATATGCGAATTAGCTGATAATACTGTATCATCTACCAACTTCGCCACAAATAGAGTGCAGTCCTGTGCTTCTCAAAATTTAAACACAACACCCAATTGACAAAACCAAAAAGCTACCAGCGTAGCCAGACATGAGGGATGTCCATCTTTAAAAACATGAACAGGATGCCGAGAAGAAAGATTGTCTGACTTTTGAATGAAAGGCACATTTTTATTTATGTCTTTGTTAAACACTTGGCTGTAATATTTTGCAATATTATTGAGCCACCATTGTCGTTTACGTTGTGTCGTGGGTTTGTAGTACGGTGTTTGCAGCATTTTCTTTTGCATTTGTTCTTGATCAAGCAGCGTTTATGTTTAATTTTAATTTGCAGCATCTTCCCGATGCATTTGTTTTATGCTGTTCGTGTGTTTTGGACCATTTCTGTCTTTGGAGCGTTTGAACGTGGCTGCCCATTTGCACCTATCGGCCACCGTAATAACCCAGTACGGGTAATCCAATGTTGGAAAAATTACACGATGTCCTGTAAAGTATACAATACAGGTCATGTAAACCAACAATTTCAGAGTGAATGCTAGACAACAACTCTGGTCATAATTACCATAATGATCACGATTTCTACTTTGGGAGACGTTTTTAATTAAATCAAAAACGACAAAAACGTCTTTCTTAGCAACAGCTTTACGGCGAAAGGGTACTTGTAAGAAAACGTTTACATACCATATATGATGTCAAAGTTGAAGATGAACGACAGAAAATACTAAAGAGAAAATATTAAATATGTGCGTTAAATTGTAGTTAATCTAAATATTTGGAAAAGTACATATCTTTGAAAAGCTACATTTGTAGTTGCATGCTATGTCGCTGTGCCGTCAGCTCTTGTTCGGCTACAAATAGGGAGTGACGTTATCGCTTAATATCGCCCCCTATCGGTGACGCCGGGAAAGACCCGAATCATCATTGCAAAACATGAGACTGTACAGTATTTAGACATTAACTTTCATTTTCAGTGGTAGAACAATTCCATTATATTACAGAACAGACTCACATGGCTTGGAGACATGTAAGCAAGAAATATTTATTCAATTGCTTTAAGGATATCACGTCTGCAACAGCTGCAATATGTTGGCCTATTGCTGCAGATTGCAACTAATGAGGGAACTGGATGGGAGTGAGCCTGCAGAGGTCAAGTATCATACTAGGAAAGAATCACAAGCTTAGTTGACAGGGTGAAAAGCACCCCTCTGATGCCACTGCATGTCTCTGATGCGCCGAACTGACTGGATCTGTGGGATCTGGGCCCCGAACTCCATGTTGTCCTTATACTCGCCCTTTTCAAACAGGTACTGGTAGCCTCTGTAGCCTGGGTACTGATAGCCCACCCAGCTGGTGTGTCAGGGGCACAGAGAAGTGAAATAGATCAGGATTAGTCATGAATCTATAGGGTAGGATTCACTTAGTTGACAAGATGGACTCACGTGCCACTCTGAACCCGAACAGAAGAAACCCTTTCTTGGTAACCATGTGCATGGAAGCTGGGGACGTCGTCATCGATGATTTCTATTTTCTTCCCTGCAAAGCTGGGGTTTTCGTAAAGGACAATCTTGTGCTCCTGGCTGTCCTGGGGAAGGACACAAAGCATGAAGACAATGACAGAATTTTTTATTTAAAAAAACAATTTTTAAAGTCTGCTTTCTCACCACTTTAATCGGTCGGAATGCAACAATGGTGTCACTGCGCCTGCTGTTGGTCCAGGAATCCCAGCGAGGATACTCCCCCTTCTCAAACACATACTGCTCGCCCTTGCAGTCTGCCTGCTCGTATCCCACCCATCTGAGATGAAGATTAAGAGGAGAGACATGGAGGGTTGGGGTTGGTGTAGAAAAAATTGCAAACAGAAAAATTGATGGATTCGGGGAAGCACTGTGATACATTTTGTGCATTAAAAATGCTAAAACCAATTCAATGTAGGTCAATATATGCTAAGACAGGGGTGTCCAAAGTCTGGCCCAGGGGCCATTTGAGCCCCACAGCTACTTTTTTGTCAGCCCATGGCATATTTTTACATTAATATTAACAAGGATGATTAGGGCCACACTGAAAAGAAAACATTTTTAAAAATATTTTTTAAAATATATGTAAAGAAAAGATCTATTCAAGAACAATTTTAAAATTAAATTGCAAATGAAACAAATAAAAAAACGTAGCCTGTTATCTACAATTACAATGATTATTTAATTGACTATTTTTTTTTTAAATCACATTGGCATGGAATTGCTTTTTTTGTAACTGTAAATTTAAAAAACTTTTGAAAAGTAATCCATCTTTCCTATATTATATAAAAATATTTTAAAATCACTGTAAAATGTATGTTGGCCTAAATAGATAATATTTACATAATATTTGGATGACCAGAAATGTTATTCATTAATTAAAATGTTATATAATATTGGCCTGTATTGTTTATGTTGTCAACTATATTTACCTGCTTAGCATATCTTCACCTACACTGGACTGGTTTTCGTGTGCTTTATAACCACAAATGTAAAGAATGTTTCAACACTCTTGTGGCTAAGAAGCTACCTGAACAAAACATCCACATCTTAGCAATGTCTTATAGCTGACAATCAAATTAACGCAGCTCCAGACGCACTGAAACTACCCCTCCCAACCACCATCGCTCACCCGAAACAGTCCTTAATCATGCCAAAAAAGAGTTGTGGTCAAAGCAGTGGTTGCCCAATGTGCAGCCCAGGGGCCATCTGTGGCCCGTGGCTCATTTGTCATTGGCCCTGAGGCACACTGCAGAAACTAAATTAAACAAAAAAACCCAGCAAAAATGATGAAAAAAAAAAGGCACAATGAGAAAAAGCTGAAATGTTGACACCAACAACCAATATTAACACAAAGCTTTGTCTTTAAATATGTATCACTTTTTGAAAACCTTTCTACAAAATAAAGAAATGTAAACTATTTCTTTCAGGAAATAGTTTTTAAGTTAAACTTTTGATGTAAGAAAATACATTTGTCAACATTACTGTTAAAAATGTATTGCCAATAAAGTAGTGTTGGCAAAACCGGTGGTCATTTTTATGGCAGTTGTGGGAGTTTTCGGCAGCTGTAAACGTAACTAATAATATAACCTGTAATTTAATTTAGTTACTTTTAGGATAAAGTAGTCAGTAATGTAACTAAGTCACTTTTTTAAAGGAGTTATCAGTAATTCGATTACTTTTTCAAGGTACAATGGCAAGAACGCTGCTATCGGACGTTGGACACCCCTGGTTTAGGGGGTAAACCAAAATGAGCCCTCTGGGTAACTCGTGCCAACTTGTCTGTTTTATTCTTAAAATGATTTTAGAATTTGCCTCTAAACCCACACTCACGGTCCACAAAGCACCAATATGGAGCCCACTTTCTCCACGCCTGCTTCCTCGAGGTTGTTACAGGGACCAGTCAGCTCATGGCAGCGTCCCTGGAAGTTTTCCTGCTCATAGATAACCAGCTGTGTGGAAACAGACCAAAAGTAGAGATAATCATGAATATTTTTTTGGAAATTGTTGTCAATGTAAGAGTTAATCTTTGTAAAAAAAAAAAAAAAGTCACCTTAAGTGCACTGGAGCCTGGCTGCTGCTGCTTGGATGCAGGGTTCTGGTGGTCTGTGGCCATAATAAATGGATAGGCAAAGATGAAACTGAAAAGAAACATCAAACATTTGATAACTGCGAGATGGTTGATACGATACGACACTGCAAATGTACGATTACATTATATAATAATTAATTCTCAGTACAGTCGTCCCTCGCTACATTGCAGGTCAAACATCACTCCCTCTATTGTGTTTTTACAAAATTAATTAATTAATAAATGATTTCCGTTTTGTGGATGACTATGGCCTATTATTAGTACAAAAAAATATTAAAAGACAAGTTGTATGTAATGCTACACTGATGAAACATAACGTTATATTACATTACCTTCACACTGCATGACGGCAGACATGATAGAGTGAAAAACAGTTATCCTCCCATTCCAAGTTTTTGGCTTCTCACTTTGTCCTTCTTTCCCAATCCGTTTGAAACACTTTCTTAAGTTTAAAATAACTCAATTGGAGGCTAACTAGTTAGCTCGCTCGAATGTTATGTTTAAGGCTGTGGCCGTCTCTTGTGTCCCTGCAGTGATCCCGTAGCCTGCGCATTAGCAATGTTGTGTAAGCAAAGGATAATAGGAGTGTACAGATAACTATAGACGTGTTATTTCACGTCTACAGGGCTCTAATAACAAAATAAAAAACATATTTAAACATAAACATATTAAACATATTTAAAAACATATTTAGAAAGTCATAAACAGGTTTTCAAAATTATTCTGTTTTTTAAAATTCACGACTGGGGTCTGGAACCAATTAACCGTGATAAACGAGCGATGACTGTATAAGGTATACAGTGGATACCCACACATTGCAATTCAACGTGCACGGATTGTTGCGGAGTTGTCATCAAAAATGTGTATTTGTGTTGTTTTTCACCAAAAATAGGCAGTTTTTTTCCCATCTCATTCACCATAAGGTGATAAGAATTGATAAATACTTGATAACACAAGTTTATGCACAGCATAAATGTACCACAGTTTGAAAGCCCATCATTTTTACATGTACACGTCTTTACTGATTATGTTTTTTGTTAAGCGTTGCGATTTCACACTTTGTTTGGCTGTCTTTGAACGCACCATGGTTGTGTGGGGCCAGCTGTGTGTCAAAAATAAACATTTTTATGGGCGTATCAAATAATCACAATTTTTCGCCCCTCGCTGGTGGTCCCAGAAATTAACCCCAGTGAAAAGCGGGGATCTGCTGTATATACATAAATATATACAATATATTTGAACAGCACAATAACAAACAGATATTTGTGAAAAAGAACTGGAAAATACCGTTCTAGTAGTAGAACTAGTATTGATACAACACCGCTACTACACTAATATCAATAATATTGATCTTTGGATCAAACCACCCACCTCTACTCAACATTATTTATACCATGGCCAAAGTTGTAGTTAAATAGTTTTTTTTAAATGAGTATTAGCTGGAAATTGTGTTGAAGATATTAGTGAAAAATGTTTTCCATTTCATTTTTGGTAAATTTTGAAAATGGTTCATATATCTTTTACTTTCTAGCTTTAGGAATTGAACCAGTCCAGGGTGTACACCACCTCTCACCCAAAGACAGCTGGGATAAGCTCCAGCATACCCGCAACCCTAGTGAGGACAAGTGGTATAGAAAATGGATGATGGTTGGATGAATGTCATGAATTTATTGTCTATACATGTTTTGAGAAGATACATATCAGGGGTGTCCACTGAAGGCCGCATACAAAAACAAAATCAAACGATGCAGGGGGGTAGTAAGTATTAAAAAAGGCTAAAAAACGTTTTTGTCAGCTGTGTGTTACAAGTGACAAAGTGCTATTAGTATCAACATTTCAATTTTTTCTCACTACATTACACCTTTTTGCTCTTTTTTGCTATATTTTCTCTTTTATTTTTCCACGAGCCAATAAAAAACAAGCTAAGGGCTGCAAATGACCCACTGACCGCACTTTGGACACCCAGTATATGTAAAAAAACATTGAATATGAAAGCAGCATTTAAAAAAAAATCTTTTGCCACTTTCCAAGTGGCAAAATTTTCCAATTTATAATTAATGTAACTCAAGCAAGGGCATCCAAAGTGCAGCCAGGGGCCCATTTGTGGCCCACAGGCTTGAAGTTATTGGCCAGAGGCACAAAAAGCGTAATATTATGCAAAAATGCAAAAATACTACTACATGAGTAGAGTAATAGATAATTGATACAGTCATAAAAATGTCGACTTGCCGACACGAATGTCGACACGACTTGCTCCCCCTGAATGCTCCTACTAGCTTTGATTACTAGATCCGATTTCAGATCAACATTTGCAATAAAAGCAATTAATGTAATTATTACATTAGATTCAATTGCAATTGTTCACTCTCGACACAATCCGGATTTAAGCCCGAAATATGCCTCGCACACTTATCAAACAAATTTAAAGTATAAAATGTATACGTACTCACCACTAATGAATGATAATGTAAGATGATCAATGAACGGCTGGAATCAGAGTCACTATGTACCCAGTCCCAGCACACAACTATGGTGCCTTCAAGGAGTGCCGAACAAAGTGCAAAATCTCAACAACTGACAAAAAAAAACCACAATCAGTGAAGCATAACGACGTAATCATGTAAAGAGTGGGACCTGTATTATCACATAATTATAAATCGTCACCGGGCTTATAGTGGTGCGTAATACGTGAAAAAAAAATTGCCTATTTTTGTAAAAATAAATAAATTTTGACCGCAAATCCGCAAATGGTGAATTGCGAATGTGTGGGGATCTATCGTACTAATAACAACATACAGTATCAAAGCTAAGATGCAGCTTGTTTTGTTGTTGTTGTTTTTTTTAACTTTCTAAGAATAATTTCAATTGGTTAATTTTTAGCCTGACAACATAACTAAAAATATAAATACATTTTTCCGTATTTCTGTTCTAAAGAAACCAGTTTTCCCTGAACAAAAGTGCATTAGTTCAAAGTCATGTTTACATAAAACTAAATGGCTTCCAACAACTGTCAACAGAAACAAATCAGAATGTTAAAAAAAATGGCATATAAAAGTTATAGAGGTGGAGTGCTTACCAGTGCCAGTCTGTGCCAGTGTGGTAGTGATGGTGTTGTGCGCTCAATATATACGGAAAACACAGGGGTGGTAACTCTGCCAACAGTACCCGCTATGACCATGCCAGCCTGCACAGCGGCCTGCCATAGGCCAGGCAGACTGAAATGAGGGGTCACCGCGTAGCTTCCCTCCCGCACACCCCCACACAGTTATTTCATTAGTTGTCACTTTTATCCAGCCTGTCATTGTTCGATATCCCCATGATTCAGCACAAACAGTGCCAAGAGTCCCCCACCCACAATGAGAGAGGGAGTCGAGTGAGCATTCCTATGTTGGAGCTAAATATATATTGACTTTGTCAAAAGTTATTTTTCATAACTAAAGGATTCCAACCTGACTGCGTGTTGTTGTTCGCGGGTTAACAGCACCTTTTTATACATGTGCTGTACATGTTTTTTCTATAAAATGTATTACTTTTCTTATCGCAGTACTTTTCTGATGCCATTAACTGTTATTTTGCACCATGTGTGTCAGCTGTGTCCTGGAGTTAAGTACCAAGGCATTAAACCACCTGCACCTGCAACCAACTCCGCTCCTTCTGCATGTGGTTGTATTGCAGTAGGATTCTGTATGTATCTTTGCAGGACTAAAGTGAGTGTTATCAGATCATGAGTGAGCTGGAGCCTATCCCAGCTGACTTGTCAAGCACACCCTAGACTGGTCTCCAGTCAATCACGAGGTACATACTACACAGTCAAACAACTATTCACACTCACATTCACACCTAAGGAGTCTGGAATTAACCTAACATACGTCGTTTTGGACTATGGGAGGAAACCAGAGTACTTGGAGTAAGATAAGCACGGCATGGCTCGGCTTGGATTGACCATAATGGATTCAGTGTTCTTCTTCTCCATCCTTACGGTGGCTCCCTGGAACCAGCCAATTTCAACGATATCAAGCAAGAGACGTCATTCATTGATTATTATGACTAGGTTAATGCTTTATCTACATTCAGCATTTATTTAGAAATTGTGCATTTTTTACTTATTTATTCAGTCATCTTTAATTTCTTTACTTATTTTCCCTTATCTAATTTTCTATTAATCCTTAATTCAGACGTGTCTTATTTTATTATTATTCATGTCATATTTTTCTTTTTTTGTTTTTCTTTTTTGGCACCATTTTCCTTCATTGTTGCACAAGCTATATTCTGTTTTTATATACTCCCGTTTGATTATTCTGTATTTTCATTCATTCATTTTATATAGCGCTCATCCTCATTGAGGGCACAGCTGAGCTGGAGCTTATCCCAGCTGACCTTGGGCATTTTTTTTTTTCCCGTAATGTTTTCCCTTGTTCTTTCTTTTCTTTCCTGCGTCACTGCATGAGATACCAATCTATCTCTACACAATCTCTATTCTGTTCGCTCTGTATTAGAAAATCACAATTTAAAACAGGAAGTGAACAAACGTTTTACTGACAAAATGTAAGTATGTGATTTATTGTAAGTGTTCGCATGTTAAAAATGTGGTGTGAATGAATTACCAGTAATAGAGATGGAGAAGGGGTAGGATTAAATAAACTCTGCTCCTTTTTGGAAATGTTGGACTGTGCAGATTGAAGGAAGAAACATAGCGAGTGGTCCTGGAACCCTTCTCTGCATGTTTGTTTGAAGGGAGATAATCCTGGAGTATCATGACTGAGCTCAAAGAAATGTCTGATTGCCCAACTCTCTAGACAACAGATATACAAGTAGTCCTACAGGTGTGGGGGAGGGGTATCTTTGATATTCATACATACATTGGGTTGGTTCACATGGCAGCACATCCTGTCTTTGTGTGGTGGTTTTCTGAATCTGGTATTCCTCGCTCCTAAATACCTCTTAATATCCTATTGTTATGTTTGACTGTATTGTGTGCTGCTGTGACGAAGAAGATGGACGGCAACAGAGAGCACATGGAGATGTAGAGAATGTGGTGCACTCTGTTTTAATAGAAAGCTTACATACAGTGTACAGTTTCCACTATGTTGACTCGTACTGATCACATATTAACAGAAGACAGTAAAAGTGGAGGAATATAGCACACACAGTAGATTAATTAATTAATTTCTAGGGAGTGTTTACCTACACTTTGGTTTATTACATGACCAACAAACACCAACTCCATGTCAAATAAATTTTATTTGCCACTGAAACATACAAGGCACTCCTTTGTGGGCACAAGCAGCATCTGTCATGGTTAGTGAAGGCAGCGGGTCGGCTCTGCGTGGAGCGTGGGAGAGGCTGGGTGGGAAGCTGGTCGCAATCCTGCTCAGCTGGCCCCAGCTTTGGCAGACGGAGCAGGGGGAACCGGAGTGGGGTCTGGGTCCGGAGCAGGAGCAGGAGCCGGAGCTGGAGCTGGGTCTGGAGCAGAGAAGCAGCCCCTCTTGTGCCACTGCATGTCCCGCACACGTCGGACAGACTGGATCTGGGGTACGGGGGCCTCCCAGTCATTCCAGTGCTTGAAATCTCCTTGTTCAAATATAAACTGGCGCCCCCTATAGCCGGGGTACATGTATCCGACCCATCTAGTGGAGTGGAGCACATACAGAATGTGATTTGTAAAAATACATTGAGGTGATAGACAGCATTCACTCTGATTGTTAGGGAAGGTCTTACGTTCCGTTAAGAGCTTTGACACTTGCCACACGATCCTGAAAACCGTGGCCCCACAAACTGGGGACGTCATCGTCGATAATCTCCATCTTTCTCCCAGTAAATCCAGGATTCTCAAACAGGTGCAGCTTGTGGTCAGTACCATCCTATAGATGGGAGATAGACACTGTGATGCTCGTTGTGCTAACAGCAGATGTTGACGTGCAAAAACAGATCAAGAGTTGATACTTTGGTGTTCAAAGGGTCCTGTGTTGTCTTGTCCTGAGACTGGCTACCCACCACCTTGAGTGGTCTGAGAGACAAGAGGGAGTAGCTGTTCTGACTGTTGGTCCACGTGTCCCAGCGAGGGTACTGGCCTTTCTCCAGGATGAACTGTTCCCCTGTGAAGCCATGCCGATCATAACCCACCCAGCTGCCGGCAAAGACGAAGACACAAAGAGGATGAGCTCCACACATTTGCACACCTGTTTGTCAAATTTAATTTCATTTCGATGACTTACGGCCCAGACTCAACGATCACCGACCCAACCTTCTTCAGGCCCTTGTCTAGTACATCTTTACACTCTGCTGAAAATTCAGCCTTGCTTCCCTGGAAGTTCTCAAATTCAAAAAGCACCACCTGGACCACAAAGAAAGGTCATGTAAGGGGGTGCTTTCAGGCTCTCATAAAGTTCACAAAAAGAATATATTCAAGTGCTGCTGCTACCTTGTATGTGGCTCCAGCTCCACCTTGGCTCTTCCCAGCAGCCAGCTGCTCTGGAGCACTTTGTTGGTCTGACATCCTCTCAAACGCTCCTCTACTTTAAGCACAAGATGTAAAAACACATGTTGGTGGAGACAAGTATGGAATGACAGCCAAATGTCATATTTGGATTTACCTTTAAACCTTAAATGTTATAATGTAACATAAAAGTAGTCAACTTTATGCCTGATAGTCCGTTTTTGGGCATTTGTTGGGCTATTAATGTTTATAAAAATCAAATCAAATACTTCATAAGTATTATGTAAAAATCCACCACTCCATTATTTTAAGAATTTCTACATCAATTCCTACCGATCACTGTGCATCCAGATAAGCGGCGTTACCTGAGTATGCCTGCTAAGAAGTGGTGGCGTCCTTCTTTTTCAGTGCCACTTGGTGTTTTGATGGGGATGAGCCATTCGAGGGCAGGGACAGGGGGGTATTTATGGTTTATTTCTCGCCACAACAGCAGAAAAGGTTGGAGCTGTTGATACAGCAAGTCTGTCACTCACATTGTGTCCGTAACGCTGCTTCTCAATAGGCAGCTGTGTTGGCACAGGCTGTGCTGCCTGTCCGCCTGTCTGCCAACCAACACTGTGTGCAGGCACGGGGAGAGAGCGCCAAGAGGATTGCACAAACAGCCTCACTCAGCATAAACACACAAGGATATGACCGCACTTAACTGCATCATAATTCCTCACAAATTAGTGTCATCAAGAGCATCTTAATTGTTCACTATGCACTACTACATTAAGCAGCTTTATTAAATCATACCCGTTCCAAGAGCCAGCCAGCCCATTAGACAATACAGGCGACAGATGTGTGCTGCAGCCGCCAGGGGGCGCCACAAAAATTGGGACTAGGGAAACTAGTTATTACTATTAACTCTTTAAATGGAAAGCTCACATTGATTCAAACATAAGCAATGTCCAATTAATATTTCTACAAATGGAACATTTGTTTTTGTACATAGTCTTGCTTTTAGTTGTATATCGACATTTTATATAGATTTTCTATATTTTTTGCATATCGTTACTGCATAGTGTAAATGTAGCCTATGTATTCCACTTATTGTATGCAAACTGTGTGGTTATTTAAATCAAAGTCGCTGTATTTATAATTTGTTACAATTATTATTATTTACAGACTTATTTACAGGATTTAAATTTTGAGGTAAAGGTAAATTGCAGATTTTCTCCCACATTCCAAAAACATGCATGTTAGGTTAATTGGAGACTCTAAATTGTCCATAGGTATGAATGTGAGTGTGAATGGTTGTTTGTCTATATGTGCCCTGCGGTTGGCTGGCGACTAGTCAAGGGTGCACCAAGCCGCTCGCCTGAGGTTGGGATAGGCTCCAGCATACCCGCGTCCCTAGTGAGGATAAGCAGCATAGAAGATGGACAGATGGATGGATGGTATATTGCAGAGCTGCAACAATAAATCAATGATTAATCGATTATCCAATTAATTGGCAACTATTTTGGTATTTATTTGATTTAAAAATGTAAATATCCTGTGATTTCAGCTTCTCACATGTGAATATTTTAAAATTTCCTTAGTCATCCATGAAAGCAGACCTCTTATCTTTGTGTTTTAAGTAAAACGAGATTAGCTTTGAGTTTGAAAAACACTAATCAAATTTTTACCTCTTATCTGACATGTTGTGAACCAAACCACAAACTGTTTGTGTTTGGTTGATATTGATTTGGTCAATTATTGGAACGGATTACTCAAAACTACAAGCTTCAGATTAATCAACGAAGAAAATAATCATTAGTTTACAGCCTTATTATATTGCATTTCAGATTTTTTAAAAATGTCTTTATAAATTGTTAGGCAGGTAAATTAAGCGTCATGTTATCTGATAAATTAAAGACAATTGTAAAAATAATGCTATTTGAGTTGTTTTGTAAGTGTATGTAAATTGCTGATGGAGGAGGGTGGGGGTGCCATATAAAATCTTGCCAAGGGTAGGGCCGACTCTGCCCATTCCAACATAATTCTTATCACATCCTCATAAAGTGATAGAGTGAGATGACACATCAGGGCAAGTCAAATAGATTTTTATTAAGAATTGATTCACTTTAGGACACTGGCCAGAACAACACAGTGAAATAAAAAAGGAACAAAAGACATAAAAAAATGAAACCCTCAAATTTATTTTACACATCGTGTACAATAAAAAAAAAAAACAGGGATAATCCACACATTCATTTGCTTTGTATGAACATTCTAATTCTCACCCACATACATGAAACCAAAAAGAGGGGTCAGTGCTGTCGTGCATCAAGAGACAAAGTGCTTTAGAGAACCTCAGAGGGAATGGGTCAATGGCAAACATGATGATGAAGATACACATGTATTATGGAGTCATTTAACAATGGAGGCGCTAAAGTCGTGCCAGTCAAAATCATCCCCTTGACTCTGGCCAGCAAAGATTGTGCATGCACATGTTGCACATGAGGATAGGGTGACACATTGCCATAGCACGATGGAGGAGTGTGTGATACTAGTACGGTGCTGCATGGCTTTTATGGATGCGAAAAGAGGGAGATGACATGATCAGTGATCCTGTATTTGTGCTATTAAGGAGTGTTCATGTTTCAAAGTCACTTGGCCAAAAGTCCCCATCCATCCATCTCCCATAAAGAAAAATACATACCTGAACAACAACAAAAAAAGTTGTGACCCCAAACATTGAGAAATGAAACAACATATCTTCTCCCCAAAACTCTCTCTTTATCATTGTGAAAGCATACAAAATATAACATCTCATGGTTACTTACATGATATACATCCCAACTAATAATGTGGTCAGCAGCTTTCCAAGTTCAACAAGGAACCATTAGTGTCTGAAATGTTGTAATATGGCAATGCTTGTGTGACTCCCATCAATGATTGATAACATAAAGACAACACACATACCACTGCTGACATGTACATATTAGTCTAGTAAGGAAACTCAGTATAAACATTTTGTATTGTACTGGCTGGCTCTCCAGCATTCAGTGAATTGTGCGGTGGTCCCTCAAGTTAACTATTTCCTGACAGGAAAGTAATCCTCTTATCCCCTGCCCCCACTTCTTCTGGTCCCAATCAAAGTGTTCTTGAGAGGTCACTCCCCTATAAGCAGAGCAGCTGGATGTGTTTGTCTTTTTTTTGCTGATGTTGCATTATAGATCCTCTTTAAATAGGCACCATGCATGATGATCAACCCAGACAGTAAGAGAACCAAAAGGAATAGGGAAAAAAAAATCTATACATCAGCAGCAGATTCCACCCTCCTACTCTCTGAGTCGAACATTAAGGCCTCTGTTTCTTATGGATCCATCTCAGAAGGCAACCTTGAGGAGAGAATCACTTGTCAAAATGTACACCAAAATACATTTGGGTTGTCAAATGAGCAAAATAACATTCTCTCACCTCAGCTTAATTAGTTCTCATTCTCGTAGTGACTCAAGCGCTTCTTAGACTTGAGTTCTTTCAACCACTTGGGTGATTCCTCCTCACTAAAACAGGTCATAGAAAGAGGTAAACAGCCATGCATGCTATAACTCTTTCCCCTGCTAAGCAGCTTGCGGGACACTGTCTCCCAACACTTGGCCTGTTTGTCGCATTTTTGCTTTGTTTCTGTTTGATTGAAAAACATGTCAAGGAGGTTGTCAGGGAAGTAACCAAGGTGGGACGTGCACATACTCTTGATATATTGAGAGTTTTACTGATCATAGTTCACACTGCAGCGTCGGGAAGGGGACCTAACATGAACACAACACTTGTAAACAACAGTTAAACTTATTGCTTGTTTCAATTAAATAGCACATTCCATAGCAAGCTGAAGTGCCTCTGATCATTTCCTAAAACCCCACATCCTTTATTCATGTACACATTATGGGTGTCTAATTCAGTAAAAACTGAAACAGTTTTTTGAGGTGGTCTGTCATTATAACATTTTTAGCAAAACAATTTTTATTATATAATTATGGTGTATAAGAAAATGTTTTCTTTCACATACCCATTTTCTTTCCCACCAGCTGGGGGCAGTACACGAGCAGCCCGAGGCAGGAAGGGTGATTTGGGGGAGCGGGAGGGCAGGGAAGGAGAAGGTGCATCTGTTTGACTGTCAGAGTCACTCCTCTTCTTTAACTGGACCTAACAGCATATTTAGAAGGAGCCATCGTGGGTCAGACAAGGCTGACTGTGTGAGTTCTAACAGTGCAATTCCCCCTGACCTTTAAAGCAAGGGGGTCCACCCCAGGGAACAAGGCGATCCTCTGCGGCTGAGAAGCAACAGCAGCACCAGCTTCTGCTGCTCTGGCCTGCTCCTTCGAGTCTACTTCGTCCATCTTACTCTCAACCTTCTTCTCTGTCAGGGAAATACAATAACATCCTGTATGTGAGGAGAATGCTCCTAACATTGGGACCAAATGATAGCAGGAAAGCAGGCGCTTTATGGAGTAAATTTACCAATATGGCAGCGGCGTTGACATACGGCTCAGGGCTCGATACGGCATCTACGTGTATGGTTTTGACAACAGCGATTCCTGTTTCCCAGCATGCTTTGCTGGACTGTTGTACATAGCTGCTAAGTTACATGTTTAGAGCTCACATAGTTGTTGGATGTTCTGCATTATTCGTTGGTAGTGTCTTCTCTGTTCTTATCTACCTATTAAGGTGCTGTGTGTTTTTTTTTTAGTTTTTTTTTTTTTAGCTTTTTCTATAAAAACACGGTGAGTAAGCCTGGTACATGGCATGCTAACCCCCCCCGTGAGCTCTGTTGCTACTCTGCTTGCTAAATATAAAGTTACTTCATCCTTACAGACTTGTGAGCAGCACAGTATTAACTAGATGATGCAGCAAGTACAGCTATGTTGCCAATTTGCAACGTTGCCACTAAAAGCTCCGTATTGGCTTTCATGGTAGGGAAAAAAATCAATACAATACAATTTTGTCCGATAGCACATTTTTATGCCAGTATCGGCCCGATAATTATCGGTGGCCGATATTATCGGACATCTCTAATATATATAAATATATCTACACGTACATACTGTATATACATATTAGGGCTGGGCGATATGGACCGAAACTCATATCCCGATATTATTTAGGTTCAATGTCTATATACGATATATATCACGATATTTTTTAAGCAAAGTGAGTTTAGACCAAATCAAAGCTAAGTATGCGTGTCAAGTTGTTTTATTAAAATAAATACATGAGGATATTTTTTTATTTATTTTAAAGCTTCATGCAAGATGCACATAAAAAAAAATCTTATCTAAAAATAGCTTCTAAAATAAAGTAGGCCATTCTCTCTCTTTTTTTTAAATAAATGTAGAAAACGTCAAATATAATCTGTCTTATAACAAACCTTTAGCTATGCTCAAATCCTCAACTAATAACAAAAGAACAAAATATGAAGGAGTGCCCGGAAATTTTAAAATGTCAGCAACTCAAAAATAATTTAAATTGAACAGTGGTGTTTTTTAGGTAAACATTTTTAGAACACACAAGCATGTCCTTATTATCCTATTATGCCAGGAACACCAACCTGTCTAGTGCATCAGGCTGAGCAACTGTCTGTCTAACTTCCATGTACATTTATGGTAGAGATTGTCGTGCTAAATCATTGTGACTGCGAAGCTCGCTGGACATTGCGAGTTCATCGTTTTCAGCAGGATTTTCCACTGCTGCAACAGGGACCATATCTGTGATAGGACACCTCTTTATAACAGCACACCACTTTGCTTTTCCTTTCATGAGGAATGCAACAGGAGGGTGGCAGACAGCGCGAGTGCGTAAATATCAATATTTTAAAAATCGCCCAGCCCTTATACATATACACACGCAAATACAGTGGTGTGAAAAGGTCTTTTCCCCCTTCCTGATTTTTTTTTTTTTCACATTTAAATGTTTCACATCAAACAAATTTAAATATTAGTCAATGACGGCACAACTGAACACAAAATGCAGTTTTTAAATGAAACTTTTCATTATAAAGGCAGAAGAAAAATTCAAAGCTACATGGCCCTGTGTGGAAAAAGTGATTGCCCCCTAAACCTAATAACTGGTTGGGCCAACTTCAGCAGCAACAACTGCAATCAAGCGTTTGCGATAACTTGCAATGAGTCTCTTACAGAGCTGTGAAGTAATTTTTGTGACCTCTTGGATGAGTCGTCGCTGCACTCTTGGGGTATTTTTGGGTTGGTCAGCCACCCCTGGGAAGGTTCACCACTGTTCCATGTTTTTGTGGATAATGGCTCTCACTGTAGTTCGCTGGAGTCCCACGGCTTTAGAAATGGCTTTATAACCTTTTCCAGACTGATAAATCTCAATTAATCTCAGTTATGTTTTAACAGGGAGGCAATCACTTTTTCCACACAGGGCCATGTAGGTTTAGATTTTTTTCTTCCCTTAATAATAAAACGTTTCATTTAAAAACTGAATTTTGTGTTCAGTTGTGTTGTCATTGACTAATATTTAAATTTGAAGATCTGAAACATTTGCGACAGACATGCAAAAAAATAAGAAATCAGGAAGGGGCAAACTTTTTCACACTATTGTATATACACACATAAACACGCACACATAACAGAGAGGTATGGCTTTACATGATGCACATAATTTTAACGTGATTGATTTTAAAATTTTGAAACTCAAAACTCATAAAACTCAAGTGTTTGTTTTTACATCATAACATTAAAAGTGATTACCTAATTTACACAGTTAATCCTGTTGAAATGTTACAGTACCTAAAATTGCCTGCAGACTTAATTAATTAAAGTTTTATGATGGCAACAGTTAAGAGGCTTAACTGTACTTTGATTTTACCCATCTCTTTAACAAACACTAACCTGTGGAGTCTTGGTAGATCCAGTTATCAGATGTTGCCCCCTCTCTCCCAGCGTCGGTAGTGCACTGGCGAGCAGCTCTGGAAGGCCGTGTCCTGGGAGCACGTTTTTTCCCCAGCTGGACTCTGGAGCGGAGGGCACTGTTGTCTAACAGGGTGGTTGGGGCCTTGAACAAATACAAAATACATCAGAGAATTAGCAAAAGCATGAAAGCAGTACTGTGTTCCATTTTGCAGACCTTGTTGCAAGGTCAATTAAAAAACAAACAAACATATGGCTAATGCACATGGCACTCACATCAGGGAAAGAGAATGGCTGGCTCTCAGAAGAAGAGGAAGGATGCAGGCTGTCAAAGATGTCTGCATCCAACTGCGAGGCGTGTTGACCTTGCAGGAGCGAAGAATGAGTTGCATTCCTTGGCGAAGGGCTGAGGTTGCTTTCTGAGTTGGGAGTGGCAGGGGTCAGGCTGAAAAGGATATGAAGAAGAAGAAAAAAACACACTTGATGCTGATTCTTTCGCAGGTATGAATTATTTCATCATGTAGATGAGATCATCTATTTGTCAACTCATTTAAATGGAATGTAGGTGTGTCCAAGCACAGTAGTGATATTCTTTTCTGACCACAGGAGGTCAGTAATGATCACCATACCAAGAAGCACTTTGTCCTCTATTACAACCCACTGTCTATATGGTTTTCCTGTTTATAGGCTTGGTAGCTTATTGTTTATCTTACATGCTGTCATTGTCATACATTAAAACAAATTAAGATTGCGGTTTGGATCTCACTCTGCTGTGATTTTTAGTATTCTCTCTAATTTATTTCATTAATGCATTGTTATTTTTACTTTGTGGCCTCTTTATGCACCATCACAACAAAACAAATAACAAATTCCTTGTTTGTGTCAAATCAGGCAATTGTAATTTGAATTATAGTTAATTTCAAACCCAGTCATGTGTGCCTATAAGAAGCCGATGTCATGGGTCTTTACCTGTCATCAGTACGTAGTCCTGTCTCCCAGGTCCCATACTGACTGTCAGTCTCACCCACTGGAGTTTCAGAGTCCTTCCCCTCCTCCTCCTCACCACTGACACTTTGCTTCTGTTGCACCTGGAGGCAAAGGAGAAGAGTGAAGCGTCACACTCGTCAATGTGGCCATTGTCCAGATGATTTAAAAGCAAAAAAAGTGGTCTAAATGACAGCTTACCACTTCCCCTTTGTTAAGATAGGCTTATGCCAAGGTAAAGTGCTAGTGAAGTTAGTGTATGTTAGTTCTTGTTTATCATCATCATCAACACGTACCTACTGAAGAGCTGACAATGCAATAAAAAAAGGGCAGATACAGCACAAGGGCTGGTTTATGGAGGCAGAACCGGAAAGGGGCAAGATGGGTAGAGATGGCTTGGTAGGCCACTGAGTGTGTGTTTGCTGTCTACTGAACCATGTCTCTTTTAATGAGGCTGGTACAGAGGACATACTGTCTCAAAACCACACAGAGCCCAAAGAGGCCTGCTTGCGCATGAACTGATAAACCTGCCCTATATAGCAAAACACAATAGAAAATCCTTCTGTCCTCACATATTGCCTGAGGGCTGGGATAGGGAAACATGATACATCTGCCTCTTAATTACCATCATCCCTGTACCATGAAAGCAGTAAGATTGAACAGGAACTGTACAGTACATACTCATTCTCTGGACTTTTTAAGAGCAAAAAGGGCACAGTAGGGGGACAGTAACTGAGTGGAAAACAGTAACAAAAAAAAAGCAAGGTCAAATTTGTGTCATGCACAAATGCAATTCTTCTATTTCTTTATACACTGCAATGACAATAAAGCCATTTCTATTCTAAATGTAACAGGAAGACAACAACAATAAGCTAGAAGTCACTTTGAAAAAGTTGACTCCAAGGATTGATAATAAAGTTTCCTCAAAACAAAGTTTCTTCACTCAGGATGTGAAAAACCCTTCCTTTAACTTAGCACCTTCTGACAGAAGACACATGCACATTTATCCTGCTGTCGTCTTCACTGTCCTGCTGTAAAGAGCAGCAACATGTTTACCTTTTCATTTGGTCAAACAACTGCAACATTTAAAGCATTCCGAGACTTTGCGAAGTTTCCTGAGTGAGTCAAGAGGCGCGGTATAGGGCATCATTGCAAGTGTTCTATTTAATTGGTATCCTCAGTTCCAGATGGAGACCTTAGTATTATGTACGTCATCACCCTCTTGCCTTTCTTAAAACTGTCATCACTGTTGTCAAAATGCCAATAACAAAAAAAATGAAAGCAGGCCTTGTTGATTATACATTCCTGTCCTCCACACATGTCTCAGTCTCTAAATAAAAGGCACACCCAGACAAGAGTATTCATAAGAGGTCCATTACATTTACTGAAAATGTGTGAGGGCATCTTATTAATGAAGGAAAAAACATTGTGAACCAGGGAACCGAACTGAAAAGCCATAACGTACTAATGTAAAATTCATAAAAAAGGGTCTTTCTAAGAGGCAACACTAATCCTGTTGGGTACTTTCTTGTTTCATTTACCAGGGTTTCCCCGAGGATTTTTTGAAGCTGTGGTGGTGGGCTGCATGGGGGGGCGGACTGCCGCCACTGTGTCAAGCCGCTGCTACGTCTGCAATTTTTTTGTTATTATGACAAAAAAAACATTTTTTGTGACCTTTTTATTTATTTATTAACTTATTTAACTTTTTCAACAACCAGCAGAACATGAACCAAAAACACTGCAAAACTAATTCAAACTAATTGAATTTAATGGCAGGGTTGCTGAGAGCACTTACACTGACTACTACACTATCTAAAATGTCAAGCCTCCTTGTGTTACCTGCCCTATTTAGTCCAATAGTACTATGTGACGAGTAAGTCCAAAATCTTGCACTATTTGACACAAACCTAAAGAGTAATACAAATACATTGGAAATTAATTGTTCAATAATATATTTTTTAGTTCAAAACACAACAGTATAAAACAGTATAAACAGTATAAACAGTATAAATTCAGAGTCCAGGGTTATGATAGCATAGGTGTATCCAACTTGCAGCACTATTAAAGCTACTTTGACATAAAGAAAGGTGAGGTGAGCTACTTGTTTTTTTTATGTAACTGACATTTAAATGGTACTTTATTTAACAAAGCACATCTCCACTCAGTGTGCTCATCTTCCATTAACTACAGATGTCATGTAGTTAATGTGTCATGTTTGAATAGAACACTTATAATACTAAGGAGGTGAAGCAAATGTTCTTTGGTGAACTACTCAGCTGAGTACTGCTAGCTTATGAGCTACCCGTTGGAGACCCCTGTGATAGCATCACTGTCTAAAGCTGGACACACTACTTCTTTGTTGAACAACTTAGACTCACATCTAGTGTTTTGAAGGCAAGCCATAAGTATGATAATGATAACAAGAGAACAAAATTGTTAAATGACACTTTAAAAAATTTAGTTATCATGAATGTGACTTGAAGCTCGCCCGTGGGACAAAAACAAGCTAGCTAGCTGACGCCAGAAAGGCAGTGAGAGCCAGGCAAAATGTGTAAACAAAGATGCCCGAAAGTCGAATGAGATTGAAACGTGAGCGATCATACACGTACCATAGATTGGCTTAGCCGTAACAAGCTGTCTTCAACTTACTATTTTTCATTCTCACGATAATAAGAAACAAGGTGAACGTCCACACAAGACAGGTCGCATACTTTATCTTGTCGCACATATGCAACAGCCAAAAGGGCAGCCAGGCTATTTTGGTGAAAATAAAACACAGTGAAACATTTTTATGATAATTTAAATTGTTTTCAAATGAATTGTGGTCAATATGTGCGTAAATGATACGCTATATACTGTATGTATCTATATAGCATATACATCGATTCATACATTACATTGCTATTTTGTCGTGGCGGTGCACCACGATCAATTACCTGTAGCGGAAACCCTGTTTACATTTACTCACGTTTGAGCAGCACATTTATTATTATTGTGATTAACAATAACGAGCAGGTTATATGGCTTTCCCAAGTTACTATTCATAAGTGTACACATACAGAAGATCAGCGAAAACAGTCTGCAAGTTTCAACAAGTCAAAGAACGTAATTAATACAGTTCAAGACCAATTTTTTTTTTAATAGTGTTCAGGTTGATAGCCCTCCCTCAAATGTGATGCCTTCTGCAATGGTTGGGCATATATCTTGTTCTGATTGAGATTCACAGTTTGTCTACTATCACACACAATTGAACAAGCATGGAAAACACGCTTGTGAAAGTAAGAAAGCCCACAGGTCTGCAAGTGTTGATTTATAGCCGTCAAAAGGCAGGCTTTTTCTTAATAACATTAGCAATAGCCAACTTCCCCTTGACGACGGGAAGGGTGTGTCGGGGAAACAACACAACAAAGAGCGGATGAATAGAAGGATGAAGGAGAGAGGGCTGATCATTGAACAGTCTTGACTGGCAGTCTGCAGAGGAAGTGGTTGGAATAAAACCTCGGAAACTTCAACTTGATAATGCACTGATTAATGAGTGCTACTCATGCAGGCACCCCATGACACAAGACAATTTCTCCCTGCAGTATAAAGGTCAACTGGATTACATTATAGTAACAAACACCCATGGTACCCATATAGTATGTGCTTGACCTGAGTCTTGAAATTAATGCATGCCTTGTCATCAATTCAAACCTTGACAACATCAAGCAAAATTCCACAGCTAATTTCTGCATACACATGCGTGACGAATATTGTACATGTTTATTCATGGTTTGTGTGTGGGGTTTTGTTGGGGGCTGCTAATGTAGCCATATCAAATAAGCGAAAGATTATTCACAGCATTCAAAGTCCACACAAAAGACCCGTACAATGGCACCACTGCTCAAATCGAGTAAGAATGCGCTGCTTGAACTTATAGAAATAATAAATAAATATGAATTAATTAATTAATTCATATTTATATATAATAATATACAATATATATAATCAATTGATCAATAATCAATATTAATTACCCAGCTATCGAAAACAACCTGAATGATATAATCTCAGGACTCTTGCTACATTTTTGGTGGGGCTAACTCGGGGTGAGTGCTCAAGTGGTATTTATTGCCACTATCCCGAAGTGCAAAACACACCAAAGCAGTGCAAAACATTAGCAGTGGGGAAAAAAAAAAAGAATGTCCAAAAAAAATGTACAAGCCTATATATTTAGTTGACCCAGGGAAAAATTGTTTCGCAATGAGTACTGCGATCACTCATGATTAGCTAGTCCAAAAAAAATCATAAGCCACGTTACCAGCTGTGTAACTCCCACTACACTTCAGCTAGACTCCACTACCTGCCTGAAAAGTTTCCCCTTTAAAACACCTATAAAACCCTCCTATTGAGAGTCAGTTTCTTTAGTATTAAAAAATAAATAAACATTTATCAAAATAGCAGGCATAATGGGCCAAATATACTGCCAACATAAAAAAATAAATCAAAGCAAACAATAATAAAGTTGAGGCATTTGAAAAACTTATGAAACGCGTCACGTCATGTGATCAACATGATGTGTGAAACTTGCATATTTAAAAGACCCCGCAAATGTTGCTATGGTTTGGGACAGGGAACAGAGCGTCAGCGATAAATGTGTGTGCATGTATGTGTGTGAGATATAGGCAATTGAAGTCAAAAATACTCCCAAGTGTGCACTTGGTGGTGTATTTTATCAGCGGGAAAGAGGGGGGAAATACTTTGCATGTGTTTGTAGGTTAATGAATGGGGTAGTGACACAGTGGGGAAAACTAGAGAGGGAAATGAGTGTCGAGTGTGTGTGTGTGCATGTTTGTGTGCAGGTAAAATGTAGCACCGGCAGCTAGTGACGGCCGTTCTCCGTCAAAATTATATACGTTTACAATTCAACAAACAAGGGCCTCAAATGTGTAGCAAAAACAACATAAAAGAATGTAAAAATCTGACTTGGCTTAACAATTTAGCTTAGAAAGCATTGGATTTGCCATCAGCTGAAAGCTAAGGGAGCTCAGTAAAGAAAGGAGATTGAAAGGATTATTCACATTACTCATAGTCTGGGGTTTAGTTTTCAGTTTTTTACATTTAACCTGTTGTGCTACATGTACTTACTGTAAAGATTTGGCTTTATATAAGCCCCTCAATAGTTGGCCTACAAGAGTGCAACGTCAAGGAAAAACATGTACTAGCCTTCCAATGGTCAATTTGGATAGTACACTAGGTCGGAATTATTATATAATTACAAAAAGAAAACAAAAAAAATTATGACATTGGTTAAAAAAAGAAAGGATTTTTCTTTTTCTGTGTCTTTTTTTTCCAAGACACAGTTTCATTAGGAAATAGCAACTAATTTTCTGAGGCTGAACACTGTTAAACATGTTCGTCTTACTCATTGACTAAATCGGGGGGTCCAAAGTGCGGCTCGTGGCTCGTTTTTTTATTGGCCCAGGGCGTACTGTAGAAATAAAATACATAAACTTAAAAAAAACAGCAAAAATGGGAATAATAGAGAAAAAAGGCATATGAGAAAAAGAAAAAAAGAGAAAAAGCACACAGTAATAAAAATATCACAATGCAACCTTTTTAGAAAATTCAATATCTAAAAATATCAAAGTGGTGCCCTGCATCCTTTGATTTTTCAATATGCAGCCCTCGGTGGAAGACGTTTGGACACCCCTGGATTGAATGAATCATGACATGCCAGTCAATTGAGTCCTGTCAATGACGATAGTGTACATTGGAAAGTGTGTGCCAACTGCCACACACCGCAAGCATTTTATACTGCAGCTGGTGAGCATCCTGCCCCAACCGGCCACAATACAAGTGGACTGTAGTAGCCAAAAGTGAAGAAAATATCCTTAATTCATAACTTCATCCAGGTCTGTACCAAAATTTAATAGGTTCTTCCGGGGTTTTGGGGTAATTAGTTACCTTCTGCCAATTAACTAACCAGTCATAACCTCTCACCTAGCTCTTGCAACTGGAAGAGGTTTTGCACCATATACTGACTTCCTGAACACTGTTCCATCATTAAAATGTCCTGAAAACGATACAAGGAACAAAGACCACTGTCCCCAGACAATCACAAGCACATCTACAAGACTAAAAGACGTGTTGACAGGACTTAAAGCCACAAAGACGTCATGAAAACATTGTTTATCTTTAGCAGTTATGACTCAACAAGGGCTGCACAGCACTTACAGAAAACAGGTGTTACCTAAAGATAGGAGGGTCTCTACTGCAATGTGTCCATACATGGAATTCTAAATCTGTATTGCACAGATGAGGTTTGACCTCCAGAAACTGAAACGATCCGAAAATGTGGAGTCGCCCCACCCTCGCAGGCACTTTTCTGGGAATATTTTAGGCACACATATGCTGGAACAGAGGAGGGCCTTACCCAAATAGTTCTCACATTGTTGGAAGCATAGAATTGTCTTAAATGTCTTGTTAAGCTACACAACTAAGAGACATGGGGAAACCTAAGCATTTTGGCATGCTATACATTTAATTTTTTAAAAGCATAACTAAAGAAAAAGTGAAAACAGAAAAACACAACAAATACAGATGGAATAGTGATGAAAGGAAGCAGAGGTTGAGAGGCAGCATGATCAGTGCAAAGGGTGAAATGCCTGCATAAACATTACAAAACCACATATACATTTGAGGAAAACAATCACAATTCACGGCGCTTTCTTACAGAAATGGGGGTGTTGGGTGCGGTGCGCCGGCGTAAAGACAGACGTTGCTGGCTGCGCAGTGAAAACCTACGAATTGACTCCCTGCTCCGGGATGCTAACGAGCGCAGAGAGTTTGTTCTATTAAAGTGTCCGGTCCCGTCGTCTCCCCGGCCTCCTCTCTCCACTGAACTGGAAAAAAAGCTGAGTGCCCCATGAAAGGAGCGACGGACGTTTCCTACCCATCCTGACACTTGAGAGTGCGCCACTGACAGCTTGTCCCCTAGATACTCCATCGCTGCTCAGTCCTCGCAAAACCAGCTGTGTCACGATTGTCTCTGAGCTGAGCTATGACATTTGTTATCAAAAAAGCAAGGAATAATTAAGAGCATGGGATATGCTTGAAAATTAATCTGTGAACCTTGTCGTTTTCACTGGGCTGCAGGGTCAATACTGCAGCAGCGCAGCAGAACTGCCCATTCAGTCCTATGGTGCTGTCTGATGCTTAAAGCATTGCATTAAGTTCAACACCAGCCAGTCTGACTGTAACAGGATCAAGCCTCTCTTTGGTTTCACTTGTTAAGGTCTTCTCTGGAGTGCTGTCCCAGAGGAGCCACAAGGACTATGTTTCAGCTCATCACTGTCAAGACTCCAGGCTGTCAGCCAATGAATTGTGACATTTCTAATGTCTATTTCGATGCACACAAGATATGTGTACTATGATATGCCTATAAAGCCACGGTCTGGACATGTACAGGTTATGTAACACGCTCTACAGCTACAACTTACTTTTGGTACACCACTAAATGCTATGCTGTTTACCAGCAAGCTCGGTGATATTTATTTGCCTTTAAATGCAGACCACTGCTCGGGTGCAAGTGATTAAAAAGTTTTCTATTTTCACAATATGCTGACTGAGCTAACAAATACTAGGAGTAATACATTTTTAACAGCTCTGTTGCCAAATCAGCAGGTGTATGTCCCCTCTGTCTAAATCCCAGCCTTAATTGGAGCCAAACAGACACTTCTCCCAGGAGTGATGTGCTTGGCCTTCTTCTGAACAAGGCCAAATTAAAAAGGGTAAAAAGGTTAATGTCCCAAGCGAGCTGACTAGACAAGGTAGTCGTCTGTTAAAAAGGAGAAATGGTGCAAGAAGAAAAGCTGCGGTCATGATTTGTATTCCATTAAGAAACCCAAAGAGTAACCACTGGTAGGAACAAGGGATGTGTCGGGAAAGTCAAATCCACAGTCGGAGGGAAAAAAAAGGACAAAATGTTGTCTCCTTGCTTAAATCTGCAGGTACAGACAGGTAGGGGAAAAAATGCGTCAGCTGCGCTGCTTCCTCTATTCAGCAGTATAGGACTCACTGTCAAGGAGAAACTGGGTGGGGAGAGGGAGTCAGAGAGAGCAAGAGCAAGAATGGGAGGTCCTTGATTTCCAACAGGAGGGAGTGGGGAGGGGAACATATGTTCAGTGGTGCTGTTGCTCAGGCCCGTTTTGATTACAGAGCAAAAACACTCAAGTGTCACAGCCACAAAAGAAGGGATACGGAAACAAATATAGATAGTTGGCAATGAGGTGGTCTTGTTAAACAGCACAGAATTTAAAGTCTTTGCGTGATGATACAGCACTGCTTGTGACCAACCCACATATTGTGCAGTCACCACTGTGATTATGCTAAGCAAAAAACATATACATAGCTTGATTAAACATGCAATGAATGAAAAGTGGCTACTACGTGAGATTGTGTCAGCCAATTAGGCATGGCAGTGTTGCCAAGAAAAGCTCACTTTCTGTGAAAAAGAAACACAAAAATAAATCTACTCCATAAGCACTTTACACAGTTCATATTACAGTAAAGTGAGACCAAGGAGCTAAACTGCTGTATCACTGTGCAAATGTGCCCTCTACAGGTAATCTGTGAAACATAGCAGGGAAAACAGCAGAGCCAAACTACCTGTTCTGTACAGCTAAAAAGCAAGTCATATACAGTATTTGCTAATGAAAATGTATGTCACGTCTATAGACTCACAGTGGTAGATGATGATGTTAACGTTGCAGTTTGTAAAAACGTGGTCAAGATGTAGCAAACACTGTATTTAAAGGTCCTATACAATACAATATGTATGGGTTTTTTTGCATCCATGACAAAATGACTGCTTATTGTTCCTCTCTTTAGGTCTTGTCTAAATAATTAGAAGGATCCATCATGACTAAACAATCTCTTACTCCTAATACTAGTGGGGCAGCATTTATTAGAGCTGCAACAATTAATCGATGATTAATCGGTTATCCAATTAATTGACAACTATATGGGAATTAGATTAAGTTTTTTTTTAAATGTAAATATCCCCTGATTTCAGCCTCTCAAATGTGAATATTTTTTAATTCTCTTAGTCATCTACAAAAGCAGATCTAATATATTTGTGTTTTAGGCAAAACAAGACAATGACACACGTCAGATTTGACTTTGGAAAATAATGATTTACATTTTTGCCTCTTTTCTAAATATGTTGCAGACCAAACCACAAATTATTTGTGTTTGATTCATTATGATTTAATCCATTGGCCTAACCAATTACTGGATTAATTAACAACAAGCTTCAGATTAAAAGACTAAGAAAATAATCGGCAGCCATAGTATTTATGAACCTACAGCAGATGTTCCGGTAGAGTTACAGAAGTACTGACAAATCAGTAAAAGGTAATTCAATCTTACTGTGTAGCACACATTGTTAACATGTGAAGAAAAGATATCAGTGTCAGCAATACAACGGTATTCATTTCTGTCCCAAATAGCAGTAAAGAAAGTTTACCTGTATATTGTCTTCATCTTTGTTTTTGGAATGCCCAAATGTACATATACATAGGAAATGTTGCTAGAACAAGCTTCTCTGCTTTGTCCATACACTAAATATTTCACCAGTTGTGACTCACAGATGTTCATCAATTACTCTTGAGGGGCTATCATTCGGTGTGCAGTAGTAGCTAAGCGGACACTGAACCAGAGACCACAAACAAAGGACACGATGAGTAGTCTAAGGACATACTTGCATCATATAAAAGTGCAGCTCTCAGAGAAAAATAGAAGGTGTTGTTACTTACCCAGACGTAGTGTGGGCTTAAGCAACATGACCACAAATACAACACAGCCCTCAGCCCTGTGCCCATCTTTGCTCTGCTCAGCTCAGCCTTACTCACCAGCTTCCCTTCAATGTAATGATGTCAGCACACAACCATCACGTCATCTGTGTGACTAGGAGGACACTCCCCCCAGGATAGCTTTATTTGCCCTAAACTATTTGGACTGTATATGCATCAATCCAACGGAGTACCAATATCTGCTCAAAACCCCAAACAGCTGGATCAGACCGGCATCACTGATTAAAAAGAGGCCATTAATCCTCGATGTAGCTTGTATTGATTTTTTGCATTTTTATGTAGGCTGATTTACACAACTTATGAATCGCTTTAAAAATGCAACTGTGAAACAAGCGTAAAATTTGAACATAACCATTTGCTAAACATACACATCATCTGACTACAGTGCTGTCTTCCACTTTTGGGCACTTTAGACATGTGCTTAGTGAAAATGTGCTCTTTTTTCCTCCTCTAAGCAACTTTTTTTTTCTGGCTCCTTTAGGCATGCGCCGGTATGAGATTCCACAAATATCACGGTTTGCAGGTTTCACTGTATTATAATTACAGCTCTAAAATGTGTATTTTGAAATATCTTTATTGAAAAGAAGAGAGGAAAAACTTCCCTGCTGAACAGTCATCAGTGATGGAAGTGGAACATATGTATTTAAAATAAATAAGAAAAAATAACTGAATTATTTCTAAATAAATACGTAAAATGCAGTTCCTAATGCAGTCTACAGTAGCTAATTCTTCGACTGATGTCACAATTCACAGTGGCTCAAAAAAGATCACAACATGAATAATTTTTAAATACTCGTAATGTTACGTTACTACTTCATAGCGTGGTGAATGTGCAGGTCACAAGTTGTCCACAACTGTTTGGGAATTGTTGGATTGTGTATTTGCTGAGTTTTTATTAATTTACTTGCGTCACAAAGTTTCACTTCTGTTTCCGGGTCATGTGATTGTTGTTAGCAACTGTCGCTAAATGGTTGAGGCTTGTTGTTCAGTGGAAAGTCACTTCTTTATGCCACTTATCCGTGGCTCCTGTCTTGTTCTGAATCACACCTCCACATTTGGTTACCCTTGACTTGAATAATATGTTGACCGACAACGATGACAACAGTGTGGCAGTGTGAAAGATTAGACTCTTGTCTTTCATCGGGAAAAAAAAAAGTTTCTTTCTACCTTTTTCCATTCTTTAGTAATCAGCAGCGGAACATTGGTAAGTTTGAGGAAAGTATCACTTCCCAACAAAAAAAGGGAGGACAAACATTTTTGTGAAAAGATAATTTTCAAGCATAACTTTCACTTTGACATAAATGTTTTGCTTTTGTGACAGCTCAACTATCTAAACAACTGTACCACAACATAAACAAAACAAAAAATTGTTTTATGTCAAAATAACAATTTATTTACAAATATATAACCATGAACTATTTACAATTTTCACATTTGGAACTAAACTGTGTGCATGCGTGAGCACGTGCATGTGTTCAACTTTCCCTGCAATTCGTAACCTTCTGCACGCTACACTCCTCCATGCTCTCTCACTTCCTCCTTGCTGTCAAGGGCATATTAATACATGGAAAAGATGCATGCCGAGCTCTTATCAAATGCACTTCTGCCACCTTGTGGCCATTTCTATGGCTTAAAACTGCATGAAAAGTCACCTCTTTTATTGTGCACTTGCGTCATCACCTCTTTTTGCCTTTCGTGCAAAAAAAACGTAAAAGATGTATATATACATTTTTGGTATTGAATGTGTTAATAATGCTAAATTATTGTATTTTGTCATTTACTTTACGTTTTAAGCTTCAACTTGTGTCAAAATGTGTTTCTTTGCACTACAAGCGATTTAAGGATGACATTTGTGACACATTAGGTTATGATATTCACATTAACCTGTTGAAAATGTAGTGTTATGTGCTTACACATTAGTTCGATAGCTGCAAAGCCATGTGAAATACACGTGCCATGTGCCATGTGAAATACACATGCTTCAGGATGCAAAACTCTACCAGGGTCCACGTCTTGCCACACCAGCGCCACTTGATGCTAACGAGGCAGCTAGTGTCACTGCTAGCTATGCAGCGGCGGTTAAGTTGCCGACATTTGGCAACACACCTCATGCTCGTGGTTTCACCACATCAAAGCCCAGTTGCAACTGCAAGGAATAACAGGACATGACAAAGTATTTCCACATAGTGGCCACGCTGGACCTCCACTTTCTCTCATACTGTAGGACGGTATGATTATGTTAGTGGTTTTCAAACCGTGACATTTTCATCCCGTGGTATACCTTGAAACAGGTAACCTGCCCGTGCCTGTGCTCCTTTTACATATCTGTGGAAGAACAGCTGAAAGTCTTCCTATAAAATTACTGCTACTGCATTGTGGAGTATGCCAGGTAAAGGCCATCCATGGTTTCATGTTGCCGGGGATGTGCCACTTTATTCGTGAAGGAGCCAATGAGACAAAAAAAAAAAAAAAAAAAAAATAGAGCTGTAAATCGATTAAAACATTTAATCGTGATTAATCACATTTTGCCTGTAGTCAACTTATAATTAATCACATTTAATCACAGAGGACAAAAGTTTTTATCTATAAGAAGCAGGGATGTAAATCTCTTCGATTCAATATGCAATTACTGTATAACAATTTTCTTTCTTTCATTTTATTAAAAAAATATTATGCAATTAGAAATCCCACAGTTTTTTCATGTTCAATGCGAGCGACATTGTGTCTCACTATGTTTGACGGCCCTTGAAACCACCTTCTAACTTTGTGCCACGCTGCACAGATAAACTACTATACTGTATTTTTACCCTTTTTCTTTCACCTCACATTTGGTTCCAAATGCTGATACTATGTGGGAATGCATAAAGGTAAGATTTGTTGACCTTATTGAGTGCTAATGTGCATATTTGTTCGGTACACTACTTCTCTGAAAAGCAAAGCCCAGGCTCGTACTCATGGGGTTTAAAAATAATATACAGTTAGAAATCCCCCAGTGTTTGAATGCTTAATGTGAGCGGCGATTCGTCCCACTTGGTTTGACCGTCATTGAATGCACCTTCTCCTGTTCTCACACGCTGCACAGAGAGAGATACTTTATTCATCTCCAAGACAAATTTACACAGATGGACTATTACCTAGGTTCCCAAAGTGGCGTACGCGTACCCCCAGGGGTACGGCAATTGTCGGTGGGGATATGTGCATAAAAATAAAAACCAATCAGCGCGTAACACTCACAATTACGAGCAGACCTGAACGCCTCATAGCACAGAGCACAGAAGGAAAGAGACACGGTATGAAGTTCTTCATTGCTCTGTCTGAGTTAAATGAATAAGTAAGTAACTTTGATGATTACGTTGTGTATTAAGAGTGCTTAATGTTGAAGGTTTAATTTATATTGGTTTTCCAATCCCCACACTGGGAAAACCAAAGTCAATGTAGGTGCGTGTCAGGATGAGAGAGTGGCGATTCCCCTGAAATGGAAGGATCCCAGCATCTGGCTGAAATAAAATGCTACGTAGGACCAATACTTGGACAGTTATTTTATTAATCACCAAGACAAATTCACATCTTGTCTATTTATCAGAGCTCATGTAAAACTTTTATCAAAACGCATGTTTTACTGATGTGTTGATGACTAGCTAGTGAACTGCTAATTGTAGCTAATGCTAGCGCTGAATTGACAGGAGCCCCCACATAGTTGTCCTCGGCTATGCCTGCTGTTAACTAGCAGCTCGCACCCAAATTTTAGCTCACAGTTCCAAGCAAAAATCAGCCCAGAGATGGCTCGCTTCTAAAAAAACACAAAACAAAAAAAAACACTTGTTAGTTGGGACACTCGTATGCCTAGGTACCACTGTATAAATGCCAATAAAAAAAAAATACTACCAGTGCTTCAGTAACTTCCCGCTTCTCTCTGGCAAGTTGACGACAACATAGTCCGTGACAATTCCAATCACAGCAAAAGTAGATACAAATTGGAACTTTAGCGAGCGCCATCTGCCAGGGCTTTGAAGCTAAATTTACCAATTAAAATTCCCCTTTCTGTCGCCATTTCGCGTTAATAATGCGTGAACTTTGACAGCCCTAGCATAAATATATAATATACAAATAGAGATTGTAATTGGATACTGTCCAACCAATTATGTTGTTTCACAAGTAACAAACCACATCATATGTAGGGATTAATAGTTAGTTGTAATACCACATTTTAAATGTATTTACTAAACATGTTAGACTAAGGCGGTGCTACTCAAATAGTGGGGTGGGCCCCATGAAGGGGCATGAAAGGCAGGGAGTACTTTCAATGTTAGTGCAGACCTGCCAACATGTAAAAATGTATTGTACTCAGCATGCAATTTGACTATTGAATACACTTGTATGCTTCACTGCTCTCCATTTAGTTGCATTTTCCTGGTTTCAGTTTCGAGTTCAGTCTGCACAGTACAGATAAATAAATAGATAGTACCAGTTTCTCAATAGTATTTTAAATTGGAGGGGGCGTGAAAACATTTCTGCCCCCTAGCGGAGGCATGACAGAAAATAACTTAGAACCACTGGACTCAGGTAATAGTCAAACTGTGCCTATAAGAGCCCATAATAAGAACATGTATCAAAGTTGGGGATAGTGGAGTTTTTCATAAAATAATTTTGAGTTCAATATTACCATGACTACACAAAACCACTAGATGGTGGTGGCAATCTTGTGCTCAGTTATAATAATACATTTACAGCAGGTGAGTATTTGCAAAGAAAAAAAAAAGTAAATTTCACCATATTCTGAATGTAAGAACATTCTATTATAGTAGGGTTAGTATTGACAGGAAGGAGCACCGAAGGGAAACCATCTTTTCAGCCGGGCACACTAGGTATTGCAAGCCGTCTCATGTCACAGCTTTCCCTGAGCCTTACTAACAAGCTTCTCACAGCATGCTAACAATTTGGCTAATCCAATCATGAATTTTACACCCGTGAAAGCGTTCGGCCCCCACTTCCTGACGACACGTTGTAAGCTGGGCGGAGGCAATGAGAAAGATTGTGCTATTTGGCCACTATGACAAGATGTTTGGAGGAGTCCATGTGAGGCTTTCAAGCCTAAGAACACTGTACACACTGCCAAACATGGTAGCATCACGCTCTGGGGCTGTTTTGCTGCCAGTGGTACGGGTGCACTGCACAAGAGGGATAGAATCATTGAGAAGGAGGAATACGGTCAAATTATTCAACTTCACCCCCAATCAACAGCAAGATGGCTGGAATTTGGACACAATCGGGTGTTCCAACAGGATCAACCCTAATCAACATTTGTGGACAATGCTTAAAAGCCGGGTCAGTGCCAGGAAACCAACCAATAGTAAACAACAGTGAATGGATTCTAAGAAGTGTCAAATATAACAGACATGACATTCAAGATGAGTATATGAAAATTTTTGATCAAAACTGTATGCTTGCATTATTTCTTTCCTGCAAAATACTTTTGCAGTTGTTAATATGAAACTTTAGTGAGACTTACGTACCCAGCTGGGATGGTCCTGTTCTCTGTGAGCACTACGACTCCTTATCCTGTAGATACTACCCTCTAGCGCACCACTAGAAGGGGCTGATCGGCGTGACATACTGCGTGAACGCATCCTATTCAGCTCCTATAACAGGAAAAAAACAAAGTGGGCTTTACATGTTCAGAACATTATACCCCTGTATATATACTGTATGTATGTATGTATGTATATGTATGTACCCTGTAAGTGATTATTTATCCTATACAGGTGTCACTCAGTCAATGAGCCCTTTAGGCCTTCTATTTACAGTGGTATGAGAGAAAATAAGAGTTGCTAGCACATATGGCTCAAGTAGGAAGACCACAGCATGCTTACACAGTAACTTTGTATTTGCTCAAACATACCAAAATATTCTGCATAATGCAACAATTTTTCCATGAAATTAATCTTTACAGATCTCTTCCGTTTACCTGGGATCCTTGTGATCTCCTGTGGTTCCAGACCTTTTCCCTGTTGTCTTGGGATTTTAGTTCTCTGGGCAACCAGACCTGATCAACAGGAGCACTGCTTGAGACTCCGCCAGTTGCTGCCTCTCTTTGGGCAAAAGGGTCCAAGTAAAGCGGCTGGCCTTGCCTATGGGGCCAGTGGTTCTGTGAGGCCAGAAACTGTTGCTCCTTCCTATGAAGTATATGATCTGGGCTGACTTTGGTGGGGTGAGATATCTGACTAGGTTGTAGCTCCCAGGGGTCTTGTGGGGACATTGTCCACACTGGGCTTGTGAAATCAACTGACATCCGTGGTGGTACCTTCCAGGTAATATCTCTTTCAGACGCAGGCCGCAACACACTATCAAAGTTGGAATTAACTTCCTGAATACTGGCAACAGGCAGAAGATCTTGACTGGAGGGGTGCCGGGACTGAGATGTGAAGGAGTCTACGTCAAAAATGGCAGGTTTGTAGGTTTGAGGTATGGGAGAGGGCTCCTTCCATCGTAATGATGGGTCAGTGTGATGAGAGGTGGCAGTTCTGACCACAGAGTCCAAATCGAAAACTTTGGGTCTTAGTGGGGATTGCTCCAACCTCATCTTCTCCTGTTCCTCTTTCCTTTGCTTCTCCTTGAGTCTGTGTCTCTCTGCTTCTTGAAGTTTAGCAACCTGTCTCATTTTTTCTGCCTCAGCCTTTTCCATATTCTCCCTTATTTTGTGTTCTTCAATGTCTGTATGCCAACTGTCCAACTCTATTTGATTTAGCATTTCAAACTCCATTAATTGTATTCTTTCTATCTCCTTAATTCTCTCTGCCTCCCTCCAAAGCTTCTCCCTTTTCAAGTCTTTTTGTTTTTCCAGCTCTTTAAGCTTTTCCCTCTCAATGTCTTCCTCATGCTGCCTCTCAATTTGTTGTTTTTGTTTTTCCCTTTCTTTATCAATCTCTTTCAGTCTCAGCATTTCCTGTTCTAAAGCCATTTGTTTGATTTTATCTTTCTCTCTGTCCATCTTCTCTTTGAGCCGTTGCTTTTCAAGCTTCTGTCGCTCCTTTTCTTTTTGCTTCTGTTTTTCGAAGTCTAAGAGCTTTTCTGCCTCTATCTCTTTAATTCTCTCCAGGTCCTCCATTCTTTGCTTATTCCTTTGCATTTCCATTAAACGCGTCTCCTTATCAAGCTCTCTTTGCATTGCTTCCTCCCTCTGTCTCTGTCTCTCCCATTCACGGTTCCTCTCCTGTTCCAGTTCTTGCTGCCTCTGTTTTTCCTGCTCTCTCAGCCTCATCTGTTCTTGCTGTCTGTCAAGTTCTCGCCATCTCTCCTTTTCCAGCTCTCTTTGCCTCATCAGTTCTCGCTGTCTCTCCATTTCATGCTCCCTTTGCCTCAGTTGTTCTTGCTGCCTCTGAAGTTCTCGCTGTTTCTCTTGCTCCTTCAGTCGGATGAGTTCTCGCTGTCTCTCAAGTTCTCTCTGTCTAACAGTCTCCTGCTCCCTCTGCCACATCAGCTCTTGCTGCCTATCAAATTCTTGCTGTCTCTCATTTTCTTGCTCCATAAACCTCATCTGTTCTTGCTGCCTCTCCATTTCTCTTTGCTTCTCAAGTTCTTTTTGCCTCTCGTTTTCCAGTTGCTTGAGCTTCATTAGTTCTTGCTGCCTCTGAAGTTCTCGCTGTCGCTCTTTTTCCTGCTCCTTCAGCCTCACTTGTTCATGTTGTCTCTCCAGTTCTTGCTCTCTCTGCCTTTTCATTTCTTGCTGTTTCTGCTTTTCTAGCTCTCTTTGCCGCTCTAATTCTTGCTGCCTCTCCTGTTCTTGCTGTCTTGCGGTTTCTTTCTCAAGCTGCAATTGCCTCTGTTTTTCAAACTCCAATTCTTGGAGCTTTTTAAGCTGTCTCTGTTTTTGTTGTACCAGGGCACTTTGTTTCTCCCTTTCAAATGCTTTCTGTCTTTCAAATTCTCTTTGTATCTCCCTTTCCTTCATTTGTGAAAATTGTAAAATGGCTTGTTTCTCAATTTCTATTTGTCTATGTTTTTCCCTCTCAAACGTCTTTATCTTGCCATTCTGCCTTTCATCTTCCTTTGTTTGTTCTCTTTTTACTTCTGTGATTTTCTCAGCTGTTTGCACATCCATTGCTGATGCCATCTGCCTAAGTGAAATGTGACTTATCATCCCTGCATCCACATTTTTGTCTAGATGCTTTTTTCCAAATGTTTCATTTAATGACAGATTCCTCTTAATGGCAGAAACCTTACCTTGAGAGCTTCCTTGTCCAGAACCTATTGAATAATCATTATAAGGTGTTGCTGAACTTATAATGTCGGCGCCTACCTCTAAAGGAGACATAGATCCCTGTATTTGTCCTGTCAAAGCAAAATAGGTTGCCTTGGGTTTTGACTTTTCGTCAATCTGCAGTGTTTTCAAGCGTTTAGGAGCTGCAGCTGTTTCTTCTTGTTCAGCTTCTCTTTGTCTGTCTTTGCTCAAATCAATTTCTTTCTCCTTGTGTGATTGCTTTAGTGTCTCATTCTCCACACCTGCCTCTGGGCTAGCCCATTTCTGCAAGGACCTTATTCGCAAGTATCGAGGCTGCTGCTCTAATTCCACTGCTGAAGCGGGCTCTCCTTTGATTAAACTAGTTTTGCCTTCAGAGCGTCTGGAGCGCAAGGTCATGGCCTTGTCCTCACGCTGACCAGATAGGATACTCTCACTGACTGCTCTGCTCTCTCCCACTGCTTTCACTGTGGCCATGGCATGGTTCACTCGCAGGGAACTTGGAGAAAGAGAATCTTTATAGGTGGCAGTCACTAGAGTACCTTCATCTTCACTGCTTCCTCTCCTCAAAGATGGGCTACTGAGTGAGTCAGGAGCTGTGGTCAATCGTTTATCCACCATCAACACACTGGATCGCTCAACAATATTATCAAATATGGATGCTCGCACTGTCTGCACTTCAACACTGGGACTGCTTTGTTTGATAGTAGAAGTAAATGGCTGTCCTGCCGCTGGACTTTCTGTCATTGAGCTGATCTGATCTTGGATATCCACCGAATCCTTTTTGTAACTGGCGTTGACTGCTGCAGGTTCAATCTAAATGAAATCAGAAGGACATCATCAGGGGTATACTGACAACTGTCAAGCCAACAACTAACTGTATACAGCAGTGCCTCGGTTTTCATGATTAATCTGTTCCAAAGGGTCTGTCGAACAACAAATACATTTTTCCCCATAAGGAATAATGTAAATCCAATTAGCCTGTTATCAACTCAAAAACTTTGTGCTTTGTCTCACAGTTTCCGATTGCCACTTTTTATGAGTGCCACAATCTCTGAGCATATTGGTTTTGTGCTTTCTGAGGGAACAATGAACTCAAATGAGTCTGTCCATTCTGGGTTGAAAGCGCTACCTATTTTTCCCTTCTTGGAGTGCCATGTGTATTTATTTTTCTATTGGCTTGCTGTCCTCTCACTCCTCCACCTATGCTGGTGGCCGGGGCAAGGGAGGGCAAGTGAAGCAAGTGTGCCCGCTTGCTTAACTTGCGGGGGGCATATCTCTGCTCTTCACGGTGAGGGCATAGCTCTGCTCTTTCCGCATAACTTTCACTCATCGTGCTGTCCTCTTTATCTGTATCTATAACCCGTTTCTATCTTCTTTCCTGTATGTCTCACTCGTTCTGTGTCACTCGCTTTGCTTCTCTCCTCTTTCATCTGTCTCTGTTTTGTGTAGCGTCACAATGTTTAACGCCAAAGCAGAGATTTGATTGGCTGAGTAGCATCACGTGGGATGGCTTAACTTGCATGCAGTTGGTCAGTGGATTTCCTGAACTGATTGAGTACTATAAAGTCTAAAAAAGATGGGCCGGTCAAAATAGAAGCGCCTCGCCATGACTTAAAATACTTAAATAATGTATTGACTATATATCTATAAGTCCAGGTCCAGGTCCGTATTGGATGGCGTCTGGGTCTGGACTCTGACCGCTCTCCACTAGTTGGCAATCACCGGACTAGTTTGTTAGCTGCCATGTTTGGCCATACGAAATATTGTATGAAAACCGGGACGTATTTTGGCAATAATTTTCTTCAAAACCTGGGCGTATGGAAACAGAGGTATTTAGTCAGGAAATACAAAAATCACAATAACCAAGTATTACAGCAGTAATGCATGTAACAAACTGCACCTTCATATTCACTTTTCTTCTGTGAGCTTTCACATAACATATCTAACTTGGAAAGTCTGCTGAAGAGATTACAAAACCATTCTCCCAAAAAAAACAACCTTAAATCTCACATTTTGTTTTGATAATGGTCACGGAAAGGCTGTGTTCGAAAGAGTAACACATTTGCCTGACAAAAATGCCTCCTCAAAAAAATCAGACCTCACAAATCGCTCAGCTTTACTTTCTGTGGCGTTGTATTAATGTGCACTGTTGGCTGTCCATTGCTGTGTATGTGATTAAAATGGCTGCGAGCCTCGCATCTTCATCCGCTGTGGAACACATACGTAAATAAGATGGCTGCGACGTCACGGTGGATGCATCTTCATCACACACACACAACAATAGACTGACAATTTGGTGTGTCCAAAATTTTGGCCTATACTTTTAAGTAACCCCAATAACTAACCCGAACTACGTTTCTCGTCACCAAGATCTGACCAGAACTGGGCTCACGGCACCAAGTGCGGAGTAAGTCACTGTTGATGGACTGCACTGCTGATGGGGATGTCATACAACTTCATGTCAAAAAATCCGAACTATCATTTATAGGTTTTTCTATATTTTTTTCAAATGTTTAACATTTCAAGAGCAACTATAACCACTGAAACTGCATTAACTTATTCTATTCTAGCCTCATAACAGGTGTGTTGCTCAAAACCGGCGTTGAAGTCCTAATAGAGCATTTTGTAACAGCCACCATACTGTAGATGTTGGGTTACGCATTACATTGTACTCTCTGTGTATACAAATAGAGCAGGGGTCACCACCGTGGTGCCCGCGGGCACCACGTAGCCCCCCACGACCACATGAGGTGCCCGCAAGCCTGCTTTTCATTCAGGTTTTCGGTTAATAATGAAAGGACAGTAGAAAGAAATGCATTCTGAAATACAAAATGTGAGTTGTAGACACCAGCATTTTGTTCATGTTCTGGTAAAACAAGCATATTCGCTTTTTTTGGTTTAAAATAAGCTCTGAAAATAAATGTTACAAAAATGAGTATCTATTGGCCATTTTCGTTTTGTAAAAGTAGCTCTCACAAGGAAAAATGTTGGTGACCCCTGAAATACTGAAATAGAGCATACTTACTTGCATATACAAGTAGTATGCAAGCATTTTAAGTATTCATATACATAGGGAACAACTTGACAACAACTTGTGGGTAGCGACCCAAAGATGGTTCGCGGAGCCGTTTTCAGTGGGTCGATGTGTTATGACCTGATGTCCTTGATGCACATCGCGTCTGTGCCATTTGCTTGCCATGCCACTACGAGGTGCGTGCCATGTTTATGGGCGACTTGGCCAAGCTTGAGCAGAAAGGGAAGGACATTGAGTGTGAAGTTAATACACTGTCCGTCCGACACACTGTTAGGTAGCCTTATATGTGCTATAAAGAGATGATCAGCGTCTCACCACTCCAGCTCATGTTGTGCTGCATGGCAAATTCCACCAACAATGAAGACTCACAGGTACACTTTCATGCTCAGTTTGATCTATTCATGCCCAGTTACATCTGTTGACCCAGGCAGAGGGGTGGTCTACAGAAGAAATAGACCTCCTAGAATGATTATTAAATTTACCTGCTGAGTAAATCAGAAAAAAAGTTACATTTGGATATATTGAATTGTACTCTTTATGTGAGGAGTTGAATCAGAGCAACTGGACTAGATTTTCAGTTGCTTGATTTTCTTAAAGATATTTCAACTTTCATCCAGGTACAAGCCCAGGTGCTATCATTCAACTCCTCAGATAAATGATGTACTGAAAAACTTTACACACACTTTTTGTTCAAATAATTTTTGAATTTGTGGATAAAAATGTATTGTTGCAAACGGGCCCTTTAAATATAAAATATCTAAGAAGTGTTAGTAGAAATATTTGCAATTTGGATCGCCGCTTGTCAATGAGGTGTGATGGTGGGTCCCTCAGTCAAAACAGTTGAGAACCACAGTATTAGAGAATGCAAATACCCATCTCTTGTCTTCTTCTGTATTTTATCTATTACCAACTATCAAGGCTTTCTTCAATGCAATTGTTGACAAAGACCGACTAAAATAAACTCTAGAAGAGACCTGTACCGCTCTTACCCTCCTTTGAGGTTCTTTGCTGATGTCATGATATTCTGTTTCAGCACTGTGGGAAACACTGCCAAAGTCAGATGCCTTCTCAGATGAAAACCTGATGAACACAGATTACACAACAAAAGCCATGCATGACAGCAGAACTCATGAACAAAGACATGCATCGAAAGCAAACCAAGGCATTACTAGCAGTTCTTACTTTTTAGTGAGGTCAGAGGGCAGGGAGCGTAACTTAACTGCTGGTTTCAAGACAGGACTCTGAGTTGCCGTATCATCTGTTAGCTGCTTGATGCGCTGTTTAACACCCACTTGTGGTTCAGAATCAGGGACCCTCTGCACTTGAGAAGGAATATCCGGTGTTCGTCCAGCGGACACTGTCTCAGGAGCAGAGGAGGATTCAAGCAGAAGATTAATTCTTGACTTGACACTAAACCCTCGCTGATCCTCTTCGGTCTCTTTTACACTTATTTTGTCTTCATTTTTGTTGGTCTGCTCATCTGAGGCAACTGGTTTTACTTCATCATCACTATTATATGCCAAGGTACTGTTTGTCTGCTGCTGTGGCTTTTGTGGAAGTGCTTCCTCTTTCATTGGGCTTTCCTGATTGTTGGTTTTGGTCATTTTATGGTGTAATGACAGACCAATAGTCTCAAACTTGAATGTCATATCAGATGAAAGCGGTCTGCCTTCAGCCAAGCGAGGAGTAGGAAGTGGTGTCTCAGGATTGTAAAGGAAAACAGCCGATACAGGTCTTGGCTTGGAACCTCTGGGTTTGGGTCGCGGAGGGACAAGTGCCTCTGAATGACTTATTTCCTCCTCTTTATCCATGTGATTAAGGAACCCCAAAGACTTGGCTCTGGCAATGGATGCCCCACTCTGCATGGGTGTCTTCTGGTTCTTATGTTTCTGTCTCTCTGGTGGTAAAGGAGGAGTGGGTTTAATGGTGTCTACAGTGTCAAGAGGAGGGGCTGCTTTAAATGGGGGGGCAACAGGCTTGGTTGTTTGCCCAGTATTCACCTTAATGGATGTTTTAAATGAGGTTGAGGTAGGATGACTTGGGCTGGTTGACATAGGACTTGGCTTGACAATGGCAACTGGTTGCTGTGGTTTTGGACTGCATGGAATGTCTGGTTTGTATCCAGCGAGGTGAGTGGATACCGGTCTGGGTTTGGTATGAGGCTTTGGGGCAGGTATAGGCTTAATAGTGGGTTGCTTTTCCACGGCGAACGGTTTTGGGGTAAGACGTGGTTTGGGGCCAGGGACAGGTTTTTTAGGTTCTGGAGTGATGATATGTGTCTGACTCATTGGTGGACTTGTATTAATTGAGTCAGTCAGGGGACTCAAGTGAAGTCTTCCTCCTGTCCCTGTCCTCCCAACCTCCCCACTCTGTACCTCCACTTGTGCAGCCATTCTGCTCAACAGCACCTATGGACAAACATTGTTCTCAGTGAAGTATCAAAACTACCATAATATGTACAGCATGCCACCATAAAATCCTGAAATATAAGCCTCACAGCCAGACTTTATCAAGCCATGACTGTGGACTTTGTATTGGGAGTGCCATGCGAGTGAGAAATACACTGTATTTACTCAAGGTAATTGATCACTCTGGAACAATAAAACAGAAGTGTACACAAATGAGTAAGCACTGATGCTCATCAATAGTGGAAACGACTTTTGCAGTAAAGACATACTGTACGCATTCAGATACTTTTCATGGTAAGAAAATTATGTGGGCCCAGGCATTGATACACCGTGACTATCACAAAATATTGAATATTCAGGTTTAGAATATTATCTTCAAGGAATATTTTTGTAGTTAAGAGTATAGAAAACCTGTTTGACTTTCTAAATACGTTCTTTAACATTATTAGAACCCTGTGGACATTAAATTACACCCCGATAGTCACCTTTACACTCCTATTACTCATTGTTTACAACGCATTGTGCAGGCTACAGGATCAATGCAGGGACATAAGAGACAGCTGTTTCTAGCATAGCAAGCTACTGAGCTAAGAAAGTGCTTCAAACGAAGTGGGGAAGAAGGACCACTTCCACACAGAATGGGAGGAGAATTTTTTTTCCACTCTATCATGTCGGACATGCCATGGCTGACTGCATGCAGTGTAATGTCATGTCTCGTCAATGCAACATTACTGACGTCGAGTGACCAGAATACTACATATAACCTGTCTGTCAATATTTTCACTCATAATGATATACAGTCAACTAATTGATAGAGTGAGAGAGTGATGCTCGAACCGTGATGTAGCAAGGGACAAAACTCTAATTTAAAAAAGTGAACCACTATGTGGCGTAAAAACTATTTTGAGGTCCATTCTAATCTATGAAGTCACATACCACGGCAGAATTTTGCAGGCAGTTAAAAGTACTGGGGAAATAACAAAGGCATTATAAGCAGCCTTCACGCACACCTGCTGCACTTGACTTTCTTTCATTTTGTGTGTGATCGACAACATGATGTAGTTAATTGTTGCTTCCTTGCAGAGTAACAGCTGCATTATGTATAGAGGGGGCAGCAACCAAATCTGACAAGACCCTCTTTTCTGTCTGTTCATTTGACTACAGATCAGGATCACAGCTGGATATGCTCGTCCTTGTTTTGGTATAGTGGTATTATAGTAAATAGCCACAAGGGCTGAACAAACACTTCCTACTTGTCAATAGCAAAGCTCACCAGCCAAAGTGAGTTGGCTTCACAGCTCTGATTCTACCCGCTGATGGCTGACACCTCTAATGAGGCTTTCTGCTGATCATTCTATTTAAACCTGTTATTCACTGAGTATTTTGAATACTTTCATTCATTTGTGGCGGCCCACAACCTGTTCACCCTCACTCATAAACGCATTATAACGGGACTGTCTGTGAGTGTAACTTGTCACTCGCCACTGCAGTAGGTGGCAGTATACATTGAAATTCCACTTAACACACCTCATATGCACCGAGTCTGCAAAAGAATAAGATCAGTGTTGCCAACTTAGAAACTTTGTCAAAATATTTTGCGAGTAGACAGACTTCTCTAGATACTCTTTCAAAAAACGGGGCTAGCAAAAAATCTAGCGACTTTTTCTGGTGTTATTGGAGACTGACATGAAAGCATGTGTCATTCTTCTCAGCAAGCAGCAGGTGCTGTTGTGGGCTCCTACCCCATCTCAAAGCACTCACAAGCGGCTCCATCTTGCTTGTGACATTAAAAGAAAACGACAAAAAGAAGTGACAAAAGAAAGTTGATTTGTTATTTTTAAACATATTTGTTTAGTTTTCATGTTTTTTTAAATCACTTTTGTCTCTTCCACAGCGTCCATTACAATTACATGCACATGCATCACGGTCAATTACGCAAAGTAGACAATGATGTCATCTGCACGGATTTCTATGGTGAAAGTCGCAGTCGGGGAACTTTCATGAAGAAGAGAAGACCGTTGGAAGTTTCTTTAAAGCAGAACAAGACAATGAGGTGTCTAATACCAGAGTTTCCACTACATATAATTGATCGTGGCGCAACACCACTACTAAATAAAAGCCACCACACAAAATTTTTTGTTTTTACTTGAAAACAATGTTGAGTAATATATTGTATGAATGGATATACTGCATATGTCATATAGATACATACAGTGGTGTGAAAAAGTGTTTGCCCCCTTCCTGAGTTCTTATTATTTTGCATTTTTGTCACACTTAAATGTTTCAGATCAAACAAATTTAAATATTAGTCAATGACAACACAACTGAACACAAAATGCAGTTTTTAAATTAAACGTTTTATTATTAACGTAGAAAAAAAATCCAAACCTACATGGCCCTGTGTGAAAAAGTGATGGCCCCCTAAACGTAATCACTGGTTGGGCCAATCTTTGCAGCAACAACTGCAATCAAGCGTTTGCGATGACTTGCAATGAGTCTCTTACAGCGCTGTGGAGAAATTTTGGCCCACTCATCTTTGCAGACTTGTTGTAATTCAGCCACATTGGAGGGTTTTCCAGCATGAACTGCCTTTTTAAGTTCATGCCACAGCATCTCAATAGGATTCAGGTCAGGACGTTGACTAGGCCACACCAGAGTCTTCATTTTGTTTTCCTTCAGCCATTCAGAGGTGGACTTTCTACAAAAAGCTGGACATTCTACCAAAAAGCAGAATTCATGGTTCCATTTATCACAGCAAGGTCCTCCCAGGTCCTGAAGCAGCAAAACAGCCCCAGACCATCACACTACCACCACCATATTTGGTATGATGTCCTTTTTCTGAAATACAGCGTTACTTTTACGCCATATGTAATGGGACACACACCGTCCAAAAAGTTCAACTTTTGTCTGTTCAGACCACAGAGTATTTTCCCCAAAGGTCTTGGGGATCATCAAGATGTTTTCTGGCAAAATTGAAACCAGCCTTAATGTTCATTTCAATTACTCGCAGTTAAGTTATGTTTTAACGGGGGCAATCACTTTTTCACACAGGACCATGTAGGTTTGGATTTTTTTGTCCCTTAATAATAAAAAGTTTCATTTAAAAACTGCATTTTGTGTTCAGTTATGTTGTCGTTGACTAATATTTAAATTTGTTTGATGATGTGAAACATTTAAGTGTGACAAACATGCAAAAAAAAAAAGAAATCATGAAGGGGGGTGAACACATGATTACACCACTGTATATGGTAATGGTTTAATTTTATCTGAAGATGCATACAGGTTACAATGGAATACATTACATAGTACAATTGGCAGGTCCACATGTCCAGGGGGGAGTAGGAAGAAGCAAAGCTTATTTAATCCTACCCCCCATCCGTTTCACATCAATTGCAATACATTTATTCACTTCCTGTATTCCAAATGTGGTCTTTAGCAGTTAACACATAAGAAAATGATAAGGTAATGTAACAATGTGGTAATATAATTGTCGAGGTTTTTCCACAATCATAAATTATAATCAGCATAATATTAAATAAATAATAATCAGTTAAATGGACTGAACATAGTTGGAATAATTGGTGAGTACTGACAAAGAACTCACAAGAATGAAGAATGAGAATAGAGTGTTATAGTGGTTGGACATAGCATTTTGTACACCTTCGTTCAAGACTATTCTTCCTTGTATTTTGCAAACATCAACTGCTTGTATTGTTTCTTGAAATCGCTTGGTAAACATGCACTTGAATCGCCTGTCTGCCCTGTTGGCACTTGCACAGGTGTGAGCAGATAAAAGTATGCGACCGGCCTTGTGCTGATTTTCGCTTTCTTTCTCGTTATTGACAGAATGAAAAATACGTTGTAAAATGCTTTGCTTCTTCCTACTTCTTTTGGACATGCGGAACTGTGAAATGATGATTCATGTGATGTATTCCATTGTAACCTTCATGCATGTTCAAATAAAATTAAACCAAACCAAACCAAATGTGTAGTCAATTGACGACAGCTTGTCACAGGCTAAGCCTATCTGTGCCAGTATGTGTGGTTGCTCAGGTTTCAATCTCATTCGATTTTCTGGCATCTTTGTTTACACATTTTGCTTGCCTCTCACTGCCTCTCTGGTGGCACTTGCGAGCTCGTTTTTGTCCCACAAGCGAGCTACAAGTGGCTATCACGTTCATGCTATCACGTTCATTAAGTGACACTTTCTAAAGTGTCACTAAACAATCTTGCTCTCTTGTCATAATTATAATACTGATGGCTTGTCTTCAAAACACTAGTTGTGTGTCTAAGCTGCACGTAGTGTTTCGAGCTTTAAGGCAGTGACGCTATCACAGGGGTCTCCAACAGGTTCGTAAGCTAGCAGTAGCTCACCAGCTGATGTCGAGTAGTTCACCAAAGAGTATTTGCTTCACCTCTTAATATTTTATAAGTGCTCTTTCAAACATGACACCTGTATTTAATGACGAATGAGCACACCGAGTGAAGATGTGCTTTGTATATAAAATACAATTTGCAGACCCAGCAGCGCCAGTCCCATGCAGCCCACCCCCACAGCTTCAGAAAATCCTAGGAGAAACCCTGAAAACTATAATAATAATAATAAACTGTGATTGCTTTACAATATTAGCACACGGCCCTGAACATGGTGTGTGTGTGTGTGAGAAAAATTGCCCCGAAGAATTGCGATCTCAATACTAAGCAAGAAAATCATGATCTACTGTTTTTCCAGAACTGTGTAACAATTCTTGGTGGGCACACACTGGCTCAAATACGATAAATAATCACCTCTATTTCACAAGACAACCTAAGCCCTTCCCCGTTTGACCTTTGAGAGTATTGGATAACGTATCCCATGTTTCTGCGCAGAAAAAACTCCCAACAAAGTTGGCTTCCGGGAAAAGCACAGCAGAAAAAAATACAAGAATAATATTTTACCTGATCAGATATCAACCGTTTTCTGTAGAACTCTGACTTTTGTAGTGAGCAAGCAGCGATGTCATATCACACAGGAGGAAGGTGTTGAAGTAATCTAAGAGGAACACACTTAAGTCAGAAAGGAACAGAGGTTTCATCTGAGTAGCAAACATGTTCTGACTGCTGTGATTTCATGAATTTGATGACAATGTCTCATTTGTTATTATATGACAGCGTTCACGTAAATGCAGTTGTGTTGACACCTGGCGCAGACTTGGGCAATCAGTCACAACCTTACATCTGAGCTAATGGCACACATCCAGACATAAAAAAACAACAAACTACACGAGAAAAGTTATGAGCCGAATGTTGATTTTATAGAAGCTTGTTTGCCCAGTCGTCTGAGTCCTTTTCTCCATTTTTTGTCTTTAAAAACAAATTAATGCACAACACAAAATCAAAACAGGAAACATTTTCGCCACAGTGGAATGCAAAACATTTGCTTGTGTGAGTTTAACATGGGGGGTTTGTGCAACATTCAAATCATTACACTCTGAAGCAAGAGCTGGTAAATGCTTATAAACATTTTGCATGCAGCTTCAAAGTAGGGTTTGTGTTATCACAAGTCACACCTTTCTTTGTGTTTCCCAGACAATTAAGTTATGGCCCAATACATTAATACATGAATACATTAAGACCCAGCAAATAATACTAATAATTTGATGGTACCTTGTTTTCTGCAGTAACAACCACAAGAATCAATAAAAAAGTATATCAATAAACAGGGAAAAACATTTATTACATGCACTGTTAAATCAATATATACAGTGCGTTTGCTTCAACAAACAAAGCTTTAAACAGGATTAGATCTATTTTAGCAACTTGCATTCATTTCAAGTCGATAAATTGAGTTTATCGGTCTTGCAAATCAACAAGTGCTAAATCTCCCTCCTGTACTGCTCGTCTAAACCCTATGGTGGACCAGAACCTGGTCCGGATTAACAAAAGTCCGTTAGCCTGTTCTGAAGTGAGTCCGTTTGAAGTAACATAGATATATATGCACACATTTTTTTTAACTTAAGATGTAAGCACTGTAAATGTTCAAGTTAAATAAGTCGGGCAAGTAAAAGAGTATTGAGCTCGCTTGTTAGCAACCGAGCGCTAACAACTCAAGACAAGGCAAACTAATCAAAATGGAAACACTGACTCAACCTGTCTTTCGCTGTTGGATGCGAACCACAGGGAACTTACCTAACTCGAGTCCGTCCTTCCTGTTGCCCGATCCAAATAACTTTCTACAGTAGTTACATGATATTACTACTTAGTTGAATAAATTGTAACAGTAGGTGTTTAGCAAGGTAGCTTACTTAGCAGGTTGACTTAGCTAGCCAAGAGGCTGCTATCCTGTCTCAGGTTGCAGTGTTGTTGACAGGCAGGACGACACACACCGACTGGCTGCTGGTCAGTTAGCGTCATTACAGTACAGATTCCGGTTTTCAAAATAACATTACGGTTAATATTTTCAGAATAAAAGAATCACAAACGTACTGTATGTGCGTAAATGTTAAATGTGTCCCCAAATTGTCTGCTGCTGAACAGTGGCGTCATTTCGGGCTGAAGCTGAATTATTGTGCTCACTAATTTAACAAAGTGGCTCGAATAGGAGTTTGCATAAATAATCTTACAACCTGTCATTAGTCACTTAAATATGATCATTAATTTTTAAAGTTTCCTTTCACTTCATAGGGTAAGATAGAGGGAGCCCATTCAGTGCGTCGTTATCCAATCCGTTCCACGCGTTTACTAAAAACCCTGTCCACGTTTTCTCTGCGACTTTGCTTGCATGGGTGCGTGTGTGTGTGGTGAATGTGCATTTTTGACGCACGCAGAGCCAACTAGAACAGCATGAATGGATACACTGCTGATGGAAATGTTGAGACCATTTGAAAAATTGCAAGAATTTACATTTTGTATTGTTGGGTTCTGCTTCAAAATGCAGAAAGAAGAAATGGGAGCGAGACAATGTTTTGAGTAAGCAATTTATTGTAAACAACCATTAAACTGAAATAGACTATTCATCTGCTGATCCAATGTTTAAGAGTGTAAAAGCCAAAACCTTGGCAAAAATGTGGATTCCATGCCATTTTCTGTCATGATCTCTTGATGGCAAAAGGGAAAAAAAGCTTTTAACTTGGTCGGATTGCTGAGCTGCATAAGCAAGGCATCTCGCAGCACGCCATTGTTACGACTTCTTAAAAGATTCTGAGGGTTATGAAACAAAAAAGTCAAGTAAAAAAATGTTTCGATTGGCTGTCCGTTAAGACATGACACGATCCTCGGCCCAAATGAAGATTGTTAGTGGTGCAGTCCATCTAGACATGGGACGATCCTCGGCCCAAATGAAGATTGTTAGTGGTGCAGTCCATCTAGACATGGGACGATCCTCGGCCCAAATGAAGATTGTTAGTGGTGCAGAGTGCAGTCCAATAACCCTCAGATGGCATCTGCAAGAGAAGGGTTTTAAGAACAAAAAACATTTTACAAGGCCTCCTTTCCTTCAAAGTCACAAAATTGACATTGGAAGGCAAAGGTTTTCTCTGATGAGAAAAAAAATTACCTTGACGGTCCTGATGGCTTCTAACATTACTGGCATGACAAGGAGACCCCATCTGAGATGTTTTCCACAAGGTACAGTGGAGGGGGTGCCATCATGATCTGGGGTGCTTTTTCCTTCAATGGAACAATTGAGCATCGGGTTGTGCATGGGTGTCATCCCTCATGACTGCAGGCCCTCATCTGTGTGGTAATGACTAAGTTTTTCAACAGGACAAGCATGCAGTTCACAATGCCTGCCTGACAAAGGAAAAATATCACTCTTTTGGACCATCCTGCATGTTCCCCTGATCTAAATTCAATCAAGAACATTTGGGGATGGCTGGCACTGAAAGTCAGTTCCAGTGGATGCCCTCTTCATCACCTGGAGCAAAATTCCCACTAGCCTCCTGGAAACACTGGCATCAAGCATGCCCACACCAATTTTTGAGGTGATAAACAAGAATGGAGTAGCTACACATTACAGAGTCCCTTTTGAACATTCTACCTGTATTTTAGGAGGATTTCAGGTTTTTTGAGCTACAGTATGGGTCTTAAAACTTTTATATCAGCTGCTGAACAGCCACTTTCTGTTTAATGGTTGTATTCAATAAATCACATACATAATTGTTTTGGTCTCAATCCCATTCTCCTTTTTAGTTTGAAGCAGAACCTCCTTAAGAGCCAACAATGCAAAATGTAAATTGCAACTTTTTAACTGATCTTAAAATTTTGATCAGGAGTGTACACAAAAAGTTTTCCAATAAAGTAAACTCTAAACTTGCAGTCATGACCATGTTATTTAAAAAATGGTATATAGTACTTTGACAGCAGTGCTTTTTTCCAATTTTACATATGGGCTTTTGGTAAGAATTTGTAAAACAGCACTGTAACAATATGTGAATTATTATGCTGTACACGCTAGTACTGGATTAAGAACTGAAGTTATTTCTCTGTTCGCCGTTTTATACTCTCCTTAAAACCTGGTGATGCTTCTGTTGCTGGAAATCATTTAAAAGTGCAAAGGACTACTCAGCCAAGACTACGTTGACAGTTACTGGTAGGATATGCAATTCACTTAATACGCAAACCACTGCTTACAGGTAATGTTATTTTGATATAAATGGTCTTTCCCCGTGGCATTAACATCATGCAGGAAAAAAAAAACAATTATTTGATTGTGCATAATTGTTTATTCATTTCAGCACTTACTTTCAATAGCCTATACATTTGCTCAAAATTAATGGTGAATTCAACAACCTCCATCCATTTACTCCTCTTCAAACTGCAGCAGTTTTCCTACTTCACACAATTGCAACACTGAAATAAAAGGGCTATATTGTGACCAAAAGTCAAAGATGAGAAAACCTAATGAGATAAGTGCACTAATTATGGTTTAACAGAATATAATGAAGCTTTGCTGAATGGCTGCTAAAAAGGAGGCTTTATTGCAACACTGTTGTCATTTCACACAATGGTCTTTGCTTCAAATTGTGACAAACCAAAAACCCCAAAAGGTCAGCATTTCTGCCTTACAAGATCTGGTAAATCTGAGCACTGAGGATGCCGGAAAGATTCAGAAAAAGTGCAAAGTACCTGCAGCTGGCTGACTGCGACTGTTTATATAAAGCACCCTAAAAGTATCTTATCCATAATCATACCCTCAATGATACAGACCACCAAGTAGGACCCACTAGAATATGAAAACAGGTATAGAATCTAAATGAAAGTGGAATAGGAACCTTTGCATGGCCTGCAAACCAAAGTCCAAAACATTAAACTCAGCAAATACAACCAACACTACATGAAATTTGGCTACATTTTAAATCATCTTCCAAGTTTAAAGCTCCCAGGTGTGCGCAACATAAACTGAAGCTGTGTAATGATTAACCAAAAGACCACATTATTCAATTTATTTCAGTGTTGTCTACTTTGAGTGAACCATGGATGTGCTGAACAGAAGTTTTTGCTTTTTCTTTTTCTTCTTTCCTTTCTCCTCTGCAAGAGAAAAAGGATGGACACGGGTGTTTTTCCCACTTATTTTGATTTTGACCGAAAAGCAATTTGACTCTCACCTGTCACAACCACAGGCTGTGGAGCAGATGCAGGACTGTCAAGCTGCAGAAGTGCCTTCTCAAATGCTTGGCTGAAAGAGTTCTGAAAGCTAGGCACTGGGACACGGTCCGACCCATCACTCTCTCCGTCACTGTCTGCTGCGGGGGGAGCTAACAGCTTATCTGCATGGCAATAAGAAACAGTCCTGACTGTAAGGAGGAGTTACCCTTTTCAGTAGTCACAAAAACAGGTTTTACAGGAAGTGAAATACAATACAGCAAAAGTGTTATTTCACCTCAGACACACCCATTAGGTGGCATTGTATCTACTACTCAGTATATTTGCTACAACAGAATAATCCATGACTTTGTAGTATTTGCTTTTAACAATCACACAGCTCTGCAAGTGATAATCATTAGACAAGATGCTTTTTAGGGCAAACCTGTTAGGCTGCATTTCATAGTTAAGTCACAGTGCCTTTATGATATTAACACTTTCAATACATTGCAGTGCTCACAACAATCAGTTTTAAATGACAATCGTAATTTAGAATTTCACATTCGTATTTACAGTTTCAGTACCGTTCTTAGAGGTGTTTCTGAGCCCAGCATCAGCTCTGGCTTTCCCATCTCTCAGCATCTATGTGGAAAAGCATATGGTATGCAACAACAGAAATGATTCACAATGTGATGTTTTCGCCACGGCTGTTTGTCTACACACCTGTGCAAAGGACATGCAGTGAGAGTCCTCCTCCACACTTCCCACAATAGGAGTTGAGCTTTGTCCATTCAGACTTGGGAATGTCATCCCATCTGAAATATTAAAGACAAAACTTTCTAAAGAAAATTCTAACAATTTAACAATTTAGACTACAGTTAGAGGAAAAACATGAAAATATGACATCATAGAGCTGCACTTACCAGAGGAAGGACTGCTGCTAAGGGGTGAAGGAGGAACAAAAGTAAAATCAGGATGGACTGCGAGGCTGCTGTTGTGAGGTGGTGAACCAAATGCTGGAAAATGCTGAAGGTTCTCTAGTCCTATATGAACCTCAGGATCTAAAGTGCCAAGACGGGAACAAATATTAATCTGTGAAACAGCAATCCCACATTTCAGTGCAGCTAATACACTTACATTTACCCTGCTTCTTGTTTTCTTCCATTTCAATTCGCTTCTCCCTGCGCTTCTCATCTCTTGCTTTCTTCTGTCTGAGGCGCTTTCTTTTCTCCAGTTCATCTTCAGACACATCAGACACACTACTCAATCTCTGTGCAACTAAAGCACACTCGACATTCAAAAGCGTTTTCAAACCTGCAAATGTGTCCACGGTTTCCTTGGAGAGGACTGGTGGCTGCAAGGCTAACTCACAGATGCTGAACTCACACGTGAGTGGCAGATGAGACAGGTAGCGGTGACGACGGCGGATCTCCTGAAAGAAGGCAAACATAACTCAGTCAAGGTATTAATAAGTGTTTAACAAACTGGTGAAACTTTTTCACCTTTGTTTGACAGTATGTGGGGTTGAGCAGAAGTGTACACATTTCTTTTCATTTAGTGGTAGACAATATGTTAACTACAGATTAAGAAACATCCTATAATTAATGTAATAATACAGCACTTTCAAATGATGACAAATGTAAATGACACTGACTTGGAACAACTGTGTTATATTAGCTTAGAAAGGGTGCACAGATTACAATTTTCTGGCCAATCTTTAAAGAGCCTGTCCTACTGATTCTGATTTTGGTCGATACCAATTTTTTAACAACCGACAGCACACACCTTCAATCACAGGTGTGGACTCAAATCACACGACTTGGACTCAAGTCACATTTTGATGACTTTGGACTCGACTTGACAATATCAAAGACTTTAACATCATTGACTCTGACTTTAGTCTGATGACTTGAGAATACCTGAGACTGATTGAATGTGTTGAGTACAATGTGTCCCCATTCAAAGTATTCAATTAATGTGACGTTATGTAATTTCCAGCAAGACAACATTTTCATATTTGACAACATATTTGAGAATAAAGGCTTGCTCTCACCTCCGCCTTCAATGTTCAAATATTATTTTGTAGAAAAACATTGAACAATACTTGTGAAACAATACAAACTTCTTGTTGCAACTACACGAGGTAGTTCTCTCAAATGTGAATGAGAAGTTTAGAAAATTGCTCTCCAAACTATCATTTCCCTAAGTCAAAACACAACAAAACTTGCACCATAGGTTACACTGTAGGCCTGGTTTGAGCCTCTTACCAAAAATAACTGTTTATATAAAGCACCCTAAAAGTATCTTATCCATAATCATACCCTCAATGATACAGACCACCAAGTAGGACCCACTAGAATATGAACACAGGTATAGAATCTAAATGAAAGTGGAATAGGAACCTTTGCATGGCCTGCAAACCAAAGTCCAAAAGTCAGCGACCGAAAATGATTGTTCGTCCAATGCCATGAAGTCCATAATTTTCCTTGTAGTAGCTTTTCTCTTTTCACTACTCATAAGCGCTAACAGTGTCGTCCAATGCCATGAAGTCCATAATTTTCTTGTATTAGCTTTTCTCTTTTCACTCCTCATAAGCGCTAACAGTGGGCTGCTGCCTGGCTCTTTGCTCCGGCTAGCTTTAGCTCGATTGCTAGCTGTTAGTCTGGCAGAACAAAAAGGGATGGTGGCTGACTTTCCGAAGGAGGTGGATAATCGCAGAGCCCTCAACATCGGATCGCTGCATGCTTAGAGCTTAGTAATGTGTTAGTTCAACATTTAAGAGATATGTACAGTTGAGGTATTCACAGCTTATTAAAACAAATATACAAAGTCTTTCATGATAATATCATGTCAGCTATTATATGGTGATATTTAAAAAGACAGAACCAATACACTACACTTCTTTTTTTTTTTTTTTTTTTTTTTTACAGTGTATGATTCAAGTCATTCTGACCTCAGTGACCGTGTGTCCTTCAATCTCCACCACTGTGGCAGTGATAGAGTCTGGGCTGGCCTCTAAGCTGCCATATTCCCGCAGAAGACAACGTACATTCACAGGATGCAAGAACATCTGCTGGCAGTCCTCAGCTATGAGAGATATGAGGAATCATGAAATATGAAGATGAGGCGGAGGGCAAAAAGGTTCAAGTCAACAGTTATTTGTTATTATATACTTTGTATAACTTAAAACCTAGCCTTAAAGGGTCCCTGACATGATTTATCAAGTTTGCTTAAATAAATTATATATTGTTTGTAATTATGTTCTACATTGTTTTTGAAAGTAGACTGTAAACCTGCAAAAATTGCACAGTTATAGTTCATGGTGCCACCCATAACAAGGTAGGTCTTGCTGTTCAGTCTCATTTCAAATGATGTCATCAGGGTGACGCCTCTCAGCTACACATAGCGCTGTTCGAAACAAGAAGATGTTTACGGTGATTACAGCGAAGATTTGAGCAATGTGTCAATGGTTTTCAAGGAGAAAGGAGGAAGAAACATTTGGAGATGAAAGAGAATTTACAGAATTTACGCTTTAAGACATGGAGATTAACACATGGAGATTAACACTGGTCGCCTTCAAAACAGAATGGTAAGTGTAAATTACTCTGGAGTTGATTCTCCTACAATTGTTTTAAATCGGATTGTTCATGAGTGTAGAGGGGTCTTTATAGCCTTTTTTATTGTGTATTTCGCCGCAGTTGCCACGCCCACCCCACCGTCAACATATCGCTATGAAAACATGTTTATATAACATGTATAATAGGCTTGTCGCTACAGTGGAACAGTGTTTAAAATACAATATGTAAACAAGACATGACTTACTCTGTTCTGTGGCAACTTTTATGTCGTTCTTGTCTTTTTTTTTTTCTTCCTGTGTACCGCATCAGGAATAGCATCCTTTTTCAAAATGCATTTCTACCGTACTTTCAAGCAAAAGGTGAAAGGTGTTCTTTCATAGCAGTCATCAGTGTAATGTTCACTGCAAAGAACAGAACTCGAGGTGGGCGTCCATTTGTCTCTCGTTCTCTGTACTTTCTTCGTCCATTGTAGTCTTAAACCTTCGTCTTTTGGAAAAGAAAACAAACTTACAGTATCACTCTGATACTGTGAACAGCCAGCAGTAACACAACGTTTTGGAATGACTACTGTTTTGATTAAAGGAAAATACTGAACCAAGTCGACGAGATTTAAGCAAAGTTGATAAATCATGTGATCAACCCTTTAATGATGATTTGATTTCTTTACAATACAGTATTGTTTTTCACTCAGCACAAAAATTGCAATTCACAGCAACATGCAATCTCATTACTAAATGACAATTATTCTATTTTACTTAACAAGCTGGACTCCAGCGCCAAAAATAGCGCAGCCCTCCTTTTCCACATTTCACCAAGACATGCTATACTCTGACAAGAATAGATTTATGTTGTTGCTTTTGATAATACTCCATAATACAAAATAACACATTAGCACCTCACACACCAACAAAAGCTATGGATAACCGGTGAAGAACTATCTCTATCATGGTTTTGATTTTGGTTCTGCAAAATACCAACCTTGGTAGAAGTAATAGAAGGGTCCGTGCACCTGGCTGGTTGAAGTGTGACCTGTTTCTGCCTCTCTGGCAGGATTTTCCTCATCAGAAAGGTGATCTGGGGCTAATGACAACACGGCATCGGGAGGCTCTTGTAGCCCACACTCCACAACATCTTCAGGAGACCCAGGCAGCTCCTCGGCGGCCTCTTCTTGAGGTTCTTCCACCTCATCATCAAAAGCAGAAGAGTATTGCAGCACAGGCTAAAATGAGACAAGTATTCATGGTGATGGTGACTAAATCCGGGAACGAAAGAAAAAAAGTAATGCTGGATAAATGTTCCTTCAGTCCTACCTTGGTAATGCTGCTGTTAGTAATGAATTCATCTACAGGAGAAGCAGGTTTCTCAAGAACCAGAGATGACAAGTCAAAGTTGTCAACAACACTTGGCTTCTGCTTCTTAAGGAGCATTTCCTCTCTGTCCTACATCATAAGGAGACAAATTTTTGCCATATATGAGCAGTGTACACAGAGGAATCACTGTATGGTAGCAAAGGATGAGCAAAGTGAAGTTCGTGCTGCACCGCCGTTTCAAATAGTTTGCAGTCTGAAGGACCCTTTCTCAACCTCAGGTCAAGATAATTTCAGGGAGTCACCAAACCATTATGGAAAAACAAAGTACGTAGAGGCGTCCCTCATTCGTCGCAGTTGAATTTCGACAAAGTAGGATTAAATATTAATAAATGGAATAATTTCATAGTTATGGCATCGAAACACAGTTTCTGATCTTCTAAATACGCTTTTTAACATTAGAGGTCTCTAGACATGAAATAACACTCATATAGTCGTCACTTTTACATTTGTATGACCCAAAATAATAGATATAAGCAGAGAAACTAAGACATACACTCCTGATCAAAATCTTAAGACCAGTTGAAAAATTGCTAGAATTTGCATTTTGCACATTTGGATCTTAATAAGGTTTTAAGTAGAGCTACAATATGCAAAAGCAAGAAGGGAGAGTGAGACAAAAAGCACTTTGATAAAGTAATTGATTGAAAACAAACTGAAATAGGCTGTTTATCAGCTGATCAAAATTTTAAGACCATCGCTCGAAAAATAACAAAAAACCTCTCCAAACAAGAACAACAAATGTTTTCAGTAGGACTCAGTAATTAGAAGCTCCACCGTTCTTGTTAATCACGTCAAAAATTGGTCTGGGCATGCTTGATGCGAGTGTTTCCAGGAGGATAGTGGGAACATTGCTCCAAGTGGTGAAGATGGCTTCACGAAGGGCATCAACTGTCTGGAACTGATGGCCATTTTTAGAAACTTCCCTTGCCATCCATCCCCAAATGTTCTCTATGGGATTTAAATAAGGGGAACATGCAGGATGGTCCAAAAGAGTGATGTTATTCTCCCCAAAGAAGTCCTTGGTCAAGCGAGCATTGGGAACTGCAGCGTTGTCCTGTTGAAAAACCCTGCTGTTACCACACAGACGAGGGCCCTCAGTCATGAGGGATGCTCGCTGCAACAACTGCACGTAAGCAGTCGCCATTTGACGACCCCGCACCGCCTAAAGCGCCAGTGTTCCACTGAATGAAAAAGCACCCCATATCACGATGGACCCCCCTCCACTGTGCCGGGAAGAAAACATCTCAGGTGGTATCTCCTTGTCACGCCAGTAACAGTGGAAGGCATCTGGACTGTCAAGGTTACATTTTCGCTCATCAGAGAATAAAACTTTTTTTCCACCTTTCAATGTCCCATGTTTGATGCTCCCTGGCAAAGTCAAAACGGGAAGTTTTGTGGCGTTGAAGGAGACGAGGTCTTTGCATTCCTTTTTTGTTTTATAAACCCTTTTCCCGCAGATGCCGTCTGATGGCTATTGCGTTGCAGTCGGCACCAGTAAGGGCCTTAATTTTGGTGAAAGATCACCCTTTGTCTTGATGGACAGCCAATCAGATCCTCCGGCTCAGCGCAGGTGTGATTTTTTGGGTCTACCACCTGACTTTTTTGTTCCATAATGCTCAGGATCTCTCTCTCAAAAAAAAAAAGTAGAATGACTGTTTACTGCGCACAACCTCAGCAGCAAAGGCACGCTGCGAGAGGCCTTGTTTATGCAGCTCGACAATCCGACCACGTTGAAAAAGAGAAAGCTTCTTAGCTTTAGCCATCAGGAGGGCATGACAGTGTGAATGCCTGACAGAAAATGAACATTTTGAGCAGATTTTGGCTTTTATAGCCTGTGGTCTTAAACTTTTGATCAGGTGATAAACAGCCTATTTCAGTTTAGCTGTTGTTTTCGATAAATTACTTTTTCAAAATGCTTTTGTCGCACTCCCCCCTTCTTGTTTTTGCATATTGTAGCTCTACTGTCCTGGGTGTTCATCTTAACAACAAACTGGACTGGTCCGTCAACACCCACGCCCTCTACAAAAAGGGCCAGAGTCGCCTCCACCTGCTGAGGAGACTGAGGTCCTTTGGGGTGTGCAGGACTCTTTTACGGACCTTTTATGACTCTGTGGTGGCCTCAGCCATCTTCTATGCTGTGGGCTGCTGGAGAGGGGGCAGCACGGACAGGGACAGGAGCAGGATCAATAGACTGATCAGGAGAGCGAGCTCTGTCCTGGACAGTCCTCTGGACTCCGTGGAGGAAGTGGGGGAGAGAAGGATGTTGGCTAAGCTGACGTCCATCATGGACAACACCTCTCACCTGCTACATGACACTGTGGGTTCCCTTAGCAGCTCCTTCAGCAGCAGACTGTTACACCCACGGTGTAAGAAGGAGAGGTTCCGCAGGTCCTTCATACCGACCGCTGTCAACACCTGTACCACCTGTACCACCTGAACCATGTTGTAGTCAATATGTATTCTTTACACTGTATTCTTTACTTGCGTATCTTGCTTGCTGCTGTAACAAGTGAATTTCCCCGCTGTGGGATAAATAAAGTACAAATACAAAATACAAATACAAAACCTCATTAAGATCGAAATGTGAAAAATGCAAATTCTAGCAATTTTTCAACTGGTCTTCAGATTTTGAGCAGGAGTGTATTAAGACATAAATAAGATAACAGATTCACACATTAGGAGTACCTTGTTTTTTTCTGTACTGCCTATTTCCTGTGGTGGCTATTGTCTCATCATTGTAATGTAATGTTAGCTTTAAATGGCTTTATGCTCGTATTACCCAATATAGTAGACATAAGAGTAAGGCTGAATCCCAATTCCATCGCTTATCGTAGCCGTTACCCCTGGGTTTAGCTTGTTCATGAGAATCAAGTGGTGTCCCAATTCTCCTTAAATCAAGGGGTAAAGGGTAAGTGCTAAGGGGTGTATACCCCTGGAAAAGTGTGGTCGTGGACCAGACATGAAATGTAGAGGTAGGCAGACTTTACTTGGATCACACCAGCTGAAAGACCAAAACAAGCATATAAATGGAAATAATTAAGCAGAATTATTGATTTTCACAATAACATCACTCATGATTTATTAGACATTCAATCATTTGCTACGCCATGTAAATATTTGCCATGTTTGTAATTGTTGCTTGTCGCTAGTTATAACAAGCCGGCTAACATTGATATCTAACTTCACTGTCTAATGCAATCTACTGCATTTCATAAATGATTACACAATGATTAGATGGCAACCATATTAGCCTGTTAATTGTTAAGTTGTATTTTTAAAATCGCTCTCTAGCTAGCTCAAACAGCTACATTACTGAACAGGACTGTGATTTCCACATTTTATACAACCCTTGGCAAAAATGTTGGGGTGTTCTAAAACTTTTGACTGGTAGTGTACGTTGGTAATATAAAATAAACTACAAGGAAAGGTATAGGCCTGTCATGATAATCAAATAAATTAATTGCACAGTAAATAAAAATTAAGTCGATCATTTTTTTCGGCCTCGATATACTGAGTGTGCATGTGTGTTTGTTTTCCTCCTCTCTCTCTCTCTCTCTCTCTACCACACAGACTGGATGACAAAAGGTTTCACTCTGTGCATGTGTCTCAGCACCTGGGCGTGGTTCTATAGCGTAATGAACTGAGTGAGTGAACCCGCCTGTCAGTAATTCAGTCTCTTTGTCCCAGTGGGGAAAGGTGGGGCGCTAGCAAGTGTGCACTCGCTAGCAGTGTGTGTCGTGTGCTACATGACTGAATACTTTCTTTGTGCCCGTTGTGTATAAAACACGATCTGATGTCAATTTCAGCCCGCTTATCTGCCACAACGCTTAATTGTCATTTTGTGACATGAAAGAGTTTGTGAAAAACACAATGAAAAAACTACAAAACAGTGAAACTTACATTTCAGCTGCTGTGATTCCCGAAGTATAATATCTCAATGTGCACAAAATGCAAAAGCAGTTACAATTTTAAATAATCTACATTATCATTACATTAATGAAAAAATTGTCTCAAAATAATGACAATATCATTTATCGGCAATAGTTTGTTGGACAATTATCGTCCAGCAAAATTTGTTATCCTCACAGGCCTACACAGATACTGTATGTCTGCTATCTTTACCTGCAAATGGCAAAGTGCGCTCTGGATGAAGCAGCCTTGTGCATCTTCTTCCTGGCATAGCTGCGCCTGCAGGACTGCCTTCTCCTCTGCCACCAGGCTGAGGACCTGTGCAGAGGTGGTGAGCAGCAGCTTGGAATACGGGCTCAGAGAAGCATCTACAGAACACAAGAAGTGTATTTAAACATATCCTAGATAAACTCAACCACAACAACAATGCCCATGCTCAAACTTAATAAAGCCAGTAATGTCATTACTTGCCTCCAAACCGTACAGGCTCCTCCACCTTCACCCACTGAGAGCTAGGCATGGCTACTACAGCCCCCTTTTCCCTCCGCATGAGGCGCATGGTGATGACATCGCCAACCACATACTGCTTGGTCTCCATAGCAATGACACTGCAAAAAAAAAAAAAAACAGGTTTAATTTGCAACTGTGAAAATGCAACTGCAATTCATGCGCCACACTCAAATGTTTCTTCATCAGGGTTTCCGCATCATGTACTGGATCATGGCGCAAGCCTTCAACCTCCCTTCCTCATCGTAGTCGCCCTTAAACTAGTTGATTGTTTTTCAGTTTTATTCATTTACAGTAATCTTATTTATTACTTTATTTTATATTGGAATGTTACCCTACTATGTTTATGCTAACGTTTTCTTATATTTTCCCACCATATTTTTGTGGACTTTGAATATTTTGAAGGGCCAAAGGGGTGAGTTTGGGAAGATCTGGGAACGGATTAGGCTATATACATGTATTTTGCGCTTCGTATAACGTAAAAACCCTATAACGTAAACGTTCTCGGAACAGATTATTTACGTTGTAGGGGTGTCTACTGTATTGTTAACTTTATGCATTGTTTTAGCAGTTTGAAAATTTACTAAATGAGCAAATTTTAATATCTGAAAATTACCCTAATGTTGACATTACCGACAGTAAATTTAAATATAACATTTTTTTTGCTGCCACACTGACGCAGCACCGGCGCGACACAGCGGTGGAAGTCCGCCTCCCATGCAGCCCATCACCACAGCTTCAAAAAATCCTGGTGGAAACCCTGTTCATGGTGTAACATTATAAAATTTAAACAGTATGTTCTTTATCACCTCTTCAAATCCACGATGTGGACGGCTTCATAGCATATGGGGCACTTGGACCAAGTCTTTTCACTCAGAGACAGGTAGTGCAGTATGCAGGGCCAGCAGAAGATGTGTCCACAGCGGGTGATGCGAGCTGCCACTGGTGGGTAGAGGCAGATGGGGCAAGATGGCACCTCATGACTGTAGATTCGCTGAATGAAACAAACAGGTGGATGTTCTTTACGGCGAATAGTGTAAAAGATCATATACATTTGAGAAGAGGCACTCACCACTTGTTGCACACAGTCCCAGTTGACAAGAGTATCAGGATCAGTGAAGTGAGCCTTGTAGTCCTGGTCATCACTCACCAAAAACTGGCAACTGAAATGCAAAGGGAATGGTCAAACTCCACATGATTGTTGTGGATGTAACATCTACGGTTTGCTTACTTGGCCTGCAGAAAAAGCTCCTTGTTAAAGGGCCTGTGCTTGTGGCCCCATTTATTTCGACGTCCCCAACAGGAGTGCCCTCCTTCTCCGGCAGCACCATTACCTCCACGAGGTTCAAAAGTGAAATTCAACAAGTGGTTCAGGCTGATTTTTTTCGGTCCAGCAAACTGAGCCGGGCTAAACTCGGCCCGGCGTGTCTCTGCTACCTGGACAAGCAGAGGAGAATAACATTGAGCATTATAATTGATACGATCCATGAAACAAATGCGCTGCAATTAAAAAAAAAACTTTCAAACACCTGACAAATTACACAAGATAATAAAAACATAAATCTGAGGTCATCTCTTAAATTACCAACCTCCTCCCGTCGTCCTCCTCCTGCAACCCCATACTGTCGTCCTCCACCTCTCTGGGGGGGTCTCTTGTCAAAATTCTTGCTTTTCTGTGGATTGGTGCGACGCGGGCCTGGGAAGTTTTCTGCTTTAGGAAAGGAGGGCTCCCGTTTGCGGTTATAACGCTTGGACCCTCCATTATTTTTACTTTCTGAAAAATAAAATGAAAACTTTGAGCTGCAAAAACACAGCGATTTTCTTGATTTTGCTAAAAAGTACAATCACATACGTGTCTAAAAACTTCAACTATGTAGTCCACACTTGTACTCCCGATTAGCCATATTCGTTTCAGTACTTTCAACTTACTACCAGGTGTAGACTGTCTGATTTCTACATAAGGGGTGTATTTTGGTTGCCAACGACTGGAAAAAAACATTTCAATGAAAACTTATTTGAAAGGAGTAAATTTTACTTTATTGGACGAGAGAAGGAATGTAGGAATGTCACATTAGCAATATATGCTTCAACTTCTCAGTGGTTTCATAGCAATATCAGCCATGGCGGATAAAGCTGTCCTATACCATTGGGTAGGGGTGGGTAATACTGTCATGCAAATTTTGGCATTGATCCGATACCAAGTAAATACAGGACCAGTACTGCAGATAGATACTTTTTACTTAGCATTTTTCAAGATTATTTAATGACTTTGCACTTAATTTAATAATTATAAAAATAAAACACAACGTTAAGAGTAAACCAAACATTTTAGGCAAAGAAAATATATCAGTTAAAAAAATTAACAATATACTAATACAACCATCAAAGAATATTTCACAAAAGTAGAACTGACATTTTTTTTTTTTACATACAATTGTTCAAGCAAAATAGTCAAGAGTACAAAATCACTACACAAAAGCAAATTGAACTTGTTTTTGGCCCCCAAAAACCCTGACCTGTCGAAAAATGTATTGAACGTATGAAGCAACACGAACAAAACCACTGATATTTGCAAAAATAAATATAGAAGAGAAGCGAAAATATAAATTTCATCAAGCTAGTATCGACCTGACAAACCATTGGTATCGATATTATTGCTATTTGGAGTATTCCGCTCACACTACTACTAGGCCTCAACAGGGTGTCATGCAGGAGACACCATAGTGTTTTCCAAACTCGACTGACATTCGTGGGATTAAATGGTGTTCTTTCATACACTGTACCTGCTTTGGGTTTAGATTCCCCCGGCGTTGGCCCAGAGGAGTTGGAACGAGGTGGAACCTTGGCGTTGCTGTTGTTCGGGTTTTTCTCCATGTTTGTATCCGTGCAGTGAACGGTGCTGAGGCCGAGCTCTGGGCAGAGAGCCGCTGAGCTCTCTAGCATCAAACAAAAAAAACACGGAAAAAAGTGGGCTGCAAAGAGTGTGGGTCAGGCGGCAAATGCCCTGATTCATATCTATCAAACACGGAGACCCCATCACGGCGACATCTTCACAACAAAATAATCCGGAAAATAAAAGAAGAGACACGATATCGGCGTCTCAGGTTATGGAGGCTTAGCAAAGAGAGGACGAAAGCTCGCCACGCGGGGACAGGGCCCCAAAAAAGAAGCTGCTTCTCGATAGGGCGAACAGTTTGCTAAATCAATGTATTAAAATGTTTCCAATAGCCAGAAATTGTCAGTATTGGGATTTATGGCCCAAAATATATCTGTTTTTATGCGCTCGCACTAATGGCGACGGGTCGCCTGGTAGAAACCTGAGGGACCCGGATGTTTCTCGTCTGTACTGCAAAGCTGTTTAGCCGCGGCCATTTAGGGCATTTTGGGAAATGTAGTTTCTATTGCTTACCTAAACAATACAGAGAAGGTAACTAAATGACTAGAGAACTACAGGCCGTTTCAACGAATCAACGCTGTCATAGAGAATAACCCGGAACTACGCATCAGAGCCAATCGGTACCACGAACGTGCTGGTCTTTATTCGTCATCTGACTGAGTTACATCAATCTTTTTTTTTCTTTTACCCCTGTCCTGTCCAGCCTTTAAAGCAGATAGAATTGTACATCTAAATGCCGTCAAGTGCTCGACAGATTTACTCTGCCAGGGAGAAGTGTGATATACAATTCCCCTGTTATACAGAATTCATTTGACTTTGATGCTTGTTATTAAGCAAATTTGGAGCGACCGGACAGGAGCAGGAGGGGACAGAGAAGAAGAGAAAAGAAAACGGGGGTGGGGTGCGGGGATGAGAGGGGGACAAAAAAAAGAGAGACAAGGACAACAGCAGCAACAACAACAATTGTGACAAGAACAGAACAGAAACATACAGAACTACATCAGCAAATAAATGTCTGTGACAACTATAAAGACGATCAAGGACATAAGGACAAAGGACAAAACAATATCAACAACCACAATGACAATGCTGTCAGTGACAATCACACATAATACGTAGCAGTCATGAAATGATGAACTATGATAGTGATCACAATGACAATACTGCATTGAAACAGTCACACATAATAGCAGTCATGAAATGATGAATTATGATAGTGATCACAATGACAATACTGCATTGAAACAGTCACACATAATTGTAGTAATGAAATGATTATCTATGATAGTGAACAGAATGATAATTACTGCAATGCACATCATTGTAAAAAAAAAACTATAGTCATACTGCTGATATCACCGTCGCTGTAATAAAACCAACAACATAATAACACCCTGGTTAACTCAGTGAGTAATGTGGGGAAGTACGTACAGTATGTACTGTAAGTGTGCATATGTACAGGTATCTCTGTATGTGGGGAAGACTTCATATATATAAAGGTGCAAGAAAGTGTGGGCGTGTAATTGTCACTGAGAATGCATGAAAGGAAAGGGGCTGCAATCCACCTCCCAGAGAGCCCCGCCTGAAATAGTCAGGCCGAGCCCCCGCCGCCAGAAGGCCACCAGGCCCACAGGGGCAGGCAGCACAAAGATCAGTGCCCCAAGAGCCAGCCCAGAGAGCCATCCCCCCCGGGAAGACCAGCAAGGGGCCGAAGAGAGGTAATCCCAGCCAAAGACAGGGTGCCGGCGGGCCGGAGGACAGCCAACCCCTGAGACCAGCGAGAGATTACCCCCCACAAAGGCAGATGAGTACCGGGAGCCACAAACCGGCAGGCCCAGAGACGCCCCCACAACCGGAAAGAAGCCCGCCCACGCCGGAAGCGCCAATCCCCCCCCACCCCCAAGGAGCGGAGCCCGGCCCGCCCCAGGCCAACCCCCGACACAGCGCCGCCCCACCCAGGGATGCGGGAGGCACACCCTCCACCCACCTGGCGGAGGCACGGGCGGCAGAGATGTATCACCCAGCACCCGACCCCATGGAGCAAACCCCTGTATGCAATTAAAATCGGGGGAGAGCTGCCGCTCGGAGGGCCCCTCACCTGACCAGCCCCCCCAAACCCTAAGTGTCTACTCTGCGATTAAAATTGGGGGGGCAACAGGTCAGTGGCACGGCAGGGGCAAAGGAGCCCCGCAAGGCAGCTCCCCAACCACGCCCGACCGTAGGCCACCCCCCAAAGTCCTATATGTATGTGAGGTGGTGCAGTGGAACAGGAAGGACAGGGGCCCCATACCCCAACGCTGCCCAAACAGAGCAGGGGGGACCAAGGACACATGACCGACTGGCCACCCACCACAGCCCAGGTTCGGGCGAGTCACAGGCCGCAGGACACACCACAGGCCCTACCCGGCCCGCCAGGATGCCCCGTCCGGCCCACCCAACCCCCCAGAGGCGATACCCCCAACGCCCCCCAACACCGGAGTCCCACCGGAGGTAGCGTCCACAGCGCCAACCCCAAACCGCCAAACACCACGGACCAGCCACACGCCCCAAGGCAGATTCGACCGCCACCAGGACAGCGGGAACCGCGCCCCCCCACATACCACCACGGCAAGGGAGCAACACTACGACGACCACAAGAGCACCGGACCCCACATAGAGCGGAGCACGGCCACACCCACGAAGCACGCAAGCCAGAGGTGCCAGGGAGGGACAGAGAAGCAAGCACGACACGACAGGGCCCACGAGAGGAGCGGCCCCCCGCCCACCCCGCCGCAGACCGGCCACCACTCCACCCCCCGCCCATCCACCAACACGCCAAGGGAGAAACCCCCGAGGGAGGGAGACAACCGCCAGCCAGGAAGCAGAGACCAGCAAGTTACATCAATCTTTAATTACAAAATGCATAGATTATCTAACTGTGAATACTGTTAATTATTTAAAACTAACCTGAATCGCGACAGTTTAAATACAGTACACATTCTCTATTAGTGGGTGAACAATCTAACGCTTGTTGAATTCTGCTTTACAATGATAGAAAGAGCCGACATTAAACGGTTTAGCAAGATTATTATTTGCAACAGTTCAATTCTCCCCTGGGCATTTCTGTGTGGAGCATGTTCTCCCCGTGCGTACGTGGGTTTTCTCCAGGTACTCCGGTTTCCTCCCATATCCAAAAACATGCAGGTTAGGTTAATTGGAGACTCTAAATTGTCCATAGGTATGAATGTGAGTGTGAATGGTTGTTTGTCTATACTGTATGTGCCCTGCGATTGGCTGGCGACCAGTCCAGGGTGTACGCCGCCTGTTGCCCGAAGTCAGCTGGGATAGGCTCCAGCATGCCCCTGCGGCCCTAAAAAAAAAAAAAAAAGAGAAGCGGTATAGGAAATGGATGGATGGATGATTTGCAACACATCGTCTATCGGGTAAAACTAACCTGTCTCACGACTGTCTAATGCCAGCTCACATTCAAATCCCAGCCCACGTTCCTTATTAGGCGGTGAATAATCCAACACTTAATGCCCTTTAACTATAATGTAAAAGATTATTAGGCAAAATGTTAATCAGGGATTTGTCTACTTGGGCCAAATCAGTGAATAAAGTGAAATTGATGCAATTTTCAGTTTATTTATTTATTTATTTTTTTACATGTATGACAGTTTTAAACAGATACACTTCAACAAAATCCCATACCCCCAGTGCAGACAGCAAGTCTTTAAATGCATTTTAAATGAGCATGTCTTAATAGTGATGTTTATAGACTACATGGCAGTAAAGTCGGCCTCATGCGGGGTGACAGCGACCTGGCCGACAGAGCAGGAGAGCCTGGACCTGCATGTCGACAAAACCATGGAGGAGCCAGTCCAGTCACACACCACTCCTCATGACACGGCAGTGAAGATAGACAGCAGCGCTAAATTCCTGGAGGCGCAGATAAAGAAATGATGTTCTGATGTACACAGTACACCTTTGGGATTAACTTTATGAGATAAGTGTGAGAAGGAAAAAAGTAATCACCATGTCCTGTGTTTGGCAAAGTTACTTCTTCTTCTTCTTCTTCATTCTCTGGTTTATTTTCAAATGCTCCTTGTATTATTGAGCAACTTAAAATGGCTTTGCGAATCTGTTTCCTTTCTTCTGCAGATGGAAGAAATGGGAAAATTCAAATCGCCATTTCCTTTGTTACTGTTCACTGATATATTTATAATATAAATACATCTCATAAGAATAAGGATAAGCATGATTATTTTATCAAGGGCTTAAATGACACAGCTTACCTTCATTATGACAGTTGGGAAGCATCCGATGGAGCTGCCGTGTGTTGTAACGCACCAGGAACTTCTGACATGTTCTAATGGTTCCTTAGGAAACACATGACATTGAATTCATGTTTGTTGTTCGAATGAGTTACAAAGTGAAACACTAAGAATTTAAGCAAATATTCTCTGGTGAGCTTTAGCATTAGCTTGCGAGCTATTGGTAGCTCACAAGCTACATGTTGGAGACACCTGTGATAGCATCACTAAGCTGGACACACTGTGTTTGTTACATAACAGACACACATCCAGTGTTTTGAGAAGAAGACCTAATTATTATATGGACAACAATGGACAGTTGATAGCCGACATTAATACGATGCCAGAGAAAGTAAAACTGAGCAATTTGTGTGGTCTGATTTTTTCGAGGAGGCATTTTTGTCATGCAAATGTCTTACTCTGTCCAACGCATATTGTTTTGAGAAGCCAAACTCTTTACTTAAGTAACCCCAATAACTAACCGGAACTAAGTTTCTCATCACTAAAATCTGACCAGAACTGGGCTCACGGGACCAAGTGCGGGGCAAGTCACTGTTGATGGACTACACCGCTCATGGGGATGTCATACAACTTCATGTAAAAAAATCCAAACTAACCCTTTAACGTGACTTTAACTAACCCTTTAACCTTTACTGAGGACCTTCGTTGACAAAGACGGCTATAACTAGCACTGACAGGAGAGAGGATATCCACATGGACACCATCTGTGTGTTTTGCCGAGTTATTTCTTAAATCTAATAGGTTTTCTCACCTTCTTTATCAAAATGCTGACACTTGCAACTTTGTGTGGCTCTATAGTGGGTTATTTTGCAGGTTTTGTGAACTAAAGAAAAGCAGAGACTTGTAGCATAACTGTGTTAGTTAGCAAAGAACTATAGCGTCAACCACTGGTGACATCATAGAAGGGCGCTGAAGCTGGAGGACAATGTTTTCTGGTTCCGGTTTCCATACTAACACGCTAACAACATGCTAACATGGATGTTTTGTGCTAAAAATATATTTGGAACACAAATGGACTCGCACAATGTATTAATAACACAACATGACGCGCTCCACATTGTACACTAAAAATATTTACATACATTTTTGATGTAAACTGAAAAGTATGCTAACAGACATATGCTAACCGAGATTCCACTGCACCTGAATTCTATTAAGGGTGGGGGAAATAATCAATTCTTTATATATTTATATACGGACATTGACGATTATTAATTGATTCATAAATATAATCGTATGCTGACAGAACAAAAAAAACGGAACAAAAAGACAAAAAGTGGACAGTTGATGGTGGTGCATCTAAGTGTAAGACGCTACCAAAATGGATGAGCGTAAACTCCGACCCGCACCTAATGGATTTAAAGCGAGCGTCTGGAAGCACTTTGGTTTTCACGTACTTGAAGGTAAAAGAGCTGGACAAGAGCCAGACAATATGCAAGCTTTGTGAGACAAGCTTAAAATATTTTGGGAACACGACAAATACTGTATGAGAAACCACATAGCACGTTTTCACCCGAACCAGGAGGAAAAACAGCCAGCTGAAGTTGCTGCCAACCAGAGAACCATCGAACAGGTGATAACTAATTTTCCACCCAACTCGGAAAAGGTGAAGCGAATCACAAAGACAATCTCAACTTTTATTGCGAAGGATTTGTGGCCATACTCGATTGCTGAGAAGCAGGGCTTTCGTGCTTTGTTGCGCACTACAGATACAACGTCTCATCGCAACATTACTTCACTGACACTGTAATTGTGAATAAGGGCAGCTTAGTTTTTTTGGTTATTCATAATACTGATGTTTGAAGCATTATTCTTGTGGGAGAGCCGCTCGTACAGAAATCTATATTTTGTATGAAAGCTGTTTTTGACTTTGCTATGGAGCAAAAATATTATTTTGTCAGAGATTCTATGCTCAGGATTTTACTTTGAATTCATAAGTCTATTATTTATTTGTGAGTAATGGCAGATGTTTTATGTTGGTTATTCAGAATATGCTGAAGTTTGTCATTTTATACATGCTGCTACTGGTGCACTTTACTTTTCCTGCCAGTTCTGTGCAATGGGAAATTTGCTGGTAGATGTAACCTTCCAATTATTAAAAGATAATGTAAATAAATTAATCTGTTTCATGTTTATTTTAATTGTGGATCATTACAAATATGCTTTGTTTTAGTAGTGCACAGTGGGTAAAAAGAAATTATATTATGCATGAAAAAAAACTGACAAACCATGGATCACAAACAAAGATGCATCGATAATCGTTTTACCATCGCATCGCAGGCCTCTTAATAGTAATCGCATCGAATCGTGAGGTGGCCAGAGATTCCCACACTTAAATTGTACAAGAGGAATTAAACTGTAAGTTAACTTATGCTTTTACAAATACAACATACACTGAGATAAATGTAAAATACAATCTACTCTTACCTCCTATGTGCAGACAGTTGAGAAAACAAGGTATTTTCTGCCGACGTGTTTCTATACTGGTGATAAAGGGCAATGCCGACCAAAGGAGTCTGTAGCATCTTTTGGGGAAACGCAGGAAGACCATTCCAGTGTGGGTATTCAGGTATTTCACTAAGGAAAATATGAAACAATACACATCATCTACATCAGGGGTGTCCAAACCTTTTCCACCGGCCACATACAGATAAATTGAAGGATGTGGGGGGCCACTTTGATACACTTTGTACATTAAAGATGCTAAAACCAATCCAGTGTACATCAATATATAGTCAGCTTTTTGAAAAAAAAAAACATCCACATCTTAGCTTTGTGCAATAGCTGACAAAGCAAATCAATCTAACTCCAAAATAATGTATCTCAATAAATGTTATTTTTACAATACGCAGAAGGCTGACCCAAAAATGGTACCCGGGCCACACTTCGGACACCAGTGATTTACATGCGACAAAATCTCTGTGAAACTTTGGAATGCTTAAAATATCAGTTGAAACCATCAAACATCATGTCACGCTACTTTAAAAGCATCCGCTCGTCCAGATACATGTATTAATTAGACTTGTGGGATATTAGTAACCATTCAAGGCATTTTACTCATAAGAAAACGGGACAAGGATGTTTACCAGAGAACCGGATACTGCACAGCGCCGCTCCATAGTCGCCGTGAATGCGGGCCACTGCTCCCTTCACCGCCCCAGAGATGGCTCGGTCATCTAGGAGCCACAGACGGTTCCTGTCTGACACGTGAACCTCACACAATAAATATCTGTCAAATAAAAAAACATGCACACAATCAGACACAATGGTATAAAATACAACTTATTCGGTCCTCAAAATTTACCTTGATTTCACCCTCACCATCTTGGCTAATTTCTTCTTCTTTGGTGAAATGGCGGGTTGCAACCATGGCTTTGGACATGCCGCCACCTACTGTATCAGAGTATATAACATGGACCATACGGTATAACCTACGTTTACTATTAAATAGAAAAAGTAGATACTATACATATTACATTGTAGGATAGATACTATCCTACAATATAAGACTTTATGTTCCACCGTCTATAATTTTACACTGCACGTGTTCATCTGATTGACATTTATCTACCAGAACCGATGTTTTTGCTAAACCCATTGTTATCGAACCATAACCAAGTTAAGACTGTCTTCACCTTCCTGTCATTCCTCTTCATACGCTCTGAATTGATCAGTTTCTGTACACTGTAATATTTTGTTTTGCCAGTTGTCCATAATTTCTTTTTTGATACCTAGGGTCTTTTTTGTTCTTTTTAAGGGTGGTTGGTATCCTTCATGGTCTATTATTATTATTATTATTATTATTGCTTCTAGGTAATTAAATTCTCCACCCTAGTACAGTTTATTTGCAATAGTTCATATGTATCTATTTTTCTGTGGTGTTATCGAAAATTCTAATTACGTAGCTTTTTATGTTCCGAAAGGTACATTTATAAAATCGCTCATGCTCTACCACTCTGAGGGAATATTATGGTCGTGTACTAGGGAATATTATAGTCATGTACTTGATAAGAACAAAAATAACATGAGAGCAACTTGGGGCATCTTAAATAGTATTATAAAGAATAATATTAAGAAAGCAGGCTACCCTCACTATTTTATGGTTGGAAACACTAACAGGAATGACATGAAGGAGGTAGTTGAAATGTTCAGCGATTATTTTGTAAAAATTGGACCAAAACTGGAAGAAGAAATTCTAAAACAAGACACAATGGACGAATGGAATGATATTATTGATAGGAATCTGAATTCTATGTTTCTCACTGTTGTAACTAAAAAGGAAATCACTGACATTGTCAAACATTTTAAGGCAAAAACATCAACTGATTGTCATGGAATCGAAATGGAAACAATTAAAAGGGTCATCAATGAGATTGTAGACCCATTAACATATAATAGTAACTTATCATTTCAGACTGGAACATTTCCTAGCAAAATGAAAACAGCCAAGGTGGTTCCAATTTTTTAAAAAGGAGACAAACATCAATTTACAAATTATCGACCTGTTTCCTTGTTACCTCAATCTTCAAAAATTATAGAGAAGCTATTTAATAATAGGTTGGACAAATGTATTAATGAGAATGAATTACTAGCAGGCAGTCAATATGGTTACAGAGCCAACATTTCAACTTCTATGGCACTGATCGAAATCACGGAGGAAATCACTACTGCTATAGACAACAGAAGATGTGCAGTTGCAGTATTTATGGCTCTGACAAAAGCTTTCGATACAATTAATCACAATATTTTAATTTCTAAATTAGAAAGGTATGGAATTAGAGGATTAGTTTTGGATTGGGTTAAAAGCTATCTCGCAAAAAGGAAACAATTTGTAAAGCTAGGAGAATATACATCTGGGAGTTTATACACTTCGTGTGGAGTACCCCAGGGGTCCATATTGGGACCAAAACTGTTCAATTTGTTTATCAACGACATTTGTAAAGTAACAAAGGACTTAAAGTTGGTATTAATTGATGATACCACTGCCTTTTGTTCTGGCGAAAGCACACAAGAAGTCATTAAAAAGGTCAAGGATGAAATGGTCATATTAAAATCATGGTTTGATAAAAACAGATTATCCTTGAACTTAAGTCAAACTAAAATAATGCTATTTGGAAATAGCAGAAGGGACACGTATGACCAAATACAAATAAACGGAGTGGACATTGAAAACATGAAAGAATATAAATTCCTGGGGATCATAATAGACAAAAAAATGAGTTGGAAATCTCATTAAATACAGTATATACAACAAAAGGTGGCGAGAAATATCTCTATATTGAATAAAGCAAAATATGTTCTGGATCAAAAATCACTCCACACTCTGTACTGTTCCTTAGTATTACCTTATTTAATGTATTGTGTGGAGATATGGGGTAATAATTACAAAAGCAATCTTCACTAACTTACTGTACTGCAAAAAAGGTCGGTGAGGATCATTCATAATGCCAAGTATAGAGAACATACAAACCCTCTATTTTTAAAATCACAGATATTAAAATTGGCAGATTTAGTATTCTTTCAAACCGCTAGAATAATGCATAAAGTTAATAATAACTTTTTACCCCAAAACCTCATACAGTATTTTTCAATCAGAGAGGAGAAATATGATCTTAGAGGAAAATTAAACTTAAAACATTTATATGAACAACGCTGAAAACCCACAGCATTTCCATGTGTGGAATTAAATTATGGAACGGATTGAGTAAGGAACTCAAACAATGTACAGAGATGAGCAAATTCAAAAAACAATACAAGCAGTTGATGTTTGCTAAATACAAGGCAGAAGAGTCTTGATCATCACAATGATTGTTCTGTCAGGCTCGTTTTTTGTTAGTTTAGTTTTTTTTAAATTTATATTTATTATATATATATTTATATATATATATAGTCTTCTTACTGTTATTTATTATTTATCATTATAGAAAATATGACATGGAATGCAGGAAGTGAACAACAGGTACTGCACTAGATGTGGAATAGATGGGGGGTAGGATTTAATAAGCTTTGCTTCTTCCTACTCCTTTTGTACATGTGGAACTGTGAAAGGATGATTCATGAGATGTATTCCATTGTAACCTTCATGTTCAAATAAACTAACCAAACCAAACCAAACTCTACCAAAATGATATACATCTCATCTGCCACTGCTATAGCGCCACCTGCCGAACAATAATAATATATTTTTTTCAAAGTCATAACGCAAAGCCACAATGAAAATATCACTCAGTATTGTGTTGGACAAACTTTGTGTTGATTGTTGAGACCATAGACATATATACGTAGACGCCGCAAATGTAATTACTTTCATAAAAGGCCTTTCTACAAAGAAATTTAAGTTAATGCCTCTCGTTTATACATTCACACACGCACTAATACACTAATACCTAACTGTTTCCCAAGTATATTAGTGCGTTTGTGAATGTATAAACGAGAGGAATTAACTTAAATTTCTTTGCAGAGAGGCGCTTTATGAGAGTAAGTACATTTACTTGTATTCGTTTGCAGCGCAGCCTGGACCCATACAATATGGCGGCGACGTTGACGTACGGTTCAGCGCTCGATGCGGCGTCTATGTATGTCTATGGTTGAGACACTCTTGTCGCCAATTCGCTCAAATCTGTGGAAATAAAACGGTACTACCCGGACAACAAATCACGCATCCCCGTTTGGTAACCATGACAACTCTCGCCGTTCTCAGCCAACCAGTGTCGTACTTTTCCGTCACCCGTGCGCGCATTACGCCATCTTGAAATTACAGCCGCAATTTGTCAAGACGTACACAAATAAAAAGCACAACTATTTTTTGTCGTTACCGCCACGGTGTCTAACATGCACGGATCTCGGAACAAAACAGCGCCGACGGTCAGCAAGGGACACACAGACACAGACACCGGGTCGGAGTCAAACCACAGGGACCGGAAAGCTGGCGGAGGGATGTTAAAAAAGCTGAAGTCGAGGCGCAGTCAAACGGATAAGTGGCCTGTGGTCACCGAGGATGAACTCAGGGCACTGGGAGGAGATATTTCTCCCGATCATGTCTTGGGACTGCGGGCTGTCACGGAAGGTACGTAAATGTTAGCTGGAATGGCCTCGATTTTGACGACTGTATTGTATGCTAACTGCTTTGCATGCTAAGGGTCTCCCCCACAGGTGCACAATGGGATGAAGATGAACATAGAACTTCACATGCTGATGTGATTGTGCATTAAATGCTATTAATATTCACACCAGGAGGAGTAAATAGGGTGATATTTAAACTCTGAAGAGACCATGCACACGATGTTTTAATCAGGGGATATATACAGCACCAATCAAAGGTTCAGACACGCATTCTCCATGAATTAGATGCCAAAGTGTGCGCATTGACTAATTTGCTAATTTGTTTAGTATTATAACTAAACTGTGACTCTAACCTTGCAGTGTGTCATCGGAGCCTTAGCCTATGCTTAATGCCTCTCATTGTTTTGTCCTTTTCCTGCACCAGACAACAATGGCATTACTTCCCTCGTCAGTCGGGTCACTTTGTTAAAGAGCTGGGAGCTTGTGCTATAGTATTGCTCAATGCACTGAGACACTAGCTACAGTAGAAAACAGATACTGAAACCATAGTAGGGAGTGTGCGCACTCTAGAAAACTTGCAGTCATATTGTCAAAATAATCCAAATTTATGATACCTACCATAAGAGAAATGTGTTGTAAATGGATGCATGTCCGCTGAGAAATTATACACACACATTTTTTTTCACAAACATTCTCTGTCTTGTTTCAGACTATCTCTGCAAACCTGAAGACAATATCTACAACATTGACTTCACCCGTTTCAAGATCAGAGATCTTGAGACCGGAACAGTACTGTTTGAGATCGCAAAACCTCCCAATACTGGTAATTAATGTGTGAATTAATTGTTAACAAGTGTAAAAAAAATAAGTTAACTATTCTTTTGTGCTCATGATGAACTCACATGAATTCAGATTAATTCAAAACAAAGGTGACTTTGTTAATTTCAATGTATACTCTCCTTAGCCATATTGTATTGAGCAGCAAGGGCAAAAAAACATTTGTCTACAAGTTAATTTCTGGCTAAATGGTCATCACACAGGAAGAGAGGAAAATTGTGATGATAATGAAAATAAACAAAGAAAAACAACACACGTGGAGCGAATCTTTTGGATGGTCACTAAACTAAAGCATGATGTCACTCAGAATGACCAACGGTTTGAAGATTTTCCCCACAAATTACTCCAGTTGTAACTCCATATTGTACAGCATTGGGGTCGTTTGACTTTGGAGGTGGTAGTTATTTTTAAGTGGCAAGAAAATGTTTTTATGCTTGTGTTTCCCACAGGAGTATGGGATATATGTGGTGATGGGTTGCAGGGGTGGGGCATCAATCTGTTTTGTATAATTGGCCGTGACGCATCTCCTTGTCATTTTTTAAAAACGATAAAACAAAGATATTATAGTATATTATATTAAATATGACCTGCAGAGGTCTTTATAAGGATTTGGAAATTGCTAGTCGTAGGTGAAGTGGAAATTCCATGGTTTTTACTGTTACATTGTTGAGCTATAGTGATGATAACAATACTTGATGTTCTGTAGATCCTATTTTGTGTTGAATATATTGATTATTGCATGTTCTTAAATCAGGGTGTGTTTTGTGGCCTATGTATTGTAAACACATGCATTACGGAGTGACTCACCGCTTTTGTGTGAAATTTGAATGCCTAGCAACTAAACTGGTTTTCTCTCTCAGGTCCTGCAGAGGCTGAAGAGGGGAGTGGAGATGCAGACGTCAGTGCCGGGCGCTTTGTGAGATATCAGTTTACACCAGCCTTTCTAAAACTACAAACTGTAGGTGCAACGTAAGTACACGCACCATAACTTTGTAGTTCCAGCAGCAGTACCCTTACACTAAGTGTGCACAACTGAATGGGAACTGTGTTTGTCTTTTTCCACATATCAGGGTAGAGTTCACAGTAGGCGACCGGCCCATTAACAGCTTTCGTATGATTGAGAGGCATTACTTCCAGGGTCGTCTACTCAAGAACTTTGACTTTGACTTCGGCTTTTGCATTCCCAACAGCCGCAACACATGTGAACACATTTATGAGTTTCCACAACTTCCAGATGACCTCAGTAAGTCACGCTTTGTATTTGCACTACATAGTGAAACCCACTGTCTGTCAAACAACTTATCAAGTCCCGGACCACCATGTTGTTGTTATTATTTAAAACGGGACCGCTTAAAGGAAAACTGCACTTTTTAAAATTGTATTTTGCCAATCATCCACAAGCCTTATGTGAAACATGACCACACATCTTCCCTTTTCTGTGCATTCTAAAGAGAGAAAAACAGCTGGCATGTGGGAGCTAACAATGCACACTATAAAGCCCTAAAAAAAACCTCCCAAAAAATGCCAACAATGTTCTATATCCATACCTGACCTGAATATAAACGAAGTTACAGCGACATTGTTATTGTTAGCGGCTAACACAAAGAACAAATTTTCTGGTGTAGTGACGCTGCACCTCACGTCACTACCGAGAGGTAACGGTCCCACTACAAAACAATGCGATGGGACACCAATCTGTACAGACTGGGAAACAAGAACACGCATGTGAACAACTCCGAATAGACAAAAGTATTAACCCACATTTCCATTCTTTGTTTGTACACGGCTAGGTGGAATGTGTACGTAGCTGTGATATCAACCACTGTGTGCTCCATGTATCAGAATCAATATCATGGTGACTTTCTCAATGGACAGTTGTCCGTCCGGTCCAGATGGCCCGGGGCGTATTTTGGGTAAGAGGAAAAAGTTTGTACCACTGCAGGGTTTGTTAGGGCTAACTATTGTTTGTTCGTTGTGATGCAGTCTCTTGGAGCAATATCCTCCTTGACATATACTCAAACCTTTTCCAATCATCGTAACACTGTATGCCACTGAGTGCAGCAGAAACACTCCATTTCTGTCGGCACGGCTTGGCAAGCTCCACATTTTACTATCTCTTCTTGCCCGCTCAGCTTCTAAAACCTGTAGCTCATCCTGGCTGAAAAAGATAAGGTTCTGGCTCCTCATTTGTCCAAAAGTAGTTGTCAGGGGCGGCGCTCACAAAGTCTGCCATGATTAGTAGTTTCAAACAGACACGCGTTTTCTGTGCTGCTGTTGTTGACGGAAGTAGCCGTAGTTCCAAACTATGGGCTCTGTGGAATCACTGCGTCCAGGAAAGAAGTTCCGGTAATGTTTAAAATGATCAAAACACAGCAAAACTCTTAAGTATTACATGTTATCATGAATGTAACTGTAACTGCACGGTCACAACATGTATATCAAACCATATAAAGTTGTTGGAGCTTTTTTAGAGGGCTTTATAGTCAATAGGTGTGTCCCATTACGTGCATTGTTAGCTCCCTCATGCTAACTGTTTTTCTCTCTTTAGAACGCACAGAAAAGGGAAAGACGTGTGTTCATGTTTTACGTAAGGATTATGGATGATGGGCAAAATTCCAACAAAAGTGCAGTTTTCCTTTACGTCAACATCGACATACAGTGACTCCTTGCCACTTTGCACTTTGAATTTCGCAGCTTCACTCTTATCATGGTTTTTCAAAAATATATTAATAAATCGTGCTGTTTTGTGGTTGAATACTGTCAAATATCAGTCAAAACATATGCATAAATAAGCAAATGTTATGTATTTTTTGCCGAAATTAAGCATTTTCAAGCACAAAAATGACAAAATGAACTAAAATCCAAATATAAGGCATTCAAAAAACAAATTCCAAAGACTTTGACAATATGTTGTATTCTATACCAGTCACTAGGTGTCAGTAATGTTACTGTAATATTCAGTGACATACAATCACCAGACTTGATCGTAATAACAACAGGCTTTTATTGCAGGTTTGAATTATTTCACAGGCAACAGGCACAATAATTTCTAATAATAATCCCTAATCAAAACACAGGCTACTGTTGCGGCTGTACCGCATGCCAAGCTGGAACTCAACTCTGAACCCCTGACATCACTTCCTGTCCATCCCTCGCTCAACTCACCTACGAGCGCATTTTTAGCAACACATATGAGAATGAGTCTTATTTATGTATTAAATGGCTTATTTACGTTTATGTCGACAATATTGGGTAATATCAGTGTAAAAGTGACTGTAGGGGTGTTACTTAATGTCTGCAGGGCTCTAATAATGTTAAAAAAACGTATTTAGAAGATTGTAAACAGGATTTCTATGCTCGAAGTACGAAAATGTTCCATGTATAAATAAGGAATCCTACATGGTGGAATTTCACTTATCACAATCGGGTCTGGAAACAATTAGCCGCGATAAATGAGGGATTACTGATTACCTGATTGGCTGCTTTTGGCGAGATCAAATTTGTGAGAGGTGCACGTCAAGCTCCGCTGGAGAGTTTGGAGGGGGAGGAACGAGCCAGCCTGTCTTACACAGGTGCCGTAGCATAATGAAGCCTTTAGAGTCTCCAACTGACCTAACATGTACGTTTCTGGAACGTGGGAGGATGCCGGAGTACCCAGATAAAAACCAAGCATGCAGGGGGAGAACATGCCAACTCCACTCAATCGAACTCTAGATCTACCGACTTTGAGGCCAACATAAAAATATGCACAAATGGAGGAAAGCGATTAAAAAAAAAAAAAAAAAAAAAATTCCACTAGGTTCTAAAATCTCTTAACTTTCTTCTTATGCCGCTGGCCAAAGTCACAAGGAAATGTGCAGTGATTAGTTTCGGATTTCACAGTACCTAAATTAAAAAATAATAATGCTCATCAACATACTCACGTTTAATTCACCCCTCCATCTTGTTCTCTCTCAAAAAACAGTTCGCCAAATGGTGGAGCACCCTTATGACACCAGATCAGACAGTTTCTACTTTGTGGACAACAAACTCATCATGCACAACAAGGCAGACTATGCCTACAATGGTGGTCAGTGAGACCTGAATGAGGACAACTGTGCAATACCCTGCCGAAGAGGCATTTTTTTTCTCCATTAAACTTTTCGGAGCTAGGTTGGGTTTTTTTTTTTTTTTTTTTTTTTTTTTTTTATGAGACAGATGATTTTTTTTTTCATCAGCAGAATCAACATCCCACAGCTAATGAATCTATTATGAATCTTGGGACTCTGAGGTAGAGTGGGTCGAGTTTGTCGCACAAGTGACAAACTCCGGTTTGTGCACTGTTTGCCTTTTGTTTGCGTCTCTGCTGGAAAGGGACGATCACAGACCTGTTGGCTCTGTTACAACTTAATTTGCTTTAGTGTAGTTATTTTCTGTTAAAATGCTATAAACTACCTTCTCAAGTGACAATTGCTTCCCTTTAGGAATAAGCAGCAGTTAGTAGAACTTGTAAAGTAATGTTAGTTGTTCACTCTTAAATATTCATTCATATCAGTTTGGCTGCTGATATCAGTTCATATAAAATAACACATTTTGCATAATTGGTTGGCTAGTCAAAATCAATGGACATAGTCATTTCTGGTTTGAGTGTATTCTTGATTATTTGTAAGAATCATTTTATTTTCTTATTTAAATCATATAAATACACTTGTTGTTATTCCCACCCTGGAAATTATTATTGCTAGAAGAGCTGCAAGTTGATAAGCAGGATTATGAAGTACAACTTTTGGAAATTCTTTATGATTTGAACTTCCTTTGATCATCTGTTAAAACATCAACTTCATGTGCCTTTCAGCCCGTTGCTGGGAAAAATGTTGTCATTCACATATGAGAGAAGAATGCAGGGAGGTGCTGCTTACATCCAGTCTGATAGAAATATATTTTGTATATGCTCTCTCATGCAGGAAGCTGTGCGAAAAAGAAAAATGAATTAAATATGTTTCATAAACTGACTGACTGATGTAAAAATTTGCAGCTGTAATAATCTGTGCTCGTTGATAGTTTTAGTAGTCTGTAGTTTCCTTTTTTTGTTTTAATTGAATGAAAATTAGTGGATGGATAATGTAAGTGTATTGATGAGTGCAGTTGAATTGCTGGTGAACAGCTCTGGTATTGTAGTTGGGAAGAAATGGTTTTGCCAATCAGTCAGTTGTGTTACATATGATTGCGTAAAAGAGGTGATTGTTTTCTTTGTATATATGTAAAAACAGCAACAACAGCTGGCAAAAAGAATGGGCACATTTTGGTGCCGTTTGCATTGACTCTCTCTCTAATGAATAATAAACTACTTTTGCAAATAAAATGACTTTCTTCTGAAGACTGTTTTGTAAATGACACATAATGGGTATAATGTCAGTATTTTTCAGTCTTTCCCGGAATTTCTTGGTAAACAGGCTGGATTTGTTCATGGGGAAAAATGATCAGATTTAGGATTACCTTTAGGATTCTCCAACCTAAGCTATTTGTTATTGATATGCAAAAAAAAAAGATGATTTGCATATTTGTTTCTTTGGTTGATTGGTGTAAGTACTGTATAATAATTTGGTAAATTGCACAATGATCATACACTTTAGTTTTTTAAAAAACTTACTTACAGCTTTTGTGGCATGTCGCACTGACCATGACATACAAATCCTGTTGGGTGGCCAGCGGCAGGGGCGCCGCCAGGAATTCTGGGCCCCATGAAAAAAATGACCTTCCTTGCAGGTTGCAGGTTGACACAGTTTTAAGAGTTTACAATAAACAATAGTTACAAAGTACAGCAAAATCAGGTTAGCATCAGGCATACAATTAGCTATGGGAAGGAGCCAGTTCCTGTGCATCCAGGGGATTGGGTGACCATCTACCTCCTGCATTTGACATGCTAGGTCACCAACTGTGCCAAGTCATCAGTTCATCTTCAAGGAAAAAGCCCCTCATCTCCATCCCTCATAAAAAAAGAGTCCGTCCAGATGACATTCTTGCTGCTCAAGGAAGGGACTGAAGATGCCCAACACTGTTCTTACAGAGGCACAATAATCCTCTGGGCGGTGATAATTCACACACATCCTTCCCCCATCCACAAATCCACGTTGGACAATGTGCCGGTGGCACCGAACATTTCGGACAATAATATCTGTGTTTTAAGATGTCTCTTTGTATCTCTGTGTGGCCTAATAAGTGGGCAACAAAGAATATGTGGTCCACAAAGGGCGAGTTGTCGGAAAAAAAATTACTGAATAACTGTTTGCATTGATGTTTATTGATTGAATTATTGTTGAGTGTCTTTAAAATAAGTACAGTATAGGTATAACTGTTTAATCAATTTGTCTAATCACTTAGTGAATGATTACAATTAGTTTAAAGAAATGCTTTATTCAATAATTAGCGAACTAGGTGAACATCTGTTTAAGTGTGTTAAAGATTAAATAGCCAGAATGTAGACAAAACTACTTTGACATAGGCTGAGGAAAGAATGTTTTGTTTATGTCAACAACTACAATAAGTCCTATCGGGACTGCAAAGGAGCCAGTACAGGTGAAATGGAACGGGGTCCAGGTACCTGTAAACTGTGGAAACTATCCTGCTTGACTTATTTTTCAATTATTATGTCTGACTTATTCGTCAACACATTTGGAAAAAATCAAATTTGTTGTGAGAGTCATTCTTCCTTCTCATAACTGGAGATTAAAAAACACGCAAGGGGGAGGTGAAATTGGCTTAATTAAGTTTCCAAAGTGGTCCTTTGACCTTTAGGAGGTTGTGGAGAATTTAATCTCCAACAACACGATAAAATGTATTTACATTTTTTTTTGCTGACATTTCACAGTAAAACATTACAGAAATCACAGTGTTAAAAACAATGTTCAAAATATAAAGCTTCCTCATGCATTTTAATCCATACATCAATTTTCTACCGCATTAAGTTGTTGGTCTTGCTTAAAATGCACACATTTAGTTGTACTCAATGTTAAAAAATATTATATGCTTCTCACTGAAATATATATATTTTTTTAAATATGTCGCTTTTTTGGCTGTATAAAAAGCCCAAAAGGTTCCTGACCCTCGAAGTAGAGTATTATGGTTACGCAAAATGGACTACGTTACCCACAATCCTCAGCTGCAAACACGAAACACTTGCAGCACGTGTGCTGTCATGGCGGCCAAAGTAGTGAAGATGGCCAGTGTTGTCAGTGACTCCAGTGACGACGAAGACCTTAAAAGATTTCAGGAGGCAGTGTGGGACATAAAGAAAAGTGGTACGTTTTTCTGTTATTCTTCAATCCCGATGTGAATCTAAACGTTAAATAAACAAATGCATTACGTTGAGGCAACACCAACGTTGAAATGGTGGTCACTCTACTGTATTTGGCTGCCCCACTTTTACGCTTACGAGCTGTAAAATATCTTATTTGTTCTGTCTCTATTTATTTTTAGGTAATGGAAATGTGAAACAATCCAAGCGGTAAGTTCATTATGGAATCTGCACAGGCAGCATTTAGTAGTAGTAGTAGTAGTAGTAGTAGTACTACTGATGTAATCAAATTTTAACCTGTATTTTTGGATGTTTGTTTAATTGCTACCTCCTCTAATGACACCATATGGCAGGGCTTCTCAAATAGTGGGGCGTGAGAGGCAGGGGGACTTTCATTGTGCAAATAGTAGAACACTGTGGCAATAAGCTGAAAAGTTGGTCAACTAGTGGATACTGCCTCTGAACATCACTAGGGAGACTGAGCGAGATGTTCGTTTGCTCCCAGCGAGAGCGGACATTGTAAGCCCTAGGTTTCCAAAGTGGGATACGTTAATTGTCATGGGGGAATAAAAATGAAAAACAATTATCGCCTAACGCTCATAATTACGAGTGCACCTGGACGCCTCACAGCGCAAGGAGAACGGCGCAGAAAGGACACTCAGCGTGAACTTGTTCATTGCTCTGTGTGCATCATATGAACAAATAAGTGATTTAAGATTTCATTTATATTGGTGATCCAATCCCCGCACTGCGCAGAGGTGAAAACCTGTCACTGTGAGTGGGGATTCCCCCACAAATGAGACTTTATCATTTGTTGTATGCATTTTTTTCACTCTGGATACTGCTTTATTGTGGTTGTTAAACTTTCCTCTTTAATTTGGTATTAAATTAATATGCACAAAACCATAGCCATCATGAGTGCACATAAGTGATAATTAAATTCAACCCATTCATACAACGGAACGAATGCCAACATCAGACTAGAATAAAAGACATGTAGGATGATTACTTAACTTTTAATCAGTGCTCATGTCAAACCTTATCGAAACGTGACATTTTTGCCCCGGGATTACGCTAAGATTAATTAACCAATTAATTATGTTCAGTAGTTCAAGATAATTAAGATAAAAGTTCTGGTAAAACTTAAAATGACCAAAACACAGCAAATTACTGTAAGTATTACATGTTATTATGAATGTACCTGTTACTACATGGTCACAGCATGTATATAAAACTATAAAACTTTGGAGATTTTTGGAGGTGTTTTAATAGATGACTTTATAAACAGACTAGGTGAATCCCATTACCTACATTGTTAGCTGCCTTGTGCTAACAATCCAGAAAAGAGAACGATATGTGTTTTCATGTCTCTCATAAGGATTGTGGATGATGGGCAAATTTTTTTAAATGCAGTTTTCCTTTAAGTACTTTTTGCACAATTTGCTGTTCTCTAACAAGGAGCGGAACAGCAAAATTCACCCAAAAGCTGAATATCCCCAAGTTTTTGTGAGTGAGGTATGTGATGACTATTGTACTGCTGTGAAACAGAGTTGTCGTTGCTGACCATGAACACGATGGTAACGAGCTCCAGGTCACCGAGGGATTTCAAACTCATGTCGCCAAAAAGCTGGGACAATTTCTTGACAGGTAACCAATCTAATACAGTAGATCCCTTCTATTCGCAGAGGTTTACCATCCAAGAGCCCCAGTGAATGGCCAAAAATGACGGATAATGGACACATACATAAAAATGCTCCCAAAAATGCCTATTTTGGATACTCTGAGCCCTATAATATGCTTCTCACAGCTATTAAACACATTTTAAATTCTGTTTTACACAAACAATTACAGGCCATACAGTAATATTGTGCTTAAAAAATGTGCAATTACACAACATAAAGTCTTGTCAATGCATCTTCCTGCTGGAAAATGCAGTGAATTGTGAGACATTGCCCCCTGTTGCATTTTTTCTCCTGCAGATAGCGCCATCAACCACTTTCTATTAAGTTAGCATAAAAAAAAACAACTTTACATTTATTATTTGAAGCAGAGAAAAGAAATCCGTAAATATGCATCGGAGCGAATGCTGACCCGCAAATAGGCCGGGATCTACTGTATACTTCTTGTTGTAACCTGTGTATTCTAAAGTTTAATTCACAATACATATTTGACTCAGTCACTTTTCAGATATCCAGACAGAGATATTAATTTGTAAGACTACAGAATCCGATGATAATGAAGAAGGTACTGTAAATGTACTCTTTCAGTGTTTGCTGGTTTTCTATATGCATTCTATGTTGTGGTCAAATGTGTTGCTCCCCTTGTAGGGTTTCGTCTATTCTCTACCTCAATCCCAGGACAGCCAGCAGATGATCCACCTCCTCCGGTACAACGTCGGCCTATTCCCAGCTCAAGGTTTGTTTTCCTACATCAGGACACACACACGGAGACACAACATTTTGTGGTCCATGAAGAAGGTCCACAAGGCCCTTTTGAATGAACAAAATAACAGAAATAAACAAAAATGTAGAATCTCTTCAGGAGAAGTTGAACAACTATAATGTTGTCGGAATGAAATCCAAATCCACATTTTGAGGGAAAACCATCCATCCATCCATTTTTTTTTTTTTTTTTATTACCGCTTGTCCTCCCCAGGGTCCCAGGTATGCTTGAGCCTATCCCAGCTGTCTTCAGGCTAGAGACGGGTACACTCTGGACTGGTCGCCAGCCAATCGCAGAGCACATATAAACAACCATATTTTGAGGGAAAATTAGTCCAGCTAAAAAATTTTTCAGCAGGCATAAAAGCATTAACTGTGCGTTTTGCTTTTTCTTTGCCGTTTTGTCGCTTTCTCCCACACATGGATTACAAAACATGGGCTAGCATCAAGAAGGATTCATATGATACTATTTTTTTAAATCTATTGAGTCTTATATGTCTCACAATAGTGAAAGTGTGTTGTCAAAAATCTATCCTTGATGCTGGGTTTTTGCCAGCTTAAAGGCGTTTTAGTAAGCACGCCATCTTGTGTCTTTAGCTTTTATGCTAATTGCACAATTTGTGCATTTTCTTTTTACACGTACGTGTGCAGTTGTCGAACGTAATAGATGCCAATAATCAGATAAAACAATGTAGCATTAAGGAGTAGGGAGGACACAAATGTGGGCAATACAAGCATAGCTCTGTCAGCAAGAGTGCTAACAATAGTCGCTTTTTAGCAGTCTTTCATGTTAAGCCTACTTTCTGAAGAGAAACGAAATAAAACTCCCAAGTCTGGACCTGACTGATGGATAGTTTGCAGAGCTCCAGGATTTATTTTAAGATGTGTAGGTAAACTTTTATTAATTTTTTTACAAAGCTGTCCTCCTTGAATGGTGGCCGCAAACATGGAACGGACTCGCCTAGCTAGGGGCAGGTCATTGGGGGAATTATGTCCATGAGGAAAGAGGTTTTTTCCTTCATGACATTAAACCTGGAACTTCAAAGCCGACTGTTTGAGTGCCTCTTCTCTCAAAAGTGGAGTAAAGAAGTGAGGGAGGTGACAGACTGCTTGGTGGTCATAAACAGGCTGTAGAGACATACACTAAGGGTGTCCCGGTGTGATATTGATGAAACAATGTTGGAATATATCGGCCTGCATCTAAAACCTTCGATATTGGCCCTCCGATACAAGCAGTACATTCCAGACTGCCCTCTAGCACTTCTATCCAGCAGCAGCACTTCTGCTCATTGTGCATCATGCATATTCCAGTTGATCACATCAGTGTGCTAGTGTGTGCACGCGTGTTTAGAGTAGGAGAGTAGGAGTGATGTCAGCCGTGTGGCTGTCTTTTTTGTTAAAGTCTGAAAAAGACGTTGCAGCTGAGTGCAACTTACTTACCATCCACAAGTTACTCGTAGTGGCACAGAGTCAGGGAACTTTGACAGGACCAATCTCATTGTGGGTTTGAAGAAGGATATTTTCAACTTCCTTCCTGATACATGCATTGCTGTTTGACACATTGGCTGTAAGAGAAAAGAGCCAGCCCCTGTCGGTGGTGAGTAATGTTGGATTTAAACGCGTCATTGAGCACGTCGAGCCTTGCTACATTATGTGATTATTATTGAGAAAACTACATACACCGCATGCATCAAGAAGTAAATGGGTCAGTTTTTCCTCATACCTACTGATGCTCTTATTCTCCGAGTAATATCACTTGATCAAGCCTTTTGTAACGTACCAAACTACTAAAGTAAAAAAAAAAAAAAAGTATCATTTATGCTGATTTCTGATTGGATCGATACCGTTATCTGACGATATTCAAGGCTGCAATATCAGAATTGGAATGGAAGTGAAAATGTTGTATCGGGACAGCCCAACATACAGTATATTACTTATAACATTACGTCTCAACTTTGAGAGTTGAGAGCAGACAAGAATTAAACTAGACAGGAAGTGAGGTCTCTGGCCAAACTCACAAGTAAATGTGCAAGCAGTGGCTTATTTGGGTTTTGATTTTCAACTACGCCGGGATCCATCGTAGAGGTAAAAAACTTAAGTGCATGTACCCTGACTGTACACTCAAGTTGTGGAGAGGCAGTGCGTTGCACTGTCCTGCTGCACGCCGCAAAGAGCAGCCTATGAAGTAATTGATGATGCAAAAGAACAAACGAAGACAGGCAGTAGTTAATGTACTCATTGTCGCTCTCAGACTCGGGAGTTGTTCACCTTCCCAGCACCAGTAGTGGTGTGTTGCGGTGACTAGGTTGCGTTCACAGGAGAAATAGAGGTTGTTTTTCCTGGGCAGACAAGGTAACAGGTAAGACAAGTTTGAGTTTGTGAAAAGCAGAGACAAGGGAAGAAAAAGGTAAAGAGTAGTTGAGGCTACTAGGGAGGACATGATGCTCAGGGAAGTGAGGAAGGGTGTCTTCTGAGAGAATAAGTCGTCTTGAGAAAGGTAGTGGAGGCAGACATGGTTGGACAGAATAGTGCTCTAGCAGAGTGATGACATGTGGAACACCAGACTGGATAAGATGTATGCGTCTTAATGCAACAATATGCATTTTGTTTGGTCCAGTGACAGCGACAGCGAGATGGAAATGAGGCTGAAGGAGGCAGCAGTGTCATTCAACCATCTTTTGCCCTCCTCATCAGCAGCTGGAACTCCCCACTTAGAAAAGATCAAGAAGTCTGATGGTGAAGAGGACAGCCTTCCTAAGAAGAAGAAAAAGAAAAAGAAGAAGAGACGGGTAGATGATGCAGGCAGCACTCAGGTGGACTGTGATGGCTCTTCTGGTGCTCAAAGCAACACGGCGTTTGCAGCCTCACAGCATGAACACCACCAAGTCAAACGGAAAAAGAAAAAGCAACAGAATGGCAATACAGAAGTTTTGAACTGAGACTTTAAGCATGTTTCTATCTCCATTTGTGAATGTAAATGTATTTTTTTTTCTACAAGCCTCAAACGAAGATGGTCATATATCTTTACTTATAGTAAATAGTCATACGTTGACAGTAAATTTATGTAAAAAAAAAATTATATGCCCTTTTAATACTATTTCTCATACAGTTCACAAAAACAATATTTAAAAAAATGAAAAAAAAATGCATGTAATGTTGAGTTTACAGGTTCTAAGTGAACAAGGTTATAAAAAAGTATTTAAATATACATTTTGGTGTAATTTTTCATTCATTTTCTGTTTGTGTACAAAGCAAATCATCTCTAACAGTGATCCTTCTTCATGTAATAACCATGTTACACATTTTGAAGCCTAAAAACCTTTTGCAATCATCAGAACTTGCTGATGCTTCAAGTCAGCGGCCACCAAACAAAACTGGAGCACGCCTACTGTGCAGTCGAGACCATTTGTGTAGGAATGTAGGAGCTAATGTCTGTTGGTGAAGGTGACAGGAGGTGAGACTGGTGGCTCTCTGCTTGGGAGGCAGGATACAACTCTGGGCTCTGGCTTGATGCTGTTGAAAAGCAAGACATGCATCATTTACATGCGTACAGGACATGCATCATACCGACCGCTGTCAGGCTCTACAACACCTGCACCACCTGAAGCATGTTGTAGTCACTATGTATTCTTTAGTTGCTTATCTTGCTTGCTGCTGTAACAAGTGAATTTCCCTGCTGTGGGATTAATCAAGTACAATACAATACAATACAATACAATACAATTTATCTGGGCCATTGCACTAGAGGTGTAACAATTCAATTTAATAACGAATCGATTTGTATCACGATTCGTGGTTGCCGATAAGATTCAAGAATGATATTGGTTCATTTAGCATGATCCGATCCGAAACGATTCAGTAACTTTAAATCGATTCAGTGAGTGTTTAGCCAAATATTCAATCACTGTGACTGAAATAAATACCTGGATACTGGACAGTGCAGGTGAAGTTTCCTAAATTCCCGTTGTTTTTTGTGAGGTAATCTGCTATAAATGATTAATAATGCTGACATATTTAAGAATAAATGATCAATGAGAAAAAATGCAATTCAGGTTGAAAAGAGGGTGGTATAGCTTGCCATGGTTAATTCCATCCGTTTTGTATCCCGCTTGTCCTCATTAGGGTAGAGGGGGTATGCTGGAGCCTATCCCAGCTGGCTTCGGGCGAGAGGCGGGGTACACCCTGGATTGGTTGCCAGTCAATCGCAGGAGAAAACCCACGCACACACGGGGAGAACATGCACACTCCACACAGAGATGCCCAAGCGGAGATTTGAACCCATGGCTTCCTGATCTCCTGTCTGTGTGGTCTGTGTGGTCCCTCGGCCACCGCCACCATGATTATTTACTTTAAATAGTGCAATCCAAACCTGCACTTTGCACCCAAAGGTGAGGGACATTATGAAAATTCATCAGCAAATGAATGAAACTTTCTCACCTGTACGGGACAATGGAAGCAGGTGCGTTTTTAGGGCTAATAATACTCCTGATCAGAGAAGCCATTTGAAAGAACAGTGCATCAACTAGCAAGAATACACTGACAGAAGTTTTTGAAATATGTAAAATCAAGTCTGTGATTAATTCTGTCAGATAAAACATGACTTGAACTTTAATTTGATACCCCATTCACTTCTCTACCCCAATTATTAAAGAAGTTAAAGTAAATTTCAAACGGGAAAATAGTGCCTTTGGTTCCCATTGCTTATGTAACCCGCCTGCTTCACACTGCCCGCTCCATGGCTTGAACACAGGACCTTCGTAAGGGGAGACGAGCACTGACCGCACGGGCAAAAGCCCGAACTGTCGACTGCGCGTTCAGCTCTTAAGGCAGAGGGAGTGAGGTTTTACCAATGTACACTTGCGCAGCCTCACAGGCTAACATCCATCCATTTTCCATGCAGCTTCTCCTCATTTGGGTCAGAAAACCCACGCACACACAGAAATAACCAATGGAGAATCAAACCCAGGTCTTCCCGATCTCCAGACTGTGACTGTGTGGCCAACATGCTAACCACTAGACCACCATCAGGCTAGCATCCGTTACACTTAAATCCAATGCTTCATTCCTAGTATCGATTCAATCGATTTATTACCTATTAAATGATGTTACATCAATATATATGTCGTCCTGAATGGAAACTTGAGAACCCAGATCAATATAGTTATAAAGAATATAAATCAATGCCTTGATGTAGTGAATGAATCGTTACACCCTTAACTTGCACTAATGTACGCTACATAGAACACAGTTACACTTAAGGAACTCTTCATGATCATACCCCAGAAATTTAGCAACAACACATCTAGTGTACAAGTTAAAGAAGTACAAAATCAGGAAATGTTGAGCAAAATCAAATTAATAGGTAAGGGATGTTTATCCAATGTCAAGTGACACATGGCATTATAAATGCATCATTGCTTTTCTGTCCATCATCTTGCAGTCTAATACTTGCATGTATTTTGGTTGAGAAAAAGCTAGTTAAACAATCCAAAAAAATACATTTTGCTCTTCATATGTGTTGAGCAATGGCTATGATATGCGGGTTAAAAAAAGCAAAACAAGAATAATACGTTAAGAAGATAGTAGTTGTACTCAACAGCAGGGGTTTCCAAAGTCCCGATTTAGCTCAGTGTACTCTCTCGCTATAGGAACTAAAAATCGTATTAATTTTTAGATAGATTAATTTTTCTCAAGCTGCTGTGCCTCTCCTGAAATCTTCTGATGCCTTAGGCCCAATTTGCACACAATGCATTTGATTTTACATTTTGACGGCTTACAAGAAATCATTCATTCATATTATACTGCTTATCCATGGCAGGGTCATTGAATGGGCTGGAGCCTATCCCAGATGACTTGGGGCAGACTACACCAGTCATCTTTATTAAGAATCTGAATCTGCTACAACAGAAACCAGACCAGAGGTTCCATATCATCGTGTAACCTGCATTAGCAGCTGCCTACCTGGTACGGGTGTGTGTGGCTGAAGGTGCAGAGAGCTTTCTTGCAGTGAAGGGTCTGTGTGCTCTTCAGGATCTGCTGATAGAATCTGTAAAAAAGAAAATGGTATTTCAGAAATTCCAGCACAATGGGATCATTATCTTGGACACTCACCTGTCTAACAGATGCGAGGCTGGTCAGTGTGCCGAGGCTGTTGCTGTCAGCGATGACCATGGCCTGAGACAGCAGACTAGATGAAGGGTACTGAGGCGAATCAGTCTTGTTATACACTGTCATGAAAAACAGGCACATTAAGCGTCACTCTCCACAAAACATGCTTGCCAGTACTTGATACTGCAACCTTACTGTGACTTGGTAGCATAAAAGGACTGGCACCCATGTGACTCTGGAACTGCTGTGGCATTGGCTGCTGGGCTGAGGCGTGAAGCTGCTGCTGGAAGGAGATTGGCTGGAGGGTTGTGAACCCACCTCCCATGTTGTTTATGACAGGTATGGTTTGAGGTTGTGTTGAGGCCAGACCTGATCATCCAACAGAGTGTTACTTGTAGCACTTAAAGTGAGGAAGCCATTTAAAAGCTCCAGTGGTTACCAATGAGAAGTGAGGATTCTCCTAGGCTCATGACGCTGGGCAAGGAAGCCATAATGAGGCCTTGTGATGATGCAGGGGAGGAGGACAGATTGTGCAGCGAGGTCAGAGTGCTTACAGGGGGCAGTGGGCCTCCACTGGACACCTAAGACCAGATGACAACTTGGTCATGATGGCATTCATTTAGCAGCTTGTCAGCAAAGTGGACGGGCATACTATAACATACACCCTTACTGTACCAGTTTGGCAGGGTGGCTCTCAAGGAGTGTGTGGCTCGGCTCCAGTTGGACAGGACTGGATACAAGGCGGCCCACAATTTCCCCTCCATTACCTCTGGTTGAGCTCAGGGTGTCACATGGGATTTGATGGCTGTATTTGACATCTGGGGAAAAAAAAGAAGTTGATACGTAAAGGGTCCTTTGTCACTCTTTGTCATACTGGTAAACGTCTACATGAAGGAAACGAACATACAGTGGATCCCCACACATTCACGATTCAGCAGTCATTTAATCTAATCATTAAAACAGTCTTTTTTTAAACTAATTTTAAAGGTAAAGCTATCTTATGGTAGATATATATAGATTATTACTGAGCTCTGGACTTGAAGGAAGGTTGCCGTTTGACGAAGAAGCAGGTTGGCCAGTGAAAGGGGTGTCAAGAGCCAGCTTGTGCCGGAAGGCTTCCTCTTTTCTGCGGTTGGCAAACCAGTTGTACACTCTGACTTCAGTGACCAGGTTGGAGCCCAGACCAGCAAGTTGGGAAGGGGACACCCCTCTCTGCAGACACTCTGCCCTGGGAAAGGCAGAAGCATAGTGGTTGCCTTTTTAGATGCACAGTCCAGACTTGAACTTTGAAGAACCTGAGTAGTTTGTAGCTAAAGTGACTCACACTGGAACCAAAATATTAGAAACAGTAAACGTATTGTGTTAATTTCTTTCAAACTGAATCTTAAAGCAGTTGTTTTGATACACCAAGGGTATCTTGAAGTGAATCATATTAGATTGTGCTATTTTTCCCAACAAAGTGCCTACACTTGTGTGTACAATCACATGTGTGAAGACAACCGTGCGATCCCTGCCACTTTTGTACTTCCCGTGTGTCCCACCTGTTACACTCCTCCACCAAGCCTTCCCTCTCCTCCTTGCTGGGGTTTTTTTGTCGTTCGTAGGCATGGAAAAGAATCTGGAGGGATGCTGGTCCCCATTTGAACCTGTTCCTCCGACCCTTCCTGCTATCTTCACTTGGGTCCTCTACAGACGTGAAGCCGTGTTTGGCATTGGTGAATTCTAGCAGTTAACAGGAAGATGCTCTTACATTTCCATCCTCACACGACACCAGAGGTTTTGAAAGCAGATGGCTCTTGCAGCTCTATACTCACGCTGGCTGATTTCACACTGCTTCTTGACGTACCAGCTGTACAGTGCAGCTCTCTTCTGGTTCTTCATAGGCGTGCCTTTGTTGAGATGCTGAGAGAGGTGCGACTGGTTGAGTCCTGTGGACTCTACCACTTCTCTCTGAGGCAGATTGTGTTGCTGCATGTAGCTTTTCACCATTTTTGCAACGTGCCAGGGGTCCTCTCTATTTGAAGCAGATACATACAAAAAAAGTAATCTTTCCATGTTTTCTCACCCTGCAGACACTTCATTAGGTACGTGTCTTCACTCCTCCAAGTGATCACACCTAGCTTGGTTATAAGCCAAGGTCATCATGCAGGTTTTAGAGCGTCCCTCATATGAAATAACGACATCTACATATTTAATAATACTAATGATCAGTAATATAAGTACATATGTTTATAGTAGGGCTGCACAGTGGTCTAGTGGTTTGCATGTTGGCCACACAGTCATAGTCAGGAGATTGGGAAGATCTGGGTTCGAATCTCCATTGGGCATTTCTGCGTGGAGTTTGCATGTTCTCCCCGGGCGTGCGTGGATATCTCCGGGTACTCCGGTTTCCTCCCACATTCCAAAAACATGCATGTTAGGTTAATTGGCGACTCTAAATTGTCCATAGGTATGAATGTGAGTGTGAACGGTTGTTTGTCTATATGTGCCCTGCGATTGGCTGGCGACCAGTCCAGGGTGTACCCTGCCAGTCGCCTGAAGCCCAACTTACCACCGCGACCCTAATGAGGAGAAGCGGTATAGTAAATGGATGGATGGATGGATGTTTATAGTAGTTAGTGGCAACAACATTAGGAGTACTTGTAAAATTGTGATTTTGCAAACAGCCTATTTCCTGGTTCCTCTAGGATGATAAACAGATGAGCAATTATGATTTGATGCTTTAGTGAGTTCCATCCATCCGTTTTCTACGCTGCTTGTCCTTGCTAGGGTCGCAGGTGTATGCTGGAGCCCATCTCAAATGACTTTGGGCGAGAGGCGGGGTTCACCCTGGACTGGTCGATGGCCAATCGCAGGGCACATATGGACAAACAACAATTGACACTCACATTCATACCTATGGACAATTTAGAGTCGCCAATTAACCTTTGGAATGTGGGAGGAAACCATGCATAATCCTGCTAATTTATCTGCCCTACCATATCCTGTTTTATCTTGTAAAAGGACTGTTGTGAAAAACTGCTTAAAGCAACAAAGGTACAGGCGGCCTAAGACTTTTGGATAATATTGTAGCTAAATAATTCTAATTTGACTCTGACTGTCAATTTGTTGCAGTATATTACATAATTGTAAATAGGTAGATGTTAGTACACTAGATCCTGCTTTTTGCAGTGTTACATTCTGGAGCCACCAGTGAATGGCGGTAAACGAAAAAATTAGCGAGTAATTGATACAGCCATGAAAATGTCCCCTCCAAACCCTTATTCTAGCTTAACGTTGATGTTCTCCTTCAATTTCAGAACAACATTTGCAACATCAGTTACAGAACCCTCCCCTTCGCTCTTCAACTGCCATTGTTCACTCTCGACACATTCCAGGTTTAAGCCCAAAATATGCCTCACACACTTACTAAACACATTTCAAGTATACAATGTATAGGTGCTCACCACTAATGAAGATGACTGATAAATAGCTGGAATCGGCCGTCAGGCTAGAGCTATGCGAGAGAAGGTGTTTCTCCACGTCTACTGCTTGCCTGTTGTAATTACGATAATATATTAACTTGCGTTGACTTGACTGCAAGTTTTAAGGCCGGATGAAGCTGGTGCAAAAAAACTACCTTTTGCGTCTCACTGCACACCACTACGGTGCATTCACGGACCTCCGAAGAAACGTTTGACAAAAAAAAACATGCAGTAAGTGCATAAAGACATCAACATGTAAAAATTGTGAGCTTTCACAGTGGTACATGTGTGCTGTACATTTGACCTTTATTGTGGTGTATTTTATAAATGATTACTGACTTACGATGAATGAGATGCGTTTTCTGCTGAAATTGTGTTTTTACTAAAAATCCGCGAATTTCAGAAATCAGAAAATGAATGCTGAATCGCGAATCTGTGGGTATCCGCTGTGTTATATCTGTAAGGGCAGCAATGTGATACAGCTCCTGTATTGGATCTCATTAGATTGGTTTGACATCATGTTGAGGCTTGAAAATGTGACTGACGCTTCCCTTGTCTTTAAGCAAAAAAGCCAAAATAGCTTATTTTTAGATGTCTCTCATCAACATTGTATGAAATATACACAGACAATGGCCGTTTTATTTTCTCGACTTAAAGACCAAACGGAGTAAAAACCTCACAACAGATGCCAGACGTGATCACTTTGGAGAGCAGCGCGGAGAGGACTATTGACATAGAGCGATAAGAGGAAGCGCACAGGAGCAAAGTCCAGTGGAGAAAGAACGTACATGACATTTACTGCGGAAAGCCCTATGTTTCTAAAAGTAAGTTAGCATTAGATGAAAAACTGGACAAGCTCCAGTGGTTCCTTGTGGGATTCAGAAGTCAAACAATATATATTACATTAAAATTGTGTTGTGTGCATTTCAATATATGAATTTAGTATTTTAAACAGATACAGTGTTGGAAATCAGTTATTCAAATATAATGTAGCAATAGCTCACTAACGCAAACATTAACTAACGCAGCTCCATTAATCTTCACCTACGCATGCATGTAGCTTATTTATTAAGAATTGAACACAGAATAATGATGGGGGTGGGTAATTAGTAACTAGCAAAGGAGGAACCCTCTTTAAATTGGACTCAGACGACAGAGTTAGACAGACAGAGAGCAGAAGAAGGAGGGAGGTATTGGGAAGAGAGGGGTACTGTGCTTGGGAAGATTGCGGAGATGTTCTCAGATAACTTTCACGTCTCGGGCTCTAAGGGCTCTTCATGCAGTAGGTGAAAGAGAGGAGGAGGGTTATAAACACAGCATCCATTTTTTTCAAATATTTTTCAAACTCTTCATGGATTCTACTTACTGCAGAAGTCGTTCCACTTCAGCCCTTAGTTTGGACGCCTCCTCTGGGGGAAGCTTGTCCAAATCTCGGAATATCGGCGGTGGGTAATCCATTTCTCCCTCCTCGGAGCTCTCCCCGTCCCCCCTCTCTCCTTTTTCAATGCCATTGCCCCTGTCACGTTCCAGCTCCCCCACGGCGTGGACCAAGACCTCCCGGGAGAGGCCCGATTCTAGCAGGGCCCAGACCAGCTGCTCCTGAAGGGCAGTCAGACGGCTTGGCTTCGCCTTCTCCTCACCCTCCATTACTCTGACGCCTTACCTGCTGCCGCTTTGCAAACAAACTCTCATGTGCCGTTTACACTCAGAGCTGAGACAGATGGGCCATTTTTGTAGAAAAAAGATATACTTTCATTTTTTCTTATGTTGACTTTCCTCACGAGGAGTCCTGAGCTGCCTGGTTTTGGCTCTCCACCTGCTGTTTAGCTTTCAAAGGTCACTTATTTTTTCAACCTTCTTCCTCTTCTCCCCCTCCTCCCCCCGCCTTGAACTTTGTCCCCTCTCCCTCGGTCCCCAACGGTGACCAAAGTGCAGTTTAACAAACAATTAGTTCAAAACAAAAAAGCTAAGACGGGGCAGTCTGTAGAAAAGTTGAAAAACTTTAGCAGCTGATCTCCCCTCTCATTGGACAAGGTGAGGAATGCCGTCATGTACTAATTGAGTTATCCTCTTTTGTTAAACATCAACATTGAAAATGGAATGAGGTCATGTGGCAATTTTAAAACTATGTTGTACCATACTACATTAACGCAGCATACTTGACCTGTCCTGTTCTACACTAGGGGGAGCTATTGACCCATCCACAAAGCTATACTGCACTGGTATTTACATCTTTACATTGTGCACTGCAGTGGATGTAGATGTCGCTATTAATAACATTTTTTCCCGTAACTTGACTGCTTTCAACTAGATTCTAAAACAGATTTTTAACTTTTCATTGCTTGTTTTCTTGCCGTTCACTTTATAACTCATCAATATCATATAAGTACTTATACACAAGGTATACACATATTTACAAAGTATAAGGGAACCACTGTGTCTGCTTTCATTGACCTATCACCTATTATATATTTGTCTGTTGATGATACACGTTTATGGCACTTTTATCAATGCAGTAGTCAGCCGTTTTTCCTGGGGGGTCACGTTTCAGGAACACCAGCAAATGGCGAAAATCCACGAGTAATTGATACGGCCATAAAAATATATATTTCTGTGTGCATTTGCAATAAATGTGACGATTGTATTTATTAGATTTAGATTCAGCTCGACAACCCTCGCCTTCTCTCTCCAATTGCCATTATTCCCTTGCGACACGATCCAGGCTAAATATGCCTCTCACACTTATTAAACGCATATAAAGTATAAAATGTGTAGGTGCTCAACACTAATGAATGATAATGTAAGATGCTTGATGGCTGTTAAAACTGGTGCTTTCGTAGCCAAAAGAGGTTTGCATTTCAGCACAACTACAGTATGGTGCATTCAAGGACAACCGAACAAAGTGCGAAATCTCAGTGCTTGACAAAAAAGACACTATCAGACATAAAGATGTAAAAACTGCGGTCTTTTTAACAGTGGTACATGTATGCTGTACATTTGAGCTATATTATCACATAGTTATAAATTATTACCGACTTATGGTGAATTAAATGTGTTCACTGCAGAAAACAGCCTATTTTCCAAGAAAAACAATAGCAATTAAAAAAAGAATTTATTGACCAAATCAGTGAATTTGCGGAGTCGTGAATGCTGAATGCTGATCCGCTGTAATTGCTGTGACACAGAGAAGGGTTAAGGTTAAATAAACAATTTTTCAGACATGTTTATTGTGCAACTGTAATGCCACCTTGTTATGCATGTTCAAAATAAACTAAGCCATTTCCATACACCATTTATTATTATGAATATCATGTTGTGGCTACTGAAATGTCCACCTCTATCTTTAGCTGTTTAGTTATTTTGTGAAGTTACTGTTCATCCTCACATGTTCTACTTAACATAAAAAGGTGTAATAAGCAAAGTCACACCTCAAACTTGCAAGCGGGATTTCTCCTTTTGTGTTAAGGCTTTTCTTGGTTAAGCAAAATCTGATTGTGATTTGCAAATACAAGATTTTTCCATTGTTGACCCTTCATGGCAAACAAAACTATGGGAAAGAAAAAGGGCAAACAGAAAGGGAGAAAACCTTTGCGCATGAACAAATCTTACTTGTTCTTTCAGTGTGAAACACTCACTTTTCTGGCCTGACTCACCTTATACCATTCTCAGGTTCAGCCTATCAGCACCTTTTTGTGCGGCGCTCCTGTTACGCCACCCCACCCTTGGGAAGATGGCATTATACTGTATTTGGACTGGTAACAGAGCTCCCTCTATCTCTCTGAGACATGCTACTGACCTGTAATTAAGTCTCATTGTTGCTTTTCAGAGGAAACTCCTCACTAAAGCATACAGAGGGCAGTGTGGGTGTGTGCATTCCCAACAGTTCAGACGCTGCTGTGACTAACGCTCCAGCGCTCATGCTTGGGTTTATCAAAATGGGCCACATGTAGCACACGTTGCAGGGAGCTGCAAGCAGTACTGATTGGTAATGAGATACAATCCACACTGTCCATCTTTCTTTAGTGAGGCTTTCTTCTGTGTATTCACTGCTAGTTCTCCACCTCCTCCTAGCGTGCCCCCACCACTACCGCCACCATTCAACCCCATTGATCATGCATGCAGAAATTTAACACATCCCTCCATTCCTGTCCAAATAGCCCTTGTCCCACTTCCAGAGCTTCATCTGCTGTGAAGGGCAGGCACGTTAGCACCTTCATAAAATAAATGATCTGCTTGCACTTCCTAAACTATAAACTTTATGGCTGAGAAGTTGAACACACGCAGTATAGATCTCCATTCACTCTTCAATACAGTGGAACACGTTCATGTCAACAACCCGTCGACCAACTCATCAAGTGCCCTTCTACCGTGTTCTTTTTACAATAAAGTCCCCGCTTTAGTCGACGTCGACATACATGGTCGACCGCTTTTGTCAACATAAAATTTGACTGCCAAAGGGGTCATTTCTATGAAAAATAGGTCAGTTTATGTTGACGTGTGTTATGGTATTGTCAACTTCGTCATTATTGCTAAGCAGCGTGAAATGACAATAGCAACCTGACAACTATCTAGTTACACAGCATTCAAACGTGCACACAGTGACTTCCTGTTTAGTGCTAAAGTAAGCTTCAACATAAAAGCATGGCGGTATTAACCTGTTGGAGCCTGGATAACCAAATGCACCCATTTGTTCTTTTTTTAAGATTATTAGCCACCAGAAGAAAGATATTTGTATGTATGAAAGCCTTATTGTTATCGTAGTCAAGTCATACAATGACAATGACATACAACACTAGTCAGTAGTCAGTAATGTTACACTGATGAGACATGACATTCGATTACATTACCTTCACACTGCATGGACTCAGCCATGGCATCTCGACATAATAGAGTGAAAAAATGTTCTCAAATTTGGTGTGGAAGTGGTAAGGTTTTGGCTTTTTACTTTGTCCTTCTTCCCCATTCCGTTTAAAAACCTTTATTAAGTTTAGAATAAATAAATTGGAGGCTAACTAATTAGCTCGGTACCATGCTATTTTTAAAGCGGCGGTCGTCTCTTGTGTCCCTGCAGTGATCCTGTAGCTTGCACCTACTGTTTACTGTTGAGCAATGTGGTGTAAACAAAGAATAATAGGAGAGTAAAGGTGGCGATGGGGTGTTATTTCATGTTTACAGGGCTCTACTAATGGTACAAATTGTATGTAGAAAGTCTCTAATTGTAGTTTTCTATACTCTCACTACGAAAATATTCAATTTATTAATATTGAATCTTTTCGCGGAAATTCACTTATCGCGATTAACCGCGATATGCAAACTGTACTCCAGCACTTTTTGTGGAGATGCATGCACCTTACACCAAACACTATAGTCAAAGCCAGCATTGTCTTTGTGTGAATTACTGTACTTAGGCCACTGATTGGTCTTAACAGTGGTTACCAGGTCACATGTTGAAGCAGCGTTGAGAAGATTAGCTGGAGCTGGCTTTGGCATTAATTGCATACTTAAAACCCAACGGTGAATGAGCACAGCACACAAGCCTCCTGTTAGAGCACACTGCCTCAGCAGGTTGGCAGTATGGAGGAGTATTAAAACTTGAGGCTAACTAAAACCTTTAAAATACTGATTTGCCAGAAGGATTGGAGCTCTTTTAGTGAAGTTTCACGCACATCTATGAAGCCATTACTTTATAAAAGTGCCAACCACCCTAAAAAATCAACTATGATTGTTAAACACATATTGAGGCTTTTTTTTTTAAAACAAGAATTTAGTAAAGCTGTTCGAAATCAACAAGGATGTGAGTAGACGTTATTGCATTGTTCTTTCACAATGAAGGCTGGTCTCCTTGGAAACTTCCTTCCTCCCTTTTGTCCTCAGTCGTGGTGATGTTGTTTATTGATAGAAATTCTCATGTTGTTTGCTATTAACAATTCACGTATATAAAAAATAGTTTAAATTATTACTTCTATGTTGGCTATAACTTTGACTTTCTTTTACACGTTGTATTTTATGTGACACAACTGCATTGTGGTTTTCAAATATGACCCTGTCTCTTTTGAATGAATGAAAAGAGGGCAGACACCTGCCATATGTAATAAAATGCAGTTAAAAAGCTGTGTCAAACGTTTATACCCATCTTCTATGCCGCTTATCCTCACTGGGGTCGCAGGTAGGCTGAACCTATCCAAGCTGACTTCGGGCGAGAGGCGGGGTACACCCTGGACTGGTCGCTAGCCAATCGCAGGGCACATATAGACAAACAACCATTCACACTCACATTCATACCTATGGACAGTTTTGAGTTGCCAATTAACCTAACAAGCATGTTTTTGGAATGTGGGAGGAAACCGGAGTACCTGGAGAAAACCCACACACACACAGGGAGAACATGGAAACGCCACACAGAAATGCCTAACGGAGATTCGAACCGAGATCTTCCCGATATCCTGATCTCCACACTGTGAGGCCACAAGTGCTAACCATCAGGTCACTGGTATCTGTGTTAGCACATATTTATAAATTCTTATCGCCTTTGGGTGAATGTGAAATAAACTTTAACCAAAGTTTGCGAGGCTGTGAAAATGTACAGAGAGCCGCTGTGTATTCATTGTGTTAGCCATGGAAAAGGGGTAGGATAAAATAAGCTCTGCTTCTCTCTACCCTTTTTCTGAAGTGTGGCATCGTGCAAGTGTGAATGTGGTGTTCTTCAATGGAATTTTGCAGAATATGTTTGAACTAAACTATAGTAGAGTTTTGAGGGTTACTTTCAAAGACCCACCCGTGAATGGCGAAAATGTAAGAACCCATAAAAAGGCCTAAAATGCCTATTTTTGATACTCAAAACCGTTGGTTCTCAACTAGTTTGGCTGAAGGACCCACCATCACTCCTCAGTGACAAGTGGCGGCCCAAATTGTGGAAATATTTCAACTAAAACTTCTTAAACAGCTTATATTTGAAGGGCCTGTTTGCAGCAATTTTGCAGAGGGCGCTTACTTTCTAATATGTTGCAAGCATTCCTGCTCAGGAACAATTAGGAATGGGTACGGATATTTTTATAGGCACCAACCAAATTTCACTGGTACTACCGAGCACCGAATCAAGTAAAATCAAAAGGTACCATGTTTCGGTAGCAAAACGGCAGTCTTGTGGAGTGTCATGGTGCCGCTCCTAACAACATTAAATTCAAAAGACACAAAGACGAAGCCAGAGGGACGGGGAAATGTTTACATCATCAAGGAGACAAATTAAAGCTACAGAGGGTGAACTAAGACATATTTGAAGTAAATGGCTACTATAAAACCTACCGTGGTATGACGCCTGGATGCATCCCGGTGTGTAGAAACGACCAAACAGCCATATTTTACCATTACCTTTAAGAAAAGTACAATGAAAAAATATAAAAAAAACATGACAATATATTGCAATCTACAAATTTAATTTCTACTACGTTACACTCGTCTGCATTCTGCGTGTATGCTGGCATCCCCGCCTCCACGCATCGAGACAAAGAGACTACATGACTGAGAAAAGGGCCCGCTCCACTCATGCTGTTGTTCTATGGAACAAACACAGCAATGCACAGAGTGACCCCTCTGCCTGCCTGTTTGGAGACGAGGAAAACTCGCATGTGCATATATCGAGGTCCACAAAATTATCAAGTTAATTAATTGTGTGATTAAATAATTAATTTATTATTGTCCTAGGCCTAGTGCCCACGAGACATTTTTTCTCTGAACGAGAAAGCTTGTCACATTGTAATCTCGTGAGATCTTGTGACACCCCTAGTAAAAAGCTTTTAAAGTATGTGAGAAAGAACATTCACAGCTAACATTTTTATTGAGTAAAGTAAGCTTGTAATGTCCATATACAACAATTTAAATCCCATTGACATTTAATCCAACAATTACAAATAATTCACTACATAGCAGAGAGTTAGTGAACTTAATCTATGCCAATGGCGATTTTTTTCTATTTCTCTGATGAGCACAACCACATGAACCAAAGCAGATGTCATTTAAACACACGTGAAACCTTACCAACAACATGGAAGAGCTGTAGAAAGTTAGAGTAGCCGTTAGACCGACGGCTTCTGCAAGGAAAGCTTGTAGCTTCGTCGTCTTCTACACGCACAGCGAGTCAATGACCACAATCGCCCCCTAGCGTTCATAGTAGTGTGGTGAGGTTTGCCTCACTTTCATTTGGCGTTTGTAATGCAGTACAGTGTTCCGTTGCTGTATTGCGGTTCACCTGTCGCGGATTCGCTGTTTCGCAGATTTTTTTAAGTGCAATTTTGCAGATATATTTTTTTAACAGTGTATGAACACGCCTTGTGGTTTATTACAGCGATCTATCCGTGCTCTGTTGTATGTGTCTGTTATTGTATTTACTACTGCTACAAGTAGAGGGTGTTGTGTACTCGTGTGAGGAGGAGGATGATGGCAGGAGAAATATGTTTGAAAAAGGATACTAAAACGTTACAGCCGAACAGCGCCAGGACGAGGCACGATCAGAGGAGTGAATACACGTCACGTAATAATTTCTTGTGTCCAACCTAGTAGATTGGTCATTAAAATTCAAACGAAATTTTTACTTTGAGAGTCTTTAAACAAGAGAGAATTATGAGGAAATGTTAATGCCTGTCTGAGAAAAGTGTATAAAGTGTATTCCGAGGGGTTTTACAGCCTTAAAACATATATAATAATTGTAAACGCAGATTGTAGTAATTGTAGTTGCAGTTTTTGCTTATTGCGTGCTATTTTGGGAACCTATCCCCCGTGTTAAAAACAAGAGAACGCTGTACTTCAATTTGTAAAATATTATGTCTATTTATTTTTTCTCCATCCTCTTTTTCTCGTTTCTTTTAAACTTACTCCATTGACTCCCATTACACAATTTTTCCAGTTGGCAAGGGATTGGTAATGGTAATGGTTCATTTCATCCTGAACATGCACACGAGTCACACTGGAGCACATCACGTAGTACAATTCACAATTTTGCATGTCCTCTAAACCCAAAATATGCCTCTCACACTTATTATAAGCATGTTTTAAATTCAGTTTTATACATTGAGGAATAATTACAGGCATACAGTACACAGTATTGTTCTTACAAAACTTGAAGTTACACAACATCACGTCTTGTTAACGTATCTTCCTGCTGGAAAATGTTGAGTGAAAAGGCTGGGATTCATAGCTGCAAGCACTCTTTTTTCCTTTGTCGAAAGCGCCATCAAACCACTTTCTGTGTAAGTTATCATAAAAAAAATTAAAACAGAAAAAATACACAAATATGCGGGGGAGCGAATGCCGAACTGCAAATAGATCCACTGTCAACTATTACCCTTCATCGTAAAGTAAATCAAGTTCATTTTGCATCTTTAAGTCCTCTGTTGCTAAAAAGGTCTTCATACATCACAACAATCAAGATACAAGTCACTTATCATATAAGTGTAGCAGCTTAAACATGCTCTTATATTGAAGGTTTGCACCGGAAGTTGCGCTCTCACTGACAGACGCTTTATGCGCTGTCCCTTGGTGGTGGGATGGAGGGAAGACAGCAGTGTGGACGGAGTGACGGAGGAGGAGGTGGAGTCTGTCCCAGCTCGCATCTGGCCCGCTCCCCTCTGTGACACCCCAGGCCAAACCCACCCTGAGCCTCTCACTCACTGTCCGCCTGTTCACAGAGCAGCACACACACACACACACACACGCAGGGCCAGGACACGGAATGGATACGGAAGGGAGCCAGAGCAGCTTGTCCACTACGGACTCCCCTCACGACCCCTGGTAAGTCAGAAACTTTTTCCTCTCCCAGTTTGAGGAACAAGCCTGGCATTCTTTGCCTCCTCCACACTGGGAGCCTTCATGTCACTGATCATACACCTCCAGTTTCATCAACAACTTTGTTTGTTTGTGCTATGTGAGCACACACAAATGTTCAACTTACTGGGCCCTGCAATTATGAATATTCTCTTTCTTTTCACAGCAAAATGTTCATAGGTGGACTCAGCTGGCAAACAACACAAGGTATAGCATTTTAGAATGAATGCTCCCATTCAGAAAAAAGTATGATTTTGTTCTGACAGTTTAAAGAGGAGTGACAATGATTTTCTTCCACGTTGTAATGAGATGAAAAGTGACTGGAGCCACTTTTAATACTTTTGTTTGCCAGACAAATACAATCCCGTCTTCGATTTCCTTCAAGTCTTCAGCTCTATTCTCCCCTAACGTGTCCCCTGCTTTGCGTCCTAGAGGGTCTGAAGGAGTACTTTTGCAAGTACGGCGAAGTGAAGGAGTGTATGGTGATGCGAGATCCGGTTACTAAGCGCTCGAGGTGAGCTTGAAAGTTTATCTGTCCTCCGTGATTCCTCCCTGCTCATAACATATCATTGCGTGTCAACATAGTTTTCGCTGTCATTAATACCTTCTCCCCCTCCTGATGTCCACAGAGGCTTCGGATTTGTCACCTTTGTGGATCAGGCCGGTGTGGATAAAGTTTTGGCCCAAACCCGGCATGAGTTGGACTCCAAAACAGTGAGTTCTCTGTTTCTGCTTCCAACCACTGGCTAATCTCATTGCACGGTGTATGATTAGTGTGTTTTCTAATAATCTGCTGGAATGGTTGACACATTTTTGTTGATGTTCTCAAACCATCTCTCAGATTTGGGTGCTTTGCATGATAAAGTGACAGCGGAGACACTCTTTGCTTTCAGACATTCAAGAAAATGTCAGCCACAGTCAAATTCCATAGAAACAAGGATGACTTCCCTCCTAGTCAAGCTTGGATTTGCCTTCTCGGAAGAGGCAACCAAACTTTTTTTTTCGCCTGCCTTTTCTTCTCTGTCCCAAGGGGTGGAAATGACCTTCAGAATAAAAATTTCCCAGCAGACTGGGTGAATGCAACCTGAGACCATCGAGGTGTCACGGCAGCACCAAATAAACTCCTTGTAGAACTTTCAGAGTGATAAAGTAACACGTCGGTGTACGTCCACCTGTACAAATGCCAACTTGGGATGTTTTAATCGAGCATGTGTGCGTCAGTGATGAATGCGGGCCAGTCCGGGAACAATGTGGCCCCGCTGGTCGTCATAGGGACCGATGCCCCCGCCTCCCTCGTCAGTGGGAGTGGTGATGGCGGCGGGTTAGTCGCTGTGTTGAAATAAGGAAAGCGTACTTTCTTTCTTTCCCCCCGCTTTTGTGCACTGAGGGATGCACTTTCTCAAGTGCCTGCAAGATACTTGAGGTGGCAAAGAAGAAAGTTAAAGTGGTACCGGAATCGTAAAGAATACACAAGTGGAATTCGATTGAAATGAATGATAATATGTAACAGGATGTTTTTGACAAGCAGACAATTCTTTATTGCAGTGTTTCCCAACCTTTGTTGAGCCAACGTACATATTTTACATTACAAAACTGCGACACACCACCAAACAAAAATGTCACAAAAAGTATAATACAGTGGATATTCGGCATTCGTGACCCTGCAAATGTGGATTTTTAGTCGGAAAAAAAAAAAGTTTTCCATTTTTTTCTCTGAAAATAGGCAGCTTTTTCTGCAGAAAACATGTCTCATTCACCCTAAATCGCTAATAAGTTATAGTAAAGCATCAATTAAAAAAGCATCAAGTAACAACATGGAATTGCAACAGGCAAGCAGTATAGATTATGTAGACGCAGTTTGGCCTTATTTGTTATCATCATTATATTTGTCCAAACAAATGTACTTTTAGTTGTACCAGGCATTAAAATGGATCAATAAACTGAAGAAACAAGGGTGGTCTAATAATTTTTTTTTATGTTTAAAATATGTTTTAAAATGAATAAGTTTGTGAGGCATTTACTTTGTTCACTTCCTTTGTGGCGAGCGAACAATAGCAATTGAAGAGAGGCGGAGAGGGTTCTGGAGCTGAATCTTGCAATATTGAAAATGTTGATCCAAAATCAGAGGAGAACGTCAACGTCAAGCTACCAGGAGGGGGGAGGGAGGGGGAGGAGTGAGATGGCATAGCATACGGTGGCGCCTCGATGCAACAGCATAATCCAGAGTGTCAAAAATAGACATATTTAGGGGCGTCTCAATTACTCGGGTTTATTTGCTGTTGGCGGGTGGTCTTCGTCCGTAACCCCCACGAATAGCTGGGATTTGCTGTATACTGAAATATTAATTAGGTTAATTATGTACATTCTGCCATCTAATGGAAGAGCATTTAATTGTTCTGCCTGTCACGATACGTCGCCACCATAGATGGATGAACAAAGGTACATTATTTGTCGTAAATAAATAATACATGTTGGACCTATTAGGTGATGACTTACAGTATGTTCTGTGAGAAATCATCAGGTGTGCCACAGCACAGTGGTTGGGAATCACTGCTGGTTGTCCCATCAGCTCTATCGTGTCACTTGCAGGCATTAGGCCTATGACACTTTGTGCCATCATGCTTGGACGGCACTAAATCGCCATGGGGTTTGTTTCCATAGTGACCCCCCTTCCTCGCTTCTCCGCAGTTGAAGAATGGTTCTGTCACAAAAGAAAAACCAGCAGATAACAGTGCACATCAATTACAATTATTTCTTGGATACCACAAGACAGCATAAACAGTTGAGTAGAGTGAAGGTCATTGAGTCTTGTCGCCTCACAATAAGCACACAGAGCATTGACGACAAGTTTTTCTTCCTGTCGGAAGGGTGCACATGTAGGGAGGGAGTGTGAGGACTTTTTGGAGATCCTACCTCAACCCCCTCCCTCATTCATACAGGTTATCCTGTTAGAGAGAGGAAGAGAAAAGCTTTTCCAGTGGCAACGCAAAGAATGTGCCATGCTGTGACCGGCTGAATTGCTGCCGGAATGAGCGGACCTTTGCACAGCAGTGAGGCTGCAGAGTAAAGACACAATTTATTGCCACTCCCAGCGTCGGGGGCACAGATAGTAGCAAGTGTATCACTGAGATTGTGTAACTGCTACCCTTTGAGTTACCTCTTTACTTTCCTGCCATCTGTAAAACTGCGTTAGCAACTACGCATTTGTTCAGCAAAGTTTCCAGCCACGGGGCTCATTAACTATTTGAGTACCGGTGTGGAAAGACGACAATGGGGACGAGCAGGATCACCCCGTCTGTGATTAGTGTGGCTCTCCTGCCTAATAGGATTGTAGTCAACAGGCTTGTCCTCCAGAGAGCTGTCCAGTCAAGTGTGTTCCTGTCTATAGCTGGGATGTACAGGGTGGTAGAAAAGAAACACCCAATTTTAAAATGCTTCTAATTAGAGAGGCTCGATATTGGCTTCCTTACCGATACCGATATACTGTAGGCAGGAGCTCTTCCCTCAAACTAATGTCAGGTCACATTTCATGGAAAGAATTTTACTGTGATGCCACTGGATGCATTTCACACATAAACTCTGTGCAAAGTAAAACCAATGTTGCAATATGCAGTACAAGTTAGAGAAAGTGCCAAATGAATTTTAAACCAGGGGTGTGCAAACTGTAGCTCGGCGGTCATTTGTGGGCCTTGGCTGTTTATTTTTATTGGCCCGCTCCACTTTCTAAAAATATAATTTAATTAGAAAACAAAAAAAAAAAAAACTCAACAACAGCAGCAAACATGGTAAAATCAGCAGTTTGGTTTGGTTTGGTTTGGTTTAGTTTATTTGAACATGAAGGTTACAATGGAATACATCTCGTGAATCATTTTTTGACAGTTCCACATGTCCAAAAGGAGTAGGAAGAAGCAAAGCTTATTTAATCCTACCCCCCATCCATTCTACATCTAGTACAGTACATGTAGTTCACTTCCTGGATTCCATGTCATGTTTTCAGTGATAGTCAGGATAACACATAATAGATAACGGTGAAATAACCGTCCCCCCAAAAAAAGAGAGAACATTCATAATAATGATAATATGATGACAATACTAAATAAATAAATAAATAAATAAGAACAAAGCTTTTTTTTTTTTTTTTTTTTTTAAACACAACAAAGAAAATTATTTAAAAAAAAATAAATAAATAAATAGAAATAAATAAATAACAAATAAAATTTAATTAAATAAATAAAAAATAAAATAAAATAAAATAAAAAATAAAAAAATAAATAAATAAAATAAAATAACAAACCTGACAGAACAATCAGGACTCTTCTGCCTTGTATTTGGCAAACATCAACTGCTTGTATTGTTTTTTGAATTTGCTCATCTCTGTACATTGTTTGAGTTCTTTACTCAATCCGTTCCATAATTTAATTCCACACACGGAAATGCTATGGGTTTTCAGCGTTGTTCTCGCATATAAATGTTTTAGGTTTAATTTTCCTCTAAGATCATATTTCTCCTCTCTGATTGAGAAATACTTGATTAGATTTTTGGGTAACGAGTTATTATTAACTTTATACATTATTCTAGCGGTTTGAAAGTGTACTAAATCTGCGAATTTTAATATCTGTGATTTTAAAAATAAAGGGTTTGTATGTTCTCTATACTTGGCATTATGAATTATCCTCACAGATCTTTTTTGCAGTACAGTGAGTGAGTGAAGATTACTTTTGTAGTTATTTCCCCATATAATTCCAAGTAATTCCAAGAATGGATATAAATGAATATTAAGAAAAAAGTTGTAATCCAATGAAAAAAAGTCATCATTTTATGAGGATAACGTCATAATATTATGAGGAAAAGCATCATTTTTAGTAGCATAAAGATGAAATTTTAAAGAAAAACTTTTTTTTTAAGTCACAATATGAAAAACAAACCAAACAACAAATAAGGATTTTTTTTTTTTTTGGAAAAGTAGGTTGATGAAAAAGTTATATTAAATAAAGTCAAAATATTAAGAGAAAAAGTTGTATTCTAACAAGAAAAAAGTCACAATTTCACAAGGGTAAACTCTTAATATGAGAAAAATAATGTAATTTTAGGAGAATAGGGTTGGAATATGAAAAAAATATATACAGTATATATTATTTTTTAAAGTAGTAATATTATGAGAAACAAATAAAACCAAATGAAGTGGTCAAATTTGGAAAAAATTCTAATAATATGGTCCTACAGTCATAATATTACGAGAAGAACATTTCCAAAGATTATTGTAGAACAGGGGTGTCAAACTAATTTTCTTTGTGGGCCACATCGCAGTTATGGTTGCCCTCAGAGAGCCACCTGTAACTGTGCAAGCATATAAATGTATACTGTAATCGCCTCATGATATTATGACACATTTGATTATTTTGTCACATTATTTATTTACTAACATTCACTGAAATCAAGTCAGTGCCAAGCAAAAATTTGAGTATACAACTATTGTATAATTTGTTTCAAATGGGGTTTGATAACACTAAAAGTGCATGCAGTGCAATTTTTTGGCCAAAACAACAAATACATCTAGCAGGAAGGAGTATTTTATTTTTTTAAATAAATAATAATGAAAAATAATAAAAAATAATATATATATTTTTAAATCCATCCATCCATTTCCTAGACCACTTGTCCTCAGTAGGGTCACGGGTATGCTGAAGCTTATCCCAGCTGTCATTCGGGTGAGAGGCGGGGTACACCCTGGTCTGGTCGAAATGAAATCATTGTGAAAATAACTTTTTTAAAAGTGTCTTTTCGACATGCATTATTTCCAGGCTTCACGGGCCACATTAAAGGATATGGCGGGCCGAATCTGACCCCCGGGCCTTGAGTTTGACACCTGTTTTTTAGGAAAAAGTTTAAATATTTGGAAACTTAAAAGAAAAATAGCAACTGCATGCTAAAAATAAGTTTTTTCACCTATATCACAAAGCCGAGAGGAGTTTTTTAATGGAATATTTATATAACTTCTTAGCATATCTACATGTGTTAGTTTACAAAATATCAAAGTTGCCCTTGCATCCTTTCAATTTTCAGTATGTGGCCCTCGGTGGAAAAAGTCATAAAAATAATCATGACCAATAGTCAACTAAAGTATGTTCTTCTACAATCCACAAGTAAGACAGGTTCGTTTAAATGAATTCACAAATAAGAATCAAATGTAATAATGCTGGCAACTATGCAATTCGGAAACTTGCACATTTCTATGTGGCACAAACATCTGTATAAAGAATAAAATTAAGTGCAAAGCATGAAACTCTGGACTAATACAAGCAGTCAAACTGGGCTCATTCAGCACATCATGCATGAACGCAGCACGAAGGAAACACATTAGATCAGAAGTATTAAAGGAAGACACCTTACTCCCCCCTCGTGTAACCAGCACTTTCATTACAAATTGCATATTTACAATCCAAAGGTGAAAGTAGGAAAAAATTCCAATTAATTCCATTTATTGGTGGAAAAGCTGATCCCGATATGAACCAATATCAAATTTTTATACCAATATCCCTATTTATAATTTATTTATTAAATACAATGGTGCCTCGGTCAACGTCCGCCTTGGTTAGCGTGTTTTTTGGTTAACATCCAAAAGTTTTGCTAAAAGTCTGTCTTGGCTTGTGTTCTCCTGCTTGTTCAGCGTCTAACATACGGTCCATCTTGGCTTACGCGGCGAAGACGAAATCGCTTGATTGTGATCGCGCAATGCATTGTGGGCCGCGGATTCCATTTTAGAGCAACTGAGTTTGTTTATATCAGATTTGCTGAGCTAGAGAGAGATACATGATGCAAAATAATACATGGAACGCACAAAAGAGAAAAGCGATGAAGCGTACTGAGACAAGGGTGCAAGACCTCAGAATAAAAGAAGACCGTCGTCATTTCAGAGGTATTTCAGAAGCTCAAAGGTGGCTCCATCATCGGCTGCCGTGCACACACACACACATACATGCATATACATCTCTGGTTCCCCACGTAACAGTCAACCTGGAGGAGCACCGAGGGTGACACTCGGTGTTTGTGCCTGTCTCATTTTACATCCATAACACTCATCTCTGGTTCCAACAACAAAACATAAGCATTCAACTTACCGTAGCATGTTTGTGGCAGAGAGTCAAACAAAATGTAGCACACGTGTCCTCGCCGACCCACTTCTGCGACGTTTAAAAAAAAAAAAATTCTATATTAAACGGCAAGGTACATGTTTAATGAGTGTAGAACATTGATATTTAATTTGATATATTTTTTACATTTTTGCAAATTGTGGTTGCAGCAGAATAATGTGTTTCTTTTGTGTTATTTTGTTAATTGATGGTTTTTTGATGTGTTTTTTCCAAAAAAACTAGGTAATAGTGATGTTAAATGTTCAATTGTTCATTTGTCATTTGGAATTATTTTTGCATCATTTTCTGCATGTAAAACTATAATTATTGTCTATAAAATGTCTTTTGTGTTTTGGGGTGATTCATTGGATTTACATTATTTTCGATGAGAAAATTTGCTTTGGTTAGTGGCTGTTTTGGTTTGAGTCGGACCTTCTGGAACGTTTTAATGACCTTAACCAAGACAACACTGTACAAGACATGGATATGATAGGAAAGCATTTAGCATAACATTTGATTTAAAATTTGATACGAGCATCAGAATCCACCAGGAAAGGCGTGTGGGATGGAAGACATAACTTCTCGTATTCACACTTATTCCAAAGTCTTTGGTTTGGTACTGTAGACTTGCTCCTTTAATCAACCCCAAAGAACAAAGCCTCAGGGCGTTAAGTTGGGAATCCTGGCTGGCCATCCATCTCCTGGGGAAGTGGGCATTCATCCATTCACAAATGTGGAGGGGCGCCATCTTGCATGAAAATCAAATTGTCAGCATTCTCCCAAGCCCTGATAACTGCCATTAAAGGTGATTATTATTAAAATACAAAAAAATATGTGTATTTTATAATAGGGCGTTACTTTCCAATCACCCTGTACTGTAGATGGCAAAAGGGCTGCTGTGATTTCCTCAACCTCTCTTGCACACTACATGCACCTCTGTTGCGTTTTTGCATGCACAAAGCTTTCTGCATGCCCGCACTATTCGGCATGAAATTGATCTGTTTTCCACTTTAAAAAAAAATGTTGCATCCATCTCTCGACACTTTTCCTCCACCACACAAGTCATTAATACAGTCATTGTTTAATGTCCACTATTTCCTTCCCGCTCATGTGCTGTGTGCTGCCCTGTTTGATTTTGTTTGCTTGTGTGTGTCTGTTTGTTTTTGAATGTGCACAGGAGTGTTGGCCAACAGGAGGGTTGGTGACCAGAGGTGACTATCAGTGTAGTGTAGCCACTATAGAAACTAAACAGTAGACACTGCATCTGATCCTCCAGTCTTAGCCTCTACTGTAGTCTTCTCACTCTTTAGACGAGAAATAAACAAACACACCAAAAAAAACCTGTGGCGATCTGGAGTCGTGTTCTAGTAGAAACACACGCTGTCGTCTTCATTCCGGTAAACGCATGTGATTTACCATAGAGGCCCTAGAGCTCAACTGTACTGTAGTTTAACTTTACCCTGTCATGGCTGCAAACTAATCTTAGCGTCTGTTAGTGTAACGGCAGCACAGTGTGGTAGTCTAGTTGATCTCTACCTCTATTAGATCAGTAAATGCCAATTACAGCCTGCCTATACTTGCATTCTCATGGCGTGGTGTGGTGCTCTCTCTCTAACCTTGGTACAATTTAACGGGCTCAGTCACCTGACGCATCAATTAGCAATTTTTTTGTGGTTCTAAGATCTGACAAAGTTAATCCTGAACCTTAAACATCAGGAAGTCCAGAACAGAGAACCGCACAGGGCCCCATAGATGATCTTAATGGGACACCTTGTTTTCGTCACAAGCTGAAACAAACTAACACAAACAAACAAAATGTGGTGGATCTTCTGTCGCTGTGATGTGATTGACAGCTCCCTCTCCCTCTGTCCTGTCTTCCTCAACCTGGCCCCGCCTCTCGCTCTCTGTCTGACACACTTCCCCCGACTCCTCTCAGGCTCTCCTCACAGGGGTGAGGTGTGTTTGTGATTGTGGTACCCGTGTGAGATTCCAGCAGATCACATGTCACAGGGTGGTGACGAGAGCAGGCATTCCACCTGAGCGCGGCAATACACACACACACACGCAGACACACACGTGCGCGCATAGGAATAAAAACTCAATCAAATTGTATTACCCTTTCTAATTATTGTATCCTGACTTAAAGTAGTTAAGCGTCACTTGTCATTGTTTTCTGTATCTAAATAACCCAAATTGTAAAATTCACCCAATATAGTGGAGTCCGTTTAAGTCCACCCCCCGTTTATGTCGGCAACCCGTCTCAGTTGACCAACGCGTCACGTTCCTGTCCACTCTGTTTTTATTATTGCTAAAAGGTGCCCACTTAATCTGACGTCGACATACATGGTAATGCGCTTTTTTTGACAAAATTTGAGATCCAAAGGGGCCATTTCGTTGAAAAATCTGAATGTTTATGTCGACATGTGTTGTAGTACTGTTAACTTCATCATTACCGCTTGTGTTGTTTTTGCAAAGTTTCATTTGTGGTTATGTCAAAATCAATAAAAACAAACTGCAACGGGAAAGGAACTGCCACTTACCTTCAAAGCCTGGGCATAGGACCAAAGGTGCTTTTTACTTTGGCGGTAGACTTCTCAGCTGTTATTTCATCCGCCTTTCCTCAGCTAAATGCACCCATTTGCACAAATGGAGGAAAACGATGTCTACAAACTCGAGTGCCGGAGGTTCAAAAATCCTTTATTATCGCCCATTCTCCTTATGTCTGTGGCCAAAGTCACAAGTAAATGTGCAAGCAATGGCTATTTTCGATTATGTCGACAAGCGCTTATGTCGACAACCGCTCACGTCGACGCGAGTCAGATAATCCCAGGGTTGCTGACCTCAGCGGGTTCCACGGTACTTCTTTTTCGTCGCTTAAGTGCTACCTTGTCAGTCAGGGAGCTGCCCCGGATGGTGTGATATGGAACACAATTAAAACTCAAAAACTGTATATTGCAAAAAAAAAGGCCTTCTAGTTCTTGGTTAATCTCGTTGGTTAAAAGTTAGATGTGTGCATCATTATCCTGTGTGTCTGTGAAATTAGCTCTGCGATTGTAAGTCTGTCGTTGATGTTTTTGGGACTGTCCCACATTGACAATCAGTGAGATCACAATGAAGCAGAAACTTGTAACAAAACAGAAAGGATGTTCGCTTTAGAAATTCATTTTTGGCACAGGTTAGACATTTTTTTTCAAGGTTTTTTTTTTAGAGGAATCTTGCATTGAAAGATATAAAACATATGTAAAGTTTTTATTTTATTTTGTAAAAAAAAGGCTAATAAGTGTTTTAAGACAAAGCTTTGTTTTATTATTAGTTATTAGTATGCACATTTCAAATTCTTCTCTTGAAATTTTACCACTTTGCTCTATTTTTCCCATTTTTTATGTTATTTTTGGTTTCATTCGATTTCTTCACTGTCAATATAAAACAAGTCAGAGGTCGCAAATGGCCCCCGGGCCGCAGTTTGGACACCAACTCTCTGTTTTCTCTGTTTATTTCATACCTTCAAAGTTTTATATGTAATTAAGTTCATTATTCATTAGTTTACAATTTAAGTTATATTATCGTGGGTACATCACTGAAAAAAGGATGAGAACCTTTACTCTAAGATAACATGACTGGGACTGTTTGTGTCTTGGAGCGACAAGCAGAATGAATTATAGCCTTACTATCAATTAAATCGGATCAATACCCATCACCAAAGCTCCAACCAGGTCGGCTTATCTTAGCGTAAAATGGCTAGGGAAAGAGCTCACATGACTTTGTTCACAAATTAACATACAACATCGATATAAAAAATTTAGCTGTCAAATAATTACATTTTTTAAACAAAAGTGTTCAAATTAATCAATTAATTAATGAATTAACCATGATTAATCACTATATGCACCTATATATGAAATATGCCCTTTTTTACTGTATTTTATGAACAAAAAGATAAAATTTTATATATTTGTATGTATTAACAGTTCTCAATGAACATAACATTTAAATCATGCCAAAAGATAGCAGACATGTCTGAAATGTACCAAACACTAGTCTCCTTAATAGTAGCAGAGCCATGAGGAGGTGCGTTCAAAGACACCACGTAATTTTTTTAAGCCAAATTCACTGTTTTGATTGCAGATGTATATTATGGAATTTCCGAGCATACTTAAATGCAGCAAATTGTACTCCTACATTAAGAGTTACAGAGTGAGTGATAAAAATATCCACGTATTGTTTTCCTCTGTATTTCTGTTTATCTAGACCACACATACATGCATTATAAAGACGCTGTTGTGATGTTTGGATGCCCCTGAAGGCACTTCACCGTGGTCTAGTGACGATGAAGAAGTGTCACTCCTAGGAGGACTAGAGACGTGTTTGTGAGTTGGAGATGCACATAATGGTGTTGGAATTGCACTGCCCTTAATGTGTCAGGTCTGAATAAAGTTATTAAAGAGCACCAGACTCTGTGTGGGAACGCTATTGTGTCTTCATATGGCGTCATAACAGAGAAGGTTGGCTTGACATGGTGTGAATGGGTTAATTACGCAAAAAATTGTAATGTAATTAATTAAATAAATGAGTTATCACTGTTAACGCACTATTTTTGACATCCCTAATAAAAATATATTGTTAATTCATGAGAGCTGACTCAGAGAATATTATTTATGTATGACTGAGTTGAGTTAAAAGACTTACGCTTCGAGGCATGGTTGATGCATGCGCCCATACAGCCCTGCCACGCCCCCACAGGGTTGGGCATCGAGTCTCAAGCAACATTCTGATTCTCCTGGGATCGTTCAAATGTTTTTATTTTGATTCCTAGTTTTGATGCCCACTTGGCCGACCAGGAGAAATAGCCGCCAACACCAACGAAGAAACCTGTGAGCACCAGAAAGGGGCAAAGTGGCTAAAAAGTTTGACTTAACTTCATCAGTAAGAGCGGTCGGCTCAGTGTAACATTTGCAACACAATGATATCATGGAAAGGATGGTGCACGACCACCATGATTAATGTTCACACATTCATGGAGTAGAAATAACTGAGTACCTCGTCTTTGATGCGCGACGTCGAACTTCCTCTAAGCAGTCAGAATCAGGGAAGTCGAACAATAAATGACGTCTGTCTCGTGCCAATGTAACCGAGGGTTTCAGGGTGCTAGCTCATGTGGAAGTTCAGTGTAAATAAAGGATGGGCGCTACAACTACAGCTAGGCAAGTTTATTATTGGCACAGTCCATCTCTGTTAGCAACAGTCAAGGGACCTTCTCAACTCACACAACACAAGCACGCCCGGCCTTCACAATAAGAACGCTTTGGGTTATGTCCATGTGTTAACAAAATAAGGGTGCAATAAAAAAATAGCTTACAGATCCACATTGAGGCGACAAACAAAAGTAAACACCTTTTGTAAAAAATGTACTCCTGTAAAAAGAAACTTCATAACATTTGTATTCACGTTCAGTGCTTTAATATTTGTATGCTGGTTGAAAGTAGCCCCGTAAGAAATTCATAGTAAAGTTGATAAAAAGTTCATATAAAAAATTCATGGAGAAGTTCAGGCATTTCATCCAAAAAGAACTCTGTTTAGCGCCTTCATTTAAACCATTCAAACTTCTATGACCCTGCCTCTTAAAAGCATCGGAATCCAGAATCGTTAGGAACCGGAATCGAAAGGAGGAATCTGAATCGGAACTGGAATTGTTCAAATTCAAACGATGCCCAACCTTACACACAACACATCGCTAAACGGACCTTTCTGTCTTTGTACTCTCCTCCATAGATTGATCCAAAGGTGGCATTCCCCCGGAGGGCTCAACCGAAGGTGAGTCCTTATTTAATGCAAACCATGGTCTCTCCATCTGCCTTAAAGCATCCATACATACTGTACTTAACACACCAATTAATCACAATGACTCAATGTTTCACAAATTGTTATTAATAGCACCTAAAAGCCTGTATTTGTACACTCGTAGCCATTTTTGATCTGTCCAGTTCTGTCCAAACATCTCACTAGAAGTGAAGAATAGCTTCATGGGTCTACTAGCATAAGGCAATGTGCATTCATCTGAAAAAAACATACAATATTTTGAATCCTGATGAAGTTTTATGACCAGTTGGAAATCTGCAAGAATTTACATTTTGCACTGTTGGATCTTAAGTCGAGCTTCAAAATGCAGAAAGAAGAAATGGGAGTGAGACAAAAAAAAACGTTTTGGAGTAAACAATATATTGCAAACAACCATTAAACTGAAATAGGCTGTCCATCAGCTGATCAAGACCATAGCTCAAAACATTGAAACCACCCTAAAATAGAAGTGACATTTTCAAAAAAGGACTCAGTATGAGTATGCTTGTTGCCAGTGTTTCCAGGAGGCTAGCGGGAATGTTGCTCCAGGAATGTTGCTCCAGGTGGTGAATATGTCTTCATAGAGGGCATATCCTGCCTGGAACTTATGTCCATTTTTGTAAACTTCCCTTGCCATGCATCCACAAATGATCTCAATTGGATTTAGATCAGGGGAACACGCAGGATGGTCCAAAAGAGTGACATTATTCCTCTGGAAGAAGTCCTATGTCAGGCGGGCATTTTGAACTGCAGCGTTGTCCTGTTGAAAAACCCAATCATTTCCAAAGAGACAAGTGCCTTCAGTCATGAGGGATGCCCCCCGAAAAATCTCCACATAGCCAGCTGCCGTTTGACGCCCCTGCACCACCTGAAGCTCCATTAAAAAGCACCCCAGATCTTACTGCGTCCAACCTCAGCAGCAATGGCATGAGGCCTTACTTAAGCAGCTTAACAATCTGACCGTGTTGACAAAGAGAAATATTGACAGTCATGACAGTGTGAATACCTCGCAGAAATGGTCTTAAACTTTTGATCAGCTGATCAACAGACTGTTTCAGTTTAATGGTTGTTTGCAATAAGTTGCTTACCCAATTTTTTTTTTTGTCTCACTCCCATTTTTTCTTTTTGCATTTTGAAGCTCTACTTAGAGGTTCCAACAGTGCAAACTGTAAATTCTTGCAGTTTTTCAACTTGTCTTATAATTTTGATCAGGAGTATCATATATAACATGGGTGTTTAGTGTTATTTCAGTTTTTTGTTAAGTACATCATTCCACATGTGTTCATTCATAGTCATGAAAATAAAGAAAATGCATTGAATAAGAAGGTGTGTCCAAACATTTGGCCTGTACTGTATTTATTAAAAATATAAGGGAAATTATACAAGGTAGAAGCAGTAGCTCTTAAGCAGACTGTGTGACACTTTATATTATGAGTGGCTTGTAATGGAGCTCAGACATGAGAACATGTTGTCCGGTGTCATAGCTGTAAATCTGGCTGATCTCTTTGCCGACTGAGTACCAACAGAAATGCATCCAGGCAACCAAAAAGCTGTAACAATCTGCCTAATCTATTTCATGAAGTATGACCAAAAACATTGATGACATGCTGCTTGTCCTGCTGCTGTGTGACTGAGTAAATACTTTTGGAACCACCAAAGTACGTTATTATAGGTGTTAAATGCAGGATGTACCTAGGCCTGGGAAGTGTGTTCTGAATTAATTCAGCTTACATACAAAACAGATGTCCTGTAACATAGTGTGTTTGAGTTTAACATGTGATCTTGAACATAAATGGCATTGTGTTTAAGAAAATGATGCTACTGAAAACTGTACTCGTTGTACGACCAAAGTTTTTTACTATTACTGAAAAGTGCCAGTTTAAGTTGACGTTGACATACACTCCTGATCAAGACCAGATGAAAAATTGAAATAATTTACATTTTGCTCTGTTGGATCTTAACTCTTCCACTGCCAAAGACGTCTACTGACATGTTTTCAAAAAAGTAACGTTGACTGCCAAAGACGTCTTTTGATGTCTTTTGCTTTTTTTCACGGGAGCTACAGATGAAAGTCTTATTCATCTTGTGTGTGAATTTCTGACTTGTAGGCAACGTATTTCTGTCCCGGTAGGGGGCAACAGTTCTCTTTTCCTCCAACCGGCAGCGACTGATTGTCTATGAAGAAGACGGATTGTGGGTTGAGAGAGGAAAATGGCGAAACACAATAAATCAATAAATGCAATAAATCGACAAAAAATACAGGCAGCTAACACTGTCACAGAGCTTGTCTGGCGGTGGATCTGCCTTGAGTAGCGACGCGATCATGAAAGATAGAGGTGACATGGGTGATGTAGGTGACGTAGACACAAATGCAGTTGACACTGGCAGCCGAAGCAACAAGCTAGTGGTTAGCGTTGCTGAGCCATGTGGCGCAACACCGGAAGCAGCTCAGAGTCGAGTGACTGAGAGCCCGACCCTGATTCTTCTGACGAGTGGCTACCGTCTGGATGGGTCAGCAGCACGGAGTCATCCCCACATCCAACAGACCCCACCGTCACTCTGCTTGAATTTGCTTCTCTGCAGAAAAAGCTTGTTTTCTCTGTTTTTTGGTCAAAATCAGGTGTTTTTGCTGAAACTACCCTATGTTCTACCACCAATATCTAAAGACCCAAAAAAGTTAGAAATAAACCTTTTTTTCTGATGAAAGAAGAGAGTCTAAAGTTTCTTTAGATAGTTTCAATGTTTATGTAGTCCTAAAACTCAATATTCTGTGGGTCTTGAAAGTTCAGCAAAAATGCCCAAAAACTGTCAGTATGGAGCTCTCTGCTCTGAACATGGCTGGCAGTCAATGGGTTAAGGGAGTTCTAAGTACAGCTTCAAAATGCCGAAAGAAAAAATGGGAGTGAGACAATTTATTGCCAACAACCATTAAACTTAAATACGTAGGTTGTTCATCAGTTAATCAAAAGGTTAAGACCATAGCTAAAAAAAAAACTGAAACCCCCCTAATATGGAAGTAATATTTTCAAAAAAGGACTCAGTAATGCACCATTCTTGTTAATCACCTTCAAAATTGCATTGGGCATGCTTGATGCCAGTGTTTCCAGGAGTGGGAATGTTGCTACAGGTGGTGAAGATGGCTTCATGGTGGGTATCCACTGCCTGGGACTGATGTGCATTTTTGTAAATTTCTCTTGCCATCCATCTGCAAATGTTCTCAGTTGGATTTAGATCAGGGGAAAATAGAGGATGGTTCAAAAGAGTCACGTTATTCCTCTGGAAGAAGTCCTTTGTCAGGCAGGCATTGTGGACTGCAGCATTGTCCATCCATCCATCCATTTTCCTCCACTAATGCGGGCCCCGCTCGTGGGGGTAGCAGTCTCAGTAGGGATGTCCAGACTTCCCGGTCCCCGGCCACCTCTTCCAGTTCCACCGGGAGGACACCAAGGCGTTCCCAGGCCAGCTGTGAGACATAATCCCTCCAGCGTGTCCTAGGTCTGCCCCGGGGCCTTCTCCCTGCAGGGCATGCCCGGGACACCTCACCAGGGAGGCGTCTGGGAGGCATCCGGACTAGATACCTTACTAGCCACCTCAATTGGCTCCTCTCGATGTGAAGGAGCAGCGTCTCTACTCTGAGCCCCTCCCGGATGACTGAGCTCCCACCCTATCTCTTAGGGAGAGTCCAGCCACCCTACGAAGGAAACATTTCAGCCGCTTGTAACCATGATCTCGTTCTTTCGGCCACGACTTAAAGCTCATGACCATAAGTGAGGGTGTGAACATAGATCGACCAGTAAATCCATGAAAATTATGCACAGAACCGGTGATAAAGGGCAGCCTTGGCGGAGGCCAACGTTCACCAGAAACAGGCTGGACTTGCGAACCAGGTTCCTGCTCCGGTTATACAAGGACCGAATGACACATACAGTCATGGAAGTGGAGCTGGTTCAGTGTTCCGCGACCAGGACAAGAACCACATTGCACCTCCTGTAGCCAAAGTTCGACTAACGGTCGGACTGCAGCATTGTCCTGTTGAAAAACCCAGTCATTACCACACAGACAAGGGCAGTCATGAGAGATGCCCCCTGCAACATCTCCACATACCCAGCTGCTGTTTGACGCCTTGCACAACCTGAAGCTTCATTGTTCCATTGAAGGAAAAAGCACCCCAAATCATGATTGTGCCTCCTGCAGTGTGCCGTGTGGAAAACATCTCAGGTGGGATCTCCTTGTCATGCAAGTAACGTTGGAAGCCAAAAGGACCGTCAAGGTTACATTTTCTTTACAATGCTTAACAATCCAAATGCATTCAAAGACAGAAAGATTTTTTTGCCTTTGTCATCAAGAGATCATGACAGTGTGAATACCTGACAAAAAATGACACTGTAACCACATTTTTGCCTTTTGGCTTTTAAAGGCTGTGGTCTTCAACTTTTGATCAGCTTATGAACAGCCTTTCAGTTTAATGGTTGTTTGCAATAAATTGCGTACTCAATCTATTTTAGTCTCATTCCCATTTCTTCTTTTTAAATTGTGAAGCTCTACTCAGAACCTCCTTAGATCCAACAGTGCAGAATGTAAATTCTTTCAATTTTTCAACTGGTCTTAAAATTTTGATCAGGAGTGTACATGGTCAACACAAAATTTCAGACCCAAAGGGATCGTTTCTATGAAAAATTGGTCGGTTTATGTCGACATGTGTTATTAGTTAGTATTATTATCTTCATCGTTATTGCTCTATGCAACTTCTCAGCCGTCTTTCATTCCCTTTTACACAAAATGCACCCATTTAAATTTTGTCCAAATAGAGGAAACCAACAAAGTGGTGTAGATTACTAACTACTTACTACACCAGTACTAAGATACACATGACAAAAAAATACAGGTGCTTCTCAACAAATTAAAATATTGTGCAAAAGTCATTTGATTTCAGCAGTCCATTTGCTATTTAAAGCGAAAACCACTAGTTTCAAATATTCAACTTTTTGAAAATGTTTCACATTTTATGCCACTTCGCGATTCGTATTTTGTGGCTCCACTGGCTGCTGTTGCAGCCATAACCGACGCCAAACTAAAACTCCGAACCCCCAAAGTCACTTCCTGTCCGCTCACCACTCAGCTCCCCGAGGGAACACATGCTTACTCTTTTAGTCTTATTATGTCTACTATATTGGGTAATATGAGTGTGAAGGTGACGAGAGGGGTGTTAGTTCTTGTCTAGAGGTCTACAATCATGTTAAAAACTGTATTTAGAGGGCCATAAACAGGTTTTCTATGTTCTAACTACAAATATATTCCATTTATAAACAGGAAATCCTACTTCGTGGAAATTCACTTACCACAGTCGGGTCTGGAACAAATTAACCACAATATACAAAGGATTACTGTACTGAATATGGGTTTTTTATTAGCCGGGCGCTAAAGTGTTTCTCACAGAATTACAATGTATTTGTGGCTAACCACTCGTCCACCGTGCGGCTGAACTAAAATTATCTAAATTTTTTGAAATTGTTCACCCTGTGCAAAGTGAATGTATAAAATATAAGAGTTTCACTCTTTCAATTGAACTGCTAGTACTGAAATAAACTTTGAAAATATTCTAATTTATTGAGATGCACCTGAAAACCAACATGAAAACCACATGAATACACAGTAACACAACAAAATACCATTGGTACTAACAATCATTTTAGCACCATTTATCAAGAAAAATGAGCCACACACAGCCATACTTTGTTTCTATTGTGGAATTATTACTATTTTAAGTACTGAAATAACCATGGCAAATTACAAAAAATGTCTTTTCAAACTACATTAAAAATTGAAATTCCAAACCTTCTGAGAAAATGGATGACAAATTGTATATTTTTTGTATTGGAACAGTTAGTGACTCGCACCAAGAAGATCTTTGTTGGAGGCCTGTCAGTGAACACCACTATAGAAGATGTCAAGCAATACTTCGACCAGTTTGGAAAGGTGAGTAATGTTTTGCAGTGTTTTTATATGGTGAGGCACACAAAGCACACATCCTAATACTGGGCTAGTTATCACAAACAGGCTGGCGCTTAGAAGCGAGGGAGTCACTGTGAGGAGGAAGGTGAGAGGGTAACTAACGAGGCTGAGAGCTCCTCGGGGCCTGAGCAGCAGGCGAAGACGAGGGGCACTGGACGAGGGTGGGGGGTGAAGCGAAAAGTTTTGTGGCGAGTGTTTGGTGACGGTGAAGAAGGAGGAGGGATTATCAGAATCTGAATTAATCTGATGTAACAGCTGCTCCTACCCACAACCCCCTCCTGACCCGTTACCGTGGTGACCTGGCTTGCCCATTGTCCCCAAGTAATTCTGTGGGTAAGGGGGTTTTGTTCTGGAGGAGGAGGGACGAGGCGGTGTTTCGGGGGTGTTTGCATGAGTGTGTGTGGGGTGAGGGGGTCAACTTGAGTTTAGAAACAATAAATAAAGTTGACTAAGACACCCAAAGCTCTGAAGATATACCGTAAATGTTTGATCAGAGGGTATTTCCTCAATGTGTCGGTGGGTTTTGATAGATTTCAACATAAAGTGGCGTGTTTTTTTCAGAGCATGGTGCAGAGAATAGATGATGGGTCTACAAAGGCACCAACGAGGGAGGGAGGGCTTGATCGAGAGGAAAGTGGGGCAAAGATGGGGTGTGGGGGAGATTTACAACAGCTCTTATGCCTCTGTGCAGATATTTTTTTTTGGTTTCTTCCACCAACATACTGGAACTTTCTGGATTCTTCACCTACTTACTGCACCGAGTAACAGGTGCACAAAAACTTTTCCAAAGTCAAAGCTGTGAAGATTGTCCGCCATCCATCCCATCTCCAACAAGGTGGCACATTATTTTCGGTGCCAAAGGTGTGGCCTCCTGGTTCCCTGCGCTCCCATCTCAATCATAGCGGCTAGATGAATTTTTGCCCAGAGAGATATCGAGGGATGGCCGGTGAAATGTGGGCTCCAGCCATCCATGGAAGTTCCTGATTAGACTGCCTCACTGGACCTTTTGTGTCCCGTCATGGCGAGGACAAAGGAGTGCGGAGAGGGATGGGCAGGGGATAACAGGGAAGATGAGAGGTGGAAAAAAAAGGGATAAGGGGGAATATTGTCCAGCAGCACACCATTAAAGTGCTCACAGTTTGAAATATTCAGCCATGATGTGCAATTAAAACACTTTGCATCTTTAAAAGGGCTATTCTATCTTCCTGCTGTCCCGGTGGAGTTTTTTTAGTGTGGGAATGTCTTGTCTTGACTTAGATGTGACGCACCTACCATTTGGAATCTTGAAATGACTTCTTCTTGGAGATCAACTTTTTTCACCGAGGGCTTCATACAGAAAAACTGACAAATGCAGGAGACAACTTTGATGCATATTTTGCATTAAATATGCTAAAGCCAATCCCATGTATGTCAATATAAGCTAACAAAACATCCATGTTGTAGTTTTTGTGTTATAGCTGACAAAGAAATGAGTGTAATCTAATTAATAACAAATTAAGAGCCGATAAAAAACGAGCTGCCGGCCAAATAGCCCCCGGGGCTACAGTTTGGACACCCCCGCTGTATGTGATAACCCAACATTTAGATGCAGGGTAGCCGTGATTTGAGGTCCGCTTTCACACTGACACTCTTCACTCACCTTTGACCTTTCTGGAGGCAAACGAGTCTTGGGGGTTTACACACACACACGCATTGCAGTGTGTTGGCATACACATATATGAGTATGGATCATATCCATTGCAGCCTATTATAGACCAAGAGCACTGATTCATTTAGCAAATGTTTATTTGTGTGTAGTGAGGGGAGAGAAAACAAACAGGTCGACTTTGACATAAGAAACTGTGTGTGTTTGTGTGTGTGTGTGTGTGAATAGGCTAGACACCTGTGTGTATGCTTTCTAAAAGGGAGGCTGGGCCGGTGGGAGAGGTCAAAGGGAGAAGAGGAGAAGGAATTATGGCTGAGTGTGCCAACAAACAAAGCCTCTAGGCCTCTTTGTTCTCCCTCTCCCTTTGTCTTTTCTTTCTCCTCCCTTTCCACTTTGACCCAATCTTTTTTTCTTACCAGTCTCTCTGTACTCTCTTTCACTGTATCTCCACCTGTCGTTATTCCTCCCTCCCCCCCCATCCACCTGCCTGCAAGATTCACCTTTCTACACAGCTTTGTGGTGTGTGGCTCTCCCTCTATTCATGTATTTCATGTCGGTTCCAGCGCTTTCATGAGGACTTGTTGTACAGTTGCCATGGGAATGTCAAACTTTGGAGGGTAGAAAAGGGGCAGATTATGTGAACAGGCGCTTTGCATGCCACCCATTATGTGCACGGGGCACATACCCAGCCAGGCCTTGTTCTGGAGTCGTCCTTCATATTTTCCTCTCTTTACTTCCTCTTTCATAACCTGTCGCCTCCCTCCTCCCTCTTCCTCCTCTTCGCGTCTGTCCATCTGTTGCCGAGCCTCCCTGCAGAACTTGAGAAGGGCTGAGGTCAGGCAATATGTCGTGTGGCGAGAGAGAGAGAGAGCTTGCATGGTGTAAAACTGTCTTGTTTGTCCCCTCCAGGTGGACGACGCCATGCTCATGTTCGACAAGACCACCAACAGACACAGAGGTGAGACGGCCTGACCTCCTCTCTCTGTATCTTTCCTCTCAAATGCTTCCTCAAGTTTCTACTCTTCCTGCAGTGCTTCCTGGGTGTCTATTGATCCCCCCTCCCCCCTGCAGGCCTCCTTCCTGTGGGCCTGAGCTAGAGGAGACAAACAGGGCTAGTCTAATTAGCCAGTCCGTTAATCAGGATCAGGATAAAGCCTCCTTAAGCACCTCCTCCCCACCCTGGGACTGATCGATTATGACAGCCTACCAGCTTTGCCCTGGCCTTCTGGCCAGGAGGGGAGGGAGGAATGGTTGAGTGTGTGTATGTGTGTGTGTATGGGGGAGTGGGTTAAGCGGCTATTACAACTGATTACTCTGGACTATTAGCTGTAGCAGTGCACATAAAGGCCTACTGTCTAAATGTTCTCCTCACGCACGTCTCGTCCTCATCAGGGTTCGGCTTTGTGACCTTCGAGAACGAGGATGTGGTGGAGAAAGTCTGTGAGATCCATTTCCATGAGATTAACAACAAAATGGTGAGAAGCTCCACTTGTCAAAATGCCCTGGCACAATTTGCGCTCATCAAGTTGTGTCATTGTGTTTTGCCCGGAAACAGGTGGAATGCAAGAAAGCTCAACCCAAGGAGGTGATGTCCCCAACTGGCTCGGCCAGGGGGCGCTCTCGGGTGATGCCCTATGGCATGGATGCCTTCATGCTGGGGATTGGTATGCTCGGTAAGTACCTATTGATCAGGATAGGAAGGATGATTCGCTAACAACTGTAGCTACACTCAGCGGATTTGAAGGTCACGTGATGCTTCATCTTTTGATAGCCTGACCCATCAAACTGGCTGCTTCACTTGGCCACCATGGAGCTTTAAAGATTTTCATCTAGCCACCACCTTGTGTTGTGGTGGCAGGAGTGACAGTTTACAGTACGCTAATTATGTCCTGTTTCCATTTTGGAGCTGCATTTTTATGTTCTCTGAGTGGGCACCAATCATAAGTCTTCAAAAAAAACAACAACAAACAACCCTTGTAAAATGTCAAAATACACCTACACATTATTTGTCGCGCATTCAACCCACACCTCAAGTTACTGCCCAAGTAAGGATCAGGACACTTCTTTCTGCTTAGAAAAGTCCATGGAGAGCCACAGGTGACATTCACAACTATGTTTACAAACAGAATGTATCAAATGGCTGTTTTGACATGTCTGATCTCCACACTACCTTAAGCATTAGACCTTGGGCAGATGTCTTTATGGCGCATAGGCCTTAAGTCATCTTCTTAATTCATTTGCCAATGCTGCTACCTACTGTACAGTGTAGAAACTGCACCCTTGTCACTGCTTTGATTTGACTAGCTATTTATTGAACAAGAACACAATTCTTTTTACAACTCAGATAAACGTGTTACTTATTTTGTTGACTATATTGGGCAGCATATTGTAAACCAAGTAGCTTGTAGAGTATCACCAACCTGCACGTCAGATCCCACAGCACCAGGTTTCAAGTGTAACCGGCGGTGTTTGTCTCTGATGGAGTGACGACAGACACAGGGTTGCTGCGGAGTTGTACGTCGTTTTACTCTCAGAAGAAAAACACACATGTAGTCACAATGTGGCCGAATAATGTGCCCCCTCTCACTTGGAGATCACGAACAAAAAGGGAAGTACAAAGGCTCAAACTTATAATGAAAGGTGTCACACTATTTAGAGCAGTAGGGGGTACACAGAGACATACGTTATTGACGTTCCACATGAATAAATTATGCAAATACAATACAATACAAACACATCAGGCATTTCTTGAACATACATTTTGTGTAATTATATCAGACATTTATATAACGTATTTACAATGACTTAATTGATCTTGTTACACATGGGTAGTTAGTTGTTGTTAGTCAGTTCCGTTTTATTTCTATTTGGGGGTGTAGGGTAGGGGTCAAGGTAGAATACATTATTAAATTTAGACGTGAGTCTGGATACTGTGACATATTTTCTGACACTCTCCTTAATTTTTTAGCTAATAATGCTTCATGAAAAAAAATCATGACTATGTAAAAGGTTGTATCTTAACCATCCATCCATTATTTTCAATGCCGCTTAATTCTCACTCAGGTCGCGGGGGTCTGCTGGAGCCTATTGTATGTAACCATTTAAAATATAAATTTGAATTGTTTCCCCTTGGTGGATTTTTCGTTTGTGTGTGTTTGGCTTGTAAAAAAAAAATCATAATATTTATGTTTGTATCCCGCACTATTATCTGATACTGTAAGTGTCATTGCCTATTTCCTCTTTGTCACCACAGGTTATCCAAGCTTCCAGACTGCCACCTACACTAGTCGGAGCTATGCAGGCATCACCCCCGGATATACCTACCAGTTCCCTGGTAAAAACAGCATCCACTCTCCTTATGATGCACTCTTTGTTGTTTTACTTAGGAGGCAGGAAAGAAAGAACATTTTTCTTACTGAACACACAAGAATAATATTAGTAATTATTATTAGAGTATAGTTCTTAATGGAGCTGAACATTATCAGGCTTGAAGGATCATTTTGGTGCGTCTGAGTATGGGCATTCAGTGTTTCCCATACATTCATTTATTTGTGGGGGTCCGCCACAAATAAATTTGTACCACCACAATAGCCCTCATAAACACATTACAATGGGACCGTGTAACTCCGCTTGTTAACACACCTCATATGCACCTGGTCTGCCAGAGAATAAGAAGACGCAGCAGGAGGGATCAGTGTTGTCAATTTAGCAATATTATTGCTATATTTAGCGTAAGTGATCAGAACCCGCTAGATCCATGGCTCTCAACTGGTTTGGCTGCAGGACCCACCATCGCCCTTCAATGACAAGCGGTGACCCAAATTGCGGAAACGTTTTTGTGCAAACTTCTCAAATATCTTATTGATTTAATAAATCACATGTATTTATTTAAACGATACGTTTAAAAGAACTGCTTGCAACTGCAGCCGCCTAGAGAGATGTTTCAAGCATTATATCCTGCCATTCTCCTGCTCCGAGCATGTAAGCTGCGCCCCAGCTAACACGCATGCGCTCAGCCCTGGCGGTGCAATTCTGAACCAGTTGCAAACAGTCAAGGTGAACATGCAAATGCATCATGGCCAGTTGTGGAAATGAGTTGATGACGGCATTACACACCAACCCCTGCCCCCAATCTACCACTGCAAAACACATATATTGCAGTCTTGTGGGAAACACTGGGGAATTGATGAAATATCCTTTATCCACTATAGGAAAAATGAATGCTGAATTAATATATTTTAAATATAATTTTTAATGGATATTGAATATACGACTATATAACGTGAATATTCTATTGTTCTGTCCAATGTCGCTGTCGTATTGAGAGCGATAATGCTACCCAAAGGGATTCTTCTTTAGACCAAAAACTAGTTGAGCCTGACTGAACAGACCCTGTAGTGATGACAGCTTAGTACTGCACTCCATTTTGCCTAAGTTGCCTCAAGTGCGTCACTGTATAATAAATCAACAATTTCACACAATTAATCAATCAGTTCTTATGCCCATCTTTAGGTGTCTGAGAGGCTGCGTAGTTGTGTGTTGAACTGCAGTGAAGTGTAAATGCACAAATACAAACATGTCAGTGTCAATGTCAATGACACTGTGTGTGTAAATTGCTGCTTGTAAATATCAGGGAGTGGATTTGCATTAATATGTGTGTACATGTGTTTTAGCACTGAGTGTGTGTGTGAAGGTGTTGTAGTTATCCACAAAAGGACATATCCAGACGCATGAATGCTGTTTTATACTGAATTGATAGATGTAATATTTGCTGTATTATTTTTCAATGATATTTCATCCAACAACTCCTGCTTCCTTTCCTTAAATCCCATGTGCTCCTGTTTGACTGCTCCTTCTTACCAACGAGGTGTTTTCCAGCCCACACATGTGTGTGTGTTGTCCTTGCTTGCCTGTCCAAGGTGGTGGTGTGTGACTCAACAGCACTCTGATGTTTCTGTTTTAGAGTTCCACTTAGAGAGGACTCCCCTTCTGACTTCACCCCACCCCCCTGAGCTCACAGGTCAGTCGGTCCCTCCTTTGGACTTTACAAGCAGCATGTTGTCCATCTGCTACACACCCCGTTAGGAGAGACACATCAATATCTACTGTATGTTTTGCATGTTTGTGTTTGTGGGTCAGGATTGCCGACAATTTTGACTTGGGTGGTTTTCGTTATTGCTCTCCTGTCACTTCTAATCGTCTCGCAAGTTTTCTGTCTGCTTCAAGTTGTCATGTTTATTCTGTTCTGTCTCAACAGCCATTCCCCTCACAGCGTACGGACCAATGGCGGCGGCGGCGGCAGCAGCAGTAGTCAGAGGTATAAACTGTGAAAAGCCTTTTAGCCATAGCCATGCAAATACCCTTTAAAGCAGTGTTTCCCATCCTTTTTTGAGCCAAGGCACATACATTATATGTTGTCAAGGGATTAAAAAAAAAACAAAACTTAATGTCATATACAGTCACCCCTCGTTTATCGTGGTTAAGTGGTTCCAGACCCAACCGCGAAAAGTGAATTTCACAAAGTAGCAAAGTAGGAGTCAATATTAGGAGGATTCAGTATAAATAAATGGAATAGTTACAGCGTCGAAAACATGTTTATGACTTTCTAAATCTGTTTTTTTTACCATTAGTAGAGCCCTGTAGACGTGAAATAACACCCCTACAGACACCTTTACACTCCTATTATTCTTTCTTTTAAACTATTTTGGCATCTTCCTGACCACACTCTGTGATTACAAAACTAGAATAGTGTGCTGACATCTGTGACTTCAACTCGGTCTGGTGAGAGGTACGGACTCGTCGAAATAAATTAATTTAAAGCGGTGACAGCCGTTAGCAAGGGAAGCTAACCGGCTAACCGCTGAAGCTCAAGGCGGTTGCTTAGCAACAATGCAGAGAAAAAAACAAGGCCGGGAGACCTCAGGTCCAGATACCCTGGAAAGGCCACCCCTGGAAAGAATGCCACCACCAACAGAGGTGCTAATAGCCCTGGAGCCACCCAATATGCAGGAAGACGGGACGCCATTTATGCTGTCTCTGCTGTTGACCCGAGTGGAGCGCTCAGTATATAACGGCTTGCAAAATCTATTGATTGAAATGAAAGAGCTACAGCAGCACATACTGCATATATTGCGGCACAAGTACAACATGATCTAAAAAGTCTGCAAAAACAGATTGTAACTCTACAACATCAGAATGACAGCCCCAGGAAGAGTTTCTCTGAGTTTCAAGAGGAGGTCAAACACATGAGGGCGGAGGTTAAATACCTGAGGGAGGAAAATAGAGAGCAACAAAATGAAATCAAGGTATTACAGGATAATAATCCTGCCTTGAGCGCCGCTCTTAAAGAAGACAAAGAAGTAGCGCTATCTAAAGTAGCGTCAGTTTTCAAAAATGGAGACAAATCAGTTCACAAGCTACCAAAGTACCAACGCTACAGACCGCAGAAGGTGAACAGCTGCAGTATTTATGGATTTGTCAAATGCTTTTGATACAGTTAATCACAACATCCTAATTAAAAAACTAGAAAGATATGGAATCAGAGGGTTAGTCTTGAACTGGGTAAAAAGCTACTTAGCAAACAAGAATCAATATGTGAAGCTAGGAGAACACACATCTGCAAGCTTAAATATATTGTGCGGCGTACCCCAGGGGTCAATACTGGGACCAAAACTGTTCAACCTATATATTAATGACATCTGTAAAGTCACGAAAAGACCTAACGCTAGTATTATTTGCAGACGATACTACTGCATTTTGTTCTGGAGAAAGCACACAAGCGCTAATAGAAAAAGTCATAGATGAAGTTCCATCCATCCATCTTCTATGCCACTTATCCTCACTAGGGTCTCGGGGGCATGCTGAAGCCCATCTCAGCTGACCTCGGGCGAGAGGTGGGGTACACCCCGGACTGCTCGCCAGCCAATCACAGGGCACATATAGACAAACAACCATTGACACTCACATTCATACCTATGGATAATTTTACGTCTCCAATTAAGCTAACATGCATGTTTTTGGAATGTGGGAGGAAACCGGAGTACCCGGAGAAAACCCACACACGCACGGGGAGAACATGCAAACTACACTACAAAGATGGTTTGATAAAAACAGAGTATCCCTGAACCTAAGTAAAATTAAAATAATACTATTTGGTAATAGCAGAAAGGATAACCAAAAGACACAGGGCTAAGCCACAAAAAAGCAAAACTCTGCTAGAAAAAGTAAAAGCAGGGAAAAATACTAGAACAGCAAAAAGTACAAAAAGCGCTGCTGAATAACAATGCAGTGACCAGAAAGCTAGACCTAAGGCAGGTCTGCTTTGTTTTGCTTTTCATGTTTTTCATTCACTTTTTACAAATGCGTCATGGCCAATTATGCAAATTTGACGATTATGTCATCACGGCATTCCCCGCCCCCACAACCCACCACTGCCACAAATAGATTGCAATCTTGTGGGAAACATTGAAATGTGATTTAATTGGCCAGGTTTGAAAAAATAGGACAGAGAACATGATGAAAATGAAAAAAAACATGATCTGAAAAGTGTTATTAATAACAGTGCGAGTTCTCACTGGAAATGAGATACTAACATACTGTACAGTTGTGTAACCTATTAACTGTTTCTTTTCGTGATGTGATGTTGCTTAAAGGAGACTTCGTTAGACTTAACAAGACTTTTAATCTGATTCTCAAACAGTAACCCTGACCTGGTTGTTGTTATGGCACCTTTAGGCTCTACCCCATCTCGCACAGCTGGATTTTTGGGAACCAGCAGCCCGGGCCCCATGGCAGACCTTTATGGAACAGCTGGTCAGGAGTCAGCGGTCAGCAGTTACCTCAGTGCTGCAAGTCCTGCACCGAGCACTGGATTCAGCCACAGTCTTGGGGTGAGATACTATCAATGTGAAGCTGCACTGTGTCATCATGAGAGGGCTGTGTTACTGATATTTATTAGCCAAAATAATAACCATATTGCAGAATAGCTATTAGGTGACGGCAATTTAAATGAAGCTATTCATGGGGTTACCATCTAAGACCCTCTAAAAATGCCTATTTTTGATACTACCTCATAATACGCCTCTCACAGTTATCAAACACAATTTAAATTCAGTTTTACACAATAAGAAACAATTACTGGCATACGGTATACCAGGGGTCCTCAATTCCATTTGTCCAAGGGCCACAGTTTTTCTCGGCAGACACTGTGAGGACCAGATGGTACTGTTGATTATTAAATAATAATTATTTTTAAAATGATTTATATGGCTATATAGCTGTATATATATATATATAAAGCTAAAGCTTTAGCGGGCTGGATGTGGCCCACGGGCTGCCTATTGAAAGCTCCTGTAGTATACAGTATTGTACTTACAAAACATGCAGTTACGCAACATCACATCTTATCATAGCATCTTCCTGCAGGAAAATGTTGAGTGAGTTGACTTGTGAGACAGCGCCCTCTGCTGGAGTCATAGCTGCAGCGTTTCCTCTGCAGATAGCGCCATCAAACCACTTTCTATTTAAGTTACCGTAGAAAAATTATTTACACTAATATACCCTCGTTTATTGCGGTTAATTGTGGTATACCTGGCTATGATAAGTAAACACCCATATAGTTATCTTTACATTTTTATTACCCAATATACATAAGACATAACCAGAGAAAAAAATCAATTTAAGACATAAATAAGACTTGTGCTCGTGTGTGTCTCAGTAAATGTGTTCCGGATGTGTGCGACAGGATGTGACATCGGTTCAATGTTGAGTTTCAGCTGGTTTTATGACCACAACAGTAGCCCGCGTTATTATTGTGATTATTATGACTATGTTATTACTGTTGTGCCTGTTTTGAGATCATTCAAACCTGCAATAAAAGACTGTTGTTCTGGCGATCAAGTCCGGTGCTTGACTCACCGAACGATTACTGACACCTCGTGACCAATGTAGAATGCTACATTCACAATTTGTCATCGTCTTCTTGATTACTTATATTTTTATTTTACTTCATTTGTGTTCTAGCCATTTGTATGCTTCACAATTCTACATTTTGGGAAAAAAATACATAACATTTGTTACAATATGTATATATTTTTATTAATAATAGGCTGTATTTAATCACGAAACAGCATGACTTATCAATATATTTTTGAAAAACCATGATGGAGTGAAACGACTGGAGTTACAATTTAAAGCAGAGAAAAGAATTCTGCGGATAGGTGGGGTATAATATCTGTAAAGAAAGGTTTGATTTGATTGTTCTGTCCCATATGCACCTCATCATCAATTCATGCAGTAGCTCAAAGTCAGTGAACTTTAAACTTTTATATTTCCTCCTATAGGGTCCTTTGATCGCCACGGCCTTCACTAATGGCTATCACTGAGAAAGTGAGTGACTTGGTGTACATTTCTGCAGGAAAGCATGCAGGAAAGCAACAATACGCTTGTATGGTAAACTAACATAGCTCGTTTGTGTGTCAGTGCAGGCGTTTTGGCGCAGAGCTGGAGGGAGTTGACGCTATTTTGGAGCTGATCTGGCCTGTCTGTGTCCACTCTGCCTCTCAAGGTGGGGGAAGCTGAACCCCCATCACACACACGCACACACGCACATGCTGATGTCAACCTCACTTCAGCATAATCTCTTTTTTAAAAAGCCAGCAAAAAGAACAAAACACATACAAATGCTGTATTTTCTGTGTTATTTTTTTCCTGTTCTGTTCACTTTGTCGTTTTGAGCAACCGCTGCATTTTGTGCTATCAGGTTATCTGGCCTCTTATTTCTCTCATAAAGAGCTGAATCTCCGAGCGAAGGCCAGGAGCGGTACTAAAAAAAAAAAATGTCAAAAGTTCATAATGAATTTTAACCATGATTTGTGATCAATTCCGTTTTTTGAAAAGGTGTCACAAAATGTATATCGTCGTAGGTTTTTAACAAAATCGTGTTACCTTTAAAATGAAGAGGAGGGTCATTGGTCACAGTTACATGCTCGGCCTACATGAGCTGTACAATGTTGTAAAATACTGTAAATATGACTTTTGTTTGGAGGTTAAAGAAGAAGGATGGGTGTGGGCGCAGCTATATTTAGGATCTGGGAGGCTTTAGAGAAGTGATACAGTTACTTCTTCAACAATTCTACACTTTGTTACATATCATAGATTGAGAAAACCATCTCAGTATGTGTCTGTCACTGTTAGACCAGCCATACTTTTGCGTAGGCATTTCTATTCCTGTGTCACTTCATTGAAAAGCTGCTGTGAGTTCAGCGAGGGAGGAGTTGTCTTTATTTTATTGTTTTTGAGTGTGGGTGGGAGGGTGTACATGCACGGAAAAATGCTCCTTACATGGGAGAGGGGGAAAAACATGCTGTTTTCTTACTTTGTCATATTGTTTTTACTGTGATTTTCAAGATGTGAATATTGGATGATGGAGGAACATGAAGGACGAGTCTGTTACACACACATGCCAACGCTAACAGCCACTTTCTGCTCTGTGCTGGTTGTGTGTTTGTGTGTGGCATGGTTTCCTAAACATGTACCATGTTTGTGGTTGGGGAGGGAGGTACCTCTGTGCAAATGTGAAATTTTAATTAGACTTTTTAATGATACATTAACATTTTTATTGGAAAGGTGTAAATGCTACATCCATCAGTGCATATCCACTGCAGGGGGCAGTTTTACAGCAAAATCACTGCATTCAAAGTGAATGGGATGTTGCACTGGCTGACCAATATGACCAATATGTATTCAGCAGAATAACAAAGCACTCCCGATCTACAATATACCTAAAAGATTTTCATATTTTCATTGACCTTCACACTCACCGACACTACTGCAGGTAGTTCATACTTTGATGCTGGAAAGATAACAATCTCGTCAACACTGTAACCCGAACTTCACTTTTCTGTCATGATATTTCTTTTGAGGAAAAAAAAACTTTTTAAAATTCCTAATAAATTATTCAAAAACATTCCACTTATGTTTCATGACTGACCCTTTTTGCACACACAGACCGTCACGTTTTTTGCGGGTGTTACGTTACGACCAAGGGTAAAAATCCAGGGGCGCTGCCAGGAATTCTGGGCCCCATGAAAAAAAAATCACCGTGGGCCTCCCCATGGCAGCTCTTGTCGCCACATCACCAGAAACTTAGGTAACCCAACAAGAGCTTTACATAACTCTACCTTTGAAGGTTTGCAAATGTCTTGCTTATTATTGTTCAATACTACTAGTGTAATATTTACTGCTATGAGTAGTCAATGTAAGTCTGCATATACTTTAGTATATCTTTTAGGCCATCTTTTACTGTCGCACTGTAAAAGTGACAACACGACTGAACACAAAAGGCAGTTTTTAAATGAAACTTTTTATTGTTAAAGGAGAAAAAAAATCCAAACCTACATGGCCCTGTGTGAAAAAATGATTGCCCCCTAAACCTAATTACTGGTTGGGCCACCCTTAGCAGCAGCAACTGCAATCAAGCCTTTGCGATAACTTGCGATGAGTCTCTTACAGCGCTGTGGAGGAATTTTGGCCCACTCATCTTTTCAGAATTCTTGTAATTCAACAACATTGGAGGGTTTTCGAGCCACTGCCTTTTTAAGGTCATGCCGCAGCATCTCAGTAGGATTCAGATCAGGACTTTGACTAGGCCACTCCAAAGTCTTCATTTAATTTTTCTTCAGCCATTCAGAGGTGGACTTGCTGGTGTGTTTTGGATCATTGTCCTGCTGCAGAACCCAAGTTGGTTTCAGCTTGAGGTCACGGACAGGATTCATGGTTCCATTTGATCACAGCAAGCCTTCCAGGTGCTGAAGCAACAAAAGAGCCCCAGGCCATCACACTATCACCACCATATTTTACTGTTGGTATGACGTTTTTCTGAAATGTTGCGTTACTTTTACGCCAGATGTAATGGGACACACACCGTCCAAAAGGTTCAACTTTTGTCTCGTCAGACCATGGAGTATTTTCCCAAAGGTCTTGGAGATCATCAAGATGGTTTCTGGCAAAATTGAGACGAGCCTTAATGTTCTTTTTGTCTGTCATGCAAGCCGTTTTTGCTCAGTGTCTTTCTTATGGTAGAGTCATGAACACTGACCTTAATGAAGCATGACAAACATTTAAAAAAATGGTGGACTTTTCTGACAGTGGTATATGTATGCTGTACATTTTACCTGTATTATGAAATATTCATTAATTATTACCAACTTAGAGTGAATGAGATGTGTTTTTTGCTGACAAATTTTGAAAGAAAAATATTATTTCGACCAAAAATCTTGAATTTGTGAGGCTGTGAATGCTGAATCGCAAATGTGTAGGGATCCACTGTGATATTTTATAGTATAGGTGGTTCAACTCACTACAAGCAATAATTTACTATACTTACACTACAAGTCAAATGTTTTAGAACACCGCAATTTCTCTGTAGGAAAAACCTACATTTTCAAGTGTTAAGATGGTCTGTCTCTGTTCCATTGATTATAATTATTCCATTAATTGCCTTTTTCTTGCCATTTTTGTATCATCACATTACTTGCAGCACAATACTGTTCAACTGATGCTAGCGAGGGAGTAGTACCACAGTGTGTTCCAAACACGGCTTTTATTCAGACAGAGGAGGTTGTAAGTACTCCAGGAAGTTGGAACATCTATACAATTATAGCAGCACCAACTGTCAAGGCTTGATCAACCTCCATTGCTGCAGAACAGCTTTCAATTGTTGACCCATTTTGTGGTCCCTGAAAAAAGCCTTTTTGACGAATTCTGAAACATATGTTATTTTTCAGTTTTACCTTTTTTTTAACCTGTGGCAGTTCACCACTTATCTTTGTACCATTTCAAGCTATTCATTGCACTTGAACAATAAATAACTGGAAAAACTGGGGTGTTCTAAAATGTTTGACCGGTAGTGTATATTTGATTATTGACATTTTTCATGCACCACGGAGGTAATGTTGTCATAGTCCTGGGTTGGTATGCAACTGGTTTAACCCCCTGAGACCCAGCAGCAGACCCAGCCATTTTTACCTCCATCATCTTTTTTACTGTTTTGATGAGAGGAACAATATGTTTTTATACAAAACAAACAAACAAGCTCTACTTGTCCTAGATCCAGGTATTTATATTCCATCTTTACACTTATATTAATACTGGATATGAAAAAAATCACTGAAAAACGTCACTTGTACTTTTCTGATTTTCATTTAGATTTCATGGCAAATGTTTGGTTCACTCATGTCATGAATGACATGGAAAGAAGCGTTTTTTTCTTCAACAATCTAACACAGTAGTAAGTCCTCATGTCCACTACAGAGGACATTGGAAATGTACTGTTCTTCTTCAAAATGACGGTGCTGTATGTTACCAAAACCACGTCTCACTATTTACTAAACACCTTGTCTTAAAAAAAAATCTTAAAAATATAAAAAACATGAATAAATTCGTGACCATCGTGCATTTATATGTTCTGTCCTCATTGTTTCACATGAATGTACTGTATGTACAGTATTTGTAATGATTGTAGTAACTCTTCTACTCCTGAACCGCTGCACCTAAATGAGTGAAAATTTGTCATGCACATGCACCTTTTCTGTGTTGCCAGTGCTATTATTTTTCAGACAAATACACAACGCGGTGACCTGTTATTAAACCCGTAAATTTGAATAGTCGGATAAGTCGGATTGACTTCACATAGCTCGATGTGCTATACAAAACTCGAACTTTATGGTGTTAATCATCACAAAATTTGGCACACACCTGTCGGGAACTGAGAAGCACATCTCTGCAAAATTGGTGGAAAAACACGGCCACCATACACCAAAAGAATTTTGCAGGGTCACGTAAATCTTTGTAAAACGCGTACTGAATGTAAGTGACTGGGAAATAATAACAATTGGTGAGGACCAAAGTGATATTTTTTTCACAAGGCTCCAAATCCCCGGCGTAACATTGGTACAGTATCGTAGGATTAATCTGTCCATTGATTCTCTATCATCATTACAGAAAGAAATGAAATGAAAATATCCTAAATGTCATCTGTTAATTTGCCTGCAGCTTTTCCTTCCAATGAGAGGACACTTGCTGACTTGGCGATAGGAAAAGGCTGACCTTTACTACAACTGGAATACTGATGACTTTGCATTTTTATTATGAGTGTCTGGTAACAGGTTTCACTGGAAAGCTGTGAGAACCCAAAGAAACGACACACAAGGACTTCTTACACTACAAGCCTTGATGGTCTGAATACTGTGTCTCATTGCATGCATTACATGTTTTGCCTTGGAGCTCGAGGAATATTTTGCAAAAGCAGTTTGACTGACAAATGCAATGAAAAGACAAGGACCGAGTCAGGCAAAAGGGATTAAATATTTTGGCGATGGAACAGACACAAAACACATCACGGCAATAAGTGGATAATGGAAGTATCCACTTGTCTTTTGGTCACGTTTTTTTATGTTACAAATAAAGTATACTGTATATGGGTGATTATATATGGCTGATTCTCTTGAAAGGGGTACCAGAGAGGGTGCCGTCACTTTAAGGGGCATGATGCACAGACGACAGTGATGTGAAGCTATAACCATATTAAAATATACTGCAAACACATTGAATAAACAGGGGAAACATTGTTGTTTTGTATAAAACACAATCTGATGTCAATTTCAGGCCGTTTGCGCATCGCCATCACAAAACTAAACACAACGGTGGAACTTACGTTTCAGCTACTGTGATTTCCAAAGTATCACACTTCATTGTGCACCAAACGCATCCAAAACATGTGCTTTGACCAAACTCAGATTACATTACGCGGCTTTAACGTAAACAACTTAGTCCACACACAGTGTAACTCAAATTTAATTGAGGAAAACTATATGCAAATGAGCTGATGTCTGCACCCAATGTGAACTTCAGAGTATTTCCGGGCCATTTGTTTATGTATGTGTTCCACAGCGGAAGAAGATGCCAGCATCTTCATCACATACACACAAATGCACAGGCGAGAGTGCACAGGGGTACGACGGGAGATAAATATAAGCGTTTTGTGAGGTCTGAGTTTTTTGAGGAGGCATTTTTGTGATGCAAATGTGTTACTCTTTTGAACGCGTATCGTTTTGAGAAGCCAAACTCCTTACTCGTGTAACCCCAGCGACTACCTGGAACTACGTTCCTCATCACGGATCTCCGACCAGAACTGGACTCACGGTACCAATTGAGGGGGTAAGTCACTGTTGCTGTAGTACACTGCTGATGGGGATGTCATACAACCTCATGTGAAAAAGTCCGAACTATCCCTTTAAAGAACACAGACATTCAAACAGGGTCCATCCACTAGCTCTGCGTTAAGTGCAAGAAACCCAACAACACCGAAAATGGCAAGCTGTGGAAAAAAAACTTCACAGAAAAAGACTGCACAATATCATTTTTCCATTACTGTTTATGTGTATGCACACAAAAGCTAAAGAAAGGGTGAGGCCCTTGTTAATCGCACTATTATTTGAGACACACATGTAAAAATGTCAGAATTGTTTTTTCCAAAACCTTTGACTTAAAACTCATTTATTTACTCACACAAAGTGCAAATCAAGCATTTATTAAAAAAAAAAAAAGTAAATAAATTTGAACATTTTTTATGTAAATGATTTCAGTAAACAGTGTCCTGCTGCCCTGAAATATACCGAAATTTGATATACTGTATCTGTCTAGCGTCTTTGGTCAGGTTTAGATACAGGCTCACACAATGGTGCTGATTCGGCTATTGACATATCCCGCCCCTTCAAAATGCGCGCCAAAGAGCATCACACGGTTGTGACGTCGCTACATGTGGTCACGTGATTTCTGGCATGTTGAAGAAACGTTCACACTTCCTTTTCATATGGTCCGAATGGACTCGAGTAGACAGGCGAGAGCATAACATCACCGCAAAAGGTCTTCAAGACAGTAAACGGGTCGCAAACGCGACACAAAATCACTTTTATAGTGTGATTTGACTACAACGGTGCCCATTTTTCCAACTAGCGAGGAAACTGCTGTTCAGAGACGGAAACAACAGCGAACAAGACCTGACGTCTCCATCTCCTTTCCAAGAACACCAGATGGTATCATATCCACAAGTCTGAAGACAGCTAGACGTCTTCTGCGGAGCATTAGGTGGGTAAAATACTGCGTCGAATGCACACAAAGTTCACCATTGTTGCATGCGGGAGGGTTGGGCGATACAGCTCATTTTCGTATCGATGGGATATCAACTAAATACAGTACGTTAGCAGTATTGCCGATACTGATACATTTGTGCTGATACATTTTGCTTGAATTTCTTCAAGATCGTTGAATTATTTTGTTATTTTATTCTTCAATTTGTGATGGTAATCAGCAAAATGACAAAACAAACAAACATGACAGATTTTAGGCGAACCCCCCACAATAAAATCTATATTTACAAACTTATGTATGAACAATTGATCAATAAAATAATAAATACAACACTACGACCTTGGTTAATGTCATTAATTTGTTCCAGTAGGTCTGACTCTAAATGAATACATAATTTTTCCATCAAAAATAATTAGGGATGTCCGATACTGTCTGTTTTGCCAATTACCAATATACCGATATTGTCCAACATTCAATTTCCGATTCCAATATCAACCGATAAAGATACTGATATGTGTAACATCACATATCTTTTTCTTGAATAAAATTGCTCTAAAGTAACAAAACTCTTAAATGAGTACAGTTGTTTTGTTGGCTACTCCACCCATCTGTGGGTAGATAATTAATCCATTACTTATTTAATAGAAGAAAACATTTGTGTTTCTTGTGCCTTGATTTATGTTATTTTTGGAAAGATTTTATTTATTTTTAGTTAAAGGGGTATTGTTTAAAATACATGAATTTGCTGATTATTATTTTTGATTGATAGCCTTCATGTTCTTATTTTATATTCTTATTTTATTGCATTAAAACTACTATATGTGTGTGGGATCAGTAAATTATTTTAGTTATTACCTTTAGTTGTATCAGGCATTTAAATGAAGAAGAAACTGAAGAAACAAGGGTGGTCTAATCATTTTTTCCCTGACTGTACTTAAAGCCAGTGCTCAACAATACCATGTGTTACTGCTTTGGCTCGGTCAGAGTTGCTTGCTAGAGGTTGTTTAAATGCTGAAGTTATCGGTGTTTGCACTAAACTAGTTTTCTTTGTTGTAGATGTAACATTCACTGCCGGGTGATCTCTCTTTAAGTGCGCTAACATGTTAGACGTGTTTCCTGCAGGCTACCCGATATCTGTGCAACAATGTCGACACACAACTTTGGATTTATCCACTTGCCTTTGTCCATCCTTAATTTTAACAGGGAAAACAAACAGGAGACCATAGTGAGATTGGAGGGTCTTCCAGCTCAGACTTCTGGCTTGCATTTGCCATGATGCCATTTGTCACGCCTGCAAGCTACAGCGTTATACTTTATTTGTAGCATCCGACACTCAGAGGCGTCCGTGCGGAAACTCGCCCACAAGACTTTAGTTCCGCGTGAAATCACTTAAATCGGTTCAATACATCCATGTGAACTGTTACGCCCCTACAAAACATGTTTTTATCGTTTTACAATTATAGGTTAATATTCAGAAAACAATTTGACATGCATAAAAATGATGAATGAATGAGATAAATGAACATTTAAGGTTAGATTTACCTTCATTGAAGACGTGATTTTTGATATGACTGTCCCCAAAGACACGATGTGACAAAAAGATTAGACACCACCACCTTCCTGTTTTGACATTAGTTGTTTCTCGAAATCGATAGTGTTTTTCACCTTGATACTGTTGGAGCCAAATGGAGCCATAGAAGTCATTTGGCCATGGAGCCATTTTGATAAAGAAGGTGAGCAACACGATTGAATTAAAAAAAAAAATTTGGGACAAAACAGATGGTGTTTATGTTGATCTTGCTGCCTCATCATATCTTTGAGAACAATAGTCTTCAGTGACGGTAAAAGTAACCTTAAATGTTCATTTATCCCTTCCATTCACCGTTTATATGCTTTTATATGTGTTTATTTGCATTTGGAATTAAAAACAATAATTGTACTATAATTATAAAACTATCATTTTAAAACTACAAAAATATGCTTTGTGTTAACATTTTTGACAGTCAATCGCTGATGATAGACGGCCAACATGACTTCCGCTTCTGGTTGCCACTTTGTTTGCTACCTAATAGGATGCTAACAAGGAAGGACCTTTTCTGATAACAAAAAGTATAATAAGAATACAGATGGACTCACACAGCGTGTTAACACCACAAAACCTGCGTCATATTGTACGGTAACCGGAGAATGCACGCAAACAGAGGCAAAACTGTGGCTTCAATTTTTTTATATTAACCAAAAAACATGCTAACTGAGGTTCCACTGTATAAATAGACAATGTAACAGTATATACAAAATAATACAATTATTCACTTGTATTAGACCAAGAACTTATTTCCTGAGTTTGTTAAATACCTGCCAATCTTTGCATTTGAAAATAAATGAAATTTTCAGGAAAATAATGCAAATTCGATCTGCCCACCCCAAGCAGGAGGCCAGCTCAAGCGCCTCTAAAATGCCCCCTAGTGGCCAGTCCATGAACATGTGCTGTACAATGATGTTGACAAACCAAATACTACTTTCTATTGATAAGTTAATGCATTGTATTCAATATCAATCAAAACTGAGGATTATTTTTCTTTGTAAAGGTCGAAATTTTGCTACATCTGTTTGTTACATCTGGCTTGTGTGTTTCTGTTTGTGCGTGCGTGTGTGCGTGCGTGCGTGCGTGCGTGCGTGCGTGCGTGCGTATCTTGCTGTATTTGACCTTATCAGAATGGGGAACAGCAACAGTGACAGAGCCAGCGGGGGTCAGGGTGAAAGGTCATACAGAGATGTATCGCAAGGAGGGAAAGAGGCGCGTCCCAACATCTTGATGGACAGCACGGAGGATGCAGACATTTTTCAAAGGGAAGATTCAAAGGTAACAGCAAGTTTACATCTAGTATGTAGTTATCTAATTCATGTCATATATAGATATAGAAGTAGATAATGTAGAATAATATCGCAATAACCTTGTGTCCAGGCTCCCCAGGAAGAGCAAGAGTTTCTGGCCTGGCAGCAGGATCTGGAGAGCGACAGGAAAAGTCCAACCCCGGCGAGACCAACCGTGTTCCGCTGGGCTGGAAGCGCAAAAGAAGTCTTTGTGTCAGGCTCTTTTAACAACTGGACTACCAAGATCCCTCTCAATAAAAGGTTTTGTGATGGGCTGTGCAGCTTTTTTCTGAAACATTCCATGGACGCCACTGTGACGTGTGTCTCTTGCACCCAGTCAGAACAGTTTTGTAGCAATCATGCACCTGCCGGAGGGAGAACACCAGTACAAGTTCTGTGTAGATGGGCAGTGGACTTTGGATCCGACCGGGGTGAGCAAAGAGCTATCTAACCAAAACATCTGCTTTACATTATACTGTAGGCAACAAAGCAAATTAGTGTAATATCTAATAATATATCTAATTAATACTGAATTTAATTTTTATAATATGCTGTGGGCCAATAAAAAAAAAGTGCTGCGAGCCGAAAATACCCCCTGGGGTGCCCAAAAGTGAGGCCACTTTGGACACGCCTGTGCTCCAGTGTAGCGGTGGTCCTCTTCTCCACACATTTAGTGATGTGGTGGTGTAGCCCATTCTGATCATTTTAATGAGGAGTATCTCTTTACTTTATGTACATGTTCTTGCAGGCTGTGATCACGACCAAAACTGGGACCGTTAATAACGTTATCCAGGTGAAAAGGACCGACTTTGAGGTCTTTGATGCCCTCAGGCTTGATTCCCAAGATTCTGCTGACATCTCAGGTATGACATCTTTAATGTCAGCATTATGAGGTTTGTTTCCACGTGATCTGTGTCTAGTTTGTCTGTACAACCTACCAGACCCGAACATCCTTTATAGCCACCTTGTTTGTTCGTTTTTTTTGACAGACTTGTCCAGTTCCCCCCCAGGCCCCTACCAGCAGGACGCATACGTCATCAAGTCGGAAGACAAACTCAAACATCCTCCTATCTTGCCTCCACACCTGCTGCAAGTACTTCTCAACAAGGACACAGGGATCTCAGTATGTTTCATCTTTTATCATTGTTGTTAAGTTGTTCTCCAACTTTAATTTCTTAGCTCATCTTGTGTTTGTTTTCCCCAGTGTGATCCGACACTACTTCCTGAGCCCAACCATGTGATGTTAAATCACCTGTACGCCCTCTCCATCAAGGTAACACCTGCATCATGTCTGCTTTATCATGGTTGTGTGCATGCCGACACACTACAAACACGCATCATGTGCAGAGTTTCCCACAGCACTGCAGTGTGGTGGTGGGTGGGTTGCAGGTCTAATTTGCATAACTGACCATGACACATTTGCAAAATGTGAGCAGAAAACATGACAAGCAAAACACATATGTTTAGAACTACTGTATAGGTCAGGGGTCACCAACGTTTTTCCTTGTGAGAGCTACTTTTACAAAATGAAAATGGCCAAGAGCTACTCATTTTTGTAACATTTATTTTCAGAGCTTATTTTAAACCCAAACAAAGCGAATATGCTTGTTTTACCAGAACATTAACAAAATGCTGGTGTCCACAACTCACATTTTGTATTTCAGAATACATTTCTTTCTACTGTTCTTTCATTATTAACTGAAAACCTGAATGAAAAGCAGGCTTGCGGGCACCTCATGTGGTCGTGGGGGGCTACCTGGTGCCTGCGGGCACCACGTTGGTGACCCCTGGTATAGATGAACTTTATTTTCTTGTGCATTTTTTCAATGTCACAAAACAAAACACAGCCTCCTGTGAGTGCTTTTAAATGGGGGAACACCCGCTACTTGTTGAGAAGAGCGATACATGCTTTCAGTCACCAAAAGTCTCTAGACTAGATTTGTCGCTAGTCACTTATTTGAAAAGCAGTATCTAGAGGGGTCGGATTACTTGCTAAATATTATGGCTGAGACGGGTACTCGTTTTAGACGAGTACCCGTCTCAGTATCCGTTACGGATAATGCATTTTTGCCGAATACGAACATGAAACGAGTACAGCTCATCATTATCCGTACTCGTGCTGAAGGAAAATCCTCACCGGGTAACTACTTATGTATTCACTCATCACGCTCTGTGGTTAGCCAGTCACACACAGCGACCGCCCCTCCCTAGACAGACTTGCTGCAGCCTGCCACCACAGAGGAGCCATGCCTCAGTCACGTACGCGGTGCAGTTGGCAAGACTGAGTTGAAAACTGCTTTTGTCGCGTTGGTCACTGCCTCCATTCTGGACGGGGATTTTTTTAGGTTTTCCTCAGCTTGCCTCTGTTTCGGTTTGTATCTAAAGTTACTTGGTAAACTTGTTTCATAACGTACGCGGGGCATTTGACAGAGCTGTAAACGGCTCGTGTTGCGTTTTTTTTTTCCTTTCCGCTTGCTTCTAGTTTGGCTGGTGATATACAGTAAATTCAGCTGGAAAACTTTGCTCGAAGTGCTGAATGCGGTGCTTTTGAGGAAAAATACAGTCAACAAGGCTGACAGATTATTCCTCTGTTTGCCACTTAGTCACTGGATGTTTACATGAATTACCAACTTCACACAGATCATTAAAAAAATTTTAAATAATAAAGTCTTACAGGTCACTTACACGCATACACAGTACAAATATAGCTGAATAATAAACAATAAAAATAGCAACTTCTGATCAATCCATGTCAATTTCAGACAGAGCCCCACCCATTTCTGGTTAAACCACGCCCACTCATGGTTTATGCCCCGCTCACTCCGAGTACAGATACGATCCAGATCATTTTGATGGGTGAACACATACAGATACAGATACAGATACAGATACAGATAGTGGTGTACTCGCTCATCCTTTCTAAATGTAGCAACAAGGTTGCTAAGTTGGCAACATTGGGCCTCATTCACAAACATCTTCTTAAAAGTCTTCTTAAGAACTGTACTTAAGAAGGCGTGGCTTGGAAACTGCGCCACATTCACGACACGTTCTTAAGTAGGGATAATCGTTCGCACCGGTGTTCTTAGGTTGATGAATGCCAACTGCGATGCCCGTGCATGTGAGCCCTAATTTGCATAGGTCACCGCCTATTATTTCCTATATAAGGTCAAAAATGTGCCGTGCGCAACAGGCAGCTGGAGGCGGAGATGGCAACGCGCAAGGGCAAGACTGAGGAGCAGCTGGACAACAAACGAAAGAAAAACTTCAATTCTACTGAAATAGAGGTGCTTTTACAAGGAGTGACCGAACACAAGACCACCTTATTTTCACGTGCATCCACCGGTCATCAGGCCATCCAAAAAGAGTCGGCATGGAGCACCATTGCAGGAAACATAAATGCCGTTTCCACGGGGAAACGCACCACTGCAGAAGTTAAAAAGAAGTGTTTTGACTTAAAATAGACTAAAAAAAAACATTACACTGCACCGGAGGGATCTGGAGGAAACGGGAGGTGGGCCATCAATCAGAAACCAAACCATTTTGGAAACTCTAGAAAATATTTACACAATCATGATGGAAAAATAAAGTCAAAATGCATAGTTTGTGTGTGACGATTTATTTTTTCTGTGGTTACATTTGATTAGACGCTGCCTAATTAATACAGCAGCCCCGTGCTCTGGCTCAAGACGTGGCTGGGGGCGCATGTCGTTACCTGGGGGTGCCATGTGCGCAATAGGCGCACCACGTTTCATTGCGATGTTATTCTGATGATCCTGAACACCTGCAAGAACAGAGAGGGAAGCCTGAAGCGGGACATCAAATATTCGTCGCTTTCAGCAAATAAATCTACATGGTCCCTTTACATTCTCTCTCTGCGCAGCGCACGTCCAGCCAGCTACTTCTTTTTTTATTTTTCATGAATTGGGATTTGAATATATATTTATCCATGGAGTATATTTTAGTTGTTTTGATGATAAATAATTGTTGGGATATTTTATTTGCGCTACATTTTTGGGGATCATGTTGCAAAATCCATCATGAGGGCGATTACGCATTGAAAGTGCAAGCTTTGCTTGTGCGTAAGAGTCCTCCTGAGCGTTCGTAGAATTTGTTCTTAGATCTAAGAACTGTGAGTTAAGAACACGTTTCGTGAATGCCAAAAATCTTCGTAAGAAGGCTTTAAGAACACGTTTGTGCGTAAGAACGTTTCGTGAATGAGGCCCATTGATCCCTCCTCCTCGGTCTTCTTATTCTCTGGCAGATCAGGTGCGCTTATAATGTGTTAATGAGCAAGGACAAAACTGTAGCGCCAAATCTATCTAATGTGTGGCTATCAGAAATGTATTTGTGTTGCCTCTTCACAATCTAATAAAATCCAATACTGAATAAAAATAATGCTGAGTTTTGATTGGCATTGTCAGTGAAGTATTCATTTGACACTATGGTAATATTGTGGAATGGTGTAGAACTGTACTGCATCATACTGGGGTGTGTTTCTTTTTTTTTTTTTTTTTTTTTTTTTTTTTTTTTTTTTACTACAAACTAAAATATGAAACACAGTTTTTCCCATACATTAATTTATTTGCAGTGCCCCCACTACATCACAAAAGTAGTTGTATTTCATACTATATTTGCTTAGCTTTTCATTTTTTCCATCTGCTCACTTTTTGCATCACAGCCAATTATGCAACCTAATGCCACAAATAGATTGCAGTCCTGTGGGAAACACCAAAACACATTAAAGTAACACCTGTATAACAGTGTTTAGCATTAGTGAGTGTATGTTTTTATGTCAGTTTGTAAATTGGATATATTTTTCATTTTTTGTCTGCCCTGGGCATATTCTAAAAATTAAATAAAAGTAATAATAAGATATGTTATTAAATATGACACTAATAACTATTTCCTTTGTCAGCTATAACACAAAAGCTACGATATTGATGTTGTTCAAATAGCTTGGCATATATTGACCTACATTGGATTGGTTTTAGCATAGTAAAGAATTTCACATTTCAATTTTTCAGAATGCTGCCCTTGGTGGAAAAAGTTAGACACCCCTGATTGTGAAGCTGAAGTGTGTTTTCATATGGAATAAATGTTCCTGTGTCCACCATTCACTACTATTATTCCTACATGCTATAAGTGATTTCATCCTAAGATCAAACCTCATCTGAATGTTCTACTTTTGCTGTGTTCCAGGATGGAGTCATGGTTCTGAGTGCGACACACCGGTACAAAAAAAAGTATGTGACCACTCTCCTCTACAAGCCAATATAGAGCCTTCAGTCTTATGCTGCTGGAAGATGCTATTCATGCCCTTCCGATGTGGACACTTACCATTCTAGTATCATCTCAGTCTTAATTACAACTTGCTGTTGCTATAGATGCTTGTTGAGAACATGTGCTTAAGCCAGGGATGTCCAAACTTTTTTTCCAGTGTGGGCGGAATACAGAAAAATGTAAGTATGCGGGTCTGCTTTGATACATTTTGTACATTAAAGACCCTAAACTCAATATGAGCTAAGCTATCTGACAAAACATCCACATCTTAGCTTTGTGTTATAGGTGACAAAGCAAATGTGTGGAATATCGAATAATACGTCTAATTCATAATGAATTTATTTTATTTTTACAATATGCAGAGTGCCATTAAAAAAATGCACTTTGGACACTACTTGTTTAAGCCCAAAGTGACCAACACATTATGCTGATATTACCTTCATATGTTCTTTAGGTGTTCCAGTCATTGTACTTTTGTTTCTTCTCAGTGAGCCCAAATTAAATCCATGCAGTAGGTTGCTGTCTTCAACCAAAGCTGCCTTTCTTTTCCAAGTTGAAAACAGATATCAGGAGACCAATAATTAAATCTATCTATCTCGTTCCATTTCTAAATGCTTCTTTTACTTTATACGGTGTTGCCAAAAGATGAACAAATGTGCATCTTGATATAAAATGTGGTGAATCAAAGATTCTCAGGTGTTTTTTTTGTTGTCTTTTTTCCCCCCATTATTTATTCAATGATTGTGCAGCTTAGTTGACACAGTGGACTTTGGGATCCAGGTTCTTGTTGTCAGGGTTGAATTTGGCCCGAGCGAAGCAGTGAGCTGCCAGTCGGTCACATTCGCACACAGCAGCCTGGCACTTATTATTGGTGGCTGTGGAGACACATGAAATGTCAAATTACCGTACTCTTAACAAATCTACACAACCCAAGTAAAGAGCTATTCTATCTTTTACACAAATGATTAAGATTGTTATGGTTGTACTACACTATAGTGGATGCAGTACTACAATGGATCTGTAACATTGTTGGTTTCATTCCTTTGAGCTTATAATACGCACATGTGAGTTGGGGGGGGGGGTACATTCATGATGTTTCCTGTACTCCATGTACGTGTGCGCTGATTTTGATGAACAGCTGCGCTATAATGAGCAGGTCAACTGTGGTATGATGGCAGACAGTGTGGCTGTGCGATAGTAGTATTGTTGATACAGCTCTGTAATATATCGTGTAGGTGTACCTAATGAAGTGTCCCTTACAGTCTGGGCCACAAATATTTGGTATATATTTAATTATTTTGGTATATATTTATAGTAATAATGATAATGTATGTATGTCCACACACTCACCTGAGCAGGTAACTTGTTTATCTGAGCAGGTGTAATCATAAACCAGGACATACGGCAGATTAGCAATGCTATCGCATTCTGGAATCTTCCTGCTTCTTTCGTAGCATTTGTCATGAACATAGCAGCACCTAAAACAAGAGGCGGGTTTTTGTCTTTGAATATAAATGGTTTTCCATCATCGTCAAGACTTGGAAGTGTCCCCTCCTCACATGTCCAGGTCGTCCAGTGGGCTTCCTGTGCCCCCGAAGCCACACCAACAGCCGTAATCGTTGTACTTTATAGGGTTAACTCCTGGTTGAGCACAGCTGATCATCTTCCCAAACTGCCATAAGGCCTTGGGCATTACTGCACCGTTGACCACGCAAGCTGCTAAATGGAACAGATACATTTTTAAAAAGTCAAATATGTGCTCGTTTTTTTTGAAAGTGTGTTTTAAGATGTCTCACCTATGACAAGCAGCAGCAGAGGAGCTGTCAAGTTCATGGTTACCTGCTCAGAAACAGACAGCCTGGTCACCGCTTGTTCTTATAGGCCAGGAGGAAGGACAGATAAGGAGAATCATTGCGGGGCGTGGAATCCTTTTCCATTTGGGGAATTTTACAGAACTATTTGAACATTCAGACATGGGAACATTTAGAAATGAAAACATTTTTTTTTTAAACTTGTGTTTCAATGACTACAAGCCATTGTTTAGAAGAGTTTTCCTCTTCATTAGTTGTAATGAGTTAGTATATTATACTATTTATATGTATATACAGTATCTGCGTGTATACAGTATATTCAAATGTCACAGCAGTTCAGTCATTATTCATAAATCATACTAAGATAATCATCTTGTCCAGTGTCAGCTGGGATAGACTCCAGTTCACCTTTGGCTCTGAATACATTCAAGTATAAGTGGTCAAATAGGTAAATGAACTACTGAATAACTAAGAGGTAATTGTTACATTTCACTGTTTTTTTTTTTCATTCAATAAAAATAAGTAACCAAGATGTAACACAGCGATCTTTGTCTTGAGACTTTTCCATTTCTTAATGCAGTGCTCTTTTTAATCACTATGTAGTCTATTTTACTTCTGCATTTATTCTTGCGTGACACAGCTGTGTAAATAGAAAACACTTGCGAAAATTCCCAGAACCTTCTGCTGCACATTTCTGATAATATCCAACCTCACACTGCACACAAGAGAAAATTCATACAATTTACATAGATTAATGTCATTATTATTTACAGTAATGTGTGTGTTCATGACCAGCATACCCGCAACCCTAGTGAGGATAAGCGGCATAGGGTCACGGGGGTATGCTGGAGCCTATCCCAGCTGATTTCGGGTGAGAGGTGGGGTACACCGTGGACTGGTAGTCAGCCAATCGCAGGACACATATAAACAACCATTGACACTCACATTCCTAATAAATTCATCTAAATGCTCCAACTGTATAAGTGCCCAATTATTCAATAAACACCATAACTATACGGCCGAGATTACAAAGCCTGCTCTGTTGCACGAAAACAAAATGGAAAAGTACCATATAAAAGAAGGGAAAAGTCTGAGTGATCGTGTTCTTGACGCATACCTGTATCCGCCAGGGGCGGATAAACTTTCATTGCTTTTCGATCGTCTTGTTTTCAACTATTTAATGTCTTTGTGCATCACAGCATGTGCGCTCACACAATTGGAGCAAATAACTTCAACGGCATGCGCCGTTATTCGCTTTAAAATCCAAAATATTGCACGAACATACTGAACGTGTGTGTGGCCGTAGAATATGCTTGCCCCCCGTCTGCTCACCGGAAGTGACGCAAACTGCCTCTACGTCATGTGGTTGAAACCCAGCAATTTCAAAACTAACTAAATTCAGGTTCAAGTCAAGTTGAACTGCCCATAAGTCACTGACCATTTGTCTAATGATTACAAGTATAAAGCTTTTGAGAATGTCTGTATTACATGTATGCATTTTTAACACAACCCATAGGGGGTGCCACCCATTTGACATGACTGTATATTTATTAAGTATGGCGGCACACCTCTTAATTGGCTAATTAATTAATTAGAGGCATTGCAGCCCTCCTTACTAACGTCTGAATCAGCATACCAATTTGGTCTAAAAAAACATGCTTGGACGAGTATGGTGTGGAAAAAGCCCAAGAGCCCCGACCTTGACCAAATATAACACATTTGGGATGAATTACAAGAGAGATGGTGAGCCAGGGTCCAACGTTAGTAAGCTCTGATGTGATAAATGTTCCTCCGAATGACATCTTGTAGAAAAATAAGCTGTGAAAGTTGCAAAGAAACAGTTTTGTGTTGCATGCATTACACCACACTGAGAGGCAGAACCACATGCATGAAAGTAACACTCCAACTTGCATCTGCTTTTATTTTCGAGTGTTGAGTTTGAAGGTTTTGTTTGCTTATGTAGAGAAAATGCAGACTACGACATCATCTTTTCTCTTGTTGCTGCCTGTGTGGCCTACTTAGAGAGTCACAGTTTATCTGAGACAATAAAAATAGTGAAAATGATGAGAGGAGGCTGTCATGTCTTAATTTCACAAATATAGTTGTATGACAGATTGCAGTCAGCGTCATTCCACCGCCTCTGTACGCGCACATCAGTAGCATGGAGCTGCCCACAGTCCTCTCCATTTCTTCTGAAGGCCCAGTTGTCAGGTTGATCTACATCCCAGAACCTCAGAACACACAGAAAAAGATCATTAGATCATCATTAAACATGCTATGCTCTTAATGAGCGGACTCTTACTTTGGGGTTACGTTGTAATCAGTGCCATCCACCCAACTCCACTCCCCCTCGTGTGTTCGCTCCACCAATCCAATCCAGTATTTATAGGTGATTTCAGAAATTTCTGAAATAAAGTCCTACAGGAGACAATACACAGGTAAGCCTCATCAGTTTACAGATGCTGCATGAGCTGCACCTGAACCGTACCAGTTCCTCCACACCATTCAGAACCACCAGGTGTCCTCCATGCGAGCGACACTGCTCCTCAGCTTTGCTCCAGGTGGCAGTGGTGGTGGACAGCAGGTAGCAACTGCTTTGGAAAGACACCCAGCCTTCCTTACATGTTCCTAGAGAATAACATGGTCAAACATTGGAACTAACAGAAAAATATCATGAAATTGGTCAGTGTTTACCTCTAATTGGGACACGTTTTGGTAAATGAACGTCTCGTAAGGTTGTCCCACCTCCTTCAAATTGGAAGTAACAAAGAAGTCATTCATAGCTGCATCTTTTTATGACATCTACACATTTTTTTCTCACCCGAACTGGAGGTTTGATGGCTGAGTCTGTCAAGAAGAAGCTTGACATCACTGACTTCCGTGTTTAATTGGGAGACTTTATTGGGAAGGGGGGAATATTGTAAGACAAATAATGTACATTCACATGGATTTGCTGAAAAAGACATACATTTTATCCCGGTTACCATCAGCTGAATCAAAAGCAGGGCAACTATGATACCAGAGATGACGTACACCAATATCCTGTTCATACCTACAAATGACACAAGACATGTTCATAGTTTAAAGCAGGGGTGGCCAAACTTTTTCCCCCGAGGGCCTCATACTGCAAAATCAAAGAATGTGGGGGGTCAATTTGGTATTTTAATATACTGTATATTGGAAACTTTGCAGCTGGCTTGTGCAAAGGCTAAAAAATGTATACAGTGGACCCCCGCACATTTCTGATTCAGCATTCACAGCCCTGAAAATTGGTGGATTTTTGTTAAAAAAAAAAGATTATTTATTAGGAGCGTCACAAGATCTCACGAGATTAAAACGTAACAAGACCTCTCACTAAGAAAAAACTGTTTTGTTTGCACTAGGCCTGTGACTATAAAAAAATAATGTAATGAATCACACAATAAATGAAAATGAACTGGATAATTTTATACATTGCCATGTGCACACGTGCCTGTTTTCCTCGTCTCCTGCTTCCAAACAGGGAGGAAGAGAATTCACTCTGTGCATTGGTTTCAGCATCTTGGTGCATTTATTCCATAGAAGAACGGCATGAACGGAATGAGCTGTGAGGTGGAGGCGGGGGCGGAAGCATACACATAGAGTGCAGAAGAGTGTAGCCCCGTTAGGAGCAATACAAGGTAACGTAGTAGAAATTAAATTAGTAGATTGCAATTTTTTTTCATTGTTCAATCTTTTCTCATTACATTATGCCACTTCACTCAAATGTTTTTCAATACATGCTGTTTTTTTGGGGGGGGGGGGGCATTTTATTTCTACAATGTGGCGCATGCCAATAGAACATAAGCCCCTGGGCCGTACTTTGGACACCCCTGATTTAAGAGGGACATTTGGAATGATCACATGACATGATATGTATGAATTGTACCTTTCTGCAAATTCATGTTCTGCTCTGCGAGCTCAAATCCCTCACTGGATGACCCAAACTGGTGGTACTGAGATTCCATCACTTAGAAAGCATGTTTTACCACATTATTTATTCATAATAATGAGGATGTGTACATTTAATCAATGTAGCAAGAAAAGTATTGACAAAAGCAAAAAAATCACAACAGAATATTACTGACAGTTGACTTTGATATGCTATGGAAGCCAACATTACAATATACAATTTTAAAATGTCATTTACTAGATTTGACATATTTCCACATTGACTAAGCAGTTTTAAATGATGACACTGATGTAAGATTATGTCTTCATGATGAAAATAAAAGTCTAAATATATTTCCAAAACAAATACACTTACCCATTAATTTTGAAGGTTTTTTTTCTCACATATCCTGACGAACCAGAACATGCACTATTGCCTGGTCGGACTCTGAACCCACAGAAAGTCCTCCCCTTTAACAGAGTCACCAGTGACGTGCGTTGAGGTTGATGGCTGGTGAGGCACTGACTCCTTTGGAGTTTTTTAATGTTAATACAGGTTGCTCATTAAGAGGATAACCAAAGAAAGAGAAAAATAATTCACTTTGGTTTAAAAAATGTTTTCCAAATGTTTTCAGATGCTTCTTAGACCTATTTATTTATTTATTTGTTTATATTATGAACTAAAAAGCATTTGTGCTCTTACCTTTTATCTGTATATGTGGTGCATGTAGCCTTTCCTTTCCCCTCCAGGAACAGTTGTGATACTTGGCTGTGAAAGTCCGATCACCGCTTGATGAGTTTGGGTATGTCCTCCATCTTTTCAGCCAAATTAATTAATTCGTTCAGCAGAGGATAAAAATATATTGAATGCATTTGATTTTCTTCTAACTATAGAGCTAGCAGAAAAAAAATTGCTGTCTTTTCCTGTGTGGAAGGACGTCACTAACAAGCACCTTCCAGCAGCTCACGCACGCCAGACCCCTTCAGGATACCGCAGTACTGCAAGTGCCTCCCATATGACATTTGTATGTACAGTCGTCCCTCGTTTATACCGGTTAATTGGTTCCAGACCCCACTGCGATAAATGAATTTCCACGATATAGGATTCAGTGTTTAAAACATGTCATAGTTAGAGCATAGAAAACCTGTTTATGACTTTCCAAATATGTTTAACTTTATTAGAGGCCTGTAGATATGAAATAACACCCCTATAGTCATCTTTGCACTCCTATTATTTATTGTTTACGTCACATTGCGCAACTCTTACGCTGCAGGGACTCGAGACGGCAGCTAACTAACAAGCTAGCAAGCTAACATGCTAGCAAGTTAGCTTCAAATGTATTACTTCTAAACTTAAGAAACGAAAAGCTTACCACTTCCACACAGAATGGGAGGAGAACTTTTTTCGCTCTATCATGTCGGACATGCCATGCCTGACTTCATGAAGTTTTCAGGTAATGTAATGTAAGGTAATGTCTCATCAATGTTTTGTGTCATTACTGCCGCCGAGTGACCAGAATACTACATATCACGTGTATTTCAATATGTTTTGACTAATAACAGACCACGAAACAGCGAACATTAATTCATTCATTCATTTCTGAAAAACTATGACATAGCAAGGGAGCAAAAATCTAACCACAATGTTGCGAGGGACAACTGTAGTATTATATTGTCTGATTAGCAAAAATAATGATGTCACACTTACATTAAATACATTACATAGGCTGTAGAACGTCATGGTGGATAATGAATTTTCTGCAACATATCATGGGCGACATGGTGACAAACAGAAACTGACAGGTGCCATGAGCATCACTTGCCTCTCTGATGGCACATCACTGAGAGTCAACTAGTTAATATTGATATTTTGAAATTCTGTGTCTGGGGCATCGGGAAATATCAACATTAAACACAAAACAAAGTATTGTGGTATAAAAAACTAACTCCCTGTATTAACTTAGTTGTAAAAAAATAGATATCAAATATAGATATCTAACATGCATCTATTGGCATGCATTTAGCCAGGGTTTATAAATAGATGCAGATCGGATCGCTCTGATAGATGTTTATTAGATGGTACTTGCTTTAATTGTAAATAATACAAAATAAACCACATTATAGACAAATGTATTTGATGTAGACGTGAAAAAAATCCAGTCACATACTCAGCACAATAGCCTTCAAGCATACAAGACTAAGTAACACACAACTGAGCAAGTTGAGTATTTTCAAAAAGACATGTGCCAATAATAATGACCACAAGCATGTCAGGGCAACAAAATTAGGCAGCAAAGTCCACATTGTCAAAGTCACTAACCTCTCAACTTTGCAATCCAAGTCACACGGTGTGTATGTACAGTAAATGCGCAATCTAAGCGCTGTTGACATGATTGGTCTTTGAGCCTTGGAGCACTGGGAAGTATGTTCAACGTATCCTTCTTAAATGGCTGTCTCAGGTAAGAATGAAATTTTAAAATGCACAAAGTACTTACAAACACTGCCCTAAATTCTCTCTTTTTTTCTGGCCTGAACTCTGAAGGGAAGCTGGGAAGGATGTCATTTGCGTTATTTGGTAGGTTGAGGCCTCTGGCTCACTCCTCCCAATCTGCTGAACCTCATCAAGTATTTCGAACTACTGCATTTTGTTCTGGAGAAAGCACACAAGAGCTAATAGAAAAAGTCATAAATGAAGTTCCATCCATCCATCTTCTATGCCACTTATTCTCACTAGGGTCGCGGGTATGCTGGAGCCTATCCCAGCTGACTTTGGGCGAGAGGTGGGGTACACTCTAGGCTGGTCGCCAGCCAATCGCAGGGCACATATAGACAATTAGAAATTTTTCATGAAACTTTTGTATGATTTAATTATGGGTCTTTATTTAAGATAGGTGGATCTTAATTTGACTTCTTTAAACTTACAAATAAATGGTTTTACAATATTAATGAAGATTAAGAAACATTTATATTTTAGATACCGTTCTCTAAAACAGGGCGAGACCGAGCACCTCGCGCATGAGTGATTCATGGATGCATAGAGCCCCACTAGAGCTGACAATGCACTGACAGCTTGTGACTGCTTTGGGGCGGGGCGGACCTTTCAGCAGTACCTGCTGCTTCTCAGTGAGAACAGAAACTGTAGAACAATTGGTGCTTTCTCTTTTAAGTCACCAAATGCCAGAAAACACTCCAACGACGCCAGAAAATGTCACTAGATTTGTTGCTCGTCACTAAGAGGGTTTGGAATGTCTCCAGATTTAGTGACAAAGTCGCCAAGTTGGCAACACCGGTTGTGACACTTTTTGGCTAAGAGAGCCATGAAAGCCCCATTTTTTAAAATGTATTTCCGTGAGAGCCATATAATATTTTTCAACACTGAATACAACTAAATACAATACGTGCATTTTTAAGCAAACAATTTTAGAATAGAATAAGTCTCTGAATGTATTCTTGCTGAATAATGCTGAACGCTGAATAAATGGCTTATGTCTGTTGACTCATCCAAAGCGAGGGAAAAGTATGCTACTGCATTTAGGTCCTTCGCTTATGTTTCCTCCACTTGATTTGCCATCGTGATGGTATGATCATGAACAGTTCTTGCTGACAGAGGCATGTCTTTTATTCAATTGATTATCTTATCTTTATCTGAAAAGTCATCAAAAGGTTAATTGGCCACATCAAGCATGAAGGTTTTGGCATACTTGTCATCTGTGAATGACATTCCATTCCTCACTATTCCTAATGAACTAGAAAAGCTAGCTAATTCCAGTCCCCTTGTCTGGTCCATACACGGAGTTGCTGCTGAATAACTTGCACTCTGGACAGTAGCCCTTGACATGCCTTCTTTCTTCTGTCCCCAGCTGGATATTTCGATTCAAATGTAGCACGGCATGTGTCGAAGTGCCGCTTTATATTTGTCCCTTTCATCAATGAAAATGTACCACTGCATATTAGACGCTCTGCAGAACCTGCTCTCTCAACAAAGCCGAGTCCCTCTGTCCATTCGAATTTGCTGAAATGTACAGGACTCATCATCTTTCTTTCTTTTTAGCGTCTTCTTTGTCAAAAGGGTTTGCTCTGTAGAATTAGCTGGCTGACTATTTGATGACAGGAGGGAGGTTTACTTCTTGACCTCTCAACGACCCGGGTAGGCTACCGCATTATCCAATAATAGAGTTTTGGTGTCAGAAAATATCGGAATGACAGCTGGCATTGGCTCTGGCCACCCGTATTGCGGTAGAAAATGAATAGATGGATTAAAATGCATGAGAGTGTTTTATATTGTGAACTTTTTTTTTTTTAATTTGTAAAAATGTCAGCGGGAAAAAAATATATAAATTAATCAAATCTTGTTAAGAAATGTCAGAGAGCTGGTTGCAGTCGTCAAAAGAGCCACATCTGGCTCTCAAGCCATGAGTTCCCTACCCCTGGTATGGGTCTTCTGTTGAAGATACACGTCATTTTCAATTGTTTAATAACACAAATGAGGCTGAATTTGTATCAGAATAGGCTATTTGTATAAAAAACAAAGACAATCTTATGTGAAAATGTATGGTCAGCTGCAGCCGTGGGTACCCCCATGTAGTTAGAATGGTACAATCTTGATCACATGACATTTTCATATGATTTAGTGGAATCACACTGCTCCCGAATCGTTTAATAATGAAGTCTTCTCAGACACCGCTACTTGATACATAATGTTTGTTTGATATGCGCTGTGCTGTACTACTTTGTTGTTGAAAAATAAACAAAAAACTCATCAATCCCCGTCTTGGCAACGTAGCGGATATCGACGTAAAAATGTCAATAAAACAAAAAAGGAGACTCCTACTCAGACTGTTTCCTGTCACGTGGCTTGCAATATTACGTCCTTCCGGTCTGTCCACAGTCAATTGAAACGAAGATGGCTGCTCTCGGACGCTTCACACAATCGTTGCTGAGGTCTTCTTTGACCCAGACGCGCCGTCAGCTGTCTGCCGCTGCTGACCACGGCGAGCACTCAAGTAAGTTTGTAGATTGAAGTAGTTTAAATGTTATTTTTATTGTCATTGATCTGTGACGAGAACGTGTGAGGTTTCACAGTGACCTTGCTGCTGTAGCGTTAGCTCTGTTAGCACTAGCACTACTAGTAGACATCCTTGACGTGACAAGGTGGCCAAAACGCCAACCTTTTCAATAGCCACACAAATATGCTTAAGGTACTAACGAAGGAGCTCGAACATATGTAGAATGTAAGAAGTAAACACACACAACAGTTTTCAATTAAGTGAAATTCAAACGGATACACCAACAATGAGTTGTGAATTAGAAGTATTTTAGATGTATTAGTGCGGGAAGAGACGTGTTTTAGTATAGAGATGTTTTTTTTTCTCTAATGTGTTGTTATCGTGTGATAACTGATGACAATATGAGCTGGAAATCTCACATTGAAAATATACAACTTAAAGTGGCACTTACATATTGATGAAAGCAAACACGTTCTGCACCAAAAATCACGACACACACGACTGTTACCTGGTGTTACAATATCTAAATTGTGTGGAAAGGGGTGTCCAAACTTGTTCAAATACTGACTAATGAAAGGATGCAAGGGACACTTTGATATTGTGTAGTAGATACACTAAGAAGTTACATAGATTTAAAGAAAAAAATGCATCTCAGCTTTGTGATATAGGTTAAAAAGCGTATCAGGATGAACTTCTGTCTTTGCTGGGGTTTTTTTTCCACTTTTGCTGTTCTTTTGTTTTAATTCTCCATATATTTAAACTTTATTGTAAAATAACCTTCGTAAATGTTCTTTTCATAATATTATGACTTAATTCCCATATCATCTTGATTTACTTGTAATCCCACCATAATCTTCCAACATTTTCCCCAGCCTAATTTTCCAGAAATTAGTAGTATATTTAATAGTTTGTTTTCTCATAATATTATGACTTAAAACGTTTTTTTTTTTAAATATTTCAACCTGTTTTGTTTTTTTTTTTTGTTTTTTTTTTAGTTTTCCTTTTAAATTACATTTTTAGAATGTAAAAAAAAAAAAAAAACAGCTGCGGGAGGCAAATGGCCTCAAAGCTGTGCTGTGTACACCCCTGGTGTGGCAGTATGGAGAAATTACTACAGGAGCGCACTTCATTTACTAAGTGTGCTACAAAAAAATGTAGCCTACACAGAGCCTACACAGACGTACAAAAAATGTTAGTCTGGGTAATCCATAATGCTGGTTATAGGGAACACACTAACCAGTTATTTTGAAAATCATAAATATTGAAATTCACATTTCTGGTACATTTTCAAGCAGATAAGTTATGCACAAAGCAAGCAATAACCTGCTACCCAATAAAATAATGAACAACATATTTTTCAAAAATAGGGGACAAATCCGATCTTTAGTTTATGTGAAACATTTGTAGTCATGCACAAAACTAAAAACTTTTAGCAAGGGATGGGCCGATAATATCGCCCCGATATTGGCATAATAATGTCACACTGGTAGATATTAGATAATTTTAAAATAGTTCTTTTGTATCTTGACATGGAGGTCTATCTCCCTCATCACTGCTGTGTGTGTCAGCGGTCCTTACCAGGGCTGCTGCCCCGTCCCCCTCAGGGCTCCGTGCTAGATCTGGCGACATTCCAAACACTCTTGGTGACATTTTCTCAAAATTGACTAGCGATAAATCTAGCTACTTTTTCTGGCGTTGTTACAGACTTTTGTGGCATTTGGAAATTGGGAACATAAACGTGAAAGTAAAGCCCTCTCTGCACACTGCAGTGGAGATCCACGCATCCTCGAGGCGCAATGCCACTGGGGTGGATCCCGCCCTGTTTTACAGAGCGGGATCTCAAACAAAAATGTTTCTTAATCCTCTTCCAGAAGATGTTCAACAATCCTCAACGTTGGCAATGTTCAAATCCAAGCTGAAAACACTTTTATTCAACTGCGCAAATGACAACTGAAAGTATTTTATCTGCACTCTTCATTTTTAATCTTTTTTTGTTTTATGGAATGATTTATGGATTTTTATGTCATGATTTTAGAATTATTTTATGTTTTTATGGAATGATTTTATTAAGTGATTTTACCTTTCTTTTCTGTAAAGGACTTTGAATTATCTTGTGTGAATTGTGCTCTATAAATGAACTTGCCTTGCCTTCATTAAATGACTACTTATTACACTCAAGCCTCATTCGGACTCAGTCACTTACCTGTCAGTGTGTCAGAACATGTGATGGAAGAACAATGTTTGATAAGTTAAACAAGATAACTACAAGAGTAAAGGTGGGAGGTTGGAGGCGAGTCCAGATGTAATTATTGCACTGTTTAGACTTTGAGAGGCTCTAGCCAAGATAAAATATTAAAATTATTTTTCTGGCACTTTATTTCGTATGTTGTACTTTTGTGCTTTTGCTATTAGCTGGGGATTTGAGCATAGCTCAAGGTTTGTTCAAAAGAAGATTGATGATTATATATACATTTTCTATATTTATTATTATTATTTTCTATATTTATTTATATTCATTTTACAAAAAGTGAATTAATTTTATTTTAGCAGCTATTTTTCCATAAGATTTTTTTTATTTTAATGAAACAACTTTTATTATTTAAGCCATTCAGGCATGGTAATTATGTAGTTAAATCAAGGGTTGTCATGGTAATCAATTCATCGCACGATTGATTGATTAAAAATGAAGTCGATAATTTTGTTGGCCTCGATGTATTGACATTTCCATGCGTGTTTGTTTCCTCCTCTCTCTCTCTCTCGCTACCAAACAAGCTGGCTGACAAGAGGATTCACTCTGTCCATTTGTCTCAACACCTGGGCACCCTGGTTCTATAGCAGAATGAACAGAGTGAGTGAACCCTCTTGTCAGTCATTCAGTTTCTTTGTCCCACTGGGAGGAGGTGGAGCATTAGCAAGTTTGCACTCGCTAGTTGCGTGTGTGTCGTGTGCTACGCGATCGAATACTTTTTTTGTGCTTGTTGTGTATAAAATACGATCCGATGTCAGTTTCAGCCCGTTTGCGCACCATCATTTTGTGACATGAAAATGTTTGCGACAGAGACAATGAAATAAATAATACAAAACGGTGGAACTTACGCTTCAGATGCTGTGATTCCTGAAGTTTAACACCTCGTTGCTCACTAAATGCATTCTGCTTAATCCAAAACATGTACTTTGAACAAACTCCGACAAACACCCCATTACACATAAACAGCTTATTCCACACAGAGCGTTACTAAAAGGCAATCAAGGAAGTGTATATGCAAATAAGCTGATGTCTGCATTGACACACAACGAGGACTTCAGAGTATTTCCGGGTTATTTCTCCTTTTTTTTTTTTTTTGTAAATATCCAGACAACAACGAAAGATTCATAATCAGAAATACTGTAATTTTTATGTAAGAGTCCATTTTATTTTCATAGAGGTTTTACTGTCTGTTTTAGTTTTAATTTGTTTATTTTATTTAAAAGCTCTTGACGTTACATTTACTATGTTAAATACTCTTGAGAAAGTAAAGTTGCGTTTGATATGGTGTACTCGCATTGCCAAATATTATTACATTAATGGGAAAAAAATGGTCTCAAAATGTTGACAATATCATTTATTGGCAATAATTTGTGGGACAATTATCGTTCAGAAAAATGTATTGTGACAGGCAATTAGACAATAAGTCATTATTTACAATAAGCCATTATTTATTACATACTTTATCAACTTTATTTATTTATATTGTAAAAGCTCTCTTCAAACTCTATTTACTATTTCACATCTTTATCCATTTTACTATTAAAAAGTGAAACTGGCACATGTTGAACACAGGAAGTGTACAAATGTATTAGTAATTGCTGTGACAGGGAGGAAGAGTAGGATTAAATAAACTGCTGTTCTTCCTACTCCTTTTCAGACATGTGGAATTGTGTCACTGTAAACATGTACTCCTAAGTGCCTAAGTAACCTTGTATCCACGTTCGAAATAGTGTTCCCTCGTTAATCGCAGGGGATAGGTTCCCAAAATAGCCCACAATAAGCGAAATCAGCAAAGTAGCCAACTTCATTTTTGTATAATTACTGTGTACTGTATGTTTTAAGGATGTAAAACCCCTCACCATACACTTGATACACTTTTCTCAGACAGGCAAAATTTTCTCATTTCTTTCTTGTTTAAACAATTTCACCTTTGTTTGAATTTGAATGATCAACCTTAATGATCAACACAAGAAATTATTAAGTCAGTCATGCATATTGCACTCGTGTGACCGTGCCTTTTCGTCCTTGCGCTGTTCCGCTGTACTGTAGCGTTTTTGTATCCTTGTTAAAACATACTGCTGCAGACAAGATTAATTTACAAGCTAACAAGCAAGCTAGTGATGACACAGGAGACATGGCAGGAGGGCATGAAGGAGATTGATTGACAATGGTCTACAGCCAATCAGGGCAGTGTAGACAGACAGGGAAGTGATAGACACTTAACTTCCCACAATGCAGTTCTTCTTAAAGGGCCAGGCTCGGCCTGTAACAGTGTTAAAAAAAAAGCACTGAAAAACTTCTGTGACTCCATGAAAGGTGAACTGCGATAGAGCGAGGGAACACTGTAAACTAAACCACTACAATCCTGAAGTGTGATTGTTCTAAGGCTGCAACGATTATTTTCTTAGTCGATTAATCTCAAGCTTGCTGTTTTGATTAATCAGGTAATCTGTTAGGGCCTACACAGACTAAATCATTATGACCAAACACCAACAGTCAACGGTTTGGTCCGCAACATATCAGAAAAGAGGCAAAAATGTCGACAACTGTTTTCCAAAGTCAAGGCTGATGTGTGCGACTGTCTGATTTTACCTAAAACACAAAGATAATGGGTCTGCTTTCATGGCTGACTAAGACAATTAGAAAATATTCACATCTGAGAGGCTGAAATAAGAGGATATTTACATTTTTTTAATAACCAAAAAACGATTACTAAAATAGTTGTCGATTCATTGGATAATCGATTGATCATCGATTCATTGATAAATTGTTGCAGCTCTAGATTTGGCATTTGTTGGCATGATATGAGATGAACATTTTATTGCAACAGCTTGAAGCTGAGACACCTATAGGCAGGCCATCCCATCTTCAACTGTAAATACATTTAATCAGAACACTTATTTGATCCATCTGGGAAACAATCTACTGTCTCACCCTATTTTTATTGCACCTTGTTTCTATCTAAAATTCTCTGATCCTTAATGTTATTCCTCAACAGCTAAAACATGGAAGATACTTACCTTTGTGGTTGCCCTGCCTGGTGTTGGGGTGTGCATGCTCAACACCTTCCTGAAAGAGCAACAACACAGCCATGAACAACCAGAGTTCATCCCTTACTCACACCTCCGCATTCGCAGCAAGGTTGGACTTGAACACTTGAATTGCATTGCAAAGTGCACTTGCCTTAATTGTGTGCTTTTTATTCATTCATATAGCGCTTCCCCTGGGGAGATGGCAACAAAACACTCTTCCACAACCCCCATGTGAATGCCCTTCCTGACGGCTATGAGGGCCATGATGAGTAAATTCTCCTTCCAGACCTCATAACTGGTGCAGGGACCAGTTTCCTCTTTGTTTCCCGGACCACACTCATTGGCAGTTTACTCTTCTATCTTTACCTCTGAACACAACATGACCATAACAACAAAATGGCATCTTAAGTATCTGAAATAAAGTAACTAAATTACCTCTATTTGTTCTGTTGCTTCTCCTATGGCAGTGGTTCCCAAACGTTTTACAGTTGTGCACCCCTTCAGACATTTGACCTGAAGCCACGTACCCCCTACTCCTGCACACTTAAAAAAAAATATATACAAATTTTTATCTTAATTAACTTGCAATATTGAATGTAGTATATACAGGTTGAGATGGTATTTCCTGCTGGACATTTTGCCTGTCGCACCTCCTCCAGTGCGCTTTGGGTCAGATGCAGGGTCGTCAGCTGGTGCCACCTTTCACTGATGTTTCGCCCCCTAGCCAGTACATCTCCAGGTGGGGGGGAAAGTGGCATCTTGGGACGTCTCCCTACCACTCCCTGCATCTGACCCTATTGGGGTGTCTGACCCCATCTACTAACTTTACTCCTTAACCACAACCAGTAGCTTGCTTTTTCTGCCTCTTCTGCTAGCTCCTTGGTTGCTCGCTGTAGTTTAGCCCCTGTTGTTCCTAGAGCGCGGAGAAGCTGGATCCACCTCCACTGGGCAGGATGGATGCTGCCCACCCTGCCTCTTTGCACTCTGCTGCCAGCTCTGTGTACTTGAGCCGCTTGGTCTCGTGTGCAGATGGTATTCCATCTTCCCACGGCACGGTTAACTCAATGATGAGGACGCGCCTGACAGCTGTGGACCACATCATGATGTCTGGTCTAAGGGTTGATTGCACAATCTCGCTTGGGAAGATGAGCTGCCTGTCCAGGTCGACACGCATCTCCCACGCCTTCCTGGGGGTTAGCAATGATCTTGCCTGACTGCCCTGCGGCTTTTGCTGGGTCTCCCTTGGTCGTACAAAGGAGATGCCAGTTGTTTGGCTGCTTGCTGTTGCTTTAGCAGCTGTTCTTCTTGTCTCCAGGTGCTCCGCCAACTTCCTCAGCACTTGATTGTGCCGCCATCTGAGACGTCCTTGTGACAGTGCCACTTTGCATGATGCCAGGATGTGTTGGAGGCCTAATATGTCACTTTCACACAGCGGGCACCTGTCCTCACTCCCAAACCATGTGGAGAGCTTCTGAGGGCACGGGAGGGTGTTGTACGCTGCCCTGACCATGAAGCTGAGCCGTGCCTGTGGGGCTTGCCAGATGTCTTGCCAGGTTATGACCCTATGGATGGTGTCCTCCCACCTGGTCCATGCCCCTTGCTTGCCCTGGGACACCGCTTTGATGAGATACTGCTCTTGTTCTGCTCGGGCCACTTCCTCCACAATCATGGCCCTTCTCTGCTGTCTTGAGGCTTTCGACCAGAATCTCATTGGTTCCCCGAACCCTACTCCAGCCCGGCCTTCCTGCACTCTCCCGGTGATCTCTCTGTGTTGCAGCCTGCTGACAGCCTGATTCACTTCTGGTTGTGCCCTCCATTTGCGCCCCGTTCTGACGGCTACTGCCGCGGCTCTTATTGCAGGGTTCCTGGACTCTTTGAGTTCAAACACCAGGCGGGCCTTTTCCTGTTTGTACCCAAGGCCCACTGACTTCAATGGAAGCTGAAGTGCATTCTTTCCAAAGAGTCCTGCGTTGGAGAAGCAGCGAGGGAGACCCAACCATTTCCTTATGTAGGTGTTTGCAATGCTGTCTAGCCTGCTGACCGTGGTGGATGGAATCTCGCAGACTTTAAGTGGCCACATCACACGCTGGAATAGTGTGAACTGGTAGCACCACAGTTTGAACTTCCCGGGGAGCTGGCTGCTATCAATCCTGGCCAGGCCGTGCCTCAGCTGCTCTTGTACCCGCTTGCCCATCTGCCTGTCAGAGAGGTCAGCAGTGTATTCTCTTCCGAGGCTCCGCCCCCCAACCATGAACACCGTCCTATCGGTCCTTACTCCTCTCCTGATTGACTGGCTCCGGGACTTGGCTGGCTTTATCTTCAGTCTTACCCACTGCGTAAGCACATCCAGGCGTTTGAGGACCCTTGCTGTACATGGAGCGGTCTGTAGGATGCTTGTCACATCATCCATGTACCCTCTCAGGGCGGGAAGTCTTTCCCCAGATGGCAGCCTCACACCTCCAACCACTTGTCTTGCTCCACGGAGAATGAGCTCGAAGGCAGCCACGAAGAGTATGGGTGAAATCGCACAGCCCATTGCGATGCCGACCTCCAGCTGTTGCCACCTTGTCGAGCCTTCTCGGGTGAAGCACATGTGGAAATTGCTGAAGTATTTGGCTATGATGGTGCTGACAGCTGTTGGGATGTGAAAGAACTCCAATGCGCAGTCAATCACCTTGTGTGGTACTGACCCATACGCATTGGCCAAGTCTAGCCACACCACATGGAGGTCAGTGCGCTCCCTCTTGGCCCGCTGGATCTGCTCCCAGATCACGGCTGAGTGCTCAGTACACCCTGGGAACCCTGGGATCCCCGCCTTCTGGCAACTTGTGTCAACATACCCATTGCCCTTAACGAAGTTGGTCATTCTCTCTGCGAGAATCGAGAAGAACGGCTTCCCCTCCACGTTCAGTAATGCGATGCTCCTGAACTGATCGATGGTGGTAGAATTCAATTCTTTAAAAATTAGAGGAGCACTTTGAAAACACATCAGATCTAAACTGGGGGAAAAATGATCTTGAATATCTTTCCTGATAAGTGGGTGATGTATTAGTAACAAAATGATGCCACATAACTTGATAGAAATGAAAATGATCACCCTATAGAGGGGGGAAATCAAAGACACCCCAAAAATGAAAGTGAAAAAAATGATGCAGAACACTGGTCCATTTTGCTAAAGTGTCATTGTAGCAACTCAAAATGATTCTCAGTAGTTTGTGTAGCCCCCACGTGCTTGTACGCATGCCTGACAACGTCAGGGCATGCTCCTAATGAGACTACGGATGGTGTCCTCCAGGTCTGGACCAGGGCATCACTGCGGTACCTGGACGCATGGAGGAGATTCCAGGAGACAGGTAGTCCTTCAACCCTCAACAGGATCGGTATCTGCTCCTTTGTGCAAGGAGGAACAGGATGAGCACTGCCAGAGCCCTACAAAATGACCTCCAGCAGGCCACTGGTGTGAATGTTTCTGACCAAACAATCAGAAACAGGCTCCATGAGGGTGGCCTGAGGGCCCGACATCCTGTAGTGGGCCCTGTGCTCACTGCCCAGCACCGTAGAGCTTGATTGGCATTTGCCATAGACCACCAGAATTGGCAACTACACCACTAGTGCCCTGTGCTCTTCACTGATGAGAGCAAGTTCAACCTGAGCACATGCGACAGACGTGAAAGGGTCTGGAGATGCCATGGAGAACGTTATGCTGCCTGCAACATCATTCAGCATGACCGGTTTGGTGGTGGGTCAGTGATGGTCTGGGGAGGCATAGCCCTGGAAGGACGCACAGACCTCTACAGGTTAGATAACCGCACCCTGACCGCTATTAGGTACCGGGATGAAATCCTTGGACCCATTGTCAGAACCTACGCTGGTGCAGTGGGAACTGGGTTCTTCCTGGTCCACGACAATGCCCGACCTCATGTGGCTAGTGTATGCAGGTAGTTCCTGGAGGATGAAGGAATTGATACCATTGACTGGCCCCCACGTTCACCTGACCTAAACCCAATAGAACACCTCTGGGACATTATGTTTAGGTCCATCCGGCGCCGCCAGGTTGCTCCTCAGACTGTCCAGGAGCTCATTGATGCCCTGGTCCAGATCTGGGAGGAGATCCCCCAGGACACCATCCGTAGTCTCATTAGGAGCATGCCTCGGCGTTGTCAGGCATGCGTACAAGCACGTGGGGGCCACACAAACTACTGAGAATCATTTTGAGTTGCTACAATGACATTTTAGCAAAATGGACCAGTCTGCTGCATCATTTTTTCACTTTCATTTTTGGGGTGTCTTTGATTTCCCCCCTCTATAGGGTGATTGTTTTCATTTCTGTTACTAATACATCACCCACTTATTATCAGGAAAGATATTCAAGATCATTTTTCCTCCAGTTTAGATCTGATGTGTTTTTGAAGTGTTCCTCTAAATTTTTTGAGCAGTATATTTTATTCTAGTCTGATTTGTGCATCCTTCTGTTTTAATGGCTTGAATGTGTGCCTCACTTTTTTTGTCTACTCGCGATGGCTGTTGTTTAAGTCTGCATATTAATTTAATACCAAATTGAAGAGGAATATTTAACAATCACGATGAAGCAGTATCCGAAGTAAAAATAAAAAATAATTTAAAAAAACAACCAATGATAAAGCCTAACTTTAGGGGCTACCAACTCACAGTGACAGGTTTTCATCACTGCACCGTGCGGGTATTGGAACACAAATATAAATGAAATCTTCAAGATTAAACACTCGTAATGCACAAAAAAAATAAACATCGAACTTATTTGTGCATATGATGCACACAGAGCAGTGAACAACTTCATGCTCTCTCGTTTCTGCTTTTGTAGTAATTTTACTACCAATTTAACTTCATAATACAGTATGCTTACTAGTGGAGATTGTAGTTAAAGTTTTGTTCACAGTACCTCGGCAAGTCCTATTGTTTGAGCTGTTTGCCTTTAGTGTAGTACGCCTTGTTTTCTGCAACACATGCCAGAAATCTACTCATTTTCCTCCAAATGTGGAGGAACTGTTCCTGGTAACTATACACAATGAAAAGACGAATCAAAAAAGTTGGAACTAATAGGTTCGTGTGGCCCATTGTGTATTGTGTTTGCACAGACAAATCGAATACTTAAGTCCCTATTTCAATTTTAACAATGTAGTGCTGTCAGACTTACGGAGACTGGTTTGAGCGAATTGATGCAGTTCTGATTTGGAACGCTAGGGGCGGTGTTTTACAGAGAGTGAACTCTGCAACCATAATTCTTGACTATTAGCTTGTTAGGTTCCTTGTCTCGAGGGAAGCAATAGCAATTGAAGAGAAGGTGAGTTTTAATGGACCTGGAACTACTCAATATGTTACAACAGTCACTTTTAATGCAAACGTTTTTTATTTTAATTTTATATATTTTTTTATTTTAATTTTATTTATATATATATATATATATATATATATATATATATATATATATATATATATATATATATATATATATATTAAAGACAGATCTCTTAGGAGCCAGAGATGAAACCTTTTCTGAGCTTTTTCTAGAATTGGGATAAAATTCAAAGCATTTCTGGCTTTCAGTATCTTTGACAGGGATGTTCGCTATTGAATGAGTAGCCGAGTCTTTTACTGCCATTAACTCACATTTGTTTACATTCAAGTGTAGACCAGAAGCTTTAGGGAACACATTAATTATATTTAGAGCAAGAGGTATTTGAGAAGAATCTTTTAAAAAGATGGTTGTGTCATCTGCAAGTTGACTAATAACGAGTTCTCTTTCTGCTACAGTAATTTCAGAGAGCTTGATTTAATGTGGACAGCTAAAAGTTGGGTGACAAGGAGAAAAAGATAGGACAACCTTTGCCGAATTCCTTGTTTGAAGTCAAAACGCGGGGTTGTGCCGGAACTCATTTTAACAGAGCAGTTACTATTTGCATATAATGTTCAAATCGCTTGGCTAAAAAAACTGCCCAAAACCAAATTTTTTCAAAGCACTAAAAATAAACTGCCTTTTAGAAAAAGCAATGGCTAGCACCTCATAATCATTATTCAAAAGACAACTAGGGCGCCAGTTATCAATAAGCTTGACATCTTTTTTAGGCTTCGGAATAAGTGTGATTAAGCCTTGAGTTAGTGTTGGGGGGAGCGATTCATTATCTACTGTATGCTTTCTGTGAAAACTTTCAGTAAAAATTGAGCTAACTGTTCCACAAATGCTCTGTAAAATTCAGAAGTGAATCCGTCTACACCAGGAGATTTGTTATGTTTGAGGCTATTGACAGAATCAATTATTTCTTGTAATGTCAAGGAAGCATCACACAAATCTGTCTGCATCATTAATGTTATTCACAATAGAATGTAAAAAGGCAGATGCACTTCTTTCACAAAATTGAGAAGTATGTAACTTGCTATAGAAGTTTGAGCAATATATAGCAATTAACTTGGGGTTATCACATAAGGTATTATTCATCTTAAACTGCTGGATAGAATTAGTTTTGGAGTGAGATTTTTCCAACCTGAGGAAATAGGCAGACTTTCGCTCCACTTTCTCCATCCATCTTTGTCTCGATCTGATAAAGGCACCCTTTACTTTGAGTGTATATAGGTTGTCAAGCATACTTTGATATTCAGTGATAATTTATTTTTCGTTTGTAGAAAGATAATACGGGGGATTTTGAGAGAGGGAGGTTATGATGGATACTATCTCATCCTCCTCTGCATTTCTACGTTTGGCTAGATCAGAACTATATTTTCTTAAGTACTTGGCAATTTCAAATTTAATGTATACGAGTGGCATTTTTATTTATTTATTTTTAATATATATATATATATATATATATATACACGAGTGGTATACATACGGGAAATTGCTAAATGATGACGTAATTTGGCGATTTTTGGAGCAGCCAATAGCTACGTGCCTTACTGAGGAGTTCGCACTTAGCAACACAGAGGCAGCGTCAGTTTGGTAACAGGTTAGCTACCAAGCTATAAATTACTTAGCGTTTTTATTGTTAAAAGTAGCCCATCCATCATGGCTAAAGGCAAACATAAACCAAGTAGTGACAGAGACAGCGCTCGGAAGCGGCAAGCAATCTCAATGGAAACGAAGGTTGCCATAATTAGGAAGTTGGACCGTGGTCAAAAGGCGGCGAATGTGGCTCGTTCGTACAACATGAATCGTTCAACGATTTGTACCATTTACAAGAACAAGGACCGGATTATGGAGCATATTAAGAGTTCGGTGCTCATGCAGTCAACAGTTATTACCAAGCAAAGGGGGAAGCTGATGGAGGAGATGGAACAACTTCTGAGCACTTGGATTGAACACCAGAGGCAAAGAGATGCACCGCTTAGCCTCATGCTCATACAGGAGAAGGCTAGAAGCTTGTTAAAAGACTTAAAGGTGAAGGCTGGGGAAGACGCGGATGAAGACACGTTTGCTGCGAGTTCTGGTTGGTTTCATCGCTTCAAGAAACGTGCCAATTTGCAAGTGTCAGGTTCTGCCCTCAGCAAACTCCGATTCTCCTCTCCTCCATCACCTCAGGGTAAAACGGTTTAAATTCGCACAGTATTTACTAGTAAAATATGTTTTAGCAGTAACAACACGACGGTGACTGTTGATTTAGAAGTTTTCAAAGGACAACCCCTCAGAATGACGCAAATATCGATAGGTCGATTTCAATGGTAGTATTGCAGTATTAGCGTAGGATCTATACTACCGTTATGAGGTTGACATTTTTCATTGTTAAATTGTAACTTAACTTATATATATATATATAGACATAGACATGATCAAAATCTTAAGAGCAGTTGAAAAATTGCTAGAATTTGCATTTTGCACATTTGGATCTTAATGAGGTTTTAAGTAGAGCTACAATATGCAAGAAGGGGAAAGAAGAAAAGGGGGAGGAGTGACACAAAAAACATTTGGAATTTCTAATTTAAACAAAAAAACCCAAACTGAAATAAGGTGTTTATCACCAGATCAGAAGTTTAAGATCACAGGCAATAAAAGCCCAAATCTGCTCAAAATGTTCATTTTCTGTCAGGCATTTACACTGTCATGCCCTCCTGATGGCGAAAGCTGAGAAGCTTTCTTTTTTTTGAACGTGGTCGCATTATCGAGCTGCATAAGCAAGGCCTCTCGCAGCGTGCCATTGCTGCTGAGGTTGGGTGAAGTAAGACAGTCATTCTACATTTTTTTAGAGATGCTGAGTATTATGGAACAAAAAAGTCAAGTGGTAGATCAAAAAAATCACACCTGCGCTGAACCGGAGGATCCGATTGGCTGTCCATCAAGACACAGGGTACCGGTATCAGCAATAATGGCCCTTTATTTACTTTGTATCAATCTGATACCAAAATTTGCAGTATTGTAAACAGTGTAGCATCTGCGCTTGAATATTATATGCTTGTCAACTTGACTTCTGATTTTCAAAGCGAGTTAATAGTAAACAAAAATAAAATCATAATTAAATCAAGGGGGAATTGTGACTCAAAAGACAAAGTAAATAGAATGTACAACCAAAGATTAATCTGAATTGGCAACTGTATGTGTTATTTACTTTTAAGCACACATTGTAAAGAGTGTATTCTTAGAAGTTTTTAAAGTGTTGCCGTACAAACATGAAAACCCCACTGCGCATGCCCTGTTTTGAGCAGTTTGACGTAGAATAGTAATATTGTATAATTTTACGATTAGGAGAAGAAAAAGACCAAGGAAATAACGCGATGGTGGAAGAGGCGCCGTCTCGAAGTAACCACGTTTGGTCTGTCGAGGAGACGGAATTCACTTTACAGCAGCTGAAAAAAGTCAACATTTTAAATGACAGGAAAGCGCACAATGGTAAACGATAATGGTAAAAGAGTGGCCGTGCAGCTACAGAGACCTGGTTCTAAATGGGAGTCCAAGGAAATCCGTATTCCATCCATCCATTTTCTATACCGCTTCTCCTGGAAATCCGTATTCAATGGAAATAATTAAAACAGGCTTATTTTCACGCCTTCGTCAACACTGTTTCTTGTCCGTATTACGACATATTAGATGAGCTGCTCGGAGGACAACAGTCATCTGAAGACCAAAAACACAGTGTTGGCAACGACGAGGAGGCTTCTAGTTCAGGTAAGTTGCTTGTCATTTTACTTCTGAGCTAACTTTTACAATAAACAGTATTAGCACTTTATTTTAAACTATTCCCCATGTTGCCCTGATGAAAACCCCATGGAATATTTAAAAGTTGTGACACAAGTGAAAAAAAATTATTCTGCATTAGTCATTATCTTCAGCGGCACAAACACAACAGTCCTGTGGGCTGCCATTTTTGTGTTCCTTGTTTCGTACTTGGCGGGTCGATAGTATTGACACCAATGATAGTCTCGATATTGGATTGATACTAGCATGATGATATATTCCAGTTCTCCTCTATGACAAGTTTCGTCTATCACAAATTTCAGCATTTTAGGGCTTTGGGGTGACAGAAGACAAAGGATTTGAACAAGAGCCAATAATAGTTTTTGATTCTGTTTACAGGAGGTCTTCGGTTTACGAACAAGTTTCATTCCAGCAACATTGTAAGTCGAGTATTGGTGTAAGTTGAAACTTATACCTAAATTAACACCCAGGTCACTTACACTGTACATGACATACAGTAATAAAAAGATAAATACTACATTTAAGTGGAACAGTAACATAATGAAACTACCATTAGAAGAGTCTGTCACATGCTTGAGAGATACACGTTGTATTCCTCTGCCTACGCATTTTGTGATATGAATATTTGCCATATCACTAGGCCTGTCACGATAATCAATAAACCAATTAACCACACAATAACTAAAAACATGCAAATCAAACCTATGACTTCCATACTGAATCGGTCGAGGCCCGGGTTAACAACGACCGCCATCTGTGCTGTTGACCTATAGGGTGCCGGAAATTGGACTACAGTTGGTCGAAGAAGGAGAGGAGGAAAGTGTGTCCGTAGGAAGAGAGAGAAGAGGAACGCTAAGAGTATAGGACTGAGAGTAGGGACATTGAATGTTGGAACTATGACAGGAAAAAGGTGGAGAGTTTGGTTGACATGATGCAGAGATGCAGTGGCTGGCAAACAGCTTTTACCCACAGGCCATCAGGCTCCTCAACGAAGCACTCGCACACGCCGCACGCAACACACGCACACACTCATAGCACTTTATTTATTTATTTATTTGTATTATTTACTTGTATTAATGTCTCGTCTGTTGTTGTTGCTTAATTTATTGGTATATATGTTTATGTGTTTATGTTTCTTATGTTCTTATTCTTTCATTTGTTTTCTTTCTTTTCTTGGGAGAATGAACAGAATAAGATTTTCATTGCATGGTATAACTGCTGTTGTACTATGCACATGACAATAAAACTCTCTTGAATCTTGAATCTTGAAGAAGGAAGGTAGACATACTGTGTCCAGGAGACCAGGTGGAAAGCTAGCAAGGCGAGAAGTTTAGGAGCAGGATTCAAGTTGTTCTACCATGGTGTAGATAGGAAGAGAAATGGAGTAGGAGTTATCTTGAAGGAGGCGTTTGTTAGGAATGTCCTGGAGGTAAAAAGAGTGTCAGAGTGATGAGTCTGAAGCTAGAAATCGAAGGTGTGATGGTCAGTGTTGTTAGTGGGTATGTTCCACAGGTAGGATGTGAGCTGGAGGAGAAGGAGAAATTCTGGTTGGACTTGGATGAAGTGATGCAGAGCATACCTAGAAGAGAGAGAGTTGTCATTGGTGCAGACTTCAATGGACATGTTAGGTAGGAAACAGAGGTGATGAGGAGGCAATGGGCAGGTTTGGTATCCAGGAGAGGAATGCAGAACGACAGATGGTGGTAGACTTTGCAAAAAGGATGGAAATGGCTATAGTGAATACTTTCTTCCAGAAGAGGCAGGAACATAGGGTGACCTATATGAGTGGAGGTAGGAGCACACAGGTAGACTACATCTTGTGTAGACGGTGTAATCTGAAGAAGATCAGCGACTGTAAAGTAGTGGTAAGCGATAGTGTAGCCAAACAGCATAGGATGGTGGTGTGTAGGATGACTCTGGTGGTGAGGAAGATGAAGAGGACAAAGATAGAGCAGAGGACAAAATGGTGGAAGCTGAAAAAAGAAGATTGTTGCCTGACTTTTAGGAAGGAGTTAAGACAGGCTCTGAGTGGTCAGGAGGTGCTTCCAGATGACTGGACAACAACAGCTAATGTGATCAGGGAGACAGGTAGGCGAGTACTTGGTGTGTCATCTGGAAGTAAAGTAGACAAGGAGACTTGGTGGTGGAATGAGGAGGTACAGGAGTGTATACAGAGAAAGAGGTTAGCTAAGAAGAAGTGGGACACTGAGAGGACTGAGGAGAGTGGACACGAGTACAGGGAGATGCAGCGTAAGGTGAAAGTAGAGGTAGCAAAGGCCAAACAAGGGGCATATGATGACTTGTATGCTAGGTTGGATAGTAAGGAGGGAGAGACTGATCTATACAGGTTGGCAAGACAGAGAGACAGATATGGGAAGGACTTTTAGATGACATTGTGATCTGCAGTGAGAGTAGGGAACAGGTGGAGGAGAAGCTAGAGAGGTGGAGGTTTGCCCTGGAAAGGAGCGGAATGAAGGTTAGCCGCAGTAAGCCAGTCATCGTGATGAGAAAGAACGTTTGTGGGGGGAAGTGTTTCCCCGGCGCATCGTTCAATTGCGGCCGAATGTCATCACAAACACTAACAACTAATTGCGCAAACAAAACAAAGGTGTCATAAAAAATATGACATTACAATTGGAATTGCATCGGTGACTATGTCTTCCTTAACAAGCACGGGCATTACAATTTGTTGAGGATTTTGTAGAAATGTTTGCAGTGGCTAACATCCCATTAGAAAAGGTATCCACACTACATCTGCTTCTAAATTACTTGGCAAAATTGTCCAATGATCTATTGCATTAAGGAAGCGTATATGCAAATGAGCAGGCGTCTGTGTTGACACACAATATGAACTTCAGAGTTATTTCTTCTTTTTTTTGTCAATATTCAGACAATAGTGACACTGAGTGACACTGATTCAAAATCAGAAATATTGTGATTGTGTTTTTTATTTAAGTGCATTTTTTTCTAAAAGAGAATGCAAGTCCACCTTATTTTCTTATTTTTTGTCTTCTTTTTGTTGTTTATCCATCTATCTTCTATGCCGCTTATCCTCACTAGGGTCGCGGGTATGCTGAAGCCTATCCCAGCTGACTTTGGGCGAGAGCCGGGGTACACCCTAGACTGTTCGCCAGTCAATTGCAGGGCACATATACTCTCTCACGCTCACATTCATACTTATGGACAATTTAGAGTTGCCAATTAACCTAACATGCATGTTTTTGGAATGTGGGAGGAAACCGGAGTACCTGGAGAAAACCCACACACGGGGAAAACATGCAAACTCCACAAAGTTGGTTTAGTTTATCTTATTTAAAAGCTCTAATTACAATGTTAAATACCCTTCAGAAATTAAAGTTTCTTGATTTTGATACCCCTCCGTGAATCACCACCTTACCGTGGTGGAGGGGTTTGTGTGCCCGAGTGATCCTAGGAGCTATGTTGTCTGGGGCTATATGCCCCTGGTAGGGTCTCCCAAGGCAAACAGGTCCTGGGTGACGGACCAGACCAAGAGTGATTCAGAAGACCCCTATGAATAAACACACGAGGAGAGACCGCACCTCGCCCGGAAGTGGGATACCGGGGCCTCACCCTGGAGCCAGGCCTGGGGGAGGGGCTCGCAGGCAAGCGTCTGGTGGTCGGGCTTTCACCCGTGGGACCCGGCCGGGCTCAGCCCGAAGAAGCCACACGGGATCTCCCCCCCGTAGACCCACCACCTGCGGGGGCAAGCATAAGGGTCCGGTGCATTGCGTTTTGGGTGGCGGTCGAGGGCGGGCACCTAGGCGACCTGGTCTTCGGCGGCCAAATCTGGTTCTTGGGACATGGAACGTCACTTCTCTGGCGGGGAAGGAGCCCGAACTTGTGAGAGAGGTTGAGACATTCCGACTAGATATAGTCGGACTCACCTCGACCCACAGTTTGGGTTCTGGATCCAAACTCCTCGAGAGGGGTTGGACCTTGTTCTACTCTGGAGTTGCTGCAGGGGAGAGGCGGCGAGCTGGTGTGGGCTTATTAATAGCCCCCCGGCTCGGTGCCTCTGTGTTGGAGTCATCCCCGGTAAACGAGAGGGTCATTTCCCTACGCCTTCGGGTTGGGGAAAGGGTCCTGACTGTCGTTTGTGCGTACGCGCCAAACGGCAGTTCAGAGTACCCAGCCTTCCTGGAGTTCATCAGAGGGGTGCTGGAGAGCACCCCAACTGGTGACTCTGTCGTTTTGCTGGGAGACTTCAACGCCCATGTGGGCAATGACAGTGTGACCTGGAGGGGCGTGATTGGGAGGAACGGCCTCCCCGATCTGAACCCGTGCGGTGTGATGTTGTTGGACTTCTGTGCGAACCACAGTTTGTCCATCACAAACACCATGTTCCAGCATAAGGATGTCCATAAGTGCACATGGCACCAGGACACCCTAGGCCGCAGGTCTATGATCGACTTTGTAGTCGTATCATCAGACCTGCGTCCGCATGTTTTGGACACACAGGTAAAGAGAGGGGCTGAGCTGTCAACTGATCACCACCTGGTGATGAGTTGGATTAGATGGCGGGGGAGGATGCCGGACAGACCCGGGAGACCCAAACGTGTAGTGAGGGTGTGCTGGGAACGTTTGGCAGAGTCTCCTGTTTGTCGAGTCTTCAGCTCTCACCTCCGGCAGAGCTTCTCCTGCATCCCGGGGGAGGACGAGGATATCGAGTCCGAATGGGCTCTATTCCGTGCCTCCATTGCTGAGGCAGCCGATCGGAGCTGCGGCCGCAAGGTGGTCGGTGCCAGTCGTGGCGGCAAGCCCCGAACCCGATGGTGGACACCAGAGGTCAGGGCTGCCGTCAAGCTGAAGAAGGAGTCCTATCGAGCATGGATGGCTTGTGGGACTCCTGAAGCAGCTGACGGGTACCGGCAGGCCAAGCGGCACGCGGCTTCGGCGGTGATTGAGGCAAAAACTCGGGTGTGGGAGGAGTTCGGTGAGGCCATGGAACACGACTTTCGGTCGGCCTCGAAGAGGTTCTGGCAAACCGTCCGGCGCCTCAGAAAGGGGAAGCAGTGCCCGGTCCACACTGTTTACAGTGGGGACGGGAGCCTGCTGACCTCGACTGAGGATATTGTTGGGCGGTGGAAGGAATACTTTGAGGCCCTTCTCAATCCCACTGACATACCTTCCCTAGAGGAAGCAGAGACTGAGGATACGAACGCGGACAGTTCCATCACCGTGGCTGAGGTATCTGGGGTAGTCAAAATGCTCCCCAGTGGCAAAGCTCCGGGGGTGGACGAGTTTCGCCCTGAATTCCTCAAGGCTTTGGATGTTGCGGGACTGTCTTGGCTGACACGTCTCTTCAACATTGCGTGGAAGTCGGGAACAGTACCTCTGGATTGGCAGACTGGGGTGGTGGTCCCCCTTTTCAAGAAGGGTGACCGGAGGGTGTGTTCCAACTATAGGGGGATCACACTCCTCAGCCTCCCTGGGAAAGTCTATTCCAGGGTGCTGGAGAGAAGGGTACGACCGTTAATCGAACCTCGGCTACAGGAGGTGCAATGTGGTTTTCGTCCTGGTCGCGGAACACTGGACCAGCTCTACACCCTTGCAAGGGTCCTGGAGGGTACTTGGGAGTTTGCCCAACCGGTCTACATGTGCTTTGTGGACCTGGAAAAGGCATTCGACCGTGTCCCTCGCGGTGTCCTGTGGGGGGTGCTCCGGGAGTATGGGATTGGTGGCGCACTACTACGTGCCATTCAGTCCTTGTACAACCGGAGCAGGAGCCTGGTTCGCATTGCCAGTAGTAAGTCAAGCCTGTTTCCGGTGAACGTTGGCCTCCGCCAAGGCTGCCCTTTGTCACCGATTCTGTTCATAATTTTCATGGACAGAATTTCTAGGCGCAGCCAAGGTGTCGAGGGAGTCCAGTTCGGGGGCACTAGGATCTCATCTCTGCTATTTGCAGACGATGTGGTCCTGATGGCCTCATCGAGCTGTGACCTGCAGCGTTTACTGGGACGGTTTGCATCTGAGTGTGAAGCTTCTGGGATGAGACTCAGCACCTCCAAATCCGAGGCCATGGTTCTCAGTCGGAAAAGGGTGGATTGCTCCCTCCGGGTTGGGAATGAGGTCCTGCCCCAGGTGGAGGAGTTCAAGTATCTCGGGGTCTTGTTCACGAGTGAGGGAAGGTTGGAGCGTGAGGTCGATAGGCGGATCGGCGCAGCGTCTGCAGTAATGCGGTCGCTGTACCGGACCGTCGTGGTGAAGAGAGAGTTGAGCCGGAAGGCAAAGCTCTCAATTTACCGATCGATCTATGTTCCCACCCTCACCTATGGTCATGAGCTTTGGGTCATGACCGAAAGAACGAGATCGCGGATACAAGCAGCTGAAATGAGTTTTCTTCGTAGGGTAGCGGGACTCACCCTAAGAGACAGGGTGAGGAGCTCGGTTATCCGAGAGGAGCTCAGAGTAGAGCCGCTGCTCCTTCACATCGAGAGGAGCCAGCTGAGGTGGCTCGGGCATCTAGTCCGGATGCCTCCCGGACGCCTCCCTGGTGAGGTGTTTTGGGCATGCCCAGCCGGGAGAAGGCCCCGGGGAAGACCTAGGACACGCTGGAGGGATTATGTCTCACAGCTGGCCTGGGAACGCCTCGGTGTCCTCCCGGTGGAGCTGGAGGAGGTGGTCGGGGACCGGGAAGTCTGGGCTTCCCTACTGAGACTGCTGCCCCCGCGACCCGGACCCGGATAAGCGGAGGAAAATGGAATGGAATGGAATGGATTTTGATACGGTGTACTCGCATTATGTTATCATTACATCAATGAAAAAATGGTCTCAAAATAATGTTGACAATATTATCGTTTATCTGCAATAATTTGTAGGACAATTATCGTCCAGCAAAATTTGTTATCGTGACAGGCCTATGTATCACCCTCTCATATTAATACTATGTCATGCCCACTATCCAAAGAACATTTAACAGTCAGGTAGTGGCTCCCTGAGTGGGAACACTAGTCATTTGCCCTGACATTATGTTGCCCTCCTAAAAATAATAACAATTTTTTAAAAAAGTAATACAATGTTGGAGAAGAAATTCTCCATAACCTGATAAAGGTCAAGAGGACCACTTTAGAAAATTAATTAAGCCAATTTCACCCCCCTTACGTGTTCATTGATCTCCAATTATGAGAAGGAAAGAAGACTCACACTCCAGATGAAGTTTTAAGAATTGTATTGAAATCAAATCAGACAGAATATCTTCCGCAGCTCAGATCCCTGGACTGAATCTCTTCTTATGGGTGCCTACAGCCACCCCGCCGTAGGAAGAGAATCAGGTCCCGATCGATCGTGCCTTTGCCTTTTGTAGATGTCCATCTCAGATCATTGGCGCCAGTCTCTACAAAGATATCTTTCTCCCACATTCTTTGACAAAGACTGTGTTACGCAAGCAGGTGATAGTCTACTCCTTCGCTGACCCGATAACACTTTTCCTACACAAATCAACACATACTTTTCCAAACTATTGCAAGGCTCAAGTGAGCCTCTGTGTGTTCCCTTATCTGGCTGCTGATCCCAGCTGGCCTTCACTATGTGTGAGCTTGCACTATTATTATAAGTTAACTTTTGACACACTTAAACAGTTGTTCATCTACAGAGCTAATTATTTAATAAAGCATAATTTCTATACACTACTTGTAATCTCTCACTAAGTTTATTAGATTAATTGATTAAACAGTTATATCTATACTGTACTTATTAAGGCACTCAACTAATAATTCAATCAATCAACATTAATGCAAGCAGTTATTCTAAAATCTACTTGCATATGTTACTTAATAAAATCACTAAGTTATCAGTTTATCATCCAACAACAAATGTTAATATTACTAGCATATTAATATTACTGCAAGTAGCAGTATGTAGTACTTTACTGTGGATTTTCACACAAAAACACCACACTTATTAGTATTCTGAGTTGAATATGATTGTACAAACGTGTTTCTGCTCTTGTGAAATAAATGAAGGGACTGAAATCACGTTTCCAACTACGCTTAGTGTTTTTAATAAATGTTAAGATCAATGAACAGCACATTTGTCAAGAGCATGATTGTGTTATGTGTATAATTTAATGCAGTAACTTGATTTTTTACTACTGGTCTCCTCGTTTGTTTTCTGCCCTAAGGATTGGACCAAAAAGTGTGGGTTTTTTTGCATTGTACTGTACATAATATTGGAATATAATATCTTATATTAACAGGAGAACCACATACTGTAATGTTTCTATAATCGTAGCAGGAGTCGCCTAGAAAATGATAATGATGTGTTTACACAACAACAGCATTTGAAAAAAGGATGTATTGTATTATGAGCCTGTTATCGTATGTGTAACAAAAGAAATGGAGGGCATGCAATGGCGGTCCACAGTGTCATTATTGTTTGTGTTGCTAAAGGTAATGGGCTTGATGAGTGCACTGTGCCAGAGGTTATAAACACAAACATGAAGGTATCTTTATATATCATCCTTCAGTTGATGTTCCAAAACCACTGCTGGGGGAGGTCTTACCAGGAGGACCATATATTGAGATAGTGAAAAGTCCAGACAGTTCATTTATGAGTGGTATGTCTGATTGTGTCTAATAATCAAACATTTCCATTTATTTTTCAAGTCAATTAAAGTGTACCATCTCTGCAGTGCCCTGCCACCCCGTCCTCTTTCTGCCGGTAACCAAGACTGAACCAGATAGCTGCAGTGGTGATGAGACAGACGTTAGTGACGCTCATTTAGAAAGGGTAAGCATTGCAACAACTGGGAGGTACAGTGCATCTGGAATGTACTCACAACACTGAACTTTATTCACATTTTGTTATGTTAGAGCCTTTAAACATTTGACCTGTAGTCATGTACCCCCTACTCCTATGTTATTAGGTGTCAGAGCCTTGTACCAAAATGGAATCAACACATCTTTTCCTCAAAATTCTAGACACGACACCTCATAATGACAATATTAGAATTATTATTTTTAATCTTTGCCAATTTATTAAAGATAAAACACTACAAGATCACATGGCTCTTCTCCGATGGATCACTCAGCTTGAATGGCTGGACGGTTTTAGTGAAGAGTTCTGGTGGTTCTGAACTTCCATTTACGGATGATGGAGTCCACTGTGCTCATTGGGACCTTTTAAAGCCGCAGAAATGTTTTTGTAACAGATTTGTACCTTTAGACAATCCTGTCTTTGTGTACAGTCAATTCCCTTGGCCTCATTCTTGCTTTGCGCTCTGATATGAACTGTCAACTGTGGAACCTTATATAGACTAGTGTGTGCATTTCCAAATCAACTGAATTAACAACAGTTGGACTCCAATTAAGCTGTAAAACGTCTTAGGGTTAATTAGTTAAAACAGAATGTACCTGAGCTGTTTTGAGCTTCGTGGCAATAGTTGTGAATACTTGTGTAATACATGTGATTTCTTGGGTTTTTTTTGCAACCATTTAAAAAAAATGTTTTTGTGTCATTATGGGGTGTTGTGTGTAGAATTTTGAGGAGAAAAATGAATTTATACTGTACAATAAGGCTGTAACATAACAAAATGTGAAGAAAAGAGAAGCACTGTGAATACTTTTCGGATGCGCTGTATCTGGTATTTATGGTCTACTATGACACATTTGTTTGATAGAAGGTGCAGAGTTCAGGTTTCCAGGCGGTGGCCCCCTCATGTGTTTCACCTGCCCCCAGGGGTCCTGAGGTGAGGTGGAGGTGTCAACCGGTAATGATCATAAAGGGTGAGATCAATGAAAGCACGCATGTTGTTGTCTTTACAGGTCGAAGATTTAAGGACACTTTACTGCTCCTACCTCAGAAAGGAGATTGAGAACCGTGATCAAGAAATGGCCTACCGTGCTCTTAAAATGAAGAAGTTAGAAAAGGAAATTGCACTATTAGATAAGAAGCTGATGTGACTGTGAATATTGAAACGATTGCATGGTGAATTCAACGGTTGAATTGTTTTTGTGTCACAAGGGCTTTGTTTACACCGCAAACAGACACAGTTCTGACCTTTTTTTTTTTTTTTTGGACTTTTTTAACTGCCCAAATAAGGTTGCAGCCTTCCATTAATATGCAAGTGAAAATAAAACAGTTCATTAAATTATGAATAACCAATTGGTTTATTTTTTTAGATATTTTTTATTTCTTAAATTCACATTGTGCATAGGAACAAACTATTTTCTTGGGTCTGATGGACTACATGATGGTGCTTTTGTAGATGAATTTAATAATTACTAAGACATTACTAAGAATAATTTACATATTACATTATGTTGATGGCTTTGCATTTATAAATCCTAAATTTAGACCGGCAGACAAGAAATTAGACAAATATTCTTTATAAGATATTTAGTGAGTTTTTACAGTGTTCAAAGTAAAGCGAAGACACCTTCTGTAGTGGAACACATTACTCTCAGCTTAGTGAGTGAGACACGCACTTCCTTGTTCCATTACACCGTATTGTCTGCTAGAAATGAGCAGCTACTGATTAGTGAGCGAAAATGTTTTTATTTTCGTCTTCTTAACTCACAACACTGGGTTTTTGCAGATGAAATAAACCCTAAACACAGATTAATCAAGCCAGGCGAAATCAATCCTGGATCAGTGTGCCTACACGGCTAATTCCTTAAATAGCTATCGATCAGAGTCACCGATTCACCATGGCAACGAGAGAGTGGAAATCCTCAAGGAGGCATACAAGAGGTAAAAGAGGAAATAAAAAAAGAGAGGCAAAACAATAAAAACAAAGACAAAGTGTGGCAAAGTATTGCCGTGGCGGTCTGCAATACTTTGTGCGTAAGTAGTGCACAAATACACACTGCCCTGCTGAAACCATCATATTTGAAATCCAAATAGTTTATGTTTGTTGCTTGTTTAATAAGTCAGGAACAGCGGTGTATGGTAATATCTATTAACTCTTTATTGCCTTATTAGTACATCAACATTACTTACTAGCAGCTTCAACAGCACATACACTTTCGGTTTCGCCTTGAGGTAAGGTCTTCTGGGTAATGTAGTGCACATCCACATTAACCAACACAATTAACAGCTCTGAAAATGTAGTTGCACTGTGATAATGAATCAGTTTAAATTGTAGGTGAAGCTCCGTAAATGTAAGTCCATCTTGTAGATGCGTATTTGTATTTATATGGCATGTGTATTTTATATACAGTATTTGGGAGACTAAATTATATAATAAATTAACTAATGATCTAAAATCATTTATCTACGATGATTAAAATGAATCTTAACAAATGCTTAAATAATGACAGTGGGTGTAGTTTAGTGGGATAATTATTGGTTTCCGTTTATGGTGACTGCTGACTGAGATAAGGGATGAAATTAAATAGATCCTGGACCCTGTCTTGGTGTGGAGCAGGCTAACTTCACAGACTAAATCTCCATGGTAACTTATGTCAGAACATATGCCGCTTTCCACTATCCCACTTTTGTGCAACCGGATCATGGATAAATTGAGCCAGGATAACCAAGATATCCCGGCTTAATCCCTTATCCTAGTTTTGTGCAAGAGGCCCCTGATCTTAATGTATTCAATCTTGACATCATCTTCCGTCAACAAACTGCACTGCTTCCACTCCCTCCACATCCACACAGACCTCAGTACTGATGTCTCTAACACTGCTCCACAAAACATTTGATTAAAAATGATGCCCGCCTTTCGGAGCTTTAGAAGTTTCCAATTTCTTTTTGTGTTGATGTGCTACATTTAATGCAGTTTTTGTCTTTTTTTTGTGTGTGTGCATGCGTGTCCCGTTTATGGTTGTGGGGAAGCATGCGGGAACAGTTTGCTGTTTGCTTTTGCTTAAAAACATGCTAAAGACCAAAACTGAGGTCGTCATGCACCAGGGATGTAAATACAAGCAGATTTTGAATCGATTTTTTATATATTTTATCAACTGTTGGAATAAAGTTCTTCAATCTGAAATGTGTGTATCGTATTCCTTTTAAAAAAATTCATGATGTGTCCTAGGTCCGTTGGTATTGTCGTGGGTCACATGGCATACTCACGCAGCTGCTGCACACAGTTCAGTGTTCTTCAATTCTGACTGGCACTGTCAACTCAATATAAACTACAACACATGAACTGAACTTTGTACATTTTTCAGGCTGCATTAAGAATGTGACAAAAATTCAGTTTTCTCCAACAAAATCCAATGTCTGAGTGTATCCTTTCTAAAAGCCGTTTCATGTTTTCTATGAGAAAAAGCATTCTAAAGCAAGAAGTAGTTTTAAACTAACTACCCTGTGTTTTTCATTGTCACTGAATTCAATACTATACAAAATTATTTTTTCATTGGTTAGTCTTTACAAAAAATCCTTTATAAAGATAACAATGCTCACTTTTAATAGCTAAAATTAGAAATATTAGATTGCTTGAAGCAGCACCACAACCGAAATGAGAGCATATTGTTAATGTTATGTTCTGAATAAATCAACAGGACATTATCTTTAAAAAAGCAGTATTTTGCATGTGGTTTGGTGACTTGAAAGATGGCGATATTTGACATGATTAATACAATAAGTGCAACTGTTAACAGTGACCTACCTCTCTGGCATGTCCTTCCAAATTCCGTATTGTGTCTGAACTGAGCACTAGTTTGTCCTTCGTTGCTCGCCGTCTGTTCACATGACTCCGCTCTGCGTGTGACTGTCCTGCATTCCTCCAGTGGATGCTTCTCAGGTCGATACCGAATACTTTTACCAGCGGATTAAACAAACTAAACTGAAAACTACACATGGTGTGAATTTTTTTGTTAAACGCGTTTTTTGTGTGTTTTACCCAGTTTGTAACGTGACGTCAAGTCGCAGCTCTGGCCTCACCATCGTGTTGTGTTTAGGTGGCGGAAAACTGATGACTGCAAAAAGCTTAAGTTTGGACCATGGCGGAACTTATTCCGTCTGAATCAAGAGGGTAAGAACTTTTTCTTTACATTTGTCACTGACCCAAACGTTCTACTGTAGCGCTTTACTCATGTACGCTTTTGCGATACTTGTGTAATCAAACACACCGGTATCTTCTGCCAGCCAGTGGAGGAGTATGTCATTCTTCTGCCTGTCACTATACGTCGTTGGCATAGATGAACAGACATACACTATGACGGAACTATTCGTCGAATTTGCATAATTGGCCATAAGCATGTGCAAAAAGTGAGTAAGAAACATGAAAAGCAAAACAGATATGTTTAAAACTACAAATTAACTTTCTTCTGTCGCTCTTTTTGTAGCTTTTTGCCACAAACAAACAAATGTGAGCCACCTGTGAGTGCTTTTAGATGGGGTAGGGGCCCACAGCAGTGCTTACCGCTCAGTGTCATAGTCTCTAAAAAAACTACGAGATTTGTTTCTTGTCACTTTAAAAAAAAAAACTGTAAAACCGGTCCCTCCTCCTCCATCCTCTTATTGTCTGGCGGACCAGGTGCATAATAATGCGTTAATAATATTGTTGCTGTCAAAATGTACTTGTGGCGGGCCACCGCAAAGAAATTTCTATGGGGAACACTGGGTCAGGTTCATGTCCAAACAATCAGATTGCTGTAGTGAATTTGTAAATGAATCATTAACAATTGGTCATAATGTTATGGCGAGTGTGTATATTTTACTTAAACATGTATAAAACATGAGCAAAAAAATTCAAACCTATAATCCTACTCATACAAAGTTGTCTTTCATTGCAGCTGTCATTATTTTTTCCTATACGATGGCTCCAAGGTAAGAGGAGAGGGTGACCCGACTAAAGAGGGGATCTGTTACTTCTATCCTGAAGAGGTTTGCTTGTTACCTAATTAGTGGATAAGATGGTGATGACTACCTGTTTTGTCAGCCCTGTAACTTGTCACTGATGTGTTATGTCTTTGTGGCAGACCCCAGTCGATAAACAGGAACTACTGTGCGGACAGCTCGCTGGCGTGAGTCGTTGCATTTCGGAGCTTTCTTCTTCTGCCGTGCGCCTGGTGAGGCTGCGTCGCATTAAGTTCGCCATCCACATGCAAGATGACTTTTTTTGGGTTAGTGAGCTGCTGCGTCTTTTTTTGTCCCAGTTGTCAGGTTCTGATAAGATAACTTTTCTCTTGCAGGCTCTGGGCTGCTCCATGGACATTCCCACTGTCAGCGTCTGCCAGCTATTACATAAGCTAATAAACCTCTTTTGTTTCTACAACGGCTCTGTACGCCAGAGCTACCAGGTACTGTTTTTAGTAGACCGTTTGTCTTTTGACCACATTTTTATGCCCCACAAGTTCCTCATTTTGTTTGAGCAACAATGCAGACAAACAATAGGTCTGCTGCACATACAGTAGCTCGAATAATGGACGCACCCATAAAAATGCATATTTTTTTACACTCTAAGCCCTATTCCTTATTAAACTCATTTGACCAGTAGATCCCCACTTTTGGCAGGGTTTAAGTTCCGGGATTACCAGCAAATGGCAAAAAGTCATTGATACGCCCATTAAAATGTCTACTTTTGACACACGGCTCACTCTCCTGTATGTGTAAGATCTGGTTTCGAATCTTCGTTGGGCATCTCTGTTTGGAGTTTGCATGTTCTTCCGATGTGTGCGTGGGTTTTCTCCAGGTACTTTGGTTTCCTCCCCGGTTTCCTCACTGGCAACTCTAAATTCTCCATAGGTATGAATGTGAGTGTGAATGATTGTTAGCTATATGTGCCCTGCGATTGACTGGCGACCAGTCCAGGGTGTACCCCTCGTCTTGCCAGGATCAACATCAAAAGTGGCTGTTGTAATTATTGGATTACATTTTGCTCCAGAACCCTCCCCTTCTGTCTTCAACTGCCATTGTTGCTCGCGACACAATCCAGGTTTAAGCCCTAATTATGCCTCACACACTTATTAAACACATTTAAATAATAGAATGTATAGGTACTCACCACCAATGAATGATAATGTAAGATGATCCATGAACAGATGGAGTCAGTCACGATGTCCGTACACACGCTCAAGGACTGCAAAACAAAGCGAAATGTCAACGCTTAACGAAAAAACATTAGTGAAGCATACAGACATAAACATGAAAAAATTGTGGGCTTTTCTGACAGTGGTACTCGTGCTGTACATTTTTTTACTGTGTATGTCTTGTATGGAAAAACCTGCATATTTTCAAGGGGAAAAAAATCAACACATTTGCGGGGCCGTGAATGTTGAGTCGCACATGTGCAGAGAACCACTCTTTGCAGTATTTTTGTAGAGACTCAAAATAATAAATAGTGCATGAAAACTTACTAAATGTGTCTCTACTTGTGTTTTTGTTCTTAAGCTTCACAGTCATGAAACCTTGGCAAGTCAGTGGTCACAGTACCTCTCACACGTGCTAGCAGGACCCTCTGAGCTTCACCATGTCTTCAGCTCCTTGATCACAATCGACTCCACAAACGTACGTCGAAATCATTCAGTCAACTTTGATGCGTTTGATCTGTAATGCCTGTGCGGACACATCATTAGAAACAGGATATGACTGTCAGAATGTCCTTGTGTTGTGCAACATCAAGACAAAAGTGTGCAAAGTGGCAAATGTATGTGTACATGCTCTATGCTTTTATTTAAGAGCAGGATGTTTGTTGCCGTGTTTTATGCAAGGCCAAACCACAAGTGTTTGCAAAACCAGTCCTGAGAGAGATCACATGATCTAATCGACGGTGCGGTAATTTTCAAGCAGCATTTTGGTCCCTCAGGTCGACCCACTTCTTCTGCTCAAGGCTGCGCTTATTCTTCAGGCCTGCCAGCGCTGCCCCCTAGTGTTAGCAGGGTGTATTCTTTTCAGAGGAAGGTAGGCTGCTCGACTCTCTTCCCACATTAGTTGCTTCATATTGACACGTCCGTCTTTGCTACCTGTCTTCCAACAGAGTCGTGAGCACACAGATGCCTCCAGATCTAACAATGAAGGTCATGGTTCATGAGAGTGTAACCTACAAGGTGAGGAACTGACATTTGAAATGAAACATGATGTTAGTATTAATTGTGCTTGTTGTGAGCACATATGTCTCCATTGTGATATTGCACAACCATGCACAAACATTAATTGACTTATAATGAAGTAACTACACAATCATGTCAGTATTATAGTACCTGAGCAATTATTATGAATGCATGCTATGCTGTGGTGATAGCTAATGTATTCAAATGGAAGCATATACAGTGTGGTGGCCTGCCACAAATACATTTGGACTGCCACAAAATAGATATGGTGCTACCTGTTCGGACGCGCTCAAAAACACATAATGGGAGAGTTTAGCTTGTCGTTGCGTCTTTGTACAGTAGATGATAGGGGTGTCACAAGGTCTCCTATCACAAGATCTCGCAAGATTAAAATGTATTAAAATGTCTCGTGGGCACTAAGCCTGGGGCGATAATAAAAATAATTAATTAATTACACAATAAAAGAAAATGAACTGGATAATTTTTCCCGCCTCAGTATATTGCCATGTGCACATGTGCGTGTCTGTTTTCTTCGTCTTCCACCTCCAAACAGGCAGAAAGAGGTTTCACTCTGTGCATTGGTTTCAGCAATTTGGCACGGTTGTTCCATAGAACAACAGCATGAAAGAAGTGAGGCTTTTTGTCATACAGTCTCTGTCTCGGTGGGTTGAGGCGGGGCCGATAGCATACACAGTGCAGAAGAGTGCACCTCGTGAGGTGCAATGCAACGCAGCAGAAATTAAATGAATAGAAGCTGCCTAATAATCGTGCACACCGAATAAAGGGTGTTTCTCCTTCGGCCACACCCTCCCTCACCACACACATGCACATCACCTGGCATGCTCAAACCCAATAGGCATTCAAGTTTATTCAGCTTGGGGTTGGAAAACGTGCATCAAAATGAGAATATGGTCAAAATACTGACTTGCCTAATAATTGTGCACACAGTGTATGTAGTATTGTCTTGGGTTGTCACAAGATGAAACGGTGCACGAGATTGGGTCCACGAGGTGAGGCAACATTTTAACATTAATTTTAAGAAAAGCACAATGAAAAAATATGAGTGGACAAACTAACTTTTTTTATTTTACCGATTCACAAAGCAATGCAGGTGCATTTTGAAATGTTTTTCCCACGAATTGAGGCTAAACAATATTATTGTCAACCTTTTGTGAGACCAAATAAACCACTGTTATGATAATATCTAATAATAGTCATAAAAAATAATATATCATAATAATGTAATATTTCCTCTAATACTGTATGTCATACCTTACTAAAGTTGCGGAATTGGCGTTTGTGACATGTATTTTCTCATAAGCACTTTGGACTGACTGTCAAACGGGCAACATTTCTTGAAATTCTGAAAATTGCCGCCCAGCCAAACGTAACTATCGTAAATAGAACCGCTCGGTGATTAAGGGTGCAGACAAGTCCGAACATCTGTGTGTTTTGATCTGACAAATCGTAAGTAACTTTGATCAAATGTAGAATTACTGCAGCTTCTGCTTACTGTATTATCATTCATAGTAGCGATGCCATAGTTCACAGTCTGATTGGCTTCCGGCTGCCCTGTTCTCTTGAGACAGCTTTTCTCCAAATGAGAAATCTTGATTAATCTTAAATCTCGTGACAACCCTAGTATTGCCTGTTGAGGATGTTACAATTGTTGGAGATGAAATTCTCCACAACCTCCTAACCTCCTAAAGGACCACTTTGGAAAATTAATTACCGTAAGCCAATTTCACCTCCCCCTTGCGTGTTCTTTAATCTCCAGTTATGAGAAGGAAATGAGACACTCACAACAAATTAGATTTTTTCCAAATGTATTGAAGAATAAATCAGACATAATAATTGAAAGATAAATCAGACATAATAATTTAAAAATAAATCAGACATAATAAGTTAAAAATAAGTCAGACAGGATAGTTTCCGCAGTCTACAGGTACCTGGACCCCGTTTCATTTCACCTGTACCCATCTCCTGGCTGAAAATGAAAGAGAGCTCCCGCACGATTGTCCCATAGTCATTTTTATACTTGTTTGCTCAAACCATTGGCGTCAGTCTCTCCAAACAAATCTTTCTCCTGGACGCCAGCAGATCAATAAACATAAATGCAAGCAGTTATTCTAAAATCTACTTGTAATAATTATTTACCCACTCGGTATATTTATTTTTTTCCCACACAACATTTTTTTAGCAGATAAATGAATAAGTCTTTCTTTCCATTCAGACGCAGTCACCCAAAGGCCAGAGTCCACCCAGCTCATTCGGTGATGCGGTCAGCTCCAGGGCTGTGTTCCTCACCATCTTTGAACTTCAGTACCTGCAGTCTGCTCCTCTTGATGAACATTTACGGTAGTACTCAAACTACATGACAAATTTCGCACATGCTCCATAATCCAACCAATCTGTCTTTGTCATCCCCAGGTTGTACTCGACTCCAATCAAAGACCACCCTCCACATAAAAGCCGTCTCTCACGGACTTTGTCGGATACAGCCTCTTCTGAGTCTGTGCCTTCAGACCCAACAGTGTCCCAGAAAGCACCCTGGAGTCCTCGCTCGTCCACATCGGACGACTCCGCGCAGGCCACAGCTGATCCGCTACTCCCCAGACCTCCTCTTTCAAATGGAGAAGGCTCTAATGAAGATGAGGAAGAAGTTGTAGAGACTTTTCACAGCAGCGGGGGTCAACCAGGCGGCTCAGAGCTCAACACAACCACCCAGCTCACTGGAGTCGACGGAAGTGTGTGCTGTGGGACGGTGTTTGATACCAGAGGGACAGAGTTCTCCAACGAGGAGTCACAGGGTAATATTGTGGAGGGGGTTAGGGGGAACCAGACAGCTGACCACAACCCCCTGATCCCCATGACGCTGTATTTGCACCGTGTCGAAGGCCTGGTGCTGGCACTGCTGGTGGAGCCTCACTTCTTATGTGACAAAGCTGCTATGGAGGAAGTGGTGAGAACCCACTGATATCATCATGTTAGAGTATTTATCATTCTCCATCTTGTGCAAATTTGAATATGAAAAAGGCCTTGGGCAGTAGACGAGTGCACTAACTGACCTTTGTGATGCTAACGTACGAGCTTTGTCAGCCAGTCAGTGCTGCCTTTCTGGTTTGTATGCAGTATCACAGCTGCTTAGCATCACTGAATGGACTGGAGGCTCATCTCAGAAGCATCGTTCCTGGGGCTCCGGGCAGCACGGGACCCTACATCTTTGCCCATTTCGACTGCGCTCTGAGCACGCTAAGAAGTGAGGCCTCTCTGTTTTGCTTTTTTTGTAATCATGCCACTTTCTCCCAGAGAGCTTGTGCCCTCCTAGTAGTAGGGCTGGGACCAGCATAACCTGGGCAGGTTCACGTCGCACTGACGCCGTTATTGTGTGTCTCTGTAGCCAACCTGTCTGGTCAACCGGGGGGAGGCCCCGAGCGTTCTTTTGTCAAAGCCACATCACTTCTTCACTCGCATTTCTGTAACACTGAAACTCTGCAGGAGGCTATTATCAGGTCAGTATGCCAGGGACTAGAGTGGTGGGGGTGGGGGCGTTCCATGGCTCCTCTCGCTCTCTCTGAGGCTGGGGGGCAGGGTGGGGATCTGTCATCAAGTCTATCACGGCATCTTATTTCTTTTTGGGGGTAATTGTCACTGCAGGAACGCCACCACCGCCGTCTACGGGACCCGCAGCGTTGCCCAGGAGACGTACTTCCTGCACCACGGTGCAGCACTGAAGAACTCGGGCATCCCCAACCACCAGGACAGCGCTTTCTCCTTGCCTGGCAAGACGCGACACAGACTACTCAAACATGGTGTCAACCTGCTCTGACAGGACAGCACAGCCACAAGTTTGTATCACAGGTCAGGATGTCAAACTACTTTGTTTTCAAGCAGCTCACAGCAGTGTGTTCCATCTTTAACAGCTTGTTTACATTTACTATATACGTATACACCTTACAATATGTATATGTATATACCGGGGGTATATACCAAACTTTTACCACAGAGGGCCACTTTGGTATTTTCTAAACCAACACATATAGATATGCTAAGAATATATATGCTATATATATTTTCAGAAAAAACTGCATCTCAGCTTTGTGTTGAAATGCAGTCTATACATACATCCCTCCTTTATCTGGGCTAATTGGTTCCGAACTCAACCGCAATAACTGAATTTCCGTGAAGTAGGATTCAATATTAATAAACAGAATGTTTTTATAGTTGGACCATAGAAAACCTGTTTGACTTTGTAAATACGGTTTTTACCCCGATAGTCACCTTTACACTCCTATTATTCTTTGTTCACACTACATTGTTGAACTGTAATGTGCAGGCTTCTGGATCACTTCATAGATACGAGACAGCTGCCACTTTAAACATAGCATGCTACCAAACTAACTAGTAAGTCTTTAATTTATTTAAATTTAATTTATTTAATTTGGGGAAACATATTGGGGAAGAAGGACAAAGTAAGAAGCTAAAAACTTACCACTTCCACACAGAATGGGAGGAAAGCTTCTTTCCACGCTATCATGTCGGACATGCCATGGCTGCCTTCATGCAGTGTGAAGGTAATGTAATTTAATGTCATGTGTCATCAATTACTGATGGTGAAAATGCGTATTATCAGTATGAACTTTGGTCTTTGATCTTTTTGTGTTCCCAGTTTTCTGTTGTTTTTTTAATTTTCCAAATATTTCAACTTTCTTCTTAAATAATCTTAAATAATCTCTAAATTTTCTTAATAATAATATTATGACTTTATTTCTATAATGTTTTTACTTATTTCCCCAAATATTATACCATTTTCACCATCCATCCATCTTCTATGCCGCTCATCTTCACTAGGGTCGCGGGTATGCTGGAGCCTATCCCAGCTGACTTTGCGCGAGAGGCGGGGTACACCCCGGACTGGTCGCCAGTCCAAAAAAAAAAAAACATACATGAGGAGAACATGCAAACTCCACACACAGATGCCCAACAGAGATTTGAACCCAGATCTTCCCAATCTCCTGACTGTGTGGCCAACATGCTAACCACTAGGCCACCGTGCGGTCCCATCCTGACTTCCCCAAAATGTATTTTAGTTTGTTTGTTTCTTATATTATGACTTTATACTAATTATACTAATTATTTTTTGTGATTCATTACCGACATGAATAATCAACGTATGCCAAATCAAACTCTTACACTAGTGCTAACCCCCCCCCACACACACATGCATAAAGCCTGCTGTGCTTAAATCCAATGCTTAATTTCCTAGTATTGATTAAATCGATTGATTACCTTTTTAAACGATTTTACATCGCTATATCTCGTCCTGAGATATTGCTAGACAGATTGATGTCGTGAGATCATAGGAATAGAAATCGATGTATCGATGAATGGTTACACCCTTAATTACTAGTATCAACATTTCGACTTTTTTGCTCCATTCCTTTCCATTTTTGTTGTTTGTAGTTTTCTTGTTTTCTTGTATTTTTTAGAATGTGCTGCATAGGGCCCCCAGGCCGCACTTTGGACACCCTTGCAATCCAGTCACCCCTGTCAACACCCGCCGTAACACATCCTGTAGACAGTAATGTCAGGCCTTCAAAATAATAGCGCACCACCACTCTCCACTGAAAAAAGTTTCTTGCATTGGGCAAAATTGTGGTGGAAAGACCAGAATTTCCTTCATTTTCTGGAAAAAAAAAAATTCCAGTACAAATGTTGGCCGGTATGCCTGCAACGGGTCATAATTTGAAGAGTTGGTGTGCTTATTTTTACCAACGCCACACATTTTTTCTTTGCACTCATCTCATCAATGCATCGATGACTCATCTGCTAGGAAAGTAATTGTATTTGTACAGCGATCATTTCAAATGGGTTCCACAGCTTTAAAGAAATAAAAGCATTTTATTTGGTGAAGTGTTTTATTGAACAAGTCAGTGGTTTTCCATACAGATGACACAACGTATATTGATTATTGGTTGTTTTGTTCATAATAAGTAGATATTTACATTTGATCATGCCTTATGGAGTGTTTGTTTCAAGCCACAGGTGCAACAAGGCTTTTATTTTTTATTAATACTTTGATTACAAATCTTTCAACAGCTTTGACACATTGTCATATACTGTATACACATACAGTGGTGTGACAAAGCGGTTGCCCCTTTACTGAATTCTTATTTTACACTGTTAGGCAACATGTAAGTGGGATAAACATACAAAAAAAATAAGTAATCAACACCGCTGTATATGTAAGAGCTTCGTGTGTGTGTGTGTGTGTGTGTCCCTTGCAAACAGGCCTTGTGGTTGTTGATGCTCCAAATATGGAGTAATTAGGAGTCATTAGTTGAGTTGTGAATGTGAATGGTTGGTTGGGCGCTCTTTGGGGCGCCTCATTATGCAAGCACGTTAAAAGAACGCAACGGGGGTCCAACAAAAAGAGGGGCAGGATTCCAATTCTTTGTGCAAACTTTGTTCCCATTGTGAGTGAGGATATAAAGCAGGCGGAGACAACCTGCCCGTTCGGGTACAGAAACACCACCATGGCCTCTTCACGCTCCTCCTGGACTGCTGTATTGTGTCTCATCTCGGTGGTTTCAAGCTCCATTGGAGTACTGGGCCGCGCACTGGACGCGCATGGATCCGTGGAAGCGTCTTTACGCACGGACGTGCTGAGGCACAGGGAACGCTGCGCCGAGCTGACGGCCTCATGGCTGCAACACTCACAAGTCAACCCTCTGGATAAGTCGACCGTGTTGCGCCTCAGCGTACGGCCGCTGTCTGCTGGGGTTTCTCGGGGCTCGGTGTTCCCAGAGAAGCCTCTTTTCAACTTCGTGCGGCGGGTCTACCGCTGCTGTCAAGACGGGCTGGAGTGCAGGAGCGTCAAAGGCCTACAGGGCAGATTACGAGGAGGAGGTAAAACAATAACACAAAGCTCGTATAATCAGTCAAAGCAAGTTATGTTTTCTTGGCCGTTTTGTTACTGTGTTTGTAGGATTACCATGAAACTACCTCAAATACTTGTGTTGGGCTGGGGTATGGACCAAGTAACTAGTCGTTATATTTTTTAATGAACTTTGGTCAGACTTTTCCACTTTCCTTAATTTCCTCAGTTAATAATGCGTTCATCCTTTGGAGTCCAAAGTGACACTTTTTTTAATAGCAAAAACAGCACACATTCTAAATAAATAAATAAACAACAAAAAATGAACAACTAGTGCAATTTCTAAAAAAAAAATACAATTAAACAAAAATGAGCGATTAAATTTACAAAAATAGCAAAAACAGCGCACGTGCTAAAAAAAAGTACAATTAAACAATGAAATGAACAAAAATAGCACACATTCAACAAAATAACTACAATAACACACCAAAACAACAACAAAAGAAAAAACAGCGCAGTGTAATGAGAACAAATTGATAGTAATAACACTAATAATAATAATAATGATAATAAACTTACCAAGCTGAGATGAATGTAGGATTGGTATTTAGTCTGTTAACAACATTCAAATAGTGGCCCTTCACTTCCTTTGACTTGGACACCTCCACATTAATCTTAAAACTGAAAAAGGAGTTTAGGGAATGTATTAAGGAGCTGATCCAACGTAGGTTTGCTGAGTCATTACGGAGGTCTGCTTGTTGAAGAGTTTGTCTTGATTGACACCAACAGGGCACCGTAACGCACCACCACCCGATTATTTTTATGTGCTCATTAATTCTTACTAGAAACAGCAAAATAAATATTGCCTGAGCAGAAAGGTGTTGAATAAGGTGTGTCCGTGTAAGCCGTGCAGCTGTTTGAAAGAATGACACAGTGGGAAGTGCCCTTGCTTTGCATTTTATTGTCAGTTTGAAAGCTGCCGTGCTTGAAAAGCACATAAATGGCTTGATGAATTCAGTTGTGCAGAAGAGACAATGATATCTGCATACAAATGACTCTTAGCAAGCTTAATGTCCTCTCCGAGACAGGCGGAGGTGTCCTGCTGACAGATTAACACGGTATTAGGAGTGAAAACATCACCTCTGTGAGCAGCAACTGGACTGAATGAAAGCTTGTTCTGCAGTATTCCATAAAACCGGTGCTCCTTTTCCTTCAGGTTCAGATGTAGAGTTTCTCCTCAGCAGGGAGATATTATCTTTGAGCATAAGGAGAGCCGAGCTTCACCTGCAGCTTTCCAACACACAGCATGTGGACATCAACCCTGTGCTTCCATTCATGGCAAAGAGCAACCTTCCCACCAGGTAGCAATCCAACCCTCCATCTGCATTTTCATTGCAATGAAAAGTCTTCATTTAATGGTCTCCACGCCTCTGTTAGGTATATCTCAAGGTCACACGGGGACACGGTGGAGCTGAGAGTGGATCTGCTGTTCTTCTTCCAGAGCATCCAAGAGGCAGCGGGTGGACCCGGAGGGGGCCGCAGCTTGGTGAACATTCGGAAGGTGCTGCTGTCTTGGCTGCATGAGAAGCTCAGTTCATTTGAGCTGCAGGACAATGGTGGAGATGTGTGGGGGGAGTTGGGCTTGGCCTTAGGCTGCAGCCAGGCTGGAGTCGCTGTGTCTTGTGAAAGCAGCGGGGTTCATCTCCTACACGCGCCTTTCCTGGCCCTGTACTACCTGTGACGTCTCCACTGATGGGACACTAAAGACTATCATCACACGGAACTCTTCTCAGAGCCGAGAAAGAAATGATGCACTTCCAAATCACATATATTAACTTATGAATGTTATGACTTGTAGAAATTATATAAATATATATACATATGGATCTTTTCTCTCATATTCTGTGCGTTCTGCTTTGGAAATGAAAGCGCAAGGAAGCACAAGGTACTGTCACTTTTATTGCAGGTTTGAATGATCTAACAGGCACAATAATCCCTAATAAAAACATGGCTACTGTTGCTGCAATAACCCACCCCAAGCTAAAACTCAACTCCGAACCATCAGCGTCACTTTCTGTCCGCCACTCACGCTGCTCCGACAGGGAGCACATCTGGGGCGGCAGTCGCTCAGGAGGTAGAGCAGGTGGTCCAGAAACTGGACGGTTGGCGGTTTGATCCTCAATCCCTCCACCCAGCCACTGTTGGTGTGTCCCTGGGCAAGACACTTAAACCACCTTGTCTCCAGTGCTACCCACACCGGTGTATGAATGTGAATGAATGTTTTTGGTGGTCGGAGAGGCCATGGGGCAAATGGCCAGCCATGTTTCCGTCAGTCTACCTCAGGGCAGCTGTGGTATTTAAGTCAATCCATTATTTATAGCAACACACGCAACCATGAGTCTCATTTATGTCTAAAATGGCTCATTCACACTTTATGTCTACTATATTGGTCAATCCAAGTGTAAAGGTGACTACAGGGGCGTTATTTCAATGTCTAGAGGGCTGTGGTAATGTTAAAAAACATATTTAGAACATCGTAAACAGGTTTTCCACTCTAACTACGAAAATATTCCATTTATAAATAAGGATTCCTACTTCATGGATATTCACTTATCACGGCCGGGTATGGAAACAATCTCAATGAACAAGGGGCAACTGTACTCTGCATACTTAGTGCCATATCATGAGGTTTGTGTGTTTTTAAGATATTCTGCTTCTAAATCTTGTGAACACGTGGGTATGAGTACTTCACAAGATTTCCACGAGAGCTTTTGAATTTCTCAACTTCCAACTTCAAAAGTCCATGAATGAAAACTTGTCGGCTGTCTAGTGGTCACTTTTACTTGAAAATGGCAGCCAAAAAGTGATTTTTAAAAAAAATCTAAGAATTGTATATGTAAACCAGAGTAAGGCAGCAATGGGAAGATTTTATGTTTTCTGGGGAGCTAAAGACCTACCTCACATTCACTGCTCTTGCCGCTTCCCAGACAGCAACGCACGTATCGTCCATTTATTTCAAATTCTCCTTTACTGTTTGCTGATAACCCACGTAACGTGCACGGAACCGCTTGCAGCTCTGAGTGGTGGTGGGGGGCTGGAGCCAAGCCTCAAAACCTGACCAATCGCAACAGAGTAGGTGTCGTCGGGGAGGCTGCAGAATCCGAGCGCTTCAGCCTAGAGGAGAAGAATGCAGACTCCCTGCACACAACTTGACTTATGGAATATTTTATTAAAATAAGCTTGCTATAATGCCCCACTGGGATCCAATCTCATTTTAAACGCCTCTTTAAAAACTAAAAAAGGAAATGTATGGAATTTCAAGCCAGCTTGTGAATTTTAAATAAGAGAAGCGACAGTGTGATAAAATAGCACATTTATTAAAAAGAGACAGCATTGATCAGCATTTGCCACGTTGCAGACATGTGACACGTGAGCCAGCCTCTGTGGGCTTGCTGCTGCCTTCAGGCCTCAGAGGAACGCTTACTAGTCCGACACATGTACAGTACATGTTACTCAGTAGGATCATACACAAGCCATCTCACACACTCGCACTGAGGTTCTGTGCCGCCTGGACGGTGGAGACGTTGGCTGAGTGCTTGCCGTGTCTCTTGTTGAAATTCAACTCACATATACAGCTGCTTGAAAATGACAAGACAAGGCGGGGAAAGAAGCCAAATAGATAATATACTAGAAATCAATCAAAGCAGTTACAAAGAATCAGTTCTGATGAGTGATAAGCATTGCTGGGGAACTTCCCTGATTTATTCACCGCTTTAGCAGGTTTGCAAAGATGCGGAAAGACGTCTTGTTGGACGCCATCTTTAATACAGGTGGAGGGACAGCAAGTCTTTGGTTCTCACATGAAAAGACGAAGAGCAGATCTTCATTCCACTCCAGTACTTTTATGAATAAAACAATATGGCAGCAAAAACATAAATTCTCTCACTTTTCACATAAAGATGACGCTTCCGGAATGATAAGTCGGCACAAGAGGAGGGGGGGAAAAAGGCTGACGACGGTAAAGCACAACAATAATAATAATCAAGGCAATACCAAAGACACACCAGGCAGTGCAAAAATGACACACCAATAAAATATGTTCAACTATTCTAAACAAACATCCTGAGGCAAAAATCCAACACAAAAGGGTATCATAACATCTCTCCAGATTAGATTCGCCCCACTCCAATTTAAATTACACAATAAAATGGAAGAGCCCACATTTTTCAAATATATGCTAATTTATTTGCTTTTGCGACAGTCGGTTCACGCTTCAGTCTCTTTCATTTTTTGAACAGCTGTTCCTCTCCTTCAGAAAGGCCACAGGTCTTCCTTAAGAGAAAATTAGGAAATAGAAATAAACCCCCAACACCAACACAAACATGAGGAGAGCCGCTATATCGCACCATTTAAAATAAAATACAATAAAAAGTGCGGTCCCGTACCTTTTATATACACACGCGACAGTGGAGATCAGCAGAGAGCGAACGTGGTGGTTTTGGTGTTGAATTCATTCATGTTCATGTGAAGTTACAGAAAATGACGTTATTCAAAGAAATGAGGTGGAACGAGCAAGGTAGGATCCACAAGATGATTTTGGTGGCTTCTGACACGTCTGCGAAACAGGTAGTAACCAAAGACTCTACGACTAAAAAGATTGTGGCCATAAAACGAGAGATAAAAACGCAGCTGGACAAAAAGGGTCAGAGTTCACATACAAGCTTTAAGACAACAGGTTTTAAAAGGCTGCTGGGAATTGAAGAGATGAAGAGTAAACAGTTTTCAAGCAACGGTGATGTTGTGCTTATTTCATTGTAACACATGAGCCACTTCAGGGATGCAAGACTGGCACAGACGCTGGTGGTTCATTCTATTAACAGCCATCAGTCCACAAAATCTAATCAAAGTCAAAATTCTAAAAAAGGAAATGCATGGCAATAAAAGCGAGAGGACACTAAAAGGTCGAAATCTGATTTTTCCGACAAGCTCAAATGAAATCAGGCAACATAAACTGGATTGGCATTCTTTGGTGAAGCAAAACAAATGAGTGGACCACGCTGCAGGAACATAGCCTTGCTTAGCAATGGATTTGGAAGTGGATCCATCCTTATTATTCTTATTATGATGATGATGCTGCTGTAATTAAGGTTGAGGGTTCATCATCAGCACTCATTAGATGAAGGTACGCCAGGTAAGACAATGGCACGTCAAAAAGAGAGAAAAAGAAGATGGTGGCTGTGTTTCCGTACGTCATCTCTTGGTTTATTTCATATGGACCCTGTTGCTATGCCCTGGTCAGGCCAGATAACGAGGAGTGTTAAGAAAAATAACGCTTGAGCTCCCACCTTTGAAGACTTCATCAAATGAAATGGAAATGACGAACGTTGTTCCAAAAGGTCAGCAGAAGGTGGATGGCACACATTCACGTTCTCTCTGGTACCATGATACCATGTGACAACAGGTGCTTGCGCAACTTGCGCATCGTCGTCTTATTGTCCTCCGTGGTTGCTATTTCCCCCACGTCATGTATATGCTTTTACCCCCCACCCCCCACCCCTTCAGCTGTCACAGTCTTCATATCTATTCTGGTCTCTCACAGCCGACAGAGGCAGAACAACGTAGGGATGAAAACGCCAAACGCCACCAAGATGGGGAACATTAGGCTGCTGTTGTCAGCCGCGTACGGGTTTGGTGTTCGGGGTCCCGACTGGACCCTGGGCTTGGAATCCGGTGGGAGCTTCTTCTTGCTGACGTCATCTCCTACCTCGCCATCGTCATCCTCTTCCTCGTGCTTCTCCAAGCCAGGGTGGGGCTGAAGTTTGGGTACATCTATTTACAGGAAATGGAGCGTGAGAGCAAAGTAAAACACCTTGTTCCCACCAAGCAGTAAAGTTGCCTTTTGCATGGTAAAGGGTTCTAAAACATCCAACCTCTACTATCCCATCTGTACATTAAATACTGTGCATTATGACCGAAAGGAAGGACGTTACGCCATATGTTATTAGTTGCGTCAACACATTATGCCTTTTGCTTGATTTGTTTTTTGTGCTGCACTTTGGACACCCATCCTCGTCAGGATTGAGCATGTGACATGACGTCCACTCTATGAGCAACCACAATTCTCCTTGACTATTTAGCTTACTTCGTAGTGAGCAAACGATGGTAATTAAAAAGACAAGGGGTGCGTTAATTGCAGTCATTTTTTTTTGCAAATGTTGATTTGAAATTGGAAGAGAGTGTTTGCGGAGGTGGGCTGTACACCCTCTGGATGAGTTGTATACACACAGGAAATAATGTACTACAAGCCAGCCAATCACAGCCTTTACAGTCAGCGTGGGTAGATTTTTTTTGGAGGTTCACGTCACACAACACAATGGGGTTTGCAGGGGGGAGGAGTAAGCCGGTGTAGCGTACATTGGTGTCTTGATAAAAGGAGTATAATCCAGGTTTCACAGACTGAACTCAAAACCTGAAACTGGCGAAATGTAAAATGTGTACCTGGAGAGCAGCGAAGCATACAAGCGTCAGGGGTTAAGAATGTGTGTGGAGAACGAGAAATGTGCACATGTTCGCAAACGCTTAAATTAAAAAAGTGAAAGTCTACACTTTAATGACATATTGATTGTTTGTTCGTGTCCACTGTGCTGAATAGAGACAAAACAACTGATCAATCCCATGATAAGAACATGAACATTCTGTCAAACCTTGCTGGAAACAGCTAAGTGGCACAGCTACAGTTTAGGTCTAACCTAAAATACTGACTAGAGAAATGACTTGACATTTTAAAAACAGACCTACCTTCTGGTGTTCCCTTCATCACATAGAGAGCGCAGACCTTGGGGTTATCATAATAGCCCTGAAATGCAGAAAACATCAGCACCATAAAGCACACAGTAGAACTACAAGGAAGACGCACTTTTAAAGATGTCCTTAAAATTCACTCGCACTTTTCACCCTAATGCTAAAAAGTCAGCTTCTCAATATAGGTTGGTCATAAATTGGTCATTTAACAAAAAACGACTTCAGCCTGAAATATACATATCAAACATGCTGAAAAAGCATTAACCCTTTAAAAAGGTGAGTATGATTACATAACTCGATTGTTCTCTTATGTATTATTAATCCATCCATCCATTTTCTATACCGCTTCTCCTCATTAGGGTCGCGGGGGGCGAAAGGCGGGGTACACCTTGGACTGGTTGCCAGCCAATGGCAGGGCAGGGCACATGTAGACAAACAACCATTCACACTAACACCTATGGACAATTTAGAGTCTCCAATTAACCTAACATGCATGTTTTTGGAATGTGAGAGGAAACCGGAATACCCGGAGAAAACCCACACGCACACGGGGAGAACATGCAAACTCCACACAGAAATGCCCCAGAGGAGAATCGAACCCAGGTCTTCCAGATCTCCAGACTGTTACCGTGTTGGCCAACGTGCTAACCACTAGACCACCGTTACATCACAATCCTGGAAAAATGGAAATGTACTATTTGAATATTGAGAAATCTATCTCAGCAGAGAGTAACAAAGTAGTTCAATGCTGTATGGATATTTGTTGTCTTACAACCTAATTAACAAATGCAACTATATAACATACTGTATGTTGCTTTTGTACGGGACTGTGTGTGCACTGTTCCATTTGCTGTGGATGAATTGGGAGATGTGTTCCTTGAAATTACTGTGTTATTATTGTTAATATCACTATTATTTGTCATTTTTGGAGAATAAGTTGAGCTTCTTTTTGGTCAATATTTATTTATTTATTTATTTAAATCATACAATAAATGAAAATAAACTCACTTTTGCCGGCCTGTGTATATTGCCATATTCATGCATGTCTGTTTTCTCTTCTCTCACCTCCAACCAAGCAGGAGGAGGGTCTACTCTGTGAATTGTTTTTTTTTTTCCAGTCCCTGTGCGTGTTTGCTCCATAAAACAACAACATGAACAAAGTGAGCCATACAGTCGCTTATACTGACATGGATTTAGTCCAATGTTGTTAACATGCCACTGTGTTATTGTATTGGGTATGCAGAATGCAGCAGGGGGTTTCTAATGCATTGGTCACTCTATTTTACATAAAAGTCTACAGAATCATATATAAGATATGCAGTCCAACTCAAACTGAACACCTAATATCAGTATGTGTGGGGAAAAAAAATGCTGCAAAAGTGTAAAAGTAGAGTAGTTGAACTGAAATGGGTTATGTTCAACGATGTGCATGAAACAGGTGTTTTCCTAACACATACACTGAAAATAGCAAATGATTGACAAAGCACTCTTGACATGTTTGCTAAGAACTAGTAATTAATCAAGGTATTATCTGTGTTTCCCCTTACCAGTATGTCAAGGGGGCGGGACACAACCCCAACCACACCCCCAAGAAGGTCAAGTTAATTCCCTTTTTTACACAACAGCATGTAGTTTCTGTCTTTACATGGTTGTGCATGTAAAATTTCTGTATCGCGTGCGGAGGAGCCATCGCACTGATTAAATGACTTTCTAGCGCTTTCTAATATGAAGGTCTGCGAAATGTAACTGTGGAGGAGTGACTGCACTAATCTATGACACATCTTCAGAGTCTTTCTGGTGCTCTTACGAAATGTAACTGTGGAGAAGCGTTTGCATCGATGTGTACGCATGTTTGTGCACGTATCGCAGCGAGCACGTGTTGAAAATTAATATCTTATGAGCTAATTTTGTCATCGTTATTTGTCCAAACAAGGGCATTCAAATGAACAAGAAACTGTACAAACAAGGGTTGCCTAATCATTTTTCCCATCCATCCATTTTCTATGCCGCTTCTCCTCATAAGGGGGTATGCTGGAGCCTATCCCAGCTGACTTTGGGCGACAGGCGGGGTACACCCTGGTCGCCAGTCAATCGCAGGGCACATATAGACAAACAACAATTCACACTCACATTCATACCTATGGACAATTTAGAGTCACCAATTAACCTAATATGCATGTTTTTGTTTTTGGAATGTCGGACCCACATGAGAAAACCCACGCAAGCACAGGGAGAACATGCAAACTCCACCCAGAAATACCCCAAGGGAGAATCAAACCCAGGTCTTCCCAATCTCCAGACTGACTGTGTGGCCAACATGCTAAACACTAGACCACCGTGCGGCCCATTTTTCCCATGACTCCGTATCTCTTCTTCTCCTTTCGGCTTTTCCCTTCAGGGGTCGCCACAGCAAATCGATTGCGTCCATCTAACCCTGCCTTCTGCATTCTCTTCTCTCACACCAACTACCTTCATGTCCTCTTTCACTACATCCATAAACCTCCTCTTTGGTCTTCCTCTAGGCCTCCTGCAGTTCAAAACTCAGCATCCTTCTACCTACTGTATATATTCCCTATCTCTGCTCTGGACATGTCCAAACCATCTCAGTCTGGCCTCTCTGACTTTACAGTATCTCGACTTTACAGTAACACGCATGCACATGTCAATATATCGAGACCGGCTAAATTATTGAGTTTGTTTTTAGTTCTTTTCTTTTCCTTTCGGCTTCTCCAAAACCTCGAACATGTGCTGTCCCTCTGATGTACTCATTCCTGATCCTATCCTTCCTGGTCACTCCCAGAGAGAACCTCAGCATCTTCATCTCTGCTACCTCCATCTCTGTCTCCTGTCTTTTCCTCATTGACACTGTCTCTAGACCAAACAACATCACTGGTCTCACCACAGTTTTGTACACCTTTCCTTTCATTTTAGCTGAAACTCTTCAATCACACATCTATCACTCATCAGCTTTTGTTTTCCCATGACTGTGTATTATATAATTATTAGGGGTGTCATGAGACACCCATCTCGTGAGATGAGACGACGCACAAGCTTGGGGCCACGAGAATCTCCACCCAACATACCTTAAAAGGAAAACTGCACTTTTTGGGAATTTTGCACATCATACACCATCCTTATTTGAGACATGAACACATATGTCTTTCACTTTGTTGTGCACTATAAAGATATACAAACATATAACAGATAAGCCAATAAACCTTCTGAAAAAAACCTCCAAAAACAACCAACAACGCTCCATTTACATAATGTGACCTGTATATTAACCAAGCTACAGCGATATTGTTAATATTAACATTGTCACGCTGAAGAACTATGTTACTGGCGTAGTGACACATCGCGGCACCACACCGGTTAGCTACTAGCCGGCGAGCGACGAGCTTCACCACAGTGCGTCAGCACAGTGCTCACAATACCTCAGGCCACAACTGAGAGGTAACGCTACAAATTGGAGCTGCCGCTACTGCTGGAAAAGTTACCACTAGGTGTAGCGCTCGTTTCTATGTTGCTATGTGAAATCAATGCGCCAAGGAAGTAAGAGTGCTTAAAAATGACCAAAATACGACAAAATACTGTAAGTATTACATGTTATCATGAATGTACCTGTTATTACATAGTCACAGCATGCATATAAAAACATAAAATGCTGTTGGTGTTTTAATAGCGGTCTTTGTAGGAGGAATAGGTGTGTCCCAATGAGCTGCCTCTTTTCAGCCATTTTTATATCTTTAGAACGCAGTGAAAAGAGAAATGTGTGTGTTTATGCCTCACATAAGGATTGTGGATGATCGTCAATATTCCAAAAAAGTGCAGTTTTCCTTTAAAAAGTTTGTCTGAATATAAGAAACTGACTGTGTACTCAATAAGAAGGCAAATTAATCTATTTGAGGTACTATTCAAATAGCAGCCTGCAGACCACAAGAGGCCCAGGAGCGATCCCCAAGTGGTCCAACTTGTGGTCCAACAAAATAAAAAAAATTAAAAAAAAAAGACCAAAAAATAAATTTCACTAATACTTGTGCGTAAATTCCTACTGTAGTATAGACCGTGGATGCAACACACTGTGCAGCCTCGCAACAACCAACACCGCTTTGTCGTAAAAGTGAGTGAGCAGTGCCACACAGGTAACAGCAGTCTCATGAGCTGAAGTCAAAACCATGTCTTTTCCCAACCCTGGAATTCCAAATAGCTGATGTAAAAAGTATTTGAACACATTTGTCAGATGTAATCCGATTTAAAGAGGAAACAATGAATACACTTTGTTTGCGTTTTCATCACATTACATTCTGTTCATTTATTATTTGTCACTACCTCCTGACTATTGACCGCTGCAAGCGGAGTTCTTGTTTTGGAAATCTGGCCCAACCGACTTTGTAATTTAATAGGCCTTGTTTAAGCGTGCCTGTATAGTTAATAAATGTTTTATGTTAGATCTTGGAATAATTTTCCCCCCATTAGTACCTGTGGTAAAATTGTTACACAAACAAATTGGAGGCCAATCCACATTTTGGAATGGATTGTGTTTGACCTTGAAGCTGGGGTATCTTTTGTTATTGGCCCACGGCACAAAATAAATAAGTGAATAAATAAAAAGAAATATAAATAAATATATATAAGCTTTTTTTTTTTTTTTTTTAGCCATTTCACAAAATTATACAAAAATATATAAAAAAGTGGAATTTGGAATCATCCACAATCTCTATGTGAGACAAGCACACACGTTTTTCCCTTTTCTGTGTGTAGTATCATGTAAACTGATTTTTTTTAGTGGTGCTGTTAGTGTTGAACTCACCTTTACAAACTCAACTGTGAGCTTGCCGTTGAAAGTTGACACCTCTCCTTGTACACTCAGCTTACCCCGTCGAATGGAGAAGGGCACTATTTCATCATGTGCAGTACTGTGACCCACTCGCTCAAAGATATCTAGGTCCTTCACAACCACATGGCCATTTAGTCGGACGTCAAACACCTGCAAAACCACAATGTCTGTGTTAATATCCACATCAAAATTATATATAACTTGTTTCGCTTTAGCTCAATTAAGTTTTGTCGCCATACCTTTTGCTGTGACTGCGCGAAGTAAACTTCTGCATACTTCATTACTAGAATATAGTCGCCTTCGTCCCGAATTGGGATGTCATATCCAAACGTGTCTTCATTGTAGCGCTCTGTCTGGTAGAGTACTTGGTCCTCAGGACTCGAGCGAAGAATCGGCAGACGAATCCCATAATCAGATGCTACGAGGAGGAATTTAAATCACATTTACGCTCAGGGAAAAACGCTACCGAAACACCACACTGCACTTGTATGAACCATGACCTTTTCCTGCACTCACTGAAACACAACCCTTCTGTCTCAAATGGCAAGCTACAACATAGTTTGCACTGCAGCTTGTTCCGGCCATGGAGCAAACAATTTGATCATATCATCACCTGCTTCTCTGCATGCATGCGTGCTTGAAAGGGGGTGGCGCTCTAATCCTGCCATGTACTGTATTGCTGACTCCTTATTATCCTGTCGTTATTTGCTGAGGCTAGACCATGCAGATGTTTCTTCAGGAAAATTCAATTACGCCAGGCTTTACTCTCAACTGCCTGTCTGTCTATACTCACCTTTACCGACTTTTCCTTCTAAGGGGTCCTTTTTGAAGTGAATACCGTGCACATCAACGTGCGATTCCCCTCCGGCATTGACAGCCCAGATAACCCTTTCGGCGAGATTGGGGCCGCCGCCGTCCGCCCAACACTGTACGACCAGCACCGACAGCACCGCTGCAACCAGCCCGGCGAAGAGCTGTGCCGTGAGTCGTTGCATAGTCACACACAGCCCGGTCCTTGATATGGAGACAAGCATCGTCAGCAGCATAGTTTCACTTTGCATGAGAGCAGCCTCACCACAAGTAACTTATAGCACCACGATTTAGCATGACTTCCACATGAGCTAGCAAGCTGGACGTGATGACATGCAATATGATATGAGGGACTCAGCCAAGATGCTAGCATTACCACTACCCGGTAGCACGATAAAAGGACACGACAACCAAGATATTGACATATTTTAAAGTAAAAAGCGAAGGAATTTATATGAGAATACACGTGCCTGTAATACAATTGAAATAGTAATTAAGTCATAACATTCGTCAGTTATGTTAGCTAGCTAACATACCTGTCTAACCAGAAATACGTGGTCAACTGGAGTGCAGCTAACATGAAATCAAAGGACTTACCTTCTCTTTTTGCGAAGGTATAAATGTTGTGAAAGTGTAAGCCAAGCACTGGTGATATAGTCCTACTAAATACACATACACTGAACAGTATTTTCAGCTTTCATATATTGTCAGATGGTAGAGGTCTCCGCATGTTACACTTGAGGACTTTCATTCAAAATGTGTGCATCTACACAGGCTGCTAGCTGCAGTGCTACCAAACTCAGTGAATGAGTGACTGATTTTCTGACCAATTACATTATCGAGCATGCCCGGATATGAACCAATCACGTCTCTCTCAGTCATTCGGCATGGCAGTTCACCACCAGAGTTAACTGAACATTCTTCGAGAACACGTTAATTCCCCAAATTGTGCTGATTTAATGATTATTACACTGCCAAAGCACACACTAAATGCTGTATTACAAACTGTATGAATTATATATTTATATATTTATTAAATATTCACCACGCCCCCGTTTTCCGGTTCGATACCCTGTATGGTTGAGCACTTGTCCAATCAGGAGAGTCCAACGCAGCTGGCATACGGTACACTACCGGGTTGGACATATTATAGCGATGAAATTGGTTACTATGGTGACACTTAATAAGCTCCACGGATGTCACATTTTTCACGATGTTGTTTTATTAAACACAGAGCTAGTCAACAAATGTGGCGACACCCTTTAGCCTTATAATTCAGCAAACATAGGGACGTGTAATAGAAGTGTTTGGTTTATGAACCTGTAAATTTACAGCCAACTGCCACACAGGGATAATGTTTGAACAATGTATTATATTGTGTAAACATTTCTTACTGTTTCTTTATACAGCACAAAGTCTCTCCAGATGACATGTTGCAGCGCTCATGTATTGCTCAAATAAAAAGACAATTTTATGTGACGTGTTCCAGGTTGGAATTCACAGTACTGTATGTTTTTGGAACATGTTTCATAATTTGCTTTTCCTACAATAAGCACTGGGGCTGTCATTTGCGAGAAACAGGTTAGAGTAATTTTAACTTACTGAAAAAAAGATCATTGTATGGATATCAGACGTGTGTTTTGTCATGTGTTCAATTACAGCCTAGAATATCTTATTTTGGAATATCGCTGTACTATCAACGTTTTGTTCATCTGTGTGGCTTTGTCCACTTGCTCATTTATTTATTTGATTGCGACTTAATGTGTTTTTTTTTTATAGCTAAAAAAAAAAAAAAAAAAAGTCTGTCCACTGGCCTGAGAACGCTGAACGAAGTAGCCGGGGAGAGGGAACACTGGGCTTCCCTGCTTCGGCCGCCCTTGCGACACGACCTCAGATAAGTGGTAGAAGAAGGGAGATATTCCTCGGAGGATGTTCCCATTAAATTGTGTGGAAAATGCACACAACACACTCATCCATCCATTTTCTAAACCACATACCATGTTCATGGTAAAAGGTAGTACAGTTGATGCATTATGCAGGGTTACATTCGGGGACCACCAGTGAATGGCGAAAATCTGCAAGTAATTGAGACGCACAAAAAAATGTCTATTTTGAACACACAGCTCACACCCCCTCCCCGTCCAAATCCTCCTGCTAGTTTGACGATGACGTTCTCCTCTAAATTTCTAATGAACATTTGCAATAAAAGTGACTGTTGTAATTATTAGATTAGATTCAGCTGCAGAACCCGCCGATTCTCTCATCAATATGCCTCACAAGCTGACTAAACAAATTTTAAATTATAAAATGTACTATAAGTACTTACCACTATTGAATGATAATGTAAGATGATCAATGAATAGACGGAATGAGAGTCATGGTGTAAAAGTTATATATAAGTTTCACTTTTGCGTCTCACAGCAACTATGGTGCATTCAAGGACTGCCAGACAAAGTGAAAAATCTCAAAACTTAACGGAAAAACAATATCAGTGAAGCATAAAGACATAAACATGTAATAACTGTGGGCTTTCTAAGACGATATTGACCGCAGTGCTGTGATTGGCCAAAAAGTCCGAAGTAGTTGTGGTTGCTCATGGTGCACGATGGCGCATTGTATGCTCGCACACAGCCAAAGAGCTATAAATGGATGAACATGCCGTCAGAATGTCCGGCACAGGGATGTCAATGTATCATAATTAGGCTTTTCTGGTGAATAAGATGTGTTTCCTGCGGAAAAAACTGACAATTTTGCGAGAATCTGTGTGACCGCGAATCCTGAATCATGAATGTGCAAGGATCTACTGTTTGTCTTTTTTTTAGCCTTTTTCCTAGGGCTGTCAAAAGTGGAGTGTTAACGGCGGCAACTAATTTATTTCATCAATGACACTACAAGTTTAGCGTAATTAAAGCATGCATACCATGTCAAGCCACCTCCACTTCGAACATCACATGGTGTTTTAGATTTTCAGACATCTGTGCTATCTTTTAGCATTATTTACATTTTCAGTTAATGTGGAGCAGTTAATACATACTGTACATAAATAATTGTGTCCTGTCAATTATCTTTTTGTTCATAAAATACAGTAAATAAGGCCATATTTCATACATAGTTGCAAATGGTGATTAATCACGATTGATTCATTTGAAAACGGATTAATTTGATTACATTTTTAAATCATTTGACAGCCCTACTTTTTACAAAATGTAAAGTGGCTCCCCGCATTCTTTGATTCAGTATGCGGGCCTCGGTGGAAAAAGTTCGGACATCACTGACCTGATGCAATAAAGCCAAAAGTTCTTTTTTTTGTCATAGAAAAATCATTGACACCAGTATGATAACTCACAGTCACAAGTTGACCAGTAAAATGGAGCTGAAATGTAATCAACTTTATTGTGTACACTGCACTCGGCAAAGTATGCTGTTGACTATGTAAGACAAAATGTGCATACTGAATTGAATCCACTTCTCTCTTTGGCATGCATAGAATTTGCTTGAACAACACAGACTTGAGGGACTTTAGCATAAGTACAATCATGTTGACACTGACATTCACTGTAAAGACTGCTCACACATGTCATTCCAACATTACATGACACCAGAGCTAGACTGACAACTATGGGACTTCTAGCCTGTGCTGTGAAGAACTTCAACAGGTCAGAGACAGCTAGAACTTTGGTGCTCTAAATTTCAGCTTTTAAGGAAGTACATCGGTCTAAGCCAAGGATGTCCAACGTGCGGCCTGGTGGGCCATTTTTAATCAAGCAACTTGCTTTTTATTGGCTCTTGGCATATTGTTAAAATAAAACCAATTCATTAATAATGAGATATATCATTATATCCTAATGTCATTACATACTAATATACTAATGTGCTTTGTCACCTATACAATGCTATGATTTTTTTTCCCAGATACTGTAGCTTAAATTTTTCTTTATGTGGCCTTCTGTGGAAAATGTTTGGACACCCCTGATCTCAGAATGAAATCGACTGCCGATGATGTCATAAATAACATATGTAAGAAGTATTGCACTGTCGTGGTGGTGCTTACTGGCACAGTGACAGATCACAGATGGTTGTATTGCTACATGGGCTCCCAGGTGGAGCACCAATGTGACACAGAGGACATCCCACAAACACGTTTGAATCAACACACATCAAGCGTGGAAATGTACTCGGACATTTAACAACGTGTACTCACAAACTGTGTCTACTATCTACCGTATTTTCCTCTCATCCCGACATTGTCTAACATAGAAGGCAACATTTTTAGACATTTCATGCCACCATGTAGAAGAAGAGACGAGACACTAGGAAGTTACTGAGTGAGAGTTAAAGTGCAAGAACACAAATTTACAATCATCAGCTAGGCTACAGCAAGTTCTGCCTCAGTTGGACTGGAGACGTTTCAGGAAGAACACTTATTGATTGAAAGTTTGAGGTGACTCTTCACTCCAGAACATTCAAGGGGCCCGAAATTCCAGTGTCAGTCAATTTTTGAATGGCTCAGAGATCGTAGCCTGTCCTCGTCTACTTGATAAAGTACAGCAAGGGACAACGCTTCACATTCAAGACTGATCTTTCCATGGTCCTAGCGAGACATCATGCGTACAAACTCTGTGGGAAAAAAAGAAAGAGAAGGGTCACATGGGCAGCTGCAGTACACTACACCAGTGTTTTCCAACCTTTAGTGAGCCAAGGCACATATTTTACAAGGAAAAAATGTCATGGAACACCAATTAATTTGTACCTACGTTTTGCCATCTAGTGGAATATTTCATTGTTCTGTCTGTCCCTATACATCACTGGCATAGACAGATGAACAAAGATACATGTAGTATTTGTAGTAAATAAATAATAATTTCCGGACTAGAATTAGATCCTTTCCAGTGGCACACCTGATAACCTCCTGTGGCCAAATCCGGCCTGCCCATGAAGCAATATAGGCGGATGCTAAGGGCACCGCAGCCTTGAGGGGACAGAAAATATTCAGGAAAAAAATTAATCTCCAATGAAGTCATATTAAATTATAATTAGATCAAAATTAAATTATATAAAAACTAGGGATGTAAACGATAAACCGATGCGACCGGATATCCGGTTTGAGGAGCGGACGATTCCCATACGCCAGGAAAAGACTCTGTTATCAATAATAATCGGCCATAAATCTTTAGATTAATCGATTGTGGCGACATGGACCGGATATCGCGAGAAGCAGTCGGTTGACAATGTTATAAACAACGCACGAGCCTGGGTTGCTGGCGAAAGGATTGTCTAGCTAAGGCCACCACACTTGCTAACTAAAAGAAAGTTTGGAATGTCTTTGAATTCATTTCAGGAAGGCTGCAAAACTTGTCCAGCCAGACCAACAGAGGCGAGTATGCCAACCTTTCTGCTTTGTAACTTGATTACTTTGAAATGTTACGCCAGGAGTTTTGACAGCACTGTGCTCTGTCTGAAATGTTGTACAATTACCATTGTTATAACATTTTGATTATGGGATTGTTTACTTTTCCAAGCTAAAACAGCATTTTCATTGCACTCATCTGACAAAGACTTCTATCTGTGCTTGGAAGAGATGTGTCATTATTTAAGGGGCTTTGCACTATGTATTTATTTTGTATTATTAACTGTACTGAAGGTTAAGACGTGTGTTAGATAGATTGATGTTTATTGTCATTGCACACAGTATACAGCAAAACTTAGTTTGGTAGCTCCACTTCCATTTCCAGCAACATTAAAACTTCAATGTTCCAAATCAAAATGTAACAGGTATACAAATATAGATATAAAATATAGAATGTAAAATATTGATCCAATCAAAGAAAAAGATGTTCATTCAGCAAGTCTTTTTTTTTGGTATTTGTGTGAACTGCTGCTTGCTGTTGCTGCATTGTTATACTTGATTTTCTTCCCTGGACTTTTTGATTATCAAAAAAATGTAAATGGCTACTCTGTTAACTTTTAAAACAAATGTCACAGCCTAAGTTATGATATATTTTGTAGTACGGTTTTACTGGCTAAGGTCCGTGGATTGATCACAGCTTTTGTCTTGACTTAGTCCATAAAAGCAATGGGAACCAAAGGCACTATTTCCCGGTATGAAATTTGCTTTAACTTCTTTAATACTTGGGGTAGAGAAGTGAATGAGGTGTCAAATTAAAGTCATGTTTTATCAGATAGAATTAATCACAGACTTGATTTTACGTATTCCAAAATTTTGGAACATTCCTGACATATGTGCGCTCCAAAACTTCTGCCAGTGTATTCTTGCTAGTTGATGCGCCGTCCTTTCAAACGGCTGGTCTGACCAGGAGGATTATCAGCCCAAAAAAAGCCCCGGCTTCCATCGGCCGTACAGGTGAGAAAGTTTCAACACCTAATTGAAGACACCATACCACATTCATTTGCTGATGAATTTGCATGTCCCTCATTGGGTGCACAGTGCAGGTTTGGATTGCAATATTTACAGTAAATAATTAATCATGGCAAGCTATACCACCCTCTGTTCATCCTGATTTTGTATTGCATTTGTAAGTATGTCAGCATTATTAATAATTTATACCTGATTACCTTACAAAAAACAACGGGAATCTAGGAAAGTTCACCTGCACTGTCCAGTATCCAGGTATTTATTTCACAGTCACATTGGTTGAATTTGTGGCTAAAAAGTTACTGAATCGATTTAAAGTTACTGAATTGTTTCAGATTTTATTGTCCAAAATGAAACAACATTGTCCTTGACTTGTATCGGCAACCACGAATCGAATCGTTATTAAAACGAATCCTTATACCGCTAGTTTGTACACTGCATCGAATCATATCGAATCGTTCTGTATATATCGTTTTCGAATCAACTTGTCTATCACAAAGAGATTTACATCAGTAATAAAAATTAGTTATTACTCTGAACTCTTAAAATGGAAAAATTCACATTGATTCAAATGCAAAGCAATGTTCAATTTGTATATTACTACAAATGATAATAAATCACAAGTCAACAAGTCTCCCCGCACCCATCATTTCTGTACATTGTTTTGCATATAGTCGTCCCTCGCCACTTCACGGTTTGAATTTTGCAAATTTTTCATTCTATCACGGTTTTAAAAAAATATGTTAATTAATAAATCATGCTGGTTCGTGGTTGAACACAGCCTATTAGTAAAAGAAAAAAGTAAAAGCATTTTCAAGCATAAAAATGGCTTAATGAACTAAAATTCAAATATGAGGCATTAAGACAACACATTCAAACTATGATATAACAATTACTACACTGGTCACAAGGTGTAAATGTTTAAATTGTTTGATGATGTAGTATTTATCATTTCTTACTATTAATATGTATTCACTTATTTACAGGATCTTCATTTTGTGGTAAGATTTTTTTGTGTTTGTTTTTAATTTGCTAACCATGTAAATTGAGAGACACGATATCTCACAAAAGGCAACGATAAAACACTGCCATTGAATATCTTTTGTAAATGTGTGTAAATCGTCAAAAGACAGGGCGCCATATAAAATCTCGTCTAGGGTGCCACTTCGGGTAGCGCCAGCTCTGCACACGGTACACTAATGTGCTGTGGCACAATGTTTGGGAATTACTGCACTATACAGTACACATGGTCAATAAATTGTTTGTTTTACCTTCAAAGTCAACAAGCCCGTCCCCATTCAAATCGACCTCCCGTAGAATGTCCTCCACTTCGTTTAAACCCACCTAGAAACAGGCTGCAGTGGTTAGGTGGAGCAAAACTACACAGAAGACAACTCCATGTTATTGTAGATTTGATAGAAATCTTACCTGATGCCCCAGAAGCTTACGCATTGCATCTCGTAGCTCAGATGTACTTATGGCACCATCTCCATTTGTGTCAAACTAGCAGAACATAAACCAGGGAGTACAGTATATCCTTGAGTGTCCAAAAAAACAAACTGATACAAAAGAAAAATTCTTACCTCTCTGAAGGCATCTTTTAATTCTTTTATTCCTATCATGTCTGCTGTTTCGGCAAGGAGTTTTGGACCCATCAACTCCACAAAATCCTCAAAATCCACATGGCCTCCCACTTAAGACACATACCAACATATCACCAGAACTATAATGCACACATGACAGAAACAATTATAGAACACAAAGTCAATTCTTACGGTTCATATTTATCTGCTGGCTCAGTTCGATCAGCTCCATTTCAGTAGGCATGTATCCCATAGTTCTCATGCAATTTCCAAGATCTTTACAGCTGATAAAACCGTCCTTGTCCTTATCAAACTCTTTAAACGCATCCCGTAACTCTGTAAAGCAAAGACAGAAGTGTTCAAATCCAGTCAAACCTTGGTTTTCATACGCCCTACTTTTCATACAATTTGTTTTTTGCCAACAATTTTTAGCTGAAATTTTGTCACAATATACTATCTCAATTTTCATACGACCAAACATTGCCCGTGTATCATGTCGCGGAATCAAGCCACAAATCTACTCAGTTTCCGTCTTTTTTTTTTTTTAACTGAGCGCAACTGAAAAATAAATCACCATGGGACCAAAAAAAGTTGCGAGTACCACCATTTTGATACAGAAAGTGAGAAACACTATTTAATTCAAGAAGAAATCATAGCAAAGTACAAAAGTGGCATACGCATGGCCGATCTTGCCAGTATATATTGCAAAGTCTGTGTCAACGATAACATCCATCCTGGCAAAGAAAGAAAAAATCAAGGAAGCTAATGTTGCAAAAGGGGTACAAGTGTTAACGAGACCGAGATCACAATTGATCGAAGACGATGAGAAGATGTTGGTGTGGATCAACAAAAACGATAACCACTTCCAGTCTTAGTGTTCCAAGATTCTTCAAAGTAAAAGTGACGTTAAATGTTCATTAGTAATTTGTAATTATTTGTTTTCTGTATGTAGAACTATATTTATCCTCTATAAAATTAATTTTTGGATAATATTTTTGGATTGGGGAAAGGGTCCTGACTATCGTTTGTGCATACGCGCGGAACGGCAGTTCAGAGTCCATCAGAGGGGTGCTGGAGAGCACCCCAACTGGTGACTCCGTCGTTTTACTGGGAGACAGTGACAGTGTGACCTGGAGGGGCGTGATTGGGAGGAACGGTCTGCCCGATCTGAACCTGTGTGGTTTGATGTTGTCGGACTTGTGTGCGAACCTCAGTTTGTCCATCACAAACACCACGTTTGAACAGAGGGATGTCCACTAGTGCACATTGCACCAGGACACCATAGGCCGCAGATCTATGATTGACTCTGTAGTCGATCATAAGACTTCGCATGTTCTAGACACCCGGGTGAAGAGAGGGGCTGAGCTGTCAACTGATCACCACCTGCTGATCGGTGGATTCGATGGCGGGGGAGGATGTCGGACAGACCTGGGAGACCCAAACGTGTAGTGAGGGTGTTCTGGGAACGTTTGGCAGAGTCTCCTGTTCATCGAGTCTTCAACTCTCACCTCCTGCAGCGCTTCGCCTGCTGGAGGGTACTTGGGAGTTTGCCCAACCGGTCTACATGTGCTTTGTGGACTTGGAAAAGGCATTCAACCGTGTTCCTCGCGGTGTCCTGGGGGTGGTGCTCCGGGAGTACGGGATTGGTGGCGTGCTACTACGTGCCATTCCGTCCTTGTACAATCGGAGAAGGAGCCTGGTTCGCATTGCCAGCAGCAAGTCAAGCCTGTTTCCGGTGAACATTGGCATCTGCCAAGTCTGCCCTTTCTCACCGATTCTGTTAATAATTTTCATTGACAGAATTTCTAGGCGCAGCCAAGGCGTCGAGGAAGTCCAGTTCGGTGGCCTTAGGATCTCGTCTCTGCTATTTGCAGACAGACGATGCGGTCCTGATGGCCTCATCAGGCTGTGACCTTCAGCGTTTACTGAGGCGGTTTGCATCTGAGTGTGAAGCTTCTGGGACGAGACTCAGCGCCTCCAAATCCTAGGCCATGGTTCTCAGTCGGAAAAGGGTGGATTGCACCCTCCGGGTTGGGAGTGAGGTCCTGCTCCAGGTGGAGGAGTTCAAGTATCTCAGGGTCTTGTTCACAAGTGAGGGAAGGTTGGAGCGTGAGGTTGATAGGCGGATCGGCGCAAAGTCTACAATAATGCGGTCACTGCACCGGACCGTCGTGGTGAAGAGAGAGCTGACTCGGAAGGCAAAGCTCTCAATTTACCAATCGATCTATGTTCCCACCCTCACCCTCACCTATGGTCATGAGCTTTGGGTTGTGACCGAAAGAACGAGATCGCGGATACAAGCGGCTGAAAAAAGTTTCTTAGGGTAAGGTAGCTGGACTCACATCGAGAGGAGCCAGTTGTGATGGCTCGGGCATCTCGTGTGGATGCCTCCCGGACACCTCCGTGGTGGGGTGTTCCGGGCATGCCCAGCCGGGAGAAGGCCCTGTGGCAGACCAAGGGCACGCTGGAGGGATTATGTCTCACAGCTGGCCTGGTGGTGTCTTCCCGGTGGAGCTGGAGGAGATGGCTGGGGACCGGGAAGTCTGGGCTTCCCTACTGAAACTGCTGCCTCCACAACCTGGACCAGGATAAGTGGAGGAAAATGGATGGATGGATGGATGGATGGATGGATATTTTGGGGTTTCTAGAACAGATTAATTGGATTTACATTATTTCTTATCAAAATATTGCTTCAGTTTGTGTACATTTTGGTTTTCATCTGTCCTTTTGGAATGGATTACTACCAACAACTGAGGTTTCACTGTATCTACAAATGAAAATACATCATGTGCTCTACATACAATACATGGTATAATGCTCGCATATGCAACAACACCTCTTCATTTTGTCTTACATGCTATTCGTTCTCGCTGACTGATTGTTGAGGAAAAGTAAACTTACCATCCATTTCCTCAGGACGTAGCTCTCTGTCCTAGTGAGAAAACACAATAAATCATTTGTCAAGCTATAAAATGATACACAACAGATACATCATAATGGGACCTGAATAATGCCCAAACAAAGATTGCCATTGTTGTCCATAAAACTACTGGTGTAAACATCAAATTAGATATGTGTGACAAAAAAGGAGAAAGTAGGTAGTCATCATCCAACACTACAATGTTCACAAAAGAACACAAATGTGTGTTTCTATTTTTTCCAACGGTTGCTTACAAGAAAGGCAACCTTTAAAGGGCAGAGACAGAGGCAGACATATCCCAGAAGCCTCAGGGGTTAACAGCAGGAAGAGTGAGGAGTCTAAACACAACATTGTGTGTTGACGTCAGATCCAATGACATGACGACTGAAGGAGCTGAAAACAACTAAGACACCATGGACCCAAGGAACACAAGCAGACATTCTAAGGTGCGTCATCAGCACTTACTGTGACCATGACTGTCAGGTCCTCAAGCATCAGCACATTCAGTGACAGGCAAAATGGGGAAAAGTGAAGAGCTGTGAATTCTTTCTGGGTGCACTGTGCATATTTATTGTTGTTACTACTGATACAGATGCAAGTGGAATGGATGAGATGTGCAAAATGTTGCAAGTTTTGGGAAAATGAATAACTAAAGAGAAACTTGACAAAAAAATCTATGGGCTCATTTAGCTACATGAGCAAAATCTTAGGAACACCTCTTAGCATGATGCAGTGCAGTGGTATATGGCTGTAAACCACAACCAACCAAGTGTGTCATTAAAATATTTACAGTACAGCAAGGTGTATCGAAGTGTCTAATAAGTGGAGTCCATACATTTTTTGTCAAGTTTTTCTCTTTAGTTATACCTTGTGCATTTAGCTACATGAGCGAATAACATAATAACATTATGTTAAAGTGCAGTTCTTCACTTCTGCCAAATACTACTAAATACTATCAGTAATTATTCACTTTAGATTGTGTCAATGAAAATTGAGTAGCTATTATATATAATATACAATGTATATATAGTACAGCTGTTAATTGTTTCTTATATATTTGTTGATACAGTTAATATCATTTATGTTCTACAGGGTCAGGCAAAATGATCTGACACATTTGCAGGTTAAATAAAAGGCAAATAAAGTAAAGAAACAAAAAAGTTTTTTTATTTTCGAAAAGTACATATAATGCCATTTTTTTCATATAATGCCATTTTGCTTCGTTTCTTTTTCAGTTGCTGCCATGAATTGGAATGGTGTGCATCGCGCTTTCATTGTGGAAACGTTTATCAAAACAAACGAATCTGTAACTGCAACACAACGAGCGTTCCGTTTGCACTTCAATCTTGGTAGACATGATCCCGTACCAGCTGGAAACACCATCTTGTTATGGGTTACCAACTTCAGAGCTACTGGATCTGCATTGAGTGTGTCGACAATAATGGATCCCATTTGACTGATTTAATTTTTAAAACATAATGAAACAAAATGATGGTCTAGTGGTTAGCACGTTGGCCAACACAGTAACAGCCTGGAGATCGGGAAGACCTGGGTTCGATTCTCCCCTGGGCATTTCTGTGTGGAGTTTGCATGTTCTCCCCGTGCGTGTGTGGGTTTTCTCCGGGTACTCCGGCTTCCTCCCACATTCCAAAAACATGCAGGTTAGGTTAATTGGTGACTCTAAATTGTCCATAGGTATGAATGTGAGTGTGAATGGTTGTTTGTCTATATGTGGGAGTACCCCGCCTGTCGCCCGAAGTCAGCTGGGATAGGCTCCAGCATGCCACCGCGACCCTAATGAGGAAGAAGCGGTATAGAAAATGGATGGATGGATGGATGGATAATGAAACAGAATGGCATTATATGTACTTTTCGAAAATAAAAACACTTTCTTGTTTCTTAACTTTATTTGCCTTTTATTTAACCTACAAATGTGTCAGATCATTTTGCCTGACCCTGTATATAAAGGTCTTCTTCTAGTGTTGTGCTGTTTGCTTTTCTACTTTTGAAGGTCACACTTTTAAGGTGAAGGTAGTGGATTATATTGATAATTACATATTTAATATCTCTAATTTTGTCCTACGGTATGTTTAACCCCGTTTTCCAGGATCGTCATGGTTCAAATCCACAGAAAGCATTGGCTTGCTCCCAATCAATAGGAGGAAGAATGAAAAAGTAGGTCATTGTGAAGAGTTATTGTAAACTGGTGGAGCCTGTGTCATATACAATACTACAGTACTTCCACATTTGCTTTGTATGTGTTGAGCCTGCCCGCACTTGGCCACAAAGTGTTTCCCACAGGACTGCAGGTGTTGGGTTTGGAGGATGGGAAGTTGACGTCATATTCTGATTTGCTTCATTGGTCATGACGCATGTCGCATGAGTGCTTTGAGGCAATGTCAGCACAAATACTGATATTTTAAGCAAGCTGAAGTGCCTCTGACCACTTCCTGTGTGCCATCGCCACAATATTGATGATCAAACGTGCGATAATGCGCATACGAATGTCTTTTTATGTGGTGCATATGACTTGTGTTAAGAAGTTACAATGCCATCTACTGTATGGGATTGTAATAACAAGCTACACAGACATTCCCATTATAAAGTGTTTATGGGGCGGGGGCGAACGGGTCGCGTCAAAAATAAACAAACATTTGGAAAATACATATACTGCTCAAAAAAATTAAAGGAACACTTCGAAAACACGTCAGATCTAAACTGGGGGAAAAATGATCTTGAATATCTTTCCTGATAATAAGTGGGTGATGTATTAGTAACAAAATGATGCTACATAATTTGATAGAAATGAAAATGATCACCCTATAGAGGGGGGAAATCAAAGACACCCCAAAAATGAAAGTGAAAAAATGATGCAGCAGACTGGTCCATTTTGCTAAAATGTCATTGTAGCAACTCAAAATGATTCTCAGTAGTTTGTGTGGCCCCCACGTGCTTGTACGCATGCCTGACAACGTCGGGGCATGCTCCTAATGAGACTACGGATGGTGTCCTGGGGGATCTCCTCCCAGATCTGGACCAGGGCATCCATGAGCTCCTGGACAGTCTGAGGAGCAACCTGGAGGCGCCGGATGGACCTAAACATAATGTCCCAGAGGTGTTCTATTGGGTTTAGGTCAGGTGAACGTGGGGGCCCGTCAATGGTATCACTTCCTTCATCCTCCAGGAACTACCTGAATACACTAGCCACATGAGGTCGGGTATTGTCGTGGACCAGGAAGAACCCAGGTCCCACTGCACCAGCGTAGGTTCTGACAATGGGTCCAAGGATTTCGTCCCGGTACCTAATAGCAGTCAGGGTGCCGTTATCTAACCTGTAGAGGTCTGTACGTCCTTCCAGGGATATGCCTCCCCAGACCATCACTGACCCACCACCAAACCGGTCATGCTGAATGATGTTGCAGGCAGCATAACGTTCTCCACGGCATCTCCAGACCCTTTCACGTCTGTCGCATGTGCTCAGGTTGAACTTGCTCTCATCAGGGAAGAGCACAGGGCACCAGTGGTGTAGTTGCCAATTCTGGTGGTCTATGGCAAATGCCAATCGAGCTCTACGGTGCTGGGCAGTGAGCACAGGGCCCACTAAAGGACGTCGGGCCCTCAGGCCACCCTCATGGAGCCTGTTTCTGATTGTTTGGTCAGAAACATTCACACCAGTGGCCTGCTGGAGGTAATTTTGTAGGGCTCTGGCAGTGCTCATCCTGTTCCTCCTTGCACAAAGGAGCAGATACCAATCCTGCTGAGGGTTGAAGGACCTTCTACGGCCCTGTCCAGCTCTCCTGGAGTAACTACCTGTCTGCTGGAATCTCCTCCATGCGTCCAGGTACCGCAGTGATGCCCTGGTCCAGATCTGGTAGGAGATCCCCCAGGACACCATCCGTAGTCTCATTAGGAGCATGCCCCGACGTTGTCAGGCATGCGTACAAGCACGTGGGGGCCACACAAACTACTGAGAATCATTTTGAGTTGCTACAATGACATTTTGGACAAAATGGACCAGTCTGCTGCATCATTTTTTCACTTTCATTTTTGGGGTGTCTTTGATTTCCCCCCTCTATAGGGTGATCATTTTCATTTCTATCAAATTATGTGGCATCATTTTGTTACTAATACATCACCTACTTATTATCAGGAAAGACATTCAAGATCATTTTTCCCCCAGTTTAGATCTGATGTGTTTTCGAAGTGTTCCTTTAATTTTTTTGAGCAGTGTATATAGGTGTGCCATGGGGAATTATCCGATTATTGTTTGTTTGTGCAAGCGTGTTGCTCACAAAGAACATTATTATGTTCCACTGTTCATGATGTCCAAAACATCCTCCATAAGCATCTTTTCACAGGGGTGTTGGAGCACAATGGAATTATTATAAAAGATGACTGTGTCCATCGGACTCTGTTGTCGGAACTGTGAGTGGGTTGTGCAAGCGCGTATGACGGAGAGAATGTACAGTATGAAAAGCTAAAAGCATCAATAAAAAAGCATGCTGCCAAGTTTCCACTCATCATTCACAACAGTTTACTTGACACGTAGTACGGACTGGCACCTTACGACTGTGCACTGTCACAGGAACAGTAAACATGCTCATGGCCAGATAAAGCAAGGATGTGTGTGCTCGACACACAACAATATGCTCCTAACACAACAGTGCCTTTCCGACAAACATGAGGTCAGCTAACAATCAACATGAAAGGACTTGCGCTTCCAGCATTACAAACCCCTGACTAAACTGGAAGTTAGCTACATGAAAGTCTCAGAAGTTTCAGATATATTTCAAATTTTCAACAAACAAGTGAGGAAGGCAAGATAGGATGCAAAAGTATACGGTTGAAATGTAATCTTACCATTGTGAGGTCTGAATCTAAGCAGTTGCCTATTCCAAGGGAGAAAATCGGCATTAAAAACGACCAAGAAGACCTTTTCTCTGTAAGATTTGCAGCTTGGCTTTTGAGAGGAGTGCAAATTCTAGTTTCAATAAGACCCATGAGGACTGAAAAACTATCTGGTGTCTATATATACACTGCTCCTAGCACTGAACTACTGAAACTAATGAGAATGTGATGCCAGAAGTAAGCCAGAGTAACTATGAAAGAGGAAAGTAGACCGAAGACTGACACAGGAATACGCCCATTAAAGGGGCGGTGATCCACTGCTTGCAAGCGTTTTCATCCACCTGTCACACAGACCAAGCTGTAGAAAACTCAGTACAGAGTAACAAAAACTAAAAATAGAAACAAATTGCTTGAAAGATTCTGGCTTTTTCAACAATGCTGCAATTGAAAGATTACACTCGCTTGCATTTACATATTGCACAGTGGATCCCCACTTTTCACAGGTGTTACGGTGCACCCACAAATCCACATAATTGTGACAACCAGAAAAATGTAAATTTTGACAACCTAACGTAAACCAACAAGAGGTAATCCAACCAAATGCCTCCCTCACTCATGGCGCAACGGAAAATAACACAAGTAACGTGTGGAATACACAATGTAACTGCACGGACAATGCGGGTATTAACATAAATGGTTACACACAATACAATACTATTTTATACTAATGTATAACCCGCAAGGCATGATGGGTAACTTCATGTTGGTTAAGGGTGCATGTGGGCTTTCCAACATGCCTTGCGGGTTGAAAATTAGTATAAAATAGCATTGTTGTGCATGTGTGTATTTTGATATCCAAAAAGTCTATGTAAGGGGTCACCAGGTAGCCCACCACAACCACATGAGGCGCCCGCAAGTCAGCTTCTCATTCAGGTTTTCAGTTAATAATGTGAGAACACGAGAAAGAAATGCATTCTGAAATACAAAATGTGAGTTGTGGATACCAGCATTTTGTTAATGCTCTGGTAAAACAAGCATATTGGGTTTGTTTAGGTTGAGATAAGCTATGAAAATAAATGTTACAAAAAAATAGTAGCTCTTGGTCATTTTCATTGTGTAAAATAGCTCTCACAAAAAAAAATGTTGGAGACCACTGGTCTACGTGGTACAGTTACATTGTGTGTTCCACGTGTGTTACTTTGGAAGGCATTTGGGTTTGTGCAAGAGTGTTAATAACAAGCTTTTTTTTTGGTTTTACTGTTTCTATCAATGAATGGCCTAAATATGGACATTATTAGCACAAAATGGTGGTTTTTCCCACAAATAAAAATTTTTTTTGATCAAACATCCCCGAATGCAGGGATCCACTGTATTACCTGGCCCTAGGATGCAGTCCTTCTTTTGCATAGTGCAATAATTCAAATATTTAACATTGGTTGTCTAACCCACCTCCATGTCATACTCTGCCTTTTGCAGGGAGAGACAAGGTCACTCTGACCTACAGCAGACACACACCACTGTAGAGGAGCACATTCAAACTGTGTGAAAACAGCACTTGTATCTGTTTAAATAATAGATAGTGCTTCACCATTGAATAACATACGGCGCACATTTGTGCCCGTTCTTGACCTCCTCACCATCGTGCTGTTTGAACAAAGACCCTTTTCCGGGTCACACAAAGCCTTACTCGTTGAATCGTGGTTTTTATTTGTGGAACGCTTTCCTCTTATGAATACTGAGGCATCAATCACTTGAATCCCCAATGAATCTTCCCGATTTTATGACACATGTAGCTCAAGGCCAAATGTAGCTTCATACAACCCAACATGAAATCACGTTATAATATCACAATACTTAAAACAATTACTTCAATGTATGCAGACATGTAATCTACATAAAGCAAAAACAGACAGAAGCACTGTGAGCATGAACGTGTCCAAATAGAAATGGAGCTCAAAATGGAGCCAGTTGTCTGCAATCGCAGCTGTAGCTCCCAATAAATGATGCAGCAAGTTAAATTTGGCCACATTAGCACATCAGAGAATTGCACCTTAACTAGAGTATTTCATGTGCATCAGCACAATCCACTTCACTGAAAAGGCCTGTCTTGCTCAGAAGGTCTGTAGGAGGATATATTATATAAGAAACACATTTATAGAGGAAATATTTCCAATAGTGTGTTCAACAATGGTCGTATTTACAAGCTGTGCGACACATTTGCATTTTGACTGGACGCTGATTAAACCGATTAAAATAACATACGGCCGACAGATACTGTATGTATCTGTAGCTTGTTCGTAACCCAATCACATCAAAAACGATTAATTAAACCAAATTTTCAGATGTGATGCTTTCAGAATGGTGTGTACTGGTTCCAGTGGACATTCCAGGCTTGATCTCGTGACCACACATCCCCACCAAATGAGTCAAGCACACAAGCCAGTAGGTGAAAAGCCCAATATCTCAACCCACTGACCAGCACCGCTGTTAAGGTGCCGAGGAGTGTGGGTTATGTAATGTACTACTACTTTCGCACAGCTAATCTACAGTAGCTGGCATCTGGCTGTGAATTTTCCTTGGAGATTAATAAAGTATCTGTCTGTTACACGCTGCCCTGCAATGTATAGACTAATGCAGCGATTCCCAACCCCTGTGCCAAGGCACATTAGTGTACCATGTGACACGGGAAATGATCCGATTATTGTATATTTACTACAAATAATGTATATTTGTTCATCTATCCATGCTAGCGACGTATGCTGGTGTGACAGGCAGAACAATTAAATGCTCTTCTACGAGATGGCAAAAGGTACATAATTCACCTGTATATGTATTGTTGTGTGACATTTGTCCAATGTAAAATATAAGCCTTGGCTCAATAAAGGCTGGGAAACACTGGATAGGGTCATTTGTTGGAATTGTGCCACAAAGGTTCCGGTATTTTACCAAGCTGTAGGTGTCAGGTACAGGGTAGAAAAGTAGTGCATTTTAACATAGCACTCATAAAGTTGTAATGATGTACTTTGGCATATACGTACACTGTATATAACAGAGTAAATCACCCTTGCTTCCTGTTAGCAGAGTCTAAAAATGCTGTTTAGTTGAGTAGGGCAAGATTTAGATGTTGTATAATGAATTCTTCTATGTCCAATAAATCTTACCTGGCCAAAGAGTGAATTAAGGATAGTACGTAAATTGACATCCGATGCTGAAGAAGCAGCGCTGGACCTCCGGGAGCGCCGAGAGGAGGTGCTGGATAGCGGTACAGGAGAGCATGCGGACGGAGGGGAAGTACTGGCCTGGCCACTGCGTTTACCCACACTGGCCCTCTTCTGGTCCCGCGGCTCGCAAAGTGGAGTCCTATCGTCGTGGTTGTCCGAAATAGACGGCGCCCTGAGAAGAGGGCGAGCGCGGCAACGACGCGGAAGCTCAGGTTCGGCTGGACCAGCGGCCGGTTGTCGCTCCTCGCGGGTGTGCTTCCTGCGGTGGTGGTGTCGGTGTGTGCCATGCTCCCGTACACCACGGCCGGCCTCACCGTGAGGCTCGGAGGTGTCCTGACTGTCAGATGCGTGTGATCGACGCTTGACCCGCGTGGAATCACCTGCGTCCCGGCTGCCTATGAGCGAGGGGTGGCACAGAGGTCTACGAGCACTCACATCACTGTCTGCCGTCAAGCAAGCCTCCTCGGGGGTACCGTTGCTGTGGACTGCGGGACGGTGGTGATGGTGCTGATGATGACTTCTCCGGCTCTCTGCCTTGCGTTCGTGGACGTGCATGGATCTTCTCGAGGAGGATTTCAGCAATGAGGTTGTGGAGTCGGATTTTGGAAAGGAGGAGCTCATTGCTGCGGATCTGCTCTGGTGTGTCGCGGCGGGTTGATCGTCGACATCATTTCATTTTCTCCTGCTCGCGATAAGTTCAGCAGCACCTGCTGTCTGTGTGTGTGGTGCACGTGTATGGCAAGCAAATGGGACAAGAGGAAGGTTCCAGTCGATTGGCTGCAAATACAATGCCCATGCCTGGATATGCACCACAGCATCTATTGAGATCCAATCAAGAACTGTATTCAAAAATCATGAAAATGCTCGGTCTTGATACAGTGATGTGAAAAAGTGTTTGCCCCCTTCCTGATTTCTTATTTTGGACGTGTTTGCCACACTTAAATGTTTCGGATCATCAAACAAATTTAAATATTAGTCGATGACAACACAACTGAACATAAAATGCAGTTTTTAAATGAAACGTTTTATTATTAAGGGAGGAAAAAAATCCAAACCTAAATGGCCCTGTGTGAAAAAGTGATTGTCCCCGTTAAAACATAACTTAACTTAGATAACTTGAGCTCTATCAGTCTGGAAAAGGATAAAAGGCCACTTCTAAAGCTTTGGGACGCCAGCGAACCACAGTGAGAGCCATTATCCACAAATGGTGAAAACATGGAACAGTGGTGAACCTTCCCAGGAGTGGCTGGCCATCCAAAATTACCCCAAGAGTGCAAAGATGACCCTGAATGGCTGAAGAAAAAACAAATGAAGACTTTGGAGTGGCCTAGTCAAAGTCCTGACCTGAATTCTATTGAGATGCTGTGGCACGACCTTAAAAAGGCGCTTCATGCTGGAAAACCCTCCAGTGTGGCTGAATTACAACAATTATGAAAGATGAGGGCCGCACGGTGGTCTAGTTAGTATGTTGGCAGTCCGGAGACCGGGAAGACCTGGGTTCGATTCTCCCTTGGGCATTTCTGTGTGGAGTTTGCATGTTTTCCCCGTGTGTGGGTTTTCTCCAGGTACTCTGGTTTCCTCCCACATTCCAAAAACATGCATGTTAGGTTAATTGGAGACTCTAAATTGTCCATAGGTATGAATGTGAGTGTGAATGGTTGTTTGTCTAGATGTGCCCTGTGATTGGCTGACGACCAGTCCAGGGTGTACCCCGCCTGTCGCCCGAAGTCAGCTGGGACAGGCTCCAGCATACCCCCGCGACCCTAATGAGGAGAAGCGGCATAGAAAATGGATGGATGAAAGATGGGCCAAAATTCCTCCACAGCACTGTAAGAGACTCATTGCAAGTTATCGCAAATCCTTGATTGCAGTTGTTGGCCCAACCAGTTATTAGGTTTAGGGGGGAAATCACTTTTTCACACAGGGCCATGTACTCTAGCTTTGGATTTTTTTTCTCTCTTAATAATAAAAAGTTTCATTTAAAAAGTGCATTATGTGTTCAGTTGTATGGTCAATGACTAATATTTAAATTTGTATGACGATCTGAAACATTTAAGTGTGACAAACAAAACAATAAGAAATCAGGAAGGGAGCAAGCACATTTTCACACCACCGTATGTGTACTACTTTAGCTATTGCTGTGGTTTATAGTGCACTGCACATCTTGTAGATGGCCCCCAATCCCACTTGAAAACTGGTAAAAATACTCGCATTATTTAATGCAGCGTTTGTGCTGGTTTGTGCAGTTAAAAATGGTCCTTTGTGTTATTTTAGTTTTTGGGTTATTAAAGATTTAGTGTCCGGTGATGACATCATACCCGCCAAACCCAATATGCTCCAAATGAAACCAAAATAGTCTCATTCTTATGTGCTGTGCTTGTGCTGGATTCATTGAGTCATGTGCTGTTGTACTTTTTGAGTTATGGAATATTTACTGTCTGGGGATGATGTCATTTTTCTGTGTTACTGGTTTTTAATGCAATAACAAAACTGGTAAAATCATTCATATTTCTATATTTCTTTCTGTATCCAACAGTTTGAGCTTGCTTATTTTTGGGACATATTTAGTAGCTGCAGTCAACAAATGACCTTAAATGACTTTGCTGAGGCAGAACACGAGAACCCTGGCCTCCACCCAATCAAACACAATTGGCATGAACGAAAACTGAGATAGAGGGAGTGAGCCAGGCCCTTTTGTTCAACATCAGTGACCTTTGATGTCACAAAAAGGACAAAAATCCCTACAGATGTACAAAAAAAATAATCCTAGCTCATAATGTAATGGCTTTGTGTGCTTTTGTCCGTATAATGGACTCTTCCTATCATAAAAGATATTACAGGTGGTCCCCGTTTTACGTCGTTTCGTGGTTACGAACGCGCTCTCATAAATTAATTTGAAAAAATTTTGGTCCGTAAACACAAGGCTCACTCGAGAACTACAGCGCGCGGCGGCGGAAGAATACATGAATACAATACACAGCACAGCACTTCCCTGAGGAACAACACCATCGCTTATTAGTTAACTTTTGGACGTCATTATGTCTCCCAAGCGTGTGTCCAAAGAAAAGGAAAGCCGTTACAAGGAAGTGAAAATGAACATTATATAAAGCTCGGAATGAGGAGATACGCCCACCAATATTGACCGCTCTTTTTGTCCCAATCGTTATCGCAAACATCGTTAAGGACAAAGATTATTGAATGCTAATGAATGCTACAGGGTTCATGGATGCCGTGTGCTGTTACAAGAAGATCTGAGAGAAGAGGAGGTTATCCTTCCTTCCAGTATTTTAAAAAGGTCTGCAAGACATCCATAAGGAGTTGTTTATCTTTTTATTACTGTGTCATTTAATTGTTGTATTTCTTTTTTCATGACTATTTTATACAGTATGTCCTTCATGTGTTCTATATGCACGTCTTTCTCTTTTCTGTGCGTTCTAACGATATAAAAACAGTTAAAAAGAGGCATCTGATTAATGCACATAATGGGACACATCCGCCTACAAAGGCCGCTATTAAAACACCTCTAAAAACCTCCAACAAGGTTTGATGGTTTCATATACAGTACATGCTATGGCCATGCAGTAACAGGTGTATTCATGATAACATGTAATACTTAAACAGTATTTTGCTGTACTTTGGTCATTTTAAGCATTACTGGATCATTCTTCAAGGGTGCATAGAAATGAACGCTACACCTAGCGTTAACTTGTCCAAACTCAAAAATATGTAGTGTTAGCTTTCGGTAGTGGCCTGATGCATTGTGAGCGCGGCGCTGACGCTCTGTGAGCTAATGTGTGGTGAAGCTAGTCGCTTGCCGGCTGGTAGCTAGCTGCTTTGGCGTAGCGAGGTGTCATTTGCGCCAATAACGTAGTTCTTAGCGTAAGAATGTTAATAACAATGTCGCTGTGGCTTGGTTAACACGCAGGTCGCATTATGTAAAAGGTGTGTTTTTGGAGTTTTTTTACAGAAGGCTTTATAGGCGGAATAGGTGCGTCCCATTACGTGCGTTCTTTTTTTTAAGTCAGTTTTTATACCTTTAGGACGCACAAAAAAAGAGAAAGATGTGTGTTCATGTCTTACATAAGGATTGTGGATGATGGGCAATTTTTTTTTTTTTAAATTCAACTCCCGAAATCAAACAATCATCACAACCATCTTGCTATTACGTCAAAGTGCACATAGTTGCAGCAATATCCCACTTAGCTGGGTGCTGTGCAGGCACGGGGAAAATAAAATGTCTATTTTATTATTATTATTGTTTTTGTATTGTATTTTTTTTACATTTTCTATGTAAGGTATTATTATCATTATTATTTATAAATGTCATATCTACTGTTAGGACTCTATTTCACTGGATCTTTGTGTTAACGAGGTTAATCATATGAATGTGTTTGTTTGCAGTTTGACCTGAAAAGAAGCCAGGAAGCTCCAGATGTAAATAAAAACAAGACAAATGCAGAAGTAGTAAACAATTACAGTCAACACTCTGTTTCAGCAATGAAGGACTCAATTATCAGCACTGAGAAAAGTCATTTTCAAATGACAGCACAATAACAAAAAATAACCTCAAGTGGCAAACTGTGCCCGTGTGCAGACATGTACGAATGTGACCTTTGATCCCACCTACCTCGAACATCTTTGGAAGAGAAAAGGCAGAAAAAGACGACAGCCAGCCTCAGTCCAAATGGAGTTGTCTATGACAAAAATTTCACATGTAAAACTGTTCCTGTAAATGTAAAACTCTAAACTTTCAACAAACACTAAATTGTTTCAAGAGACAGCAGCAGTTGACATGATAGCAGAACAGAGAACATCCATAAACGCTTCCTGTCAAAGTCAGATGAAAAAATGAAGTGCAGAAACTGTGGTATTTATAGATATTTACGTATGCGCTGACAGAGTCCACTTTTAAATCAGCTTGTTGTGAGATGAATCGGAATCGGAGGAGTGGAATTTTCGAGCCTTGTGCTGCCTGAAGGTGCGTCATCAAACATTTGATAAAAGTCACAGTTTTCATATTTGGAGAGCTATGCGTGGAAAAAAGAAAGAGTCAGACAACACTCAGAGAATAGTAAATCATCGAGTTTCGTGGAGAATTAAAGTGATTATTATTAATTTTCTATCATACTAATTATGTGATTGTTATTTATTATGATTGAAGAAAAACCCTGACAAATATATTACTACACTGCTACATTACCTTATCAATTTCCATTGTATAATTTTCCCATGTACGAACTGGTAGAGCCTACATCGGAATACAGGAAGTGAATAAACGTATTGCAGTTGATTAAATAAGCTTTGCTTCTTCCTACTCCTTTTGGGCCAATGGAACTGCAAATTGAACTATGTGATGTATTCCATTGTAACTTGTATGCATGTTCAAATCAAATTAAACCATTAGCATTACCACCTACTGTATGGCAAAAAATGGTGAATAATGGACACACCGCTGAAAACCCATAAAAATGGCTATTTTTGTTACTCTAGACCAGTGGTCCCCAACCTTTCTGACCTTTGTGTTCCCACAAATCTCCCGCGGACCGGGGGGGTTGGGGTTCGTACATTATAGCGATCTAATTTATCTTATCCCTGGAGTTTTTCCAGAGAGATGATTACATCGCTGTTTGACGTGTGTGGTCAAAGGCAGCGTGCTAGCATGAATTAACTTGAGACAAATGTGCACATTAGCACTCAATAAGATCATCAAAACTTACTTTTATGCATTCCCACATAGTATCAGCATTTGACACCAAATTTGAGGTGAAAGAAAAATGCTAAAAATACAGTAGTAGTCTATCTGTGCGGCATGAGATAAAGTTAGCACACGCACAATGGACATGCGTCGAGTGAGACGGACGTAACAGGAGAGAATCCGGCCACTTTTCAAAATAAAAAATCATGGAAATTATTTTTTCTTTCTGTGCGGCCTGGTACCAGGCCATTGGTCATTTGGTACCGGGCCGCCTGGGGGTTGGGATTACTGCTCTAGACGGTATAATACACCTCTCGCAGTTATTAATCACATTTGTCTAAGGGCCATAATCTTGCTCGACCAGATGGTGTTGTTGATGGGATCAAAGTTGTGATGTTTTGACCAAAAGTGCCTCTGCTGGTACATTCTTTCAAAACAGTGCTTAGTAAGCACATCACCTTCCCCGCTGCATTTTTGGTAAATGCATATTTTGTAGCCCAGTCACTGTTAAAAGTCAATTTTTCAGATGTTAGTTGATTTGTTTCAGTGCGAGTTGTCTTCTTCCATTGCCGCTTCATTGTGACGCGTAAGCCTCGCTGCTGCGCCTGCAGAGCGAAGAAGTACTGCAAGTACTGAATGGGCACTTCCCTACTTAGACTGAATGGTCTCATTATTATTTGGGCGATGTTTGGCGGGTCAAATGAAAAGTTTTAGTGAGCCTGATGTGGCCCGTGGGCTGCTTACTGAGCACCACTGGTATACCGTGTCGTACTTGCGACACATGCAGTTACACAACATCACGTCTTATCAAAGAGTTATCCTGCTGAAAAATCTTGAGTGAAAGACAGGGCCCTCTGCCATCAAATCACTTTCTATTTAATTTACCATAAAAAAACAAATATGGTATTTAGAATTTAAAGCATAGAAACAAAATCCGCTAATAGGCAGGGATTTTCCGGATACGTTTAGAAATAGTCTCAATATTAACTCTTAATTTTTGAATGAGTTTGATCAAAATGTTTTTGGCAACAGCTAAAGCTGAACCTTCTAATAACATATTGTCTTTTTGCGTGAAAGCATTGTCAAAATCCATGAGCGCTACATATGCAGACTGCATGGGTAAGTCAAAAGTCATCACGACCTCAAAATGACTGGAGAATCTAGCCTAATCCATGAAGACAACTATTACCAATGAACTAAATAGAAAATAGTAAATATATATTTGGAAATGTCTTTGCCAAAGCATCTTCCTGCTGGAAAATGTTGAGTGAATTGACTTGTGAAACAGCACCCTCTGCTGGATTCACAGGTGCAGCACCCTTTTTCTCCTGCAGATAGCGCCATCAAACCACTTCCTATTTCAGTTATAATTAAAAAACAGAAAAAGAATGAGTGGTGAGCGAATGCCAAAATGCCAACAGGCAGGGCTCTCCTGTACAGAAGAATGTCAACATTAAAACGTATATACACTTCTACTGCCACCTATTGGTAGCACTGAAATTAATTCAGTGGAAACTTTCCAGCATTTTTTAAATAAATAAATATTTCTATTATTTCATTATAAAGCATTAAATGCTCAATATTGTCTCCCTAGAATGTTTCACTGTGGATCACTTGGATCACCATGACTTTCAGGAAAGTAAACTAATTAAATTTTAGAGATGTAATTTGTTTACTACTGGATACTTTACAGTCCATTACTTGTCCTCAATCTTTTTACTTGCTCCGTTTTGACCCAGAGGACTGGATTACCTTGTGATTACAGGCTGTCCCGTACAAGTGAAACTTCCGGCAACACTGGGTTAAATAATGTTCTTCACCCATTTATTAAATACGATTAAAAATCCACACAAGGAAGCAACATAATATAAATATCTTCAGTAAAACAGCATTAAGAAACAATGTGGATGGTTCACGCATGGTTTATATTGCCACTCTGCGCACCAAACTTTTATTGGCTAAAACAACGACACATCAGAAGACATACTCGATTTTCAAAAGTTGCTTGTCAAGACTTTTGAAGGCACTGTCACTTATGTGTTTATGCTCACACGTGCATTCTCCAGCTCAGTCCGATGAGACAACACATTATCCATCAGCGAACCAGACTGCTGCACTACAGCATGTGAGAAACATTAAGACGAAAACGTCATCTCTTTTTGTCAAAGTACTTTCTCTTCACAATTCCCTTCCATTAGGCACCTGTGTCCTGTAATTACCAATTCAAACAGCAGAGGCCGCTCTTGCCTCTTCACAAGCAAGGTGTCTTTTTTGCCGTAAAGGACAAATCCCCTACCCAAATGTAAACAAAACGTCTCATAATCAAGTGTAAAAAAAAAAACACAACAAACTTCTTCATAACATTAGTTACCAACAGTCATAAATCAAATATCTAATACACGCAACGCAACATCAGTGCCAGTGTTCTTAGATTTTGTAAACATCAGAACTGATAGGCATTTCATAAAGATGCTTGAGATTTCTTTGATGAGCAACAAAATGGGCACACATACTGTATACTGTATCAGTGACGAATGGATTAGACTTGTAATGGCTGTTTTGAGGCCATGCATAACAAAATGAAAGTATCACAGAACAAGAATGTGTACTTTGCAAGTATATTGCAGGATCAGCAAATTAAACGTATTCACTGTAACTCAAGACAACACCATAGATATTAGAATTTAAAACACGTCGGACCATTTTTTTTTCAGTTCAACATTAACCCTCACATATTTACAGGTGTAGAAAGGTAATATCAAATACAAACAAATTACAAGAGTTTAGCAAATTTAACACAAACGCTTCATCTCCATTGCTTCTGCACAGGGGAACTCATATCCGACCACAAATGTGCTTATTCAACCAGGAGCACAGCAGTGAGGGGAGCAGAATAAAGTCACCACACTAGCAGCTGCAGAAGCTCTGTAAACATTCATGTCACGACTGACACCGAACCCCTGTTATCACACACACATGATAACAGAAATACCACTGGTCAAATGCAATATTATCCCACTTGTGCATTCAATGACTCGACTCATAGCCAAACTGAGTGATTGGGTTCCGACAAAGAAAGCCGCCGTTTAATAATTTGATGTTTCAAAATAAGCATGATCGGTCATGCACCCAAATATTAAAGTGTGCTCTTAAGTGTGGTTGTGTTGAACAAAGCCATGGCTGACAAAAAAAAAAAAAGGCCAATACTTGCGCAGCTTTTCAGTCGAGTTCTGAGAGATAGGGGGGAAAAAGCAAGCACACAGTGAATGTTAGAGCTGGCTGTCTGATCCCAATTATTCCTCGCATATGTGCACCTATTTCCCTTCCTTCTCCTCTAAGCGGCCTGGGGTGAAAATGTAGTCTAAGGCTTGTCTCTCAGCGGCGGCCACATTCGGGTGCCAGAGGTCCACCATGAAGACCACCCTGGGGCCATCCTCTGCAACCCCTACACACAGAGAACATGTTCAGGTCTCTACTCTTTGCTTTTCAGCTATTTTCAATCCAAGATAATTTTATTTTATGGCTTCTTCAAGATAAGAAGTGCTCAATTCTAAGTCCTTCTTACCCTCGTGGAAGGCCCTGTGGAGGAAAGAGTCATCAAAGAGCAGACAGCTGCCCTCAGACCAGCACTGTGGCTCTCCACCAACCACAAGCTCACAGGAGGGGGGCACTCTCAGACCTTTCAACAAAAATAGACATAATCAAGTCCAAAGCCTTTAAATTCACAAAATGAGAACATTTCCATCACAGCACATTTGATCATTTATTCTTTTCCTGTCTGCACAAATCCCTAAAATTAGAACGAGAGCTCAGGTGCAGCTCTTGAGTCACCTGGTATCCATGGAATCATGACCCGAGAGGATTCACAAATATACACGCTAGCACACAATTTCATCGATTTACTACTTCCCTCTTGTTAACAACCGTGGTGACTGAATTAGGGGAAGGGGGCAATTAGCGTTCCAAGCTGATTTTATCCACGATATACAGTACATGCACCTGTAATTTGCCAATTTTCACCCATTATGCTGGTCCCCAGTATTCACAACTTATTATTATTATTATTATTTTAGCAGTTTGTATTTTTATTTTTTCATGGTTTTATTTTCCTGGATTTAGTATTTTAGCATTTGAAACATAAGCCTAATTTTTATGTGCAATCACTCACTGACTGACCTCTGTGCTGTCTGTCGTCCTTACATGCAGTACTTAGTTGTTACAGTGTTTATATTGTCTAGCGGTTGCTCTACGTGCCTTTAATTGCCTCATATGAGCCAATAACGTTTTGGAATTGAATTGATAATTTTAGAATTTGACACAGAGCCGTGATTCATGGTCTCATAATCCTACAGTGTTCCTTGGAGTTCAGTGGCCGTTTTTTCCGCAGAAGACACATCTCATTCACCTTATGTCGGTGATAATTTATAAATGTGCAATAATACAGGTCAAATGCACAGCATACATGTACCACAGCTAGAAAGCCCATATTTCCATGTTTATGTTTTTAATTGACTACAGAAGCACTAGCTTCGACAGTCAATCCAACCCCAAAACGTGTAGCAAGGGGAACACAAGTTCTAAGCAGAAGTTGTACTTTGTAAGTCGTTACAGGAATTACAAGAAGCAGTGTCAATAATCAATCATTCATTAGTGGGGAGTACCTACAGTATACATTTTATAATTTGACTACGTTAAAGGCATATTTAAGGGCTAAACCTGGACAATGGCAATTGAAGAGAGAGGGGGAGAGTTCTGGTTCTGGAGCTGAGTATAATCTAATAATTACAACAGTCCCGGGTGGGGGTGGGGGAGGGGTCATTTGTCAAAAATAGACATTTTTATGTGCGTATCTACTTGTATTACTTGTTGTCGTCTAATTACTTATTGTTGCCATTCACTCGTAGTCCCAGAATCTAACTTGTGCAAAAAACGAGTATAACAAACGAGTCATTTGTTATTTTGATGTTGTGTTTCCTTGTTTTTTCATTTGATTTTTTTTTTTTATATACAATCGTCAAACATCACTCCCTTGCTTTATCGCGGTTTTTCAAAAATTCATGAATAAATAAAGGATTGCTCTTTTGTGGTTGACTATGACCTATTGTTAGTCAAAACATATTGAAAGACAAGCCTATTTAGTATTATGGTCATGTCTACAGGACTCTAATAAAAGGTAACAATCGTATGAATCCTACTTCACGGAAATTCACTTATCGCGGTCAGGTCTGGAACCAATTAATCCCGATAAACAAGGGATGACTGTTCGACCACCATTATTTAATTTATTAGTTAATTGAAGTATGATTCAATATTCCATTCCATTCCATTTTCCTCCGCTTATCCGGGTCCGGGTCGCGGGGGCAGCAGTCTCAGTAGGGAAGCCCAGACTTCCCGGTCCCCGACCACCTCCTCCAGCTCCACCGGGAGGACACCGAGGCGTTCCCAGGCCAGCTGTGAGACATAATCCCTCCAGCGTGTCCTAGGTCTTCCCCGGGGCCTTCTCCCGGCTGGGCATGCCCGAAACACCTCACTAGGGAGGCGTCCGGGAGGCATCCAGACTAGATGCCCGAGCCACCTCAGCTGGCTCCTCTCGATGTGAAGGAGCAGCGGCTCTACTCTGAGCTCCTCTCGGATAACCGAGCTCCTCACCCTGTCTCTTAGGGTGAGTCCCGCTACCCTACGAAGAAAACTAATTTCAGCCGCTTGTATCCGCGATCTCGTTCTTTCGGTCATGACCCAAAGCTCATGACCATAGGTGAGGGTGGGAACATAGATCGATCGGTGAATTGAGAGCTTTGCCTTCCGGCTCAGCTCTCTCTTCACCACGACGGTCCGGTACAGCGACCGCATTACTGCAGACGCTGCGCCGATCCGCCTATCGACCTCACGCTCCAACCTTCCCTCACTCGTGAACAAGACCCCGAGATACTTGAACTCCTCCACCTGGGGCAGGACCTCATTCCCAACCCGGAGGGAGCAATCCACCCTTTTCCGACTGAGAACCATGGCCTCGGATTTGGAGGTGCTGAGTCTCATCCCAGAAGCTTCACACTCAGATGCAAACCGTCCCAGTAAACGCTGCAGGTCACAGCTCGATGAGGCCATCAGGACCACATCGTCTGCAAATAGCAGAGATGAGATCCTAGTGCCCCCGAACTGGACTCCCTCGACACCTTGGCTGCGCCTAGAAATTCTGTCCATGAAAATTATGAACAGAATCGGTGACAAAGGGCAACGTTCACCGGAAACAGGCTTGACTTACTACTGGCAATGCGAACCAGGCTCCTGCTCCGGTTGTACAAGGACTGAATGGCACGTAGTAGCGCGCCACCAATCCCATACTCCCGGAGCACCCCCCACAGGACACCGCGAGGGACACGGTCGAATGCCTTTTCCAGGTCCACAAAGCACATGTAGACCGGTTGGGCAAACTCCCAAGTACCCTCCAGGACCCTTGCAAGGGTGTAGAGCTGGTCCAGTGTTCCGCGACCAGGACGAAAACCACATTGCACCTCCTGTAGCCGAGGTTCGATTAACGGTCGTACCCTTCTCTCCAGCACCCTGGAATAGACTTTCCCAGGGAGGCTGAGGAGTGTGATCCCCCTATAGTTGGAACACACCCTCCGGTCACCCTTCTTGAAAAGGGGGACCACCACCCCAGTCTGCCAATCCAGAGGTACTGTTCCCGACTTCCACGCAATGTTGAAGAGACGTGTCAGCCAAGACAGTCCCGCAACATCCAAAGCCTTGAGGAATTCAGGGCGAAACTCGTCCACCCCCGGAGCTTTGCCACTGGGGAGCATTTTGACTACCCCAGATACCTCAGTCACGGTGATGGAACTGTCCGCGTTCGTATCCTCAGTCTCTGCTTCCTCTAGGGAAGGTATGTCAGTGGGATTGAGAAGGGCCTCAAAGTATTCCTTCCACCGCCCAACTATATCCTCAGTCGAGGTCAGCAGGCTCCCGTCCCCACTGTAAACAGTGTGGACCGGGCACTGCTTCCCCTTTCTGAGGCGCCGGACGGTTTGCCAGAACCTCTTCGAGGCCGACCGAAAGTCGTGTTCTATGGCCTCACCGAACTCCTCCCACACCCGAGTTTTTGCCTCGACCACCGCCGAAGCCGCGTGCCGCTTGGCCTGCCGGTACCCGTCAGCTGCTTCAGGAGTCCCACAAGCCATCCATGCTCGATAGGACTCCTTCTTCAGCTTGACGGCAGCCCTGACCTCTGGTGTCCACCATCGGGTTCGGGGCTTGCCGCCACGACTGGCACCGACCACCTTGCGGCCGTATCTCCGATCGGCTGCCTCAGCAATGGAGGCACGGAATCATAGACCTGCGGCCTAGGGTGTCCTGGTGCCATGTGCACTTATGGACATCCTTATGCTGGAACATGGTGTTTATGATGGACAAACTGTGGTTCGCACAGAAGTCCAACAACATCACACCGCACGGGTTCAGATCGGGGAGGCCGTTACTCCCAATCACGCCCCTCCAGGTCACACTGTCATTGCCCACATGGGCGTTGAAGTCTCCCAGCAAAACGACAGAGTCACCAGTTGGGGTGCTCTCCAGCACCCCTCTGATGGACTCCAGGAAGGCTGGGTACTCTGAACTGCCGTTTGGCGCGTACGCACAAACGACAGTCAGGACCCTTTCCCCAACCCGAAGGCGTAGGGAAATGACCCTCTCGTTTACCGGGGATGACTCCAACACAGAGGCACCGAGCCGGGGGGCTATTAATAAGCCCACACCAGCTCGCCGCCTCTCCCCTGCAGCAACTCCAGAGTAGAACAAGGTCCAGCCCCTCTCGAGGAGTTTGGATCCAGAACCCAAACTGTGGGTCGAGGTGAGTCCGACTATATCTAGTCGGAATGTCTCAACCTCTCTCACAAGTTCGGGCTCCTTCCCCGCCAGAGAAGTGACGTTCCATGTCCCAAGAACCAGATTTGGCCGCCGAAGACCAGGTCGCCTAGGTGCCCGCCCTCGACCGCCACCCAAAACGCAATGCACCGGACCCTTATGCTTGCCCCCGCAGGTGGTGGGTCTACGGGGGGGAGATCCCGTGTGGCTTCTTGGGGCTGAGCCCGGCCGGGTCCCACGGGTGAAAGCCCGACCACCAGACGCTCGCCTGCGAGCCCCTCCCCCAGGCCTGGCTCCAGGGTGAGGCCCCGGTATCCCACTTCCGGGCGAGGTGCGGTCTCTCCTCGTGTGTTTATTCATAGGGGTCTTCTGATTCAATATTAATAAATTGAATATTTTAGTAATTAAAGCTATAGAAACCCTGTTCAGAACTTTCTGAATATGGTTTTTACCATTATTAGAGCTTTGTAGACATGAAATAACACCCCTATAGTCACCTTTACGCTCCTATTATTCTTTGTTTACACGACATTGCGCAACTCTTACGCGCAGGTCACGGTATCACTGCAAGGACATGAGACGGCTACAGCTTTAAGCATTAGCAAGCTACCAAGCTAGCTAGTTAGCCTCCAATTTATTTATTCTAAACTTAAGAAAGGGTTTCAAACAGAGTGGAGAAGAAGGACAACATAGGAAGCCAAAAAGTTACCACTTCCACATGAAGTGGGAGGTGAACTAATTTTCACTATGTGATGTTGGACAGTGGCTGACTCCATGTCGTGTTAAGGTAATGCAATTTAAGGTAATGTCTCATCAATGTAACATTACTGACACCTAGTGAACAGAATACTATTTAGGACTTCTCTTTCATTATTTCTGGATTAATAATAGGTGATTGTTACTGACACCTACGGACCAATGTAGAATACTCTACTGCCGCTGTTTATGGTTCAGGAGAGACTCACGATGCACTTCAATCGCTTTATTAACTGAACTTTAATTCTCTGCGTTACTAAGCAGAGAACACATGCAGTGAACATTCACACAGTAGCTGCTGTCGGCCACTCTCTACACTGCTAACCTGCTGCTAGCATTCATCAACAGTCAACTCTAGTAGCTAGGTGAAGTAACACACGTCACCTCCCAGGCCATCGATCCTTCTATTTTCTATGCCGCTTATCCTAATTAGGGTCGCGGGTGTATGCTGGAGCCTATTCCAGCTGATTTCGGCGAGAGGCGGGGTACAACCTGGACTGGTTGCCAGCCAATCTCAGGGCACATATAGACATATAGACATTCATACCTATGGACAATTTAGAGTCGCCAATTAACCTAACATGCATGTTTTGTTTTGGAATGTGGGAGGAAACCGCAGTATGCGGAGAATACCCACGCATGCACATGCAAACTCCACACAGAGATGCCCAGCGGAGATTCGAACTCAGATCTTCCGGATCTCCTGACTGTGTGGCTTGTGTGACTGTCCACTCAGCCACCGTGCGGCCCCACCTCCCAGGCCCCGCTTCTTAAAGGCTGTATTACACTTCATATCACGTCTTTTGAATGCCTTACATTTGTATTTTCATTCATTTAGCCATTTTTATGCTTGAAAATGTCTAATTTAGACCAATACATACAATTTGCTTAAATATGTTTGTTTTTTTTTACTAATAGTAGGCCATATTCAACCACAAAACAGTGATAATTTATAAATTCATTTTTGAAAAACCGCGATAGCGTGAGGGTGCAATGTTCGAACAGCAATGTAGCGAGGGACGGCTGTATCTTGATTTTTCATTTTCATTTTATGTACATTCAAGCCTAATGGGTATGATGGAAGAAGCCAATTTTATTTTTAACACATTGCACATCTGACGTCACATGACTCAATCTGTCCCAGCTCACTCCATTCACTCGCTTACCCAGGTGGCAGCGTAGCCGCACGTTTGTCGGACCGTAATGTTCAGTGATGAGAGCTCCCGGTGACAGCACGGAGAAACAGGCATTTCCGAACACGTTGTTGGAGATGAAAGTGCGCAGCTGGCCCAGCACTCTCCAGGCCCGTGGACACCTCCTGACATTGAGAACCAGAGGGGTGCCTTGGTTGACCAGGTAGTAGGTCCACCACTGGCCACGAGGTGTGCCATTGACTTTCCACCCTGGTGGCAAGGAGGAGCCGCTGCGGGCCGGAGGTTGGTTGTAGATGCTCTCAAACTCCGCCAGAAGGACAGGGAAACTTTGCTCCAGTAGCTCCACGTCATGTCTCTGGACTTCCCTGGAGAAGAAAGGAGCCGACGGAAGGTCAGGGAGGAAAAAGACCTCTGGCCGCTGGATGGTCGGGCGGCTGTTAAGGTATCGGCCTTGGTCACGGACTCCTTTGTGCACCCTGCCCATGCCTGACCATGTGTAGCGTTTAGCGTACTCCTGTAGGCTGTGATAGAGCCTCTGGTTCAGACTTTCTCCTGCACTGGTGCAGCGAAAACACTCGGATGACTGGCAGAAAGCGAAACCATTCTGCTCTTCTAACAATGAACCATGCTTCCCTTTTCTGTTACGACAGTCTGAGCCAATGAAGCCCCCTACCACTCCTCCAATCCTGCCGGGCCCAGTCAGATACCTTCCTCGCAGCGGGCTAGAGCCATGCTCCCGGCCCACCCTGTAGCAGTACCACAAAAACAGCAGCAACACACACGCCACTGTGGCAAAAGCACAAATCTCACACTCTCTCACTGACTGCATCCCTCCGGCCACCATCTCCCTCACACTTTCTAGTGACCACTCCATCTGGGCTCTGCTGCACAAAGCTGAATCTCACAGAGGGGGGCGGGGGGGTGTTGATAGAAAATAATTAGGAAGCAGCATCAAACCACACACGCGGTCTTGTGTCAAGCAGCTCTTGCTGCCGTCCCTCGAATGTAAACAGCCTGCTGATTCTCGGTCTCCAGTCCTAACATTTCAGCACTTGGCAAGGGATGGCCCCTCCATGCATGCTGTCTGGCTGTGAGATGTTTGCACTGCTCCTTCTCTCACACAAATGAAGACAGACGCCGCACCTCAGGGTTATCCGCTCTCTGAAAAACAAGGACAGAAGGAGAGAAGCGGTGAGAAAAGAGGAGGAGACCGCAAGTGACATCTGACGGCTGCTGCTGCGATTCTCATTAACGACATTAATGATTATGTTTCTGATGCACGTCATTTCCTGTTTCAATGACATATTCACTCAAATGACTATTTGCCCGACTGTTTATCTATTTATCCATCCATCAATGGACTTGATTCTTTATTGACAGACACAATATGGAAATTAGGAGTGGCTGTTGGACAGATGTCAGCCTGATTCGTCAGCACTAAGTGCCCCCGAGTGACACACCAACTTTCTTTACCAGTTTCCCAACCTTTATTCAGCTAAGCCACATATTTTTATGTTGCCCGTCATTATGCATCGCTGGCATAGATAGATGAATTAAGATTATTATATGCAGTAAATAAATAATAATATCCAAATTAATGAAGTGAAATTGGACATTGTCCAACAACACACAACACACCTGATCATCTCTCACGTTATTCTGCTGCGGCACAGTGGTTGGGAATTGCTGCTCTAAATTACTGTCGAACCTTGGTTTTTGAAATTCCCAGTTTTCAACAAAAATTTTGCCCCAGTTTTCGTACTCTCTCAGTTCTCGTACAATATTGTGCGTAATAAACCAGTCAGTTTGGCCTGTACCGCATCATTCCGCGGAATCGAGGGACCATACGAAGCACTGTGCATGTTGGCGACTCGCTGTCCGTGCATTTCTTATTGACTGTGACTGATAAACAACCCACCATGACGCCAAAGAATGTTGCGAGTGGCAGAAATATGATAAAGAAGGTTGGAAAAGTATTGAATTCAAGAAAGAACTAATTGCAAAGTAAAAACTGAGGGCCTGAACTGGAAAAAAAAGTTATCTAATTTACTTTTACTATGTTTTATTTATTGCCAGATGTTTCGAAAACAAAAAACTTAGCTGCCAGGGAGTGATTTTGGATGGCGGAGGGGCCCACGGCAGCACTCGCTATTTGTCACGAGTCACTTTTTTGCAAACGATCTAGAGCAGGGGTCACCAACGTGGTGCCCGCGGGCACCAGGTAGCCCCCCACGACCACATGAGGTGCCCGCAAGCCTGCTTTTCATTCAGGTTTTCAGTTAATAATGAAAGAACAGTAGAAATAAATGCATTCTGAAATACAAAATGTGAGTTGTGGACACCAGCATTTTGTTCATGTTCTGGTAAAACAAGCATATTCGCTTTTTTGGGGTTTAAAATAAGCTCTGAAAATAAACGTTACAAAAATGAGTAGCTCTTGGCCATTTTCATTTTGTAAAAGTAGCTCTCACAAGGAAAACGTTGGGGACCCCTGATCTAGAGGGATCAGATGACTTGCTTAAAGGGATAGTTACATTTTTTTTTTACATGAAGTTGTATGACATCCCCATCCGCAGCGTAATCCATTAACAGCGACTTACCCCCCACTTGGTCTCCTAAGTCCAGTTCTGGTCGGATTTTGGTAAGGAAGAACGTCGTTCTGCCTAGTTGCTGGGGACATTTAAGTAAAGAGTTTGGCTTCTCAACAGAATATGCGTTCAAAAGAGTAATACATTTGCATCAAAAAAATACCTGCTCAAAAAAAATGTGGCCTCACAAAACTTTCGGCCTTACATTTTTCTCCCGCCGTATCCCTGCGCACTGTCGCCTGTGCATTCATGTGTATGTGATAAAGACGCTCGCGCTAATGCCACTCTTCTGCGACGGAGCGCCGCAGCCATCTCGTTTACGTATGTGTTTCACAGCGGAAGATGCGAGCGGCGCAGGGATACGGCGGGAGAAAAATGGAACACAGAGCGTTTTGTGTGAGGTCTGATTTTTTAGAGCAGGTATTTTTTTGATGCAAATGTACGCATATTGGTTTGAGAAGCCAAACTCTATACTTACATGTCCCCAGCAACTAAGCAGAACTACGTTCTTCATCAGCGAAATCCGACCAGAACTGGATTTAGGAGACCAAGTGGGGAGTAAGTCGATGTTTATGGACTACACTGCTGATACAGATGTCATACAAATTCATGTCAAAAAATCCAAAATATCCATTTAATAAGAAATTGTCAATACTGATCCCTCCTGCTCCATGCTCTCTGGTGGACCAGGTGCGTTATAATGTATTTATGAGGAGTGAGGGTGAACAGGTAGCAGGAAATCTATTTGTGACTGAGGTTTGTGGAGGAGCGACTGCAATACAGTTGACCACGCTGCGCACATGCACGTGTGCACCCCAATTGTCACTGTAGAGGAGTGATCCCATTACAGTTGACCAGACTGCACGAGTGCATGTGTGTACGTATGTGCAGTGTGTGTGCACGTGAATGGACAGACAAACGCACGAAGCGACACACAAACACCATGTGGTCATACCTTTGATAATCTAAAAATGATGGCATTTTGAAAGGATAAATTGCTTCCAACTGAGAACTACCAAAGTGTAGCCAATAAGTGTGACATTTGCTATGACATTCCCTTCTGTGTATTCACTGAATCGAATGTTGAACCACATCTGGTCAAAGTCGCCCACAAAGTGTGGACTTGTGTTCGTTGGTACGGCACGGAATAAACCCATGAGTCACTAGCACATTGCTGCATTTAACCCAAATCTGTCCCTGGGTATTCCCTCCCTTGGTGCACACACACACACACACACACACACACCAAACAATGTATTACATAAGCAGTGTAGATGCCCACACACATGTATAATTGGAATTCAGTAGGAGCTGCATTTAAGCAGATGCTATGGGTAGTCTGTGTAACAGACAAAAAAATCTTTTGATGACATAATGGTAATAAACTAGAAACCAAACCCTGAGGAGTGCAATGCGTCAACTGAGATGAGAGCACCATGAAGATACCTCACCAAAAATGGTCGAGTAATCCTACTGTGATAAATCCTCCACCCCACGCATCCTGTCTGACAGCATCAAGACGCCCCCACATCCACCCTCCCACTCACACCCACTGCGTTTAGGGACGACTGGCTGCAGGCATCCAACACAACCATCAATTACGCACCCCCTCCCTCCACATAGATGATCACCTCACACATCATCATCAAAGCACAACAACAATACAGACACAATCGTTTGGCGCCGAGCTTCCTTTGTTTTCTCTCTCTCATTTTTAATCGTGAATGTTTGCCAAGTTGAATCGTGCTCGCATACCTGCTCAACATGCATGATGTGACCACAGGAGAGGCGCACAGGTGTCCCCCCTGGCCAAGCTACGCGCCACTGCAGTGCACAAAGCAGACTGATATTGCTCGTCAACATTATAGCACATTTCTGCCCAACGTACAAAGGAGTCCAACCGGGAATAGAACACCACTAAACAAACTACCTACCAAAAAAAGTGACACGTCGTCTGTGCTTCTGTCTGTCGTGGCGACCGAAGACTGAAAGACTTTCGGTAATTTTGTTGTAAATACAAAAAAAAAAAATAAAGCTCGGCGCTCCACCAAGAAAGGCACCCGGGCTTAAGACAGCACAGTCGTGTAAAAACTACATCCGGTTTAAAATTTCATCATAAACTTCAGTACTGGGCTAAACTTCGCTCCCATTTTTCAAAAAACAGAAGTATTATTTAAATAACAATTTATTTTTATATTCATGTTTAAATTATTTTTTAACTTAAATTCAGTCAAATCCAAGTCCAATACCAGGTGCTGTTGACCTGTGACGGTTTTTGTGTTAAATATGTTCAAGTCAAACAAATTCTTAATTAATTCTCGTTTTCCTAGTTATTCAACCTGGCTGCATTTGTAATTACCTCAATATTAGCTTGAATAAATGAGGCAATCCGTATAAGCAATTTGTATTATGATAAATCAGATTTTTATTATCACTACTATAAAACACATAACGTTTACAATATTTTACATATCAACAGAATTTGCTTGACTGGCATTATTACCAAAACCTAATTTATCGTACTTAAATTATTATTTTATTTTGAAAGTACAACATTCCCATATCCGGATTCAATCTGCTTTGACAAGTTGTGCCTTCCTCCGGCCTGTCGATTTTTGGAACGGCTGCTCACTTCACTACCCACAATTCATTGCAACAGTGGCGGAAGACAAGTCACATTTTGATCTGTCCAGTAAGTGTAGGCGATGCTGCAAAATAATCCAACATTGTCGATAACAATACTGATACCGATGCTCGTTGAAATTTTATCAAGATCATTGAATCACCTTTTTGCCTTAAATTGATTGATTATGATTATAATCAGAATGAGTTTGTAAACAATATAACAACATATAGGCCTACTGTAAATATAGCCATTTCAACAAAGTAACAACATGAAAAACAAAAAAACGCCAATATTTATGAAAATAAACATAGAAGAAAGAAATGAAAAATGTCTATGTTATCAGTCTAGTACCGATCTGATGCTGACACTACCCCTGCTGTCGTGACTATCAATATTTGGATGTGAAGTGTTCAAGAATGGCACTACTTAATTGTTCCTCTTGGCATGTTTTGGACTCCAGTATCAATACATAAAAGAGACTTCTGGCTGCAATGCAAGTCAAGTTGAAATAACACCTTAATAATAATGTATACATAATTTAGAGGTGCACATCAACTGCTTCAATCATGTATTTCTCCCCCCACATAATTAATAAATGCTGCATACTGTCAAGCTTTGTGTGTGATACTGCAGATAAAAATAGGTGTGTGTCATACAAGGACAGAACTTACGATACGACTGCAAGGTATATGGAATAGCAGCAGTGATATAAATGTAAACAGGCCTTAGCACAGCACACATTTTCTTTTTAAAAAAACCCTTTAAGGTTTGTCTTCAGGTCCTCGCCTGCAGCCATTTTATGGGCATCTTAAAACATGTACATAAACATTTTGTGGCCTTCATAAATTCTTTCCCGCCCATAAACACTTGTGTAATGAAGGTCGAACAAATGTTTGACTTTCATTGGCAGGAAGTCCTGGCTCCTCATCCTCCACTCATGTAACCCAAAGCCATCAAAAAAAGCAGCAAAGAGACAAACTCAATTTCATGCAGAAAAGATTCATTTAAAATCTTGCGAACTAGAACTGAACACAAGAACTTTTAAGACGCCTTTGTGTTCTCCTTGACATTATTCTCCAACAAATAGATTGTTTGAAGGAAATAAGTGGGAGGCTGTCCTCGGTTATCCGGTCTTGGCAAGAGCACTGCACCCATCTTGTGGGGGCCATTAAAAACGCTATACAGTACATTAGAACAGGAGGGTTGAAAAACTCCCCCCACATCTTAGCTTTGTGTTACAGGCGACAATGTAAATTTGTGTAATGTCCAATAATATATCTAATTAATAATGAATTAATTGAATTTTCAGAATATGCCGAGGGCCAATAAAAACACAAACTGGATGCTGAAAATGATCCCCGAGCTGCTCTTTGGATATCTTTGGTCCACTGACAAAAGGTGTCCATTTGACCACATGTTCCTGAAGCAGAGACATAAAAAACATCTAAACAGACACTCATTTGTCATGAAGGTCAAACATTAAGAGCTCTTGGAGGAAGGAGGACAGATTCAGGCAAACTTAAAGGTAAAGTGGAGGTCAACACACACGCATGCACAAAGCGACTGTCATGAAACAACGGAGCTGTTGCAAGAAACACTGCACCATCATCAATGAGGTAACCCTCGCGCACGTGTCAGACTTGTGCCACGGAGGGCCGAGACACTGCAGGTTTTATCTCCAACCTGTTTGTCCAGCAGGCGATTTAATTGATGAGCTCCTTCCCTCAAATTGAAGGAGGGGTTGATCATTAAAGTGACCGCCTGGAAAGAAAACCTGCAGCGTCTCGCCCCTCCATGGCACGAGTTTGACACCCCTGCACGAGAGGCAGGGTAAAAGTAACTTCAATTAAAGGAAGACAAGGACAAAAAATAAGAATAGTATGAATTTTGAAAAGTGCCATAAAACACTACACTAATAGTAAAAAAAAGTATACGTCAAGCATAATAATGCCATTCTACGTAAAGGATATTTTAATTAAAACAAAAAAAAAAACAGACTAGCATAAAGTGACCAGACACTCAAATATGACATTTACTGGATTAAAAATAGATAAAGAGAACGGTATGTAAATAAATAATACATAATTACTTTATAAACAAAATGCAATAAATAGCCAGTTTACAAAGGTATAGTTGGTCTTGTAGCAGTCACTTTTAAAAATAAAATTTAAAAAATATATTTATTTTTGTTGGGCCGCACGGTGGCCCAGTGGTTAGCATGTTGGCCACACAGTCGGGAGATAGGGAAGATCTGGTTTCGAATCTCCATTGGGCATCTCTGTGTGGAGTTTGCATGTTCATCCCCGTGCGTGCGTGGGTTTTCTCCGGGTACTCCGGTTTCCTCCCACATTCCAAAAACATGCATGTTAGGTTAAATGGGGATAGGTACGAATGTGAGGGTGTTTGTCTATATGTGCCCTGCAATTGAGTGGCAACCAGTCCAGGTTGTACCTTGCCTCTCGCCCAGTCAGCTGGGATAAGCTCCAGCATACCCATGACCCTATTGAGGATAATGGCAAAGAAAATGGATGGATTTATTTTTGTTATTTTTATGCATGTATTTAACCCTTTACTTTTTACTCCTTTTCCTCCCTATTCAGCACTCATTGTTCGATCTTTTTTTTGAATGGGCTATACAAATAAAGTTGGCTTGGCTTGGCTTTAAAAACATGACCAGTGAAAAAAATGTTTATCGTTATACTTTACTATACATATCAGGAGGCAAAATGCTCAGGCCAGCAACACACACCCCATAGAGTTAACTTATATATATCTCATATATAATATGGATTATTTGGTATAGTCTATATGAACTGGGGAATGACAAACGTCCAACTCCAGCCAGGGGTGGGACCTAACTTCCCAGTGCACTCCCCCTTTTGGGAGAGTTTATTAACCTCCCGATTTTCCTGTTAGTCATTCACCACACACACACACACACACACACACATACAGACGAACGGACAAATTTCACCTAGCCAGGTAAATTAAACTTTGGATGAGTGCTGAATGATTCCCAAGAAGAGACGCGACCATGGCGAGGTCAAAGGCGAGGATGTACACATGTTCCGCACTGATGCTGCTTTGCGTCATCGTCCTGTTTGTGTGCGTCAGTCTACTTGTGAGGCGCATTTGTCCAAAAGGTTCTTTCTCCCACGCTGCAGTGGCCGCAGACACTTGGACATGTTCCCAAATTGGACGGTGAATGGATTTTGCTCTCATTTAGGCTTCATTTTTGAATGACAGGGCGGTTGCATTCAAGTGCAAAGTTACTGTAACTCTAACAGTGATTCAATGAGATTAGCGGGTTTAGCACTGACAAACGAAATCAATGTTTTAAAATAGCCAGATGTGAAGTGATGAAAAACGTGTTCTTTTGCAGGGAGATGCTCCAAAAAGGAGGATCAGCGGTAGATGGCGCCATTGCTGCTTTGCTTTGCACCTCACTCATGAACCCACAGAGTATGGGCCTGGGAGGCGGAGCCATATTCACAGTGATGGACAGCAGAGGTGACAGCCACGTGATTCTTCACCAATACATGCCTCCAAAGGAGCCTGAAGCAGATGTGGCAACACTGTTTTCTCTCTTCAGGGAAAGTAAAAATCATCAACTCCAGAGAGCGTGTCCCTGAAATGTTTAGCCCCGACATACTGAAGTCGTGTCCCAACACCTTCCGCTTTCTCCCAGGTAACATTTGCACTTCATCAAAGATCTAATCACGTTCATGAAGTTCTAATTGTGTTCCTAATTCAATTACCTAGAAAAGTAACTAGTAACTATGACTAATTACTTTTCAAAGTCATTTGCCCTTTTCTATATTTGCATCTTTACAGTAATCCGTTATTCATCATTAATTGGGTCCAGACCGTGATAAGTAAATTTCTGTGAAGTCGGATTCCTTATTTATAAATCAAATATATTCATAGTTTGAGCAGAGAAAACCTGTTTACAACCTTCTAAATACGTTTTTTTTAAACTTAATGGACTTAAACTTAAACTTAAATTAGAGCCCTCTAGACATTAAATAACACCTCTATAGTCACCTTTACACTCATATTACCCAGTATAGTAGACATAAAAGACAGAAAATAAGATATTTAAGTAAATAAGACATAATATAGACCAGTGGTGGGCTGTGCATTTGCTACCTGGTCCTTCAGGGAGCCAGACAGAATTTTTTTTGCCAGACACCGTGACAGCCAGTGTCAAAAAACCCCAAAAAATAATAATAGTGGGGTTTCAAACCATGTGGTGCAATTTATGTGTTAGCGTTGCGCCTTGCAGGCGCTTAGTGATATGTACCCCCAAACTATTGCCACAAGACTGCCGTGATACCAATAGTCCATAGATAACAATAGAAGACCCCTTATATGCCTGAATTACATTACTGTTAGTAAGTTTGAGTTAGTGACTAATATCCACTGGTGATCGGCGGTACACTGGTGCTTGGAAAGTTGTTGCTTAGCCAAATGTAAACAAACATCTACACTACAACATCATCTGTAGCAGTTCGCAATCAATATTTATCGAACAACATGACAAAAATATAAAACCTTTTAAGTAAAATACATGTACTCACCAGACATGTCAATTCCTCTTCCTCAGTCAGCCATTCTGGGCGGAACTTGGCTTGTTGAACAGTTTTGTTCTGATCAACCAACAGAAAAGTGCCGATGTCACTGTGGGCCGGCGAGCTGGCCCTGAGAGTAGAATCTGAAATCTGATTGGCTAAAAAAAAACAAACAGCCAAATTTCTTGTAGTGCGTATGTGACAGGGGCCAACACTCCTGATTCTGAAGGCCCTGGGCAGATTACATTTGTATGGCAACACATAGGAGCTGAAATCTGATTGGACAAAAAAATCTAACATACACATACACTACTGGAAGCACTACTGTTGGAATAATTGTATACAATTTCATGGAACAAAGACTAGAATTTAAGTTGTAAATGTAAGTCAATGCTTCTGATCATTGGGAGAGTCACACCGAGTACTTCCTGTAATGGCTACTGTCTCATCAATATAACATTACTAACACCCCCGTGACCAGTGTAGAATACTACAGTACATGTCAAAATCATGTATTTGAATGCGTCTTCTGAATGCCTTATATTTGTATTTTAGTTCATTTAGGCATTTTTATGCTTGAAAATGCTTGATTTAGGCCAGACATACATAAAATTTGCTTAAATATGCATATTTTTTATTACTAATAGGTCAACCATGAAACAGTGCTGATTTATTAATCAATACATTTTTGATCAACTGTGAGTATGTTTAAAATGTTGTTCTTCATGAGTGTGTTTTGAAATGATCCCTGGTTTCATTTTTGTGCCACTCCTAAATCTCATGAACAGTCAACAGGGCACGAGAACTTCACAAGATCTTGTGAGTATCTCACATCACAACTATAGGAAGCCCATGTGGGACAACTGACCATCATAATCAGAGAATGATGCTCAGTAGTAAGACAGCAAATGGAAGATTTTTGTTTTCGGGGAGAAAAGACCTACCTCACAGTCACTGCTCCTCTGCTTTCGTTACTTTACGGACAGCTGCTTCGGGAACAAAGAACAGTTCCACGCCAGATTCACCAAATATTCATCCAATTATCTCCAGTTCTTCTTTACTGTGCTTTACCGGTTGAGGAGGCCTGTCTCTATGCAACACTGTTGGCCAAGAGGAGAAGAATGCAGATTTACCCTGAACTTAAGTTTTATGGAGTATTTTACTCGAAGAAACTTATTATAGTGCCCCACTTAGATCCAATATCACTTTAAAAGCCCCTGAAATGATACTGCTCATTATAGCAGGATTTCCTAGGACACTTCTCATCATGTAGCCATTTCCAGTCCTTTCTCTGAATCCACTTTTTGTTTTAGTTCCAATAGTATACATTGTGTACATGCTGGAGGCCTACCAATCTGCTGATGCAAAGTAGCCTCCAGTGCTCTCCTCTGAGCCAAGACCACACACACAGTGGAAAGGAATTCTTCACGCAACCGTCCATCCATCTTGTCCCAACGTATACTCGCATCATGAACTTGTAAGCATGTTAGAAAACAACGTGATGTATGATCTACAACTATAAACGGCAAAACTGTTTTTCTACTCAACATCGATCAAATAAAAATAACTTATAAAAATACATATGACCAAACAAGGCTTTCTTTCAAATAGTTTCCCCCTATAACAGCACTCCATAATGACAAGACAAAGTAGAGCCTAGACCTCCACCAAGGCTGAATATTCCAAACATGTTTGTATTTTGACTCATGTGACTGCAAGATTATGACTATCGACCTAATTAACTATTATTCTGCTTTGATTCATTTTGATAAATGTGACCACGCCCCTCACATTTCAGCAACCATTCTGTTTTATTTTTATTTTTTACAGTATATCTTCTTAAGGTACAATGCTACAGAAATAAACTTGGCGTTACTTTTGGCAGCTTGGAAAGCAGCGTAGATTTACTTCCCTTTGAAAATAACTCTCTGATCAGCTATTATTGTCTAAATAGCTGGCAACACAAGTGAGTACACTAATTGAACACTCTTGCCTGGTGGCAGCAGCGTCATCGTCTGGGGCTGCACGGAGCTGTGGTTCATTGAGGGAAACATGAATTGAAGTGAAGCAGATGAAGAAAGCACATATCAGTTTGTTTGTGAATTATACTGTATGTACTGTATATAAAAAATGTATCTAATAGGGGTGTCACAAGATCTCAAGTCACAAGATGTCGCATTAAAATGTGACAAGATTTGTCATTCAGAAAAAAAATGCCTTGTGGGCACTTGGCCTAGGTTGATAATAAATAAACTAATCACACAATAAATGAAAATGAACTTGATAATTTTGCCGGCCAAACAGGCAGGAGGAGGGTTCAGTCTGTGCATTGGTTTCAGCACCTTGGTTTTCTCATGTATTGTCTCGTCCCGTGACACCCCTAGTATCTAAGCTTATTTACATTGAAGACTGTGGAAAAAAAAAAACATACGAGAAGCCACAAAGCAATTTGAAAAAGGCCAAATTCAAAATTTTTGCATCCCTTGGGAATGGCGGGGTCCCCCCAATGATCCGTCAATTAGGATGACCATTTTAATATTGTAGCCTACATAGATAGGACAAATCAGGGGATTAATGAGCCACAAAGGTTGGGAAACATTCCTCAAATGTAAATTTTCTATTGTTGCCACAATCAGATATATTGTCAAGACCGAAGAACCTGATTTTTCAACAGGAACTCCCCTCAGAACTGTCTTATGATTGTAACCATAAGACACAATCAAAGGGACAGTGAGGACTTCATTTCATCACTGATTGTACTTTCCAATCTGCCCATCTAGGTGGTCAGTGGATGGGAATTCCAGGAGAAATCCGTGGTTATGAACAAGCACACAAGCTTTATGGCAAGTTGCCATGGGCCAGCCTCTTCCAGCCAAGCATCCAGCTGGCCAGACAGGGGATCCCAATTTCCCAAATCCTCGGTCAATACATTCCTTACAGTGATAGCAATGACTCGCGACCACTGCGGTGAGAAACGCTTCCCCAACACACAGACACACAAAAAAGCCTACCGGTAATCCTTTTATTTTATTGAAAAAAATGAAATTTTAAAATGTTTAATTATTTTTGTTGATATATGTAAAAAACTTATGTAAAATGTATGTAAAAAAAATAAACGACTAATCAAATGTAATGCGATCCAGTACAAAATCTCCCATTAATTCTGCCTTTACATTGATGATAGGGACTGTCACAGCAACTTGAGTCTAACTACATGGTCATCATTGAGCTTGCACTATCCAATACCACCTACTACTGCTCAGTACTACTAATAATACTTTCGTGACTTCCAAAGTGCCCGCTTAAGTTGGCGTTGACATCCATGGTCGACCACTTTTGTGGCAAAAAATCTGAGCTCCAAAATTGCACGGTTAATGTTGACGTGTATTGTAAACTTCATCATTATCACCAAGCAGCATAAACTACTGTCTAGTTACGCAGCATTAAAACATGTACACGGTGACTCCCAGTTCGGTGCACAGTAAGTTTCTACCTAAAAGCATGGCAGTATTTACCTGGATTCTACCACAGCAAATACCAAATGGACCCAATTAAATTGTTTTAGATTGTTAGCCACTGGAAGAAAGATTTGCTTACATGCGAAAGCTTTAATGTTATTGTAGTCAAGACATACAACAAAATTACCACAGCCGTTGTTCGTACCATATGAAAACTAAAGAATTAAAATAAAAATATGCATAAAATGATGTCAACAAACTGCTGTAGGTTATTTTTGCCCATTCTCATGTCTCTGGTGAAGTAAATATACAAGCAATGGTTGGTTTTGGTTATGTCAACAACCACTTATGTCAACATCAGTCAGCCCCTGTATTAAAAACTCCTCTCATTTTTGCAAACTATATTAAGCTCCCTGAGAGTGTCAATCAAACATGCTAATTATAATTTTGTAAAGGCAAAATCTTTGCTTGTAGCTCTTGTAGTGTACAGTGCCTAATAAGTGTATATCTTTTATACAGTGTCTTCATGTTTAGTGTTCTTTTGTCCTCCAGTGAGCTGTTCTCAGATAAAAATGGAAACCTCCTGCAAACTGGTGATATTGTGAAATTCGAGACACTGGCCAACACATTGGAGACAATAGCAAATCTCGGAGCAGATGCTTTCTACACTGGAAAAATAGCAGAAGATTTGATCCGTGACGTTCAGGAGGCAGGTAGGCATTGTCAGATGAATTCAATCATGCTCCAGTTTCCAACCATTTAATATCTCTGCCAGGCACAATGATCTCATTACAAACGAGCAAATCCATTTTCCTGTAAAGCAGTACGGCCATCCTTCGCAAATGGCAGCGTGTGAGCTGCCGTGATCCATTCTAAGTCTTGATTATGTGGAGTTGAAATTATTTTGGGCAGTTTTGCTGAGCAGAAGCATTTACTCTTGTCTTTTTCAGGAGGAACACTGACAATGCAGGATATGGCATCTTACAAAGTCACAGTGAGTGATGCATGGAATATTACCTTGGGAGAGTACCAGATGTATATCCCTCCTCCCCCTGCAGGGGGCATCCTCCTCAGCCTCGTCCTCAAAATCATGGAAGGTTCCTGCTACACAAAGGCACACATCTGCAGCACAGATACACTTTGCAGTCAAATATTGACACTATATTATATTTTTTGCATGGCAGTCTAAAGCTTTACAGTATGTGCTGATGCATATGAGTTGAAACCCAATGGCTTTGTGACAATGCATTTTGCATCATTTGTTATAGGATATGACCTGAATCCAGAATCTTTGAGACGTGAACAAAAAACATTGTTTTACCACCGCTATGTTGAAGCTCTCAAGTTTGCGAATGGATTGAAAAGACATCTCCGCGATCCTCAGTTCAGCTTGGGGGAAGTAAGTTCCTACTCTGAATATTTCAACGAGACATAAAACAAGAAGCAGCTCATTTTCATATAGGTTTATCTTTAATGCATCAATACTACAAAAGTAGTACAGTAGCATACAAATAAAATGTGGTCCAAAACGGGTTAGCATATTATTTTGTTATTCAGCTGATAGTACTCAAATACAATACAAACGTCATACAGGTGGTCCTCGGGTTATGAACGAGCTCCGTTTCTAGTCTGTGATGTAAGTTGAGTTTTAGTGTAAATTGGAATTTATACCTAAATTATACAAAAATGAACTCCTAAGTCTTTCACACTGTACACAGAACACATGAAGAACATATAAAATACAGTAACCCAGGATAACTCCTATTCTCCCCTTGTAACAGCACACGGAATCCATGACCCCTCTAGCACTCATTAGCATTCAATCATTTTTATCCTTAATGATGGTTGTGACAGTCGAGCGGTCGGGACTAAAAGAGCAGCCGGTATTGGTGGGTGTTTCTCCTCTCTCTTAACTTTTTATAATGTTCATTTTCACTTCCATGGTGATGGCTTTCCTTTTCTTTGGTACACTTATGCTTGGGAGACATAATGAAGTGCAAAAACGTAGCTGATAAGCAATGTTTTCCTTTTTCAGTGCAGCTACGCAGGCACACACTGTATTATATTTACACATACACATCTTACTACTCTGTATGAAATGGAAAATAAATACTTGAAAGAAAACCGGCTGTACAGGTTCCATTAACTCAGTGGTTCTCAATTATTTTCTGTCATGCCCCCACTGACAGAAATATTTGCCCCCCCACCCCCATTTGAAATACTGTTGAGAAACTGATAATATCTATTTATTTATCTGTACTGTACAGACTGAACTGGAAACTGAAACCAGCAAAATGCAACAAAATGGGAGCGCAGTTAAGCATACAAACATATTCAAGAGTCAAATTGCATGCTGAGTATGACAAATTCAGACATGTTGGCAGGTCTGCACAAATACTGAAAGGTCTCCCTGCCTCTTACGCACCCCCCCCCCCCAAGGGGGCCCACCCACTATTTGAGAAGCAATGCATTAACTAAAAACTAAACACTAAAGAGTTAAGACTAAAAAGTAAGCACCACAGCCATGACAGTAGATCCCTCATTTATTGGTATGCTTCCTTCCTTCCTTCACACACAAGCACATTATCAGATGGGTTGGTGATGTCCGCTCCAGCGTCAGTTGCGATGTACAGTCATGGCCAAAAATATTTGCACGCCAAAGATGCCAATTGGCCAATTTGGTTGTATTCCACACAGGCATGGCCAAAAACATCGCCATCTTTGGCATGCCAATATTTATGGCAATGACTGTATATAATATAATATAATCATTCTCAAACAACCGACAATTGCTTTCAACATAACAAGGCTGAAGAAGTGAATCTCATGTGTCAAACTTGTTGTTTAGAATCTTGTGCTTTTTTTAAAGGGTTGCTGGTTAAAAGGCATGACACGGCGTTCTCGGTCAAGGTCAATCCCTGAATTTACGAGCTTCAGAGATAGTAGCGGAGACATATCAGGAAAAGGTTTTCTGCCTTGCCAGGACCAGGATACGGGTGGTCGTTGGTTTATGACATTCTGTGTTACATTTCATGGTTACGGACGTGCTCCCATAAATAAAAAAAACTATTTTGGTCTGGAAACACGAGACTGGCTTGAGAACTAGTTAACTTGTTGCACTTCAAAGAAAATGAAAGATCACCATAGAAGTGAAAATGAACATCATAAAAAGCTCAGTGGCCATCAACATTGGCCACTCTATTGGTCCCAACTGCTCGACCGTCGCAGCCATCATTAAGGATAAAGATTGCTGATTGCTAATTAATCATAGAGGAGTCGTGGACTTTGTGTGCTGTCACAAGGAGATCTGGGAAGAGAAGAGTAGATTATCCTTTCAGACTTGCCTGGAACATTATTTTAAAAGGGTAAGACCACAGGGATAAAAGTAAGGAAATTGTATGACTGTGGAATTAATTTAGAGATAATTTCTGTCTAAATTCCGACTGACACTCTGACACTCTGAACTGAAACTTGTTCATAACCTGAGGACCACCTGTATGAAGATTAACACCTGTCACAGCAGACACTGGCATGGACGTCACCATCTAAATATCCGTTCCATTAAAAACTAGATGGCTTCAGCGTAAATGACACAGGTGAAGCAATTCCAGGTCCACTGTTACGTCTTAAAGAAACCTCAGCGTGAAAGGGGTTAGAGTGAAAAGGGCTTAAGAGCCTTTTGATCCAAAGCTCACATGGCTCGGTGAAAACGGGAGGAGTTTTAACAGAAAACACCTGAAGTAGTGAAGTAGTGAAACCCGTTGAGGGCAGATTAAAGAACACACAGTTCTTCGTTTTTTACATTTTCGAATATTTGCTCCTTGTGATGCTTCTAAACCAGTTTGTCCTTCTTACAGCTGCCAAAGAAATTGACTGAGGACAGCTTTGCCAATCACATCCGCAGTTTGATCACTGATGACATGTCGCACCAGCCCCAGTATTACAACATGACGTCATATTTGGACAGTATGGGCACCACGCATGTCTCTGTGTTGGCCCCGGATGGCTCCGCTGTGTCTGTCACCAGCAGCATCAACCACATGTCAGTGTGCTCACCTAAAATGTTTATGTACATTACAGTAGTGTCTCCAAGCCTACTTTGAGGTTCGTTCTCCGCACAGATTTGGTGCAAAGATCTTTTCGCCACGCACCGGAGTCATCCTCAACAATCAGTTGTCTGACTTCTGTGGGAAAGTTGATAGTTTCTATTCAGGTAGGGCCAACTGGATTTGTGTGTTTTTGTACATTTGTTGTGTAGATTACGTATCCTCAGGCACAGAGCAATACTCACTTCAGTACTTGCGGGTTTGTTGATGAGGTGTAAATGTTAAAAATCTGTAATATATACACAGTGAGCAAAATAATGATTTTCATTTTACACCTTTGCAAAGACATTAGCAGTCCACACTGTTTTGGGGAGTTATGGGGGAGTGAGCCATGTGTCAAAAATAGATATTATCAGTTACTCCAGTCGCAGGTAGTCTTAGAGCGTAACTGTACTTTGTCAGCCAATCCAATACAAATTCATTTAATCAACTTTTAAAAAGTTTTTTTCTGGATTTTTAAATTCATGTTTTGTCTCTCTCTGTTAAAACAAACTTGGACAAAATTATGCACAGTTAATGTGTTTGCAAGGGAGTAAGCTTACAAAATCATCAGCGCATCAAATACTGTAAATATCATGTAATACTGTTAGAAGACCATATTCAACCACAAAACAGCAAGATTTATTAATACATGTTCGAAAAACTGTGATGAGTGAAGCCGCGGAATTTGAACCGCAATGTGGCGAGGGACGACTGCAGTTATTTCCCCCACTTGTGAGTAGTGTATATTATTAAGCCTAGGTCACAACTGGACATACAATTTTTTGGCAGTGCAATTTTTTGGCTTTCCCCAAATCGCTGCATTTTTTTGTCATTTTTTTTCAAAATGTCATTTTTGTATCGAAAAAATATTGAACCATGGCACAAAAGTATCCAATTGAACCGTGAATTTTCTCTATCACTAGCTTCAAAAGGCCGCTACTGATTGTGTTTCTTACCATTTTTTTGCTTATTCTCACATCGATTTGTATGAATAGAGCGTCATTCCCTTTGTTCTGTTTTCAGGGGAGCAGCCGCCTTCCTCCATGTCTCCCGCTGTGCTGAGGTCTAAGTCAAAGATGCTGGTGATTGGCTCAACTGGTGGGACTATGATCACGACTGCAATGGCCTCAGTACGTGCCCTTGGCAGTCACCCCGAGTGCCATTATGATAAATTGCTGCACTCTGATGCATCTCACTGTTGTCATCGCATGTGCTCGTCATCATCTGGCAGATGTATTATTCTGTCTTCCTTCTAGGCAATCATGAACCATCTTTGGTTTGGAAAGAGCCTCAAGGAGGCGATTGCCGCTCCAGTTGTTTTTGTTGACTCTGAAAATGCAGTGAAATTTGAGCCCGACTTTGACACGGTAACTTCCTAAATGCACACTTTTGGCAACACACCAAACTGTATACAATCTACAGTAAATGTTCCTGTTGTCTTCCAGCATTTAATAGAAGAGCTGAAAGCTCGGGGACACATTCAGAAAACTGCCAAGAAATTCTACAACGTGGTCAATGCTGTTGAAAAGGAGGACGGCTGTATCTGTGCTGTGTCTGACGCAAGGAAATTGGGGAAAGCCGCAGGTTACTGACACATGGTATCAGTAAAAATGGATATGGCATAAAGGTCAAATGTGTGGCTAAACAAAAATATGCAACATGTAATAATAATACTAAAGAAAACCAATATAGAAAACAGTGAAACCTCAGTTTTTCTTATTAATTTCTTCCACCAAAAATCGAAATGTACAAAAATCAAAACAATTTTTCTCACAGGAAATAATGTAAATTCAATTTATCTGTTCCTGACACCCAAAAATATGAACAAATAATACATTTTACATAGAAACAATGCAAAATAATTATAAATGATGACTGGAAGGAACTTATTGTTGATGGACATCCCATACATCCTGACGAGATAGAATTCAATAGTGTTTCTCTCCTTCTTTATCACATTGTTGGCACTCGCAACTTTCTTGGGCCCCATGGCGGGTTGTTTAGCATGAGCACGCAATAAAAAATGCCTGGGCAGGGAGTCAGCAACGCATAGAGTGCTTTGTTTGGGAACTTTATTTCACAGAATGGTACTGTAGAGGGCAAACAGACCAGTTTGTTAAATGTAATCTTGTACAAAAACCGAGACTGTGTACGAAAACCGGGGAAAAATTTTCATGAACATTTTCAACGAAAACCTAATCATATAAAAACCAGGGTGTGCGAAAACCAAGGTTTGACTGTACGTGCTACTTTTATATGAAAATAACTGCAACATTCCAACATTATGCTACACTGGTTTGTAACAAGGGGAATAGCACCCCTTATTACCACGCCGCCGAACAGCAACCTCACTAAGTTCAGAGTTTGAGCTGATATTATAACTTTTGTTGTTTACAATAGACATGTATTCCTGTGTGAGCATTTTTAAAAGCACATTTATTGCTTCTGTGTAGGCTCTCAGTCGTACAGGAGTTGTCCATCGAGGAAAAGGCTTCTTGAGACGTCATCTGTACTTCTGTGTAGAAGGTGTCGGACGTTTCGCTCCTCATCCGAAGAGCTTCGTCAGCAAACTAATAAGTGCTGGTAGCTTAGGCCTTAAATACAGTAAGAGTGGGCGGAATTGGTGTGCCAACACCCTCCTCCTATTGGTTCGTTACACTAAGCCTGGGCGGAGCAGTGGTATAATCCTATCCTGTTATTCACACCTACGATAAAAGGGAAGTGTCGCTCCCTGAATTGGGTATGAACGACTCTGATACTGGCTTGTTAGCATCTATTGTTCTGGCTCGGCCCTGCCTTCACCTCATTTGCAAGACTAAGAGCTGTGGGTTTTGGTCTCAGTAACCTGCTGAACACAGGGTCCAAATTGAACCTCAAACCACCATTCCGATTCAATGATGGGTTCTGTTGTTTGACAAAAATAGCTTCCTTTACTCCTCTTTCAAACCATCTGTTTTCTTTGGCCAAAATCTTTACCTTGCTGTCCTGAAAAGAGTGATTGGTAGCTTTCAGGTGTAGATGTACTGCTGATTGAGGACCACTAGCATTGTCCCTGCGATGTTGATAAAGCCTTTTTTGGAGCATTTGCTTAGTTTCCCCAATGTAGTGCTCTTTGCATTCCTCATCTTTACAGTGGATGGAATAGACCACATTGCTCTGTTTCTGGTTTGGAGCCTTGTCTTTAGGATGCACTAATTTTTGTCTCAGGGTATTTACTGGTTTGAAATAGGTAGGAATTTTGTGTTGCCATAAGATCCTCTGGAGTTTTTCGGAGACCCCCGCTACATAAGGGACTACCACTCCTCTCCTTTTTGCTTCTGTGGGCTTTTGGGTTTCTTTCCCTACTCTCTTCTTTTGACATTTGTTAAAAGCCCACCGTGGGTACCCACAGGTTGAGAGCGCTCTCTGGACATGTTGTGTCTCCTTTTTCTTTCCCTCAGCACTAGTTGGTATTTGTTCCGCTCTATGTTGGAGGGTCCTAATAACCCCTAGTTTATGTTGTAGTGGATGGTTTGATTCAAAAAGCAGGTATTGGTCAGTGTGTGTGGCCTTTCTAAAGACCTCTGTAAGTAGCTGTCTGTCCTTTCCTATAATTACCTTGCAGTCTAAGAAGGCTAGTTGGTTTTCTTTAGTGTCCTCGCGAGTAAATTTGATATTGGTGTCCACCGCATTGATGTGATCTGTGAAAGACTGAATTTCTTGTTTTTTGATTATGACAAAGGTGTCATCCACGTATCTAAACCAGTGCCTTGGTTTTGTCCCTGAGAAGGATGTGAGAGCCTGTTTCTCCATCTCTTCCATGTACAGATTCGCCACTATGGGTGAGACTGGTGAGCCCATAGCACAACCATGAATTTGTCTGTAGAATTTCCCTCTAAACTGAAAATATGTGGTGTTAAGGCAAATTTCCAGTAATTGGCAGATGTGGTCAGCACTAAGTTTTGTTCTCCGATGCAGAGTTGAGTCCTCGAGCAGTCTCTTCCTCACCACCGAGACTGCTGCTGAGGTGGGGACAGATGTGAAAAGTGAAGTCACATCATAAGACCCCAAAGTTTCCTCTGGCTCCAATCTGAGGTCTTTGATGCTCGCCACAAACCCTTTTGTGTTCTCTATATGATGATCAGTGTTGCCTACCAATGGGGATAAGACTGTTTTTACATATTTCGCTACATTGTACGTGGTAGAGTCAATGCTACAGACAATGGGTCTGAGGGGAAACCCTTCCTTGTGGATTTTTGGAAGGCCATAGATACATGGTGTAGCCTCCCCAGGGTATAACCTATGATACATCTGTCTGTCAATTAGTTCTTCCTTCTCTAACTTTTGGAGACAGTGTATGATTTCTTTCTTATACCTACTGGATGGGTCCCTTTTAAGTTGCTCATATGTGTTGGCATCACTAATTAGACTTGTTATTTTTTCTTCGTAGTCCAATGTGTTGAGAACCACTGTGCATCTGCCCTTATCAGCTGGTAAGATGGTGATGCTCTCATCTTTCTGCAGAGCCGCTAATGCTTTCCTCTCACCTAACGTGATATTGGACGGTGGTGGTTTGGCACTACTGAGAAGGGCCGATATTCTCAGACGAAGGTCCCCTGCCTCTGTTCTAGAAAGCTTATTGTTCCTGATGGCCGATTCAGCTGCTGTGATATAGTCTACTGTGGGTATCGTTTTAGGAGTCACTGAGAAGTTGAGACCCTTGGTTAATACTGCCTTCTCAGTAGTGCCAAACCACCACCGTCCAATATCACGTTAGGTGAGAGGAAAGCATTAGCGGCTCTGCAGAAAGATGAGAGCATCACCATCTTACCAGCTGATAAGGGCAGATGCACAGTGGTTCTCAACACATTGGACTACGAAGAAAAAATAACAAGTCTAATTAGTGATGCCAACACATATGAGCAACTTAAAAGGGACCCATCCAGTAGGTATAAGAAAGAAATCATACACTGTCTCCAAAAGTTAGAGAAGGAAGAACTAATTGACAGACAGATGTATCATAGGTTATACCCTGGGGAGGCTACACCATGTATCTATGGCCTTCCAAAAATCCACAAGGAAGGGTTTCCCCTCAGACCCATTGTCTGTAGCATTGACTCTACCACGTACAATGTAGCGAAATATGTAAAAACAGTCTTATCCCCATTGGTAGGCAACACTGATCATCATATAGAGAACACAAAAGGGTTTGTGGCGAGCATCAAAGACCTCAGATTGGAGCCAGAGGAAACTTTGGGGTCTTATGATGTGACTTCACTTTTCACATCTGTCCCCACCTCAGCAGCAGTCTCGGTGGTGAGGAAGAGACTGCTCGAGGACTCAACTCTGCATCGGAGAACAAAACTTAGTGCTGACCACATCTGCCAATTACTGGAAATTTGCCTTAACACCACATATTTTCAGTTTAGAGGGAAATTCTACAGACAAATTCATGGTTGTGCTATGGGCTCACCAGTCTCACCCATAGTGGCGAATCTGTACATGGAAGAGATGGAGAAACAGGCTCTCACATCCTTCTCAGGGACAAAACCAAGGCACTGGTTTAGATACGTGGATGACACCTTTGTCATAATCAAAAAACAAGAAATTCAGTCTTTCACAGATCACATCAATGCGGTGGACACCAATATCAAATTTACTCGCGAGGACACTAAAGAAAACCAACTAGCCTTCTTAGACTGCAAGGTAATTATAGGAAAGGACAGACAGCTACTTACAGAGGTCTTTAGAAAGGCCACACACACTGACCAATACCTGCTTTTTGAATCAAACCATCCACTACAACATAAACTAGGGGTTATTAGGACCCTCCAACATAGAGCGGAACAAATACCAACTAGTGCTGAGGGAAAGAAAAAGGAGACACAACATGTCCAGAGAGCGCTCTCAACCTGTGGGTACCCACGGTGGGCTTTTAACAAATGTCAAAAGAAGAGAGTAGGGAAAGAAACCCAAAAGCCCACAGAAGCAAAAAGGAGAGGAGTGGTAGTCCCTTATGTAGCGGGGGTCTCCGAAAAACTCCAGAGGATCTTATGGCAACACAAAATTCCTACCTATTTCAAACCAGTAAATACCCTGAGACAAAAATTAGTGCATCCTAAAGACAAGGCTCCAAACCAGAAACAGAGCAATGTGGTCTATTCCATCCACTGTAAAGATGAGGAATGCAAAGAGCACTACATTGGGGAAACTAAGCAAATGCTCCAAAAAAGGCTTTATCAACATCGCAGGGACAATGCTAGTGGTCCTCAATCAGCAGTACATCTACACCTGAAAGCTACCAATCACTCTTTTCAGGACAGCGAGGTAAAGATTTTGGCCAAAGAAAACAGATGGTTTGAAAGAGGAGTAAAGGAAGCTATTTTTGTCAAACAACAGAACCCATCATTGAATCGGAATGGTGGTTTGAGGTTTAATTTGGACCCTGTGTTCAGCAGGTTACTGAGACCAAAACCCACAGCTCTTAGTCTTGCAAATGAGGTGAAGGCAGGGCCGAGCCAGAACAATAGATGCTAACAAGCCAGTATCAGAGTCGTTCATACCCAATTCAGGGAGCGACACTTCCCTTTTATCGTAGGTGTGAATAACAGGATAGGATTATACCACTGCTCCGCCCAGGCTTAGTGTAACGAACCAATAGGAGGAGGGTGTTGGCACACCAATTCCGCCCACTCTTACTGTATTTAAGGCCTAAGCTACCAGCACTTATTAGTTTGCTGACGAAGCTCTTCGGATGAGGAGCGAAACGTCCGACACCTTCTACACAGAAGTACAGATGACGTCTCAAGAAGCCTTTTCCTCCACATTTATTGCTGTTGATTTTCAGATTTCATTATGAATTAAAATGATTTACTCCATTTTAACTCCTATTTCAACAAATGTTTGTATATTCTAACTAAAACAAAATGGAATGAAGTTGATGGTTGCTAGACAAATGTCCAACGTACAATCCAAAAATTCTGATTAAAGCAAAAAAGAATGAATTCAAAAGGTGAGCACTGCATTTTCTGGTTGATGTTTTTCTGCAGCAGAACTTTATCCAATCATGTATCTACAGTAGTGGTTCTCAACTAGATTGGCTGCGGGACCAACCATCACCCCTCAATGACAAGCAGCGGCCCAAATTGCAGAAATTTTTCAACTAAAACTTTTTAAATATCTTACATTTAAAGGGCCTGTTTGCAACAATTACGCGGCTGCCCATGGGGCGCTTACTTACTAACGTGTTTCAAGCATTACTGTATATCCCACCCTCTTCCTGCGCAGGACAATAAATTTTTTATCCACAAATTCAAAAATTATTTGAACAAAAAGTGGGTTTAAAAGTTTTCAGTACGTACGTATATCTGAGTTAAAGGGCAGCAGCTAGACTTGGACCTGGATGAGAAGTGAAACATCTTTAAGAAAATTAAGCTAGCTAACTTTTTTCTGATAGGAGGTCTAGTTCTTCTGTAGACCACCCCTCTGCCTGGGTCAATAGATCTAACTTGAAATGAATAGATTGAACTGGGCATGAAACTGTACCTGCAAGTCTTCATTGTGGGCGGAATACAATGTGAGCTCCAGCGGTGAGACGCTACTCTGTGTGTCAGACGGTCGGCACGTTAAGTTCACACCGCACGCTCCTCCTGGTGGCAAAATAGCACTGACGCGAGGTGCGTTCAGGGACATCGGGTCATTACACAATTTTTTTTGGCAAGACTGGCGACCCACTTTTGGGTCGCGACCCACCAGTTGAGAATCACTAATCTAGAGTATTTGACCGGGCCTGTCTGCAAAAGAAAACCTGTAAACGGTGTGAGGAGGATCCATTATTAACATGATCTTTGTCATACAGAAGTTAAAGGGTGATGTAAAATCATGTAATGTAATGATCCTATCCTGCCTTTACAAAGTACTTTACTGTATGTAAGGACATGATACATTTACACTTGGTTTTCTGGAATAGAAATGAATATGTAAAATAAATTTCACATGCATGATCTACCTTGAAGGAGTGACTATTGAATATTCCTGAAATATACTGCTCAAAAAAATTAGAGGAACACTTCGAAAACACATCAGATCTAAACTGGGGGAAAAATGATCTTGAATATCTTTCCTGATAATAAGTGGGTGATGTATTAGTAGCAAAATGATGCCACATCATTTGATAGAAATGAAAATGATCACCCTATAGAGGGGGGAAATCCAAGACACCCCAAAAATGAAAGTGAAAAAATGATGCAGCACACTGGTCCATTTTGCCAAAATGTCATTGTAGCTACTCAAAATGATTCTCGGTAGTTTGTGTGGCCCCCACGTGCTTGTACGCATGCCTGACAACGTCGGGGCATGCTCCTAATGAGACTACGAATGGTGTCCTGGGGGATCTCCTCCCAGATCTGGACCAGGGCATCCATGAGCTCCTGGACAGTCTGAGGAGCAACCTGGCGGCGCCGGATGGACCTAAACATAATGTCCCAGAGGTGTTCTATTGGGTTTAGGTCAGGTGAATGTGGGGGCCCGTCAATGGTATGAATTCCTTCATCCTCCAGGAACTACCTGCATACACTAGCCACATGAGGTCAGGCATTGTCGTGGACCAGGAGGAACCCAGGTCCCACTGCACCAGCGTAGGTTCTGACAATGGGTCCAAAGATTTCATCCCGGTACCTAATAGCAGTCAGGGTGCCGTTATCTAACCTGTAGAGGTCTGTGCGTCCTTCCAGGGATATGCCTCCCCAGACCATCACTGACCCACCACCAAAACGGTCATGCTGAATGATGTTGCAGGCAGCATAACGTTCTCCACGGCATCTCCAGACCCTTTCACGTCTGTCGCATGTGCTCAGGTTGAACTTGCTCTCATCAGGGAAGAGCACAGGGCACCAGTGGTGTAGTTGCCAATTCTGGTGGTCTATGGCAAATGTCATTCGAGCTCTACGGTGCTGGGCAGTGAGCACAGGGCCCACTACAGGACGTCGGGCCCTCAGGCCACCCTCATGGAGCCTGTTTCTGATTGTTTGGTCAGAAACATTCACACCAGTGGCCTGCTGGAGGTCATTTTGTAGGGCTCTGGCAGTGCTCATCCTGTTCCTCCTTGCACAAAGGAGCAGATACCGATCCTGCTGAGGGTTGAAGGACCTTCTACGGCCCTGTCCAGCTCTCCTGGAGTAACAACCTGTCTGCTGGAATCTCCTCCATGCGTCCAGGTACCTCAGTGATGCCCTGGTCCAGATCTGGGAGGAGATCCCCCAGGACACCATCCGTAGTCTCATTAGGAGCATGCCCTGACATTGTTAGGCATGCGTACAAGCACGTGGGGGCCACACAAACTACTGAGAATCATTTTGAGTTGCTACAATGACATTTTGGCAAAATGGACCAGTGTGCTGCATAATTTTTTCACTTTCATTTTTGGGGTGTCTTTGATTTCCCCCCTCTATAGGGTGATCATTTTCATTTCTATCAAATGATGTGGCATCATTTTGTTACTAATACATCACCCACTTATTATCAGGAAAGATATTCAAGATCATTTTTCCCCCGGTTTAGATCTGATGTGTTTTCGAAGTGTTCCTTTAATTTTTTTGAGCAATGTATATTTTTAAAGCAGTCATACTGTCATCAGCAGAGGTGCTGCTTTGCTGCCATCTCTCTGTTGTCTGTTGCTGTACACTGCTGACTGGTGTGGGAGGAGCCACTGGTACACATCTGCATTCATTTCCTCACCTGGACTATTTATGCCATGCAGTTTCACTTACCTGTTCCCATATTGTTTTCGGATCCACGCCTGCTTCCTGCTCCTCCCTGTCTCATATATTCTACCGTGTATTAGCTTTCTGGTCATACCTGCCTGTCTCGTGAGTACTAGTTATTTCCTGGCTCGGATATCTCCAGCAGTGGTTTTTGTTATACTTTGTCTTGGTACTTTTCCTGCTTGATTCTCAGCAACGCCGTTTGTTAGTGTTTTTCCTGCTCGGTTTTCAGCAGCGTTTCTGTGTTAGCATATATCTTTTGTCTCCTGCCATCCACGTGTCGAGCAGCGCCTTGTGTTTAGGATTTTTGCCGTAGTTTCTTCTAGGCCCGGTAGATTTGTGTCGTACTTTTGCCTTTTGGTGTTTTGTTTTCTGCTTTTTGGACTCATTGTAAATAAATTTTTGTTACATGGGCAGTCTCTTCTCTGCATCTTGTGATCCTATGACTGGCCTTGGCCACTTGACCCATACTGCATTTACAGGAAACATTTAATGGGTAATAATCTCATTCTGTGCGATTCTGGTTCATGAAATGTAAATGCTACAATGCTGGTGAGATTTAAGACCAAGCAGTAGCCAGTATTAGTTCGACGGTAGCAGTCTTAATGCGAGGTGCTGTTAAAATGAGCAACAGTTTGTTGTGCTGTGTGTAGGGCATGCAGCAATTAAACAATGTATTGACAGGATAAGTTACCCTAGTACACATAAGAACTAAAAATACGAGTCTTTATACATCTACTTTTATTTCAAGCTGCAGTATTAAAAAGCCGAGCCATTTTTTGCATTTTTAAAAATTGGGGGAAATCAGGGAAAATAAAGGAACTTTTTTGGATTAAATTTCTGGGAAGCAATAGAAACGGGAGGTCATGAGAAAGAAAGGGAAAATATGGGAGTTTCCTGGGAAAATCGGGAGGGTTGACAGTTATGGGTGAGGTCTGCTGCCCCACCAAATGGTATTTGAACCTCAGGGGGTGAGACAGTCACACTGTGCTCTGACCTTATGGGAGGCACCTGTTGCAAATGCCACATTACCATGTCTGGCAGCAGGACAAAAGATTTCCGGAGGAGGACCATGGGTAGGGCCTCATCCTATAACAAACCATGCCTTTTCCCCAGTGGCGAACATGGACGGCGGCCCAGGCGACAATGCAAAAGGCACACAGATGATCCGCAGCCGCTGGCTTGGAAAGACGTTAAGACTCTTGCCAACCAATCCAGAGCGGCAGTCCTCAATGATCACTGGCCCATTTGCAGACTAACCTCCATAAATAAATCCTCTGGGCTGAAAGTAGAAACAGATCCAGACATTCCTTACTAAGTGGATCAATTGTTTTATTGGCAGAATTGGATTTGTAAACACAAACTACAACAAGAAAATGTAGACACATGAAACAGGCGCTACAAAGTGTATAGATACTGCTCTTCTACGCTGACTAAACAGTCAACGGAAAAGATGCTTGCTCTGAGTGTAATCACAAATGACATTACATTATTTTTGCCTTTGGTTACTGTCTAATTGTTTCAATATACACTAAATGCTCACTGCTCAGTTTGTCATTAGAGCCATTATAGTTACAGTATTGGACAAAAGACAACATAACTAGAACACAAATAGTTACTGTTTTACTGTAACAAGACAATGTATAGATACACATTTAAACATTTAGTGTATATTCTGATGGAGCAAGTACTTTTTTCATAGAATCTTATAACAATCATAAGCCATTTGGATCAGCATTTTAAAGATGACAGCTTCTTCATAGTATATAGAGTAGATCCCCGCTTTTTGTGGGGATTACACTCTGGGACCACCAGCAAATGGTCAACACGTGATCATAGGCCCATAACATCCATTTCAGACACTGTCCAACCCATCCTGCTATCTTGACATTGACTTTCTCTTCTGTTTTGGATCAGCATTCAAAATAACTTTTAATCATCCCTAGCCACTTTGCGGTGCAAACATCAGTTTTTCAAAAATAAATGATTACTGTTTCGTGGTTGGCTATGGCCTATTTGTCAAAATACTGAAAGACAAGATATACTGTATGTAGTATTCTGGTCACTAGGTGTCAGTAATGTTATTTTGAAAAGACATTACATAGTGAAAGCAAGGTCCGTGTTAAGTTTTTGGCTTCTTTCTTTGTCCTTCCCCACTTGGTTTGAAACACGTTTAGAATAAATTGGAGGGTAATTGGTTCAGTTATGGATAGTTTACCGCAGGGTAGCACACTTTCGTGTCCTCATCCAATCAGCAGTCAGAATGCTGTGTAGATGCCTTCATAGACTTGCGGCGAGTCAGATATTTCAATTCAAACTCTTTGAAAATGCACATTTCCTCCACTTCGGTGTTCGAGAAGCTTGAGGTGGGAGCCGCAACAAGGAGGCTGCCCCCATATGCATAAACAAGTGAACAAAAACAAGTGAACAAGTCAGTTTTTCTTATACTCACTCGCTTTTTTTCTGTTCGCTTATCACTATCAATTCTTTTCTAACATTCCACACTTCAATAATCTAAATAGTATGTATGATTCGTACCGATATCGGATGGATAGGGGTAACGGCTGATTTCAAGGCTACAATATCAACATCGTATCGGAAGTGGAAAAGTTATATCGGGACACCCCTACATAAAATGTATAGGGACTCACCTTTAATGAATGATAATGTAAGATGACCACTTTAAGCTAGTGCTTCCATGCCCGAACAAACTTTTGCATCTCTGCACAAAACTATGGCGATTTCAACGACTCGAATATAAAGCTGGACAAAAAATTATCAGTCTGTGGTGACCCACACTATAATAATTAAGACACTCACCATGTGTCACTTCCGTTTCTGGGTCGTTAGCCGTTGCTAAAGAGCTGTTGCTTGTTGAGTGGAAAGTAAATTGTTGTCGCCTATCTTCGACTACTGTCTCGTTGTGAATCACAACTCCATTAAGTCAATCAAAGACACAATTCCGGCTTTGTTAACAGTGGCACATGTATGATGTACATTTTACGGGAAGTTTTTATAAATTAGACTCATCATAAATGAGATGTGTTTACAAGCCTATTTTCAGAAAAGAAAAAAAAAATCAACACAAATCAGCAATTTGCAGACTGAGTAATTAATCGGCAATGTGCGGGGATCCACTGTATATGCTATTATGGAGAAATACAAACAGAAAAGTGCATTGAAGTGCATTGCAGTTAAGTGACTATTATGTGCTATTGCAGAAGACATGTCTCATCTTGAGGTAACAGTCATGGTATTCAACAGAAACTGCCACTTAAGATGGGTACGTATAGAACACATAATTTGAATGACTGACAGACAACAGCAGCTTCAAAGACAATGTGTGTCGTTTGGGGGTTGGTTGTATTGAACTACTGAAACACCGGCAATGACAACATCACAAAAGGTGAACACCAGCATTTAAGCAAGTACGAAAATCATTAATCACAGCTACCCATTGCTGAATCCTACCTGCTGTCTTCTAAGGTTGCTTTGCTCACCAAAAGGACAGAAAAACAGTGAATGTAACACATGTTTTGGTTTGTCATTTACACGTACACAAGGGCATGAGTATTCACAAGTAGACATTAGGAAAGGGGGCGAAAAAAAGTCTTGACCTAGCAGTTTTGCCGGGGTCACGTGACGGGCCGTCGGCTGTATAGTCTGTTGAACTTGGGTCATTGCTTTTGTTGAGAGCTTAACAGAACACACAATGTGGAGTGAGGCTCTGCCTACCGGAGATTGTCTCAGTCCTGGTCGAGAACCCAGAGGGACCCGCTGCTTCCGAACCACTTGAACTACTACCAGAATGCTGCTCCTCCAGCCAGACAACTGATAGAAATTGGTATTGGCTCATTAGCTGCTACAGTTGGGCAGAGGTAAGAGTAAAGGGGAGCGACAGAGCGAGAGAAAGACCCTTCTCCAATGAATCCAGTCCTCCAATGAAACCGCACCTTGTTGCCAAGACCACCATCCACCAACACAGTAAGTCCACCACCGTGACTGTCCTCCGTCATCTGGTGCGGGGGTTCATTCTGTGACATCTTTGAATTGCTTGGTGTCTGGTTGAGAGTTTCACAATGTGGTCTCCCTTGTGACTAAAAGGGTGACAGGGCTGGTAGGTGTGAGGGTGGTCGAGCTAAGGTAGTTAGGGGCTCGCTGTGTGACGGCACACTACATCACCTCTCACAGTAGTGAAGGGTGAATTCTTTGGAGAGCTGCTTCTCACCCAAGCTCCACGGCTCCAGGTCAAATTTGTTCTCCATGTTGTCCACACCATCCTGTGCATCTTCTTCCTCCTCTTCCTCGTAGTGGCTAGGCTCTTCGATAGAAGTCTCCAGGTGGTAGCAGTAGGGCTGGCCCTCTGTGTACTCATAAATGGTGGGTAGACTGCTCTTCAGGCTACAGCGCCGTCGTAAAGCCACCAACAGTGGCTGGGGCATGGTAAAAATATCAACATTGTTGCCCAGGTCTATCCATGCCAAGCTGGAGAATTTCTTGGGGTCTTTCAGCATCTCAGTCAGGTCTTTGAGTACAGCCAAGGTGAGACGGTTGCCGTTAAGGGCCAGGTTATTGAGTTTGGGCAGTGAAGCGAGAAGAGGAAGAAGAAACCTCAGATTTTCATCTTGGAGCTCTGTAAAGCTGATGTCCACTGACACCACGCTGTCTCTGTTGTTCTGGAGGTAAAAGGCCACTTGACGGACATCCCGGGTGGACAGAGGGATGCCTGACAAGTCTACAGTGTCATTGGACAGCTTTTTCTGTAGGGTTGTCTTGAGACTGTATAGGCAAAGGAACAAGCACAGGGAGATTAGATAAATAACTATTTAGCTTTAAAAGCACAAACAATGAGGTTTTGTTGGGTCACTGATCTGGAAACATGAGCCTGGCTTCATGTTGTGTTTTCTGTGTTGTATAACAGAGGGGGTGAATGGGTCGAGTAAAATGGGCTGGGCGCAAAAGGCTGACTAAGACTGCAGCATGGCCGCTGACTAAACAGCAGAGCCAAAACATCCTGGGCAGCCAACATAATAGAGCGCACAAAGCTGAACCACATGAGTGAAGCACACAGTCCATCATATGGGCAAATACACTCCTGATCAAAATTTTCCATCCATCCATTTTTTATGCCGCTTATCCTCACCAGGGTTGCGGAGGTATGCTGGAGCCTATCCCAGCTGACTTATGGGCGAGAGGCGGTGTACGCCCTGGACTGGTCACCAGCCGATCGCAGGGCACATATAGACAGCTCACACTCACATTCATACCTATGGACAATTTAGAGTCGCCAATTAACCTAACAAGCATGATTTTGGAGTATGGGAAGAAACCGGAGTACCCGGAGAAAACCTGACCAAAATTTTAAGACCAGTTAATAAAAACATTTAAAGAATTTACATTTTGTGCTATTGGATATTAAGGTTCTAAGAAGAGCTTCAACATGCTAAAAGAAATGCGAGTGAGGCCATTTTTTTTCAATAAGCAATTTACTTCAACCATTAAGCTGAAATAGGCTGTTCATCTGATCAGTTGAAGACGACGGGCTTTAAAAAGCCCAAATATTTGAAAAAATTTGGATTCAATGCCATTTTCTGCCAGGTATTCACACTCATCTTAATGGCAAAAGAAAAAAGCTTTCTCTTTTAAGTTGGATTGTCGAGCTGCATAAGCTAGGCGTCTCGCAGCGTGCCATTGCTGCTGAGGTTGGATGCAGTAAAGACTGTCATTTTAAACTTCTTAAAAAGATCCTGAGGGTTATGGAACAAAAAAGTCAAATGGTAGACCCGCAAAAATGTCACCGGCCATGAGCTGGAGGACCCCATTTGCTGTCCGTAAAGAAACGGGACCATCCTTGGTCCAAATGAAGGTTGTTACTGGTGCAGTACAGTCCAAAAACCATCAGCATTTGTGAGAGGAGAGTTTTAAGAACAAGAAACGTCTTCAAAGGCCTCGTCTCCTTCAATGAAATAAAATGCCCATTTGGAATTTGCACAACACCAAATATGGGACACTGAAAACTTTGACATTGAAAAAGACAACATTTTATTCTACGGTACTCTGATGAGAAAAAATGTAACCTTTACGGTCCTGATGACTTCCAACATTTCTGGCATGACAAGGAGATCGCACTTTAGATGTTTTCCACACGGTACAGTGGAAGGGGAGCCATCATGATCTGGGGTTCTTTTTACTTCAATGGAACAATGGAGCTTCAGGTTGTGCAGGGGCGTCAAACGACAAATGGCTATGTGGAGATGTTGCAGGGGGAATCCCTCATGACTGAAGGCCCCCGTCTGTGTGGTAATGACTAGATTTTTCAACAGGACAACGCTGTACTTCACAATGCCCACCTGACAAAGGACTTCTTCTGGAGGAGTAACGTCACTTTTTTGGACCATCCTGCATTTTCCCCTGATCTAAATCCAACTGAGAACATTTGTAAATGGATGGCAAGGGAAAGTTTACAAAAATGGACAGCAGTTCCAGACAGTGGATGCCCTCCATGACGCCATCTTCACCACCTGTAGCAACATTTCCCCACACTAGCCTCTTGGAAACACCGGCCAAGCATGCACAAGGCAATTTTTGAGGTGATTAACACGAATGGTGCAGCTCCTCATTACTGAGTCCTTTTTTTTTAACATTAGATTTCCATTTTAGGGGGGGTTCCATTTTTTTGAGCCAAAACTTTATGAACAGCCTTTGTCAGTTTAATGTTTATTTGCAAAAAATTGCAAAATTTTAACGTCCTTAAGATCCAACACTGCAAAATGTAAATTCTTAAAATTTTTAAATCAGGAGTTTTCCATACGTTCATTTATTTGTGGCGGGCCGCCATAAATAGACTTAGTGCTAACTGTTCGCCCTCGCTCAAACACGTTATAGTGGGACTGCACAATAGATGGCATCCAAGTCCTACTCTTAACACATCACAAACGTTTGGTCTGGGCTGCCAGATACGTATATTTAGTGAGTATTCAAAAATGTGACTAGCGACAAATCTAGGTACATTTTCTGGTCTTATTGGACAATTCTGGAGACTAATATGAAGGCGCGTAGTATCACTCAATGGGCAGCTGGTGCTGCCACTAAAGCACTCACACAGCTGACAAAATTAAACACAAAGAGAAGAGACACAAGAAAGTTAATTTGTATTTCTATTGTTTTGCTTTTCTTGTGTTCTTACTCACTTTTGATCTTGCATAGCGTCCATAAAAATTAATCGGCCAATTACACAAATTAGACAATAATGATGTCAAGTCCAGGATTTGGATAAAACCCTTAGTTGCGAGGGACGACTGTAATAAATTTACAAAAGGTCAAAATCATAGGCCTCTGAAAGCCTATGAAAAGCCTAGTTGGGTGTTGTGTTGTTTCCGCCGATGTCCACAGCGGTAGTACCTGTTATACCTGATGTTTTGGCGTGTAACATGGTCACGACGAGCATGGAAGGCTCTTGCAAATGTGCCATGGGTGATATAAAAGCAGGTAAAAGACTGATGTGTCAAGTCCTTGTGAGCCTCCAACGTCCTATTCTTGACTATATGACCAACACAGCTGACTAAAAACTCATCTTCACTCCCGACACTAAAGTCCTATAATGACTTTTGCCTGGCACAGGCACCCCTGCAGGTGTGAATTGGGTTTGATCGTGTGGGTACTATATTCTCCCACACTGTCATTGTTTTGAGCTCAGCAAGCATGAAAAATGGACGTCATCCTTTCAGGAAGCCATTTTTCTCCATCTGCCAGATGAAGCTGCAGATTCACAAAGATAATTTTGACAGACACACATTTTTTGGAATCTATACACAGCAACATCACAGCACAGCTCATTCACAATTATCAAAACAGGAACTCAAAGATATTACACAACGACTGCAGTGAGAGAGATTAGTAATGACATCAGCACCATCACACAATTAGTTATAGTGAATCTGAGCAACTAGATGTTGATTTAAGTCATTTGTGTTACATAACCACGTGTTCAATTGACACTGCATAATGAAATTAGGCAAATACTAAGTCTGTCTATGTGAGGTCTGTGCTTGCAATTTAATCTGCATTTGATGCTCACAGCTCACTTCCATTATTTCATGACAGCGCAGTTGATTAGTTATATTTCCCATAATTGATGGACATTTATTCATATGCCCAGCCCTAATTAGTTTATTTGAAATGTTTAGATTCTCATGCACATGAGATGGAAATTCAGTCGAAACAGATCTGCTTGAATGGGAGCTGGTATTACCAATACCTGTACTTTACTATCCCATACTCCTTCTGTATGTCGAGCTCTTAGCAAGATTGGACTCATTCGCACAATGACCCTCACATCCCTGAATTGTCCTTCACGGTGCAGAAATCAACCCCCACAGTCCAATTTCAATACAATCAGTTCCTGCACACAGACCATACCTCCATTCCCCTTAGCCTGGATGGACAGTTTTCCAAGCTTTAGAGCTACTGTTAGAAATGATAAATGGATCTTTTCAAAGCTTTGACTGCTATGCTACTATGCACAATACGGAATCCAGATCATTAAAAACAACTCCAAAAGACGAGGACTGCACAATAATTGGTGTATGTCAGGTTACACATGACAGACATACGTTGTGTTGTTTATTTCTGTTCTTACCATTATTCGCTGTTTTGCGCTTTTCTTTTATTCCCTCCATTTCCTGTTTGGGGCCTAATGCGGTCCCTTTATTACAGGTGAGGGAACTGTAGGTTGCAGCTGTATTGCATTGGTCATGAGTACTTTAAAATGGGAGGGTCGTGACAAGGAGGACACCGGTTCATTGTTTTACTTTGTTTCTTTGGAGTTAAAATCATGCCAAAACCTCACAAATAGACAAAACAGGTTTTACTCACTCGATGACAAACAAACTCAGCGTGGTTTGCAAATACAAATTCATTCACAAACTAATGCATTTTGCAAATAAGAAACATGCCTATCAAACAAATACATCCTGCTTCAGAAACAAATACAGCATGTTCTACACATACAAAGTAGGGGTAGGAATCTCTGGCCACTTCACGATTTCATGCGATTAGGATTCAGAGGCCTGCGATGCGATGATAAAACAATTATCGATGCATCTTGACTCATCCTTTTTTTCTAAATTTGATTTCTTTTTACTCACTGTGTACTACTAACACAAAGCACATTTGTAATGATCCTAAATCAAAATAAACATGAAACAGATTAATTTCCCCGAGCTATATGACATTTCTAAAAAAAAAAAAAAAAAAAAAGGAGATATTACAAAAAAAGCAGCGGCATGGGAACTCGTTGGCACCAGAGTAAACATATTGGGCAAGTTTACATTAATTTAAACTGACATTTATGTAAGTTTATCTTCAATACTAGCAAGAGTACTTGATCAACACCGGCTGCTTTTCCTCCTCTGAAGTACTTTGACACCCCCAAATTCCCTCCACATTTGACAACCAACCAACACTGAGAGACTCGTACAATTTGCTCTGGATGTGAACGCGTCACTAGCGTAGCTGGTCACAGTCGCTCATCGCCACCCGTGTGCAGGGTTTGCGCCGCGTTGGCGATGAGTTTTCGCCAATCGCAATTGTTTGTCGTATCCCGTGTGTGACGTCCATTACACTTAGGTGCACCACTATAAACTGTCCGGGTGGCTCTTCCGCTTTCATCAGCATCGATTGACATTTATGACCGCATCGAGATGCATCTAAGAATCGATTATTCCCCCCAAGCCCAATACAAAAACATTTCAATTACAAAAAAATATCCTTCAAATATACAAAATGCATATTTCGAGTACAAAAACAATTCACCGACTAAAAACGGTTACGTGACTATTGTCAATCTTACCGCCGTCGAAGGATTTGTCACTATTTCACCGCTGTCACGTGATTTTTGTTGCTAAACTTTTACCTTGCACACAAATACACTGCGTTTTACACTGGAACTGCAAGGCAGATGATTAGTGACAAAAAACTAAGATACAGTTTTTCGTAGTTGTAGAATTGTTTTTTGTACTTCAAGGATATTTTTTGATATACTTGAAGGATAGTTTGTAATTGAAGTTACATGTTTCTTTACAAGTATAAACATGCTGTATTTGATAGGTGCGTTTATTTGCACAACAGAATGCATTGTGAATGATGTTTTATATTTTCAAACCACACTGAGCTTGTTTGTGAATCGTTTGGTATGAGTAAAACATGAGTTTGTGATGTTTTGGCATGATTTTCAGTCCATACAAAAACAGCCAATGGAAATGCAAGAGAATGCAATGAAAACCAATGAACCCAAAGTACAAATCAAAAACAAGTGCGCTCCCTAGCTCCCTCTAATCAAAGTAAAGGTAATGCATTCAGTCCAAACAGGAAACAGACATAAGCACAAAACAGTAAATAATGGCAGGAAAAGAAATAACCCAATAAAGTCAAAACTGTCATGCAGAACTTGATTGCCGTCAATTAATTGACTGTTAGAAATAATATATAATTTATTATATATATCTATTTTCAATTAAAGATAGCAGAACTATAAAATTAAATAAACTAGTTGAGATTGAATCAACAGCACCTGTGCTGGTTACAGCCAAGCAGTCCATTTCGCCTCAATTACTTCAACAATCATCAATCACTCCACACAAATCCTAATGAGCCCTAACTGGAACACATAACTGGTGCCATTTCTGATCTATAATGGAAACAGTGTGTCAACACTGCGGAAAAAATTAGCAAATGCTCCATAGTCTATGAGTTCCTGTGACTTGCTGCTGCTGTTTGCTGAGTTGAATTAAACACCCATAAATACAACAGTGTTGCTCATCAGTGAACTATGATCTGCCTGAGAATGTTGTCTTCGTCTCGCCTCAAATCTCATCTTCAGAAAATGCCTTATTTGCAGCATCAAGTTGTCACATACAACAAAAAATTTCTCCTTGACAGAGATAAACGAGTAACACTAAAGTGATGGACAGACAAATCTAATTTTGTATTTATCATTTGGACACTGAACGGGTTTCAGTCTTGGAAGTATATTTAGTTTCCCTGCATCAAACAGATGGAAAATATGCTGCCACAATGCCACTTCTGAAGAGAGAGGGTGCGATGGAAAGCGAGAGAGAGGCCAGCGGCAATGGACAAGCATTGCAAGTACGTAAGCACTTAAAATGAAGGATGATTGACAGCTGTGGTTACCATGGCATTCCCATCAGGTCGGCCCGTGGCCAGCTCTGTCCTAATTCAATGTCAGCTACAGAGATGGAAATCTCTACAACTCTACATGGAGCTGTTCTCTGCTCGGCTGTAGGGAGCTGCAGATTTATGTTATTATTAGTGGATGTCTGGACAGAAGGGCTTACCATGCCTGGGATTTCCGTCTGGACATGCTCTGCCTCAGCCACTTTGAATGTGGAGTCAGGTGGTAGATCAGCTGTCTGCAAATTTTATCCGACGACTTTATGGTGTCTGCATCCTGTGGAAGACATTGTTGTTGACTGTTTATTTCCATTCATCAGACATGCCCAATCTCGAGCACTAAGCTTTCATCTTTTTCCCTACAATTATACTAAATGAGCAAAAATGTTAAAATCTACTTTGCAGTTATGGGTGCGAAACACAATACCCAACGAGATCCATCCCCAGAAAAACAATCTGATGTATGCAGCGAGGAGAATGCACTGCGTTATACACTGGGGAGCGGCCTAATGGCTAATTCAGGTCAATACTCAGCTGTTTACCTGCACCCGAAAGAGAAGTAGTACTCTAGTAGAACAAAAATATACATATTGTGGACAGAGAGGACAGATGGTTTGAACGAGCAGTGAGGGAGGCTATCTAGGTCAAGTTCGAAAAACATTTCTGAACAGAGTGGGATGTCTGCAACACCACCTATCTCTCACATACAATGTTGTCCTTTCATACCTTCCTAGCAGAGTAAATACTAGCCTCTCGTCAGGTGCCTCCATGACCATTGTTACAACTAAATGGAAATGTGGTTTCACTAACATTCTTGGTTGGCTCCTGTCCTATCTAGTCTTGAGCATGAACTGATGAAGCCTGCTCAGATGAGAGGCGAAACACCTTCCAAGACAACCTGAACAGTCCCATTGTCATCAATTCAATGCCCTGAGAATACAACGACAATCTTCACAGGCCAACACAACAATTATGCGACAATTCAGGCATGGTGTTAACTGTAAATGAAAGTGCAAACTAATGAATTTACTTTAAGTGAAAGCTATGAGCTAATGAACTAAATGGAGCGAAGCTGCAATTCAACCTAATTAGCTCATAGTCCAACAAATTTTCATTTAATATATTTTGTATATTCTCCTCTGAGGGAGAGACCACAATGTGTACAGAACTAGACTACAGCCTGTCTACAACACTAGAGATGACATTCAAGTTCATGTAGAAAGTCTTTCAAAATGAAGCTTGATCTGGTCTAAAATGGTCTACAGTGAAACCCGAGTTTTCGTACATCTCAATTTGGTTATTGACAGAAAATGTTGCCAAAGATTTGCCTCGATTTTCGTACACCGTCTCGTTTTTCAGACAATACTGCATGTACCAAACTAGTCAGTTTGCCCTGGAATGTATTCTATAAAATTGAATGAAATCAAAAACAAAGCACCTACGTTGCTGACTCACCCGTTTGTGCATTTTTTATTAAGTGCAACTTCTAAATAACACACAATGTGGCCAAAGAAAGCTGTGAGTGCCAGCACTTCGATGAAGGTGGGATACACTATTGAATTCCGTGTCACCAGGATGTAAAGGAAGTCTGCATCAATTATTATTATTTTGCATTGTTTTCAGTTTATAAAACTAATTATTCTCTATAAAATGCATTTTTGTTACCATTTTGGTGAGATGTTTGAAATCTACAGGTCAACTATGCTTCAAAAAAGTGACCTCACATCACTATATTCCCAAGCGCAAAATTTTAATTCCTATAATCCAACATCGAAGATTCATGTGGTACCATTTCACTATCCTCCACAAAAAAAAAACAACACTGAGCGGTACTAGATTAAATTCAACATCTATTCATAGCAGAAGCTTGAGGTGGAAATAATTCCCTGCATTTTTTCTGTGCAGTGGTCCAGTGCAAATAATTTACCACAAGCTGTGCAGCATAGGTCCAAGATAAAGATGCAAATATATGATATTGCAAGCACTGGGGAATGAACAGCATATGACAAACTTTGCCAATGTTTCATGTTCATACTCTCTCCCATTCAAGTGCACCCAAGCAGACACTGCCACAGAAACTACAGCCTACAGATATCCCAAGTCTATTTTTGTACTAATAGACCTTACTGTCGCATTTGACATGATCATAGCAGGGACCAGAACATTGATTGGTTCACTCTAGCACACACTTTTTGTGTGTACACACACACACGGGTGAAAAATGTTTGCCCCTTCCTGATTTCTTATTTTTTGCATGTTTGTCACACTTAAATGTTTCAGATCAAACAAATTTAAATATTAGTCAATGATAACACAACTGAACACAAAATGCAGTTTTTAAAATGAAACTTTTTATTAAGGGAGAAAAAAAAATCCAAACCTACATGGCCCTGTGTGAAAAAGTGATCCCCCTTGGTTAAAACATAACTGACATTGAGATCTCAGTCTAGAAAAGGTTAAAAAAAATCAAGTCTTTGGAGTGGCCTAGTCAACGTCCTGACCTTAATCCTATTGAGATGCTGTGGCATGACCTTGAAAAGGCGGTTCATGCTGGAAAACCCTCCATTGTGGCTGAATTACAACAATTCTGCAAAGATGAGTGGGCCAAAATTCCTCCACAGTGCTGGAAGAGACTCATTGAAAGTTATCGCAAACGCTTGGTTGCAGTTGCTGCTGCTAAGGGTGGCCCGACCAGTTATTAGGTTTAGGGGCCATGTAGGTTTGATTTGTTTCTCCCTTAGTAATAAAAAGTTTAATTTAAAAACTGCATTTTGTGTTCAGTTGACTAATTGACCAATTTGATGATCTGAAACATTTAAGTGTGACAAACATGCAAAAAAAAAAAAAAAAAAAAATCAGGAAGGGGGCAAACACTTGTCCCACACTACATATATATTACTGAATGTGTCAGCTAGAACATGCATGCCTGCCCTTTTTGTGAAATAATCCATCCGGTTTGTCATGTTAATTTTATGCTGAATTCATACATACTGAATACCAATGAGGGTGATTCCACCCAAATGAGGTCTCACTCCACTCCAGGGCAGGCTCAAAGACGAGATAGGACATCTCTAGTCAAACTAGATAGAACATCCTATCTCGTCTTTGAGCATGAACTAATGAAGCCTGCTTGGATGAAAGGCAAAACATCTAAAACAACTTCACCAGTCCAGTAGGTGCCTTGACAGAACCAAGAATGAGGCTGCAGGACAAAGGATGGTGTATTAGTGCACCTCATGCACCAAACATTTAATGCCTATACTACGCTTGTGTTCCTGTCAAAGTCACATCTCTGCATCAAGTACCTATTTTCCTGCACCTCTTAGAGGTCAGAAAACAAGGTTTCATGCTGGAGTATGATCATAGACAATTAGCATCTAGGGCTGCCTGTACCCTGTGCACTTGAAAGACTGAAGTAGAGGCAGTGTCCTTGGTTTTTTCCTATTCAAATGACTTTGTTGGCTTTTTTAAAACCAAACCACACATTTATTACTGAACCATATTTGTCTGATGTAATATACAGCATATTTAATCTAAAGATGGAAGTGGCTAGAAAATGTCACTGTAAATGCTAAACTTGACAGTTTGACAACTATGCCCACAAATCCCTTATTGTGATGTGCAATGCAGTCCTGACACCTCTTTTGTGTTGAATCACTATCATCACCATAATTCAACTTGAATTGTGTGTGGCTTTGCTCAGAAGGTGTGGCTGTACTGTCAGTACTATCAGTCTGTCCAAGTAGAAACAATAGAAACCAATCTGGGAAGTAGAACTAGGTTTTGCATAGTGTGCGTTGTGTTACGGGCAGGATCGAGCTAACCTTTTTAGGATTCTGCATCTCTCGAGCCAAGCTCAACAGCAGCTCATGTGAAATGGGATCCACCAGATTGAGGAAGGCAGCGTTCTTGTATAAGATGTCATTGAGTGAGGTACCTTCCAGTCCGAGATCCTAAACAAAGAGAAACAATTAATTGGCAGTGTGTCAAAAAGTCTATGAAACAGTATTTTATAGTGCAGCCAAAATTCATAGTAGCCTATAGTAATCCCTTGTTTATCATGGTTGATTGGTTCCACAAAGTAGGATATCTTTTTTTACAAATGGAATATTTTCGCTGTTAAGAGCATACAAGAGTCATCATTATAAATTTATTACTGCGCTAGGGGAGTGGAGTTGGGGGTGGCCATTAAGTGACATCAGGGGTTCATTGTTGAGTTTTAGCTTGGTGTGCGTTACGGCCGCAACAGTAACGGCTGTTAGGGGCTACTGTCTGCCTGTTAGGAGATCATTCACACCTACAATAAAAGCCTGTTCTGGCGATCAAGTCTGGTGTTTGTGTGTCTCACCGAACATTACAGTATAACTGACAATACTATGCATCTTCTGAATGCCTTATATTTGTATTTTAGTTAATTTTGCCATTTTTAATGATTGAAAAGGCTTAATTTTAGGCATAAATATGTAAAATTTGCTTATTTTTCCAAAAAATATTTGAAAAAGCATAAAATTGGAAGCACGATATATCAAAGGATTACAACCCGTAAGGCATGTTTCCCACAACAGCAAGTTACTCAGCATACCTTGCGGGTTTAAAGGCTTGTATTGTTTTGCATGACTATTACTGTTGTGTTTATTACTGTTGTGTTTATTTCAATACGCATAGTCCATGTGGTGCATTACATTGTGTGTTCTGTTTGTGTTACTTGTTTCGGTTGATGACCTCCTGTTGTTCTTTGTTGTGTAAGAGTGTAAATGTCAAGTTCAAGCCAAGTGATGTTATGTACAGAACCACGGATACCCAGCAGCATAGCCCAAGCTTGACCGGAGTGTCAAAAATAGACACTCTGTATTAGAATTTCACCATTTGCGGGTGGTCTCAGATTGAAACCCCATGAATACTGGGGATCTATTGTACATACATAAATATGAATAAACACCAAAATACAGTTACTGCCCATGTATTATTTAGGGCTGTGAAATGATTAAGATTTTAAATCACATTAATCACCGTGGGCCGCACGGTGGTCTAGTGGTTAAGCATGTTGGCCAACACAGTAACAGTCTGGAGATCGGGAAGACCTGGGTTCGAGTCTCCCTTGGGCATTTCTGTGTGGAGTTTGCATGTTCTCCCGTGCGTGCGTGGGTTTTCTCCGGGTATTACGGTTTCCTCCCACATTCCAAAAACATGCATGTTAGGTTAATTGGCGACTGTAAATTGTCCATAGGGATGATTGCCCCCGTGACCCTAATGATGCTGGAGCCTATCTCAGCTGACTTTGGGCAAAAGGCGGGGTACACCCTGAACTGGTCGCCAGTCAATCGCAGGGCACATATAGACAATCATTCACACTCACATTCATACCTATGGACAACTTAAGAGTCGCCAATTAACCTAACATGCATGTTTTTGGCGTACCCGGGGAAAACCCATGCACATACGGGGAGAACATGCAAACTCCACACAGAGGAGCCCAACGGAGAATCGAACCGAGATCTTCCAGACCCCCTGACTGTGTGGCCAACATGCCAACCAGTAGGCCACTGGCAGCCCTACTATTATTGTATGACTGACCTGCATTTAATCAAATATATTTGTGCTGCCATTATTTCTCAATACACCTAAAATATTTAATATAAAGAAAATTAGTATCATCAAGTAAGCAATTAAGCATCTATTTAAGAGTGCAGCTTTGCAGTACTTACAGTATTGTGTCTGTTATGAAAACTGCCTGAAACTAATTAAAAATACAAATGGTAGCAGGCAATTGTAACAGGCAATGGACCAGTAAGCAAAACAATGTACAATCTGCCTTCATCAACAAGTCCAACCTTGTGGTTCTAATGAGGCAGACCAAGATGGCAACCACTTGTGCAGCCCATGCAACTTTAATGAGAAGCAAGCTCTGGAGACACAGATACAAGACTGCTCTCTAATTCAGAGCCACACACAATTTTGCGTCTTTTCCGCAACACAATAGGCATCGATTGCAATAGACGGTTGGAGTAGAATGCTGGCAGCTCTGTATTGCTGACTTCCCTTTTAACAAGGACAACAGCAGAACAGACAGAAGCTACGATGGAGGACAAGCTGTCGTCTTGGAAAAACATGTATGAAGATGCCTTACATAAAACAAAGTGCAGCAAAGCGGGTTTACACGAAATGACTTATCTTTGCTTTAATGAGATGTGGCTATTTCAAACATGTCCCATAGCTGACCTATATGGCTGAAAGCCTATATGATCACATGCCAAATAGGCCAGCCAAAAAATGTAAAATGAAATAAAGCGTAACCTCTGGCAGCAATACTGTGATCTTACACACCAATTAAATACAAACCCCCTCATTAAATCTTCACTGTGCAATCTCACTCAGACATCAGCCTGTGTTTAAATTAAAGATCATATAATATGCTTCATTACTGAAAAAAATAGATGTGAGAGATGATGGTGCCGCCGTCGCTATGTACAGTATCTCTTTGGCTCCATTAAAGAGGTTTTGCTGTCTGGGGCGTCAAGGCGTCAGTGTAATTAACACAGGATTGTCTCACAGCGAAGAGACAAAAGGGGAGTCTGGAGGTAAAGCAAATGATCTTACAACGCTGCTTTGTCCTTATAAACCAGGAGTTTCCAACCAGTAGCTCGCCAGCTGATTTTGAGTAGCTCCAAAAGGGTAAAAAAATATTGACAAATTATGATAAAAATAGCATAAAGGCAAAGCACTGCAACGGCAACAACCTGCAGAGGGTAGGAAGGCAGGAATAAAGAGGTATAACACAAAGAGGTATGGCCTTCCGACTTTTCTTGCGAAAGAGGACATTCAAAATATTTGTAGTATCTATGACCAATGATGATGAAATGGTTCTGATTGATTTTCCATCTTTTGCTTGTTTTTCACCCACAGACAGGACTCTAGTTTCATGTTGTTTTAACCTCTAAATACAGTCTACACACGCAAAACCTGTCCTCCCCAATCTGAAACTGAGCCTAGACATTCAGTGTGATTGAATAAGCAAATAATAGGACACACCTGGGCAACTAAACACCTGGGAGGCACATATGCAAACTGTTGTAATTTCCTTACACTGTTCATTGGATTTGGATGTAAATAGACCCAAATTAAATCTGAAAGTCTGCAGGTTAGGTACATCTTGTTCGTTTCATTTCAAATCAGTTATGGTGGTGGTGTTTACAGCCAAAAAGATGAGAATTGTGTCTATGTCCCAATATTTATGGACCTGACTGTACTTCGCAAAGAAATGCATGCGGAAATAAAAGATGCAGATGAACATATTTTGTAGATGTTTTCACACAAATATGAGTTGTGGATCCCAACATGTTTGTTAATGTTAATGCAAAACAAGCGTATTCACTTGTGTTGAAATAAACTATGACAATAAAGGTTACAAATATGATCAGCTCTTGGCTATTTTCATTTTGTAAAAGCAGCTCGCGGAAGAAAAAAGGCCTCTGCTATAAACACAAAAGCAATTGCTCGCTATATGTTGACATACTGGCTTCATTTGCTATTAATCTGCAATTTAGGCATATTGTCAGTTCTTATAAACTATATATTTTATGATTTGAGTGTACAAGTGTCTGCAGACTACAATTTGGAAACTGGAACTGCCTGTTTACAGCCTGTGCTTCCTGAGCAATATCAATGTGTCCTAAATCCCATGAGCATAACATTGTTTTGCTGCCCTGTCGCTCTGACATCCTCCTTTGCCTGAATCCAACAATGCATGCATGTGGATTGAATCTATGTGTATGTAATGTCTGAACCAAATAAAGCCAACGCTGAAATGAATGCATAAATCTTGATCTGATAAAAACCATGCATATTCAGGTGTTGGGTACAATATGCGACAAATCCAAATCAGGGTTGTTTGCCTCGATAGTGTCCGGCGCCCTACTGCGTTGTCCTACTCCATTCTAGTTTGAGCAAGAAGCTGCTAATGTAAGTCACAACAATGTACAACCATTTCACATCACTACATCAATCTGGACAACAATAAAAAAGGGCATAGCAGAGTATTTCTTTGTCAGTGACCTTCTTTTCAAAGAGAGGCCATTACCAAGAGTGTGTCATGCTGAAAGTGCTCTAATGGCCATGTCAGAACAGCCGGAGGAGATCTCAACTCTGTAGAGTGGAAGAAACAAGAGGAAGAGAGGGATGATGGTATGGAAACCCCGTCCTGACTTTAAAATGATATAATCTGCATGATGCATTTCTTCATTTGGTTGATCTTATCTTTTCAAAAGCCACACTGCACACTTGAACAAGAGTGAACGCGAGTACTGCGTTGAGTCACATGCTGTGCCTGCTACTTAGGCAATGTGTCCACCCACTGTCAGTGGCCTACTTTTCATAAAAATAAATACGTCAGGTAAAAGTGGCTGAGTGTGCACAGTGTGATGTCAAGGTTTATTAGAGGGTGAGTGCAGCTGGGGTCAAAGATCAGAGGATGTGGTTGTGTAGTCAAGTTCGGATGGTGGCATGTGGAACAAAGCTGGTGTTACAGATTCAGTTCAAACCCAAAACAACAAACATGAAGCAACAAGACCTTCACACAAGAATTACCTGCTTGAAGTTATGAAATAACTTACAGCATTTTACCTTGACAATCGGGAACCCAATAAATTCCGACCCCAGGACCGAATCCTAATTTTGGACCAATGGGGGGCCCAATAAAAATTGACTCATGGACTGGTTCCTAATTTTCCTAATAGTACTGTGCTAAAGTTAGCACTGGATGAGTTATTTTAATGAGCTTTTTGAAAGCGGTCATGGTAAAGACAAATCAAATAATGGGGAAAAATACAGCCACAAGCCAAGATATTAATTATAATGTTCTTCAGTTAGATCTATAGTTGCTTTGCCTTAATTGTGTGTATTTTTTAATAGTCTTTAGGCTGAAACATGTCTGATGTACATTTACTTCCATACTATAAAACAAGGGGTATCTAACACACTGTAGGTCGCAGGTCGAACAAGACAAGCCCCCCCCCCCCCCCCCACACTCCCCTACGCCAGACAATTTTGTATTTATGCGGATATTTAACACTTGTATACTTCTTCAGATTTTGAGAAAATGTCACATTAGCGGTGACAAATAGCTAAGAAAGCTGCCTACATACCTTTTATCCCAGTTCTGCTGTATGGAGATGTACCAAATTTGCTTACCAATACTTATTTTTTGGGCCCAAACTGTACATTATCTCCTACCCCTTGCCCCAACTTTGTATTTTTCTTATTTATCCTGATATTAATCCTGAAACACTTGTATATTCTGCATATTGTATTAAGAACCTTCAAACCTTTTTGTTCTTTTAACCAACATATTGGTAATAATAATAAAATAATGTAGCACATACATATGCATCATCAGTGCACACATTCAGATGCCCGTTTGAAGTTGGGAACATGGCAGGACATGCCCCAATTATCCAGGCAAAAAAAATCGTATGGTCAGATTTTGAGCAGTAAGCAGCCCAAACACCTTTTATTCCGGTTCCCCATGTGCGCAATGCCGCGATTGGAACATACAATAATTGCACCCTTATGGTTGTGTTTTCATGTTGGGACCAAATGCGGTGACAGCTGGTGAATGTGTTTTTATGTGGACACACTTTTTTTTTTTTTATTTATACTATGGTTGTTTTTGCATGGTTGTTCGTTTCAATAAAGTGGTTGTTGATCGAGCACCTCTTTGTGATTCTCTCAATGTCTGGGCAAAAACTAATGTATTTTATGTCAACACAAAAACATCACAACATCACAAGGTGTGTAACTCGGAGGAGTATGCAGCTGTGGAATGAGCAGATTACACATTTCCCAGCATGCTTTGCTTTAGTTAAAATGATCACTTAGGATTGTTTCATGCGTCTGAGGTTGTTATCTTGTACAGACAGGGTGTAATAGTTCAAGTGCTGCCGTTTTTAGCTCTGTACAGTTAAATTATTTTGACTTTTGGTCTGAATCTGGCATTCTTATTAAGAATGGTTGTGCAATATTGTTTTAGCACTTTTAAAATAAAAAATTCAGAGTAGTTTATACCAGAGGAATAGCTTAATTAGGCAGATCGCTGTAAGCACTTTGTTTAACGTCAAACTCAATAAATGCTATTTTCCAAAATGGCTTTGCAGGCCAAATTGTTGACATGTATGTCTTAGAGAACGTCACAGTATTGCAATGTTTAATTTTACTTTGTGCCATGTGTCATTATGGCAGTGCCAAAACAACTAATGGCCCAAGCGGTGTTCAAAGTGCGGTGCGCACCTTGCTTTTATTGGCCTGCGACACGTTCTAAAAATACAAGTAAACAGTACAACGTAGTGAAAAAAGTTGACATTTTGATATGAATAACACAAGAAAAAAAGCTTTGTCATCTACAACAAAACAGAGTGAGACTGTGCTTTCTTAACATTTGTTTTTTGTCTGTTAATCAAAAACATCAAATTGGCATCCTTTCATTTTTGTTGTATGTGGACCTCAGTGAAAAAAAAGGTTAGGACACCCCTGCTCTACATTGCCATTTCCATGTCTGGTGGCCATCTGTTGCTTTTGGACTGCAACAACAACACAGCAGGCCTACAATGTCATGCCTCAGCTTGTGTGCTTCACTCACCTTCCTCAGCAATTTGAGCACGTCGGTTGCTTGCTCCATCCTGCCATCGCGAAGCAGCTTCTGGATCTCCCTGATCCAGGTCACTCTTCTCATGTACGGGCTGTGGCTGGTCCTCCGCAGCATCCCGGGCAGTTTGTCTGTTTTCAGCATCAGGGCAAAGAGAAAGTCTCCACCGGCCCGTCGGTCGCCCTCCGCCGCGCCATCGAGGAGCCTGCGTCGCTTCTTGGAGAAGCTGTCATTGTCTAAGCTGTTCTGTCTGCTCAGTCTGGAGCCCATGCCGAAAAGTGGTGCTGGTGCGGACGGTGTGTTGTTCCAAAACAGAATTATCACCAGGACTGACACATGATCTGCAGCGTCCTGTCAACACCGCGTCGCGCTGTCTGCCTCTGCAACACACACACAGATAAAATTAATCCAATATGCACAATAACAAGTATTTTGCATATACAGCTCTCATGCATGTCTCCCACCTTCCTTGGGTTTCGACGCCGCTAATAATAATGACGACGCTGCGTCTGCTGTTTTTACGCTGCTGTTTAGGTTTGTGCAACGTGGAGCGTCTGACCAATCACAGCGCGTGTAGCCGCTGCGTGGCCCTTTAATTCTCCTTTTGTGCGACGCAACTTCAAAGCACGAGGCGTGAATAAAGTGTCACCGTCACGGTTGGTTTTGCTGGACGTCGTCGAAATAATTGCACGCACTATAATGTTGTTATGCCCAACTACATTGGTATTGACTACAAAATGTGTGTTTATTCTGCCTGAGCTTGACTATATTTTATGTAGTGCTGGTACTGAGAGCTGTACGGGGATGATATCAGGGCAGTCTTGACTGCATGCTCAAAATAACTTTCTTTACATTGATAACTGAACAGACACCAATAAATCGTGTCAGTTATGACTTTCTCTGCCATTCAACGTAACTGGAATGCAGTAAAACAAACATGCTAGCTTGATGCTTATTTACATTGAAAATCCCATATATGTGCTAGCAATTTACATGGCGATTTCAAACACCTCCAAATATGACGACTAATTTGACATTTAAATGGACATTCCACTTAAAACTGACGGTGCATAATAAGCACAACATACTTTCAGGCCAGCATTTCTACAGCTCAACAAGAGACAGGGCTGACACACCGCACATATCAATGGCAGTAGCTACTCCCTGAGCATGGCACTACTCCAGGGACAAGCTGAACATAAATACATGAGAATCATGTAATATATGCAGTATTGTTGAAAACCCTGATGTTAAAACGTCTTATACCTTTTAGAAAAGGAATAAGCCAATGGATGTTAACAGTTTTTAAAAGTTTTGAATGTTAAGCAGTGGCAGACGGTGCATTTGGTAACTTGGCCTTCAGTGGGGACTTAAGCAACCCACTCAGCCTCTTAGTTTTTCCTCTATTGATGACACTGTCCCTGAAAAATAGCACACAATTTCCCAAAACACTGCACCCTATTTTCTTTATTAGGACAATTCACAAAAGCACTGCACACTTGTGTCAAAATCGCACCGTCAAAATTAAACAAATTTTGGAAATGATCACACAAAGAGCAAAAGTAGGACGCTGCACTGCAAAATACAAAACACTCGTCCAAGTTTTTTGGCATACAATAAAAAAAAAAGATACAGCACTGTATTGTACATAGTACAGTATGCAAATATTTACACCACATCTGCATCAATTCTTTCAGCCTGGTCAGGCCACAGGACCTCATCAACATCACAAGCTACGTTTTCTCTGTCCAGGAAGTATAGAAAGACCTGAGGGTACACTGCGAAGTGAGTTTAGTGGGTTAGCAGGGTGTGTTGAGTGTAAAGCCAGGCTTGCCTGTCCAATGAAGGCAGCTCTCTTTTAAAGCAGCTACATCACCATGGTAACTTAGGCTAAACTCATAACCCGGTGCCAGACTTTCACCTTAAAATCAGCTATGTAAGTGCCGCTGTTTCACTGTAACTCATTTGGAGACGGAATCACCATTTATTGAGAACCCGCTGGATGTGGGAGCAAGGATAATTTGAGCAGCACTACGACGGGTGTGGCTACTTTGAGATCACATTGATCCGCTAGCGTTCCTTGGTGAAATTCTCTTTTAGAGATCGATTTTCATCTCAGTGAATATGCTACATTTGCTCACTTTTTGAGCCGTGCATGAGGAATAAGATGCAATAGGACATATTAACTCGGCCAATGTTAGACTTATAAGTCACAGCAGTCCTTGCACGTGTACTCAGCCTGTTAGTCTTCTTTTATTACAATATTTGCTGGAGGAATAAGCACTGAACAGACTAGTAGGGTATACAGTAGTTAGTATAATAAGTGTTAACTTGCGCATTTAAATGCTCAGCATTATTCTGCCAGCATCCCTCGCTCTATTGGCGGAGACAGTGTTGCTTTTGGCCATAATCTCAACTCATAAAGCTCTAATAATTACTTTATCATCTTGTGTAAAATACACTGGCTGGTATCGCGTCACTTTTGAGTGGAAGTAGAATGACAAACGCCCCTTAGCGCACTGAGCTCAAAGCAGAGAACTGGACTTGACAAACTAAGTTCATAACCACTGTTGCAGTACCGTTTAACTTTGTTTGGGGAACTTGGGTTTTGTGGAGCCCGGGTTTGTTAAGCCACTTTCGCAGTATACGCCCCCTAAGTGCGTCTGATCCGGCCCTGACATGCATCAACAGAAACATTACATGACAAGACCATTGATTGAGAGTGATTTCCCCAAATAGTTGCCACTCAAACCTTCCACCTACACGCAGAGAAGAATTCTTCAAGGGGATTCAGAAAAGGAGAATATGGTGGCAGAAAAATTCATAACTTGAGGGTTCATATCGAACCATTGCCGAATCAACAGTCCTCTATGAAAATTATTATCCCAGACAACAAAAACAGTGTCTTCTTGCCCTGCCGCACCAATTCAATAGGCCCTCACGAAGTCCATCTTGAAAGTCAACAAATGCTGGGTGCTGTGTGCGCCCAGAACTGCATGACAGTGACCCCAAGATTGCTTATTGCAGCACAGAGGGTTACATTGCCCCCATACTGACCTGGGACGTTGACTATAGCCCGTTTTCCAGTGATATTGCTCCCTCTTCTCCTGGCCAGGTTGAAAACAGCCTCATACACATACTGTAGGTGTATTTATGTGACCTATCATCAGAAGCTAATTGCAAAACTCTGGAACTAACACGAAACAGAAAGTCAGTCATTTACACGTTCTGTACTTTTACTCGCACTTCTGAACCAGGATTTTTCCCAGTATTCTCAGAACATTTGTGACTGCTTGTATTGCTACAGCAAAAAGTAATTTCATATATTCACCTGCACATTCAAATAGCTGCTCTTTCACTCTGAGGGAGTTCCTTTCAAAGGGAACTCTGTAGACTTGCTTCACGCTGATCCTATTTTTCTTCAGCACACGATCAATGGTGGAGAGGATTACATTGTTGTTACATTGTTGATTCCTCTGAAATTGTTGTCTTGGATTATCCGTTGCTGGATTTCACACAGTTTTATCTTAGTTTTGCATCACCATTTGGACAGTCAAGGCCTCTCGATGTTGGTTAAATACAGGATAAAAAAAAAAGAAAAAAAAGTAAAAGTAAATTAAACCTACTGTACTGTAAAATACATTTATAATGGTCATACCTGTTGTCTTCTTTAAATAATTGAATAATTGTTCACGCTATCTGCTCAGGTTGGGTGTCACTCTTTGTCCTGCTTCTTTCATTGTCATTCCATGAATCAGAACTTTATCAATGACAGGGGCACAAATTTCATCTGGAATTATATATTTTTTCGTGGGTCTTTGTCTCAGTGTAGGTCTTTGTTCGGGATGAGGTGCATGAGCAGGTCCAGGTCCTCGTCCTCTTCTTCCACCATGACCTCTTGCTCCTCTGACATCAATCCTGAACAGCTGTTTCTCAGCAGGTTTTATAGTGTGCAGTTCATTGGCAAAGGTGTTTTCAGCTGTGACCAGTTGTGTCTTAATTGTGACAGCTGTGTTGGAACAGTGTTGGAATTTTGCCTCCTAGTGTTCACTTTTTGAAAAATGTGTCCTATGAGTGACGTGTGTTCAAATGAGCAAATGTGCGGTGAATGGAATTTAGTGTCTTATCAATGGAGAAAAACTAATACCACACTATCATGTCCCAATTCTATAAAACCATCAGTAGTGTAGAAAAACGCAATACAACAAAGCGTGGCATTACAGAACTGAAGATGAATAACATTATTACAAAAGCAACACACCCAATTAACGCTTTATCTTACAACTGATCATATTTAACAACTTTAAACCTCTGCACTACAACATCATCTGGAGCAGTTCAGAATCGGTCAAGAATAAATGATCTATTACAAGACAAACATGAAAAATTAAATAAAATACACCCACTCATAAGCACTGGTTTGGAAGACAAAGTGGCTCACAAACCCTTTCCCAGGCTGACATATAAAACCTAATTAAAAAAAAATATATATATATATATATATATAATATATATGTATATATATACACATATATAGTTCACTTCTTCATATAATGCAAACAGAACGATGAACAACATTGTGTCTGTCTGCTTTCTTTGTGTTGTTGTTAAGTGCTGCTCTTCATGTGATGATGCGTTCAAGGGCACTGGAAACTTTGAGAATTATGGACAGACATCAACCAATCAGAGGAGGAATAAATGCTGACGTAACTGTTGGCCTTGTAAGGATCATTTTTGATTGGTTAAAAAAAGAACCACATTGATAATAGAGTTTAAGTGACATGGGCCTATTACTATTAACTCTAAGTAATTACATTTTTAAAGAAATTTGCCCAACACTGCTGCTATGGTTGAAGAAATCTAAAAATATACATCAGGTTGATCTATTTTAATGCCTGTAAAATAATTTCCAGGTCTGGTTATTAGCATATAATTATAATAGACTGGTGCTCTTAGTTTTAATGTCAAATCACCCCAGTGCCACGAATTTGTTTTATCAGAGCTGTCACACTTCAAGCTATCCCAGCTTCAATAACAAATCATCACATCTGCAGAACAACATGACCTTTTTCTATTTTAGTATGTCATGAGATTTGTAAATAAAAAACATAGCGGAAAATGCATTTCTTTTAAAAAATATTCATCCCTCCATATTTACACACCCCGAGGCATAACTGTGATGCCAAGTAAATAAGAGCCTGACAGCACGAGTGACAAGCGCGTCAGGGAAGCCTCCGGACAAACTGGAGCCCTGTGCAGGCCTTCCCTGAACCGTGGATGCTTACGACAGCCAGGCCGCTCAAGCGTTCTTTCGCCATTGATGAGAGGAGGTATGTTTTGATGAGCTTTAGTTTTGAAAAACCTCTATAATAGCATACAGCAGAGGTGGGAGAAAGGCAGTGCTTTGCAAGTCTCAAGTAAAGACCTGCTGGTCCAAGTCAAGTCTCAAGTCAAAACAAGTTGGGTTAAGTCTGAAGTCATAGGCTTGACATTTTTGAGTCCTTACAAGTCATAAGCACGGTTGGGTGTACCAAATAAAAAGCCATGATCTCGTAATTTGCTAATGCAAATGAAATTATTCTCGGTAGCATGTTGACACATCACAGTGTTAATCACTGCCACCCTCGTTATTTGCTCTTACACAGAGGAAAATTTGACTGCTCAAAGCTTGCTCTTCCACCGCTCAAAAGACAATTTGGAGATTCTCATCTTAGCCTCATTCTTAGTTTCTCTTTTGTCAAAGAATGTTTCTCATTTATTGCTCCTAAAAATGACTGAGGAGAAATAAAGTGAGGTGGACGCACAGAGGAAAATTTTATTGCTCAAAGCTAACTCCTCTCCAGCCCAGGGGAAGAGTCTCATCTCGGCCCCATTTTAGTGTGTATTTAAATATATGCAATTTAAAATACAAACATTTAAATGAAAATACAGATGTTGAAAACACAAAACAGCTAATGCTTTTGATACAGCATCTTTATTCTGTATCATTTCACAATCACAAACACTGACTTACACATCAGCTGACGTTATGCAGTGAGTTGTAAACATGACCACATGGGATGTAAATTTGAAAATAAAGCATTACTTCTGAAAATAGTACTAGAGTAGAACCTTGTTTAGCGTCATGAATCCGTTCCAGATGGTCCGACTCTAAACGAAAAAGACTCTAAACCTCTTAAATTCTCCCATAAGTAAGAATGTAAATACAATTAGTCCATTCCGGAAAGCCAAAAATGTGAAGACAAAACATGTTTTATAGTTTATATAGTACTACCAAATATATATTTTCTATACATATATTTATATTAATATAAATAATCCAAAATGAAACCAAAAAATGTTATAAGTGCCAGAATTTTGACAAAGAAGACACTATTGAATTCAAGAAATAACTCATAGCAAAACACCAAGGTGGGCAATCACGTCTTTAATGAAGTTAAAAGTAACCTTAAATGTTTATTTATTTCTTTCATACATCATTTATATGTACAGTATTTGGATTTTTATGCATGTCAGACTGTGTCTTGTAAAACTATGTAATTGTATGTAAATCTATAATTGTAAAACCATACAAGTGTGTTAACATTCTTGAGACTTGTGGCGTAATAGTTAGCAAGTCAACCGCTAATGACACTCTTGGGTGTCCCAAATAAAAAGCCATGACCTGAGGAATTTTTTTACACTTACAATTACAATTACAATTCAACTCCGGCTTCAGCGAAAACTGAGCTTTTGGCTTGTCGCTGACAGATGACGTAACAAGTACAGGTATGTGCCGTTATTTCCACATTAGATTCGTATAATTGAATGTGTGCAATGCCTTTCGCTTTACATTGACAAACAAAGGCGCCATTGTGGGCTTCGGAGGACGCTACTGTGGCTGTTTTGCTCTCTAAACGGCTCTGACACTCCCGCCAACGACGGCAATTTGGGACAACACCTGATCGGGCCTGTAGGTGGTGGGACAACTTGTCGTTGTTTTGGAAGAATGACGTGGGAACATTAGCATGGCAAGAAGCTTGTAATTTGCATTTGACTGAGCTGCTTCGCCCACTCATTAAAAGCGTCCCTGTTATATGCCTGCCTTGTTCTGCATAACGATTGTCGTGGAGACAATTATACAAGGACAATTTTCCAGACACACAATTATTTTAGCAATGATAGCGTCACAGCCGATGGAGTTCTTGTTTGATCGATAAAATTAACAACACTTCTCAGCACTGTAGTGATAATCAACATCTGCTACATTTCAATAAAGAACATGTTTCATCCATTTTCAGTTGTATATTCAATAATTTTGCTGACAGACGTGAAATAAACTACTGGAAAGTAACGCTATTTCGCTAGCAGTCCACATGGAGCTACTACTGTACATTGCCATGTTTGTTATCATACGTACACGGAAATGACGTCATTGGCGCCTCTGATTGGTTATAATTGCCTTAACAGGCCATGGCTGCTGTGCCCCCCCCCTTTGGCATGCACATGACCGCGTATTTGGAGTGTGGATAGAAACAGTTTTAAAACGTCACCGTGTGGATAGAGATTTTTTTGACACCGTGAGTTTTTGAAAGTATACGTATTCCTGTGGACATGGCCTCAGTTTAATGTCACACAGATCTCAAAGTTGTCTAGGAGAAGTAAATGAAACATATGTGAGGTCTCTTTTCTTTTCCTCAGGGAAGTCACACACTGTTTAATAAGATGAGTGGACAAATATTACATTAGTTAAATCACTAGATAATTAACTAGATAAATACCAAAGTGGTAAATAAGAAAAGAGAAAGAAGATATTTGGAGAATGGGTGTGTTTACATGACATTTGGAGTGTTTCAACATGAGGTACACCTCTGCTAAAGACACACCAAGGTAGAGTAACCATCCATTTTATGCTATTCTTATGCTATCAAATTGTATTATGATGTACATCATTTCATCCCTCAATTTTATAGTTTGCAGGGACACCTTATTGGGATGTGTAGGATACGTCCCAGAGAAGTGAAAAAGAAAACTGCCACCAACACGTTTCAGACTATCAACTTAACCATTGATGGTGGTCCGGGCATACACGGCGAAGGAGCATTGTTGTCATCTGTATGCCATGAATTAGGTTAGTCCTTGCTGAGGCAAACTCTCAACCTGAGAGATTCAGAGCAAGACTGTGGTGATTAGATTTAGTTGCATTGAATTAGTCGCAGCAGTGGCATTATTAGTCTTGCCTAGCAGCAGCAGAGGCAGTAAACAGGGAATATGTGAAGTAACACACAAGGGAACATGCTGTTGAGAAGCTTGCATCGCAGATCCTGCTAGGGCTAAAGGATGAAGGCTCAGATATTCTAATTGGTCAAAGGATGCGAGCAGAATACACTAAAGAGAATGTGACGTTGCTACCAAGCAACGTGCTGGCCGAGGCGACAGAGCCACTGTACTGTATCTGTCAACACTGTCATATCGGGGTGAAATTAAAGGTTATGCAAAACTAAAAAGCAGCTTTTACATTTACTGGCCATATCATTACACGTCCACAATCTACTGATATCCATGACATCCATTATAAAGACTATGATGCTCACTTTTGATTGACATGGTGAGAGATTTCATTTAACAACATTTGTATTATTGTGGTTGTAGTTTGCAGTGAAGAATGGAGCACCGCACAGCATCATATTGGCAGGTGACTGTAATATTTTGTTACCTTATTTTAATATCCAAATGTCTACAAGAAGGTATACTTTCTTTCTTTCTATTCTTTAATTGGGAAAGTGATCTTCACGGGTTGCGTTCCGGGATCCATTACACTTAAAACTAGATAAAAATGAAACTATGGTTTCATGTGGCGTCACCTCCGTGTTCACCTGTATTACAACCCAGGATGCAGTGGAAACTGTGAGGCAACGTTTTACACCTTGGCCACACCCTCCGAGATAGGTCCGCACGCAACCCAGAACAAATATGTCATTTGCTGGAACTTAGCCTCAATACAACATATTTTCAATTCATGGGAACTTTTTACAAACTTTTTACAAAAGCACGGTTGTGCTATGACTATGGCTTCACCGGAATACCCTATCGTGGCAACCTCTACATGGAGGACATGGAAAGGAGGGCTCTGAACTTCTTTAAGGGAACACCACCAAGTCACTGGAACAGATATGTGGATGTTTAATGACACATGGGTCAAAATTAGAAGCCAAGAAGTGCCCACTGGAACACAAATTGGGCATTATCAGAACGCTGCAACACAGAGCTGATAATGTTCCCACCAGCCCACAGGCCAAACACCTGAGGGATGCCCTCAAAGCTTGTGGTTACCCCTGCTGGTCGTTTGTAAAAAGTGCATCTCGTTCCAGAAAGAACAAAAGCAAGGTGGATGAGGAAGAAAAGAGTACCAGACGCAATAATATTGTCATCCCATATGTCTAAGACCTATCTGAGAAACTCAGAAGGATTTTCAACAAACACAACATACCACTACACTTCCAATCTGGTAACACCACAAAGACCCAAAGGTTGGTGCACCCCAAAGACAGGACACCCCATACCCAGAAGAACAATCTGGTGTATGCTGTCAGTTGCCTGTGCATTGTTGTGTATCTGATGAAGACGCTCGCATCTTTTTTCGCTGTAACACATGCGTAAACAAGATGGCTGCGGCACTCCGTCTCGGAAGAAGAGTGTACCGCGAGCGTCTTCACATACACTTGAAAGCACAGGCGACAGTGCGCAGGGATATGGCGAGAGACAAATAGAACGCTGAGCGTTTTGTGAGGTCTAATTTTTTTGAGGAGGCATTTTTGTGACGCAAATGTATTACTCTTTTGTATATATATTGTTTTCAGAAGCCAAACGCTTTACTTAAATGGCCCAGCAACTTAGTGGAACTACGTTCCTCCTCATAGATCTCCGACCAGAACTGGACTCACGGGACCAATTGGGGGGATAAGTCACTCTTGTAGTACGCTGCTGATGGGGATGTCATAAAACTTCATGTCAAAAAATCAGAACTATCCCTTTAAGAACAAGTACTAGAATTTAAGTTGTAAATGTAGATCAATGCTTTGATGGTGTTTAGGCCAGCAGAAAAGACCTTGCTGGCCCTTACTGCACACTACACTCTGTGTAGCACTATTTATAGGCAATACTATAGTTGTTTAGACATCACCTCAGCTTCCTTTAGCCTTCAGGGATTATTATTTGTGCAAATACACCACATTAAACTTAAATAAATGTTTCTCTGACACATGGAATGAATGTTCTATGTTGAATTTTCATTCCAGGAACATGGTTGCAAAGCCCCTGATTGCCGGTCTGGTGGTACTTCTCGTGGCTGTTGTGAGCCTGTTCCTGGGGATGTTTATGGGCATGGGGAAGAAAAGCATGCCTCCCCCCACAGGATACTGCTTCTCAAAGGCTGCTGTTGCTGCTGATGCTGGAAAGTGCTCAGAAGTTGGAAGGTAAGAAGACGTAGATGTTTGTTAAGGCTTTGGCTTTTAACTTGCCGTGAGTTGTGTGGCCCTCTGTGTCTTTTATTGTTTTATCTTCTTGTATTTGATTTGGTGTTACTTATTTTACTTTTTAAAAAAACTATTTTATTATTTATTGTTGTTTTAAATGTTTTATGTTTATTTGATTGCTAGTTTTTATTGTATTCATTAATACTTTTACATTTTAATATTTACTGTTTTACAAGTTTGAGCAACACTTTCGATTTTTTTTAATAAAATACGCTATATAAATAAAATGGACTTGGCTACAATTGGAAGCCAAATGTGATATTTATATTGTGTTTGTGCGTGTGCATACATAACTACATGCGTCTTTAGGGACATTCTGAAGAAAAACGGCTCATCGGTGGATGCTGCTATTGCTGCCTTGCTATGTGTTGGCCTTTTTAATGCTCACAGCATGGGGATCGGAGGCGGGGTCTTCTTTGTAATCTACAATGCTTCCTCAGGTGACTAGATTATTTTGAAAGTGTTAGTTAGTAAAATTCACCCTTGCTCACATGTTCTGCTCGACAGGGAAGGTAGAAACTATTGATGCAAGGGAGACAGCACCCAAGAATGCCACAGAAGACATGTTTGGCAACAACACACAGCTTTCTCGTGCAGGTGCAATCACACTTCCAATGCCCTTTAACCTCTTTCTTATATCTTATACAAACATGGGCATTCTGATCTTATATATAGCCACATTTCTACAAAGTGATGCAGTGTAGATCAGTTTACCATGGTACAATTTAAACTTGGAAACCCTGATCTGACAGATTTGCACCCCAGAGTGTGGATGGGAATACTGTAGCTGCATCATCTACATAAATAATGTGACATCATGAAAGTGCATAACCTGCCTATTATTAAGGCAAAAAAGCAAAACAAAGAACGATGGAGAATTGCTCGTGCTGTATGTTCTTTTGTGTGAGAACATGACTATTTATCACAAAAAAAAGAAATGCTTTGTTTGAGAAAAAACATTTTTTCTTTTGCATAGAAGTATTGATTGTTTGATTGCGTTGAGTATAGCTCCACCTGAAAGGTATGGTATCCAACATAAGGGTGCCTAAAACTAGGATGGTATCATTTTGGCCTTTTTCACAAGTTTTGACAATGTAAATGCATACAAACTGAGTAAATTGTTACATGATGTCATAAAAAATGTATATTCCAAGGTCAAATTGAACTATCAAGGTTTTGTAGCCTTGATGTCTACAAAACCTGAATGTAGCCTTAATGTCTCAGACACAAAAAACTAGACAGGAGGAGCTTCAATGCACAAGTAATGTTGTTTCAACCTGACAGGTGGATTGTCCATAGCCATCCCCGGGGAGATCCGCGGCTATGAGATGGCCCACAAGAGACATGGCAGACTGCCATGGAGAGAGCTGTTTAAGCCGAGCATTGCCTTGGCTCGTGAGGGATTTCCTATTGGGAAAGCCTTGGCTCGTGCCATCTTTAAAAGCAAGGATTCCATTCAAGGAAACGCCAACCTGTGGTGAGGAGGAAGCATTGCCAACACGGTTGGCGGATGCAGCCCTGCAATTCTGCTTTGGTCACGTTAACTGAAAGAACGTATAATGATTTAAATACAACTTCACACAAATACGGCCCGTTAAGCTTTTTAATTTGGCCTGACAAATTTTGCCAAATAATTTTTAAAGTTTAACAGCAAAGCTGTAACCAGCATTAGAATTTGCAGTGTTATTCTAAATTACCTTAAGTCTTGAACTATCTGAATAATTACATCGGATTTTTTTGCTGTGTTTTTGACTGCATACACTGATGTTCATAAACTTTTGGTGTTCCATGTGTAACGGATGCCAGCCTGTGCAAGTGTACGTTGGTAAACCTCACTCCATCTGCCTTAAGAGCTGCGGTGAACACGCGGTCGACAGTCTTTTGGCCGTGTGGTCAGCGTTCTCGCCTCCTGTGTTCTAGCCCCGGTGAGGGCAGTGCGAAACAGGGCGGGTTACACATGTTCTATAGTTCAGAGTTCATATTGTAAATCTCAAAACCTTTATTAATGGAAAGTCTTATTGAATAAAATCCTGGAAAATTAAATTCCCTTTTTTCTCCCATTTGGTGTGACACCTTTTGCAGTAATGCGAAACAACTGCTAGATATTTAAAGTATAGTCGGCCCTCGCCACTTTGCGGTTGAAATGCTGTGGCTTGGGTCTATCACGGTTTTTCAGAATATGTGAATTAATAAGTCATGCTGTTTCGTGGTTGAATATGGCCTACTATTAGTAAAAAATATGCATATTGAAGCAAATGTTACATATTTTTGCCTAAATGAAGCATATTCAAGCATAAAAATGGCTAAATTAACCAAAATAAAAATATATAAGGCACCCAGAAGACACATTCAAAGATGCCGTGAATGATATGTAGTATTCTACACTGGTCACTAGGTGCCAGTAATGTTACAGTCATGTTTGATGAGACACACACCGAACTTAATGGCCGAAACAACAGGCTTTTATTGGAGGTTTGAATTATATCACAACAGGCACAATAATCCTTAATAGAAATCCCTAATAAAAACACGGGCTAAGGCAAGCTTAAACTCAATTCACCTCACCTAGGGAACACATTTATATCAACACACACAAGCACAAGTCTTATTTATACCTTAAATGGCTTATTTACTCTTATTATGTCTACTATATTTGGTAATACAAGTGTAAAGGTGACTATTGGGGGGTCCATGTCTAGAATAATGACAAAATGTTGTCGTTTGAAGGAAATGCACCGTTACTGGCCTCCATTCCCGTCAGTTTGGGTTTTAGTACATTCCCCTTCCAGTTTGCATGATTGTACTTTGTTCTGAATTATGTTCATGTGTTTCCTGAAATGTTAAAAGCTTTCACTGTTTGTTGAAGTGTAAAGTGTTTTGCACTTCACGGCCACTGTAATTTTAACCCCTCTGCCTTATTGAACTTCTACATACTAAACATTAGTTCTCTTCTTATCTTCCAGTGAAGTGTTTTGCGACTCTCAAAAAAACATTCTGAAGGAAAATGATATCATAAGATTCCCAAAACTGGCCGACACATACCAGAAAATAGCAGACGGCGGTCCTGATGTATTCTACAATGGCTCAGTAGCGCACAACATCGTGGAGGACATCCAGGCAGCAGGTCTTGTTTTATTATCGATTAGCTGTGACAAAAATAGTGTATATGCTGAGAACAAATTAACCTTATACAAGTATGGACACAAAAGGAAGTGTCATTTGATACCACAAGGGTGATTACTCCTAATAAACTCTGACACCTCTCTCAATGCTCTAGGTGGGATTATCACCTTGGATGATTTATTGGAGTACGAGCCAATGCTGAATGAAAATCCATTGAAGCTGCAGGTTGGGGAGTACACCATGTATGTCCCAGACGCCCCCTCCAGTGGCCCAGTTTTGGCACTCATTCTTAACATAGTGAATGGTGAGCAGCCTGGCCAAGCTCTTGTGCCTCCACGCGGTCTCTCCCTGTGGTCAAACTAATTTTAGACACAGAGAACTGTTATGGAGAAAAATAGAATTTGCTATCAACATCCCCAAAATACTTGCATGCTGCTTTCACTGAAGCAGAAAGAACATGTTCCCACCACATTCATGTTGTTGAGTAATACGGCCTGCCGATGCTGTGCATGTGTGTGTGTGTCTAAATTTGTCTTTTAGCACAACGATGGAGAAGGCTCATTAACTGATTAGGCCAAGAAAATGTGATTGTTCATTCCTCCCTGTGGATATTTTGCAGGGTACAACTTCACAGACACAAGTGTCTCGACAGCTGAGAAGAAGACTCTCACATATCATCGCATCATAGAGGCTTTCCGTTTTGCTTATGCGAAGAGGAGCAAACTCGGGGACCCACGTTATCTTAATATTACAGATGTAAGCCTCCAAGTTATCATTAGCTTGTAAAGCGATATTTTAATATCATTGCAGGATGAGGGTATACTCGCAGTGGCTGGAATCCTCTCCTGGAGGAGAAATGTTTGCATTACATTAGACTTTTCCAAAATGATACAAACTCATTTTGTCTTGTGATTGTCTTGTGTCTCCAACATGTTCCACTCTTCTCAGCTCATCCAAAACATGACATCGGACTACTTTGCAGAAAGCATAAGGAAGAAAATTACAGATGACACCACTCACCCAGACATTTACTACGAGCCGGATTATTTTGTCCCTGACAACCATGGAACGGCTCATCTGTCAGTCATGGCTGAAGATGGAAGTGCGGTGGCAGCCACCAGCACCATTAATCTATAGTAAGATATATCCTTATCCGGCTTGTCACAACCAATCCACCATTCAGTTCCACATACCCAACATCAGGGGTGTCCAAACGTTTTTCACCGTGAGCCAAATACGGTACTGTTTAAAAAAATGGAAGGATACGAGGGACACTTTGACAATACTCTTCATCTTTTGTGTACTTAATTATATGTAAAAAACAACACATATTAAAAAAACAGCCTAGATTTCAGCTTTGTATTACGAGTGACAAAATAAAGACTTTGTAATTGTTTTCCATGTGAAATTAAAACGCGTGCCTAATTGTATGTTCAAAATATGTTGTGGGCCACTAAAAATGTCCCTCAGGTTGGTCTTTGGAAACCCCTACGTAACATTGCCAATCTGTGTATTTCCATTATTACATTTGCAAAATATAGTGGAACCTTGGCTTTCGTACACCCCAGTTTTTGTAGGATTTGTTTTTCAACAAACAAGATTGCCACAAACATGTCTCAGTTATCGTACAGCCAAACAGTGCACAAACAAAGCATCCAGGCGTTGGTGACTCAGTGTCTGTGGATAGTGGTTCTTTTAGGGTTGGGGACACTATAGACCAGGGGTCAATGATCAGAAGCGACAATTTTGAGGAAACGCTATCTTTTTATTGACCATTCTGGTCATTCCTAGCCTAACCTAGATCAAGGCTTTTCTAATTGTGGCACAGTAAGCGTCCCTTCTTTTGTGGAGTAGTCTGTTCACACCAGACATGATCATTTTGGACATGAATCTTTTTGTCAATGTGAAAAATTATGAAAAAAGGATTTTTTTTTCCATTTAAAAATCTAAAAGCCACTTTCTTGTGTAACTTTTAGCTAAAAGGCACCATTCACCAAGTAAACAATCGCTGTAATTCAAAACTTTTTTACGGTAGAAACAAATTTGGTCTTTATGCAGGGTTGTTGCCAGGAGATCTGGGGCCGTCAGAAAAAAATATAACTTTGGGCCCGAACAAGAAAAAAACCCAAAAAACTAACAGGGCCCTTAGAATGGTCATCACTTGTCTCAGTCAGTAAGCAATGAGTTCTGTTGAATTTACTTATCAATTATTAATTAATGCATTTTGATACATCCAGCTTTGGATCCAAAGTCAGGTCTCGATCAACAGGAATACTCTTCAATGATGAAATGGATGACTTCAGCTCTCCACACATGATTAATGGCTTTGGAATTCCTCCCTCACCCAACAACTTCATCCAACCAGGTGAGATTGGTTCATTTTGAGACCTAGACAAATTACCTTTCACACAGACAAAGTCATGTGTTGTTACGCAAGACCGAGTGATTCCCTCTGCTTGTTCCCGCATTTGTCATTATTAGAAAGCTAAGCTCAAATGAAACTACAGCGAATCCCTGCTTTTCATGGGGGTTATGTCCTGGATCACCATTTAATGACGAAAAACCGTAAGACTGTAGCATTTTATTTAAAACAGTAGATTCGTCATAGATTGACGTTGATGTTCTCCTCCAAATTGGGGTCAACAAAAAGTGCCTGTTGGAATTATTAGATGAGATTCAGCGCTAGAACCCTCCCCGTTTTAAGCCCCAAATATGCCTCAAACACTTATGAAACACATTTAAAGTATAAAATGTATAGGCACTCACCACAAAGGATAATAATAATGTAAGTCACAGCATATACTGTAACTACGGTGCGTTCAAGCATCGCCAAACAAAGTACGAAATCTCAATGCTTTACCAAAAACATCATCAGTGAAGCATGAAGGCATAAACATGTGAAAATTGTGTTTTTTTTGTGCTACATGTATGATGTGCATTTTACCCGTATCATCATATAATTATAAATCATTACCAACTTATGATGAATGAAATGTGTTTTCTGTAGAAAATAACAGCCTATTTTCGTCGAAAAGAATAAATAAATACATTTTTGAACCAAAAATCCACAAATTTGCGGGGATGTGCGGGGATCAACTACATAAATTATTATGTAATTATGCAATTATTATTATTATATTAATATTATTGATTGGCCCATTGTGTTCCTCTGTTACAGGCAAGAGGCCTCTGTCCTCCATGTCTCCAGCGATCATCTTTGACAAAGACAAAACGGTTAAAATGGTTGTAGGCGCATCAGGAGGCACCAAAATCACCACAGCTACTGCCTTGGTTAAACTGGTTCATGACTCCTTCACTAATCTCAGTGCTGCAGTCTCATTCACTCTTGAAAGTTACATTTTCCCTTTTGTTCTATTGACAGGTCATCCTGAACTCCTTATTTTTCAACTACGACCTACGGAAAGCGGTGACTGAGCCGCGAGTGCACAATCAGCTCAATCCAAATATGACAATAGTGGAGCAGGACTTTGAGAAGGTATGTGGAGATATGGAGTACAAAATAGTACGTCTATTGTTGAATTCTTTGAATTTTGTAATTAAAAGAACTGTATTAGCTAGGGGTGCTCCGATCGATTGGCCACTGATCAGTATTGGTCGATTTCAGTGAAAAAGCACGGTATCGACATATGCAGATACTTGCTTTATAACGACGATCCGACCCCATTGCAGCATCCAGCCCGGGCACCAGGTAGCCCCCCACGACCACATGAGGTGCCCGCAAGCCTGCTTTTCAGTCAGGTTTTCAGTTAATAATGAAATAACAGTAGAAACAAATGCATTCTGAAATACAAGATGTGAGTTGTGGACACCAGCATTTTGTTCATGTTCTGGTAAAAAAAGCATATTCGCTTTGTTTGGGTTTAAAATAAGCTCTGAAAATAAATGTTATAAAAATGAGTAGCTCTTGGCCATTTTCATTTTGTAAAAGTAGCTCTCACAAGGAAAAACGTTGGTGACCCCTGATCCAGCCTATAGCGACCATTTCCTGCCCACTTTCCCTTCACAAAGCCATAACAAACATGTCTGCCGTGTGGGACTTACCTGTCATTGTGAGAGTGATATAAGTCTTGCACTCAGCCACGAAAAATGTCTCACTGGGATGGCGCGTTAAAGACTTTAGTTTGGTGCGGCATGTGGGGGGCGGGCACTTGGCAGGGTGTGGTGAATTATTGAGGCTCGCGATGTGATCATAAGTCGGGCGGCGGCTAATGTAGCCAAAACGTGTGCTAGTGTGCTAGCTCAAACGGTGGTTGGATTCGTCCGACTGCCTGGGAGTCCTGCTGGAGCACCATCAAGCTGATCTCGCATCCAAATTCTCCTTAAAGAAGGAGTAGGTTTCACCAGTGATTTTGAAAAAGTAATTCAAATATGTTTTTGTCGAAATGAAGGTAATTTTATGGTTCCCCTTTCATATCATATAGCCCAGGGGTCACCAATGTGGTACCCGCGGGCACCAGGTACCCCCCCATGACCACATGAGGCGCCCGCAATCCTGCTTTTCATTAAGGTTTTCAGTTAATAATGTGAGAAAACTAGAAAGAAATGCATTCTGAAATACAAAATGTGAGTTGTGGATACCTGCATTTTGGTAATGGTCTGGCAAAACAAGCATATTCGGTTTGTTTGCGTTGAAATAAGCTATATGTTAAAATATATGTTACAAAAATGAGTAGTGCTTGGCCATTTTCATTTTTTAAACGCAGCTTTCGCAAGAAAAAACGTTGGTGACCCCTGATATAGCCAATAGTAAATTTTAAAATTCACACTTAATCTACTGTATGTGATTGGTATCGTTATTGGCCAATTTCAGTCATGGATAATCGGTATCGGTATCGGCAGCATAAAACCCTGATCGGAGCATTGCTAGTATCAGCTTTTAAATGTAATAAGTACAATGGTAGACAATCAGGCCTATTGCAAAGATAATTAGAGGATATGACTTCATCAATACAAAACCATTCAGAAGAACATTTGTGAGGTCTGGTGGGGTTGAGGTCAGGGCTCTCATCTTGCCTTTATAGACTTTGCATGTTACTGAATGTTACTGAAATAATAATAATAAGAATACCCCGCCGGTCGCCCGAAGTCAGCTGGGACCCTAATTAGGAGAAGTGGCATAGAAAATGGATGGATAATAATAAGAATTTATATAGTATAACGGGTTACAACGTTCTGTGTTATAATGTTTTGTGGTTACGAACGTGCTCCTATAAATCATTTAAAAATGTAATTTTGGTCCGTACACACGCGACTGAACTAGTTAGAGTGCGCACTGGCGGAAGAATAGGAGCAGCACATTGAGGAAGAATTCATTATTTTCTATGCCACTTAATCCACTGAGGAAGAATAACATGCTTATTAGTTAACTTTTTAAAGGAAAAACTGGGATAAAAAAATACGGCATTTATTATTCAGGACTTCTGGCATTGTCCCTGACTGCAAATTCTTTTCAAACAAGTATTAATTAAGTAATTAAGCATTATTAAACTGTCAGTCTAAATATTTGCAGAACTTCATGTATTGTATCTGTGTGTGGTTCTACCAGAGTGTCCTCGAAGGCCTGATCCAAAAGAACCATGTAACGCATCTGCTGAAGACCCCAGATTCTGTGGTCCAGGTGGTGATGCAGCAGGGAGAGCATATCTGTGCAGAGTCAGACCCCAGGAAGGGAGGATATCCGGTCGGATACTGAACGTGGTGCCAAACTCCCCTCAGACATACACGTGACACAGAATGACTCCTTGACACGTTTGACTCCATGTATGTGATTGCATGTTCAGTATGTACGAGACAGCCGTGAATGACAGCCATGAACACTAGTCATCTTATTTTCTTACATTTTTTGGTTTAAAAACATGTAATTTGGAGTGAGTTGCAAACGGTTCCATGCATAAAAAATATGATAATTTAATGGGCATTTTCTAAAGTCCAAATTTGAGTGGTGTAGTGTCAATGTAGTAGCGTTTTCCACATATATTTTTATGGGGAAAAAAAGAATGGGCCTCATTCATGAAATGTTCTTACGCACAAACGTGTTCTTAAAGCCTTCTTACGAAGATTTTTGGCATTCATGAAATGTGTTCTTAACTCACAGTTCTTAGATCTAAGAACAAATTCTACGAACGCTCAGGAGGACTCTTACGCACAAGCAAAGCTTGCACTTTCAATGCGTAATCGCCCTCGTGATGGATTTTGCAACCTGATCCCAAAAAATGTAGTGCAAATAAAATATCCACAAAATAAAATATCCAATGTAACCACAGAAAAAATAAATTGTCACACACAAACTATGTATTTTGACTTTATTTTTCCATCATGATTGTGTAAATATTTTCTAGAGTTTCCGAAATGGCTTGGTTTTTGATTGAGGGCCCACCTCCCGTTTCCTCCAGATGCCTCCGGTGCAGTCCAATCTTTTTTTTTTTTTTAGTCTATTTTAAGTCAAAACACTTCTTTTTAACTTCTGCAGTGGTGCGTTTCCCCGTGGAAACGGCATTTATGTTTCCTGCAATGGTGCTCCATGCCGACTCTTTTTGGATGGTCTGATGACCGGTGGATGCACGTGAAAATAAGGTGGTCTTGTGTTCGCTCACTCCTTGTAAAAGCACCTCTATTTCAGTAGAATTGAAGTTTTTCTTTCGTTTGTTGTCCAGCTGCTCCTCAGTCTTGCCCTTGCGCGTTGCCATCTCCGCCTCCAGCTGCCTGTTGCGCACGGCACATTTTTTACCTTGTATGGGAAATAATAGGCGGTGACCTATGCAAATTAGGGCTCACATGCACGGGCATCACAGTTGGCATTCATCAACCTAAGAACACCGGTGCGAACGATTATCCCTACTTAAGAACGTGTCGTGAATGCGGCGCAGTTTCCAACCCGCGCCTTCTTAAGTACACTTCTTAAGAAGACTTTTAAGAAGATTTTCGTGAATGAGGCCCAATGTTCGATAATTTGTCTAGGTTTGTTTTCATGTCATAAAGCAGCTAGACTAAATAAAATAAAGACACCTCAGGTTGTTTACCTGTTAAGCACAGTTTGTCAGCCCTTTTTAATGTAATTTAACACTGATAGTATTTAGAGGTATGCAGCAGATCCCCGCACATTCGCAATTCAGCATTCTTGGCCCCGCCCGCAAATTTGCTAATTTTTTTGTCAAAATGTTTTTTTTTTCTTCAAAAAATACAGTTATTCCACAGAAAAACATCTCATTCACCCTAAGTTGGCAATAATTTATAAATATGTGATAATACAAGTAAAATGTACAGATTGCATATGTACCACTGCTGGAAAGCCTGCTTCACTGGTAATGTTTTTTTGTCAGACATTGAGATTTCACTCTTTGTTCAGCGGTCCTTGAACACACCATTTTGTAATGTGTGTTGTGAGATGCAAAAGTTGGTTTGGCTGTGGAAGCACCAGATTTGAGAGCCAATTTGGCCTCAAAACGTGCAGCGAGGTGAATACAAGTTAATCATCATAGGTCGGTACTGTAATTACAACAGGCAAGCGGTGTGGTTTATGTAGACGTGGCTCGGAGAAACACCTTCTCTTGGCTGCTAGCCTCTAGCGCTAGCCTGACAACCAGGCTAAAGGCTACACCGTAACTCTGATTAGTGCGAGCAGTGATGTGCGGTCAGGGGAGGCAGGTGGGACAGAGCTTGATCAAATATTTAAGTACTAATAACAATATGGCAAGGCAAGCTTATTTAGAGAGCACAATTCACACACAAGGTAATTCAAAGGTAAAATCACTTCATAAAATCATTCTAAAATCATTACATAAAATTCCATAAATCATTCCATAAAACTAAAAATTGAAAAATGAAGAGTGCAGATAAAATACTTTCATTTGTCATATGCACAGTTGAATAGAAGTGTTTTCAGACTGGATTTGAACATTGCCAAAGTTGAGGATTGTTGCACATCTTCTGGAATAATAATCTAATAATAACATAAAATATATATTAATATTTGCCTACTAAACTATTACACATGTATTTTCTGTATGAGAATCGTTTTTAACATTTTAAATAAAAACGACTGAATTTGAATATTTCTGAATCAAATACAGGGCAGAAACCTAAGATGAGGCTGCCGCACGCGTCTCTTCTCGGCTTAGAGCGCAAGTCCTTTCTCCCTTCTGAGTGCACTCATTGAGTGCTGTCAGAAGGTTTTTGACAGAAGCAGTGCAGCACCAGCCTGAGAGCAGCAAGTCAAATGCATTAAATATGCTCTGCTCTGTTATGCTCTGCTGAATGAATGAATAAATTTGACTGTCAAGAATGAGGATTCTATAGCCAAGCTCATCAGTAGGTGATCAGACTTTTACAACAAAGTATCGGAACTTTTCCTGGAGAAGGATAGTACAAATGTACAAATAAAAGGTATGACCATAAAGGTTTTTAGTTAATAAAATAAATAAATAAAACCAGAATTTCCGGTGTACAGTGTAAGCCGCTACTTTTTTTCCCATGCTTTGTATAGTGCTTTTTTCACTTGTACAGAGAACAAACTAGATGGCCCATGATGCTTAGAGTGCAGCTTCAGGAAGTAGTAATGTGGCCGAGGGAAGTGGAAGCTAGTGTCACGTTTTGAAATCTTATGCAGTGATCTCTGACACATCTTAAGTAAGTTTGATCAAGTGTAGAATTACCACAGCTTCTGTTTGTACTACTCGGGCGCCAACTGTCTGCTATTACCAACATGTTTCAAAAGGCTGGACTACTGTATGATAAAGAGCTTTGGCTCTAGCTCAATGGCAAATGGCTTGAGACAAATGCGACACAACAAGAGACAACAAAAGAGAGGCCGACAAAGTGTGTGACAAAATAATTATGAGGCTGTTCAATTGTGACACTGAAGAAGACGACTTTGGTGGTTATAGTTCCCTTGAGAAGGAAGACTTTTCTGACTTTTCTGGTAGGATACTCTTCAACTAGCCATGTTGCAGGCACTGCTTGGCACTGTTTAACTTACACGCACTGTTGTGTTTATTTAATCAAAAGTTTAAAACATCTTTCTGTGTAACATATTTGCATGTACTAAATATTTCATTTTACAAAGTGGACACCTGCGGCTTACACACAGGTGCGGCGTACGTGTATGTACAAATCTTTCTTTCTCTTTAAATTTAGTGGGTGCGCTTACATACCGACAATACGTGCGCTCGTATTCAAAAACAATTTGAAATTTTTTTTTTTTTTTAATTAATTGAACTATTTTCTTTTTTTCTTGGTTATCCTCTTTATGAAAAATGTGTATTAACATTTAAAAAATTCCGCCACTGGTGGTGAGTACCTATACATTTTATCATGTAAATGCATTTAACAAGTGTGAGGCGTATTTAAGACTGGATTGTGTTGTGAGTGAACAATGACAATCCAAGAGAAAAGGGGAGGGTTCTGGAGGTGAATCTAATTCAATAATTACAACCGACACTTTTATTGCAAATGTTGATCCAAAATTGGAGTTGCACAATTGCAGGAGTGTTTGGAGGAGCAGGAGCGAGTCGTGTGTCAAAAATGGACATTTTTATGGGCATATCAAATACATGTGATTTTTCGTTATTATCTGATGGTTCCGGAACGTAAACCCCTGCAAAAAGCGGGGATCTACTGTAATAATACTTTTTTTTTTTAACTACAACTCTAGAACTATTAAATTATTCCTTTGTATTGAATTGTAAATGTTTTATATAGTAGAGTAGAAGTTCATGTATTGTTGTTTGTGAAAATATTTGCAAATATATTTTTTCTAAACCATGCAATGTTCTCATGCCATGTCTGTGACCATGCTTGTCATTAAACTCTTACAAGCAACTATGGTGAGCATCCATTACTTTACAGGAAATCATGACAAAGCAACTGCAAGTTGTGTTCATGGAGTTGTATGCTGCTATGCCTCAACTCTAGGAGGTGACGGTATTGCTCTGCCAACTTTGTGCACAAAGAACTGTAATATATTTCAAAAAGAAATTGTAGACATATGTAAATGCAACCTTCTGTCCCCCCCCCCCCCCCCCCAAAAAAATACAGTTTTTTGTATTGGCTTCCTTGAGCAAAGCTAGCAACTGCTGTCTCTCCTCAAACGATGGGAGGTATGTCCCACAAGACTATGTGTGCGTGTGCGTATATGCTCAAGATAAAGAGATATCTAAGCGGGAGGTACAGACCCTTTCCAAAAAATTTGAATATCATGGGAAAGTTGATTTATTTCCATAATTCCATTCAAAAAATTAACCTTTCATAGCTTTTAGATTCACGGCCCACAATTTAAACAATGTTCAGTATTTATTTGTTTATTTTTACATCATCTGGGCTTCCAGCTCATAAAACCCACAAAAACAGGAATTCAAAAAAATAGAATACTGTGAAGAAATCACCATGTATCCCTCCGTTTTTGCAGAAAAAAGAAATAAAGATCACATCAAAACAATCAAAATATGGTACTTTCAAAACGATATGTCAATCTTCAATACTTGGTTGCCGTTTGCCTTAATCACTGCCTGGATGCTCCGTGGCATTGAGGCAATCAGCCTGTGGCACTGGCTGGGAGTTATGGAAGCCCAGATTTCCTTGATCTTTGTTTTTGGGTCTGGTGCCCCTCATTTTCCTCTTGATAATAAATAAAATTCTCAATTGGGTTTAGATCCGGTGAGTTGGCTGGCCAGTCAAGCACTGTGATGGCATGGGCATCAAACCAGGTTTCGGTGCTTCTGGCGGTATGGGCAGGGGCCAGGTCCTGCTGGAAGATGAAATCTGCATCTCCATACAGATCCTCAGCAGAAGGAATCATGAAGTCCTCTAAAACATTCTGGTAGACTGTTGCGGTGACCTTGGATTTAAGAAAGCAGTTTACCAACACCTGCACCGGACATTGCACCCCAAATCATGACGGACTGTGGATATTTCACACTGGACATCAAGCAGCTTGGGTTCTGTTCCTCCTTGATTCCCAAATGAAAGGCACACTTTGCTTTCATCGGAAAAAATGACCTTGGACCACTGGCCAACATTCCAATCCTTCTTGTCCTTGGCCCAGTTGAGACGCTTCCTACGTTAGCCCAGGCTCAGAATTGACTTGACCCGAGGAACTCGACAGTTCCCCAGGATGTGTCTGAATGTCTGCCAGATTGCTGAAGCCCCCGGTCATCTTCGACTTTCCATTGATACAGTATGCTTGACCAACCAGCCTCCTTTGCTCTGAACGATGAAACTTTTTCAATTCCTCTTTTTGTGGGTTTTACTGGCTGGAAGCCCAAATTATGTAAAAATAAACAAATACTTGAAATAGTTTAAATTGTGGGCTGCTGAATCTATAATTTATGAAAGTTGAACCTTTTGAATGGAGATATCGAAATAAATAAATTTTTCCATGATATTTAATTTTTTTGGAAACAACTAGACTGTGTGTGGGTGTGTGCTCAAGATAAAAAGATATCTAAGTGGGAGGTATGTCCTACAACTAGATTATGTGTGTATGGGCTCAAGATAAAAAGCAACAGGATGTGATATACAGTATCTAAGTGATGTATTATGAGTTATTTTTGAGAGAATAGATAGATAGATGAAGCGATATATAATGACATCTTTTTGAGAAGAATAGATAGATAGATAGATAGATAGATAGATAGATAGATAGATAAATAGATAGATAAAGCGTGCACTTTATTATCTGGCATACAAGCAGTCCTGTGGCCGCACGGTGGTCTAGTGGTTAATATGTTGGCCACACAGTCACAGTCTGGAGATCGGGAAGACCTGGGTTCGAATCTTCGTTGGGCATTTCTGTGTGGAGTTTGCATGTTCTCCTGTGTGGAAGTAGATCACGGGCCCATTTCACAAAACTAGGATAAGGGATTAAGATAGGATATCTTGGTTATCCTGGCTTAATTTATCCGTGAGATAGTGGCACGTGGGATATGTTCTGATATAAGTTACCATGGAGATTTATTCTGTGGCGTCTGTTCCAGACCAGGCTAAGGTCCAGGATCTATGCAATCTCATCCGTTACCTCAATCAGTAGTCACCATAAATGGAAACCAATAATTAATCCACTGCTCATTATCACATTAAACTAGAATGTTAGGACTAATAGTCAGACAAAAGTTAGCGCTGACACACACACATGCACAACTCTTGCACTGTTCAGAGAGGTGACTTTATATTATTGTATAGGTTTGCCCAATGTATGAGTAAGGCATCTGTTTTGACATGAACTCCCTTTTCTGCGAGTTCTAAAAAGAGAAAACAAGTTAGCATGAGGGAGCTAACAATGCACGTCATGGGACCCACATATTTCGACTATAAAGCCCTAAAAAATGTTCCATTTACATAACTGACCTGTATTTTAACCAAGCTACAGCGATATTGTTATTGTAGCAGCTAACACAAACATGTATTTTTCTGGCGGAGTAACACAACGCCTTGCTAGTCTCAGCGTCACTCACGACACCCCAAGCCACTGCCGAGCAGTACACTACCTACTGCAGCTGCTGCTGTGTTAATTGTGAGTTTTGAAACGTTAACGCTAGGTTATAAATCATGCCTCGCAAGTGTATTGTAGAAGGTTGTGGCAATAAGTTGAAATGTTGGTCAACTTTTGACATTCCACATGCTACCAACTAAACAGGACAGACTGAAGCAGTGGATAAAGGCTCTCAACTTAGACTCGGCAACATCTCTATGAAGACTCAGCAAGATGCCCGTTTGCCCTCAGCATTTTTACCTGAGGACTTTGCTAAATTTACCAGCTGGACGGGTAGCACAAGTCACAGCCATTCCATCAGTCGGCATCCCAATCAGAGCGGACATTGTAAGTGATTTAGCAGTAGCTTCTAAGGGGAGTAAGGGGGCTTCTTACCTGATATCATCTTCCATATATTTAGGCTCAAAAGATAAGGTCCTGGTTCCTCATTTTTCCAAAAGTAATAGCTGGTGGCGGCGTCTCTCACAAAGTCTTCCATGATTAGTAATAGCAAACAGACACGCTGTTTCTATGCTAATGTTCTTGACGGCTATGTGAAATCAATGCGCCTAGGAATGAAGTTCCGGTAATGTTTAAAAGATCAAAATAAGGCAAAATACCATAAGTAGTATATGTTATCATGAATGTACCTGTTGATCACAGCTTGTATATAAAACAAATGTTGTTAGAGCTTTATAGTCAAAATAGGTGGGTCCCATGAGACGCATTGTTAGCTCCCTCATGCTAAATTGTTTTCTCTCTTTAGGACGCACAGAAACGGGAAAGAAATATGTGTTCATGTTTCACATAAGGATTGTGGATGCTGGGCAAAATTCCCAAAAAGTGCAGTTTACCATTAAATGCTTTACAATATTTCCACAAAATCCTGTTCTGTCTGACCACTTTCTAATCACATTTGAGTTCCAAATAGCTAACTACACACCAGTGGACAAAACCATACTCGTGTATCAGATAACAGTGCTAATATGAAAATGTGAGTGTGAATGTTTGTCTAGATGTGCCCTGCGATTGACTGGCAACCAGTCTCGGGTGTACCCCGCCTCTCGCCCGAAGTCAGCTGGGATAGGCTCCAGCATACCGGCGACCCTAGTGAGGATAAGCGGCATAGAAAACAGATGGAAGGATGGATGATTTGCTAGCAGAACAAACTATGCTTTGTTGTGACTATTTGCTTGTGGCTTGAGCCCTTCTGTCTCCAAATGTGTCTGACACACATTTAAATAGTTTTTGCTCCATCAACTCTTCTGAACTAGCCTCTACAATTTCCTCCTCAAACTCCTCAACTTGCCAGTTAAATCCCATCCCTACTCACTTGCTCAAGGATGCTACTCCACTAGTTAACACAACTCTTCTCAAGATATGTTGCTAGCGACAGGCTACAGTACGTACCACGATCGTTCAAAGTGGCTGTAATCTAACGGCTTTTTTAAAAAAACTAACCATGTTAACTAAAGACCAATAACCAACCTACCATTTTTGTCCAAGATCCTAGAGAAAGCAGTCGCCAAACAGTTACACCATTTCCTTCAAAACAACCATCCACTTGAGGTCTTTCGGTCCGGATTTAGGATGCACCACAGCACAGAAACAGCACTCGTAAAAATTACAAACGTCCTCCTCACCGGCTCAGGCAAATGCCTCATTTCAGTATTAGTTTTATTAGACCTTACAGCAGCATTCAACACAATTGACCATCAAATTCTAAAGAGTTTAGGCCAACAGAGAAGGCTTTGCTGGCCCTGCTGCACACCACTCATTAATAGCAATATCTGAGTATCTGAGGGTTACGGCTGATAGTTGGACTACTCTACTGCACTAAAAACAGGCAACCAGTCCAGGGTGTATCCCCTCTCAAGTCTCAGCTGGGATCCATCAAGGCATGCTTGGAGGATGTGGAGGAACCTGTGAGTCCTGACCTCATGATGAATAGATAAAAGTTCCCACACACTCTGGCATCTTGTAGAAAGACTTCCCAGAAGCTGTTTTGGTGTCCTGATGCATTTGTTCACCGTGAGGACAAACACCGATTCACTTGCCAAAATTCTTTACCCTCTGTTTGATTAAAAACAGACCTTCATTTACAACCAACCTCTGTCATCGGTCTGTTTATACAGAAACTGACATCAAGTCAAACAAGGCGCCAAGTTAGAATGATGGCGAATAAGCAAGGCCAGCAACCTGCTAGCAGAGACCACACACCTTAGTATGAGTCTTGTGTATGAAGGCATACGAAATACTACTAAACAATGTTTTATCTATGTTGTAATACAGCACAGTCTAAACTAAAACCAAAAATGCATCAGCTTCCACTCTTTTTTTTGGATATCTCAATGCTTTCTAAAATTTTTCCACACCTCATCCTAACATCTTGTCAATATTTGCATTTCAAAATGAGGGAAACTTTCTGGAAAATAACGTGTATAATCTAAAATATCTACATGTCTATATGTAACCCGTGATTGACTGGCAACCAATTCAGGGTGTACCTCGCCTCTTGCCCAAAGTTAGCTGGGATGGGCAACAGTTCATCCCCAAGCCTATTGAGGACAAGTTGTATAGAAAATGGATGGATAGCTATAAGTGGTGTCAATAGTTTCAATGAGAAAACCTGCCAAGGTTCCGCACACTCTACTTGCCAGGCTAATTAAAACAAAATACACCTATAAGGTGAGATAAAAATGCATAAAAACAAAAAGGCTTCATAATTATAGACCAGTTCTGTCATAAACCATAGATGTTATCAGCCCAAATAGTCTGCACACATCGTGTCAAAGCTAAGTGCAATCCAGACACAGTGTCTGCTGTTATGTCATGGCAGGTCTTCTACATTATATATGTGATCACAATTTCCTTCTGTGGATGCATCATCAGTATTCTCCAGGCGAACTATGAATCATCCAGGCCAGTGAAACTGCAAGATTACCTCCATTTATCAAAAAGCGGCAGCTTAAACAGCAGCAGCGTGACAGCTGCTGATAAACTTTCACAATTTCTTGCAGCACATGCTGTTGTGCAAGCTATTAAACCAGGTTATGTTTATCGACATGCCATCATTTACAACTGTACTGGACCACCATTACGTAGGAAGTGAACCTTATCTTGTATTGAACACGGACCACTGACATTGTCCTGTATTCAGCAGGAGTTTCACATTCACCTCCAAATGTCCAAATTAACTATTGCACTGAAAAGAGGCTTTGACGCTGAACAGAGTCTCACTGCCATCTAGTGGTGCTATTAATTCAGACTTTCTTTTTTGCACATAGACAGTTAAAGGCGCATAGAAAGTGAGGGTGCTGGTGAACGTAGCTCCTGGTCCAGCAAGCGAAAGAGCATGGCACTTTTGTTGCGTTGTGACATTTGTCCCAGAGAATGGTAAAGATGAGCCTGCAGGAAGTGGACGTCGAGGAGGCGCTCCTTGCAGTTGATCTTGGAAAAATATACTGCAGCCTCAATTAGCATGTCCACCGCCGAAACAGCCACACGCAAATCTGCTAGGAAGAACATGAGCCAGAGTGTGGGAGGCTGAGCTACACAAAACACTGAGTTTTCGTTACCTGCTTGCCCTTGTCTTTTTGGCCTGAATCCAGCAACAGCCATCTGACAGCGGGCTGCTAGCAGCAGGGCGCGCCCTTTGTCCACGATTGCACCGTGTGCCAAAACAGGCTCAATTGCTTCATGCAGGACAAGAAGAGCCTGCTCGGGGACCCCCAGCATCAACTGTGGAGAGGAAGGAATAAAATGGTGACGGTAGAAATGAGTAGAACTGAAGGCAAGTGTTTGAACTGACTTGAGTGAAGGCCAGGTGTAGGAGGGTCTCTGAGGCCAGCGACTGTAGGTGGTGCTGTCGAGCCAGAGCCAGAGCCTGGAAAAGGAGAGGAAGAGCTGTGGAGAAGCCGGATGACTGCCAGTGGAGCTCAGCTGTCGAAAGCAAAACTCTGTGGACGATTAAAACACATGCAGTTCTAACTTGGAGATCGATATATGAACTTGAAGACATACAACTAATATTCATTTCTATATGGACATAAAAGAGTTCACTTTCAGTTCCATGACAGGAAGAACATGCGAAAAAAATAACAGGAGTGTTGGTCTACCTGATGACTGTCTCTGTGCATTTATTCTTCTCGCAGTGCACCTGCAGTCGCTGCAAGACGCTGTAAGCCTCAGTGGTACGATTGAGAACTTTCAGAACACAGACTTCTCTGGCAAAAAACAATACATAGTTTTAGCTCCAAGGCGAAAGGTGAGTAAGAGTTCAAAATGTATGTCTTCTTATTACCTGTAGAGACCCTCTGTTTTGTTTAAAGCAGAAATTGATGGGACCAGTTGTTCTGCCAAGTTGTATTTTCCTTCAATCATGTGCCTCTCAAATTGGATTTTTAGATCACTCAGCATCCAGAGCTGCATTGGAGAAGAATGAATGCAAAAATGGATGTGCGTACACACACACACACATATTATAAATAAAGATACAATCATCCCTTCCAGTAGATGAGCTAGGGGTGTCCAAAGTGCAGTCCGCAGCAAATTCAAAAAATAAATTTAGACAATAAGAAAAAAAAAAGGGAAAATAGAGCAAAATGTACAACAGTAAAAGGTGAAATGTTGAAAATAAATAACACAAAGATTTGTCTTTAAATATATACATAATGTTTTTCAGCCTTTTTACTAGGGGTGTCACGAGACACTCAGTTCACAAGACAAGACGATACATGAGATTGGGTCAACGAGAACAAGACGAGATTTTAACATTACTTTTAAGAAAAGTACACTTCAAAAATATTTTTAAAAAATGACAATATATTGAAATCTACTTATTTAATTTCTACTACATTACCTTGCATTGCTCCTCATGAGGCTACACTCTTCTGCACTCTGTGAGTATGCCACCGGCCACCCACCGAGACAGAGACTGTATGACTTAGGGATGTAAATCTCTTTGTGATAGACAATTCAATTTGAATCTACATACACAGGTAACGATATGATTGAAAAACGATATTTTTCAAAAACAGAACGATTCGGTTGAATGCAGTGTACAAATGATATGATTCTATTTGATTGTTTGTTGATGTAGATGGTAATCCTAAATTATAAAATAAAAATGCCAGTTATATGAAAGTGGCATTCTTACAGTATTTTCAAATGTGTAAAAGAGCACATCATAACCCCAAGCATGCTTTAAGGCACTGGCAAAAATAAATCAAGTGAATAACATTTCAAATATTTATATTGTTCAGACTCAGACCAAAAAAAAAGACTTGCTGAATGAACATCTTTTTCTTTGAGGGGATCGATATTTTATATGTATATTTTCATACCTGTTAAATTTGGATTTGGAACATTGAAGTTTTAACATCTCTTAATGTTGCTAGAAATGGAAGTTGAGCCACCAAACTAAGTCTGTGTGCAATGACAATAAACATCGATCTATCTATAGATATAACAATGAAAAAAACACAAAAAAAATCTTAACTTTCAGTACAATTAATAATACAGAATAAATACATAGTGCAAAGCCCCTTAAATAATGACACATGTCTTCCAAGCACAGATGAGTAAATAGAAGTATTTGTCACGAGTGCAATGAAAATGCGGTTTTAGTTTGGAAAAGTAAACAATCCCATCATCAACATGTCATAACAATGGTAATTGTGCGACATTTCGGACAGAGCATAGTGTTTTCAACACTCCAGGAGCAACATTTCAAAGTTACCATACCTGCTTCTTCTGGTCTGGCTGTTCAAGTTTGCACCCTTCTTAAAATTAATCCAAAAACATTCCAAACTTTGGCGGGATTAGACCCCCGTCAGACAGGTTAGGTTACGCTGCTAGCTAGCCGGCGCGTTAGCATTCTCGTCTTTAGCCATGGAAAGTTATGGCGCATGCGTGACAATCCTTCATTACAATCTTCATTACTATCGTAATCGTTCCCTGCTCAAACCGAATATCCGGTCGCATCGGTTTATCGTTCACATCCCTAGTATGACTAACAAAAGGGCTCACTCCATTCATGCCATTGTTCTATGGAACAAATGTGTCAAGGTTGCTGAAACCAGTGTAGAGAGTGGACCCTCTCCTACCTCTTTGGAGGTGGGAGATGAGGAAAATAGACACCCATGCACATGGAAATATATTGAGGCCGGCAAAATTATTCAGTTAATTTTCATCTATTGTGTCATTAATTTGTTTATTTATTATCATCCCAGGCCTAGTGCCCACGACACAGTTTTTTTTCTGAATGAGAAATTTTGACAGGTTTTAATCTTGTGAGATCTTGTGACACCCCTACTTTTTATATATCCTTTGATTTTTCAGTGTGCAACCCTCGGTGGAAAATGTTTGGACACCCCTGAGTTAGAACATACCTTGGCATGTTGTGTATGAGCAGGAAACTGATCTTTAAGATGCTGTAGGATGTCTGCAACAGCACCATACAGGCCCTGTAAACACAAGCAAAGGTATATGAATACAAGAACCTCTGAGGATCGCTCATCTGTGTTATTACCTTCTCTCCATGCATATCAGTGATGTAACAGCAGGGCATAAATCAGGCACACAAAATTAAATCCAAAGTGTTACCTGCTCAGCATGCAACTCTGCCAGATGGCAGAGAGCCACAGCGAAGGCCTCTGTGTTGTTCTGCTGGACCCCGTAATTGACCGGCTCTAGGCTGCTCATGTGGAGAAGCAGCTGGGCCTGCTGCAGAGCCATGGTGCTGCATACGGATGACACATGAAAACATTGGGAGGGGAATAATTAATTTTATAAATAGATTATCCAGTTTGAGTGTACACAAGATGATCACCCAAGTTCTACCTAGCTAAATTAATTAAACTTTTCATGCATGTGTAGGCGGCGTGTTTGCATGTCATGCACTATCGTTAGTATTGAGTAGGGATGTAATGAAAACGCCAGATGGTTAGTATTATCGTTTCAAATTAAAATTATCATAAAACCGCTCTTGCCCTCACGGCCCACAATGCATTGCGCGATCACATAGCCCTATAAGCGGCAAGCACTCAAAAGAGCACGCATGCGCAGTTTGCAATGTTGGGCTTGGCCAATTAAAGTATATTGTGTGTGTTATTTGTGGGTTTTTTCTTTAACATACAACTTTTGTTCACAAACACAAACCTACACAAACTTCAGTTTGTGTATCAGTACTTTTTAAACATTTTGAGCACATTCAACAATACCGTGGTCATAACAACAGTGATCATTTTAGTCACACCAATCGTGATATGAAATGTTCATATCATAACATCCCTAGTACAGAGCGGAGTTTACAACTTTGTGAGGTCAGGTGAGATGAAGAGACTGACCTCTTGCCATACATCTTCCATATGGACGTCGTCTGAGCCAAGCTGATCTCGATCAGCTCCGACAAGCTATGCTTCCAATGCAGGATGTCTGCGTCCTTCAGCACATCCATTGCAGTTTTACCCTGTGTCGTCCTCTGCTGGACCAAAGACTGGATGCGCAGAGAAGCCAGGTACTGTAGCAGAGAGAGGAGCCAATCAGTCGCACTGTGGACAGTCTTCTTGTGTTGACTGAAGGAGGAACATGATTGTCTGACAAATTAAAGACACTGCCTCTGCAATAAAATTGTCTTATAAGAGAGTGGGTACATGGGATTCCACCACAGATCTGGATTCTTAGAGCGGTGAATCAAACCTGCGCAACCTGCATCAAAGGAATCCACGTGAACCACTACACCACCGGGGCAGTCATGTAACAGGTTTAACCATGCTGATTTAGAAAAGCATAAACATGGCAGGTGCCCAGCGCATTAAATTAACGCATGCTCAAATAAAGGCTTGTAGAAATGATTTACGACAACATTTATGACAAACACACACACACAGGAGAAAGCCAGATGATGTAATACGCACTCAAAATTACCTTGTAGGGACTACTGAGAAAACAAATTCAATAAATTATCTACGGTAATTATACAGCAGTGGCGCCCTGCCACAAATAAATTTGGACGGTCACGAGTAGATTTGATTAATTCTAGCTCATAAACACATGATCATGGGACGGTCTGTGAATGTAGCACTGTTACAACTCCGTACAGTAGATGGTGGAATGGATCATAACTCTGCTTATTAACACGCCTCAGTGCATAAAGCAGCTTCATGGCCAATTCTGCAAATTAGTGATGACAGCGACGCTCCACCCCCCCAGCAACTTCCACAAACAAATTGCAGTTACGTATGTGGGAGACACTGTACAGGAATACAAGAACATTGTCTTACTGGCATTGACTCATTTCAGTCTGCTATTGTACTAAATATTGAGATGACCATATCCAAATCAGTTTGATGGACTCATTTGACAGTGGGGCCGATGTTTGGAATTTTGACGTATATCGGCATCGACCTTTATTTAAATCCGACGGGCCGATATCAAGAAATTTAAAACTGGGTTATTTTGACTCAGATGCAGCCGCGCCTCTCTCTACTGCCGGCTGTGACTTCTGTCTCCAGCATTGCTCCACCCGCGGCGCCATCTGATTGGTTAAACTAGCCACAGCACACATTAGTGGCAGAGCCAATCTGATGCTGACGCTGTCCTCACACACACACACACATAGCTGAGAGGGAAGTTTTCTTGTGTGGAGAACATTCTGAGAGCAAACACGTGTCAAGGTAAATAAACACCCCAGTACTCTACATCTCACAACTACTACAAACGTTACAGTGAGCAGCAGAATAACGTAAGAGCGGCATAAACATTAGCGGCAGCTCTGCTAGCTCGTTGTACCTCCCGACATGTCTGTGAATTACTTGAAAAAAGGCAGCTGATAATATCGACAGTCAAACAGTCCGTGATAATAAAAGCATGTGTGTGATTGAGAGAGAGCGCGTAAAAAACTCAATTCACTTGATTTATTGGAGGGAAGAATGCCAAGGAGGCGGCTGGTTAGCGTACCATAACATTAGCTCGCTGGTCTTGCTCTAAAGGCTCAACAGTCTATGTATTAGCAATGGGAAGAATGTGATGTGGAGAATAGTGTGTGTTTGTGTGAAAGTCACATGAAAAACTACAGCTCACGACTACTACAGTACAATAACGTAACGTTAAGAGCGGAGTAAACACAAGTGGCAGCTTTGCTAGCTCACAGTACTCCCCCGATATGTCTGTGAATCACTTGAAACAATACTGTTGGTAATATCAATGTGGAAACAGTCCGTAATTGTAGAAGCCTGTGTGTGTGGTTATGAGAGACTATAAGAAGTTCAGTTCAGTCTTGTTTTGTTGCAGGGAAGGACGCCAAGATGGAGGCTGAAAAAATTCAAGGAGCTATTATGCATGTTTTTATCTAACTTTCCAAGAGTTGCTGCTGAGCTTGTTAACTCCCCGTACATTTTGTTGTGTTTGAACTTAAAACAAGATAAGTTATATATAAAATGTTACTGTGGAATCATTTCAGGGAGCTATTTAAGTTTTTATTCAACTTCTTAGAGATGCTTCTGAGTCTAGGAACGCCATGCTCTTCTGGAGTTATTTTTCTATTTGTTTGGTTAAATATACATGCTTGAGCCACTTAAAGTTAAGTGTTTGTATTATTCAACATTTTTACGACAATTTTTTAACATTTTTACTGCAAATGAATATCCAAGTATCGGTTATTGGCCTCCTTAACTACTAATAATCGGTATCGGTCCTGAAAAACCCATATTGGTCGATCTCTAGTGCTAAATAAAACTAACAGACCCCTGCCACTAACTTTTCATTATCATGGCTTTGTTATTTCAGGTCATGTTGCACTCACCGGCAAGCAGAAATGAGCAGCCATTTTGACAGAATCCAACGTTAACACAGTGGTATCTGATCCTTTCATCTGTTCCAGTGTGTAGAGCCAACTCTGATGCAGGATAAAAGAAGATCATGAGAGGGAAATGCTCAAGATCCATAATTGTACACAGATGCGAGGTTGTGCAATTTGTTTTTACCAAACAATGCTGCAAGCAGACATGATCATTGGATTCCTGGGCGATGCGGATCGCCTCCTGCAGTGCTAGATCAGCCTGCAGACTAGTGCACAGAAAGCAGAGAGTAGTTTTAGAGATTAAGCCATCATTACAGCCAGGTCCTGTCTAGCGAATCTGCTGCTGTACTCACTAGTGTCCAAAGCGACAATGAAGGCTGGCTAAGTTGAGAGCAGCATAGCGGAGACTTCTGCCGTAACCTTCATCTCCGTTGCTCTTCCCCTCATTCCCAGACAAGATGAGGCGATCAAAATAATGTAACAGACTATGAGCAGAGAGGAAGATGTCCTGCACTCTGATGCTGTTCAGATAGTTCAAGTAATGCTGAGGAAAGAGTAAGCAACAAATGTGAAATTTTCCAAGATCTGGATGAAGTTTAAGAGCTCTTACCGCCTCAGCAAAGTCTGGGTTAAACTTTAGCATGTTGTTAAGCTCCTCCTGCAGCACAGCCGGTTTCAGGGATTTGTTTTCGTCATTCTTCAGAAGGTATGCCTGAGGACATACGGTACATGAGGCGCGTGCGTGTTGATATTAAAAACACAATGCACATAGTCTATTGTTGAGTTTGGAACTCACCTGTCTTGCTAGGAAGTACTCTGCTTGCTTTTGTGACAGGGGACCTTTACTTGGAGTGTTTTCGTCCCTTAACAGAATTTCAGTGTCATACAGCTTAGTGATCATCCCAATCATAATGAACCATTAGTACAATTTTTAACCCATAACAGTAGTATATTCTGCTAAATTCTTTGCCATGTTACAGGCCATGAACAGCACATGAAAATGATATAGAAAATGATTCAGAAAGGAACCAAAGTTAAAGGAAAACCACTTTTTTTGGAATTTAGCCCATCATCCACAATCCTTATGTGAGACATGAACACATGTATCTTTTCTGCGTGTTCTAAAGATGTAAAAACATAAAAAGAGAGGCCGTTAATTACTACACATACAAGAACCACTTATTCCGCCTATAAAGCCTTCTGAAAAAGCCTCCAAAAAGCTCCAACAACGCTCCATTTACATATGTGACGTGCATAGTACAAAGCTACAGCGACATTGTTATTAACGTTGTTACGCCAATCGAACTACGCTACTGGCGCATTGATACTTAGCCAGAACACACCAGCTGGCGACGAGCCTCATTAGCGTCACGCTCACTATGCCTCAGACCACTACAAAAAAAAAGGCAAGGATACATATTTCTGCTGACACCACCGCTGCTGTTTTTATTTCTGAGTTTGGAAAAATTAAGGCATTCGTTTCTATATTGCTATGTGAAATCAATAATGCTTAAAATGGCCAAAATATGCAAAATATTGTAAGTATTACTGTACCTGTAACTACAGGGTCACAGCATGTATATAAAACCATAAAACCTTGTTGGAGGTTTTTTAATAGCGGTCTTTGTAGGCGACATAAGTGGATCTCATTACGTGCAGTACTGAGCTGTGCTCTTTTTTTTTTTTTTTTTTAGCTGTTTTTATATCTTTAGAATGTACAGAAAAGAGAAAGACGTGTGTGTTAATGTCTCACATAAGGATAGCGGATGATAGGCAAATTTCCAAAACAAGTGCGGTTTTCCTTTAAAAGTATAATACACAGGCTTGTTGGTTGATAGAACAATGGCAAAACAAACCGAATTTCTGCTTCGTCCAATGGGGCGTCCCCCTCCTCCCTGTCAGTTCGGTCACCGACAATATCCTCAGTGCTGGTGAGGTCCATATCACAGTCATCTGCAGCCACTGCCGTCAAACCCACTTGGCCCTCAGTGGGCTTGGAATAGTGACTGTGGTAATAATGCTGCAGGGACTTGTACAGCTTGTACACCTGACTGAAGGAAAGCTTGTTGTAGGCCAGGAGCATGTGTCTCATAAAGAGACCTAAAACACAGGAGGAGCACAGAAGTAAGCTTGATAGGTTCAACTGTAACATTTTTAACACCTAGTCAGATTTTCTGAAGGCTTTGCACTGCTACCTACCCACAACACTGGTTTTATATGCCTCTGAATCAAAAGCTGTGAAAGGAGTGGGAAGAGTTGAAAAGAAGTATTCCATGTCTTTAAGCTCTCCATCTACCATTTCGTGGAGCCTTTGAAAGAAAAAAAATACAACAGTAGCTTTACAAGGCATACATTTGTGTAAGAGTACCGTAATCTCAATTTTACACATTTTTGCTGTAATACCAATAAGAGGAAGCGATGCAATTTTTAGATACAAATGGAAAAAATATGAATACATCAGCTCATGGAGTAGGAAAGGGCTCACAGGTCAGTCAATAACTGTAGGAGACAGGTTGTAGATTGGCGAGGAGCACTGTGTGTATGTCTGCACGACTGTAGAGGGGCACCGGTCACATGGGCATAGGTGGGTGTGTGCGTATATGAAGTACTAAAAGGCGTACAATTCACCTGTGTCGGGGAAGAGGAGAGAGGAAAGGCTGGGAAGCTGCATTTTTGTTGACAGCTTTTATATGCTATATTGTGCCATCAGACTTGCCACATTCATATCATCAATTTGCCATCCTGGTCTCTTTATGTTATTCCATGTCTGATCGCTGTGATAGTTGTGCGTTATAATAAATCAACCGCAAATCAAGTGCATGCTGTCTCGCAGCATCTCTGTTAAAGCGAAGACCCATTCCGACCCTCTCAGCGGCTATAAGATAAGAAGGGAGCCGCATCATTCAGAATACAATAGATCCTAAGTTCCCAAAGTGGGGTACGCGTACCCCCAGAAGTACACCAATTGTAATGGGGTCGACGTGACTAAAAATGAAAAACAATTAGCGCCTAATGCTCACAATTACGAGTGCAGTGAACGGATGAGAAAGGAGACAGCATGAAGTTGTTAATTGCTCTGTGCGCATTATATAAACAAATAAGTGTGAAGATTATTTTGTGCATTAAGAGTTTCATCTTGAGTTTATTTATATTGGTGTTCCAATCCCTGTTCTAAAACCTGACACTGTGAGTGTGGATTGCCCCAAAAAGGAGGCTTTATCATTTGTTATATATATTTTTGTATTTCGGACACTGCTTTATCATGATTGTTAATCTTTCACCTTCAATTTGGTATTAAATTAATATGCAGACGCAAACCATAGCCATCATGAGTGGCCAAAAAAGTGAAGCTCAAAATCAAACCATTCATACAGAAATCGGATGCCAGCATCAGACTGGAATAAAAGATATGTAGCATGATTACTTATCTACTTAGCAGTGCTCATGTGAAACTATCAAAGCGTGACTGTGTGAAAAGGTACGTCAACTGTGGGCTCCAAGCAACAGGTCAAAATGTGTGAAAAGGTACGCGACTGTAAGTTTGAGAACCACTGCAATTGATTAAGCCTTTGCAGGAAATTAATGCACAAAGGTTTAGTGTACAAAATCAAAGCAAAATGTGCACATGTAAATTGTATAACATATTTTGCCTGTAAACGCTCAGTATTGATTGACTCAAGTGTACCTATGAAACAATATTATTACTAGTGGGCCTGTCACGATAAATTTTGCTGGACGATAACACTTGTCTACACAATTTTGAAACAAAGAAGAAACTATCTCCCCTTGGCTAATTTTCTGATGTCCGTTTTTTCGTATCAGCCTTAATTTTTGGTAATCTCATGCTCACTCCTCCTAAAAAGCTTAAAAATGCCATATAACATACACAAAACGCAAAGCAAACCAATTTCTAATCTGCCTTCTGTGGGCTCGATTTGCAGCTGTGAAAGCCAGGTTCTTGCTCAATTTGCATTGGTTCACTGGTTCATTTCAGTAGAAGCAGGAGTGGTATTCTATCTTGTTGAGCTTCACTTCTCTTGGCAGTCTTAGTGCAGTTGTCATAAGGCAAGATTTCACCAAGACATAAAAATGATGGAAAAAAGGTATCAGGGAAGATGGAATGTCAGTATGATAGCAGACTACTGATGATTGTTGATGTGTGAATCTTCGGATGCGGAACACTCCCGTCAATCTAAAAGATGGAAGCTGTTACAATAAAATAAAGTTCTAAGTAATATTATTTCCTCCTCTGTACTCAATGTATGCCATATCCACCACTTAGTACCTGCTTTTGCCTTTAGAGCTTCACATTCATTTATGCATTTCAGCGTGCAACAGTAAAAAAAAAAAATAAAATCACATTTCCAAAAAAGTGTGACCTGTTACAATGTCTTTTTTTTTTTTAAATCAGTGCCCTCAAACTAGCTAAAAAGCATTGTTTTCATTCTTGTTTCTGCAACTTCATCAAATTTTGTCGACCTTTGAATTGTCCAACAAATTATTGCCGATACACAATATAAATGTCAACATTGTTTTGAGACTATTTATTTCATGAATGTATGCCATGATATGGCATAATAATGCGAGTACACCTTATCAAAAACAAATTTTAATTTCTCAAGAGTATTTAACATTGTAATTGGAATGTCAAGAGCTTTTAAATAAAATAAATTAAACAAACAAAAAGTCAGAAAAACCCAATAAAAATAAATTGAAGTCTTGGTCTTTTAGCAGAAACTGCACTTAGATAAAATTCACAATCAACCACTAGTTCTTATTTTGAATCAATGTCACTTTCGTTATTGTCTGAATGCTGACAAAAAAAACTGCGAAATAATCCGGAAATACTCTGAAGTTCACGTTGTGTGTCAATGCAGACGTCAGCTCATTTGCATATACACTTCTTTGATTCAATGAGCAACATTGTCTGTGGAGTACGCGGTTTACGTTTAATGAGGTATAACGTTTTGTTGGAGTTTGGTCAAGTACATGTTTTGGGTCCAGCAAAATGTGTTTTGTGCACAAAGAGGTCTTAATACTTTGGGAATCACGGCAGCAGAAACATTTCGCATTATCATTTATTCATTATCTAATTGTCGTTGTCACAAACTTTATCATGTCACAAAATGACGATGCGCAAAAGGTCTGAAATTGACATCAGATTGTATTTTATACACAACAGGCACAAAGAAAGATAGTTTCTTGAATTGAAGTGTTTGTCACCTCAATGCTTTAAACCAAAATGGAGCCAAAGAAAGTTGCAAGTGTCAGCATTTTGATAGAGAAGGTGAGAAACTACTGAATTCAAGAAATAATTCATGACAAAATTGGAAGCTGGTGTCCGTGTGGCATCTCGCTGCACATTGTGTCTTTGCGAACATAGTCTTCAGTGAAGGTAAAAGTAATGTTAAATGTTCATTTAGCCCGTTCATTCGACATGTTTATGCATTTAGAAATGTTTTACGACGTACAACTATAATTATAAAACTAATAAAAACATGCTATGTATTAACATTTTTGAAAGTCAATCACTGATGACATCATAGAAGGGTGACGTAACTTCCGGTTTCAATCGCCATTTGGTTCGCTATTTAATAAGATGCTAACAAAGAAGGACATATTCTGATAAAAAAATATATGTTAAGAATACAGTTGAACTCACGCAGTGTATTAAATAACACGACAAGATGTGCACTACTTGTGTATTGTGTGCACGCAAACAGAGGCAAAATTGTGGCATACATTTTCAAAGTTAACCAAAACACATGCTAGCAGAGATTCCACTGTACATTGTTAAACTGCCACATAATTTTCTTATGTTATTTCAGAACTGTTAAATACAAGAAGTGAACAAATGTATTAGTAACGGACATGAAACGGACGGGGGTAGGATTACATAAGCTTTGCTTCTATCTACTCCTTTTTGGACATGTGAAATTGTGAACTGTAATGTGTGTTGTATTCCAATGCATGTATGCATGTTCAATATAAATTAAATTACCATTACACATTCAACCCAGCAGATGGCATTTTGGTTTGGAGTATTTAAGTTGCATGTCAGCAAAGTTGCCCAATCATGTAATTACTTTACGCAATATGGTCTTTACTGTGCAGCCTTTGGTCCCATGGCAAAGATACCACTGCGAATGCTTAGCAAACTGCACCCGAGTGAGCATCTTGTTGCATCTGCTCATCAATATAGGAAGATATGAGATGCAGTGACGTCTACATTATCTTTAAAATCAGCGCATAGTTACATGGAGACCAGGAAACATCATGAATGTTTTTTTTTTATTGCCTGTGTGTGTTGTAAAATGCATGCACACCGCAACACAAAATGAAACCCACACCTTTAAGTCAATAGCTTCATGTCTGGCTGTTGCAAATTACAAGTAGACTATGACGCCACCCCCTTCACCAAACGCCATATATAGATCACAGTCCTGTGGGATACACTGGTGTGTCTTTGAATCGCAGTTGCATTCAACTGGGCCAGTAAAGGGGATTTTTAGCAAACCTGATTTTGACGGCATATGCAGTCTCAGGGCAACACTCCTCCACAGTCTTGAGGAACTGGCCAAGAGACAGGTCTGAGCTCTGAAACACACCATTGTGACAAGACATGTCTTATGAGACAAGCACTTTCATATGTGCAGAGAGCAATGAGCCAACATAAAAAGACAACCTGCTGCAAAGGCAAGATGAGCTTATTCAGTCGTCTCCTTTCCGGTAGCGTTATCTTCGACGACGTCATCTCATACAGCAAAGCCAGTACGGATATTTTATACGGAGTCACCCAGTCTTTGATACCGAACACATTAGCGTGAACAACACCGTTAGTCATCATTGGGTTAAAATACAAACTTTCATGTACGCTCGCCATCCTTCAGGAGCTTTCGATCAGGTAGCAGTGGCTAACTGACTAGCAAGCAATCACTCTACGCCTTTATCGTTAGCCTGTGCAAAATGTATTACGTGTCTACAGCAGACTTCTTAGTTTGTAATTAAGGTGTCGTATTTACACCTATCATTCACTTATATCGTCACATTCAGTTTAATAGTTTCAAATATCTAATATCCTCACAAAAGTTATAAGCTTTCAAACAACCCTCCTCTTGGCCACTAAAATATGCGTCACTATGACGCGTCGGGGTCGTTTTTTTTCCGCAAAACTTTATTTGTAAATATTTGTTGTTGCCCCAAAGTACAATACACTAATTCTGCATGAACTACGATACAATGGAGCCTCGCTTTCAAGTTGTTACATTATTATTTATTATGTGTTATTATTATTATCATTATTATTATTATTATTATTATTATTATTATTATTATTATTATTATTATTATTATTATGTCTTTGTCGCGGGATATGACTTGAAAGCAACAAGGCCTTGGTAATAGAAAATTAAGGGCAAGTTATGCCCTTATTTAGAAGGGGTGTACCGGAAGCTGCTTTTAATGTCACTCCAAGGCATTTGCTGAAGGGCTCAATGAGTAACTTAACTCCCTCATAAATAATTCATATAAAATTACTTAATAAATTATATATGGATACATTTACATATTTTGCTTACTGTTTTTTTATGTTCAATTATTGTAGTTAAAGGAAAACTGCACTTGAAAAAAAGCCCAACCTCCACAATGAGGCATTAACACACGTCTTTCTCTTTTCTGTGCATTCTGAAGATATAACAGCTACAAAGAGGCAAGTCAATAATGGGACACACCTCTTCCGCCTACAAAGCCCGCTATTAAAACACCTCCAAAAACCTCCAACAGCATTTCTTGGCTTGTACATGCTGTGACCATGGCACCAACAAACGCATTCATGACAACATGTAATACTTACAGTATTTTGGTCATTTTTAAGCATTTCCAGAACTTCCTTCCTGGGTGCATTGATTTCACATAGAAACGACTGCCTACACCTGTGTTAACTTTTCCAAAACTCAAAAACACAGCAGCAGTGGCGGCAACTTCAATATGTAGTGTTACCTTTCGGTAGTGGCCTGAGGCATAGTGAGCGGTGTGGTGTGGCGAGGTGTCACTACGCCAGTAATGTAGTTTTTTGGCATAACAATGTTAATAACAATATTAACAATGTCTCTATAGCTTTGTTAATATGCAGGTCACATGATGTAAATGGAGCTTTGATGGCACTTTTTGGAGGTTTTAGTATAGTCCACGGTTTTTAATGCAAAAACAGGCATTGTTGCTTAGCCCATGTAATATCATGAATTTCTCTGTACCAGAGAAGCTTTACAAAAAATGTTGTATGCAGACTGAAATCTGAGTAAAAATACAACTCTCAAGTGCAACAGACATGCCTTGACATATATGGTTAAAGTCTTACTCATTATGTTTACCCATGCCACAAATAGTGGACGGTTAGTTAGGAAAGTATCTAAGTGCTGTTTGCTAGTCAGAATTTTCATCATGCATTGCACGTCCCATGTCTGTAGCAAAGTGATGATCCAAGCTTGATATAAAGTTGTCTTGTACAGTTCTCCTCCATCTCGTCTGTCCATTCATTGTGTCCTGTGTCCGTTGCCATACTTTCACCCATGTGGCTGCTAACAGGTCCTGTGGTTGGTTCCACAGCGAACATGTTTTCAATAACATCCCTCTCTTGTTCCCCAACCCATCATGTGTTTCAGTGGACTGCAGCATCCAGAATCAACACCAGAAGACCCTTTAAAATCACTCTCCTGGTGTGCCAGTCTACATGCCCACACACATTGTTTGCAATACCCATACCATACAAAATCAACAGGATGCAATGTATTGTAATGTAAGGAATTAGTGGGCTATCAGCATTTCAACCGCCACGTCAACATGGTTAGTCATTAGCTAATAATAATATGCAATTTGATAATCTTATGAGCTTCAGTTTCAGTTTAACAAAATGTAAACATACGGATACATTTCATGTTCTCATGCAATGATAACATTTTGTAGGCCAGTGCCCCTGAAGTCAAATCAAATATGACAAAACCATTCCCTAAAAAATACCCTAAAATCATCAAAGATTAACCTACTGTATCCGCCCGTGTCAGACACCAGTATTACATTTTGATCGTAATTGTTTTTATGATCATGTGATTTAACGTGTATGCAGACAATTCAACTATTTAACTTCTTTTAAAAATCAAACTCACTTGACCGCGTCCATTATTAAAATGTTTTTATTTTATTGCAAAGTGCCGTATGATTGATTTTGATTGGGGGCTGAGCACCCCTAATGTTAAAATTGTAGATTCGCCCCGCTCCAAAAAGCTGCGGGCTCCGAATCTGAGGCCCAATATGCATGTTGTACAGGAGGTGGCAGTATTTCACTAGTAACGCTGTCTGGGTTTTAATTTAGTCTAATGAGGATATAGCTGGTCACACACACGCACGCACGCACTGCGCACGCATCCTTCCCCTTTTTTTCTGTTGCTTGGAGCCCACAGTTGACGTGCGCTGGCACCTGTCAGAGTTGATATTTTTGTAAAGCTTAAACTGACTGTAAATGCCTGTGTCAATACATGAGTCACTGTGAGCTAACAGTACCAAATGCAGTTTGTAGGGGCTGATATATGAAGGATCAGTAGAAATACAATTCTGGGTTTGTGAAAACGAAAAGTCTTTTTAGCACATGAGTGGGACAACACTATAGTTTGTCACAGAGAGCAACTGGCATTTCTTTGTTCATTTGAATTGGCCACAACTCCTCAGTAAGAAAAGTAGCCATTGGCTGTCCTAGAAGTCGCTAGTGATGCCATCAACTAATTTGCATCTTATCTGCATATGACGTTGTAATATATGCTGTATATCCTCATAGGTGAGACAAAAAAGTGAGTAAAAACACCCTAATTGCATTTAGAACTAAAAGTAAAGTTGATTTGTTTATTTAAAACTGGCCATCACTTCATCAAAATAAAAAAAAATGTCTGCCAGCACCTACTACCTTTTTATCTTGCAGTTAGGACTACTTGTTTCATTTATCACACATCATTCTTCCATCAAACATTCTGACACACTGACAGGTAAGTTACTGAGTCCGAATGAGGCTTGAGTGTAGTGAGTAGTAATTTAATGAAGATTAAGAAACCTTTACTTTTTAGATCCTGCTCTGAAATCCACACTGGCGGCATCGCGCCTCTGCGAATGCGTAATTCATGGATGCACAGGGCTCCACTATGCTCTCAGTGTGCTGCGAGAGCTGACAGTGCACTGATGGCTTGTTGTCTGCTTTGGAGCGGAGCGGACCTCTCAGCAGCACCCCTTGCTGCTCAGTGAGAACAGTAACTGTACAACAATACGTGCTTTCACTTTTAAGTCCCCAAATACCAGAAAAATCTCCAACAACGCCAGAAAAAGTCACTAGCTGTGTCGCTGATCGCTCTTGAGAAAATATGTTTTTTTCCAGGGTGCTGGTGAGAAGGGTACGACCATTAGTCGAACCTCGGCTACGGGAGGTGCAATGTGGTTTTCATCCTGGTTGCGGAACACTGGACCAGCTCTACACCCTTGCAAGGGTACTGGAGGGTACTTGGGAGTTTGCCCAACCGGTCTACATGTGCTTTGTAGACCTGGAAAAGGCATTCGACCGTGTCCCTCGCGGTGTCCTGTGGGGGGTGCTCCGGGAGTACGGGATTAGTGGCGCACTACTACGTGCCATTCAGTCCTTGTACAACCGGAGCAGGAGCCTGTTTCCGATGAACGTTGGCCTCCGCCAAGGCTGCCCTTTGTCACTGATTCTGTTCATAATTTTCATGGACAGAATTTTGAGGCACAGCCAAGGCGTCGAGGGAGTCCATTTTGGTGGCTTTAGGATCTCATCTCTGCTATTTGCAGACGATGTCGTCCTGATGGCCTCATCAGGCTGTGGCCTTCAGCGTTTACTGAGGCGGTTTGCATCTGAGTGTGAAGCTTCTGGGACGAGACTCAGCGCCTCCAAATCCGAAGCCATGGTTCTCAGTCGGAAAAGGGTGGATTGCTCCCTCCAGGTTGGGAATGAGGTCCTGCCCCAGGTGGAGGAATTCAAGTATCTTGGGGTCTTGTCCACGAGTGAGGGAAGGTTGGAGCGTGAGGTTGATAGGCGGATTGGTGCAGTGTCTACAGTAATGCGGTCGCTGTACCAGACCGTCGGGGTGAAGAGAGAGCTGAGCCGGAAGGCAAAGCTCTCAATTTACCAATCCATCGATGTTCCCACCCTCACCTATGGTCATGAGCTTTGGGCTGTGACCGAAAGATTGCGGATACAAGCGGCTCAAATGAGTTTCCTCTGTAGGGTAGCTGAACTCACGCTAAGAGATAAGGTAAGGAGCTTGGTCATCCGGGAGGAGCTGCTGCTCCTTCACATCGAGAGGAGCCAGTTGAGGTGGCTCGGGCATCTAGTCCGGATGCCTCCAAGACGCCTCCCTAGTGAGGTGTTCCGTGCGTGCCCAGGCGGGAGAAGGCCCCGGGGCAGACCTAGAACACGCTGGAGGGATTATGTCTCACAGCTGGCCTGGGAACGCCTTGGTGTCCTCCTGGTGGAGCTGGCTGGGGTCCGGGAAGTCTGGGCTTCCCTACTGAGACTGCTGCCTCCGCGACCAGGACCTGGATAGGCAGAGGAAAATGGATGGATGGATGGACAAGTCAAAAGTTAACATCAGGGTTCTGGCTCCATTTGTAATATGATCTGCTATCCTATGTTATGTTGGAAATGCATGACTTCTATCTGTTTATTACAATTTTAGGGCGACTAACTGCAAAGATAGTATGAGCTCCACGTATAAAATAAGTTACTTGCTAAAATAGCTCGACCATTTTCACTCTGCTGCACCCCGTTCATTAATGGACTTGTAGTGGCTATTGATGTGATTGGCTGCCACTAGAACACGTGATGGTTTTACCTGTTCAGCCAGTGCAATTCACCTACAGTTACATTTGTCAAGCCTGCGTCTGTCACGTTGACTTATTGAGTGATCTGAGCAAAACAACCTGCTTTACTGGGTAAAGCCAGAGAGATTCAAATCCTGGCACCTATGATTTTGCTTTAATTTTCATTGCAGGGATTGCCCGTGGCCAATCTCAAGTTTGCATAGATTGGCCACAGGCCTACACAAAGCGATTGAAAGAGGGCACAGATAGAAGTGGAAAAAGTGCAAAAGGCTGTGTGTGCAAGAAGCAGTGCACATCAGGACCAGCTACAAGAACCACACCTACAACTGGCACAGGAGACTGAAGAAGACGGAGGATAATGTGACCATCCACCAACCAAAGAGGTTGGAATCAGACTTATAGTGATGGTAAGATCTCTGCAGTACAGACTACATTATTAATACAATTCAATAGTCTTTTCCCAAAGTGTACACATTGTATGCTCTTTCTTTCTAGATGAATCTGGTCAGAAATCAAGAAATTTGTTCAGGACTGTGCGTATGCCTGCAAGCCCTGTGGATAAGTTAAGAGTTATGCGCATATTTAAGAACATTGCCAATCAAGTCATACTTCTAGCTTGCAGCTAACATTCATGATCAATAACCTGGTGTATGTCATGCGACTGATTTGATGTGTTTGTGTGCCTTTTTCAGCTCAGCAGATTTCTGTCTCCAACTCCTTCATGCAAATTTTTTTAATTGTGTAATGTAACAGCGTAGATTAATCGTTTGCAAATACCACGTGTACGATGTCCACCATAACTGAACTGAACAACATTGATATTTATTTTCAGATGAGTCACCACCACGCAGCCAGCCACCCTGATACAGGGGCCAGCAACCTTTTTGAAACGGAGAGCTACTTCTTGAGTACTGATTAATGCAAAGGGCTACCGGTTTTATACACAGTTCTGAAACAGCCAATTTGCCCAATTTACCTTTAACTATATATTATTATTAATAATTACTGATATTCATCTGTGGGAAGACATTGATCATGTAAATGATTTCTCACAATAAATATCAACAAGGATTTAATAAGAAAAGAAACAGACAAATATCAACATGCAACACTTTATTTCTGTATTTTCTCTAAGTGCAAGCGTCAAATTGAATATTTTCAAATGATCACTCCTGCAACAGTAATAGGAGATCACAATATCCCGTTTTCACTAGCCACTAACATTTTTTCACAAATCATGAATTACTTTGCACCATGTTTGTACGAATAATAAATCATGTAAATCGGGCTCTTTCTGCTCATAGTGCGCTTCCCTGTGAGAAGTTGTGAAATGTCTCTCCACATTGTGCCGTAAAAAAACTGTACCTCCCATTCATCATGAAAATTACATGTATTCTGTTTCTGCCATCTGCTGGTCAGTCATCTCATTTTCGTTACATCCGCTAGCTTGTTTGTATGATCTCCACAAATGCTACATTTTGCACACAATACTGACCTTTGAACTACACTAGGTCAGAGTGCATTTATCTTAAACATTTTTTAAAATTTTTTAATATATATTGTCATTCCCAGTTTACTTGCAAGTGCGATTTAAACAAGAATAGCAACCAAAAAAAATTAAATGCACAGTTCAGTGCCTCTATTTGAGCTATTTTTAGAACAGGCTGGCATGCGACTCATGTGGTCCTTATGGACGACCCTGGTGCCCACGGGCACCGTGTTGGTGACCCCTGCCCTGATAGATCTCTTCGAAGCCCAGTTTGCCAAACAGCCAGTGAGTCGGGATTGGAAAGGTCTTATACACTATTGTACACATCTCTGGACCCACTTCAAGGTACGCTGGCTGTAAGTTTTTCATTCCCAGTTTAATACCATCTCGTGACCAGGAAGTTACAAACTAACTTTTGTTGGTATTAGTTTATTGTTTACTTCTGTTTAATGTCAAGCTTGACTGATGAGGCTTTGATGTGTAACGTAGCTTCAATTGGACTTTTACTCTGGCGACCTGTCAGAAGAATTTCCCAAGCTAGAAAGTAGCAGAGTTTGAGGAGTCTGGCAAACAATCAAGTTCACCGCACACAGGCAGTAAATTAAAACCCTTCTTCTATTTGTCTCGGTTGGTGAATGTTCAAAATAATGAAATTAATTTGAAATCTTTCAGTTACTTGTGGTGATCAGAAAATTTGCAATTTGTCATGCTTTTGTGAATATCTACAGTATTTATTCTTGTGTTCAAACTTTTGAGTTTTATTCTTTTTAGGTCAGCTGGGAAAGAAGGCAGTGGAATGTCTGAATCAGCAGTTTGTACACTTTTTTTCTCTATGCTTTTTCCCCAGCTTTTTTTGCACCTTGTGCATATTGTAAAGCAATAAAAAATATAAATGTAATTTACATTTATATTTTTTTATTCCTTTACATTGTGGTAATTTGTCTATTGTTATTTGTATTTTTGATACTTTAAAATCCTTCCACATCTGTCTGTTCTGTTCATTCATTGCTGACAATATGCACAAGTAATCCATTAATAATAGTAAGATATTTGTTTTAAAGGTGGTGAGGGATTGCCAATGCAAACAAAAGGTAACCATAAAGCACAACCTGTTATGAACACCAGCTGTTGTGCCTCGTGCTCTCTCTCTCTCTCTCTCTCCTACCGTAGGGCGCTCGGCTGGAGCGGGGACAACTGGACACACCTGCACCTAATCTCGGCTGCCTTCTACTTAGGCGGAGTAGGGGCAGCTGTGAGACGCCGGTTTCTCACCTTTCACTCCGGTAGCAGACCTAGGCAACGGTTGATTTGCGCTGCTGCCAGCACACCCCTCGCTCGCAACCTTCACCTGCTCTACTTGAGCCGGCGTCTCCACTTCTGTGTTTAGTCCAGTTGTCCCTGCCCTCCTAGCCAGAGGACTTTTGCATAGTTATACATTTCCCCTGGTGTGCAGCTTCCCGCTGCCTCCAGCGCCCTTAGTTATATCCTTTTGTTACTTACCTTTGCTTGCACCTGTCACTCGTGGACATTAAAGACTGTAAAGTGCTCCTCCTACCTCGGCATTCTGTGGTCCACCGCTTACACATCGTAACACAAGCAACACAACGTAACTAAAAGTGGTCACTATAACCATGAGGCAACCAGCAAGTACCGAAAAAACAACTTGCATCCATCATTAGGGGCCTGTTGAGGGAACCAACCATGTAACCAGCATGTAACGTTCAAAAAACCTGCCACTGCAGCCAAGGGGCAACTAACATGCTGAAAACCAAACCAAAAAAAACAACATTTCTGCAAAAAAAAGTTTTCATAACATTTTGGAAGCCAAAAATGGCTAGGTGGGGAAAGCAAAAAGTTTAAATAGTTGTCTGTCACTTCAGGGTGTAATGGTGTACAAAGGTAACGGTTGAGCTCATTTTAAGTACAGTTAAAGAACAAAATGCGGAACATCAACTGCTTAGGTTTTGTGTAAAATTTAAGGATTAAATAAATAAATAAATATAAAAACACTGCAAACTGCTGGCAGGTAATTATTTAATAAATACTATTATCAAATAAAAAATAAAAAACTAGCACACAGAAAAATTGAAGACACATTTGGTCCATTAAAGATGGTAAAACCAATCCAGTGTGGGTCACTATATACCATAAGCTATATAAGCTTTGTGTTATGGTGACAACGCAATTTAGGTTAATACAGCATCTAATAATGAATTCAATTAACTTTTGGAATATGCAGATAGCCAACAAAGACGAGCCCCGGGGCCTCATTTTGGATACTCCTTTCTTTGTAGGAAAGTGCAACAGTAACATTTATAACAGTCAATACTATTTTATTTTTTAGTGCAGCAATGATAGTTCCAGCTTGTAGCCCCATTCCTGATTTTGTCTGAACATGGGCGGCAGACTGCTTTTGTCTTACCCACTTAGTTTGTTTCATATTTCACCAGGAAGACAAAGTGTTCCTAAACGGGAGACTTTAACAAGCAACGGAAATGGGGTTTCACACGCTGGCTTCTCCTTGGCACGATCTCTTGTCGTGACTCCCGCTAGCCAAAGGCAGGGCAGCAGTCTATTTGTTTACACAATAGACGTGTGACTATGGGGAGTTTTACTTCCTTTCCCTCACTTAATGTGTACAACGTGGGAGAGCAGTATGCCTCTGTACTGCACCGAATGTTCTGTACAGAAAGATCCGATTATGAATACAGCAATCCCTCATTTATCGCTGTTAATTGGTTCCAGACCCGACTGTACAAAAATAAAAGTACAAATAGTGACGCACAAAAAACAACAGCCAGAAAACAACTAAAAAACAAAGTACAACTGTAAGAAGTATTGTTTCTTGTTGGTCAAAAGAAAATAAAAAAAACAACTTGACTTAAAACACCACTTGTTTCTTTATGCTTAAACTACTGTGCTTCAGGGTAGGCCTCATATAACTGCCGGTATTTCTGTACTTCAGCTGCAATGATCTCCTGCCCCGTCTGTGTAATTAGAAAAATGTAGAGTTGCGCAGAGCGGAAATTTTCTGCATGGAGCTGCAAGGACCTTGCGGATGCGAAAAGCATAAAACAGTCTTTAGAAGCAAGCAGACGAAAAAAAACCAAAACACAAGCAGTGACCGACGCAACACAAGCTGTTTACAGCTCTGTCTTGTCAAATGTTAGCGTAGCACCGTCTACGTGAATGAGGCACGGCTCCTCTCTGGCTGCAGCCTGCAGCAAGTGTGTCTAGGGAGGGGCAGTCGCTGTGTATGACAGGCCAATCACAGAACGTAAAGAGTGTATATTTTAGTAGTTACCCAATGAGAATTTTCCTTCAGCACAAGTATGGACAATGACGAGCTGTACTCGTTTCATGCTCGTACTCGGCAAAAATGCATTATCCGTAACGGACACTTGTCTAAAACGAGTAGCCAGCTCAGCCCTAGTGGACATACATTTTTTTGAAACTTCACTCATCTAAGCTAATTTTTTTATATCGGAGTGGGGGAAATGTCCATTTTTGAAAATATCTGTTTTCCTGTCTGTTCATTCCTGTTTGAAATGTTCACTCTCCAGGGCCGTGAATGTGTCCTAACTGCTGATTGGGTGAGCCAGGAAAAGGGAGCAAGAGACTTCTGCGGATATACGACTATGGCTGTTTTGGCGTGGTTGTTCATTTCAACAAAGTGATTGTCGATCAAGTACGTTTTTGTCATTCTCTCAACGTCCGGGCAAAAGTTAGTGTTTTATATCAACACAAAAGCATCACAATCTGCAAAATGTGTTACTTGGAAGAGATTGCAGCTGTGGAATGGACAAATTACACATTTCCCAGCATGCTTTGTTGAATTTAAAATGATAATTTTTGTGTTATGGCTCTTTAATGTGTTTTGTTTAATACTGTGGCTACTTAAATTCAGGCAACACTACAGGAATAGTTGAAACTGACAGAATTATATTATTACGCAGATTATTGTAATCAGGTTATTTGATGTGGTCCGCGACATGGCCCAACTTAATGTTATGTTCCAAACAGTTCTACAGGGCACGTAACATGATGTGGTGGGCCACATTTAGCCCGCAGGCTTCGAGTTTGACACATGACTTAACAGACTGAAAATATAAAACAGTTTTTGGCATCACACTCACTAGGTCAGTCATTGTTTAGAAGTATCATCACGTTTCTCCCTTCATTAACACAAAAAGTTCTTTTTTTGTCATTTATACACCAAAACTCTGTTCTGAAAATATATTCCAAATGTCGCCTTCCATTCTCCTTGAGGTGATAATATGAAAGTCAGAGAGACCGCTGTGACCCAATGACCCAATGCTGATCTTCTGCTTTTTTGGAACACGGCCTTTTTAATTGACATATTGAACTGCTCCTTTTTTAAAATGTCGTCTTATCTACTTCATGCACTGGAAGGATTTTGCATAACACACACACGCACACACACAAATATATAGCAATGCGATGAAATTCATGTTTGGTAAGACATTGGCTCCTTTGAGTCATATTTACAAGTATGCCCCCTTCAGGTACGGTAGATTACTGCCTGCCTTTTCTCTACACTTTATTGTCTGATCAGCAAGAATAATTATGTCACATACTTACATTAAAGACATTACACGGGTTGTAGAAAGTCATGGTGATATAATAAATGTTTTGCAGCATGCAACCTAGCGAAGCTCAGCTAGTCGCTGCTTCACTTCTGGTTTCCGCCCTGTGTTTGACCGGAACAAGCAATTTTTACGGTACATATACAGCAGGGGTCTCAAACTCAATTTCACTGGGGGCCAGTGGAGGTAGAGTCTGGGTGAGGCTGGGCCGCATCAAGTATTGGGAGTAGGGCTGGGAATCTCAGTGTACCTCACGATACGATACAATTCACAATACATCCATGTGATAACACCACTGTTAGTTCAGTGTTGGTGTTTACTTGCCCCTGTAAGTATGGAAGTAACACTGAGCTTGCCCGGATGTTGCAGGCTGCAGTTACACTACTCTTTGATGTCCAGTCGCGGGCCGCAAAATACGATTTGGTGGGCCGCAAATGGCCCGCGTGCCGTGAGTTTGAGACCCCTGATATACAGTATATATTCTAAAATAAATGGCCCGATACGAATGGGTGGCCAATCGATTGGTGCATCCCTATTTTAGCATATTTAATGTATAATGCATCAAAGTGAATCCCCGCATCCTTCAGTTTTTCTGTATGCTATATCGTTTCTTTTTTTTGTTGTTGAAAATTGTATTGTATTATTGGAGAATTACCTGCCAGCAGAATGCAGTGCTTTATATTTCATTTAAAAACCTACCTAAAAAGTTAAGCAGTTTCATGTTTTGGATTTCATTCTCTTACTAATACTGAAAATGAACCGAACCGTGACCTTAAAACCGAGTTTATAGCGTAGCGTTACACCCCTAATATTACATACTGTATATATACAGTTACTGGTGCATCGTTTTAGCTGTTCGAGAATGAGCAACACATAAACCTTTTTATCCAAGTTCTTGTTGTGTGACCTCCATCTGTGTTGGCTTGCGTGTTGCGATCGCCTTTTAATCATCATGATACCAACAGGATGATTGCATTCGCCTCCTGCTGCCTCTTTGCTGTTTGTGTCTCAAGTGTGTGTTAGAGATGATCAGAGATAAACTTATTGTGCCTCGTGTGAGAAATGACAGACCTCTGTGTATGCTGACCCTGACTCAGCTTCCTGCTGCTTACTCAGAGACTCTAAATGGATTAAGTTGTCAGTTGGACAGCCCATCTGAGATTTTTAATATCCAGCCTGAGGTATATCAAGCAACCGTCTGCCAAGTGGTATCAGAGGGATTTACTTTGCTTTTATTGCAACTTTCTTTCTCGCTTTTCTCATCGAAGATATGGTCGTGCCCTCAGTGATTCCTTGAGGGTGTTTCACTTGTGCATTAATAACACATTGAAGAGCGTGAGTAAAAATAGATTCTGTGGACTCCACAGCGAATATTACATTTTATAACAGCAATTTATAGCATATGTGAGGTAGGCCAATTAACGGGCCCCGTTTAATGTCTTGGCAGGTTTCCATTATTATCTGTAGCCCCCCCCCACAACCAAAAGATGAAGAAAGAAAAACAAACATTGGAGAGGACTTAATGGCCTGAAGAAGAGACAAAAAAAGAGCACAAGCTTATTAACTTTATGCAGGAGGAAGCACATGAGTGACATGCCGTGATCTCCCCATGTTTTCAATAACTGCCCACTCTTTGCAAAGATCCAAGTCACTTCGAACTGACCTTGAACTCAATCGCCTCTCTCCACATTCCTTCTTTTGGAAAATCACTATAGGCATGAGGAGCACAGAGAAGTCTGACAGTGCAATGGCACCAATTTCCTCACCGTCAAGTATCCACCAAAAAACATGTCAAATGTTTCAGTGTTTCTTTTCTGGGGAGAATGTTTGCTTTTGTAGAGCTTGGTTATGTGTGCTTGTTTGTGTATGTGTGCGTAAGTTTAGTGATGGGGAGTGGGCGTTTTTATACTTTAAGGATAGATTGGAAATGTTATGGTTGTATGTCACAGAAAACAATATACCAAAAAGAGACAAAAAATAGAGAGAGTCCAAGTTAAATGTCCATGTTAATTGGTCATTCTGGTAGCCTATACAGTTACAGTTAGTATTTGTTAGTGTTTGTGTAGAAGCTTGAATTTCAGAGGTTTCACAAAGAGTCCTACTGAAAACATTTTTTGGTCTGGTTTGAAGAGTTTTTTGTTATTTTTTGAGCGATGGTCTTAAACTTTTGATCAGCTGATAAACAGCCTATTTCAGTTGAATTGTTGTTGTCAATAAATTACTTTTTCAAAATGCTGTTTGTCTCACTCCCCCTTCTTGTTTTTGCATATTGTAGCAAAAACAAGCAAAATTTCTTTTGCATTATGTAAATCGCAGATGCAGGGTGGCGTCAGATAACATCTCTGTATGACGCCCATGGACCTAACCAAATGTCCTCCCTGGAGATGCTTTGCCAGGAGTTGACTGCGGTTACCTTCACTTGCTGCTTGCTTGTGGCTCTTGTGCCTTCACTTTTTTCCTCGGTGAGTGAAAAGCATGCTCTATTGGCTTGAGATCAGGCCACTGACTTGGCCAATGAACATTCCATGTCAAGTTTTTTTTATTTTTTAGTAACACATAGTAAGACAGCTAAAGTGGACGATGGTAGAATGCTTTCCGCGGTGAATAAAAAACATTTCAGGCACTCATTGACTGCAAAGGCTTACATATTTTTTATAGTTTTTATAGTGGGTAAATGAGAACATTCTCTGAAACAAGGGATGTAAATCTCTCTGTGATAGATGATTCGGTACACAACTAGATACGCGGGTAAAGATACGATTCCAAAATGGTATATTTTAAAAACAGAACAATTTGATACAGTGTAAAAACAATTTGATTCAATAGAATGGTTACATTTGTTGATGTAGACATTAATCTTACATGATACATTCACGACAGGCATTCATACAGTATTTTGAAATGTGTAAAAAAAACCATCATATCCCCAAACATGCTGTAAGGCAGGGGTTCCCAGACACCGGGTCACGGGAAATGTTCAGGCGCAACAATAACAAAACAAAACACTTAAAAGAATACAATTATTTGTAAATATATAAATTGTATGTAAATTGATACAGATTTTAGAAATGTGGGCCACTGTTTTATTCAAAAAATAATATACAGTTAGAAATCATGTTTGCATGATTAAGTCTCACTTTGTTCAGCGGTCTTTGAACGCACCATCTAACTTTCTCCCACGCTGCACAGATACACTACTATACTGTATTTTTCCCGTTTTTCTTTCACCTTATATTTGCTCCCAAATGCTGTTACCATATAGGAATGCATAAGGGTAAGATTTGATGACGTTATTGAGCGCTAATGTGCACCTCTCTGGAAAAAAAACCCTCCAGGCTCGTACTGGTGGATGGTGAGTCTGTATTCATTTAGTGATTTTAATTTGATATTGTTCCTGTCTTAGTCTTACACAATACATAAGATAAATTTGTTCTCTATAATGTACGTATGTTGATGTATTGAAAAATCTTTCTCTGTGACTAGCTAGCGCGCTGCTAATGTTATATACAGTCAAACCTGTCTTAGCAGCCACTGAAAAATCCCCCGCAGAAAATTTACGTGTTATAGACCCTGTGTATAGCTGTCACCTGTCTAACGCGGCCACCCATTTTGTCTCCATTGGTCAATATCTGACTGCATATAGCGGCCAAAATGCCGACTCAAGCAGAAGCCTCATGTACGAAAAAGTTTTGTTTTTTAAGCAATGAAGCTGGCGTGTGTAGACTTTAATTACTGAGTCCTAGTTTGACATTAAAAAAAAAAAATCTTCTTACTTTGCAATGCCGCCCTGAAAAGATTCAATGATGGCCAAAACGGTAATCTTCCCACTTTGCAATGCCGTGAATAGATTCTAAAATAGCCAAGTTTAAAACGGGCTACACCTAGCCCGTTTTAAATAAGCAATAAGTTTTAAATAAACTTCACTCTCCTACCAAAAGGGGTTAGAAATATGTTCTAAATTAGGGAAGAATTCTAAAAAGTGTGAGCAGAGGGTGAATGACAATATATGGTACATGACTATTTTTACAGCAAAAGATTTTTGGAATCACCAGTCTTGGAGAATGTTCATTCAGTTTAATTTTCCATCCATCCATCCATCTTCTATGCCGCTTCTCCTCATTAGGAGGGGGCATGCTGGAGCCTATCAATTTTGTAGGAAAAAAAAAATCAGATCACAGACATGACACAAAACTAAAGTCATTTCAAATGGCAACTTTCTGGCTTTAACACTGAAAGAAATTTAAAAAAAAATTGGTAGTCAGTAAGTTACTTTTTTTAAGACCAAGCAGAGGGAAAAATTATGGCATCACTCAATTCTGAAGAAAAAAAATATGGAATCATGAACAAACAAACAAAAGAACACTTCAACACACCACTAGTACTTTGTTGCACTACCTCTGGCTTTTATAACAGCTTGCAGTCTCTGAGGCATGGACTTCAATGAGTGACAAACAGTACTCTTCATCATCCGGCTCCATCTTTCTCTGATTGTTGTTGCCAGATCAGCTTTGCAGGTTGGAGCCTTCTCTTGGACCATTTTCTTCAACTTCCACCACAGATTTTCATTTGGATTGGATCTGGACTATTTGTGGTGCATGACCTTGACCTTATGTCTTTTTTGCTCTATGGCAAGATGCATTATCATCTTGAGAAATTATTTCATCATCTCCAAACATCCTCTCAATTGATGGGATAAGAAAAGTGTTCAAAATATCAAGGTAAACTTGTGCATTTATTGAAGATGTAATAACAGCCATCTCCCCAGTGCCTTTACCTGACATAACTCGATATCATCAAGAACTGTGAAAATGTACAGGGATTCTCCCACCAAACAAAATTCCAGCATCATCACCTTGCCCAATGCAGATTTGCGATTCTGTCACGGGCGGCATGTAGCCAGTAACAGGATCCCAAGACGCACAGATGAGGCTGATTCCGTGAAACAAAAGTGTATTACAAGTCCAGACAAAAAGTACAAAAGAACAAAAATACAAAATGTAAACAGTACAACAGAAACATTTACGGGCCTAGCCACGGGAAAATACAACACCAAAAGAATAACCAACTAAAGGCTCTGCTAACAAAAAAAAACACTGCTGAAAACCAAGCAGGAACAAACACAGGTAGTACAACCAAAAATCACTGCTGCAGAAAAACTAGCAGGGCTATACACGTACTTCCAAAGAGCAGGGTAGGGACGACCAGAGCGCGAAAGAACAGGAAGGTAACAAGACTAGGAGTGCAGGAATATGTGAGCATGAGGAGACAATCTGGCAACAGGTAAGAGAAACAGCAGGGTCTAAATAGTCCAGGTGAGTAATTGCTTGCAGGTGTGTCATGAGCTCCTCCCCCGTGGGCAGGAAGTGTGCTGCAACAGACAACAAGTAGAGGGCAGCAGAGCAGCACCACAATTCATGACAGTATCCCCCCCTCTTATAAGGCGCCCCCTGGCGGCCTCCCTGGCTTGTCGGGATGGAGCGAGTGGAAGTCGCTAATAAGGGAGGGGTTGAAGATACAGGAGCAGGCCACCCAGGAGCGTTCCTCAGGAAACCCTCATAGTCGACTGGGTAGGCCTACTGCACGCCTCTACCCCTTCTTCTCGAGTCCAATATAGCTCTCACTGCCATCGATCAAGCGCGGTGGAGGCGGCGCCTCGGCCAGAGGCTAGTAGCTACAGGCTTCAGGCGGGAGACGTGAAACGGCGGCAGCTTGAGTCAGACGGATGATGTGTTGATGGAGTCGATAGTGAACAGTCCCACGAACCTGGGTGCCAGCTTCTTACTACTTCCTGGTAATCATAAGTCACGAGATGAGAGCCATACCTCCGGCCCGGCTGGTATGCTGCAGCAGGGATCCGGTGGTGATCAGCCAGCTGTTGGTTGCGTGCAGCGGTCCGGGATAGCGCAGCTCGCGTCTGCCTCCACACTCTGTGAGCTCGCCGTAGATGCAACAGTCATCCGCTCCAGAATCAATAAGAGCGGTAATGGGTACTCTCTTGCCACCCCCAGTGATTGTCCCAGAAATCTGTAGTCTTAGTTGAGTTCATCGGGCTGCCCTCATGACCAGCTCCTTGTCAGCATACTCACAGGTAGAAGAGGTGGATCATCCCTTTTCACAACGTCCGGAGGAGACTGTGGCCGAGGAGCTGGTCTTGTGGGGCAGTTGGCAATTTGGTGGTCGGCAGCACCGCAGTAGAGGCAGAGGTGTAGGCGGCGACGACGACGTGAGCGCTCCGCGGAGGTCAGATGACGACCCCCCAACTGCATGGGTACCTCGGTGGCGAGAGTTGGCTGCTCTGCTGCAGCCGTCTCCATGTACTCCTCCTCGAGTGATATCGCCGTGGTTCTGCTGGATCTCTCCTCCTCCGTGTGTTCTCGGTCGCGCTACCGCAGTCGGTTGCCCAGGTTGCTTGTCCTTTATGCGGACATTGCGTGCCTTATGGAATATTCCTCGTAACGCCACCTCGTCGTACCCACTTTCAGCCGCCAAACCCGGAACTCAATAGAGAATGCCGCTACAGAGTGTCCTTTCTGCCTCATATCCAATAGTCTGTTTCCTGTCTTCCTACCGCTAATGGGGTGGTCCAAGACCTTTCTTATTTCACTCACAAATAAAGGAAAAGAGGAGCGAATGGCAGGTTTATGCCTTGCTAATGGCGACCGCCTATGCAGCCGCTTTCTCAGTCAGCAGGCTCATAATGAACGTCACCTTAGCCGGATTGGTGGAGTAGGTACTCGGCTGCTGGTCAAAAACGAGCGAGCACTGGTGTAAAAACTGCTCACAAGAAACGGATTCCCCAGAAAAACATGGCGGATGGGGACTATTAGGCTCACGGTGTGGCTGACTGCTGAGACTCAATGGCAGTGGCGGGTTGGCGGCGGCTACGCTAAGTCGTGGGGTAGCCTCCTCAGGAAGTCCAAAAGCAAATGTTCGCTCTAAGCGAGGTCATGTTAGTGGATAGAGCGTTAACGGCCTCCATAATATCACGGAGGGAGTTGTCATGGCTTCCCACCAGCTGTCCCTCGTGTGCTAACGTGGATCGGAAGTGCTCAAGTGCTGCGGGATCCATCGTGGCCAGACTGTACTGTCACGGGTGGTGTGTAGCCAGTAACAGGATGCCAAGATGCAGAGGTGAGACCGTGTAACAAAAATGTATTACAAGTCCAGACAAAAAAGTACAAAAGAACAAAAATACAAAATGTAAAAAGTACAACGGAAACACTTCCGGGCCTAGCCATGGGAAAATACAACAACAAAAGAATAACAAACTAAAGGCGCTGCTAACACAGAAGTAGCAGGAGAGAAAAAGCTAAGATAACAACAAAAAAAAACTACTGAAAACCAAGCAGGGAAAAAGATTAACAAGAACAAAGACACTGCTGAAAACCGAGCAGGAACAAACACAGGTAGTACAACCAAAAATCACTGCTGCAGAAAAACTAGCAGGGCTATACACGTACTTCCAAAGAGCAGGGTAAGGACGACCAGAGCACGAAGGAACAGGAAGGTAACAAGACTAGGAGTGCAGGAATATGTGAGCATGAGGAAACAATCTGGCAACAGGTAAGAGAAACAGCAGGGTCTAAATAGTCCAGGTGAGTAATTGCTTGCAGGTGTGTCATGAGCTCCTCCCCCGTGGGCTGCAACAGACAAGTAGAGGGCAGCAGAGCAGCACCACAACTCATGACAAATTCATCGAGTATGATTTTCATCCCGTCATCCACAGTCCACCATTGCTTTTCCTTAGCCCACAGTAACCTTGTTTTTTTTCTGTTTAGGTGTTAAGGTGTTAATGATGGCTTTGGTTTAGCTTTTCTGTATGTAAATCCCATTTCCTTTAGGTGCTTTCTTACAGTTCAATCACAGACGTAGACTCCTGTTTCCTCCCATTTGTTTCTCATTTGTTTTGCTGTGCATTTTCTGTTGTCAAGACGTATTGCTTTAAGTTTTCTGTCTTGATGCCTTCCTTGGTCTACCAGTATGCTTGCCTTTAAAAGCCTTCCCATGTTGTTTGTACTTGGTCCAGATTGTAGACACAGCAGACTGTGAACAACCAACATTTTTTGCAACATTGCGTGATGAATTACCTTCTTTAACAAGTTTGATAATCCTCTTCTTTGTTTCTTTCGCGCTGGAGCCATGATTCATGTCAGGCCACTTGGTGCAACAGCTCTCCAAGGTGTGATCACTCCTTTGTAACTGCAGACTAACAAGCAGATCTTAGCTTATATGCAGGTGTTAGTTTTGGGAATGAAATTTTACAGGGTGATTCCCTAACTTTTTCCTCAGAATTGAGTGATTTCATAATTTTTTTACGCCAATTAAGACTGGAAATATTCCAAAGAATTTAATGGCCTGATTTACAGGATACAGGAAGTGTTACGCAGAGTTTCCCCGAGTGATGCTGAAGGGACCGGAATGTGGGTTTTTTTTCGGTTGAGCGTTTAAAAAAAAAAAAGTAGAATTTTTTATTTAGACAACGTGGCGCATGGTGCCTGAGTGCTTAGCCACACAGTCAGGAGATCGGGAAAACCTGGGCATTTCTGTGTGGAGTTTGCATGTTCTCCCCGTGTGTGCGTGGGTTTTTTCCGGGTACTCCGGTTTCCTCCCACATTCCAAAAACATGCATGTTAGCTTAACTGTAGACTCTAAATAGTCCATAGGTATGAATGTGAGTGTGGATGGTTGTTTGTCTATATGTGCCCTGCCATTGGCTGGCGACCAGTCCAGGGTGTACCCCGCCTCTTGCCCGAGGTCAGCTGGGATAGGCTCCAGTACCCCCCCATCCCACCTCCCTGACCCTAATTAGGATAAGCTAAAATGGATGGCTAATACGATGGATGGATGGATATTTAGACAAAAGTAAACATATACAGCAAATGTGGCATCACTTTGAAGTAAATTCCTGAGTGAAATAGTACAAACAAGCTGCGGCAAAACAGAAAGGAAATAAGGACATAAAAGTAATTAACAAAATAAATGATAAACTAGGTGTTTCCTGCAAGATTTAGATCATTAATTGGATGAGAAAGTTCCAAGGCTTGTTTTGTCTGAGGTGGACAAAAAAGAAAGCTAAATTGTGAAATATGCCTTGCTGACCTTTTGAAACCACGCATATACAAAATACCACAGAATGGAAATTGGACTACCTCAAGTTCTCAGGTTTTGGACAGGTGTGATAGCTACAAGTGTGCACGTCTGATGGTGCTCACCAGGGATGTATTTAGTCATTTGGGAGCACAAGGCAAACCCAGCCCTTTTTTAATTTAAATTTTTTACAAAATGTGAGTATGTAATCTGTTTTTGAAATCTGTTACAGTTGTCTGTCATCTTAAATTGTTAGTTACTAGGGATGCGCGAGCACGCCACTATCCCTATCTGTATCAGTTCACTGATCTACATTATCCGGATCCGTTATCTGTACTTGGAGTGGGCGGGGTATAAAGCGGAAGTGGGTATGGTTTGACCTGAAATGGGTGGGGCTTAAATCGGTAAATTATTTTAAGTCTGAAATTGACATGGATTGAGCAGAAGTTGCTATATTTCTTGTTTATTATTCAGCTATATGTGTACTGTGTGTATGTGTCAGTCATCTGTTAGACTTTATTATTTCATTATTTTTTTCATGATCTGTGTGAAGTTGGTGACTCATGCAAACATCCACCGATGGCAAACAGGAAAAAATCTGTCAGCCTTGTTCACTGTAGTTTTCTCAAAAGCACCGCGTTCAGCACTACAAGCAAAGTTTTCCAACTGACTTTATATCACCAGCCAAATTATAGGCAAGCAGACGAAAAAAAAAAAAAGCCACGGCAGTGACTGACACACGAGTCGTTACAGCTGTTTTGTGAAATGATCCACGTACGTTACGAAAACAAGTTTAAGATTGCAATGTGCATACTGCAACGTATTGAGAGAGTTGTAATATTTTACCACACTTATGTATATAATGTAGTATGATGTTTGATGCAGATCTTGTCCTGTGCAGGTGTACCTAATGTTGTGGCCAGTCAATGCAGGCTACTGTTACCACTGTCTGTGTACTGAAATTTAACTGAAAATGAACAGAATTCTTCTATTGTAGGTAGCACGCCTGTTTTATGATGACTTCATGGAATAGGACAAAAAATTAAATGAAAAAAGCTGTCCTGCTACCCCAATTGAGCTGCATAAGTGACTGACGCAACACAAGCCTGCACAGCGCTGCCTTGTCAAATACTGTACTTTACCAAACAAGTTTACAGTGACAACGCAATGGCTAACGCCACACAAGCTGTTTTCAACTTGCCAATTGCACCGTGTACGTGAATGAGGCACCGCTCAGCTCCTGTGTGGCAGCAGCCTGGACAGTCAGAGAGGGGAGGTCGCTGTGTGTGACTGGTCAATCACAGAGTGTGAAGAGTGAATACATAATGAGGATTTTCTTTCATCACGATTACGTATAATTACGAGATGCACTCTTTTCATAAAAAAAAAAACATTTTAAATATTAATGTTTATCATCTACTAACAAGTGAGAATATGATCAAATTCTCCTATTTCCTGAGCTTTAGATAAAATCCTTCAAATCCTCCTGGGGGATTATTATTAGCTAACAAGTGAATCATCTCAGCGCTTTTAAAGTCATTGATAAGAACATTAAGCAACATTTAATATAGTTTACCGTTTCAGTGCTCACATCTTTGCGATGAAAAGCATCACTCTCAGCTTCATCTCTGGAACCACTGCATTCTCCGCGGCCGACACTGACAGTAGCTGTGCTGCTGACCTTGTGTGTCTACGTTTTATGTGAGTGTGAAAAGGGTTGACACCTTCGCTAGTTTGATGATGATGCTGTTTGTTTTCCTCTTCTCCTCTCCAATGGAGTAGCTCCCCTTCATTTTTCTCCAAACCGCGCCAACAAGTAGTTTGTTCGATTCTCCATTGGGCATTTCTGTGTGGAGTTTTCATGTTCTCCCCGTGCGTGCGTGGGTTTTCTCCGGGTACTCCGGCTTCCTCCCACATTCTAAAAACATGCATGTTAGGTTAATTGGCGACTCTAAATTGTCCATAGGTATGAATGTGAGTGTGAATGATTGTTTGTCTATATGTGCCCTGCCATTGGCTGCCGACCAGTCCAGGGTGTACCCCGCCTGTCGCCCGACGTCAACTGGGATAGGCTCCAGCATACTCCGCAACCCTAATGACGAGAAGCGGCATAGAAAATGGCTGGGATGGATGGAAGTTTTACCACATTGTCACAGTTTGCACTCTGTCTGTGCCCTCTGCACTTCCCTGTCTTCTCCTGGGTGTGTCCTCTGTTGCAGGAGCCCGGTCACCGGCTGGAGGCGGGACTACTGGGCGCACCTGCCCCTGATGATCTCCGGCCTCATTTAAGATGAGGGATTGCACCTGGGAGACGCTGGATTATTCTCTATGGTTTGTGTCACACCTACGGACTGGTTCGCTTTGACTTCTTTTCCATTACACCCTTGTTGCAGTAAGTGGAACTCTCCTTTCCCTCCTGAGGACCAATCTGTTCCCGGCGTCTCCCAGAGTGTGCGCCCAGTGCTCCCGGCTCTCCAGTAGGAAACCCCAGGTCTCCTCCAAGTCAGGTTTTCATGGTGCATTTATGTTCAGCCTTTCTCTCACGCACCATCGCCCTCTGTTTTGTTAAAAGACATTATTAAAGACGTTCTTACCTGCACACCTGCTTCCTGCCTCTGCATCTGGGGTCCAACGCCTACCACGCGTAACACACATTTCTCAGCTCGATTAAACATTTATGGCAAAATTCTTATTAAATTAGAAAGCGGTGAGATTTCACTGACAATGACTAGAAACCCACAAAATGTATTGAGATTATAACACATAGAAAAGCTGGTCTCCAGAGTTGTGGCATGTCATAGCAGCAGGGTCACATCATTCATTTATTGGTGATTTTGGAAAAAAACACCAGAATGATAGAAGGCAAGGTCAGTGTTGAACAACAATGATATCTCCTTTCATCATCGGAGACCTCCTGTCTCATTCCATCTGTCTTTTTCAGTCGCATATGTTTTACCATGCTGTCTATATTCCTTTGAATTTGTAATATCCACTCATCTGGCTAATTACTTTTAAGCCTGCATTCTGTGGTACAGTATTTGTTTTTTCACTTTTGGCATTTATTTCAATATTTTCTCCTTTTTGTCATACTCTCTATTTCTCACTATTTCATCTGCCCATTGTTAAAGATCAATAGACCCTTTCAGCATTTGCTTTGGTATTCAATCAAATTATATAAAAAATGGAGTGCATTTCCCCCTCTTCTATATGAATCTACAATGTGTACATTTCTACAGTAGCTCTGATTGCTGCATCGCTCACCAGACTGTAAGGCATGCCAGCAATTAAATTTTATTCATTGGAAGCAAACCAATGCAACACCAGTGCCAGTTTAATCAATACCTTCATTAAATCTAAATATGAGATAATTTGTTGCCACATTTTAAATTAAATGTTCAACAGTTTATGAGAAGTGTTTAAGTGTTCCTTCCATGGATATATTGGTTACAACTCAAGAGACAGAATGGGACAGTAACTAAAGAGCATGGAAATGTGGAGAACACTGAACAAATTGGGAGTTGCAGGTACACTGAATTCCACTGTTTAATCTACTATGATATTATTCCTGAATGGCATATCTGAAATGTGTTGCTTATGCATTTTTTTTTGTTAAAAAGGAGTGATATGAAATGAGGCAGCAGAAAAGACTTGCTGCCGCAATGGAAATATTGTGAAAAAAAAATGTGACTATTTGATGAATGCGTCATTCTAAAAAGGGGAAAATTAACAAAGTTTCGAACATCTAGTCCTGCTCCTGAGTTGGAGCCAGTAAGTCTGAGAGTCTACTGTCCTGCATCTGAACAATCTAATGGTCGAGAGCTGTAAGAAAAGCTCAGTTTTGACTTGTAGCTGTTTGATTTTTTTCAAAAATATTTGTTTTAATATTATGCATTTTATTTATATATTATGTGTTTTACTATGTTATTATTACTCAAGTCTAAACCCCTTGTAAAACAAACCAGAAAAGGAGAAAAGAAAACAACACACATGCACGCACATACAATACATATATACAGTAAATATATACAGTATCTATCTACACAGATAGACTCGAGTCATGCGACTTGGGCTATGTTCAGAGTATGCAGAGTATGCAGAGTATGATGACCAATTTGGATTTTTTTGTCAAAAACCTTTTATGTGGTCTTTCACATTACCAAAAAAAATGTGACTTATAAATCAATATTTTGTCAACAAAATGGTGCCGCATAGCAGATTAAGTAGAAAGAGGGCAAGAAGTTTGGCTATGGCAGTTCATGGAATGTGTGGATGTCGGAGCCGGGAGTGCTGAGGCATTGATGTGAGCTGCTTAACTAACACTTTTTTAAAATAATTTTTGATGACAAGAAGAACTTTTGCCTACCTCTGTGAGTATTCAAGCCTTGCACGGCAAAACACGTTTTTCGATGACATATAGGTCGAAAATATATGCAATGTGTCCCTTCAGATTGCAGTAGATCGGATACAAATCGGATTTACGTTTACACGCAGGAGATCTAAAAACCTGGGTTTGAATCACCATGTATTGGATATGGAGTTTGTATGTTCTTCCTGTGCGTGGGTTTTCTCTGGGTACTCTGGCTTCCTCCCACATTCCAAAAACAGTCCAAAATTTCTCTTCTATCATGTTAGGTTAATTGGTGACTCTAAAACTGTCTATTGAATGTTTTTTTGTCTCTATAGTATGTGCCTTACAACTAGCTGGACACCAGTCCAGGGTGTACCCTGCCTCTCACCCAGTGTCAGGTGGGCAGTTTGGGCAGATCGCGTAAACGTCACTTTGTAGTGGTCATGTGACATCAGTCAGCTGACATTAAGCTCCCCTCCTGATTCGCGCTTGCTCCCCGCAGCGTTTCAAGCTACACACGAAGATGCAACTTTCATCTTTATGATTGTGATTATGGATGAACCAACTCTGCGGTAAGATGTCTATATCTATAACAAAAGTTATCTGTTCACTTGTAGCGGCTAGTTACGTAGAACAAAAGTGTATTGTTTACTGGCTTTGCTTCGCGTCATGAACTCTCCTACAGAAATCAGTGTTTTCTACACGTTCTCTTCTTAAACTATTATTTCATGCCGAAATTACAAATATGCCCATTGGTGAAACCTTTTCAATACGTTGCCTTGACTTCGGCTGCATTGTCTTTTGCATAATCATTTTAAATTCTTGTATATCGCTAATGTTTGATAGCAAATGCTAACTGGATGTAATACATGAACTGTGTGCCCTAATGAACGTTACATAGCTAATTTGACTGACATATTACCAGTACTCAGGTTATGTACACAACTATTTAGGCGTTATGTGTAGTTATCTTTATTTCCATATTGAAGTGAATTATGATAGCAACTACTTTGATTACCTGTAAACTTTGAAAATGTGAATGTGAAATACTAATCATTAATATTTACAATAGAATTTCCGAGTTTACTGGTTACATGTTGTATATGTTATATGTTTTATAGAAAGAGGTAGATCATTTTGACTTGTACTTGCATGCTGAGAAAGTGCGTGCACTCCTGATATACATGTACAGTATAACGTACATAAATACTGTACATACTCATATATTTTTTGAATAAATATAGTAAATATATATACTTTCTATATTTATAGTAGTAGGTAGATCTTTGGGACTTGGTCATTTTAAAAGTAGCTCGCAGGCTAAAAAAGTGTGAACACCCCTGCACTAAACAGTGCCTATCATTTGTAAAGACTTGCAAATTTCAAGTCTTGACTCAGCCTGTCTTGTCTTGACTTGGACTTGCGCGTCTTTACCTGACACTTGACTCGAGATTAAAGATTTCAGACTTACTTGAGACTTGCAAACCACTGACTTCTCCCACCTCTGGATATCGGCATTAAAAAAACAGTGACATAAAATGAAATTACATCATTAATATTCACTCATACAGTACCTTAGTTTAATGACGCCATGGGAGTGATTTACAATAGCATGTCTTAGTAAATTTGTTACTCATTATAATTTGCTTCTTAAAATAAATGTAGCATTTAATATTTTGGTTATTTTATTCAACTAAAAATATGACAAAATTATCCGCTACAGTGAGCTGTGCAGAGCTGTACTACTTAAATAAACAGTATTTTGTCGTATTAATCCGTCTCTGACAGGGTCAGTCGAAACAGACTGGAAACTATTATTTAAGGATGAATTTTTAAAATTGCTTCTATGAATATGCTGGGAAGCCCACACACACACACACACACACACACACACACACACACACACACACACACACACACACTCTTCCCCGGCATGCCTTGTGGATTAGAAATGCCAGTATTGTTTTGCATGTATATTTATGTGTAAGCATTTATTTTGATACCCACATCTTCCGTGTGGTGCAGTTACACTGTGTTTCACTTGTTGTACACTTGTTGTGTTATTTTTGCTTGCACCATGGAGAGGTAGACGTGGGGGGGGGACACTTCCTGTTGATTTCAGTTGTGTGAATAAGCCTAGTTTACACTTAGACATGCATTTTCTCCCCACAGTGGTATGAAATTTTGCGTGCCAATGAGTAAATTGGTGACAAACAGGTGTGAAGTTTGTGTAATCTCCGCAGGGCTGAGTGCCAGCGCACAAAGACAATTTTGAAATGTTCAGATTTTGTGGCATGCATAATTTCCGTGAACTGGTCGTGAACGCAATGCGAACGCACCGCAACCTACACTATCAGTCAAAAGTTTTAGAACACTCCAATTTCACTGGAGTAGAAACTTACATTTTTAAGTGTTAGGATGGTCTTTCTTCCATTGTTAATTCCCTTCTATCTTGCCATTTTTGTAGCAACAAATTACTCTCTGCAGTACAATGCTGTTTAACTGATGTTCACTAGGGTATAGTACCACAGTGTGTTCCGAGTTGGTAGTAAGTACTCCAGAACTTGGAACATCTGTAGGAATTAGTTGCACCGACTTCCAAGGCTTGATCAACTTCCATTTCTACAGAACAGCTTTAAATTGTTGACCCATTTTGTGGTCCCTGAAACAGGCCTTTTTGTATAATTCTGAAATACACATTATTTTCCAGTTTTATTTAACATTACCTTTTTTTAACCTCCGGCACTTCACCACTTACATTTGTAGCATTTCAAGCTATTCATTGAACAACTTGAATTTCAATAAATAACTAGAAAAATGGTGGTGTTCTAAAACTTTTGACCGGTTGTGTATGTGCAAACAATGCGGGCGGTGCGTATCACAGCGTGTCTCATTCACATCAATTTGTTAACTTTTCTACCACCTCTTCAAGTCGGGGTGAATACCTTAAGTAATTTCTGTAGCCTCTTGGATGTTCCTTGTGAATTTCTGTTAGTAACCAATTTTAATGCCCAAAGCGATGTCTAATAGTTAGCAATTCCCTCTCCCACACTGTCTGTGCCTTCTTTTTTCTAGTTTATGCCTTCTTCCTGCTCTTTCTGCCTTCTCCTTCTGCAGTAATATACTTGTAGACTTAATTTCTTTTCTACAATGAGAGCTTCTTCTCTGGAGTTCAATATCTTGTAGGTCCTTTGCAAATAGAGGAATTAATGAAGCTGGGGTGACTCCTGCTGTTGCGTGGTATCACGTGGGACAAAGCAGGACCAAATGATGCCACAACCGCTTCACGGATGAGGGAAGTGGTGGTGACAATGCATACCCATGTGGGAACAATGCGCGTCCTGCGTACTCTGTCGTACACTAGACGCAAGCAGTACTTCACTGAGGTGTAAATAAGCTGTCTATTGATCTTCTAAATGACACGCATTGCCACGGCGACTTGCGAGACGATGCAAAGGCAAGTGTAAACACCGCTTGAGAGTGTAAATGTCATGTTCAAGCAAATTGATGTTATGTACAGTAGTGCCTACACGCAGCATAACCCAAGCTTGATTAGAACATCAAAATAGACATCTTAATGAACGTCTCAATTACTCGTGGTTTCCCACCATCCGTGGGTGATGTCAAAGCGAACCACCTGTGAAAAGCAGGGATCTACTGTATATGGGGAAGTGGAAGGGACTAACAAACAATAGTCTGCAGCAGAGCACAGCACCGTAGGTCTGTTTGTGACAACTTTAATCCCTTACCTTAAACCGCATTGATACAAGATGTGTTATTAATGTACACAATTGAAATGCAGTGGGTAAATTTCCATTTGAGAAGGCGTTATTTATACTACAATGAGATCCCACATATCAGTGCCTTAGGTCAAACACATGTCAGGGTTTTATTGTCATGATCATGCTACTTCCTGTCTGCTAAAACTGGTGTACCTGAATCAAATTTTTCTTCCTATGAATGCTCATCCTGTTCCCATTGTCCTTATGTCAGGATGACATACTGTTTCACCTGTCCAATTTCAAGTTGACCCATCGGATATCATTATGGGTGGCCCGACAAGCGTGAACCTGTCAGAGGATATTGATGTCATGGGATAGATATCACTGGAGCTATACATCATTTGATCTCAACCAACTTGGGCTTCAGGATAGTGCATCACAGATTGCAAAAAACAGCGCATCTTTCTAAGAGTTCTGTGCAGAAATATATTTGCTGCAACTTATGCCGCTGAATGTAAAATTAATTGGAAAGTATGTTCATGTAGCATATTGATACTTCATTCATCATGTTATCAGAGACTAAAGTAGCACAAGGATGGCGAAATGAAGTGATTGCTGACCTCTTGCAGGCTCATCTTTCATGTGCTTTCCATATGAAAATTCCATTTTAGCTAAGTATTCTGTGCACAATTTACGCTAAGTACATTGGCTTTTCAGGTAAATTGCACACACAATCACACATTATAAATAGCTTATGGTTTTAAATGTCATCCACCTGATACAGGATGCTTTTCTGCAGTGTTATTAACCAGAGCTAGGCCACTGGAAAATATCTTCTCTTTCAGATGAAGTAATTGCTGTAATAACATAATTAAAATGTAATACAACTGGAATCATTTCTTCACATTTGCTGCAGTTTTTAGGTCGTAGGACAAAGAAAAAAAAGCACTACACTTGTGATTAAACACACGTTTCAAGCGCTGACGCATCTCTCAAAAATGGAGTGCAAGAATGTGTGTTTTCACTACTATTTTGGAAATGTTTATCCGCGTCTGTAGAAAATGATCTGATGAAAGTAAAGCCCGCAGAGGAGCATTAATCTGGGGTTGATACAGAATGGTAATGCTTTAATTTTACTTGAACATGCCTACAGGTTACAATGGAATACATCACATAGTACAATTGGCAGGTCCACATGTCCAAAAGGAGTAGGAAGAAGCAAAGCTTATTTAATCCTACCCCCCGTCCGTTTCACATCAATTGTGATACATTTGTTCACTTCCTGTATTCCATATGTGGTCTTTTTAATACAACGAAAAGTGATAAGGTATTGTAACAATGTGGTAATATACAGTAATTATCAAGGTTTTTGACAGACACAGGACATGACAGTTTTTCCACAATCATAATACATGATAATCATAATCATCAGTATGATAATAAATAAATACGAATCAATACAAGCAGACATAACAGTTCAAGACTCTTCTGCTTGTATTGTTTCTTGAAATCGCTGATCTTGGTGCTTTGTTTGAGTTCCTTGCTCAATCCGTTCCATAATTTGATTCCACATACTGATATGCTGTGGGTTTTTAGCGTTGTTCCCGCGTATAAGTGTTTTAAGTTTAGTTTTTCCCTGAGATCATATTTCTCCTCTCTTGTAGAAACGTATTGTATGACATTTTTGGGTAACAGGTTATTGTTTGCTTTATGTATAATTTTAGCTGTTTGTAAATTGCCTAAATCAGCTAATTTCAATATTTGTGATTTTAGAAATAAAAGATTTTTATGATCTCTCTACGTGGCATTGTGGATTATCCTAACTGATCTTTTTTGCAGTACATTTAGCAAGTAAAGATTGCTTTTATAGTTATTACCCCATAACTCCACACAATAAGTTAGATATGGTCATACTAGAGAACAGTACAAAGTATGGAGTGATTTTTGGTCAAGGACAAATTTAGATTTATTCAATATTGATCTATTTCTCTGCACCTTATGTTGTACATTTTTAATGTGAGATTTCCAGCAAATTTTTTCTTCTATTATGTGTAACGATTCAGCGATAGCCGGGTCTGGATCCCAAAGCAGAGAACGCAACAAATAAAAGGAAAAACCAAAAACAGAGTTCAAACAAAAACAAAGACTGAGCCACAAAAACAGTAACAAAAAAACTCTTCTGGAAGAAATGTCCAAGCAGGGAAAAACACTCAAATGTAACAGAAGTAGCTGCCGGAAAAGCCCAGGCAGAAATTACTGGTAGCTGGAGACAAAACTAACCACTGTGGAACCGCCAAGCAGTGAAGGAATACGCACAGCACAAACAGCAATGACCAGGAGGTATACAACGCTAGAGTAGCTGCAAGATGAGAGCAGCACATGCAACGAGCGTGTATGGGAAGACGATCTGGCACCGAATGAGTCCAGGCACCAGGCTAAAATACACAATGATGAGGATTGCTTGCAGGTGTGTATGATTGAGTGGTGTACTGCAACACATGACAGACAGGCGGCAGCAGAGCAACAAACACGGATCATGACACGATGATCCCCAAAAATGTATTTTCGTTCACCCTTTCACTGTCCAGTACATCAAATTTTATTTGCGCATGCAAAATAATACAAAATAGCATTCTTTTAGTTTTACTTACGTTGGAGGATAATCTATTTTTTATGAAACCATCTTTTTAGCATGCCCATTTCATCAGTGACTTTTTTTAATTAGCTCTTGTGTGCTTTCTCCGGAACAAAAGGCAGTAGTATTGTTTGCTAATAGTACTAACTTTAAGTCTTTTGTCACTCACTTTACAAATGTAGCTAAGTAACCTTTGAATCAATTCAAAACTAACCCTCTGATTCCGTGCCGTTCTAATTTTGTAATTAGGATATTGTGATTATCATCCAGCTGCTAGGATCAAATGATACTTTTCATAAAAGATCTTTTATTTCTGGGCCATTAATTGGGATTCTCAAGTACTCATTTAAATTATGTTTAGTGAAGATTTTATAGATGGTAATGTCAAATATTCAAAGAAACACATCAATAATTGTACATGTATTTCTCTCCCAACACGTGCGCTTACAAGCCACGCCAGAGTCGTTCCAGTTTAAAAAGAGCCACCTCTGAAACGAAAGAAAAGAAAAAACTTAATCTTCATTATTTTTTTGGCCTTTAATGGTGTAGCAGAGGGGAAGGGTCCCTGCCAAACCTAATGAATTCAGATGTGAAAACACTCCGGTTTTGACTCCACATAATTAGACTAGATGCAGTAACACAGCGACCTTGGAGCAACGTACCTTGATAACAAGCGATCAAACAGCACCATCCATCCCCACTTAGAGAGCCTCTACCACTGCAGGTCCCTGCTCAAACAGTCTGCTACCTTGAAGCTCAAGCTCATTAACTCTTCGATACATTGTTATGTACTCTCTCTTTGATAACTGGCAAGTGTGTGTGTGCAAGGCTGCATGCACAACTTAACACCGTGCGATCAATTTTGTTCTCTCTGATTCAAACACTGGGTATCCAAGAATGTAATAGGCAGAAAATCTAACTCATGAGCCGCTCATTAATGCGGGTGCAATATTCAGTTATTTATCAGTATTGTAATGCCTTTAATGCAATATAAGCAGATGAAGCTGCAAGTCTGTACTATGAAGCAGGGGTTCTCCTTATCCTGGATATAAGTTTGACGCCTAAGTCCAGATATGCTGTACTACAAAGCTGGTTCAATTCATCGCGGGATATGTCGCCACGGTAATTTATACGCTGAAGCTAACCTGCTGATGAGTGGGTTATGCCACCTCGACATTTGCACGAATTTTGCCTCCGCGTTGTCCTGCAGTTTGTCTTGGCAATGTGTCATTGCCAAGTCATTCTAGAGGGTACGCCTGAAAGCGTGAAGATTAATTGGCACACTGTTTGCGTACTGTTTGCACCTAAGTTACGCACTTGGCACAGAATTTGTCACCAAAAATGGTGTGCATTGAGACGGAATGCCACGCTACCATACGACATATTTACACACAAGTCAAGCACTGCATACGTCTAGTGTGCGGCATAATATGCGCGACGCTCATTGTTTCTGTATGGGTATGCACTATCACCACCACCTCCGCCATCTGTGAAGCAGTTGTGGCATTAGTTGATGCCACGCTATTGCAGGCATCACCTCTAGCTTCATTAATTCCTCTATTCACGTGGGACCTACAAGATGTTGAACTCCAGAGAAGCTCTCATTGCAGAAAATCACTGCAGAGCGCATGAAATCAATGCGTGTAGGGTCGTTGAGTGATGTTTTCACACACGCCGCCCGCATTGTTTGCGTATAGGTTGCACAATGTTCATGACTAGCTCACACAAGTGGCACAGAGATTCCACGTGATTCTACATTTCAAAATTGACAGCTCCGCACAGTTTACACACACTTTGCACCAGTTTAAGACAAGTTTACTCGTTGGCGTGCAAAATTGCGTACCACTTAGGAGACTAAATTCGTGCAAGTGTCAAGATGGCTTTAGGTTTGAGGAATACAACATCTGCACCAATAACAGTACTACCCACTGACCAGTAGGAGATCAAAGACTATAAAAGCCTCGCCCTCTGACCAATCGCTTGTCTCCGAAAAATGACGTACAAGTCACAGTTTACAAGAAAAAGCACATTAACCCTTTGGGATATCTTAAATTTCTGCATAAATTGGTCATAAAATGTAGTCTGATCCTCATTTAAATCACAATATTAAACAAACAGTCTACTTCATATAATACCACACATACAATTATATGTTGTCATATTTATAATAAGACAAAAACATGTACTGTAAACATTTACAAGACAGGCAGGAAAAAGTACGTGAACCTCTCGGCTACGGATTCCCCAAGAGCAAAATCAGAGTCGGGTGTGAGCCAACCTGGGGCCTGTTCACAAAACTAGGATAAGGGATCCTAGGATAAGTGGGATAGTGGAAAGAGGGATATATTATGACAGAAGTTACAATGGCGATGTATTCTGTGGAGCTAGCCTGCTCTGTTCTGTTCTTTTTTATTTGAATTTGAATAAATAATCAGCATCTCTGGTGAGTATGACGTATTTTATTTTATTTTTTCAAATGTTTTCTTCTTCTTTCTTCATTTTGCAATGTTGTCCAGCACTTTGTTTCAGTTACAGCTGATGTAAGGGGCCACAGAAATAAAGATTATAGAGATTGATTAGATTTCATTTGAAGCTACTTGCAAAAATGCTCTAGTGCTAATGGTATTCATTCCCACTGTACAGTATAATGTAAGGCCATGCTTTGTTACATTGCGTTTTTGTATATTATTGATGGTTTTGTGATCATCGTTGTATTAAGAGGTGGATTAAGTCGGTTTAATTATCCACTGAACGCCCATGTACCGAATGCACGGCCTGCCTCTGCAATATCCAAATCGCCTTCTTTTTTGATTAATCCAAAATATAGCCCAACCTTTGACTGCTGCAGCTCTTCATGCATTGCTTTCGCAACTGCACTGTTTACACTCAGTCTTATTTACAGATGACACTACTGCATTCAGTCCAGGGGGAGAACTCATAGTAGCTCATGCAAATGAACTTAAAACTAAAGTAATGTTATATGGCTATAGCAGATGGCAATAAAACACAAATACAAATTTCTAGGTGTCATAATGGATAATAATAAGAGCTGGAAAAGTCCAAAATATATAACACAAAGTGGTGAGACGCATTTCAATAGTGAATAAAGCAACACATGTGCTGGACCACCAGAAACCACTCCATACTCGCTACTGTTCACTGGTTTTATCATATCTGAATTATTGTGTCGAGATATGGGGAAACAACTCCATCGAGAAAATACAAACCCTCTATTCCTAAAATCAGAAAAATCTAACCTTGTACATTGTGGAACGGCTCAAATTATGCGCAAAGAAAACAACCTCCTCCCCGATAATGTACAGCATTTTTTCAACAAGAGAGAAGAAATTCCCTCAGGGGAAAAATTTATTCAAAACATCTCTATGCCCACATACTACTAAAAACTTTTAGCATATCAGTATGCAGTGTAAAATTATGCAATGGCTTGAGCAAGGAACTCGAGCAATGTACCAATATAAGCAGTCGCGGTTCGAGCTATGGGCCACTTGGGCAATTGCCCAGGGCGGCATTCTAAAGGGGGCACCACAGGGGGGGGATTCACATTTATTTGTGCTCAGCACTCATTTGCTCATCACGTCAGGATACGTGTATCAGATGGGCACCCTCTACAGGCGGAACACAGGCGGCCCCATACTGCTCAGATCAAGTGGCTCAAACCAAACAGAGTGCCCAAAATAGTACTTTTATAGGCACCGACCAAGTTTCGTCGACACTACCGAGCACCAATGCATGTAAAATTAAATAGTGTTCATGTTTCGGTACTAAAACGGCAGTCTCCCTCGAGTGTCACGGCGACGCTTTTAACAGCATTCGATTCACAAGCGAAGAAAACAAGCCAGAGGAAGGGGGCAATTTTAACACCAATAAGGAGACAAATTAAAGCTAAAGTCTTATTTTTTAAGTGAACGGATACAATAAAACCTACATGTTTAATACGTGTCATTGGTCTGGGAGAAGACACTTTTAATACGTGGCATGACGGTGTGTAGAAATGACCAAACAGCAAATACTTTAACCAAACCAAACCACCGAACATTCATTTTTGTATTCACAAATATATTAAAACACACCGTCATACGTGTGTATTTTGTTAGTCAGTGAAAAGTATACAACAACAATAACAGATTGGTAGATAGTGTGTGTGAGATAGAACATGCATATCCAACATCTTTAGTAATGCTTAATTTAGGGAAGTAAACCTGGAATGTCCATATACAACAATTTAGATGTCATTGACATGTAATCCAGCAATTAAAAATGATTTACTATGTAGAAATGGTGATTTCTTTCTATGCCTCGCAGGAGCACCACAACCAACCACGCGAACCAAAGCAGATGTCATTTAAACACACATTAAAACATTACAGACCACATGAACGAGCTGTAAAAGTTATATTAGCCCTTAGATCAGCTTCTACAAGGAAAGCTTCTCCTCTAATAGCGTGTAGCTTCTTCTTCTTCTTCTATACACAAAGCAGTTCAATGACCACAATCGCCCCCTGGTGTTTGTAGTAGTGTAGTTCACGGCTGAGAAGTTTGCTTCAGTTTCATTTGGAGTTTGTATTACAGTACGTCAATGTGTAAAATATTATATCTTTATTTTTACCCAATCCTCTTTTGCTCATTTATTTTAAATGCATTAGTCCTCCAAGGACCTCCTTTAACACAATTTTTCCAGAGGGTGAAAAGAAAGGAATAGAAGTACATAGAGCTGGGTTTTAGTTCTACAGTAGTTAAGTGTTTCTATGTTGAGGAAATTTGTGAAACAAATGCGATATTACAGTGCAAACAGCTGGATGGTGTTTTGTAATAAATTGTAATAAATGTAATAAACTAGCATTCATGACCACATAAACACACACAAAAGTACAGAAAATTGGTACCGTTGAGTACCGGTACCGATTCACAGGTACAAAAGCATTTGCTTAAAAAATACCACAAGTTTAATTCTAAATATTGTATTATATTGAATATATATTGCGGGCCAAGAGTCTCAAACATATGCAAGAAAATTACTTTATTCTATTTTGTACCTTTTGTGGTAATGTATAACTGTATACTGTATCTAGCAAGGATGCTCCGATCGATCACCCACCGATCAATGTCGGTCAATTTTTGTGGAAAAGCATGTAATCCGCATACGGTAATTGCCTTTCAATGCCGATCACAAAAGCCGATCACCTCTGGCAAGTGCAATTGCCGCCTACAGCTTATTGCATTCCCTATGTGCAGTGTAGTGTCTTGCTCTAACGTCTTGGAGAAGCATCCCCCGCCCACTGTCCCTTCACACTGCACAGGTCTGCCAGAGCCAAAACACACATGTCACCCGTGTGGAAGTTACCTGGCATTTGTGAGAGTGATATAAATTGGGAAAAACATGCCACGAAAAATATCTCGAGGGAGAAGCACGTTAATCAGCTTTAATTTAATACGGCATTTGAAGAACAAACACTTGACGGAGTATGGTGAGTTTTTGAAGTTCACGGTGCAGGTTGCCTCATCCTCCGTAAGTTTCATTTTGAAAAAGTAAGTCAAATATGTTTTTGTCTAAAATAAGGTGAGTTTATGATTCCTTTTTTCACATCATATAACCAATAGCAGGGGTGCAGCCAGGAATTCTGGGCCCACTAATTGGAATGACTGTTTCAATTCAGTATTATCAATGTGGCTGTTGATATTATTTTGTTATTTGCATTACGTTCTTTATGGCTGTCACAGACATTTGCTGATGTTTGTTGTCCCCCTCTTGTCCCCCGCACTCCCCGCTCTTTTTTCTCTTCTTTTCTATCCCCTTCTGCTCTGATCCGGCCCCTCCAAATTTGCATAACAATATATATCAAATAAAGCCAATTCAAATCTCTATAACAGAGGAAGAGTATCTTACACTTTTCCCTGACAGACCAAATCCGTTTAGCATGTAAGGGCATTTAGATCAACAATACTATCTGCTCCAATCGCTGGACAGTACAAAAAAAAAAGGAATTCTGGGCCCCATGAAAAACCTCACACTCCTTAGTAACCAATATAACAATATAAACAATGTAACAATATCAACAACACAACTAAAACAAAAAAAACCCACAAACAAATGCACAGAGAAATGCACATATTAATTTATGGTGTGATTTATAATACATGCAATTTTTTTTTAACAAACTCTCTTAGGGCCCGTTTTAGTTTTTTAGAATTCTGTTTGTTACCTTTTCCACTTATTTTACCAGCATAGAGTGTGTGCTATTTGGGTTAGTGAATAAAATGCAAAAATCCTTACATTTATTGATGCAATACATCATTGGCCCATTTTGTCCAGTAAGTGAGAAATGGATGTAACTTAGCTAACTTCGCTAACTTCAGCCTCAGCACATATTGCTACAGTATCTTCAACAAATTGTAACCCGTGCTTGTGATTAAGGAGGATGGAGTCATTCCAATCGCATTAGTAATGTAAGATATTTTAATGACACCCTTATTTTGTTTACACAATTAAACAAATGTGACAAAGGGCGCTCTTATTTTGAAGCCCGGAATGTGTTTTGTGTGTTGAGAATGGCAATTGACGGTTGATAAAAGCAGTAAAGCAGATAAAAACAGTAAAACACAACAGAGTGAAAATATACTCATCCTGACTGATTCACGTGCGCACACACACGCGCACACACACACACGGCTCCATTAGCTAAACTAAGCGAACCCCGCTTCCATTCACGCTCCGTAACAGAGGAGTTTCCAAAATTTTTCGCCGCCGTTTCATCATGTTTAGTAGTGTTTGTAAGGTCCCTATTATAAGCAACCAGAGCGGCACTTCCCATGCGACCTTTCTTCTCAATGACGCACAGTGCGAGGGAACTACAACTGTAGCTACGGAGCCGAATGTCCAATGTCCAAAATGGAAGTAACTTCACCACGGTACACCACGGACATGTCTGCATGTGGTGGTGTTGCGTTTCCTTCTTCTTGTGGGTGGCATGGGTCGAGTGGCAACCAGCTTTGAGGCGCTTTACTGCACCTACCATGTTGGAGTGTGGCTCAGAGTTAGGAACATGATACGGCAACCAGATCGGCGCGATCTCATGGCGGAAGCCGATATTATTCGATCTTCATAAATACAGCGGACTCGCAGTCGATCCCGATTCTGAAGATCGGATCGGGACATCCCTGCTAATTATACTTCCTCAAAGATCCCTTATAATTAAATACATTTAAACCTTTTTGGCAAAGAGAGCCATGAAAGCCACACATTTTAAAATGTATTTCCATGAGAGCCATATCATGTTTTTTAACATTCAATACAACTAAATGTGCACATTTAGTTGCAAGACCAACAATTTTAGACTATAATAACTCTCTGAATGTATTTTTTAATAACAATGTTATACTGAAGCTAACCAATAATAAATGAAACACTTCCTTCCATCAATGCGAGTTCTGGTGCTGCATGGTTTTGCAGCGTACTCGGTCTCTTTCTTTCTTTTCACCATCTTCTTTGTCAAAAGATAGCTAGATCGATACTTTATTCATCTCCAACAGAAATTCACATTTCCGGCAGCTCTGCATAATAAACTCAATCACTGAAAAATAAAACAAACAAGGCAAGTAACATAATAATAAATAACAAAATAGAATAAGAATAAATAAATAAATAAATGTGGAACAGATAATAAGGCTTGGCTCTGCAGAATTAGGTAGCTGGTGTCTGACCTGGAAAATATCGGATGGACAGCTGGCATTGGCTCTGGCCACCTGCACTGCAGTAGAAAAAGGATGGATGGATTAAAATGCATAGGAAAGTTTTATATTTTGAACGTTATTTTTTAACACTATGATTTCTGTAATGTTTTACTTTTAAATGTCAGAGAAATAAACATTAGAATAAATACATTTTATCGTGTTAAGAAATGTCTGGGAGCCAGATTCGGTCACCAGAAGAGCCGCATCTAGCTCCCGAGCTAAAGTATGCCTCGTAAGTACAGATAGACAATTGTTATATTACAAAATGCCATCTATAACCAAACACACACAATTCCAAAGGAAGAGCGTTCAATAAATGTAAAAAAAAAAAAAACAGCACTAAAATGATTCCAAAAACAGAACAACACAGGAACCTGAGGTCAAATACTTGTTAAATTTTGGAAAGTAACCAATGATTTGGGGAAAAATGTGCCCTGTAAAGTCCCAAAACTTTGAACCGCAGTTGTGCATGACTTAATTTTAAGGGACTTCAATCACGCGGCAAGTTTTAGTATTAACTTCATGCATTCTTCTTCTTTGGCTTTTTCGCAACACTAATTTCCAGCAGCCTCGCAGGGATTATCACAATCAGCAGAGTGCCCTAATGCCAGTCGATTTTAATGGCCCAATGCAAAAACAATGAAAACCAGGACATTTTCATCACATTAAAAAAAAACAAAAAACAGGACAGCCAACCAAACCCAACTTTAGAAGCACCTATATATCTGATGAGACCCAATACGTGTTTGTAAATTCTACACTTAAAGTTTTGAGGCATACATTTGATATTATGTTTATTTATTATTGCAGTTTGTAGTGCAATAGGACAAGAAGACTGCATCGTAGCAAAAAGGGCCTTGTAGGAAAGTGATCAAATATAAGAAGCTATTGGCTGTCATTTCATTATATCTGTTGTCATAATAATTATTATATATTTTAATAATTCAAATTATAACTTTTTATTTTGTTAGCCCCCGTTAATTTATTAATTAATGTAATTTACAAAATAACTCTATAAAGTGGAAAAGTCTTCAAGCATTATCCAAGGCACCAAAATGTCTGGAATGAATTCAGTTTAAATTTATTCTGAGACCTTTACCGGTAGAATTATGCAGTTTTCTGCTCAGGGAAAGCAGGTGCAATCACCGAAGGAGGTGGAAGTCAATCTGTTTCTTAATTTATTTATGTCAACTTGGCCACCTTCCAGTTGTAGCAGATGATTTCATTTATTAGCGTAGAGTGCCTGATATAACGACATTACAATCTCAGTGTTTCTGCTGCCTCGAGCCAGTTGGTTAATCCTTCAGGGTTACTTTATCTGTATTACAACTTACTTGGTATAAGTTTAGTGTTTACTTGCAAACAATGGCTTTTAGAGAAATGTATTCAGGCAAAACACAGTTCAATAATATACTCATTCTTGTAACCATTTGGGTTGCAGTATTGGCATACTTGTTGTAATGTTTTATTTGTTTTTTACGACTACTTGAGGTTATTTCTCCTTTGAGCTCTAATTTGGACTGCACCAATTTATGTCCACCAGCAAGGTGAGTCAAAGCCGGTTGTTCTACGCTGGTAATGTGGAATACTTTTTTTAGGAAATAAAACTGCCGCAAACAATGTGGATGGGAGCAGAGGGAGTGAAGAAACCAGAGCAAACCAAAACAATAAAATGGTCTATAAAGCTGAGATACTGGAATGTCTCTTTTTTTCTCTTTTCACAATTCCATGTGATCCATTGATGACATAAAACTTATTGAGTGCAGCTTTCAAAACTTAAGCGTGAAAATATTTCATGAAATTGTACAGTTATTGCATGAAAGTGTTAGTGTAGCCCTGACGTGTGGTTCTAATGTGGTGTTTCTACCTTTTCCAAATATTTGTTGAGCCTCTTTTGGCATAAATTGCTGTCATAGATCAAAGGATGAACTCAATTTGTTTCAGATTTGAGTTAAATATCAACTATTTTTTTCTTTAGTTAATTGTTTAGTGATATTTTTCATCTTGAGAAAACACAGGAGACTTCCTGTGTAATGTCTTTTATGACAGCATACAGTGCCACATTATAATTTCAGAAAATCCACATATCAGAGATTATCTACAAGGATCTGGCATATACCTTTCTGTTCAAATTAAGCGCTGTTGTCATCCTACAAGCGCACATTGCACGGATCGCCACATGAGTGAGTGGACAGGGTACTAAAGGAGACAGGAATCTGCATTTTATTCCCCAGGCTATTTGGAATCACAAGCCCAGATACTCAAAGAGGGTGAGACCTGAGGAGAAAGTGGAAAGTATCTAGCAGGCGGACTATATAGCGTGATAGATTTGTCACAAACAGATATGTTGTGCAACTAGAATTCCTTCATGACACATTTTAACATGACTGGGCACACTATATAAAATGCATACTGTTTGCAGAAACAAATATATCAATTACAGTGGTGTGAACAAGGGTTTGCCCCCTTCCTGATTTCTTATTTTTTTGCATGTTTGTCACAGTTAAATGTTTCAGATCATCAAACAAATTTAAATATTAGTCAATGACAACACAACTGAACACAAAAGGCTGTTTTTAGATTAAACTTTTTATTATTAAGGGATAAAAAAATCCAAACCTACAAGGAAGGCCCTTTGTGAAAAAGTGATTGCCCCCCCCCCCCCCCCCCCCCCCCCCCCCCCCCCCCCCCCCCCCGTTAAAACATAACTTAACTGAGATTAATTAATTGAGACCTATCAGTCTGGAAAAGGTTATAAAGCTATTCCTAAAGCTTTGGGACTCCAGCGAACCACAGTGAGAGCCATTATCCACGAATAGCGAAAACATGGAACAGTGGTGAACCTTCCCAGGAGTAGCCGGGCAACCTAATTACCCCAAGAGCACAGCGACGACTCATCCAAGAGGTCACAAAAGACCCCACAACAACATCCAAAGATCACAGCGACGACTCATCCAAGAGGTCACAAAAGACCCCACAACAACATCCAAAGAACTGCAAGCCTCACTTGCCTCAATTAAGGTCAGTGTTCATGACTCCACCATAACAAGAACAACATAATGTTGAACAAAAAGAAAATTAAGGCTCATCTCAAATTTGCCAGAAAATTTATTGATGATCCCCAAGACCTTTGGGAAAATACTCAGGCCTCAAGAGACAAAAGTTGAACTTTTTGGAAGGTGTGTGTCCCATTACATCTGGCGTAGAAGAAATGTCATACCAACAGTAAAATATGGTGGTGGTAGTGTGGTGGTCTGGAGCTGTTTTACTGCTTCAGGACTGAAAGACCGTGATAAATGGAACCATGAATTCAGCTGTCTACCAAAAAATCCTGAAGGAGAATGTCCGGCCATCTGTTCGTGACCTCAAGCTGAAACAAACTTGGGTTCTCCAGCAGGACAATGATCCAGAACACACCAGCAAGTCCACCTCTGAATGGCTGAAGAAAAACAAAATAAAGACTTTGGAGTGGCCAGACCTGAATTCTATTGAGATGTTGTGGCATTCCATAAAAAGGCGGTTCATGCTGGAAAACCCTCCAGTGTGGCTGAATTACAACAATTCTGCAAAGACGAGTGGGCCAAAAATCCTCCACAGCGCTGTAAGAGATTCACTGCAAGTTATCGCAAACGCTTGATTGCAGTTGTTGCTGCTAAGGGTGGCCCATCCAGTTATTAGGTTTAGCGGGCAATCACTTTTTCCACACAGGGCCATGTAGGTTTGGATTTTTTTTTCTCCCTTAATAATAAAAAAAATCATTTCAAAACTGCATTTTGTGTTCAGTTGTGTTGTCATTGACTAACATTTAAATTTGGTTGATGATCTGAAACATTTAAGTGTGACAAACGTGCAAAAAAATAAGAAATCAGGAAGAGGGCAAACACTTTTTCACACCACTGTATATCAAGACAAACAATATCCGAACAATATCCGAATATGATGCACTGTCATTAGTTTTTGTAGCTATGGAACAGTGGTGTTTTTGTGTTTTTAAAAGAAATGCTTGGGCATGTACATCATTAGGCAATATATGAAAACTACAGAACTCGCTCTTCCCGTTGGATGTGCTTTTGTGAAATAAAGGAAAAAAAAATCTTCCAATGACAATTGCACACACAACAACAATTTTTTGAATGCTAATAATTTTAATAGAAATGAACATCCATACTGGTGGACTTCCAATTTTAGATGTTTAGACACTTTAGATGCTCACTGGCATTGAGTCTCATAAATATTATGAAGTCTTGAACAAGGTCTTGCACAATGACAGTTGTGTATCCAGTTTTTATTTAACCTTTAAATATTTTTTTTCCTGGAGACTGTGTGAATTTCAGACGTTATGATTAATTATGGATAAGTGTAGTAACATGGTGAAGAAAACAGAGTAACTGGTCATCTATTCATGGAGGACACAAACTACTCCCCCTGATGATTTACCCCTGGAAATGTTTTGGTTCTTGAAGTCTGGGAGGGTGGGTTACTGAGCAGCATATTTTTACCAGGCTTTTTAACTGTTTGCTGTCGTTTGTCCTTGTCCAGTGTGGCAGCTCCAAACCAGACTGATGAATTTGCACCGGATGGATTCACTGCACATGATAGAGCTGCCACAAAATCCCCTGTGGCAGATCATACACTTGTTGACATAGAAAGAGAAGAAGCTGCTTTCCCACATATGGCTAATATAGGGCTGGTCCATCTTGCGAAGGGGGACAGACTTGATTAGATTTGGGACCATTTGAACCAACTTTTTTAAAAGCCACATGCAAGTGATTAAGTCACCCTTTGCAGTTTGATTCCGTATTTTGAAAACACCACATTTATACCTTGTCTTTTCAACAGGGGTGTCACAAGACGAGATGATACACGAGACTGGGTCCAAGAGAACGAGACGAGATTTTGACATTCATTTTAAGAAAAATACAATAAATTAAAAAACATGACTGGACAAACTTTTTTTTTTTTAAACCGAGTCACAAAACAATGTAGGTGTGTTTTCATTCATTCATTTTTTTATGCCGGTTGTCCTCACTAGGGTCGCGGTAAGTCCTAATTGTTGACTTACATGGCTACTCGCGAGGGTACACTCTTTTGCTGTGTGTATGCTAGCGGCCCCGCCTCTCCCCAAAGTGACTGTATGACTGACAAGAGGTTTTACTCTTATTACTTTTACTTTTATTCTAATGCCGTTGTTCACAACTACGCGTCTAGCGTGCAGGTGCTGAACCAATGCACGCAGTGAACGCTCTTCCTGCCTGTTTGGAGGCGAGAGACGAGGAAAAGATACACGCATGCACATGGCAATATGGAGGCCGGTAAAATTATCCAGTTAATTTCCATTTTTGATTAATTCATTAATTTATCATTGCGAGAAAGTTTTTTTCTGAACAGGAAGTTTCGTCACGTTTTGATCTCACAAGATCTTGTGACACCCCAACTTTTTAATATAGCATATTCTGAATAGATCCGGCATGGTGCAAAGCATGGTGCAAAGAGTGGTCAGCACTGCTGCCTCATGGCAAGAAGATCCCTGGTTTGACTCCAACACAGTTAGCCTTTTGCTTGTTTTCTTGATGCCTGTGTGGGTGTTTTTGCACCACTTTCCAAACATATACGGATAATTTCCAGTCAGCTTCATTGCTGATACAAGATCTTGCCTTTACATTTCACGACACCCTCACCCTTCGCACAGTTTACTCTCTACCATACCAAAACACATTTCTTACCCTTTAGAATCACACTTTTCCAAAGATGCAGCACTGAGGGATGTGCTAGAATCGCAGGGCAGTAACTCAGAATTGACCAGAATTTTGTTCACACCACTAGGACTGGCTTAGAGGTGTGAACAAAATTCTGGTCACCAACCTTTTTGAGCACAAGATCCCTTCGTCTCGGCTATAAACTAAGGCAAGATCTATCTATCTATTGATGTGTAAAAAAAAAAAAAAAAAGCCAAAATTCCTTACAACTCAGAACATTTGATCTAGGCAGTGCAATAAGCATTACGTACCTGAGAAGCTCATGAACATGTTTCATTCAAGTTACTCTAAACTAATTAACTTTTGCTTTAATCAAACTTTTTTTCACAGTAGAAGAAAAGTCTAATTGTGTCATAGTGCCATTAATAAAATATTACAGTGAAGCCTTTGAACCTTCTACATTGACAATTGTTTATACTTTTTTCACAAAAAGGGAAAAAAATATATTTTTTTATTAACAGATCACATTTACTGCCAATAATATACAGCGAAACCTCGGTTTTCGTATTTTTATACAGAATTATCGGCAAAAACATGTCTCGGTTTTGTACACTATCTCGGTTATCGTACGGCCAAACACTTGGACCGAACAAACTAATCAGTCTGGCCGTGTATCATTCTGCAAAATCGAGTGCCTAAACAAAGCATCCACTCGTTGGTGACTCAGTCACTGTGTACAAAAGATAGTGGTTCTTTTAGAGTTGGGACATTATAGACCCGGCCAGGGAATCCTTTAATCATCTTTGTTATGTTACACAGAACAATGAACAACTCCATATCTGTCTTCTTTCTTCCTCCTAATAAGCACCGTGTGCCCTGCACTGTTGAGGCGTATTTCTTATCACCTATTTCTGAGTATCAGTCAGTGCTTTTTTCATTTCATCATCACGGCTCCAAAATAAACCACCATGATGCCACCAAAAAAGTTGCAAGAGCTTTGATAAAAAAGGTGAGAAAACCCTATTGAACCCTATTCAAGAAGGAACTTGCGGTAAAGTTCAAGTGAGCCAGTACACAGCTCTAACCTTCCACTAGAGTGAAACAGTCCATGCAGCTGTTCCATCTCCTCCCCTCCTCCCTTCACTCATCAGTGTTTACCAGTCTTCAAGAAAGGTAGGAGTGATGTTAAATGTTCATTTGTCCATTTTAGTTTGCATTTATATGAATTTCGCATTGTTTTCTGCATGTAAAACTATAATTATTCTCTACAAAATGTTTCATATGTCTGGGTATCATGAACAGGTTAATTGGATAATTTCCTGTAGAATAAATTGCTTTGCCTTTTGTACGTTTTGGTTTTCGTCTGACCTTTTCGAACAGATTCATGACGAAAGCTGAAATGAAACGTGACAAAAACCACTATAATTTGAATGTGAAGCTTATAAACTTGAATCATTAAAGTTGTAAAGTATTTTTTAACCTACTGTGTATAACAGGGGCCGCACGGTGGCCGAGTGGTTCGCATGTCGGGAAGACCTGCGTTCGAATCTACGCTTGGGCATCTCTGTGTGGAGTTTGCATGTTCTCCCTGTGCGTGTGTGGGTTTTCTCCAGGTACTCCGGTTTCCTCCCACATTCCAAAAACATGCATGTTAGGTTAATTGGAGACTCTAAATAGTCCATAGGTATGAATGTGAGTGTGAATGGTTGTTTGTCTATATGTGCCCTGCCATTGGCTGGCGACCAGTCCAGGGTGTACCTGGACATAGAAAATAGATGGATGTATATAACAGCAGAATGGCTTTGATTCCCCTCATCAAATAAACAAAATTGACTTCTGCCCCATTTTATGTACCATCACTTTTTACAGTCCAAAAGGAAACATACTGAAGGATGATACCAACATATGCAAATAAAGAAATGTCATGAAAATATTCCATTGTAACTTTAGTGGCTACTTTTTGGAGAGTCTACTTTTTTGATACATCCTGTTTTGGTCCTATCCTCGACTGCCTTTGCAGGGAGGGGCATTTCTTTCATTTTCTAAATAAATTTCTTGTTTATTTTTTTAAATTCTGAGAATAGATATTTGTATCAACGACTCTTTCATGTATTCTCCATCTGTGAACGGCTTCCTCCTCCTTATGCTCTCCAGTGCAGCGAATCAGCTCCAACACTGGCAACTGTAGTTCAGTGTGGAGCCTTGATGGACTTGTTGAAAGTATGTTTGCTCTGCTCAACCTTTTTAGTAGTAGTTGGGAAATTGCTCCCTTATGCCCATCTGCAGTTGGGTACTTTTCAGAAGAAGCTAAGTTTGTTTTGAAAATGTCTTTCAATGTTACATTTTCTGCTGTTTGCTCATTTCTCGCCACATATCAAGCACGGGTGGGTAAGCCAGCGTCATTGGCAATGAAGGAATATATTCATTCAGAATGAAACTCCATTTTCTTCCGATATTTTTCTTTTTAGGGACAAATTCATAGTTGCGGATAGCTTACCGCGGGGGTAGCACACTGAAGACATTATTACACTGGCCCTTCTCCGCCTTCCTTTGCTCATCCAATCAGCAGTCAGAACGCACTGTAGATGCATTCATGGACTTGCGGTCCAAACGCACATTTCCTCTGCTTTGGTGTTAAAAAAAGTCACAGAGCTTGGCGTGGGACCCGAAACAAGGGGGCTGAAGAACCGCAAGCGGGTCCGGAGCCGCGGGTTGCCGACCACTGCACTAGCCAAACATGTAGGGCTTTAGGTGTGAAGTGGGCCCAAGCACGGTACGAATGGCCTATTAGTACAAAAAGTCATCCAATGTTATGACTAATAAACAGCCATTTTCAGGCTTATTTGGAAAAACCTTATTTACATCATTATGGAGATAATATGCCCTAAACGTAATTACTTTGAAATGATTGCAAAATATAGTATTTTCCAGCAGCATGCCCATAGCAGTTTTTCAAAGACTTTGCCGTAGGTTTCCATTCCGTTCTTGTATGCTAATGATTCCGACAACAGTAATGCCCATGTTTTGAGTTTATTTATGTCTGTAATATAGAGCTTCACTTTCCCTACTAAATTAATGTGAAAACACACTGCTTTATGCGCGCTACCCTCCCAGATGTGGTAGTTTGTATTGTTTGATTTAATTTGGATATGTTGTTGACAAAGATTTACAAGTTGCTCAGAGGTTGGTTGCGTACACTTTGTGTTTATTTATCTTTTATGACACCTCTTCCTCAAACTTGGATATTAAAACTAATTTTCTGCCTTTTTGTCACAGCATCATTAGAGGCACTCAGGGGAGATGAAAGCCTGACAGGGGTAGAATACCGAGGCTAGTTTTAAGTAAACACAGAGGAGCAGAAAGTGCAAAGTCCTTGTTTTATCTCATTGGAGGGAAGCTACTCATTCATTTTGTAGATTAAGAGGGATTGATGATAGCGCGACTTGAAGTACCTCCTTTCCTGCGGCAACCTCTGCTTTGTCTACTCCATCTCCTTCCTCTAGACATAGGTACACAAAAATATTTTCCGTTCTTGTAAAACCGATGAAAGACCATGAAAGTCAGTATAAACTGAAGAAGGTGTCAAATTCATTCATCAGTTACTTGGAACGGTGATGCACAAACACATCCCTTGGTTCTTGGACTTTAGATCTGACCACCTCCACAAGCTTGGTACTTGTCTGCTGATTTTAAGAGTCCACTGAGAGGTCCTGAAGTACTACTTTTTTGAGAAGGATGTCAAACATAATGTTTACACTTAATGTGGACATTTGGTGCATATCTGCAAGTGGTGGCTTTTCAATTAATACAGCTCACAAGGCAAAAACGCTCAGTTAAGTTTAATGTATTCTACTCCTCCATGTACCCTGTTAAGTGGATGAGGGGGAAAAAAGTAATTTATCTGCTGCATATTACCTTTAATGACCTAAAGTTGCAATGTTCAGCACTGCAACAAAAGCTGGTTTTGTATTTCCATTTGGTGCAAGAACAAGCCTTGTACGTACAGAAGCAGTTTGTTACGCTGAAGAATTTGCTTCTGTCTGGGGAAAAAAAAATTGGAAGGTGATTTAACAAATGTTCTGTTACATTATAGGCAAATAGGATCAACACGTCTATGTGCGGCTGCGTTGGTGCATGTGGTGAGTACATCTGCATCACAGCCAGGTGGTTCTGGGTTTTAATCTGAACTCTGACCTCTCTGTGTGGTGTTTACATGTTCTCCCCATGTTTGCTTGGCTTTACGCCGGGTACTCCAGTTTTTTTTCCACAGTCCAAAAACATGCATGGTAGGTTAATTCAGTGGTTCTCAATTATTTTGTGTCATGCCCCAAAGGTGGGACAGAAATGTTTCCGCGCTCCTCCGATTTGAAATACTATTGAGAAACTGATATCTATTTATTTATCTGTACTGTACAGACTGAACTCGAAACTGAAACCAGTGAAATGCAACAAAATGGAGAGCTGTAAAGCATACAAGCGTATTCAACAGGGGTTGCATGCCGAGTACAACAAATTCATACATGTTGGCAGGTCTGCGCTAATATTGAAAATCCTCCCTGCTTCTCATGCCCCCCCGACAGTTCACTTTTTTGGAAAATTATGTTGTAGTTATAATGATATAGGAATAAAGCCAAAATATTATCTGAATAAAGACATAATATCACAAAAATAAAATAATTTCAGTTGAAAAAAGCCCACAACAGCAAAATGGGACTGGGACTGAAGTTCATGTTGATAATTCTCTTTTTCACCTATACCACAAAGCTGAGATGCAGTTTTTTCTTGAAATTTATATTAGGCTGAGTGGTTAGCATGTTGGCCACAAAGTCAGGAGATATGGAAGATCTAGGTTCAAATCTCTCAGTAGGGCATCTCTGTGTGGAGTCTGCATGTGCGTGCGTGGGTTTTCTCCGGGTACTCCGGTTTCCTCACACATTCTAAAAATATGCATGCATGCAACCATTCACTCACATGCATGGTATGAATGTGAGAGTGAATGGTATGAATGTGAGAGTGAATGGTATGAATGTGAGAGTGAATGGTTCGTTGTCTATATTTTGTGTATTGAGCAGTCCAGGGTGTACCCCCCCCAAGTCAGCTGGGATAGGCCCCAGCATACCCGCGACCCTAGTGAGAATAGAAATCGTCCATAGGTGTGAATGTGAGTGTGAATGAGTATTTGTCGACATGGGCCCTTTGTTTGGCTGTGACCTTGACCAGTATAATAGAATAAGATATAGAATGAAAGAAGGAAAATGCAAAATGCTAATTGACTGGACTGTGAGTATCTTTCTGATGTTGGCAAGAAGAGTCATCAATTCAAGCCTTCATTGATGTGCTTTGCTCAGTAACTGCTGCTGCACGGGTAACATCATCTTTAATTACCAGCATTGTTTTGCTTTTACTTTACTTCAAATTGCTTACCTCTTGATTCGTATAAAACTGTTGCACTAAAATGAAGATGTTTGCATACTGATACCTGTAAACAAATACGTCTAGATCCAGACTAGTTTGAACCAATGGGCAAAGGCAATTAATCCCACTCTGAAAATTACAAATTCTATTATATTTGTAATGACGTTTTTTAGATGTATCTGTCATGGCAAGTTAGCGTTGGGTCTGGAAAGTATCAATGTGGAGCATCAGTCGCTTTTCTTTTGCTGTAAATATACAGTAGGTGGTGCGAGTCGAGCGTCGGATCTTACACCAAGGAATTCTCCTTAAATTAACTTCTACAGTAAGTCACTCACACTGCACACAGAATACATGAAGGACAATGAAACAGTAATGATAAATAAAAGCCAAACACTAGCAACCTTTTCATGTCAATATTAAGACCAGTTATAAGACCATTAAGACCAGTTATTACTGTTGCTTTCAGAGGATCAGTGGTCTACAGGTTATGTGTAATGTTAAAGAGTTTTGTGATATCTGAATGTCTGTGAACGTGCCATGTGTCTTGACTGTGTGAGTGAGCCTGTGTGCGGAGAAGACAGCTGAGTTTGCTTACAGTAACCTGAATTGTTTTTGCAATGAAAAGATTGTTGATCATCCATGCTGGTAGACTTTAGAATGATGCTTATCCTTTATTTTCATCTTTATCTTTTATCCTTTATCCTTTACAGCCCACACTGTAACTAGTGCTTGTTTTCAGTAAAATTAATTAAATTATGAGAGCGCATACGTAACCACAAAATGCAGAAACTCTGAACGGCGTAAACCGTGGACCACCTGTATTTAAGAACGTCTTCACTGAAACGCTCCTCAATTTCCCCCCTTATTTCTTTTCTTTTGGCGGATTTTAAAATGCCTCTTTTGCAGGAGTGAAAAACAGGAAAAGCCACATACCGAAAATGATGCCGGACCAATCACAGCTCTGCGGTCCGCAGAGGTTACATTTTTTTTTTGAGGTGCGTGTGAAGCTCTGTCAGAGTGTTTGAATGGGGAGGAGCAAACCAACGGGCACTGTGATGCTGTAGCATCATGAAGCATTAAAGCGGCAGATTTGCCAATTTTCTTTTAAACCTTTTTAATTTTTTGAAAATTATATGTGTATATATATACAGTCAAACCTGTCTTAGCGGCCACCTTTTATAGAACGGCCACCTGCCTATAGCAGCCATTGAAAAATCCCCCGCAGCAAATTTACATGTTATAGACCCTGTGTATAGCAGTCACCTGTTAATAAAGCGATTAAAGTGCATCGGCGACATGAGTCTCTCCTTCCCCACAACAAGCTGCATTACAGTATTGACACACATTGTGCACATTGTCTCACACCAGGAAATAAACGGTGTCACTTGTTACAGGCATTGCCTGGACAGCTATGTAGTGGGGCTTGTTTAACCTTTGCCTTGTGGGCAAGCAGGAAGGAGAGAAGATGCTGAGAGATGTGTGTGTGTTCTGAGCTGCTGTCTGGTGGCCGCGTTCAATAAATAAAGTTGGCAGAAGCAACAGGAGAAGTTTCCTTCTTTGCTTTGGAGCTGAATAACACTGACAAGTTAACAGACTAGTAGCGAACGGAAAAGAAGATGGCTTTTTTTTTGTGTCGAATACAGAAGATGAGGACTTGGATGGATTTGTGGATGAGGATTGATCAAAAATAACGTTAGTACATTCTAAAATACTTCAATTAAGTACAACCGAACTCAGTTTTGCTCCCGCTGCCGTATGCATGCTAGTGTATGTTTGTTTTTTTTTTGTAGCGTCGCTGGGAGCACGTCCTGTTCCCAGCCTACTTTGCGGTAATGTTTTGGCGCAAATGCTCTTAAAGTTACATGTTTGACCAGGAAATAGCAAGCTCAAAAGAAGACGGCTTTTTTGTGTGGAACAACTGACAGTTTGTGTGAATCTTGTGAATGATTGTGACTGAGCTAGGACTCGGTAATTAAAGTCTACACACGACGGCTTCATTGATTGAAAAACGAAACTTTTTCGTGCATGAAGCTTTTACTTGAGTCGGTAATGACCAAGGGAGACAAAATGGGTGGCTGCTGGCTGCGTTGGACAGGTGACTGCTATACACAGGGTCTATAACATGTAAATTTGCTGCGGGAGATTTTTCAGTGGCTGCTATAGGCAGGTGGCCGTTCTATAAAGGTGGCCGCTAAGACAGGTTTGACTGTATGTGTGTACATATATATTTACATACGTATATATGTGTGTATATATGTGAAATAACACAAAAAACATCCAATCAACACTCTAAATAAACACGTGTAAACATATGAGCAACCTCAAACAATCACAGTGAGACAACAGAGACCATAAACCCACGTGCTGCCGGGTTTGGTAACATTGCTCTTCTTTATTTTCAGCCCTTAGCGCGTGCTGAGCACAATGAACAGTTCAGGTCATACCACAGACTTTCCCATTCCGACTGACATGCTTCTCTGCAGTCCCCAGCCAAAACAGACAAATGTTGTGTCTGTAAAATAGAAGCTGAGTAATCCCCCAACTGCCTCTGAGGCCAGTCTTCAAGTCTGTCAATCTGAGCCGGATTAGATGGTGCTAACAGGATTGCCTTGGAAACATGATATTAATTCTAGGCCTCTGAAGCAGGACAGTTGCATTTGATGAGCCGATGCTTGAAGAGTGACAAATGCAAATGCTGAGTAGAAGTCCCCCTCACTCTAAACTAATAAATAGTTATTTCATGGATGGGGAATAATTCAATAAAAATAGAGAAGCTCTCAGTGAACATTAGTTCCAGATGTTTGGATTCACGCTGACATTTAATGCACATGCAAGTGTCTGTATGAGGACATTAGTGTGCCACTCAGTGATAATTATCTAGCGGTGCAACTGAGTGAACGGCAACAGCAAGTGTGAGATTATTATTCACCCCTATTTCATGGTATGGTGAGTGAAACCTTACTACAGGGGTGTCAAACTCAATCGCAAAGGGGGCCAAAACTGAAAGCCTACTTTAGGTTGTGGGCTGAACCGGACAATCCCGCCCACCTCAGCCCCCAACTTTGTATTTTCCTTATTATTTATCCTGAAATTTTCAACACTTGCATATTTCTGCATATTGAATGCATTAAACATGTAAAACCTTGTCTTTTTAACCAACATAACTGGTGAACGAAGCACACATATGCATCATCAGTGCACACATGCAGATGCATGTTTGAAGTTGCGAACATGACAGGACATGCCCAAATAATCTAGGTTGAAAATATAGTAGTTAGTATGGTCGGATTTTGAGAAAATGTCTCATTAGCACTGACGACTAGATAAGTCAGCAGCCTACACCCCTTTTATCCCAGTTCCCCATGCGTGCTGTGCCAGGATTGGAACCTACCAATGTAATACACCCCTTTGGTTGTGGTTTCAGGTTGGGACAAAATGCGCATCACATCTGGTGAATGTGTTTTTATGTGGCCATAGTTTTAAAACGTCACTATGTGTTTTTATGTGGACATACATTATTTTTAAACTTCACTCGTGTGGATGGGTACTTCTTGTACATGGGAGTGGGGGAAAATGTGCATTTTTTTGTGTCCATTCACTCCTGCTTGAAATTCGTACTTTCCGATAGCCCGCGGATATGGTTACGGTTGTTTTGGAGTAGTTCTTCATATCAGTAAAGTGATTGTTGATCAATCACCTCTTCGTCACTCTCTCAATGTCCGACCGAAAGCTACAATATTTTATATCAACACAAAAACATCAGATGTGTAACCCGTAAGACTTTGCAGCGGTGGAATGGGCAGATTACGCATTTCCCAGCATGCTTTGCTGTAGTTAAAATGATCACTTTTGACTGTCTTATGCCTCTTTGAGGTGTTATTCTGTACAGACAGGGTGTAATAGGTAAAGTGCTGCCGTTTTTAGTCATGTAGAGTTAAATTATTTTAACTTTTGGTCTGAATGTGGCACCATTATAAAGAATGGTTGCAAATTTCGTGCTATATGCAATATTGTTTCCACTTTTGATATTAAAATGCCAGAGGAGTACTTTAGACAGGAGAAATGACTGAATTATGCAGATCGCTGTAAACACTTTGTTTGATAAGGTCCGTGAGGTGGGCCAAGTCAGTGCTATTTTCCAAACAGGTCCGCAGGCCGAATTTGGCCTGATTCTGCTGCTCTTTTATGTTAAATGTTTCAGTCTAATGTGTCGACCCTTTACACCTCGTCCGATCACTCAGATAGCTATTACTGTAAGAGGCATTGGATATTGAACTCTCACATTCTTGGAATTTCAAGAATCTTAAAGCCTATTTCCTAATTATATACTCATGAGCCCTTATTATTCTTTATGGTCTGCCTCTACGATAGTCGTTAGATGAGCGAGATGTCAGCAGTTGTCACTCTAAAGCATCTAAATGAGGCATCTGGAGTGCAAAAATGATGTTGGCTCAATTGAATCATCCATTCATGTGTAAATCATAAACCCTGTTTCTATTCTGGTGTCTTCTTAGTGGACTCTTGCTTTATTTGCATAATGCTCAGTCTTGTTCGTCTTCCATCATTGCTGTTAGTGAAGAGTATGACAGAACAATGGGTTCTTTTTGCTATTAAAATTAGACGCTCTTTCCTATTTTGTTTTACTATTGTTCCTTGTTATCTTGTTATCTTAATACATTTTGTCAATGAACACCATGATTAGGTATGTCCAATAATATTGGCTGACGGATATTGCCGGATGATATAGACACAAAAATGAGATATCAGATTATATCGGCATCAATTTTTTTGCCAATATTAATATCGGCAAGCGAGTAAGACCTCATCAAACTGCAGCGTACTCCACAGAGCAACAAAGCTTGCTAGCTCAGAATACCAGCGGTCTGGGATTATTTCCAAATTTTGTTTTCAGATTGTAAATATGCAATTTGCATTGACTCTAAAGTGCTACCGGTATTTATGCGAGGGTGAGTACGGTGTCTTCTTTCAATACTTCTGAAAAAGCAAGAGTGACAAAATTGTAATGATACCAGGAACAAGATGTGGTTTAGCCGATTTTAAGATCTTGCTCATGGATATTTTGACAAGCGGAACCATCACTTTTCCAGTTGGTGTTCACTCTATGATTCAGCCCAACCACCAAAAGGCACAGCGATTGGCCAGATCCTGATACACTTCTGAACTTACACTTTCCCTTAAAAGAAAACAAAAAAACATGATTCTCACCGTAACAGAGCTGTATTTTCTGTATTTTCATAAAACATAAATCAAAACCTTTTGTTAAAAATCACAAAATGTTCTTAGGGAACAACATACTGTATATGAGGTATTTATGTCCATTTTATTGAGCTATCTGCCTGCTATACATTGGGGTTACGTTCTGAGATCTCGTACAAATGCCAAAAACGCATAACTGAGACACCCATGCAAATGACTATTTTTATGACTGTTGTGATTATTAGATTAGATTCAGCTCCGGAATCCTCACTGTCATTCTTCAATTGTTATTGTTCACTCATGACAAAGGAAGCTGACAAACTAAGGGGCCTATTCTCAGTTTGCGCTTAAGTATTTTTCATATTTCATATTTCACTAAGAGGGATATTTGACAACATTGTATGCGTTGCCTCTTAAACTGTGCTTTGGAGTGCATGTGTGTTGTCATGGTAAGGTGAGCATGTGTTTGAGTGCAGAACATATAGTGTAGAACCTATGTGTGATGTTAAGAATTATGTTGAGTCCAACTGTTGCCGTGTACGCTTCGGGAGGGTCTTTGGTTGTGTGTGTGGTTGTGCGATCGGGGAGAGTGACAGTTGACAGTTGGCAACATTATTCTCTTATTCTGCCTGCTACGTTCTTGCTCATCCTTGTGGTGTGGTTGTGGCTGACAGCAACCTGTTTTGCTCAGTAAAGCAATTGTTGATTGATCTCCTCAACCACCTCCTTGTCCTTTTTATAGCATCTGACATTCGCTACAGTATGTATTTTCTGTCAGTCACGTAGTTGTCAGACCATTAATGATAACAGCTGAGAGTAGCTTCCCTGCTCTCTTGTACATGCATAACGAGGACTGTTTGTTGAATATCAGAAGGCAGTCTTTGGGGATGCACATATACTTTACCGAGCAATTGAAGCAATCAGATAACTGACTGATAATCACCATTGAACCATTTGTGTTCATTTCAGATGAATGAATGGTGCAGTGGAAAGAAAATAGAAGTGTTGTAGGTTTATAATATTGGGGTTCTAGACTTATTACAGCCTTGCAAGTGCGCAGAGCTGCGCAAGTGTGAAAGTACTTAAGTTAAGGAGAATTCGGCCAGGCCAGATTTGACAGGGAACGCCTCACCCAGCGTGCGTATCTTGAATGAAGGTGCGCAGTGACAGACTTACGTAGAGGGGGAGAACCCCGCGCAGCCAGAATCAGCTCAGCTGTGTGCCTCTTTCCCCCTTATGCACATGGGAGAATAGGGCCCTAAATACATAGAAACACAATTCAGGTTTAAGCCCTAAATATACCTCACACACTTATTAAACGCATTTTGAGTTATAAAATGTATACTCACCACTAATGAATGACAATCGATGGAACAGATGATTATCGTAGTCACGGTCCAGCCTTTTGCCTGGTCGTTTGGCTAGCACTACAACCATGCTTCCATTTGCTGTGGGGCCACATCCATATCCCTTGAGAGGGATATGGATGCAGGCCGCTGAGTTGCTCCGGCTAGCTGTCGGAGAAGGCATTTCTCTATGCCGCGTCGACATAATGCACACTGCTTACCTGTACTGAAAGTCGACTTACATATTAACTTGTGTTCACCTTGCTGCAAGTTTTCAGTCCAGATTTGAAGGAAGTTGACTGCAGAAGCTACTGTTGCTTTAGCAGCACACATAGGGCGCTGCTAGCTTCTACTGACGTCATGTGATGCAAATGTGCCCCCTACAGGCTGTGAGTAGTGGAGGGATGACATCATTGGATGCGTAGAAGATTTCTGGAGATTTATTTCCAGTGATTTGAGCATTTATCAGAAGGTATTTAATGTGACTTGTACAATGGGAACTAGAAATGTTAGTTCCTGATCACAATGTGTTCCACCAATGATTGAATGGCGACCAGTCCAGTACCTCACTTCTTGCTGGGATAGGCTCACCTGTCACTTTGAACAAGATTTTGAGATCTCTAGAACTGTTAAGAACATATAAGTGTTAAAAAAAATTACCGATATGCACAACTTCCTGCACATAAACACAAATTTATGAACACAAATTGTTTCCTAAACACATGAATTGTATAGCACTGTAAAAAGATACAGAAAAAACATAAAAAATGTGTGAAAAAAGCCAACTGGAGAATAATCTCAACCACATATTGTCTCTACCTTAATGCTGTGAACCACTCATGCAAATCTGGACTCTGGACCGGTCTTTAGTTCACCACCACTTGGTTGACTTGGTAATATATCTCACTGTAGCTACAAAGAGAACCCAATACTGATTCACGCAAACAGTAATTTGTCCAGTGCTTGTTCATAAAAAGAAATAATATAATTCAAAATATGTTGCTATCCTTTGGAATAGGCCTCGTTTTATTCAATCTATTCAGTCAATAGTGTCAATTTCTTTTGGGCTCCGATCTTAACGTTCAACATTTTGTTTGTGTCTCCTTATCAAAAATCAGCCGTTCCTAACATGAAGCACCTCTTGATGCAATGATGTTTGTGTTAGCTTGTGCTTGTGTGAAGTTGTGTGATTGAATCTACTAAAGCTATTTGCACAAATCACAGCTCTGTCTGTGTGTTCTCTTTCAACATATTTGGGATTTTGCTGTCAGAACAATTTGCATAAAGTTGCAAAGTAAATGGACATCAAATATTTAGAGTTTCACTTAAAATGATTTTCAAAACCTTTCCTTGCACAAATGCGCTGTAAGGGTGCGTTCAAACTTGTCATGTTTAGCTGGTTTAAAATGCATTCTGGTGTGGTTTCTCTGCTAATACTGTTTGTTTGGTCCAGGACCGACTAAACAAGTGGAACGAGAGGCAAGTGTGAAAGCCAACTGCAACACATGCTTCTCAACACACCCAAAAACTGTAAACTAGGTGATAGTTAGCACAACACAACACTAAACTGAGTGAAATTAATCAAAAAATAAGAGTTAAATACAAGCCCATTACTAAGGTTGACCCAGATGAGCCAGATATATTGTGGAAAATGTAACATTTAAAAGTATTGGCATTAGCATTGACTAGGGATTTGGATGAGCCGGATACTTGTTTTAGACGAGTACGAGCATGAAACAAGTACAGCTCATCATATCCATGACAACAGCACTTCCTGTTTCCCAGCATGCTTTGCTGTACTGTTGCTAGGTTACATGTTTAGGGCTCACATAGCTGTTGATTATTCAGCATTATTCGTTGGTAGTGTCTTGTCTGTTGTTACCTACTTATTACTTTCTGTGTGATCTTTTTTTTTTACCTCTTTCTTTGAAAACACCGTGAGTAAGAATGGTATGTGAAATTGTAATCCCCCCGCGATTTCTTAATGAGCTATTGTTACGAACGCAAGCTGACTGGTCTATATTTTCATGCATTTTGTCGAAAATTGCGATATTTTGTCATTTGAATTTGTTCGAAAATGGCGCTCTATAGTGCTACCATATCATCTACGAGGAGAAGAAAAGGAAGATCATAGAAACTTCCACTGAAAGCTTCTTCAAACGTAGATCTGCTACTCTTGCACCGTCGTCACCAAGTGACTCGACACCAATGCCTACACCTTCGTCTGCACCTTCGTCGCCAATTCCTTCCACCTCAGTAGTTTCCCCTGAACTACCTCTTTTAGAAGAGTCTAACGACGACGATGATTTTTACTTTTTTCAATAACTCCTTCTCCTCCTCCTCCACCACAACGACGTATGCTCGACCACTCCTCTTCAAAGGTAAATAACATTTATCATTACGTATTATTATATCATTTTTATTATTATTGTTATATTATTATTTTTTTTTCATTAATTATCCTCGTTTAATATTGCTACTGCATCCAAACACATATATACATACATACTCATCTACAGTGTATGTATATATGTATACACATACATGTAGTACCTATATAATTGGTAAATTACCTTTTGTTCGACTTACGAACAAATTGACTTGCGAACGGTCGTCTGGAACCAATAGTGTTCGTAAGTTGGGGAAATAGTGTATCTGCTTTTTTTGTAGGGAAAAATAGAAAATTTTTATGTCAATATCTGTCCGATAATTATCATTAGCCGATATTATCGGACATCCCTAATATGAAATATATAAATATTTTTTTCATCCAATGCAGGACTGAGACATTTTGCAAGTGTTGTTTTCCAGAGAGCACTTTGAGGTCACATCGTGTGATGAAGGAAATGAGAGTGAGACTTGGCTGCAGATACAACAACAAAAAAAAAATGAAATAAAACAAAAGGACAAGCAATCTGTCTTGTCTCTTGCAACAGGAAGAAAATAGAACACTCCATTTCCTCTTAAGAAGTATTTCAGGCTTATACCAACTGGTGCCAGTAGATTAAGAAAGATTAAATACATTACAGTTGTATAAATGCTTGATTGGAGTATTTATAGACTGAGGAGCCAGGTAATACCAAATTTAGAAAGAAAGGTTAATATTCCTGATATAAACTCCATGACATGAATGTGCGACATTTTAAATCTAACCTCTCCATTACCTCTTCGACAAGGCAGGGCGCACCTTTTCACCATAAGTGCACCTTTAAAGTTCACCTTCAGCGCCCCGTATTTCTCCCCTTTCAGATGGAATATTTCGGATCTGATTGATTCCCAACTTGATCCTACTCTCCGCACTTGTAGTCGCCCGCCTCCATCAAGTTGGCAGAAATGCTGGCAGAGAGCTATTGATTTTTGCACCCCTGAAATCGCTTAGAAGAGGGTGTACACTTTGCTCTCTCTGTACCAAATATAATTCCTTCACACCAAAATGGTTTCTTATATTCTCAATTTCACAAGCCCGTTCGGTTCAAGGGAACATAATCGAGGAGGAAATTGAACATAGACGAGCTTTGACAAAGTCAATGAAACTTACACATATAGAGCATACATTTATAGTAATACTGTACAGAGCAACCCCTTCAAAATACAGCCAGTGATTTATTGAGATGTATAGAATAGACTCAATAAATGATGAATGAGCCTGAATAAATGTAATCAACAAACATGTGATGGTGGGAAAAGGAGCTGGACCTGAGGGGATTAGTGTACTACTGTTTTTAATTTAGTTTATATATGTAGGGATCCGTGTTGCTGCTTCTCTGCTGAATTAATTATGTTATTTGAGAAAGATTTATCTCTACTGACTATAGGAACCAATGTGGAGTAAGTGTGATTAATAATATGGCAAAACAATGTGATTAGATTTTAAATAATAGTCTTGTGTTGTGGCACAAAGGGACATGTGAACAGGTAATGAAAGCCTGGAGTGCACAATACACTCATAATGTGCATCGTACACAATACACTCATGATGTGTATTGTGTAGTAGTATCTTATTGTTATGTTTACCTCTGCCGTCCTGGTCTCTGTAGAGCCACTTAAATCTACACATGCGTATTATAACACCTGTAGAGGGGATCCCCATACATTTATGATTCAGCAGTCACGACCAGGGGTGGTGTTTAGGGGGGATAAGTTAGGACCATTCCAGGCCCCCCCCCCAAAAAAAAATACTAATTAAAATATACATCCATCCATTTTCTATACCGCTTCTCCTCATTAGGGTCGCCGGGGTATGCTGGAGCCTATCCCGGCTGACTTCGGGCGAGAGGCGGGGTACACTCTGGACTGATTGTCAGCCAATCGCAGGGCACATATAGACATTCATACCTATGGACAATTTAGAGTCACCAATTAACCTAACATGCCTGTTTTTGGAATGAGAAAACCCACGCACGCACGGGTAGAACATGCAAACTCCACACAGAAATGCCCAACGGACATTCGAACCCAGGTCTTCCAGACTGTGACTGTGTGGCCAACATGCTAACCACTAGACCACCGTTCGGCAGTTCTGGAACGCACCATAGGCCTGAGACCAAAATATTTGCTAGGCTACAGAAGCACTAGCTTTGACAGCCAATCCAGCTACAATACTTGCACAAGTTAAGTAATGGAATAATAACAAAAGTCGCTTTTATTGCAAATATTGATCCAAAATCGGAAGAGAACATCAACGTCAAGCTAGCAGAAGGGCGGAGGGAAGCAAGTTGTGTGTCAAATATAGAATTATTATGGGTGTATAACTCACCATAACTCACCATTCTCTGGTTGTCCTAGAAGGTAACCCCCGCAAACAGTGGACATCTACTATATAATCTTGTACTAGACTTCATTCAGTGTATGCCTATGACGAGAGGTCATGTGAGGTAACATTGGGTTGACAAAATTAAGTTTTAAGAACACGTTTTGCCTTGATTTAAGCACATCTAAATTCATGTTTCAATTCAGATATTATTCTTTAGTCTTTACGTGTTGTAGAAGTGGTCCAAAGAGTAGTCTCAAACAACAGGCGGTCTTAGAATATTTATAGAGAACATAAAAGGTTAGTGAAGGGGCAGATGAACTAACTGAGGTGTGCTGTCAAGGAGATGGTGACAAGGAGTGCGGGCACTGATCAACAGGGAGGTCTCGCCCTCCACAAGCAATACTACACAAACAAGGACAAGCTCAGAGCTCCAGGAGCTAGGGTTGAACGTGGTAATTGAAATCAGGAAGCATGCACAGCCACAGAGGACAGGAGAAGCAGGTTAGTTGCTGACAAAAAACAGACAGATGCAGATTATTGTCCATTCCCCCACTGTGCATGACTTCGTACTGTGGGTCTGAGCATCTGACATCGTAAGGAGGGGATTTGTACTTGCTTTGGTTTTTTACCAGTGTCGGCAAAGACCATGAAACTGGAAATGGAAGGTAGTACAAAGTACATACTTTATATTTATAAAAAGTGAAACAATTTTCCACAAGGCAAACACAGTGATTTTAGATTCATGTTTATTCACCGGATCACCAGTTTCAGATGTTTGTTTCTGGGGTGTTTCTTGTTGAATGGGGTGGAAAAGCCCTGCTCCTGCACGACAGGGTGTCAATCCACAGCTTTGTATCAAAGTCACCTTTAGTGTCACTACTTCATGGAAAGCTGCCCAATGATGAGCTGCCAGGTATTAAGCATTTTTAATCTCACTTAATCTCCCCTGAGTTTCATCCAGCCTTCCACTTTCAAGGAGTTAAAACTTTTATGATTTATGGTTACGGTTCTCCTCTTCTTTTTTCCATTTTCTTCCTTATCGGAAAGTTGCCTCAAGGTAACCTCATGTACATTGTCTTGGAAGATGCGAACGCCACCACAGACACACATCTCATAAATGAGTCTCATGCTACACCTGGCATCTCCCTTGTAAAAGTATGAAAACGGATAAGAGGAAAATTAAATAGAGAAAAATCACGTCTTCGGGGTTAAAATAATTATAGGCTATTTTGTGCTGTAGCATGTGATGGATATTTCACCCCGAGGCAAGAATAACTTGAAGACAGAAGCATAGTCACCTTCGCCAAAGTCCTCACATAAAAAGCCTAATGGGCTCCACACACGGGAGGCGACAAAAGACTGCGATTGGCAAAAGTCATCGCCAACGCATAGCAAACCCTGCACTCACCTTGCACACGGGAGGCGACGAGCGGCCGTGGCTCACATCCAGAGCGAATTATAAGTCTCCCAAGTATTTGATTGGCTGTCAGATTTGGAGGGAATTTGAGGGTATAGAAGTAGTTCGGAGGAGGAAAAGCGGCCGGTGTTGATTGTGTACTCTTGCTAATATCGGATTTTCCGTTATGTTTATGTTATCCGATATGTTTACTCTGGCGCCAACAAGTTGTCATGCCACTGCTTTTTTCTTTATGTCTTTATATTCTTTTTCAGAAATGTTAAATAGTTTGGGGAAATCTGACACGACAAGTTTACCTGCATTTTTACCTGCGGACTACAGACTACTGAATAGCATCCTGTCCGCTCATTGGTCCATCAAGGAAACTCCCGCTGATTGGTCCTTGTCTGAGCGACAGCAATGAAAAGTTGAACATTTTTCAACTTCCTGGGATTGTGTCGCAAGTCAAAATTTAACACACATGAATTTCGCTTGTCGCTTGGCTGGACAGTGACTCGATAATCGCCCTGTCGCTCAGGTTCCACTGAAAATGAATGGACTAGAGGCGACGTAGCCTCCCGTGTGTGGTGCCCATCATCCAAGATGATTTAATTGAGCCAAGCTGTAATTATATACAGTATCATCTAATAAACACTACTGAATGTTTACAGCCTTGTAGTAAGACCATAGTACAGTAGACGCCCCTACAACATAAATAATCCGTTCCGAGAACCTTTATGTTATAGGGTTTTTACGTTATACGAAGCGTAAAATACATGTAAATAGCCTAATCCGTTCCAAGATCTTCCCAAACTCACCCCTTTGGCCCTTCAAAATATTCAAAGTCCACCAAATATGGTGGGAAAATATAAGAAAACGTTAGCATAAACATAGTACAGTAACATTCCAATATAAAATAAGGTAATAAATAAAATTACTGTAAATGAATAAAACTAAAAAACAAAAACAATCCTACCGTTCACGAGAAGTCTTGATCAGGAGCGCAAGTGGAGGCAGGAAGGAGGAGGAGGACTAGCCTGAGTCGAAACGCGACTCAAAGAGTCTAAGAGTCAGCTGGTCTCACAGACAAACGCACACGCGCTACACGATAATGCTGTGTGCAAAATTTTAATTTGTAACTTAACTTAATTGTTTAAGTTAGTTTCAGGGGGACTACGAAGAGGAAGGATGTTGAAGGGACAAGCCTGTCTCTCACACAAACTCACGTATGTATGCTCTCATCCAATGAGATGAGAGCGTAGGGGTGCCCCCGAAAATCAGCCAATGAGAGCGTGATGCGTCAGAAGGCGCCACCAAGCGAACCGCTGCTTTAAGAAAGGGATGACGTCCTCGACCCGTTGCCACCCTGTTGCGATCATAAGTGACCAGAAGTAAAGTTTGATGACAAGCCAACATAATATCTGAATATTTTGACTGGCATGACTCAGCCCAGTCGACATTCTCCTGACATTTTGTTGTCTTACACTCCAAAATGACTCGCTGAAGTAATTCCACTTCGTCATAAGCCTAGACGACAGATTTATGCGCATGCGTTCTTTGTTATTCTATAGTTTGGGTGTCTGTTTACAGCGCCACACGTAAGTGGTCCTTGTGTATTGCATCGTTTTCACCCAGCAAATTTTTTTCAACTCGCCAAAAAAAAAAAAAAAAAAAAAATCTGATGAATGTTTTATGATTCATGTTACTCATGATTTTCGGCATTCGCTGGTGGTCCCAGAATGTAATCGCACAAAAACCAACGCGCTACACCACATATTAAAGTGAACTGATTCTAAAAATGAATGGTATTTAAATTAGGGTTCAAAAGGAGTGTGCAGCCTTCTTTTTCCCACCATTTCTTATTTTTGTCTGTATGTCTTCTTTTCTTTCTCTCTCTTAGCCTTTAGGTCCTTTAACACACACACACCCCATGAGACCCCTCTGAGAGGCCATGAGATTTATGTGTGTCGGCTGCCTGTAGGTTAACTGAGTCTCAGATGCAATTGAGAAAGTGAATAGGATGCTAGCAGGAAAGCCCAGCTTGAAATCCCTCTGAAAATGAGTGAAAAATGTCAGAGGAAAGGTGACCTCTCCTACACAGATTACAGCCGAAACATGGGTCAGATGAGCTTTGGACAGCCCAGACGTATTCCAAATGCTTGGCACGGTAACTGTGGAATAATATTGAGGATGAATGCGGCAGCGTTCCTGTGCTCTTGAAGAACGAGGAGCTGCTATTTCAGTCGCTGCAGTGCATAATTATGATGGATGTGCATAGGTCTGGGTGGCCGTGGAGGCAGAGCCACAGCCTGCCACGTAGTCGATGAGCTGTTACTCAGGGCAGACAGACAAATGCACAGATTGTGTGGGTGATCTCTGAGGCTGGCAGGTGTGAGAGTGCAGTTTGTGTGGGAACATTTTAATAGATTATACAATGGAACAGACAAAAGATGTTCTTCCTTCAGCGGAGCACAGTACCTTTTGCTTTATTCTTGCCTCTAGATAGACGTAGCCTACAGGTGAAAATACATTTTGTAATCTTCTGGACATTATCAAAGATTTGTGATACATTCCAGAGTCAAAATGTCGCCATCATAAAACCTATTAACTAGGCGTGAGCGGATCGATACCAATGCGATAAGATCAATATTCAGTTCAATATCAGTTCTCTTCTATGTTTATTATCACAAATATACTGTATGTGTGTTGTTCATATTGTTGTTTATGTATTGTTATATTGTTTACAAACTAAGGGAATAAGTTCTTGGACACAGGAAGGCTTTGGTGGCAGAAAAGCCAAATAATTTGAATGAGTCAATAGTCGTTTTTGGTAATTTATTTTGCACTCTTGACTTTATTTTCCTCAAAAATTGTATGTAATAAAAAGTAATACAGCAATCCTTTGTTTATCACGGTTAATTGGTTCCAGACCCGACCGTGATAAGGAAATTTCTGCTAAATAAAATATTTTCATAGTTAGAGCATAGAAAACCTGTTTAAGTTTTCAACATTATTGGAGCCCTCTAGACATGGAATAACACCCAATAGTCACCTTTACACATGTACTACCCAATATAGTAGACATTATCAGAGAAAATAAGCCATTTAAGACGTAAATAAGAGTCACGATCGTGTGTGTTGCAATAAGCGTGTTCCGAATGTGTGGAGGACATGGAGTCATGTTGAGGCTTCAGAGTTGAGTTTTAGCTTGGAACATTAGCTCGTCTTGTTATTAGGATTATTATTATTATTAATATTATGTTATTATTATTGTGCCTGTTGGGAGAGAATTCAAACCTAGAATCAAAGCCTGTTTTTCTGGCAATCAAGTCTGATGCTTGTATGCCTTATCAAACATAGTGACCAGTGTAGAATACTACATAGCACCACGTTTTTCAATGCATCTTCTGCATGCCTTTGTATTTTAGTTCATTTTGCCATTTTTATGCTTGAAAATGCTTAATTTAGAGAAAAAATGTCCAATTTGCTTAAATATGCATAGTCTTTGACTAACAATGGGGCGTTTTGAGCAAAGTCATGAAATTCGCAAAAAAAAAACGCGATGTGGCAAGGGAAAACTGTAATTGTATTCTTTTGTTGATAATGTGGCATGTTGGGAAAGCGTGGGAATGGGCTGCCCAGCATGCCTTGTGTTCCTTGTATTAATCACACCGTGACTGAGCTAGTGGTACGAGTTGACCCTCAGTTCTTTTGTGTTGTGTGGGTTTGTGTTTGCTCAGCTGCTATTAGCATATAAAAAAGCACTTGCTTAAAGCAAGTGAAATTTGCCTCTGACCGTTTCCTGTGCATCTCAAGCTTGCCACATATTGTTTCATTATTGTATTTAAATTTTGTTAAACTCTTCACAAGTAAGTTTCTTGATTTTGCCTAAAATTTTTCTGATTCTAATCATGATCAACAATTAAAGGCAAAAACATAAAATAATTCTTAAAAAATCTGTAAAACATTTAATATTAAAAAGTACTGGTAACAATATCATTATTAGGGATGAGCCGTATACTCGTTTTAGACAAGTATCTGTTACGGATTTTTGCCGAGTACGAGCATGAAACAAAACTTCAGTGAACGAGGTTGACAGATTATTTCCCTGTTTGGCTATCACTGAATCTTTGCATGAATCACCAACTTTACACAGATCATTAAAAATAATTCACTAATAAAGTCTTACAGATCACTTACACACATACACAGTACACATATAGCTGAATAATAAACAATAAATATAGCAACTTCTGATCAATCCATGTCAATTTCAGACTTAATGTAATGTACCCATTTAAGCCCCATCCATTTCTTGTTAAACCACGCCCACTTCCGGTTTATGCACCGCCCACCACGAGTACAGATACGGATACAGATCATTTAGATGGGCGAACACATACAGATACAGATAGTGGTGTACTCACTCATCCCTAACAATGGATGCTCCGTTCGATTGGCCATCGATCATTATCAGCTAATTTCCGTAAAAAAACAGGTGATCGGCATATGCCTATAAATGCCTTTCAAAGCTGATCGCAAAAAAAACATCAACGTGTGGTGGCAAATCCTACATCGTCTCCTACTTAGTTTGACACAGGCTATGCCAATCGATGCCAGACACAATCGATGTTTGATCACTCCCGTACCAAATCTATTGCAATTGGACTATTCTTGCATCTTTGTTTACATGCTTTGCCTAGCTGTAACTGGCTGTTCTTTGCAGCTAGCTAGCTAGCGTTGTCTGCCTCACTTCTGGTCTTCGGACTCCAAATGTGAGTTTTTACCGTAGTGAAATTTTGTTTTTAAAACAAACAAGCAATGCGGTTAGTTCGGAGCTCATTTTTGTTGCACATTCTTGGGGTATGTACTAACTTTTAAGTGTTACTGAATAACTTCACTCTCTTGTTGTCATTATACTAATTGTGTCTTGTCCTCAAAATGCTGTGTGTGCTTGTTTAATGAACATAAACACACAATGTGTCCAGCCTTATGATGGTGATACTATGACAAGGTTCTCCTGCCTCACCAGCTGATTTTGAGTAGCTAACAAAAGGGTCAAAAGATAAATACTCAGCCTCTTATTAGTTTTTTTTATAACTGTTGACTGCAGACTTGCCTTTATACTATAATGACAAATGAACACAAAATAGCATAAAGACAATGCCCACACTGTTTGAGTAGAGAGCTGCTTGGTAAATAAAGTAGCGTACAATTTAAATGTTTCCAGTCATAAATAAAACACAAATAGTTGACAGCTTAAATAGTGCTGAAAGTTGGAGACCCCTGCAACCTGGACACTGAATTTAATACCTCTGCCAAGTGCAGCGCAAGCACAGTGTGGAGGTTACGTTTTTGATGACGTTTGTTTGTTGTTTGTGTTCAAAATAACTTGAAAAGTTCTGAATGGATTTAGATGACATTTTTAGGAATTGTCGGAAATGGGGTATGGAAGTACTGATTACATTTTGGGGGTGATCCAGATCACGGATCCAGGAATTTTTTTAAAGGATCCTTTAACATTGCGAGACAGGACCATTTTCGGCGTTTGTGCATATAACTCCACAAAAAATAGTGAGAGCACTTGGAAAACAAAATACAGGACACGTTCCCAACAGGTTCTACAAAATATCAAAGACTGATCCAAAAATTGTAGGATTATTATTTGGGTGTGAAACACAATATGGAAGGAACTGTGGCGCTTGGCGGAGGTCTGTGCTCTCCGAGTGCTTCACTAGTTCTGTTTTAAGTTGAGCAGGACAGATTTCTATTTGAGAAAGACATTTATTTGTATTTTTTTATTGTGTTCATTTAGTTATCTTGAGCTAAAAAAACAATTATTGCACAGTTTATTTCCCATGTATTTGTATTACTCCAAAACATGCAACAAATTAAATTCAGGTTTGTGTCAAATAGTACAAAAATTGTTTCACACAAATAAAGGCAAAACAAAAATAATCCGCCCAAATGTTTATTTTTTTAATAATTACCTGTTTGCCAAGGGATCTTGGTATTGTCTATCGGCACTCCTGACCAATACCACTCATCATAAGTAAATTGAAAAACATTGGCTGGCGACCAGTCCATGGTGCACCCCTGCTCTCGCCCAAAGTCAGCTGGGACAGGCTCCAGCACACCCCCGCAACCCTAATGAAGATGAAACGGCATAGAAAATGAATGAATGAATGAATGTCTTTGTCAGTACTGAAGGATGATTTAGATCAAACTTTTTAGGGAAAGTACAGCACAAATGTTTTTGGGATATAGAACTTTTTGCAAGAGAATTATTAAACGAAACCTAGACCTTTTTCGAAACTTAACCAGCAAATTCATTTCCATTCATCTTTAGCTTTTTGTCTGTGATGCCACAGATGATGAAAGCAGAGACGAGACATTTGACGAAGAAACAGAAATTGAAGTTATTACGATGCAGGAAAGTGATACACATTTCATGTTAGCTGCTCAATGCAATGTGATATAATTGATTTACACAACCAGTTTGGACACACTTTGTCATTCAATTGCATGAGGAAGTGTGTGTCCAAACTCTTGACTGGTAGTGTACATAAAAGTATGGAAAGTACAATGGAAAATGAGTTGTATTTAATATTTATGTGTAGAGACTCACCTCCCTCTTCAAAAAGTATTGCTTTGAAATAGAAGTGGTAAAAAAAGTATGTAAAAGCAGTTTTAATGGCAGTTTTGCGAAAAAGTGTGAATTTTGGGAAAATTTAGATTTTTTTTTCAGTATAAATACTGTATAGGTAGCCTGAATGTTTTGAACAGTTCCATGTTGGAATGGCTTGAATCGGTTGAGAAATGTGGCAGTAGTAGCAGGCAATAATTAGTTTAAGGGGGAATTTTGGGAACATTTTTAAATTTGGATCACCCCCAGAATTTAATCAGTTCTTCCATAACCCATTTCCGACAATTCCTTAAGATTTCAGCGCTTTGCACTGCACTTGGCAGAGCATGAATCAATTTTAGTTGTACAGAATACATGTATGAAGAGATCTTTTGCAAAAACAGATATGGGTGATTCTTCTGAAAGGGGTGCCAGAGAGGGTGCCATGACTTCAAGGGGCATGACATACAGACTATAGTGATATGAAGCTATAACCATATACAAAACCTGCCTGGTTTTGTATATGGCCTTTGACAGCTGCATGAAAGTCAGCTATGAGAACCACTACACTACCAACAGGCCTATTAATAATAGTAAAGCTAGTCACTGTATCTGGTTCAGGATTTTTACTTTGACATGAGAATCATATTTATATGATGTTTTCCACACTCTTGCTACTCGGTATGTGGTGGACATTTGTGAGGAAAACTATTTAATAAATCAATTCAAAGCAGTACCAGACTGGCCCCGGGCCTTAAACACACAAACAACACACGGCAGCAAAGAAAGATGAGAAAGCAAATATTTAACAGTCTTAAAGGAAAGTATCTGCTCAGGGCTCAGTGCTTTGCGACTTTGCCGGAATAGTTCTGACAAAAATAATGCAGAAAATGCCAATTCATAGCACTTCTTTTTAAATAAATACATGTTTCAGCTCATGTGTATGCTACAGCGATTATAGGAGATTCATTTAGTGAGCCTATAATGTATTTTCTAATATGTGAAACAATAGCATTTAAGCAGGAAAGCAAAACCTCCCTCTCAGGAAGAAAACTCTAACAAAATCCAGAGTCAGTGTAGAACGACCTTCTGCCTCGTCTGCTAGGGTTGACAGAGAGTAGGTAGAGAGACAAAACAACATAGAGGGTTTGGAGAAGGTATGAGAAAACGATGTGTATAATAAGTACAGCTGTATTGACAATAATACTATTATGGTGATTGTAATAGTGATGACGGTCTGTTTTTGACAGAAACATTTTGCTATTTCTACTAGTAAAGCAGTTATAGGAAATGTTGTTGTTGGCTGCACCTCTGGAAGCAGGAGCACCCACTATTGGGAGGAGAGAGAAAGAGAACCCAATTAACCACACACTACATTAATAGAAATGAGGGAACAGTACAAATAGCAATCAGTAATCATGATGTTATTATAAGCAAAATCTATTGCTGACCATTTACTCCTACTGCTCAAAGTATTGAATGTAGTAATAATAATAGTAATAATATTGTCTGAAGCTTTGACAGTGGGCATACTTACTACAGCTGAGAGAGATATGATGGTAATATATTGTAAATAGACAGTACAGTGGAACCTCGGGTTTTTGAATGCCCCAATTTTCTTATAATTTGGTTTTAAATGGAAATTTTTGCCAACATTTTACTTTGGTTCTCATACACTATCGGTTATGGTACAATATTGCACGTACAAAACTGCTTACACAACACTGCGGCATCCTGTAAGGCACATTGATTTGCAAAACTCAAATGACAATGTTACACAAACTCATTGTGCGGACTACAGTGCCCAAGCAAAGAACCCCATGTGTTGGTGAATCAATGTTATGTTATTAATACACTGTGTGAGTCAAACTGTGTTTGTAACCACTATCTGTACCTGTATCTGTTCACCCATCTAAATTACAATATCTGTATCCGTATCTGTACTTGGAGTGGTCGGGGCATAAACCGAAAGTGGGCGTGGTTTCACCAGAAATGGGTGGGGCTTAAATCTGTATATTATTTTAAGTTTGAAATTGACATGGATTGATCAGAAGCTATATGTGTACTGTGTATGTGTGTAAGTGATCTGTTAATCTGTTAATTAATTCATTATTTTTTAATGATTTGTGTGAAGTTGGTGATTCATGCAAACATCCAGTGATGGCAAACAGGGAAATAATCTGTCAGCCTTGTTCACTGTAGTTTTCTCAAAAGCACTGCGTTCAGTACTACAAGCCAAGTTTTCCAACTGACTTTATATCACCAGCCAAATTAGAAGCAAGCAGACGAAAAAAAAACCCAAAAAACACCGTCAGTGACCGACGCAACACAAGCGGTTTACAGCTCTGTGTGGTCTTTTTGTGTTATTAATACACTATGTGAGTCCTAGTTAGCTTTGTATTAGCTTGACACTACACTGAAAAAGGAACAGTAAGTCACTTATGTCGCCCCTCTATGTCATCAGCGGTTGACTCCAAAAAATGTTAATACTAGGGGGTGTCACGACACACTCGACTCACAAGACAAGACGATCCACGAGATTGGGTCCACAAGACAAGATGAGATTTTAACACATTCATTTGAAGAGAAATACAATGAAAAAATATGACTGGACAAAAAAGGTTTGTATTTAAAGGGGACCTATTATGCTTTTCCCCTTTTCTGACCCATAAATGTTATTACAATGTTGTTTTCTCGTGTTAAACGATGCCAACATGTCAGATAATGAGGTTTGCACATTTGGAAGTGAGACCTGAAAGCAGTTTTGGAGTTTTTTTTTTAACACCAAGTTCCGCTGATGTCAACGCAATCCGCTGTAGGCCTGCCCTCCTCTCGCTCTGCTTCGTTCTGCTCTGTTCACCGTGTTAGCACGTATGGCTCCCAGGAAATGTTTGTTCGGTTGTGCCTAAGGAGGCAAGCATCAGGCAGAAGTGGTTGGAGTTGCTGATTCCCGGCCAGCAAGAAAAATATGCTCATCTGTCAGCGGCATTTCACACGGGACTGTTTTGTGAACATAGGCCAATACGAAGCTGGACTATGTGCCAAACTGTTGCTGAAGTCCGACGCCTTTCCAGTGTTACTTGGTCGTGTTTGAGTCAGAAGACAAAAGCGGACAAAAATGGTTGTCTTTGTAGCATTATAGAGTGAGCATACAGCCAGCGGAGATAGAGTGACCAATCACAGCGGAGTGGGCTTGGCGGGATGCGTACCTGGAGGAGGGCCTGGGGTGGAGTAAATTACATAGACCGTTTGGGCGGGAGGCAGGAAACCCAAGGAAACACTGCAGGAAGAGGTGCAGAGTCTGGAAGATTTAGAAAGCTTTCTGTGCGGGTTACCGTGTTTAGCTGCTCTACAGCAGTCCAGAACTCAATACAAAGGTACGAATATTAGTATAATAGGTCCCCTTTAACTGACTCACAAAACAATGCAGGTGCAGTTTGAAATATTGATTGTCCCACCAATTGATGCTAAACAATACTGTATTATTGTCAACTTTTTTTGAGACCAAATAAACCACTCATGTTTTGATGATATATAATAATAATAACCCTACATAATAATAATGCAGTATTTACTTTAATATGTCATCTTTCACTCTGTTAAGTTGTTGAATTGGCGTTTGTGTCATGTATTTTCTCACTGGCACTTTGTGTCAAATGTTTGCAGCATTTCTTGAAATGCTGCAAACATACTATACTAAACATACTAACAAACTATACTAAAGAGCAGCATTTCTTTTGCATTGACTTTCTGTCAACGCACACCATTTTGCGCTGTTCCGTTTGTACTTTGCAGATCAAATGTCTCCGTGAGTGTTGACTGTCGGTGTGTGATTTTCTTCTCAGATGGGAAAACTGACGTATTATTTGGATTTACATTAACTGGATTTAGATTATTTCTTATGGGAAAAATGCATTTGGTTTGTGTCCGTCTCGGTTAGAATCGAACCTTCTGGAACAAATTAATCACGCTAACCAAGGTTCCACTGTATTTCACACTGTTTTCTGTATGTAAAACTAGAATCTCTATAAAATAGATTTTGTGTTAATTGTGGGGTGTCTGGAACGGATTGATTTGATTTACATAATTTCCTTTGGGGAAAAATTGATAAAATTTTAGACGGACCTTTTGGAAAGGATTACGGACGAAAATCGAGGTTCCACTGTATACTGTAGCAAGACAGTATATGAATGTGAACAAGCAGAGATAGGGAGCGGTAGAAAGGAGTTTGGTGCATCATGGGAAAATAAGTAATTAGCCATGGAGGTCTCCTGTCATCAATTATATTGCCGGTGTTACTCCATTTAATAAAATAGATAAATGAAGGAGCAGAATGCTTCAAAAAAGGTAACATTTTCAAGGTTTTTTTTTTTTTTTTTTTTTTTACAGTATAATGAATTTACAACAAAAGTAAAATATAACATTCATCTTTGAATGACCTAAAACAGTTACAGTATTTTTACTGTAAAAGAAATGTTAATAAATTGATTTGAAAGCAACAGCATAAATGCATAAAAACGTTTAAAATAATAGTGCTCACGTACACATCAGTGTTGTGCATCTCTAATGAGTTGACCTCAGAATAGGTATACTGTGCTGTGCTGCACAAAAATGCTGGCCTTCATGTGACCCTGAGTCATCAATTTCTCTTCTAATAGTGGCGGATCCCTTTTTAATCCTTCTTGATTTTAATCCATTCTTGATTAAATGTACACACTGCCTGATTAAACTTGATCAAGTGGGATTCTTCTATTAGCCTTGAGGTTCTTGATTAGATTTTCCATGATGGATTCCCTCTCACATGCAACTCACATGGTTGGAAAATAGAACATCCTCCTGGTCATGATTTTTTTTTTTTTTTTTTTTTACATGAAGATGCTTTACACCTGACCCCACCTGATAGTCAGCGCTTGTGGAAACTGCTGACTGACAGACACTAAAGATGTGAAGCAAAGAAAGACATTCAGCATGAAAGTTATCAATCCCACTGATCGCATTCTGCTTTGTAACTGAGTGACACTTTGTTTGTTACATAAAGTGTGATTATGGCCACAGATGAATAAGAGGTCTCTTTCTCTTTTGATCCTCATTGACGGTGCTTATGTTGACTTAATTGAACACATCTCCCAGGATACAGGACAAGAGGCTGCAACATTAGCCATCTCTTGCATGCAGCTCATTGGGATGCAAGGGCAGTGCTGGCAGAGTAAACTGCGCCTTGGCAGAGATGTGGCGGGGCTGCCGCTGCAGGGACATAACGGCAAGTCCCCTTCCTCCTTTTCTAACACACGCACACTCCTCAGGGCACGCAGCCACACCTGTGAATTCAACTGAAAGATGGCAAAATTCAATCGGCACCGTGGTGCCATGTTAGTGGGGGTCCGTGGTCAAGTGAGAGAAATTTATGCTGTTACATCAACATCCCATCATTAAAATCGGGCGCTTCTGACAGGGGAAGGAGGGAGTCACTCTGCTTCAGCGTGAGTGAGAAGCCAATCATGCCATCTCCTTGACATGTCCTGCAAAACCAGAACAGATAGGCTATATCCACATCCTGAGATTTTTGGCAGTCACAGATGCTAGAAGAGCACGTCATATCTCTCAGGGATGTAATGTATTTCAAGAATTTCCGTCAAAAAAAATCAATCACTGACTAATATATAGAGTGGGATTAAATGTCACCTGTTTGCAGCTACGTATGATGGCAGATTGCAGAGCTTTAGTGAGATTCTCTCATTCTGCTTCCCAGCTCAGCGTGATTTGACTTTGACTGTGAAATTGCAATTTACCCAGCAACTGCCAGTGCTCTGTCCACCACATCTCATGCAGACCTTTTCTTAGATCTCAGTGGATTGCCTAGCAACCTTTTTCCGCTGTTCAAACACCTGTATAGCAGCGCGCGCTTCATTTATATAACGTATTATTTATTGTTTATTTATTGTATATTTTGAATCCAATACAACTACTATTTTTTGGTTGTTAAACCTCAAATTACTGGTAGGTTACATTGATGCAAGCCATTATGGGAAATAAAAGACAACTCACAAAGACTTGATGCATCTTGAAGTCCTCAACAATCGATGGTAACAACTCTACAATAATAACTTAGATTATGCCAAATTCAATAACATTAAAGGGCCCCTGACATGATTTATCAACACTGCTTAAAAATATTATATATAGTTTGTAATTATGTTCTACATTGTTCAATATGTTGAAAGCGAACGGACAATTAGCAAAAATGACGTTTATAGTTCATGGCGCGAGCCATGACGAAATACTGTAGCCCGCAGCTCAGCGTAATTTATATACTGCGGGTAATACCGCTCAGCTAAAGCAGAGCGAATAAACGCTTCTCGCTGTATTTTTTTTTATCAAAATAGTAGTCATGCCAAAATGTATTCCGGCTGGATGTTCACAGTACCCGAGCGATATTGTAGGTTTGTTTTCTTTTCCAAAAGATGAAGGTGGACGAACAATGGATGAAGCAAGTGCAGAGAATGAGAGACAGATGGACGCCCACCTTGAGTTCTTTGCAGTCCTAATTTGAAGAAACACCTTTACAAGAAGCGTTTGGCTTGAAAGTATGGTATAAACATATTTTGAAAAAGGATGCTATTCCGCTGGTACACAGGACAAAAAAAACAAGACAACAAAGAACAACCACTACGTCAAAGTTGGCACAAAACAGTAAGTCATGTCTTGTTTACATAATGTCTTCTAAACACTATTCCACGATAGCAACAAGGCTGCAAAGCATTATACATGTTATATATCTTTTGACAGCGATATGTTTACTGTGGGCAGCGGCGGCGACGGCGAACATTCATCGGCGACGTGAGGCCACATGTACTAAAACAGGTTTTAAAAACCCCTTTACGGTCATTAAGAAGCCGATTTAAAACAGTAAGGATAAGCAACTCCAGAGTAATTTACACTTACCATTCTGTGCTTTGAAGGTGACCAATCGCCATCTCCATTGGCCATCGCCAATTGCGAATTTGCACGAGAGCGCCACACATTGACAAGTGGCAGAGAGTTTTCTTCTCTGATAAGAAACAATGTTATCTTGATGGTTCTGATGGCTTCCAATGTTACTGGCATGACAAGGAGATCCCACCTGAGTTGTTTTCCACACCGCACAGTGGATGATCTGGTGTGCTTTTTCCTTCAGTGGAACTTCAGGTTGTGCAGGGGTGTCAAATGGCAGCTGGCTATGTAGAGATGTTGCAGGGGGCATCCCTCATGACTGAAGGCCCTCGTCTGTGTGATAATCACAGGGTTTGTCAACATGACAACGCTGCAGTTCACAGTTCTCGCCTGACAAAGGACAAAGGAAGTGCAAGTTCGAGTTTCACCTGACAAATAATCAATTTAGCCAATGTTCCAAAAGATTCATATATGGTATTCATGGTATTACAGTATATTCTTGACTAATTTTGACAATTGAACAGGCTATTGTGCATGTGATGATTTATACAATGAAATGACCCTGACATGTTTTGGAGAGCACAACCATTAGACCTGAGACTCGACCATCAGTTTACTGTAGATCAACAAGATCTATTCAATTGGAAATTGTGCTAAATGTAGGTTGACAGTGCTAACTGTAGCTAACTGTCTTTAATCATTTGCAAAGATGGTCTTAGACATTGAGACATGTACAAAGCCATTTGCAATTTGATGAACTCAAAGAGAACTTCAATTCTGTTGTGACCATTTGCCAAGTTGTTTGGAGGTTTGTCCATGTTATTTTGAGAATGTCATTTCTGTTTCAAGATATGAGCCAAACCAATGGAGAAAAACTGTAATCTAAAGATTTATGGCTGATTCTTATTGATACAGGAGGCTGCTACCGGCGCAGCCGAATCGTTCGTTTGTCGATTGTGGAGACAGGCACCAGGTATCGTGGGAGAACCAATCGGTTGACAGAGTGTCTTTTAAACAAAGCAAGAGCCTGGGCTGCTGGTGAAAGGTTTGTCGCGCATGCTCCATAGCTTGCGATGACTGAAGACAAGAATGGATGTAAATAGTAGCAAGCGCTAGTAACCGCAAAAGATTTTCAACGCATCAGCAAAAAAAAAACCCTAACGTTTGGAATGTCTTTGGATTTTACAAGAGCTCAAAACTTGAACAGCCGGACCAGCAGAGGCGAGTATGGTAACCTTTCTGCTTTTTAACTTGTTTACTTGGAAATGTTGCACCTGGAGTATTGAAAACACTATGCTCAGTCTGAAATCTTGCAAGATTACTTTTGTTATGGCATTTTGAGTATGGGATTGTTTACTTTTCCGAGCTAACATTTTCATTACACCCATATGACCATGTGACAAATAGTTATATTTACTTATTCTGTGCTTGGAAGGGATGTGTCATTATTTAAGGGGCTTTACACTATTTCTTTTTTTTGTATTATTGATTGGACTGAAGGCTAAGACTTCAGTTTTTTATTGTTGTATTTTATAGAGATAGATCAGTGTTTATTGTGAAGTAAAAACCAAAAAAGGTTTCCCATAAGGCATTGCGTCTTGAGCGGCACATTCATTGTGGAGCTGCATTGATGTCAGCTTCCTTCTGGGCTTTGGTCTCTGGGTCCTCTGGCTCCCTCTGGTGGACAGAGGCAACATTGCAACACCATCCACCATTTTCTATGCTGTCTGTGCTCCTCCAATGAAATGGTTTTGTCAAACAAAATGCATTATGGGAAAACTTTAAAATCTTGAGTTTTTTTTCATATTAAAATAATATTGGTACATGTCTCTATATTTCTGAGGTATAATGTTTGAGTGTTAAGTTGCTGTGTGATGAGTTTATTGATGTTTCTAAGATGAAACCGTAAGTCAGACTGTTTGACCATATTGAGTAATGACCTCCTGTATTTTCCAGTGGGTTGACAAGTTTTTTCATAGCTCATGATTGGCTCCTGTCAAATAAAGAGCTGCCGGGTCCTCACCGATTCGTGCATGCTACAACATGTCCCTTTATGACTTAGGCACTTGCGTTTTATACACTGGTGCAGCTTATACACCAGAATTTACGGTACGCCAATTCACTATTTGCTGAATCTGCACTCTGATCATCATGGGAACTGTAGTTCTTTTAGCCATAAATTAGCAGAATCATTGTTTAAGCTGCAGGGTTCAAAGCGTGTGAAAAAAGTAGCAGTTTATAGTCCGGAATTACAGTAGCAATTAGCCATCATTGATATTGTACATGTGAACGCTAGCACCCCCATTGCATTACCTAACAATGAGAGACAGCACCTATAACTCTGGCAATATTTGTATTTTTCAGAATTTCAACAATTAATGTGTTACTGCGATAGACAGATTCATGAAGACAGTCTATTATTCTCACTTCCTGGCCACGACAGCCAAGACAGCAGGCTGAAAATGCTGTGGCTACAGCCAACAAACATAGTCTAATGACATTTCCTTACTCTCATTGAATGGGTGCTTTCCATGCTCCACTGTTCCCATCATTAATCATGCTTTTAGTGAGTCTCCATGCCTTTTCTTGATGGGATCCTGTAAACTGCTCTGTTCGCTAGAGAACATCTGTGGATTCAAGGAAAATATTAGTTTGCATATTGGTTTTGAATAGTAAACCTTGATCCTTTGTGCATTTTAATCTCCATCTGAACATGTATTTTTATTAGTATTTTGATTCTGCTTAATGAGAGGACAGCGCATAAATAATGGTTGACAGAGATTACGGGGTTACACAGAAACACGTGTCCCTCTACAATTACAATATAATCTCTATCTATCTATTGCCTCCTCTATCACCGTTTCAATTTGCAAAGTGGATTTTGGACGGGGTGTGAGATTATTTGATTTTTTTTTTTTTTTTAATAAACATGTATATTTGCTTAATGGCAGAGAAAGACATTTATTGTAAGCTCTAAAGCTATTTTACCGAAACTCAGTGGTACACAACATTTTCACAGTGCACCTTCAGACCCCCCTACTCCTGCACACTAAAAAAACAAACTGGTGTCTGTAAGTACACAATCAAACATTTTAGTCTGAATTATTGCTCATCTGTTATATATTTAATTCTGTATTATATATAATTGTTTTGTTTTTTTTAAAGAAAATCTTTACAGAGAGCATGTCCTCCTCCTACTCCTCCTATACCTGTTGAGTAGGGGCGTCACGAGACACCGACCTCACAAGAGCGAAGAAAATGCACGGCATTGGGTCCACGAGAAAGACAAGATTTTAACATTATTTTAAGTAAATTATAAATTAAAAAATTTGACTGGACACCCATTTTTTAAAAATGTAACCGCATCACAAAACATTGCAGGTGTGTTTTTAAATGTTTATTGTCACACAAATTTACGCTAAGCAATAGGGGTGTATCGATTTGTTTCAATAACGATTCGATTCGTATCACGATGCGTGGTTGCTGATACAATTCAAGAACGACTTTGGTTCATTTACAATGATACGATCCGAAACCATTCAGTAACTTTAAATCAATTCAGTAACTTTTTAGCCAAAAATTCAACCAGTGTGACTGTGAAATAAACACGTGGATACTGGGCAGTGCAGATGACGTTTCCTTGATTCCTGATGTTTTTTGTAAGGGAATCAGGTATAAATGATTAATAATGCTGACATACATGAGAATAAATTATCAATGAGTAAAAAAAACTGTTAAAAATGCAATACAAAATCAGGATGGACAGAGGTTGCCATGATTAATTATTTACTTGAAATTCAAACCTGCACTTTGCATCCAAAGGTGAGGGACATTATGCAAATACCTCAGCAAATGAATGTGGTATGGTGTCTTCAATTAGGTGTTGAAACTTTCTCACCTGTACGGACCGATGGCAGCAAGGGCTTTTTTTGTGCTGATAATCCTCCTGGTCAGACCAGCCATTTGAAAGAACGCTGCAACAACTACCAAGTAATTTGGCCTCCTTCTGGCAGGGCCGGGCTCCATTCCCTGGGGGTGGGGGGCGGCGAGATGGACTGGGGGGAACTTTCCGGTTGCGGGGGCTTCTCTGGGCCTGGGATCTCTCGCCGGTCACTGCGGTTGGCTGTCCTCTGGCCTGCCGGCACCCTGTTTCTGGTTGGGATTGCCTCTCTGCAGCCCCTTGCTGGTCTTCCCGGGGGGGAGTGCTCTGTGGGCTGGTTCTTGGGGGGCTGATCTTTGTGCTGCCTGCCCCTGTGGGGCCGGTGGCTTTTTGGCGGTGGGGGCTCGGTCTGGACGTGTGGGGCGGAGCCTGCTGGTGTACCTCTCCTTTCATGCATTCTCAGTGACAATTACACGCTCACACATTCTTGCACCTTTAAATACATGAAGGCTTGCCCACATACAGAGATACCTGTACATATGCACACTTACAGTACATACGTACTTCCCCACATTACTCACTGGTTTAACCAGTTATTATGTTGTTGATTTTATTACAGTGACGGTGATGTCGGCAATGTGATTATAGTTTTTACAATTGTGTGCATTTCAGTTATTGTCATTCTGTTCACTGTCATAGTTAATAATTTCATGACTACTACTACTACTAATATGTATGACTGTTTCAATGCAGTATTATCATTGTGGTTGTTGATATTATTTTGTCCTTTCCATCAGGGTCTTTATAGCCGTCACAGACATTTGCTGGTTTGTTTCTGTTGTTTTGTTATTGTTGTCACAATTGTTGTTGTTGCTGTTGTCCTTGTCGCTCTCTTTTTTGTCCTCCTCTTATCTTCGCACTCCCCTCTCTGTTTTCTTTTCTCTTCTTCTCTATCCCCTCCTGCTCCAATCCGGCTGCTCCAAATTTGCATAACAACAAAACATCAAAGTCAAATAAATTCTGTATAACAGGGGAAGTGTATCTCACACATTTCCCTGTCATACCAAATCTGTTGAGCACATAAGGGCATTTAGATCAACAATCTGCCCTATTGGCTGGACTGGACAAAAAATTATACCTTGTACCGTTTACCACTGAGAGGGTTGGATGGGTCCTCCGTCTTGATGACGCGCTTAACAGAGACACTGAACAGGATACCGTGGTTAGGTGGGTTTATGATAATAAGTTTTGATAATGATGAGCCAAACCGGGAGAGCAAACAGATACTTTGCATGTGAAGTTATGGCAGATGGCGTGCAGCAATGTGAGGAAACGTGGTAACGCAAAAGAAGAATACATAAGAAACAGGAGTGTAAGTGTGTGACAAAGCGAATAAACGGTCAACAAAAATTACGTCTTTCCAGCCTTTCCTCTCTTCTCCTTCCTCCCCGGCACAAGCAGGTGCGCGCCATTTATTACTTCCGCGTACGTAAGCATATGTTTTGACCTGGACACGCCACGCTGGATGATGACATCACTAAGCGGATCAGGAAACTATCGTCAAGTGGCATCCAAAACATCTTTACTTTGCATATTGTCCCCATAAATGTCACTTAAAAGGAGTTTCAAATAAAGAGATGTGAGTTAAATATGAATACTGAATGAAGTGAATTAATTGACCAAAAGAAGAAAAAGCGAATCAATTGTATTTCACAGGTCCACTGCAACTCCCATGACCACCACATACCCAGAAGACGATGACGTCACCGACGCAGACTGAGTCTTTATCGAGTCTTTATCATTAAAAATGCAACAAAACACACATCCATATAAAGCAAGCCATGTTTGAATCCAATGCTTTACTTCCTAGTATCGATGCAATCAATTAATTACCATTTTAAACAATGTTAGATCAATATATGCCGTCAGGAATGGAAACTTGCTAACACAGATCGATGTAGTTGGATCGGAGGAATATACAGTAAATCCATGCATCGGTGTAGTGAATGAATCGTTACACCCCTACGAAACAATAATATTGTCAACATTTTTTGAGACCAAATAAACCACTGTTATGATCATATTAGGGATGTCCGATATTGGCTTTTTTGCCGATAACCAATATGCCTATATTGCCCAACTCTGAATTTCAGATTCCGATATCAACAGATACCGATATGTGAAACATCACATATCTTTTTCTTCCTAAAATAAAAAAAAAATGTTATATAGTAGCAATAGTCTTAAATGATTACAGTTGTTTTGTTGGCTACTCCACCCATCTCTGAGTAGATAATTAATGTATTACATATTTTATATAAGAATACATTTGTGATTTATTTTTGTAAATATTTAATTTATTTTTAATTAAAGGGGTTTTGTTTAAATACATGAATTTGCTGATTATTATTTTGATAACTTTCATGTTCTTATTTTATATTCTTGTTTTATTGCAATCTGTGTGGAGTTTGCATGTTCTCCCCGTGTGTGCGTGGGTTTTCTCCGGGTACTCCGGTTTCCTCCCACATTCCAAAAACATGCATGTTAGGTTAACTGGCGACTCTAAATTGTCCATAAGTATGAATGTGAATGTGAATGGTTGTTTGTCTATATGTGCCCTGCGACTGGCTGGCAATGAGTTCAGGGTGTACCCCGCCTCTTGCCCAAAGTCAGCTGGGATGGGCTCCATAAGCGGCAAAACATCCTTTAAAACATCCTTCACTGTGTCATTGATGCACCAAGAAGCAGTGTTGTTTGTTGAAGGCACGGTCTGCCTGGTTTTTCTGGTCTTTATTGTGGCTCAAAAGAATCCCCTGGATTATTTTGAAACTGCACAGATACCAGTAAAGGAACAAATTACAGGCTCATATCTCAGAGAATACACTAATTAGTCACAGCACCACTTAAGAAGACAAGCTCTCATTTAGCACACAATATAAATAAAATCTAAATGATTGAACACTCTTAATGCAAAACATAATCATCAGACTTATTTGTTCACATAATGCACACAGAACACTGAGCAACTTTGTGTCTGTTTCCTTTTTTCTGCACTGTACTCCCTGAACTGTGCAGGCGCTGTTCACATGATGAGGCGTGCAAGTGCAATGCCTAACTCTCCGCGGTAGATTCATTTTTATACAAGTAGCCCCACTTTGGGAACCTAAGCCGTAGCTTATTTTAAAATGCATATAGCCAGCGGTAACTATTCCTAACAACATTTTTCATTATGCAGTTGTCCCTCGCCACTTTGTGCTTCAAATTTTTGGCTTCACTCTATCATGTTTTTTTCAAAATATATCAGTTAATAAATCAGCACTGTTTCATGGTTGACTAAGTCTGATCATTAGCAAAATATATGCGTATTTAACCAAGTTTTTCGTATTTCTGACCTAAATCAAGCATTTTCAAGCATAAAAATGGCTAAATGATTGAAAATAAAAATATAAGGCATTCAGCAAACGCATTCAAATACATGTTTTTGATATGTAGTATTCTACACAGGTCACTAGGTGATGAGGCAATCGTCACTGCAGGAAGTACTCGGTGTGACTCTCCCAATGTTACCATGTGTGAGTTTATAGTACATCTTATTTAGGTCTTAAATGGCTTATCTTCTGCCTTTTATGTCTGCTATATTGGGTAATGTGAGTGCAGACGTGACTATAGGGCTGTTATTTCATGTCTAGAAGGATCTAATAATGTTAAAGACTGTATCTAGAAGGGAGTAAACAGGGTTTCTATGTTATGAAAATATTACCTTCATAAATAAGGAAAGGGTTATGGGTTTTTTGTGGAAATGAACTTATCACGGTTCGGTCTGGAACCAATTAACCGCCATAAATGAGGGATGCCTGTATAATAGGGATGCCAAAAGATCTTGTGTGATTAAAACGTGACATTGTTTGTTTAGAGAAAAGATATCTTGTGGGAACAGGTCATCCAGTAATATATATATAACTTTGGGATCGCTACAGTGAATGATAATACAAGTAATATGAAAGTGGCAGTGCGTGAGGCAGGGTTGGAACTGCACATGTGCTTTACGCACACTATAAACCTTGCAATCCATCCTACCTCGGTGTTTCCAGTGTCACTTACTCATGACGTCTAGATGTTTTTTCCATCGGAGTCGTGTTAATGTCCGAGCATAAGCTCTAGTAATTCTACATTTAATCAAACTTACTTAAGATTTGTCCAATCAAAACATGATAGTTGTATAAGACTTCTATCAAAACATGTGAAAGTAGCATCGACTATATTTAACTACTTCCTGGTTCGGCACCCTGAGCATCATGGGAACTGTACTTTTTTTTAGTATAAACATAAAGCTAATCGACTGTAATCTGCAATCCACAGTCATGGCCAGAAGTTTTGAGAATGGCACAAATATTAATTTTCACAAAGTCTGCTGCCTCAGCTTTTATGATGACAATTTGCAGATACTCTAGAATGTTAAGAAGAGTGATGACATGAATGGCAATTAATTGCAAAGTCCCTCTTTGTCATGAAAATTAACTTAATCCCAAAAAAGCATTTCCACTGCATTTCAGGCCTGTCACCAAAAGACTGGCTAACATTATGTTAGTGATTTTTTTGGTAGGTGAAAGTGTTGACAAAGACAAAGGCTGGAGGTAACTGTCATTCTGACTGGGTGACAATAACAAAGTGAAGCTTTAAAAAGGGGGATGGTGCATGGTATCTTTGTTCTTCTGTTAACCATGATTACCTGCAAGGAAACATGTGCCGCCATCATTGCTTTGCACAAAAAGGGCTTCACAGGCAAGGATATTTCTGTTAGTAAGATTGCACCTCAATCAATCATTTAGCACATCATCAAGGACTTTAAGGAGTTCACACAGTGAGGCCAAAACTTTTGGAGAATGACCTGGTGTCAAGAAGGGCACAAAGAAGCTGCTTCTCTCCAGGAAAAACATCAGGGACAGACTGGTAATCTGCAAAAGAAGCAGGTATGGGTTTCCTCAACAGTATTTGAGGCAAATGATGCTCACAGCAGATCGTGACTGTTTTTTGGACCCCTGCGGTTAACCCCCAATACAGTTAAACTGCACATTTTATTGTGGCCAACCTAAGGCACACCTGTGCAATAATCATGCTTTCTCATCAGCATCTTGATATGCCACACCTGTGAGGTGGATGAGGGCACCGCCAAGAATTCTGGGCCCCATGAAAAAAAAAAAAAAATCACCTGTTGGTCATTGTGGATATTTAACAATTGTTTTAATCATTTTCTGACTATATTTTAAAAACATCACAACCAGATAGTGGAATTATTTACCTATTTACTGGGGCTCCTGTCAGTCATGGGCCCTTGGAATTGTCCTAACTTTTCCCCCCTTTACTGAGGGGAGGATAGAATATGAATCATAAATTATGAATGCTCACTAACTCAGATTTAGACAGATTTGTGAACAATATTTGAGAGAGATACTGTAGGTCTTTTGTGGACATAGAAAAAGTTTAACATCTTTTGAGTTCAGCTCATGAAAAATGGGTCTTATATGCGTTTATATTTGTGTTACATCAACATAAATGATTAGTAGTTGCAGCTACAACTGCTGTCATTATTTTTACTTTTGGAATTTTCAGTTTTTGTCTCAATTTGTGGGAAAAAAGTTCAACAGTTAAAAGCATTATGCTTAGGTCACGCATTTTATTTGTAGTTATATTATTAGTTATAAAACATTTCAAATGTGCCTGCGGTGTTTTGCGACTCAGTTAAATAAATGTGTGTTTGTCCAGTACTATATTTAGTCATTGTAGTTTTCGTAAAAGTAATGTTAAAATATTGTCTCGTTCTCGTGATTCCCAAAATCATGTTGCATCGTCCCGTGAGCTGAGTGTATCGTGACACCCCTACTGTTTAAACCATTTTGGTTTAACGGTGTTGAGAATCAAACAATACCGTTTCTTACCTTTTCTTTCTTTTATCTGACAGCGTCCATAATACCTTCACAGGTTTGCCCACAAAAACAGCTGGCTGTGAAAGCGCTGTGGTTTCATTTGAATTGTCACCTGAATAGTCAGGAATCGAGACCAATGCGGAGTCTCCATTTTCAAGAACTCAGCTCTAGCGAGACAAAATGCAAACGAGGTAGGGGAATGCTAAGATATGTCACTTACATGCTAATTGGACATTCTGGTCGTCTACATTTATCGACCTTTTGAGGACAGTCTATCTATACAGCGGCATCTAATGAGACAAACAGAGCTCTGATTCATCGGTGCAATTAAAACTCTGACAATAGCGTTGATCCGAACAGACATCAAGAAATAGGTCATGCTTTAGAGTGATTTGAGAGACAGTTAAGAAATGTAGTGTAGTTGAACCATTGGGCCAGTGGGCTGCTAAAGGTGCCTCTCTGGGGAAATCAAAACTTTCACAGTTGCCTTGCATACCGGCTGCAGCATCACAACCTTGAAATGAGAGCACAACTTGATTTCAGGCCTAAATTGATATATCAGGTCAGTCTGGAAGGAGCCTATCTGAAAAGATGTCAATATTCCTACAGGTTGTCCATACAACACACAAGCACACACAAAAAAAAAAGACATTATGGATAAACACTTTACTACTTACCCAATTTCCTTTGTAAAAGGGTAGCGTATATAGCAGGGGTGGACAAACTTTATATATGACACATTCTCCGAACCTGTGGATTTCGGTTTCGAAATTGTTAGTCGGAAGTGATGATAAAATGAAAGGTTTTTTTTTTTTATTGATCAATTAATCCTGGATACTGGGGGGAAAGGAAACAAAAGCTTGACAAGAATATCATGCTTCTAATGGGTGGCTCTGATATTAACTGTAAATGCATCCTTTAAAACGAATTACAGTGGAAGTCATTATTGATATGCTGTTAGCTAAATACGCAAACAATTTCTGCTACACTATTGACAATGTACAGGAACTTTGGCAATCCAATAACAATCGCTACCCTTCGTGTCCTCTGCCATCACATTAGTTAACTAGCGTGTGAAGCGCCTTCAACGCCTTTTCTTATGCTTCTAACACACACCAGCTCTAAAGCAAGAAGCAAGGCTATAGTTATGAGGCCGAACTATCCCATGTTAATAAAACATTGTTAAGTTAATTATGATTCTAAAAATCATGTGGTTTCCAAATCATCACAATTGTTATCACTGACCCATATTTCAGTGAGCGCGAGGTTGACTCCCTCGTCAGGTTGTTAGTCGGCGGGTTTGTAGAACGTGTCGTGCATTTATATTTCTGGGCATTTTTTTTTTCATTATAAGCCTGAATAACACTTTCAGCATGCAGTAATGCAAAACAACCTCATGATGTATTCCAAAAAAAAGGATCCAAGAAAACACAGCAGATTATATGACACTTTTACAGCTAAAGTAAGACCAATAATTCCAGGTGAATTTTTGAAATTATTTGCAATTATATATCCATTTTTAGGGTCGCCGGGGTATGCTGGAGCCTATCCCAGCTGACTTCGGGCGAGAGGCGGGGTACACCCTGGACTGGTCGCCAGCCAATTGCAGGGCACATATAGACAAACAATCATTCACGCTCACATTCATACCTATGGACAATTTAGAGCACATGTGTCCTGGAGGGCCGAGACGCTGCAGGTTTTCTCTCCAACAAGTTTCTTCAGCAGGTGATTTAATTGATGAGCTCCTTCCCTCAAACTGAAGGTGTTGATCATTAAAATCACCTGCTTTAGTGACTGGCTGGAAAGAAAACCTGCAATGTCTCGGCCCTCCATGGCACGAGTTTGACACCCCTGATTTAGAGTATCGAATTAACCGGAGTACCCGGAGAAAACCCACGCACGCACGGGGAGAACATGCAAACGCCACACAGAGAAGCCCAACAGAGATTCAAACCCAGGTCAACATGTGGTGGTCAACATGCTAACCACACATGTATTTGCAATTACAGTATATCCATGTTAAATTATATATATACTGTATACACTACCAGTTAAAAGTTTGGACACGCATTCTCATGCTATTGAGTGGGAAAGTGTGTCAAAACCTTTGACTGCAAAAAGGTGTTTAGCCAGGGTATAATGGCGGACTGAACTGAATTGAATTTGACAGGTTTTTAATCAATAAGACACCCAAAATGTACATGAATAAAGGATTTGTGGTTTGTAATATGAAATATAAAACACTGAATTTCAAGAGTATGAACGTACAATTAGGCACTTGCGTAAATGAAATTGTTTGACCTTGGTGGGGTTTCCACTCTAATGGTGCTTTTATTCATTAATTTTCGACTTGTATAATGCTCTCATCATGATAACCCAAATTTGACCAAAATGAGTTCATTAGATGAAATCAATGGAACACAATGTGAAAACTTTCCCTACATTTTAGGCTGTCTGACTTGTTTCGACAGCTCCGGTGAGGAGGAAAATAGATTGTGTCTGCTTTCCAACAATGTGCCGACCGAAGGACCAATATACAGTAAATAAAAAAAACAAAAAAAACATGACATTTTCATTTTCTGGAGCTCAAGCGTGTGAAAAAAGTGGACACATATAGGGCCGGATCTAATAAGATCCAAAATAATAAGCGCTAAATTGCATGAGCTAACAGAAAACATGCTTGTACTATTAGTGGCCGTATTGCAGGTGATCTACTATGATGCTTGTGTAACTTTTACCAGGTGCAAAAGTGGTGCGGACCACCCTATTTAGATGAGGGTTTTGTGTGTGCTACCGGCTGTCATCATGGATATTTGGGAGAGCAGAGTGGCCGTAAAGGAAAAATGAGGTTGAAGCCATGGAGTTGAAGGTCTTGGTGGATGATGCAACTCCAGCAGAGGCATCGCATCATCACAATAATGCTATATTAGTGTCATTTGTCATTTTTTTGTCAGTGCTTTGACACTGTTCACACATTTACCTGCTGATGACGCAGCATTAGGAGCAACTATCATAGGTTCACTATCTTGCCCAAGGATACTTCGACATGATCACAGGAGGATCGAACCCGCAACCATTCAGGTTGGGAGACGACCACTCTACCACCACTCTACCACATGAGCCATGCCGTCCCCATATATATTTACGGTACATGTGTAAATATACATGTTTTATTAGGTTATGATATTCATGTGAACGTGTCGAAAATGTAATTATAGTACTTATATAGCGCTACTTACACATTAATTTGATAGCTGCCTATCCGGGTGAAATCCACACTAAAATCAGCACTTCTGCGCTGAGGGAGGTAAGTGGGGCGCACGGCACATTATTACACCGGCTGGCGTACTGGAATGATCCAGATGCAAGAGAATGCAGTGTTGTGTGCAGTGAGTATTTCCATAGGAGATATGCCATGGCTCCTTTTTGTGACTGGCTCGAAATCAGCCCTTCCGGTAGCTAAAAAATGGCATTGCTGGATAGACAATATGTCGCTACTATTTCTATTTCTGTCCAAATATGTTGCCAAGCACTTGGAAGAGTCTTTCCTGCCGTCGTCTGTTCTTGTGTGCCTCTTTCTCGCTACAATGAGCAGGCGTGCATAACGTGCCAGGTTGCAAGGTTGCACCTGCCTTCCAAAATGTGCTAAAAGAAGAGGCAAACACACCAACCGCAAACAGGTTTCAGATATGATAAATCACATTGCGTGTGCAAAATGATTACATATGCACATCATCCTCCCAATATTTTGTGCTATATAATACACAAAATGGACTGCGAATGCAATTTTGACCATTTGGCAGACAAAGTCCTTGCATAATTTGACCACAGAGGCCACAGCGTTTCTTTGTTATCCGTAAAAATCATAATCTCTCAACCTTACCTGGTTTATGTAAACTCTTGGAAGAAAGTACCTTGTCTATGAGTCACAAAGTTCATTAAAGAATGAGCTGTCGGAGATGATTGCGTCTTATTTTGCCGGTGAAGTCAGAATAGCTCCAGAAGTACTTATTGACTGAAGTATTATGAGTCACCAGACTCTTGGCATAAATGCATTTAAACACACAAGTCTCAATGCAGCATCTGCTGCTTCTCCTTGTCCTGATTCTCTCAGTCAACACTATTCTGAACACTTGAACTGAGAGCGGCATGCAATCTATCAGTGTCGTTAAACTGTTCAAACTGGTGTGTACGGCTATAGCTCTGGCCCACGAGCACTAAATCCTCAAGCAACATGAATCTATCATGTATCAGAACATTTCGCAATTAGCAGAAATGGCTTCTGCGAGGCTTATTTTTGTCTTTGTACCAAACAGTGCATATATAGAACGTATGTTCAATGCATGCACCAAGGGTGATTACAGTGGTGGACATATTTAGATAACATCTCAACATATTAACTATATCTAAAGCACATGTGGAGATGGAATTCCGTGAGATATGATGTTCTTGTGCTATGGTGGATATCTGCACAGCTACTAAGTGAATAGAATCATTCTACCCTCAGATGAGTGGACTGTAGGAACATGAATTGATGAGTTATTAGACCTAAGAAGCGTAGAACCTTGGGAACATGGCTAATCGGAAAATTGACACTGTGAATTTAGCTTGAGAACATATGATCCAATGAAAAAGGTCTTTAGCACATAGGACATGATCCAGGGAGCAGATGACCTTGGGAAAACAGGATACTAAGAACATAGGACTCTGATGTCATTGGAGACGGGGCACCTTTGACCTTGGAAATAGTCATTAATATTACATTAAGCCCAACAAACATGGGAAGAGTGAGACTGTGAAAGGAAGCCTAGTTAGTGAATAACCTAGTAAATATCAACAATATTAAATCTGATGCTTTATTTCCTAATATCGATTCAATCGACTGATTACCTTTTAAACGATATATGATTGATTGATACATGTCGTCTGGAATGGAAACTTTCTAAACTGCAGTAGGATCATAGGAGTATAAATCGATGCATCAATGTAGCGGATGAGTCATCACACCCCATATATTAAGACGAATGAAAGAGGTCAATTCAAATTTAAGGCTACTTTTACCTTAAAGGGATAATTCCTATTTTTTGACATGAAGTGCTATGACATCCCCATCAGCAGTGGCGTGCATCAACAGTCACTCAGTGTGCCTACTTACAACTCGGACATTTACTATGTAGAATTGTGGTTTGAGCACTGAACAAAAACATTCCAATTACGTTTCATCAAACTTCCCCATCCATTATTGTATTGCACTGGAGGAACCTGAGGGACATATTGGATTTAAGTCCACTGCTGCCTCAGATATTTGTTTTTGTTTCCAGAAGACAGTCAGAATTTTGATTGGATCACGTTCATATGTTGTGTGTTTGTAACAGTACTTGATGAGATGACAAGTTCATTTGAGCTGATTGTTTTGTTACTTTGTTATTGTGGTGGTACAAAGCAATTGGAAATTGCCAGATGTGACTGCGTTTCTAAATTTGAAAAGAATGACACATCGGTATCCAAGAGAGAAATTGGGCATTTTTGGTGTATACCTAATACAAAAAAAAGAAGAAATCACATTAGTTACATACAGTATGCACAGTTAAATTACAGGTGGTCCTCAGTGTACAATGTTCCATGTTACAACGTTTTGTGGTGATGAACGAACTCCCATAAATTAATTCTAAACTTAATGTTGATCAGTAATGACGCTTGCGCTTCACTATGTCTCCCAAGCTTAAGGAAGGCTCTTCTGGTGGAAATGCGCCAAGGAAAAGAAAAGCCATCACCATGGAAGTGAGAATGAACATCGTAGACACCCACCAATATTGGCCACACGTTTGTTCTTAACTGTTCGACTGTTACGGCCATCATTAAGGACATAGATCGTGTTCTTGAGCGTGTTAAAGCATCTGCTCCTATGAAAGTACAGTGTTCCAATGTTTTGTGGTTGCAAATGTGCCACCATAAATTAATTACAAATATCTGTTTCATTTAATTTTTTGTTTTTAATATTTCTATGACTTTATTTTATATGTCCATCATGTGTTCTGTGTTCTGTGTGAGTGATTTAGGAGTTAATGTAGGTATTATTTAAGTTCCGACATACAGTAAAACTGAACTTACATCACAGTAAAGGAACGTGGTACGATGCATTTCGACACCATTTCAAATTGCCGCTAATAATAATCATGCTTGAATGAAAGTCAGTCCAACCAAACAGCTTTGATGAAGCTCTTATATTGGATGTCATTACATTGTGCAGACAATCCTAATGATGTGTCCAGTGACGGCATCTTGGCATTATTTAAACTTCAGAAGCATAGCAGGTGCCCTTTAAATGTTCAGCGCTGCTATTTAGTCTCAATCAACTCTGCAGCCGTCCAAAGCAGAAGGTGGTTTGAGTTAATATCACTGATCATAATTAATGACACTACCATGGATGATTTACCACACTTTATTTGCCATATATTATGTAACATCCTGTAAAAAGTACGCACATGTAGATAGTGTATGTGAGGCCATGATAAGATAACTGGTCGAAGAACACTTTTGGGGAGGAAAAAAACATTTTATACAAGAATAAATTCAGTGGATGATTTTTTTTTGTTGATTTTTTTTATCTGTCTATTTGTAACTATGCGATCAACATCAAGAATGATTAAGAAAATCAAAAGTCCATATACTGTAGTATATACTGGCACGGTGTGTGGCTTTATATGTGACACTTTTTGTCTGTGGTCCATGGTGAGTGAACATGAACGTTGTACAGGGTCTTCTGACTCGCAGCTTCATAACGACAATAACATCTAAACAAAAAAGCAGCAGAAAAACTTTACTGTTTCCCTTCTGTATTTAGATCCATTTGCATTTGATTACTTTACCTGACCCAGCAGAGGTACCCAGTCGTGGAAAAATGTGGCAAAAATACAGAATGTTTAATAGGATTAACACATCATTGAAGTATTATCCTTAATACTCCTCAACAAGCAAAGCGGGAGCAAAAGCGGAACATTGAACATCAAGCTGCTGTTCAGCCTCCTTGGCTAATTGAGGATATTGAGGGTTTGATGGGTCAGAAGCTCATCAGTCAATACAGATGCACCCTTATATTTCCACTGAGAAATATTCCATCCTCATTACCCTGTGGTCCTGGATGCTCTTCAGCAGATTAACTGTCTCTGTTCCTTCTTTACCAGTACCGCTTCCCTTCAACAGCTTGTTTTATTTGAAAAGTCTGCTGATTATTTACTTGTGTGTGCTGCTCACTGACGGAGGGAATGGGTCCGGGGGCGAGACGACACAGGCGCAGAGGGGAGCACAGTCATTGGGCCCCGCTGGTGCCTGCTTGGCCTTAGACTGTCCATCTCCTGAATGTCGGGCTCCATGTTAAGGTGCAGGTGAGCATGGCAGTAATCCAGCACTGACTGCTCACACCCGTACGTCAGGGCTCTCAGCTGCAACGGTATCTAGAAAAGCACAAAAACGAGAGAGACCAACATAAGCTCTCTAAATCATCCATTTCAACATTTTACCCACTTTGAGAGTATTTGAAATTGGCCTAATTTGCTCATGGCACCGCACTGTCATTAATGCAGTCTTGGCTGGTGATACAGAGCACGCCCCGAGACCTGAAATATGTGGTGCTCAAACACCAACTTTCAGCGAGAATGATTTATATGCAAGACGAAAGCCTTGAGCAAGAGTGCAAACATACTTTCTGCCCTCTTTTAAATGGTATCAAGGCTCCATTTAGAAGAGAGTGCTTATTACATTACTAGCACTTCGCTGATTCCGATACCGCATTCAGGTTTACTTGCAAGTGAGGTCGGAATTGTGTCAATTAAATGGGACTGATGTGTAATGTATTTGGAGATGTAATGCATAGAAATGACACATAACAGACAACATGCAAAATAGGCACTAAACTGTGTTCACCTCTAATGACTTTTTTTTTTACAGCAGCCATTTTACATACTAAACAATAAATAGTAGGACACATATAGCCATTAGCAATGACATTAATTCCATTTAGGTTTCAGAGAGGCATTTACCTCCCCTAGTTATACAAAATATGCTTACTTTATCAATTCTGAGACATGATACGACACACATTTCACTGCATGCGATACAAAACAAGGTGACAAATGACCTCGAAAATATTCAATTTATTAATATTGAATCCTACTTTGCGGAAATTCATCGATCGCAGTCGGGGCTGGATAAATATAAACTATAAACGAGGGGTGACTGTAATATGCAAATATGAGAACTGATATAATACTTCCTCACCCGATTACAAGGATTGCCAGACGTTCAACAGTTCCCAAAAATACTACTTCAATACTATTAATACACAGGAAGCTAAACAGCTAGTCGAGTTGTGGTTGTTCACGCTCAGGAAAACACCGCCCCTAGTATTTCGTCAGAGAATTGCAAGTCAGCCCCCGCCGAATAACCATGACGGAATACAGGGGCCGTCAGAAGGGTCGGGCGCGGTGACTACAGTGTAGCATAATGAATCCTTTTTACACGGGAGGAGCTGGTTCAGGAGCTCATGGGAGTTGGGATCACAGTCACTGCCCACAAAGGCCCGTTACACAAGAAGACATGTTCAGGCCCATCTAAATTTTTCCAGCGATTCAGACAGGGCTTGCGAGAATGTGATATGATCAGATGAGGCCAAAATACTCAACTCGCCATGTTTGGAGGCAGAGAAATGCTAAATATGACCCCAGTGACACCATCCCGACGTAAAAACAGTTTTGAGGCTCTTTCTCATCAAAGAAAAACACTTATTTCACTCAATCAAATACAAATGATCGTATAACCTTTCTTTCATGTGTTTTTCTGGATTTTGTTTTTTTACAGTCTCTTTTTGTTACAGTCAACCTACCATAAAAATTCTGGACACTTAGTAAATCGGCAAGGGGATCAAATACTTATTTCCCCTACTACTGTAATAATGTACTGACAAATACAAATCTACAAGTTTTATAATCATATTGATTTTGTGATTGTATTGGAAATCATGACATATGCTCATTTTGGACATTCAACACACTCACGCAGTACATTACAACAGGGAGACACTTTTGAACATCGGCAGGGTTCACCATGAACTTTCATTTAGCCTCTCAGACTTTGCCTTTCTTCTGCGCCGGGAGAACGCAGCAGCCTGCGGCCCCGGTGAGCTGAATACCCGGCGAGCAAAGCATCCGAGGCGTAAACGAGGCAAGCGAGCCGGCCTGCATGCTAGGCTAAAAGCTAGAGCGACTAGGCCACCGCTACCAAGCTTGCTGCTAGCCAACGTCCGCTCTCTTGAAAACAAGATGGACGAACTACGAGCAAGGATTACAGCTCAACGTGAGATCAGGGAATGCTGTGTCCTCACCTTCACAGAAACCTGGCTGACGGAGGATATACCGGACTCGGCGATCCAGTTGGAATCATTTGCTGCTTACCGGGGAGATCGGACTTTAGCGTCTGGTAAACACAGAGGTGGCGGCGTCTGTGTTTACGTAAACAAACGGTGGTGCACAGACGTACAGACGATGGAAAAGCACTGCTCGCAGGACATTGAGCTGCTGATGGTGAAATGCAGACCTTTTTATTTACCTCGTGAGTTTAGCGCTGTGTATTTAACTGCTGTTTACATCCCACCACGAGCTAACACTGCTAATGCACTAGGCCTTCTGCATGACATCATTGATAAACACGAGACCAAACACCCAGACGCTGTATTCATTATATCTGGCGATTTCAACCACTGTAACCTCAGGACTGTCCTCCCCAAATATTACCAGTATGTGAGCTTTCCCACAAGGGAAAATAACATCCTGGACCAAGTCTACTGCAACATGAAAGGTGCTTTGAAGGCTGTTCCAAGACCCCACTTTGGAAAGGCTGACCACATCTCTATATTCCTTTATCCAACGTACAGACAACTTCTCAAAAAAGCTCCCCCTGTAAGTACAGCAGTTAAAGTATGGAATGAAGAAACTGATCAAGTACTTCAGGACTGCTTTGGCTGCACAAACTGGGATGTGTTTAAAACTGCAGCGGGGAGGGTAGATTGTACTGTTGATTTGGATGAATATGCTTCTGCTGTTACTGGCTACATTAGCACATGCATAGAGACTGTTACCACCACCAAGTATTACAGAAAATACCCTAACCAAAAACAGTGGATGAACTGTGATGTAAGGGCTAAGCTACGTGCTCGTTCGACTGCATTTGTCATGGGCACCGCTGATGACTACAAAAAGGCCAGATATGACCTGAGGAGGTCCATACGAGAGGCCAAAAGACAGTACAGACAGAAGCTGGAGGGCTACTATTCCACCTCAGACCCTCGGCGCATGTGGGCGGGGCTCCAGCACATCACAGACTATCGACAGCAGAGTAGCGTAGCCACGTCCAGCCAAACCACACTTCCAGATGAGCTGAATGAGTTCTATGCCCGCTTTGACACCCAAACTCCTGATGAGCAGAGAGGGTGGCTGAACCTGGGGAGCACACAGGACGCACCTCTCATGGTGACATCAGCTGATGTGCGCAGGGTTCTAAACAAAACAAACCCACGAAAAGCAGCAGGCCCAGACAACATCTCAGGACGTGCACTTCGGGTTTGCTCATCAGAGCTAGCTGATGTGCTTGCTGACATATTTAACCTGTCGCTTGCACAAGCATCTGTACCGACCTGCTTTAAGTCCACCACCATAGTGCCCGTACCCAAGAAGAGCAACGTGACCTGCTTGAATGACTATCGCCCTATAGCACTCACTCCTATTGTTATGAAGTGCTTTGAAAGAATAGTCATGACCCACATCAAAAAGAGCATCCCGGCGGCAACTGTGGACCCTCTACAGTTTGCATATCGCCAGAACCGGTCCACGGATGATGCAGTCAACACTGCCATCCACACAGCCCTTTCTCACCTACAGGGCCAGGACACATACGTCAGAATGCTATTTATAGACTATAGCTCTGCTTTTAATACAGTCTGCCCCCACAAACTCACAAATAAGCTCCTCACACTTGGCCTGTCTCCCTCCCTCTGTAACTGGGTGTTTAACTTTCTCACAGGCAGACCCCAGTCAGTCAGAGTCCACAACCGCACATCCAGCTCAAGAATTGTGAGCACTGGGACCCCACAGGGGTGTGTGCTGAGTCCACTCCTCTACACGCTCTTCACCTACGATTGCGTGGCCTCCCAGAACAACACCAGCATCATTAAATTTGCGGATGACACTACAGTCATCGGACTGATCACTGGTGGTGTTGAAACATCATACAGAAGAGAGGTGGCGGACCTCATAGCTTGGTGTCGTGATAACAATCTCCTTCTCAATACAGATAAGACTAAAGAGATGATCATCGACCCAAGAACAAGGGAAAAGGAGCCACATAGACCCCTGTTTATTGATGAGACTGAGGTGGAGAGGGTGAAAACCTTCAAGTTCCTTGGCACACACATCAGCGAGGACCTCACCTGGTCTCACAACACCCAACAAATTCTGAAGAAGTCCCAAAGGAGACTGTACTTCCTGAGAAGACTGAGGAAATTTGGCATGTCCACCACAATCCTGAGTTGCTTCTACAGATGCACCATCGAAAGTGTCCTTACCGCCTCCATCACTGTTTGGTACGGTAACTGTACAACACGTGATAGGAAGGCACTCCAGCGGGTGATCAAGACCTCACAGAACATTGTTGGGGCAGCCCTCCCCTCACTGCAAGACATTTATACATCTAGAGTCCTACGCAGAACACACAACCTCATCAAGGACAGCACACATCCACAACACTCATTATTCACACTCCTACCGTCAGGCAGACGCTACAGGAGTTTGCAGTCCAGGACCACAAGGCTGGCAAACAGCTTTTACCCACAGGCCATCAGGCTTCTCAATGAAGCACTCAGACACGCCACACGCAACACACACTCATAGCACTTTATTTATTTATTTATTTATTTATTTGTATTATTTACTTGCATTAATGTCTCTTCTGTTGTTGCTTAATTTCTTGGTATTTATGTATATGTGTTTATGTTTCTTATGTTCTTATTCTTTCTTGTGTTTTTCTTTCTTTTCCTTGGGAGAATGAACAGAATAAGATTTTCATTGCATGGTATAACTGCTGTTTTACCATGCACATGACAATAAAACTCTCTTGAATCTCTTGAATCTCTTGAATGCTAAAACAAATCCAATGGTGCCTTGGACTTTTGTATTATGCGGCATACATTGTATTTAACATCACACACTATAGGCAACACATAATACAAAGACAAAGGAAAGGAAGCACACTATCCGGATGAGAACAATGACAGATATGCACAATAACAGAACATCATATCATTTTAAGTATGATAAAGCATATAAGCAATGCATCATTTCAGTTGTCAGTTATTAAATAGCAACGGTTCCTTTAATTGGGAATGATTGATGACAACATCCATCATATTATTTGTTATTTGTCTAAAATATTATGCCAGGACCAGTCTCCCAGAAGCTTCTCAAAGCCCCCGCATGGAAAATCACTGCTCACATCTATTTATGAAATATTCTGTCTAGGATTATTTGCTAGAATCACAAAAGGATTTACTTAAAACTGATTTGATTCCCCAATATATCTGTATCCGGTACTGGTCAAGATTCACGGTGCCGACTGCACTCCAATCTGGCTTTGTTTGCTCGTTGCTTAAATAGGAGGATTAGTTGGAAACACCATTTTTTTTTTTTTTTTTGCTTTGCACAACCCTTACGCAACCCTTGAGAAGGTCTTATAAAGAATAAATGAAAAGCAAATATACAGATGTAAAATAAGTGGTGTCTATGTGGGGGTCTTTATCTGGGTCCTCTTTTTGCAAATTGTAGAGAAAAGAGGGCCTTGTGTGCTTGTTTTCTCCAATTAATGGAATCGTAAAAGTCAAGGCTGTAAGTGGAGGTTGTAGTGGAGTCAATATAAATGTGTTTGTTTCAAGCAATCACCCTTTCCCGTCTGCTCTACAACTGTAGTTGGTGAAGCACTTCTAACCTTTATCTCCTCAACATTTCTTACCTGTTTGGATTCCACATAGCCAGGCTGTACTCCAAAGGTGTCATAAAATAAACTGAACTGCAGTTACTAAGACAATAAAGTTTTTTATTGCCCAGTTTTTTTGCCCATCACTGTTAACCTCGAGTGACTACAGACGCAACACATCTGTAAATACATGAACAAATGCACCCCTTTGGTAGGTTAAGTTCTCCTATTATACTGGTTTAATCATGAAACATTCTGATTAGACTAGACAACACAACATTACTTCGATTACACAGACTCTTGTACGCTCTAAAAAAGAAATTATATCCTCTTTGTTGGCTAAAATAACAGTTAGGATTTTATGAATGGGTGCCATTTAGAATTTTACACTGGGAATTTGAAAAACATGCCCTGGAATTGCCTGGCGACCAGTCCAGGGTGTAACCCGCCTCTCGGCCAAAGTCAGCTGGGATAGGCTCTAGCATACCCCCGCAACCCTAGTGAGGATAAGGGGCATAGAAGATGGATGGATGACTTTGGAAAAACCTGACTTTTCCATTGTATTGTCTACTGCTTATCCGTATTCTGCGTTGCAGGGAGCTGGAACCTATCCCGGTTGACTTAAGGTGAGAGGCGGGGTACAGCCAGCAAAGGTCACCAGTCAATCACAGAGCACATACAGTTTATACAAACAAGCATTCACGCTCACATTCACACCATCAATGAATAGATACTTTGATGGGTTATCTGTGAGTGTTGTGCAACTCTTGTGCTAACACACTAAATCTAAAGGTGTAATAATAATAATAATACCTAACAATTATCAGTGAAAACATTGCATCATTTAGCAGATTATTTTAGACACCATTATGAAAATAAACAGAATCCCTAATGTAAAAAAATTACTTCAATGTACTGGAGTAGAACGTCCACGTTTTGCAGTGCTGTCAACTTTTTTTGTTTTTTACCTGTGAGTTGTGTTTACAAATGTACGGAGCCCCAGAGGGGACCTGGAGAAAAAAAAAGTGATGGTTAAAAAAAAAAACAAAAAAACAACAAACTTTTGTGAGAGTTTGCAAAACTTTTGCGACATCTCGCAAAACTGTGTAAGGGACTGCGGTGAGGTTAGAAACATATTCACATATTCAAACTTCCGGGATCAATAACTCCCAAGTGAATGGTTCTCACACAGAAAACCATACCTCTTTCCAACCGCGGCATCACAGACAAACAGCTACAACCCAGTTTTGATCAAAACGAGCCGTTTTCTGTGCAGTCTGACTTATGAGACCGGAGTGCAGGGGCCGTCAACAAATGTCTTCTTCTGTATTATGGTGGTTGTCATCAATGTTGCCAACTCCGCAGGAGTAGCTATTATTAGTAGCTAAGTAGCTATTGACTGTCCTGGAAGGCCATAGATGACGTTGTTGGCTAGTTTGCATATTTTTTGCATATGATATTGTAAGAGATGTAGGGAAAAAACATAAGTATGATAGATTTAAAAAGTACTACACATGTATATTGCGCATGCGTGCTGCAAATTGTGTTGCCTAGTGCTTGCAATTCATAACTGCGGTGAAATAGGTCAACAGGCTGCTGAGCGGATGCAGTGTTTTGCGTTTTGCACGTGTGTTGAACAGATCGACTTTCCGGTATGAATCGGGAAGTGGCAGTGCCGTATGTGATGATACTAAGCAGAAGTGGGAGGGAGGGGTTACACACACAAGCAAGCTGGAAAGGTAAGGGAAATGTACAGCAGGAAACAAAAGGGGTGAGGGTTGGGTGGGGGTTAATGAGAGGCATTACGCACTATACTCTTTTTCTCTAAGGTTGGCAGGTATGTTAGTGTCTTTCCTCATGCTTGGACGTCTCCTACAGAGCAACTCCTACCGTGGTTTGTACAGAGAAATAAATAAATACGACAAGGAGGGGGCAGGGGGGCAGAAAATAATTGAGAACCGCTGCTATAGGGTCATCGTATTTCTTGTCTGTGTTTAGCAATGTGGAAGCAAGCCAAAATAAGTCCTAGTTGGCATATGACATTGCAGCTATGAGGTTATGACGTACTATGACTAGATCCACATGTTTTTAGTCAATTAAAATTTGCCATGATATTTATGCCCAGGATGGCTGTCGCCTGCACCCCGTCACTGCCCAGATGATCGGAGGACAGACTTGAGGGTTTGCACAGGGGACAAGAATGAAAAAGTAGTAAGAGTAGTCAAGCAGCCAAATGCTATTAGCGTGTGGGAGTACTCTATATTCAATGATCTCTTGACACTTGATTACTTAGAGCACCTCTAACTGCCAAAAATGCCCAACTTGCACTTACTGTTCACATCTTTACCTGATCCCCTTGCACTGTGTCTGAATGAGTACTTCTTCTGTTGAAATCAGGGATTTTATGACTGGCAACATTTAAATTGTACTTTAAATTGTACGCTACTTTATTTACCAAGCAGATTTCTACTCAAACAGTGTGGCAGTCGTCTTTATGATATTTTATGCTCATTTGTCATTATAAAAACTCAGTTATAAAAAAAAAAACAGTTAGAAAAAAACTACGAAGGCTTGAAGCAAATATTCTTTGACCCTTTGGTGAGCTACTCAAAATCAACTAGCGGGATAGCACAGTATCACCATCATAAGGCCGGACACACTATGTGTTAAACAACCACACACACAGTGTTTTGAGGACAAGACATAATTAGTATAATGACAACAAGAGAGTGATGTTGTTCAATGACATTTGAAAAAGTACATCCCCCATGAACGTGATATCCACTTGTGGCTTCCCTATGGGACAAAGACGAGCTCTGAATTCACCGCATTGCTTGTTTGTTTTAAAAACAAAATGTCGGTGTGGTAAAAAAGTCACATTTGGAGTCTGAAGAACAGAAGCTAGGCAGATAGCGCTAGCTAGCAAGCTGCCACCGATGCAAAGTACAGCCAGTCACAGCTAGGCATAGCGTGTAAACAAAGATGCAAGAATATTCGAATGGAGATAGGTTTGGTAAGAGAATGATCAATCACGCTGGCATCGATTGCCGTAGCATGTGTCAAATTCAATACGAGACGCACCATTTTGTTGGCAACTCTACGTGACACAGCAGACATGTCGGATTTGCCGCCACTCGCCGATCGTTTTTTGTGATCGCCTTTGAAGGGCGTTTATCGGCATACACCGATCACATGTTTTTTTTTTACGGACATCAGCTGATATTGATCAGTGGCCGATTGATCGGAGCATCCGTAGTTGAGGCCTAAGTGATTGTCTTCACTTGCAAATCACCTTGGATACAAATGAGAACATGTTAACGCAGTGCATATAAAACAGTGAATGACTTTGAAGATGCCTAAGTAGTACAGTATTCAACATTTAGTTGAAACGGCTGCTTCAGTATCTGCTTCCTCCATTGAGATCAGCTTCAATGAGAGCATTCGCTAATACCTAAAATATGAAATAGTCAATGTATATCTCTTCATATGGAATAAAGTCTAATCAAGAATGGCGAATTATGGTGATATTTTTTGAGGGCATTGAAGAGGACTACGTGTAAATATCTGCAAGACTCTTAGCACAGAATAAAAGCATTTTTGGCCAAGCCAGCACAGTGTGCATTCGGCTTTAATTAGGAATATAGGGGGATGTTGGCCATTATGGGAGGAGCTCTTAGAGAGGTGAATCATTGGCTTGCACATGTTGGACACCGGCCAACAGCTGCATGGGGCTTAAGGCTGCATACACTCAGTTTAGCCTGAGGCATAATCTCCATATCCACGTTTTAATGGCAAAGGAGGTCCTACGCTGTGTAGGTGTGCACTTCTTAACTAGAAAGACATCACATGACATAAAATGTCCAGATTGCAATAGTTTTCTTACAATAGTCTCCTTTCCTCTTGAAAATTAAGTAATTCTTTAGTGACTTGCTGGCAACTGACCAAGGCAATAAAAAAAGCATCTGGCATCAGATCCGTTTTTTCTTTATGCCGCTAAAACTCTTTTACAGGTGCTGTTATGTACATTCAATGCTATTATCGCCCTTTTAAATGTTAGGAGGCGTGCTTTTTCTCCTCCTTACGCTTCTGCATGCATGTCTCAGCTAAAAATGACTCATTTTTGTCTATCACTGGACTTCAATTCCTGAGAGTTGATAAGTACTCAGAGCGATTTTGTTTATTTTAGATTTAGTGCTATCACAGCTTGTAAACATAATGTTGTTGCAATTTGTTTGTTGGTAAAATGAAAAGTGACACTACTTCAAAAGACAATGAACAAGTGATAAGAGTGATGCACAAAAAGAAAAATACATGCTCTTGTTCGTCTTCAGCAAAGCGTAAGCACACCAAAAGCTCCTTTTCGTGTCAGTTTTACCAACATCAGCTGTGTGCAGAACCCACTTCCCTGAGCGTACATAAAGTTAGTTAATATTTATGGTGATGCTGATGGTGTTGCTATCTCTCACTAGAGCCAATGGTGCGCTAAGTCACTGGGGGCTGCAAGCATATGTTTGGTGGAACATAAGTGTACTGTCAATTTATTGTGACCACATGGACTTGCTGTCGCACAAGAGCAACGGCTGTATTAAATATCTAAGATGAATGTTTTGTTGTTCTCCTTCAGGCAACTGTAGTATCTTTGTATCTATATCCATCTCTATCCATCACTACATATTGATAGTGGAAGTAAATGCACATTAGTAACAGCACCCCACCATTACGGATATTGTTTATATCAATAGTTATTTTAATACACGATTATAAAAGCTGGAATTAAATATATTTTCCAATATGTTGTGTTGTGTGTGGTGCTTTTGTTTTGTATTTCTACTTGCTGTTTGGTACCGTAGAGGGCACCTTTACTTTTGTTTGAGGGCGCTGTGACTTACCTAGGGGTGATGGGTAATCAGCGTACTATTTAGTTCATCTGTGGTTTTCTGCTAGTTTCCCGATCATTACATGTCTTTGCTTTGCTACGCTGGACGTTTGTTTGAACTTGGACTTGTGTATTCCCTTGGACTCTTACATATTATGTGCTTGATGTACCCCGTTTGCTTCTACGTAAGCACTATTCCTTTTGCCTATATTTATTCTCATTTTGGTCACGTTCTTGTTTCCATCTCCCATGGTGAGTTTTATGTTAGACCTAGCTGTGCCTCCTAGACTTTCTTCATTATTTTGCTACTTTGTGTCTTTGAATTTTTGTGTCTTGCCGCTCTGTGTGAGCTAATCTTTTGTTTAATAAAAATGCTTTATTGCTGATGCGAGTCACCATGTCTTCGCATCCTGGGGTAATGCCAAATGCAAGCTTAGCGAAATATAACATGCTGTGATGCACTGACTATAATGTTCTAGTCCTTCTTCACCATCTTTCTTTTAGCTGTTCTCATGATCCACAAGCAATTCCTAGATTTGTATAATAATTACAATATATAATAATAATATAAAATAATTATATAAAATATAAAATATGATTATATAAAACAAACACTGCATTGGTCGTCGATGTTTTTGCCCTCCATTCTGATGACTGTACAGAGAAAAGTCTGTCAGCAAAGTGTCCTGTTTATGAAATGAACACCCATTTCTAGTTGGTTGTGGAATTGTGTACGTCATTTATCAATTGAATAGTTCTTTCTAAGACTGTTGAGTGCCTTACTGCAGATATAGACAAGGAAAAAAAGATAACTGTGTGTGTTTTGCAACACACAGCAACTACTGAGGCAATAACATTTTTGGCCACTAGAAATGTACAAAATGTGCTCCCAATAAAACGGTAGGCGCAATTAGTCTTAGCTTGCTAAATAAATTCATACATTGTAGATGGTTCCTCCTCGCACTTATCCCAGTGTGGGTCAAGCGGCCGCCAAATAAATGATTCTCGATTAGGTGATAGGTAGCTGCACTATGCCAGCATGAGGGTACGAGCCCACGTTGGCATATTAACACCCTCTACGAGCTGTCAGCTGGATAATTCAGTCAGTAGTATACGCTGCTGCGAGAGAGCACAGACAAGCCCCTATTATCACCACTGTCTAGTAGGCTACACGTCCGTGGCTGCTGGATGGCATGCTAATGGCCACAGGAACCTCTTTGCTAATTGCTGCTACAAGCATTCTTAAATCATTCTGACCTAAAATACTTGAAAATTAAGGTCATTATTAGAAATTTGTAAAAAAAAAAAAAAAATGCATTGAAAGCAGTGTGCATTTGTTTTTTTGGATAAGAAGAAAATTGTATCTGAATAAATTCCCTCCTTTTAGCTATTCAGATCCAAGATAAGCAGAGCAAAATACACAAAACACAAACTAGAATGTCACATAATAGACTGCAGAACTCTTCCGAGCCTGAATAATCCTAAACATGTCTGTCTAATACTATTACACTAAGTCCCCAACCAACAAACACAATTGGTTCCAGACGACCGTTCTTTAGTCGAATTGTTCTTAAGTAGGGGAAAAGGTAATATTACCAATGATATAGGTACTACATGTACGTGTATACATATACAGTATATGTGTATGTATGAAAATATGAGTTTGGATGCAGTAGTAATATTAAACAAGGATAATTCATGAAAAAAACAGTAATAAAAATAAAATATAATAATACGTAATGATAAATGTTATTTACCTTTAAAGAGGAGTGGTTGAGCATACGTCGTTGTTAGTGGTGGTGGAGGAGGAGATATTGAAAAAAAAAAGACAAATCGTCCTCGTCTAGACTCTTCTAAAAGAGGTAGTGTTCTGTGGGTGGTGTGGAATTAAGCAGGTCTATTAACTCTTCATAAACTTTAATCACACGCTCTGTCCGGGTTGTATCATACAGCTACAATTTAGCTTTCTATTTAGCTTTCTCTCCCCAGAGTCTAACTCTTCCTCTGTTGGTCCCATTAGCAGTGTCACAGTGCCCTCTACTGGTCAAGCATGTAGCAGTATAAATATGGACTTACAGTGCAGTACTACAAGGCAAAATACATGAAAAAATAGACCAGTCGGCTTATGTTCGTATCTCCGAAAGTCCGCATGTCGGATGTTCGTAAGTTGGGGACTTAGTGTACATACTATTACATTATAACCTAGTGGGTGCAGCACCATCTGCTGGATTTGGTTGGTCACTTCCCCCACATGGCAACAATGCAAATAAACTGCAACGGCAAATTGTGAAAATAAATTCTTGTATCTGCCTTCTATTCTGACATTCACCGCAGATTCACAAGGGATTCTTGCTTGGTATCCTGCCACCGCTGCAGAAAGTTTCATGGAAATATCTTTCTTAGGTTCTGAGCATTCCTGCCAACTAATAAATAAACCAAAAGCTGTTGATTTTTTAAAACTATATGTACTTTTTGTTGTTTTCATTCATTTAATAATAATCAATCTACAATTGTCCTCCTTTGCAATGGTAGAACACAATACTGAATTTTCTTTCTCTCAAAACAAATATTACAGGAGTAGACATGTTATGTTTCACGATCACCTCATGTCATGTTACCCCAGGTGTGTGGACATGGTAACTGGTGTAATCAATAAAGTTTTTTACAGACACAGAGCAGCACAAAACACAAAATAGCAAAATAACAAAGTAGGCTTGGAGGCGGGCCGCACGGTGGACAAGTGGTTAGCATGTTGGCCACATAGTCAGGAGATCGGGAAGACCTGGGTTGGAGTCTCCGCTTGGGCATCTCTGTGTGGAGTTTGCATGTTCTCCCATGCATGCGTGGGTACTCCGTTTTCCTCCCACATTCCAAAAACACGCATGTTAGGTTAATTGGCCACTGGTATGAATGTGAGCGTGAATGATTGTTTGTCTATATGTGCCCTGCGATTGGCTGGCGACCAGTCCAGGGTGTACCCCGCCTCGAGTCCGAAGTCAGCTGGGATAGGCACCAGCATAGCCCTAATTAGGATAAGCGGCATAGAAAATGTATGGATGACCTTGGAGGCACAGATAGGGCTAACATAAAACTCACCATGGAAGGTGGAAACAGGAATGCCCAAGCAGCAGTGATGGGAGTATCGATTCCGTGATATCTACATATCCGTACTCACGCGAGTATTGACTAGTCTCATGAATTATCGATGCTAATTAATAAATGAAAAAAAGCTTATGTGTCACTTCCACATCTCTTAGGGTAACTAAGCTTTGCTGCCACAACACCCCCCTGTAGTGTAAAATTGAACGGATCCAATCATGTCACATGACCACTGACCAGAAGAGCGGTGACTCCGTGCTGGAGCACAACAACACATATGAATGTGTTAATTAGAGAAACTGGTATTAAACTACTGTACTAATATTTCAAGCTCAGGGAGGCTTCTCTGGTGGACAGAGGCGGCTGAATGAATCATTGCAGCGCTCCGGCAGCCGTGGCCAATGAAATGCTTCGCTGAGACAAAATGCATGATGGGAAGCCGTTAAAATAGGTTTAGTTTTTTATTTTAAACTCGTATTGGTACTTGTTTTGTATATTTCTTACCTACCTTTTGAGTGTTAAGTGATGTGTTTAGTGTTCTTTCTAAGATGCCACTGTGAGTCAGACTGTTATATTGATTTCCAATGGGTTGAGTGAGTTCACCTATAGCTCGTGATTGGCTCCTGCCCAAAAAGAAAGCTACCGTTTCCTCACTGACTCGCGAGCGGCACAGTATTTAAACGATTAGTAGTAGTCCTGAAGCAAAGAAGATGTCATGATATTAGAACATGGCCATAAATTAGACGCACCGCTGTCTAAGCCGCAGGGTTCAAAGTTTCAGAAAAAAGTAGCGGCTCATACACCGGAAATTACGGTATTAGGGCTGTTAAAATAAACGCGTTAATAATGGAAATTTCCTTTAACGGCACTATTTTTTTTTACATGTGAATAACGTACACACATCCTGTTTGACCCTCGGCCCACGCCGTAGTTTGAGAAAACGCAGTGGTAGATGTTGAGCCACAAGCGGGAATCAATATTGGGGAGAAATGGACAAAGAAAAGTGTATTTTGAATGGTAAGCTTAGCTTCAAACCCTGGCAGATGGCAGAAGACCAACGTTTTTTGTATCTACTGTAGGAGTGGGAATCTCTGGCCAACTCACGATGCGATTACGGTTCAGAGGCCTGCGATGCGATGATAAAACGATTATCGCTGCTTCTTTTTTTGTGATCAATAGTTTGTCGTTTTTTTTATGCGTCATTTTTTCTATATATTATTTTCTTTTTACTCACTGTGTACTACTAAAACAAAGCATATTTGTAACGATTCATAATTCAAATAGACATGAAACAGATTAATTCACTTACATTTTCTTCATAATTGGAAGGTTACCAACATATTTCCCATTGTACAGAACCAGCAGGAAAAGTAGCAGCATGTATAAAATTAACACAAACTAAAGCATATTCTGAATAACCAACATAAAAAAGTATGCCATTATTCATAAATAAATAATAAAGACTTCTGAATTAAAACAAAAATCCTGAGCAAAATATTTTGCTGTATAGGAAAGTCAAAAACAGCTTTCATGTAAAATACAGATGTACCAGCAGCTCTCAAAAGAATAATGCTTGCAGTGTGCCCCTGTATCTAGATGCGTATCAAATCCTTAACACAAAGAGATTTACATCCCTACTTATTATAGATAGCGTCTAACTAACTTCTTTCTGTCTGTGATTAACTGCGATTAATTCTGAGTTAACAATGGACCAAATGTAATTAATCGCTATTTGATATTGGGGGAAAACGTGCAAAAAGGCGATCGGTATTGTATACAAATTTTAAAAATATGCCCTCGCCCATCACTACCGAGCAGGAGAATAATAGAATAATACAGAAGAACAAAAACATTCACGTTAAAGTTAACGAAATGCAAAGGCGTTGCATGCAGCACAAAAGTAACAGGAGTCCAACAAAAAGTTAAAGTCACAGTGCCAGACAAAAACAGAAATAACACAATAAAAACACTGAACAGGAAATAAAGGGGGGGCATGGAAAAAACAAAGCAAGAGTCCAACGAGGGGTCGTCAACCTTTGGCATCAAAACAGCCATTTTGCTTCCTCTTCCAGTAAAGAAAAGTGGTCTGGAGCCACAAAACATGACACAGCTTATAAACTTTTAAAAGATTTAATCTTTTTAAAATGTTACCTTTCACAACAGAATTCAACTAACTAAGAGTGCATGTGTAGGCTTCCTTTGAAATAATTTAAACACTGAACAAATACTTGTTCCCATATTTGTGTAAAATCAAAAGAAAACGTAGCCAACTTTAACATAAAAAGCCCATCAGAGTTCACATATCAGTGCTGTCTGCTCAATGTCATTTACATCACTTGACTCATCACGGGCAATTCAATATGCAATTCAATATGCTTGCACTTCTACTGGTCCTATTCTCCATCTGTGAACGGCTTGTAGTTCAGTTTGGAGCCTTCATTCACTTGTTGAAAGTATGTTTGCTCTGCTCAACCTTCCATAGTAGTACCAAAATCGCTCCCTTGCGCCCATCTGCAGTTGGGTACTTTTCAGAAAAAGCTGAGTACTTGTTTTGAAAATATCCTTCAACGTTACATTTTCTGTTGTTTGCTAATTTCTCGCCACATCAAGTACACGGGTGGGTAATAATAATAATAATAATAATAATAATAATAATGCATTGCGCTTTTCAAGGCACCCAAAGCGCTTCACAATGAAGTGAAGCCATTATTCATTCACTCCTCAGTCACACACCGGTGGTGGCAATCTACATCTGTAGCCCCAGCCGCCTTGGGGTAGTTTGATGGAAACGTGGCTGCCAATTTGCACCTACGGCCTCTCAGCCAGCGTCATTGGAAGTGAAGGCAAAGAAATATATCCATTCAGAATTAAACTCCATTTTCTTACGACATTTTTCTTTTTAGGCACAAATTCATAGTTATGGATATTTTACCGCGGGGTAGCACACTCTCAAGAGATCTTTTTCGTGTCGTTATAACACTGGCCCTCCTCCCCTTTCCTTTGCTCATCCAATCAGCAGTCAGAAAGCAGTGTAGATGCATTCATGGACCTGCGGTGAGTTGGATATTTCATACTCTTTTTGAAAACTCACATTTCCTCTGCTTCTGTGTTAAAAAATTGGATGTGTTTAGTATTGGATTAAGACAACGTTTACAGGATTGGATTAAGACAAGTTTACAGACGTAGGTCAAAAAAATATTTTTATAAGTGGAGACTTCAATATTGATCTTTTGAACCCACACAAGTACAACGAAATAGACGAACGACTTCACAGACACAATGTAAAGCTTGAGTTTATATCCTAAAATCATTAGACCAAGTAGAATAACAGACCACTGCGGCACCCTTATCAATAATATATTCACCGATGACTTTGATAACAATACTATCAGTGGCCTGCTAATTAGTGACATCAGCGATCATCTTCCAGTGTTCACAATTTACAATGAACATTATAATAAAAGACAGGTGGAGGCAAAAAAGAATTTTCAAAGACTGCGGACAGAGGATAGAATCTGTGTCTTCAGGAAAGGCCTAGAAGAACAAAGTTGGGAGAGGGTCTACAGTTTTCTACAACTTTCTAGGTACAGTCAAACCTGTCTTAGCGGCCACCTGTATATAATGGCCACCGAAAAATCCCCCACAGAAAATTTACATGTTATAGACCCTGTGTATACCAGTCACCTGTCTAATACGTCCAGCGGCCACCCATTTTGTCTCCCTTGGTCAATATCTGACCGCATATAGCGGCCAAAATACCGACTCAAGCAGAAGCTTCATGCACGAAAAAGTTTCGTTTTATAATCAATGAAGCCGTCGTGTGTAGACTTTAATTACTGAGTCCTAGCTCAGTCACAATCATTCACAAGATCCACACAAACTGTCAGTTGTTCCACATAAAAAAAGCCGTCTTCTTTGGAGCTTGTTGCAGACAGTGACACCATTTATTTCCTGGTGTGAGACAGCAGGAGAACACTGCAGGACTTTACATCCATGCCAACATCCACACACTTCCCAACTCTCTCGACACTCACAGCTAGCACTGAGCCTAGCTCTCCTGCTCATGACGTCGCACCGTCACTTCCCGTCACTTCCTGATGAACTAAAGCTGTAATGACACTCTGCCGTATATATAGTAGCACAGCTTTGTTCTGTGGGTGGTGTAGAATAACAAGCCTAGTTGTTCTTTACAACTTTTTATCCGCAGTCCCACAGTGCCCTCTACTGGTCAACATGTAACGGTATAATGATATGTATCTGCAAACACAACAAGCTTCTAATCACAGACATGTTAATATGTGCGCGCACAAATTTAAAATGGCCACCGACCTGTCTATAACGGCCACCTGCTTATAGCGGTTTCCCTTTAGTGGCCGCTATAGACAGGTTTGACTGTACTTATATGGAGCTCTACGATAAGAACTGTCCCTGGCAAGAAAAGTCCAAGAAACAAAAGAAAAACAACGAGCCATGGATGACAAAAGGACTAAAAAATGCCTGTAAGAAGAAGAACACATTATACAGGACATTTATCATTCAACAAACTACAGAAGCAGAACAAAAGTATAAGACTTACAAAAACAAGCTAACAACTATCTTAAGAGTGTGTAAGGGGGAATATTATAGTCATGTACTTGATAAGAACAAAAATAACATGAGAGCAACTTGGGGCATCTTAAATAGTATTATAAAGAATAATATTAAGAAAGCAGGCTACCCTCACTATTTTATGGTTGGAAACACTAACAGGAATGACATGAAGGAGGTAGTTGAAATGTTTAATGATTATTTTGTAAATATTGGACCAAAACTGGAAGAAGAAATTCCAAAACAAGACACAATGGACAAATGGAATGATATTATTGATAGGAATCTTAATTCTATGTTTCTCACTGTTGTAACCAAAAAGGAGATTACTGACATTGTCAAACATTTTAAGGCAAAAACATCAACTGATTGTCATGGAATCGAAATAGAAACAATTAAAAGGGTCATCAATGAGGTAGACCCGTTAACATATAATAGTAACTTATCATTTCAGACTGTAAATTATCGACCAGTTTCCTTGTTACCGCAATTCTCTAAAATTATGGAGAAGCTATTTAATAATAGGTTGGACAAATGTATTAATGAGAATGAATTACTAGCAGGCAGTCAATATGGTTACAGAGCCAACATTTCAACTTCTATGGCACTGATCGAAATCACGGAGGAAATCACTACTGCTATAGACAACAGAAGATGTGCAGTTGCAGTATTTATGGCTCTGACAAAAGCTTTCGATACAATTAATCACAATATTTTAATTTCAAAATTAGAAAGGTATGGAATTAGAGGATTAGTTTTGGATTGGGTTAAAAGCTATCTAGCAAAAAGGAAACAATTTGTAAAGCTAGGAGAATATACATCTGGGAGTTTATACACTTTGTGTGGAGTACCCCAGGGGTCCATATTGGGACCAAAACTGTTCAATTTGTTTATCAACGACATTTGTAAAGTAACTTAAAGTTGGTCTTATTTGCGGATGATACTACTGCCTTTTGTTCTGGCGAAAGCACACATGAACTCATTAAAAAGGTCAAGGATGAAATTGTCATATTAAAGTCATGGTTTGACAGGAACAGATTATCCTTGAACTTAAGTCAAACTAAAATAATGCTATTTGGAAATAGCAGAAGGGACACGTATGACCAAATACAAATAAACGGAGTGGACATTGAAAACGTGAAAGAATATAAATTCCTGGGGATCATAATAGATGAAAAAATGAGTTGGAAATCTCATTAAATACAGTATATACAACAAAAGGTGGCGAGAAATATCTCTATATTGAATAAAGCAAAATATGTTCTGGATCAAAAATCACTCCACACTCTGTACTGTTCCTTAGTATTACCTTATTTAATGTATTGTGTGGAGATATGGGGTAATAATTACAAAAGCAATCTTCAACAATGAAGAAACAATGATTCATGAGATGTATTCCATTGTAACCGTCATGTTCAAATAAACTAAACCAAACCAAACCAAACCAAAAAAATAAATCACAGAGCCGCAACAAGGGGGCTGAAGAGCCACATGCGGCTCCGGAGCCACGGGTTGCCAACCCCTGATATAAACAGACAGAGAGTTAGATACATGGATCGATAGACTTTATAAATCCTGAGAGGGAAATTATGAGAAAAAATAAAGAGGGATTAGAACAAGAGTGCAGCCCAAAAGAATGCCCCTGTCTCTCGCAGTCAGCAGTCAAATAACCGACAGGCATCTGAAATGACCCCAAAAGTCAGTGCATTGTAATACAGCACGTGTAAAAAAAAAAAAAAAAAACACCATATTTTGCTGACTTTAATATTCGCTGTGTACGGTAATTACATCTTCTCTGTAGAACATTTGTCAAAATAACCACAATCCGTCAGATGTGGGGATTTATCATCTCCTAATGCTGCTCATCCCATTTTCTGCTCATCAATGTTAGCAATGCAGGCTGAGCTTTACTGTTATTTACTGGATGGACAATTTACCCACACAGTCTTTTTTTTTTAGGTCAATGCAGATAGAGGTAACCTGAACATGTGTGTCAGAAAAAATGTTGTATGTATTCATCTATACTCATTGTGAGACGTACAAACTGTAGATCTGTGCTTCACACACATACACAAATGCTGACGCTTCTGGTCTAAACATGCTTCCTGTTCTAACACACTGAGTAAATTAAAAGAATGAAACGGTGGGAACATGATGCTACTATAGTACATGTAAGGGGGGACTCTGCTTTCATTCTCTAACATACAATGTATAAAACACACCAGAGATTGCAATCCGTGTCCTCAACGTACAATGTGGGGACTAAATAGAGCTGTCCTCAATGACATTCTACTAATCTTTGTGACAAGAAAAATACATCTGCAGCATAGGCTTTTTCCATTTGGATGAGAGCAGTAATCCAATTTGATAGTATGCCAGACGCTGTTATCACATGTACATAAATATATGTGTAAAGCCATCTTACATGAAACGAGTAAAGCATTTTTGTATGCTGTAAATGCAACAATCCTGCATTTCAATTGTGATAAAATTATTTTTTTAAAAAAACCTCAGCATCCCCATTGCTGCATTTTTTTTACTCAATACATTGGGCATTTACCATTAACACATTAAAATAAATATGAAAAAAAATTAAAGTGACTGTAAACAATAGTTTCACTCACTGACCAATACTGTGAAGTCACACAAGTTTTGTATTATTTATTTTTTTAATCTCACCTACAAATTGCTGAGAAAAGCCCTCAATTTGAAGTATTTTCATTTAAATTCATTACATTACTGTGGAAGGTCAAAATATTGATATGTAAAAAAACAAATAGTGGCTTTATAGAGTCGTTTATTGTTTTAACAGACTAGAATGGATGCAGTACTACCTATTTACATCCGGCTCTGTTTGAGACTAGTCCCAAGCAGTGGTGTGCAATCAGGGCCAGCAAAGCCCTCTCTGCTGGCCTAACCACTACCAGAAGCACAGACCTACATTACAAACTTAAATTGTAGTATTTGTTCCATTAAATTATATTAATTTATTCTGAACAGTCTATTATCGTGTAGCGTGTTCCTTGGCTGCAGTGCTTCCAGTAGTGTATGTTAGATTTTTTTTTGTCCAATCATATTGCAGCTTCGATGTGTTGCCATATTAGTGTCATCTGCCCAGGACCTTCAGAATCAAATTCCTGGACACAGTAGCAATGGGTCTGTTTTTTTTAGCCAATAAGATTTCTGAAATTCACTTCCGATTTGAAGTTACTAGCAGTAATGTAAGTCAGGTGTATAGGTGACTGTGTAGCCGAAGATAAGGGGACTTCTATTCTTACTTATAATCTCACAGTGGCCGCGGTTATCTTAATTAATGTGATGGAGTTCCCTCCACTTTATACGCCTGTATGGTGCATCTCAAGCGAGGCAGTTGCTCTATACAGGCGACCGTGGTTTGAAACACTGCCGTGGGGCATATTTACTATCACTTTTATACTGGTTTTTGATACTGGCTCTCACGGTATCTGTGAAAAAAATTCTTGTCGGCCCACTGAAGGCCCAGGTATGGAATGGTCCCAAGTGATGCCTGCAACCTTTAGTTTCAAACACCAGGGGTGAATATTACTCAGTTTCTTTTGTCAATCTCCAAATAATTACAAAATAAAAATAACAATCCATCAGGTCCATAAAAAGCGCCTGAACACTGAACCAGCTGAGGTCCAGTGATCTCCGGTTATGGTAACACAGTTCATTCAGTAACACAGTTTTCGCCATCATACATCATGATTTTGGTCGTCACTGTAATCCTGCATGGTATGATGAGCCACTGGATGCAGTTCGTAAGATCTCTGTTAACCCCTCATCTTCCACTGTGTTTATTGGCTTGCACTTCATCTCTACCCGCGTGGCTAGAACATTCGTCAGCCTGTCGGTCACCGACTTGCTCAAATGCGGGGTGTTCTCTTTGAGTTTAGTTTGGTGAGGAGCTTTGCTATGGCTTGCTAAATTGCTAACGTCTTCGCTACTAAGATTAACTGTGGCTGCAATGGTAATCGGGTGCTTTGCGTTGATGTGGCAGGCAAAATTTTAGCTCCTTCGGTGGTAAGCAAATTCCTCATTGCAAAGAAAGCATATCACCCTACCTTTAACAATGGCGCTGGGTGTTTTTGAAATGTAAATTGACAACTGACAACTCTCAAATGCTCCTCCATTTGCACGTCTATTCTCTGCTACTCATCTGATGCTAAACAAGCCCAAACACAACGACAGCCAATCATCTACTTGTGACTAATCACTGTTTTGCACCCCCAACAACACAAACACAAGAAGCCCATCACATAAAAAACTATTTAAAAAAAGGCAACTCGCATATAAAACAGTAAATTTAGAGATTAAAAATCAGATTACCATGATTTAAAAAAAATACCAAACCAAATTTGACTATAGTTAATTAATCACAATTAATGATTTAATTTGACACCCCTAATTATTTAATTACTTTGAGATAATTGTGATTTTTTTTTAGAAATAGCATTTAATAGAAAATATGGTAATTATTCACATTTTTAAAGAAAAAGAGACACGTAGTCCGATTCTTAAATCATTCCATCTGTCATTTATAGTTTGTCCACGAGATACAGAACTAATGTAGCAAATGAAAGACATTACAGCAAGCACAACAACACTGTGAAAGGTAGCCCGACAGACTCATGCTAAATGACCTTAGTTCTGATGGAATGCTTATTGTGTACACGCGTGGCGGCTTCAAGTTGGGCATTATCATGCTTGACAGCCAAGATTTCTGTACAGTGTGCCGAGATGAGGTTGTACTCCTCGTTTTGTAAGGCCCTGTCACACCTTGATGATTTAGCCAGCGCATGCCTGACGTGATCATTTTGATGGCATACGTTGAACTGTCGATGTTTTTTTCAATTTTGGGCGTATACATAGCCTATTCATAATAGTTTGACGTAAACATGACGTATTAGTAACTTATATAGAACGTTTCTATAACTTATAGGCAACTTATACCAACGAATGCAGAGCATGTTGCCGGCGTTCACAACCTTTACCAACGAATGTGTAGTATGTTGCCGGAGTTCACAACTTATGCCCAACGCCAGTCTAATTTATGCAAATCGCACGGCGGCGTATGGCCGACGATCACGTGCCGTAGCCTATAAAAAGGCTGCCACTTGATGACTCTAATCATAACCTCACAAGACATCACAGTGACAACATCACCAACATGCCGAAGAAAATTTGTAAGACTGCTGCCAAGAAGTATCAGGGCAGTGACGGAGGGCGAGGACGAGGACGTGGACGTAAGAAGGATCCAGCACCACCCACAGCCTCCCCCTCCCACTCTCACTCTGATGGAGATGACGCAGGTTCTAACGCCTCCCAGGCATCGTCAATGGAACCGGAAGCTGCTTCCCCAGTGGCCTCCATCTCCTCTCAGCCAATCCTTGCCAAGAAGAGAGCCAAGAAGACACAGTTTTGTCTCAATGTCCAAGAGGAGCAGCTCATGTGTGATTTCCTTCGTGAGAACACCATCCTCTGGGACATCAAGAAGACTGACTACCGGAGAGTGGACAAGAAGGCAAAGATATGCTTGATATTATCTTGACGTGTTACGACTTGTGCGTAACTTACAAATAAGGTGTGTGAACGGGCGTCAACGATAGCATAACTTATTGCCCGCGTCTGCGGGACGTATGAATCATATGTTGACATACGTCGAAAAGTTTTTGGACATTTTTGGACGACTTGGACGTACTACGACGTATGCCGGCGTGCTTCAGCGTGCTCTTAATTTATACAAAACTTACCCATAACTTATTCGACGTACGCCAGCGTATTGGCCAAATTTTTCATATGTTGCCGTACGCTGGCTAAATCGTCAAGGTGTGACAGGGCCTTTAGGTGAGAGCTGAAGTTTGTGAATTAAGTAAGGTGCGATAATTCTTATTTGCATCTTTGGGGAGAGCAAAGTCCTGATTCAGGAGATTGTGTAAAGCATAGTTACCTTCTGTAGGTGACGGCTGGAGCACAATAGAGTAACGGTGTTATACCGTACTCAACGCTAGATCCTCCGCTTTATGGCTGCTTTCCCTCTAAATGGTTTGTTGCACTTCACATGGACCTGAGATATTTTACTCTTCTGTTAGCGATCAGAAGGCCCTGTAAGCCTTTATCATGAAGGAACTCTCTCGAACAACACTGCAAACTCTTTTATATCACTGAAGACTCAGGTGACGCTCCTTTATGAAGATAAGAGTTTTAATAGTATAGTGGGAAAGGGCATAAATGCAGTAAAAATATGATCATAAAAATCAAGACTTGCATATCTCCGCCTTAAAGATGACAAATGAGCTCCATTCATATATATTTGAACGAAAGATGTAATAATGTCCTGGATCAAATTCTTAGTCCCAAATGCTTGACTAAAAGAGAGAAAAGGCTCTGAACCAAACTCTCAATCTTGTTCCGACGTATATGCCAGAGGTTAAGGTTAGGGATGTCCGATATTGGCTTTTTTACAATAACCGATGTATTGTCCAACTCTCAATTTCCAATTCCAATATCAACCAATACCGATACCGATGTGTGTAACATCACATATCTTTTTCTTGAGTAAAATTTTTGTAAAATAACAATACTCTTAAATGAGTAAAGCTGTTTTGTTGGCTACTCCGCCCATCTCTGAGTAGATAATTCATGTATTACATATTTTATATAAGAATACATTTGTGTTTCTTGTGCCTTGATTTATGTTATTTTTGGAAATATTTAATTTATATTTAGTTGAAGGGGTATTGTTTAAAATACATGAATTTGCTGATTATTATTTTGATTGATAACTTTCATGTTCTTATTTCATATTCTTATTTTATTGCATTCAAACTACAGTACTCATTAAAGCTATATATATATATATTAGTACCTGTGTGGGATCAATAAAGTTCTTATCTTAGCCATTTGAGAAGATCAAATACATTGTTTTTGGTGCCTAACTGTTTCCCAAGTATATTAGTGTGTGTGTGAATCTATAAACGAGAGGCATTAACTTGAATTTCTTTGTAGAAAGGCGCTTTATGAAGTACATTTACCTTTATTCACATCCAATATGGCGGCGAGGTTGACATACGGCTCAGTGAAGCAGCGTCTACGTATATGGTTTAGACAACAGTGCTTCCCGTTTCCCAGTGTGCTTTGCTGTACTGTTGTTGTAAATAGCCTCTAAGTTACATGTTTAGAGCTCACATAGTTGTCGGTTACTCTGCATTATTCGTTGGTAGTGTGTTGTCTGTTGTTATCCACCTGTTACGCTGCAGTGTGATATATTTTTTAGCTCTTTCTTTAAAAAACACATTGAGTAAGACTGGTGTGTGGAATGGTAGCCACCCCGCGATTTCGAAGGAGCTGGTAAGTTCATTGTGAACTTTGTTGTTACTCCGCTTGCTTAAATATAAAGTAACCTTATCTTCACAGACGTGTGAGCAGCACAGTGTTAACTTTATGATGCAGCAAGATCAGCATTGTTGCAAATTTCCGACGTTGGCGCTAAAAGCTCTGTATGGGCTTTTATTTTAAGTAAAAAAAAAAAAATGATAGTGATGTTGGTTGATATCACGTTTTGATGCCAGTATCGGCCCGATAATTATCGGTGGTTGATAATATCAGACATCCCTAGTTTAGGCTAAAAGTTCCGCAAGCATAAACTCACTGCTCAGGGATAATCGACAATTGAGCAGGTCGCCAATTCCTCCAGGATGATGTGATATTCTATGACTCAGGGGCCCTTTTTGAGTTGGAACACATTAAACAACAATCAAGGTAGATGGCAATGTGTCTTTTCAGCATCAAATGTGCTATACTTAACCTTGGGCCTAGATTCACAATACATGTCCTAATTATTAAGTGATTTAATTTCACATGGGAGCAATGGGAAGAGCTCTGAGAGCAACACAGCCAATACAACAAACTCATAACATGGACACATAGAGCCATAAAAGCACTCATTTGGACACCAAACCAAACAGATCAGTGTCCACGGTCTTTTGAGCTCTGGTCAGCTCTTCCATTTTTGCCTACTAAATGGAAAAATACCACTCATGATGATGATTGTCTCGTTTGGGTTTGGGGTGGGTTTGGGTTTGGGATAGGCTCCAGTGGCATAGATAATGGATGGATGGATAGTTCAAGTGTTTTAATTAGGGCTGTCAAAGTTAACATGTTAATAACAAGTTAACGCAAATTGCCTTATTTTTTTTGACGTGCGATTAATGTGAGCACATCCTGTTTGACCCTCGGCCCACACCATAGTTTGAGGAAATGCAGTGGTGTGGCAGTTGATGTGGAGTCACAAGCGGGAACAAACGTTTAGCAGAAATTGACAAAGAAAAGGGTATTTTAGAAGGGTGTTTAGCTTCAAAGCCCTGGCAGAACAGAACTAAGTTATTTATATCTACTGTCGCTGTAAGTTGTGTCATGGAGTCAAGCCTCCAATGCCAGATAGAAGGCACTGGAGCACTGAAGATGTTTTTTTACTGACATTTACGCAGTGGTACCTTGGCATACCCGTGTTGTAACTAACATTCCGATTCTCACAGGCTCGTTAAAATTTTTACATTTTGATTACTAATTTCGATGACCAGTCCGCCAACCGAAAGAAATAGCCACAAACACCAATGAAGAAGAAGCCGGCGAGCACTAAGGATGAAGAAATGGCCCCAAAGTTGGGCTTAACTTCATAAATAAAAAGAGAGGTCAGCTCAGTACATATAATATAACATTATGATATAATGCAAAGGAGGGTGCACGATTAACATGATTAAACACCTCCAGATTCATGGTGTAGAAATAACAGAGAGCCCCGTCTATTACGTGCTACATTGGACTTCCTTTCAGCAGTCACAATAAGGGAAGTCAAACAATAAATGATCTCATGCCCATGTAACTGAGGGTTTCAGGATGCCCGCTGATGTGGAAGTTTGGTGTAATTAAAGGATGGGAGCTACGGCTGCAAGATGCAAGTTTATTCATGTATGCAGCGCATTCTTTTAGCAAAAGTCAACAGATCTTCTCAAGCCACACAACACACTTCCGGCCTTCAAAATAAGAGTGCATTGCACTACATCCTGTTTACTTGTGCTAGCAAAATATGGGTGTCATAAAAAAAATAGCTTACACCAACATTGAGGCACTTTTTAACTTGCGGGCTGCAATGATTTAACAAAATTGGCCGGGTGGCCAGGCTATGTATTTGAAACACGCACACTAGTTCAAGCTTATAATTCTAAAAGTCTGCCTGGAATTATTAGTCTTATTTTATCTGTAAAGGTGTCATGCAATATGCTATATGTGGCTAAGGTTAGGGTTAGGGTTAAGTTGTGTGTCACATATTTGTTGACTTGTGTGTGTTTGGCACTATGGGTGTGGTAGTTGTCTGGATGGCTGCATGTGAAAAGCTACTTCAACCATCAAAAGGTTGTCTCAGATTGACTACTTGCACGTCATGTCGCCAGCTTGTATGTTAAAGTTAATATTAAATACTTTGGAAGCAACTGGCGGGCCGGAAGTGGCCCCCGGGCTGTAGTTTGCCCACCCCTGTCATAGACAAACCTTTTACAAATTTGAAATTCTGGTTAGCACGGTTAACACAGTGCCCTAACAGTCAGGAGATCATGGGTTCCTAACTCCATGCATGCGTGGGTTCCCTCTGGGTACTCTGGCTTCTTCCCACATTCCAAAACCATGCATGCTAGATTCATTGAAGATTCTAAATTGAATGGTTCTTTGTCTATATGTGCTCTGCAAATGGCTAGCGACCAGTCCAGAGTGTACCCTGCCTCTCGCCAGAAGACAGCTGAGATAGGCTCCTGCATACCGGCGATCTTAGTGACGACAAGCAATTTCAAAAATGGATGGATATTCTGCACCAAGGTTAATGCACATTTAAGTGCCTGCAGCATCACAAAGTAACACATAAACAACAGTGTATGTGGAAATGTTTTTTCTTGAGCTTTTTAAAATTAAACATCTTTTGTGAACGTGTATTCCTGTGAAAACAGATCTGTGAGAAATTCATCATTCACAAACATTAAGAAATGTATGGGGAAGTCCAGACATTTCCTCCAAAAAGAACCTTTAATAGCGCCCTCGTTTAAACCATGCAAACCTTTATGACCCTCCCTGTTAAAAGCATTGCAATTGAGAATCAAACAAATAAAAAGTAAAAAAATAAAGGAATCGAGCATTCAAACGAGGAATTGGAATCGTTCAAATTAAAATGATGCCCACTTACCAAATATCATGACATCACTGCTATTAACAAAACATTTAAAAAAATAGTGGTGGCTCAGAAGTACAAACCGTGGTTCTAACGGACAAAAGTTGGCATCTTCAACCCCTTTTTTCCACTTTTCAAATGTCGCAGCGATAGGAACAAGCACCGGACCCCGGCGATGCAGTGATGCTGACGTTTGAAGCTTGATGTTTTTTTTTCCCCATCATAGAATGTCTGCAGATTTGCCAAAACGTCTTCCTCTGAAACAGTGATAAGTCCCACACGATTGACGCCATGTCTGTTTACAACTCAGCTCTTGGGAGGTGGGGAAGTTACGACGGGCTGTTTCCAGCACGTCACAAAAAAGGAGCACTTGATTTGCTCACGCTAACCCACCTACACCACAGTACAGGTAATCTCGCCTCATTGGAGCTTTTTTTAATCGGTTATCGGAGCTATTTTTTTAATCTTATCAGATTTATCGGTATGAAGTCACAATTCCTCAAATTGGCCCAATAATTATTGGTCCGATAATTATCGTACACCCCTAATTATCAGCGAAGCATAAAGACATAAACATGTCAATATTTTGTGGGCTTTCTAGCAGTGGTGTATACTGTATATGCTGTATATTTTACCTGTAATACCATGTATTTATAAATTGTAACTGAATTATGGTGAATTAGATGTGTTTTCTGCCAAAAGAAAACGATATAGGGGGAAAAAATAATAATAAAAAATGGACCAAAAATCTGCACATTTGTGGGGTCGTGGATGCTGCATCGCCAATGTGCAGGGATCCCCTGTACATTTACACTAATTGGCTACATTTACATCAGTTTATTTGAAAAGGGCCACATAGCACAAATGTTCCCTAGTTTAGGACAAGGGATGTTGTGGAGCCACTGCTCCCACCACCATAGTGCAGGCTTTTCACTCCTGTCCAGTTTCCATGGTGATAACTGAAAAGAATGGGCTGTCTCTTCCTGCTGTGGAAGACTGTGTGTTGAATGTGTGTCTGTGAGTATGCGTGCATTTTATTTTTTGTAGTCTATCATAATGTGAATATTGCATTTACTTTTCTACTCTGACATTAAATGTTTAGTATTGACCAGACACCACACATGCAGACACACGCTCATACACACACACACACGCGCACACACTATTGCCATGCTCTTGATTTGATCTCCTTTCAATCATTGGATTAGCTGAAGAACCAACATACTTACAGGCAAACATTTGGTCACACAATACATCTGATACAATGAACTACAGTGGAAGAAAAATCCAATTTGGTTGATCCCTTTTAGATATGCCTGCTACCTGGAAAAGGCCAGGAGGTCAGCCATCTGTTTAAGTGCAAACAGTATGAAACAGCCTCTGAACCTTACCAAATTTGCCTGATATTGTGTTGACGTTACTGAAAATGTGTGGCCACAGGAGAACTGCTGCCAGATGTGGGGGAATTTCCATGGCAATAAGCGCTTGAAAAATACTCATCAGTGGAGATAAAATGTAAATCTATCAGCAGGACAGTTTAACTCAAGCGAAATAGCATGAGGTTGTTGTTTGATGGAACCATACATTATCTATACATCAACTATGACATTCTGCTATCAGTCAGTTGCACGGTATTTGGACCTTCTTTTAAATTTCTTAGGTTTTTATACCACAGTGATCTGAAAGTAATTTTTTGTATTCGTAAATCACAGTAGTGTTAGTGGTGCCACCACCAAATTATTACCATAGGATGTTTTTTTTTCAAAGAAATCACATCTCATTCACCGTAGTTTGGTAAAAATTTATAGATAAGTGATAGTATCTGTAACGTGTATAGCATACATGTGCTAATGTTAAAAAAAACATGTGTATGTCTTGTGTATGCTTCAATGATCATGTTTTTTGTCATACATTTAGATTTTGGCACTCCTTGAATGCACCACATTTGCTGTGAGACGTAAAAGTGAAACTTGTGTATACAGTAATCCCTCGTTTATCGCGGTTCATTGGTTCCAGACCTGACTGTCGAATTTAGTAGGATTCCTTATATATATATAAATGAAATATTTTTGTAGTTAGAGCATAGAAAACTTGTTAACGACCTTCTAAATAAAGGTTTTAACATTATTAGAGCCTTCTGGACATTAAATAACATCCCTTTAGTCACCTTTACACTCGTATTAGCCAATATAGTAGACATAATAAGAAAAAATAATACATTTAAGACATAAATAAGACTCGTACTCGTGTATGGCTGTAAATATGTCCCGGTGGCGCAGATAGGAAGTGATGTCGCGGTTTCAGAGTTGAGTTTTAGTTTGCCTTGGATTATAGCCACAACAGCATCTTGTGTTGGGGATTATTGTACCCGTTGCGAGATAATTCAAACCTGCAATAAAAGCCTGTTGTACTGGTTTTCGAGTCTGGAGCTTGCGCGTCTCACCAAACATTACAAACATTACTGACACCTAGTGACCAGTGTAGAATACTACATATCATTCTGTCATGATCTGCCTTCTGTTGCAGCACACTGCTGAGCACACACCTGATTGCAATTACCATTCAGCCTTCTTAAACTGTTCTGTGGACTGCACTCATAGCCAGATTGCTCCCTGCTCTTCGCTCGCGACCTGCTCCTCCCAGCATTGTAGTCCTCGTGTCTTGCTACCTTCTGGGCTATTTTTCCCGTTTTTGTGAGTACCTGTTATCCCCTGCCAGGCCTTCTCCTGCAGTGGTTTTTGTGCTACAGTTAGCAAAGGGTTCCTGCTCGGTTCTCAGCAGCATCCTCGATTTACCTTTTTTTCTCTGCTACCTGTTTCAGCAGCTCTTTATGTTCATTATTTTTTCCCTGCTAGTTCCCGTGGTAGCAGCGCTTTCCGTTTTAGTTTTTTCCCTCCACGCGACTAGGTCCGCGCAGTTTTCTGTTGTACTTTGTGTTTTTGTGTTTTGTCTTTTTCTACTTTGTGGACACTTTCTGTAATATGTTTTTTTCCACAGGCTGTCTCGTCTCTGCTGTGGAGATCCAGTATTTTTGGCATTGGCCAAACCTAACATCATCCCAATCTTTGAATGCGTCTTCTGAAGGCCTCATATTTCTCTTTTAGTTCATTTAGCCATTTTATACAGAATATTTAATTTAGGCAAAAAATACATCAAATTTGCTTAAATATGCAGATTTTTTAACTAGGCTGTATTCAACCACAAACAGCATGATTTATTAATGAACCTTTTTTAAAAAATCAGTTGGGAGAATCCATAATGGCGCTTACAGAGAACATACAAACTATTCCTAAAATCACAATTATTACAATTTGCTGAGCTGGTAAATTTTCGAACCAGTCCTGAACCACTGTGTACATTCAATGTTATGTCTAACCACTATTACACTCACTACTAACTCTTCATTTCCTTGTGAGTACATTGTCTGTACTCACTCATCATCCACCCATCTTTCTGTCAACTATTAACCCATCCATCCATCATCCATCCACCCATCCATTTTCTATGCCGCTTACCCTCATTAGGTTCGCGGGGGTATGCTGGAGCCTATCCCAGCTAACTTTGGCTGAGAGGTGGGGTACACCCTGGACTGATTGCCAGCCAATAGCAGGGCACACATAGACAAACAAAACTATTAACCCTTTCATCAGTGATTATTTTCTATTTATTGTTTATTATGACCGTTTTATACTTTATTTACAGTGATTATAAACCTTGACTCCTATTTTACGACATGTTATATTTTCCTATGTATATAAAATTGGCAAAGAGTACATTTGGAATACAGGAAGTGAAAAAATGTATTATAACTGATGTGGAACGTATGGAGGGTAGAATTAAAGAAGCTTTGCTTCTTCCTACTCCTTTTGTGGACAATGTACTGTAGAACAGTAAATTGTAGTATGTGAGGTATTCCAATGTAAGTTGTATACATGTTAAAAAGAAATTAAACCATTATATTTACCTTTTTTTTTTGGAATACCGTGATTGAGTGAACCTGCGGAATTCGAAGCACGAAGTGGAAAAGTCCGCCTGTAACTTCTACTTTGCTTACTCACTTACTTATACGAGGCATATTGAAGCGTTATTTAGCAGAAGAAGATATATATGTGTATTTTTACATATCATATATATTTTTTCCAAAATAGTACCATGGAAAAAATATACACTTAAGCTGTATTACTTATTTGAAGTATTTATTGCATATTTTGCTGTGCAACAAAGTTACAGGAATTAGCAGTTGGAAATCTACCAGTGAAATGACAATTTAAAGGTAAAATGAGTCCATATTGTTGTGGCCATGCTAATTATGCTCACGTCAATTATGCTAATTACCATCACATCAGCTTTATAGCTTGCAATTAATGGCAAACAGTCAACGGGATTTTTTTGTGAAGCAGCTGCAGTAGAAGTGCTAACAAGAAAACCATTTTGTACCCACTTAGGGGAATATTTGGCACTGAATTGTCAGGGCTGTCTTAGATATTAAAGGAGATGAAGCAGCTGGTAGCATGAAGAGCCACAGGTAACACCCAGTACATCTTTCTCCCCATGCATCACTCATCACTCACTCAGTATTCTAATCATAGTGGCTTTCAGCCAGACATTGTGATTTTGCATGGCACTTGCAAGAGATTAGTTGTCAACTGTTTTTTCCCCTTGGATTTCCTCATCACAATGAATTGTTAGCCTCTGTGGGCGACACTATTGTCCTTGTTTGTTCACCGCTGTGCCAACTACATGGTGTTTATTATAGACAAACTGCTGGCACCTTCAAATGCATCAACCCTTGTATGACAGATGATATGATGATGATGGTATTTCCTTCAGAACCGCATGTCACCTTATGATGAACTAAATGTAGCTAATCGTGCATAAAATATAGGTCTCAGTAGAGCATTTCAGTGAAAAGATTATGCGCTACCCTTGTACAAAAGGAGCTTTTCTTTCAAGATGTTGCCAACAGGTAGACACCTTGTCTTCTATTTAGAGAACATTTTGTTTACAGCCAAGAGGCTTTCCCATGGCACTGTGTTCTCCTCTCCTCTCATTGCCTAGCTAGTTACTCCACATCACTTTGATGGTGCACTTTATTAAGATAAATGACTTTCATCCAGCCTGTGTACTTGTCATATACGTAGGTGCTCAAATATCACCTTGGGAAACTTGGCAGCATGTCTCCGGAGGTCACCTTGGAGGATAGTCTCTCTTGTCCCTGTGCAAATATTTGGTTAACCTGACAAAACAGGATGGCTCACTTACTCTTTTTGGGACAAACCTCAATTGTGTTCTGTAGTATTGAGACACAAAATAAAGATTACAATGAATAAACGTAGACACTGACTAAATGACAACTTCCAGTGAACTAAGTTTGATAATACAACCGTGTTGGTGGTAGGATACTGATAAGCAGATTAAGGGCTGACTATTCATCTACTACCTTCAACAATCACATTAGCTCCACGGGTCTTGCTTGAAAGCCACTGGCTTATTTTTTAGCACAGATGGTTATGTGACTGTAAAAGGATGTAAGAGGAAACAACCCGTGTTTTAGTCAGACAAAGCTGATTAAAGTCCCTGCACTGATAGTACGACATTGTCTGTAGCCTCTTTCATCATTCCTACAGGTCACCGGTCTTCACATCCCCAAGTCACTAGTCCTGTAAACTATTTCCTAAAACAATGGTGGCAATGAAAATTGAACATTCTAAAGTGACTATAAGTATAACATAGTAGAGGTTTTGCTGAAGTTATGTGCTAAGACCACCGGTGAATGGCAAAAAGTGTAATCGTAATAATAAAGATGTCTATTTTTGACACTCCACTCAAACCTGGGCTCTGCTGTTATGCGTGGCACTGACGGGAGCTTGACATGTATGGTGGTGTGAAAAAGTGTTTGCCCGCTTCCTGATTTCTTTTTTTTTTGCATGTTTGTCAGACTTAAATGTTTCAGATAATCAAACAAATGTAAATATTAGTCAATGACAACACAACTGAACACAGTTCAGTTCACAGGGTTTTTATTATTTTTTTACTTTTTATTATTAAAGGGAAAAATCCAAATCTACATGGCCCAGCATGAAAAAGTGATTGCCCCCTAAACTTAATAACCGGTCCGGCCACCCTTAGCAACAACTGCAATCAAGCGTTTGCGAAAACTTGCAATGAGTCTCCTACAGCGCTGTGGCGGAATTTTGGCCCAGTCATCTTTGCACAGTTGTTGTAATTCAGCCACATCGGAGGGTTTTCCAGCATTGACCACATTTTTAAGGTCATACCACAGCATCTCAATAGGATTGAGAAAGAAAAGGAAAGCCATCGCCACGGAAGCGAAAATGAGCATCATAAAAAGCTCAGAGAGAGGAGAAACACCCACTAATAATGGCCGCTCTCCCAATCGCTCAACTGTACTGTAGTGACCATCACTAAGGATAAAGATGAAGGTTATGGCTTCCGTACACTGTCACAAGCAGACTGGCATATTTTAAGAAGGTTGGACAACCACAGGGAGAAATGTAAGTACCGGTAGTTGTTCTCTTTTTGTGACTGTGTCATTTACTTGTTGTACCATAATTTTCCACATATATAAGGCACACCGGACTAGAAGCCGCACATGTCCACGTCATAAAATGGCATATTGTGGCGCGTCAGTGAGGAACAGGTCGCTCTTTATTAGGTAGGAGCCAATCATGAGTTACAAAGGAACTCAAGACGAGCTTGTCAACCCATCGTAAATTCCAGGTCATTCATTACTCAATATGACAGTCTGACTCACAGTGTCATCTAAATAAACGCAAAAATCATCACACAGCAACCTAATACACTAAAGGTAGATAAGAAATATACAAAACCAGTACGAGTGCAGAATAAAAAAAACGATTTTAACTTCTTCCCATCATGCATTGCTTCCTATCAAAGCAGTTCATTCAGTTGCAATGACACAATGACGACAATGACAGCCTGTGTCCACCGGAGGGAGACCCATCTCCCTCTACGGCAGTGGTTCCCAAACATTTCAGTCGCGTCAAGATGTCCCTTCAGATATCTGACCGGCATGTACTCCCGACACCTGCACACTTAAAAAACATAAACCACACAATGAAACCTCTTTGATATATTATTAAATGTATTTTATATTATGACGTATTTAAAAATCATGTCTTAATTTTCAACTGCACACATTACTACTAATTTAAAACAGAGAGGGTTTTAGAGGGGTAAAATATCTCCTGGCATGTTTGTGTTCTGTTTGGTGAATTTGTTTGTATTTGTATGTCTATTGAGTATTTACAGTAGGTAGTGACAAGCTGTGGTGAGATGTGGTGAACTGTGATCTTTATGTTTTTTTGATGTGCGTTGGTCTGCAACAAGAAATAATCAGTACAATGCAAGTAATGTTACACATAAACATTATAATTCTAAAGAATGGTGAAAACAAAGGCATGCAACATATAGAAATCAGTAAAGTAATTTATTAAATATGAGGCTTATTACTAAGCCAAATGGACATACAGTATGAACGCATACAGCATGAGATTTTGCACCAAGAGAAAATGCACAGCAGCACAGAGCTGACATTGTTAAACCTCACCTCTGTGCATTTACGCACAGCTTTAACATTTGTGAACAAGGACGAGGTGAAAGGAAGAATAGAAAATACACGTCCGTCTGTGCAGCATCGGAGAAAGTCATTCACATTAGTCTCAATCTGCGTCACACATGAAAAATCTTCAAGATGAAACATTTTCAGTGCACAATGTCATCATCAAATGTACTTATTTGTTCATCTAACGCACGTAGAACAATGAACAACTTCATGCTTCTGCGCTGCACTACTTACCTGCTGTGGCAGTTCACATTCGAGCACATTATGTAAATCTCAGGGTTCGGTGCGAATGTAGTCAAGTCATTTTAAATTTTTATTCACGTACCCCCTAGGGCAATCTGCGTACCCCTTCTTTTTATATTTTTGTATTTGATATGTCCTTCATGTGTTCTGTGTACAGTGTGAGAACTTCTAAGTTCCGACTGACACTAAAATGTGACTTACATCACAGTCTAAGGACGGAACTCTTTGGTAACCACCTGGGTAAGTGGAGGGTATGAATAATTCTTAAAATGAGGCAGTGATGACAGAGAAAAAGAATTTTCAAAAATACCACCGTAATTTGGACACACTGTGACTATTTGGGAATGAGGAAATGATTGTCAAACTGTCTTCTTGTATCTTCTAATAACATACTCCCCATGGACTGTACACATATTTGATTTTGTGTGCTAACTGTGAGGCAAATTGTGCGGGTTAATAATTGGACGCCTATTGTCTGTATGAGAAACACCTTACAATGGCAAGTTGTGATTATTATACATAATTTAAAGGGTAAACATGCAGGTTTCTTGTTCTGCCATTTCTATTCAGTCTTTACTTCCTCGGTGTTCTCATGCATCGTGTGGAATGAGGTCATAACTGGGTAGAAATGAAGGCTCCCAATGTGAGAGCATGCAGGTAGTCAAAACAAGATGCATTCATCGCAGCAACGATGTTGAGAGGACATGTCTCTCACAATCTGTGTTCCTGTTCTTGTCTTGAAAACCACATCTAACAGGGAGAGTTCTGCAATCATTAGCACAGGGGTGTCCAAAGTGCACTTGGGGGCCATGTGCGACCCGTTTTTTCTTTTTTTTATTGGCCCACAGCATATTCTGGAAATATAATTTAAAAGAAAAATTAAAAAAAAAAACCTCCAACAACAGCAAAATGGAAAAATCTTTTACAATAAAGTCAAAATATAAAGAGAAAAAAGTTGTCGTCTAATGAGACAAAGTCATAATTTTATGAGAATAAGGTCGTAAAATTATGAGGAAAAATAACGTCATTTTAGTAGCATAATGTTGAAATATTAAAGAACAACGTTATTTTTTAAAAGTTGTACAATTATGAAAAGCTAACAAAACAACGCATAACGTTGTAATTTTTGCAAAATTAGTTTGCAGAAAAATTTAGAATGTTACAAGAATAAAGTCAAAATATTATGAAAATAAAGTCATAATTACGAGAAGAAAATTTCCAAGAAGAAAGTTGAAATAGTGGGAAAATTTAAAAAAAAAACACACCAGAAATGGAAAAGACAGATGTCATTTTACAAGAATACAGTCAAAATACTAAGAGAAAAAAAGTTGTCATTTTCTGAAAATAAACTCCTAACATTATGAATAAAAATGTAATATTAGTAGCATAGTGTTGAAATATTAAAGAAAAAACAAGTTTTTTAAAAACTCGTAACATTTGAGAAACAAACAAAACGAAATAAAGTTGTCATTTCTGGAAAATTAGGTTGGGAAAAAAGTTATAATATTATGATAATAAAGTCAAAATATTACGGGAGTAAAGTCATAATATTGCGGGAGAAATTTTAAATGTTTATTGAAGACGAAAGTTGAAATATTTTGTGGGAAAAAAAAGCAAACACGGGGGACAAGACCAAAGGTCATATTAATTTTATTTATATAATATTTACAAAGTATCAAAGTTGCCCTTGCATCCTTTCATTTTTCAGTATGTGACCCTCGGTGCACACAGTTTGGACACCCCTTAATTGGAGGTACAGTCAAATAATGTTAAAAAAGTTTGTGTTACTAAACAACTGGCATTTCTTTCTTGGAAATTGTAATTTTCAATGCTTAATATAGCTGTTGCAACACAAGAACCTTAAATGGACAAGTCAGTCAATTCCAAAAGGCATTAGTGTGTACTAGTAGTGGTAGTAGTACAATCATAGAAATATCCACAGACACGTGTTGCGTTTAACCCATTAAACTATATTGCGCTATATAGCCATTGCAACACATAGTAAGAGTTTTTTCACATTAATGTTTCATTTCACAAAGAGAAGGCTTCAAACTTTCTAGGGAAACTGAATTGCCTTGCTATTTAACAATACAATTTATGAACCTTCAGGCCCTTCATTTGACAACTTCTCCAGTAGGTGAGTATAATAGCACAGAGGGAATTATGCTTTGTACTAGGGCTATTCACTTAGTGGCCTGCGGGCCACATCCTGCACACCAAAGCTTTTCATTTGGTCCGCCAAACATCACCCAAATAATGTAAACCATTCAGTCTAACGAGACCCTTGATGCTTGCTTTAAAGTCCCTCACACCAAAGTTGAATAGACATTGTTTGGGCCACGCCCATTAGAGTATAATAAGTAAGTCCATCCATGCATCCATTTTCTATCCCGCTTCTCCTCATTAGGTTCACGAGCCATGCTGGAGCCTATCCCAGCTGACTTCGGGCGACAGGCGGGGTACACCCTGGACTGGTGGCCAGCCAATCACAGGGCACATGTAGACAAACAACCATTCACACTCACATTCATACCTATGGACAATTTAGAGTACCCAATTAACCTAACATGCATGTTTTTGGAATGTGGGAGGAAACCGGAGTACCCGGAGAAAACCCCCACACACACGGGGAGAACATGCAAATTCCACACAGAAATGTAATAAGTAAGTCATATATTCATATTTTATTTTAAAATGTTATATATTTAGATGTAATATGTATTATATATAATTTAATGTTTAATACATTTTTGAAAAACCTGCTGTGAAATTCAAAAGTTGAACCGCCATTGGCGAGGGACTACTGTGTACCCAGCTGAGGCACTTTCAGATGAAACATTACAACTTTAACACAGTCAATCCCTGCACACAGAAATTAAAAAACTTTGAAAGACAACTACTAGCGGATCCGGATTATCTCAGTCCTGCTCTAAACAAAAGAAATGTTCCCTCTTGGTAACATGGCTCCTTGCTAAAAAGAAAAGCCATTCTCCTACTCAGAGATGTTGAAGGACTGCATGCTGGTTGCTATGAGCAAAGTAGTATATGATCACCAAATTAAAAACCACATACTTTATTTGATGCACCTACACTTTTACTTGAAATACTGCTGCGGTAGCCTACAACTATTTTTGCACATTTAATTAACTTGAAATATTTCATGACTTATTTTTATTTGATACACTTTTTTATTTTTATTTTCTAGCAATACTGCTGTGATGCACCTTCTTTTTCTTAAGTGCACTTTTGAGTTCAATGTTTGTGGAATGCTATGTTTGAAAGTCATACAAAATTAAAGCATTGAAAATGTGGCTACTCTGCCAAGTGAGCATAATACATTATGAAACTTTTTTTTTTTTTTAACTGTGGCCATATTTGCTATTTGTAATGGAATAGTACCGCTTTATACTCTAAAACATGAATTACTCCAACATGTTGGGTCACATTTACGTGCATTTATGTGTATGTACCTAAGACAATTGATTTTCTTCTGACAAAGCGGTGTCACTTTTCGCAAACATTTGTTTTGTGTTGTAGTTCCAGGTTAGAAGAGCTATCGGTGTGTGAGCTCTGAACCCTGTGCATTACTTTAGAATGCATCAACTGCACTTACATGCAACTTTACATTTAATGAAGCACCTACCGACAATAATCCTACACGATCCCATCCTGCTCAATCCTGGCTCTTGAGTCATCATTTGGAACACTGCTAAATCCTTCGTATCTGTCATTTCCAGAAGACTAATTAGAAATAGCCTGTGGTCTTGGCTCCAACCAGCCCAAGTGAAAATGACGAAAATATGAGCTCACCTATTCTTGCTTACATACACCAAAAGCATGCTGGTTACTTGGAACGTTCTATATTTGAGAATTAATCTTTCTTTTGAAAACCTCTTATTTACAATGTATGCATGTGGAATTTTATAACACTCTTGTATGATGATTTGTCGAAAATGTGATAGCTTGCGCAAATCAGATTTTACTTCAGGACAAATAGAAGGCACTGAAATCTGACCTCACTTTCTGCACATACCTCAAAAGCAAAGAAGCTTGTGTCCCCGTCACCTTGTACTAAAAACAATGACAGATAACTAAAGTCCGAGGTCATCTACCAGACTTGAGCCAACTCCCCGGTGAGACCCTTAAACAGGAAGTCAAGGGTGTGAAATAGAGTCGGCTTCAGTGCCAAGCTGAGGTCCGCAAAGGAACATGCAGAGCTGACACAGCCCAGCTCACAACTGTGTTTGAAGAAGGCCGTTCATTTCATTCATGGCTGGAAGTCTTGCACACTTCCCATTAGACCTCACATGAGGGCTAATTGCAGGAGGCCTGAGGGAAATTCATGAGTGTTGGCGGAAAAAAAAAGTGAGGGAGAACACAACCTGCATGTCTTCAGATATTGCGTGAGGCTAACAAGGTGAAGGCCTCCAGCTGTTTCATTTTCAACCATTGCAGCAGTTTCGATTGACTATTTCATGTTGGGGTACAAAGTCTCTTGGAATTTTTTTCCACCATGTCGCCAAGCACTTTGTCACAATGTGGGGCAAGGAATTTAATGTTAATGTCTCCAATGGCTCAGATTGCAAAGTCATTACACTGTTTTGTAACTGTGCTCCACAATATACTTCCATATGTTCCATATTGTGGTTTCGCACTAGTTGCAGCCGCACTGCTTCCATTTTCTTGTGTTTCACTGCATAACAAGCAAACACACTTGTCTTAGTCTCCCACAATGACAATAAACATCTGTTGTCATTGTGCTGCACTCTAAATCTCATCCATGCCCAATGGCTGGAGCCAATCCCGGTGTGCACTGGGTGGAAAGCAGGGAATCATTGTGGACAGGCCCTCGGCACACACATGCATGCACACACACAAAGCAAGAATTTGGAGTCATTACTACACATTGCCTTGTGGTTTATGTGGGTGTTCTGTTTGTGTTGAAATTGTTGTTTTCCCATACCGTGTTTAATATGAAACAGGTATTTACTGCATGTGTGGGTGGAAACATGTTCAGGAAAACAAGGGGTATCATTTGTTATATGTCCATTGTGCGAGCTATTTACATAACGAGGTACTCTTGGAATTTTGAGCAGATGCGTGGAAGAGGTTCCTGCGAAGCTATTACACTGAGGTGAACTTGCAACAATGTGCACCTCTTTGTTTGTTTCATTGCAATGTTCTCAAAAGCGAAACAGACAGCCAGTGTACACGACTTCAGTGCCGATACCTCCATGAAATCATCTGTCATACTGTAGGTGCTTCATTCATTAGAGCGGTTGTTAAAATGCATCAAACTGGAAGGCACAGAAGTTGAGTAAAGATGACTCAAATGTGTCCGTGTTGTGCAGTTGTGCATGTGTGTGTGTGTGTGTGTGGGCAGCTGTGAGATGTAACAACCCCTTGTCATTATCAAACAACAATGTGGGCTGTGTTTGTGATGTGTCACATTTTCTAGGTGCAACAATACACCACCCGAATGATGACAATGATGTGTGTGTATATGTGTTGTGTTAATGAGTCACAAGTGTCAGATGGCTAAATCAGTAGCCCTCAGTAGGCAGCCCACATGCCCCATCCGACCCGCCAAATGTTTACATTTGGCCCACCAAACGTCGGCCAAATAATGGGAACCATTCAGTCTCAAACTGGAGGCGCTCATTCATGCAGTACTTCCTCCTCTCTGCAGGGGACAACAGCGAAGCAGCAGTAGAAGAAGATGGTTCGCATTTAAACAAATATGGTGCTATCAACTCGAAAATAAAGAAAAGTGCACACACTGAAAATTGGACTTTTGACAATGCCTGGATCACAAAATATTCTTACCAAAAATGCAGTGGGGAGGCAGATGTGTGTCATTAGCGTAAGCCGTACTGTGCTTCAAAGGCGAAAGGAAGGAGACAGATACAAAGTTGTTCATCGTTCTGTGTTCTGTGTTCGTTGTTAGGTGCGCTGTTTGCCCGTATGATAACCAAGACAACGTGCGAAAACCGATATGTATTTAATTTAATTTAGAATCATGTCTGTACAATCGTCTCTCGCCACTTTGCAGTTCAAATTTTGCTGCTTCACTCTATCACGGCTTTTCAAAAATATATTAATTACTAAATCATCTGGCTGCATTTTAATAATAACAATAACAAAACGATACACAGCGAGAGTGTATCAATAATCCATCGTAGGATTGAATATTGCAATATATTCTACATCTTGTTTGATATATTGATTTTCGTCACACCCTCAATATATTGGAGGATTTTCGAGCATGAACCGGCTTTTTAAGGTCATACCACAGCATCTCAATCGGATTCAGGTCAGGACTTTGACTAGGCCACACCAAAGTCTTCATTTTGTTTTTCTTCAGCCATTCAGAGGTGGACTTGCTGGTGTGTTTTGGATCATTGTCCTGCTGCAGAACCCAAGTGGGTTTCAGCTTGAGGTCACAAACAGATGACCGGACATTCTCCTTCAGGATTTTTTGGTACAGCAGATTTCATGGTTCCATTTATAACAGGAAGTCTTCCAGGTCCTAAAGAAGCAAAACAGCCCCAGACCATCACACTACCACCACCATATTTTACTGTTGGTATGATGTTCTTTTTCTGAAATGCGGCGTTACTTTTACGCCAGATGTAATTAGACACACACCTTCCACAAAGTTAAACTTTTGTCTCGTCACAGAGTTTTCCCAAAGGTCTTGGGGATCATCAAATGTTTTCTGGCAAAATTGAGACGAGCCTTAATGTTCTTTTTGTTCAGAAGTGGTTTTCATCTTGGAACCCTGCCATGCAGGCCGTTTTTGCCCAGTGTCTTTCTTATGGCGGAGTCATGAACACTGACCTTAACTGAGGCAAGTGAGGCCTGCAGTTCTTTGGATGTTTTTGTTGGGTCTTTTGTGACCTCTTGGATGAGTCGTCGTTGCTCTCTTGGGGTAACTTTGGTTGGCCGGCCACTCCTGGGAATGTTCACCACTGTTCCATGTTTTCGCCATTTGTGGATAATGGCTCTCACTGTGGTGTGCTGGAGTCCCAAAGCTTTTGAAATGGCTTGATAACCTTTTCTAGACTGATAGATATTTAGTTAAGATATGTTTTAACATGGGGGCAATCACTTTTTCACACAGGGACATGTAGGTTTGGATTTTTTTCTACCTTAATAAAAAGTTTAATTTAAAAACTGCATTTTGTTTTGAGTTGATGATCTGAAATATTTCAGTGTGATAAACATGCAAAAAAAAAATGAAATCAGGAAGGAGGCAAACACCTTTTCACACCACTGTGTATGATTTTTTTGAACACCATTCAGCCATCACAGTGTCGGCTGGGAATAATGCTGGCCCTTCTGGCCCACAAATGTAATTGAGGACCCTTGGTGTAAATAACCTGGACATGATGGACTATATTTACTGTGTTTCTTTAAAAATGAACCACTTCTAATGTAATGGTAATCTTTCAGGTCAGCTTCAAGATAAAAAAATGAGATGTCTCAACAATAGCAAATACATTGTTCAATTAAAACCTTGTTATCTCAATAAAGAAGAATATCTGATACATCCTGTATCCTCCTGTATTTGTCTAGGGAGTCCCAGTGAAGTGTGTGTGTCTCCTATATAAGTTACTTGTTGTGGGCCTGGTAAAATTTCAGGCAACATTAACTTAATGAAATAGCTCAGCCTCAAAGCTTTAGATTGAGTGCCTGATCGTCCCTGTAATCTTCAACTATAAGGTCCCAAATCAGCACAATTACTGGCACGAGCAGCCAAATGAGATTCCTTTGCAGAGCAGAAAGGTTCACTTTGCATAATCAGGTGAGACATTCCAAGTTAAGTGTTGCACCTGGCTTCTATTGAAGCATGTTTACAACATTGCATTCTGCCAACAGGGCCAGTTATTTCTGCAACAGTTTGATTTCCTGTTCAACTGTTGCTACTGTTGAAGTACTAGATTAAGAAGTGCGGCGATACAAGAAATGTTTGTATTGCTGCTCTGTTGGAAAGAAAGAAGCAGAGCAGTGAGGTCGTTAAATTGGTTAATGGGAGTAATTTTACCATGTCAGGTTTATTTTAAATGTTTTTCTTCTTTTTGAGAAGAAAAAATCTTGATTTATTTTGACCTTGTAACTTGGTTAAGGAGAATGCTGTCAGTACATCAACAAGAAAGTGTTTGGCTTGGTGTCAAGGTTCTAGCAGCTATCTGTACCTGCGATCGTCACTGAACTGGCTTATTCATAGTGTCGGGGTACTTTATTTAGTTTCTCACTGCTAAAAGTAACCAGTTAGACTACTAGTTACATTACTTTTTGGATTACAGCAGAAATGCACCATACCAGCCGCAGGGACCGGGGATCAGCTGTCAGCTTCACATTCGTTGGCGTTGTGGGGTAGTTTGAGAGATTGAATGTAGTGTTTGCAGCCGTGGAGAGTCGTTTCTCCCCGGGGCGGAATGTACACTTGACACTGACTTTTTGTCCTTTCGCTCCATAAGTTTAAAATAGTAGACAAACACCTCTCAAAAGACACTGTCCTGCTGGCTCCATAACGCCCTGGTCGTGTCACATGACATGTGCAGGTGTGGAAAGGTGTGTTTGATTTGTGTCTCAGTCTTCCCGGAAAGTAACTCGAGTCATGAGAAATCTTTTGATTTGTAACCGTAATGTGATTACTGCTACTATGAACAGTAATGTGTTTCTGTGTCCAAACTGTTACAAATGGAATCAGATCCCAGATACTGCTTACGCATAGATCTATCCATCCATTTTCTATGCCGCTTATCGTCTGTGTCTGTGTAGGCTCTCAGTCGTACAGGAGTTGTCCATCGAGGAAAAGGCTTCTTGAGACGTCATCTGTACTTCTGTGAAGAAGGTGTCGGACGTTTCGCTCCTCATCCGAAGAGCTTCGTCAGCGAACTAATAAGTGCTGGTAGCTTAGGCCTTAAATACAGTAAGAGTGGGCGGAATTGGTGTGCCAACACCCTCCTCCTATTGGTTCGTTACACTAAGCCTGGGCGGAGTAGTGGTATAATCCTATCCTGTTATTAACACCTCCGATAAAAGGGAAGTGTCGCTCCCTGAATTGGGTATGAACGACTCTGATACTGATACTACTAATTTTTGTCTCAGGGTATTAAAAATTAGTGCATCCTAAAGACAAGGCTGCACTAGGATGCACTAATTTTTGTCTCAGGGTATTAAAAATTAGTGCATCCTAAAGACAAGGCTGCACTAGGATGCACTAATTTTTGTCTCAGGGTATTAAAAATTAGTGCATTCTAAAGACAAGGCTGCACTAGGATGCACTAATTTTTGTCTCAGGGTATTAAAAATTAGTGCATCCTAAAGACAAGGCTCCAAACCAGAAACAGAGCAATGTGGTCTATTCCATCCACTGTAAAGATGAGGAATGCAAAGAGCACTACATTGGGGAAACTAAACAAATGCTCCAAAAAAGGCTTTATCAACATCGCAGGGACAATGCTAGTGGTCCTCAATCAGCAGTACATCTACACCTGAAAGCTACCAATCACTCTTTTGAGGACAGCGAGGTAAAGATTTTGGCCAAAGAAAACAGATGGTTTGAAAGAGGAGTAAAGGAAGCTATTTTTGTCAAACAACAGAACCCGTCATTGAATCGGAATGGTGGCTTGAGGTTTAATTTGGACCCTGTGTTCAGCAGGTTACTGAGACCAAAACCCACAGCTCTTAGTCTTGCAAATGAGGTGAAGGCAGGGCCGAGCCAGAACAATAGATGCTAACAAGCCAGTATCAGAGTCGTTCATACCCAATTCAGGGAGCGACACTTCCCTTTTATCGGAGGTGTTAATAACAGGATAGGATTATACCACTACTCCGCCCAGGCTTAGTGTAACGAACCAATAGGAGGAGGGTGTTGGCACACCAATTCCGCCCACTCTTACTGTATTTAAGGCCTAAGCTACCAGCACTTATTAGTTCGCTGACGAAGCTCTTCGGATGAGGAGCGAAACGTCCGACACCTTCTTCACAGAAGTACAGATGACGTCTCAAGAAGCCTTTTCCTCTATGCCGCTTATCTATGTCGCGGGGGTATGCTGGGTCGCGGGGGTATTGTAACGGGTCTCAGCAGCTGTGTAATGACCTTGTAGATGTAGTGGGTGTGTAGACCAAAAGAGGGCCGCTCAATTGACAGTTTTCTGGATTTATTCTAAAGAAAACGAGGAAATCAAATAAATATCTTCTACTACTACAACACAAATCGCAATTAAAAAAGCTTACAAAGCTCAGACTCATGGTCAAAGCAGCATAAAACTACTTGATATCACAATAACGTTGATAAAGAAACAATATCCATCAAGTGTTACATCATGATTGGGCAAATTATAAAGGGAACAGAACATTATGTCAGATTTTTAGATTTTTCACATGACCCTCATCAATGCCAACCGCATTGTGAGGCACAGAGAAGCACTACGGAAGCTGAAAGGGAACTATGGAAGCCCAGGAGGAGCAGAAGGCACAGAATCAAGTTCAGTAAAATTCAAGGAAAACAATAAAAACCCAAGTAAATAAATTAACAAAAAATGAACAATAAATTCCTCATTGACATAAATCTCACCAATATACAAAACAAATGATAAACTAAATTCATACATTTAGATGTAGTAAAGAAAAATGCCTTTGTGACTATGTTACACAAGTTATGAACAAGATTTTTTAAAATCTAAATTAAATTAACCCTTTAGGCACCAGACTTTTTTTCAATTTTGACATGACTATTTCAAAAAGCTTGAAAATGGTTAGATAAAGACATACTGTAAATTAGAAAAATCATCAGTATGACGCAAACGTTGTGATGGGAGTAAATTTACTCATCTAATGTGCATATTATGACTTCACCAGGCTCAAATTTTTTCAGATCCTTGTCTGCACGATACTGGCTCATCAACATGCTCATCAAAATGTCTGATCCACTTACTCTTCCTCATCTCTCAAGCAAACCCAGCCATCATCATTGTCATTTATAGTGGGATCTTCAACACCACGGCTGCCTCAACAGCCATTATTACTGCTATTATTACATAGATAGATAGAAAGTATCTACAGCATCTATCTATTATGCCTGTGAATATTCTCATTCATATTATAAGTCTGGACTCTAGATTTATACTCTTTATACAGGACACATTTCTATAACAAAAATATTGAAATTATTTTATTTTGTTGATTGTGTTAATTGTAACTAAAAAATGTATTATTGAACAAGTCATTTCCTCATGTATGAAGATTTGAATTTCACTGACTAACGGGTGCTCGTCCAGCACCTACAGCTTAGATGCCGAACTTGTTGTTGCTGCGCATGCACACTGTGACGTGTGACTCGACTGAATTGAGTACCCGAATCCTTGGGCCGGTGAGGGGGGGATGTTTATGACGAGTGACACATATGAACTTGGGTCAATAAAATGAATTGAGTTTCCTATCTCCAGTGGGACATTACAATCTGAACCAACGATGGACTATAATTGTCGTCTTAAAGACCTCCAATACCTCACTGGATCAATAATAAATTAAATATATTAGAAATTATTATGGAAAGCGTGGGGCTACTACGCCATGCAGTCACATGAACTCCCTGGCCCTCCAGAGTGGTAAGCTCACACCTATGGGCTCTATGGAAATTGTGATTGACTGAGATCCGGCAAACCACAGAGGGCTCACTCCTGTCAAACATGCATGGGTTGCAGGATCAATACAAAGTACTGATCTCGAATTGATGAGATGTCTGTGCTCCTCGCTCCGGGGCTAATCTCACCCACTGATTTGTCTCCCCAAGGAATCTCTCCAGAATCCCTGCACTTTTGTTCAGGCATCTTTTCATTTGACTCATATAATGCATATGTCTGTTTCTTACAGATGACACCAAGATGACCAGAGACGGTGTCCAGAATACGTTAAAAATAAAGTAAGATGCATTCTTTCATTGCTCTCAGGGTAGGATGGGGTTGATTGGATAAAAAATATGCCACAACACAGGACAGTATATTTTGTCTGTACAGTGGAACCTCTAAAGTCAAACATAACATGGGTAACCTCACCTTAAGAAAGCTGGGATAGGCTCCTATACTCACTCTTGTATAAGTGCTTCAACTTCTGCTCCTATTTATATGTTTTATTAAATTTCCAATACTGGTAGGAAAGGAGCTTTTCAGGAGCTTTTTTATGTTGCACCTTGTTCTGATTGCATTCAAATGTCCATTGCTGTGACAGGGATTGTGTTTCAGTTTTAAACAACACAACCAACATATTCCGTTCTCTGACCCCTACCTATCATTTTTTTTGTTGGTTATTTTTCTACTAAAGAAAAATGTCTAGAAGAGATTGTTATTGAAGAAAAAAACACACAAACCTCTGCACTGAAACATAGAGTGGGAGTATGAATAGAAAGGAGGGTTGAAGAGACAAAAGCCAGAAATCTGAGGTCTGTTTAAATTCCGCTCAGTCATAGCACATCTAATTCTGCCTGGATGAGCTGCCTCACATTCTGTAAACACTATTGTTTTTCTTCTGTGATAGACCAAATTTATTTTCATTTCTTGGCCAGCAAAGAGCTAAGGCTTCTTATTTGCCTGATGTCTGCTCAGTCAAATCTGGTACATTCTACATGCTTATTGGCGAAACACTTCAATGATCAGAGTGTATTACACGCCTCTCAGATAGGTTTGGTAAGGCGAAATTGTCCTTCAACAAAAGGGCTGATGCATTTCTTTGGGTTGAAAAGGGTACGCTGGCATCCTGAATGAAAACACACAAATTAATTCCTCCTCTGCCTCCACCTGTGACAATGTGCATCACGCCAAATTACACAGCAGACAAAAAAAAAATCCTACATCGCTTCCCCGTTAATTGTTACTTTTCAAATGGAAAAGATACGTGCCACCGGCAACTCTTCAAAGAACGACTCACATGAACATTGAAAAATATCATTTGGGTGAGGTCAGATGGGGTCGCAATGTGGCTCTAAGACAGCATACTGAAAATCAAAGGATGCAGGGGGCCACGTTGCTATTTTTATGTATTTTTAATTTTGTAGAAAGGCTAAGAAAAACCGTATATGTATATTTAAAGACAAAGCGTTGTTTTATTATTCGTTATTAGTATCAACATTTTAGTTTCTTATCTTTACAATTTTCCTTTTTGCTATATTTTTCTCTTTTTTGGTTCAATTTTATTTCTACAATGTCTACCGCGGGCCAATAAAAAACAAGCTGCAGGCTGCAATTGGCCCAGGGGCCACACTGTGGACACTGATGCTCTAAGACAATACTACAATACTGCTATTGACCCGTCACCCTTTCCTACAGGTAAAACATGCACTGTGCGTAGGACTCCTTCATCCATAGGGGGCCCCCATTTTGCACAAGGGGGCGCATTCTTAGCAAATGATGTGTATTGCTGTGAGGCACAGAGCACCAAGTCAGCCCAAGGCAGGAAAGAAAAGAAAGAGACAAGTAATCTGGCAGGGCGTTTGCTGCCAAAGTGATTGACGGGACACAGCAGAAGAAGAATAATACATTCACGCATGCACCACTAATGAATGAAGAAAAAAAAAGAATTCACCTACTCACCTGTCATCCCGTGGTGGTGTAATGATACAGCTGCTGCCATTTACGGCAGCGAGTGCAGGTTTGACCGAAGCGCTGGACAGTTTTTTTTTTAATTCAGTTAGTTTGTTTTTTTGCGTTTAAAATAATTTATTGAACAATTAACAATAAACTAAATTCAGGTTCAAGTCAAATAGTATAAAAATGTCTTTTAATGTGTCAGTTGGGTCCTAGAGATGATGATCTTGGCCCTGTTTTTATTAACAAAAAAATACAATGTCTTTGTTATTCATGTTGAGAGTTGCAGACATAAAAAAAAATGCGACCACAATCCATTTAAAGCTGCTACTTGTGTTCTATGCACAACAAACGCAAGGGACATGATGGACGGGCGCTTATAAATCCGTTATACCCCATAAAATTGTGAATCTATTGTGTATGCACGGTCAGAGGTTGTCATAGCAAATAAAATTTCATCTGAATCTGATGCAGAAGAATTTGACAGCAATTTAACTAGCATGGAAAATCCAATTTCACACATTCCGACAAAATCTAATCAGATTATGTTCTATGCTGCAGTGTTTATGTAGGATTTGTGACTTTTTCTCATATTACCTATTAAAGTCATAAATGTTCACTCACCATTGTTAGCAAAGATCTGTGCTCTTGTGCTCTATGTTCCATACCAGGGAACACAATAGCAGCTATTATTAACACAGGATGCTTATATTAACATTAAGTAAAAAGCACTGGTGAGCAAATGTAATGCTTCATGCACTTGCAATTGGGATATTTCACAGGGATTTACAGCCCTTTTGGGATAACCTTTACATTCATTCCTTTCTTGTTTTATAGAGGTGAATCATAACAGTAGTTATTTTCTGACACTTTCCATATTATAGAGCAACTTCAGATCATCCTCATAATAAATTTAAACAGCCTCAAATCCCATGTGAAAAAGCACTTTTGGGCATGCAAAAGTCCCTTGGAGCAGAAGCAGTTTTGACCAAAGACAATAATGAAGGCTTCCAAAAATGATGTCTTTTAAGTTATGAAGTGTGTATTTTAAGGTATCCTTAGTTGAAATAAATGACAGTAGGATTGTGATTTATCACTCTTGACAGATGAGAGGATGATGCGTTTGGTGTGTTGTTCTAAGTGTGTCATCTCATTGCACAAACTACAATAGCTTGTCAAATAACTTGAAAGTCTTCTTCTCTGCACTGCTCATTTAGTCCTACAACTTAGTTTTAAGAGCTCCGCTTTTTTATTGCCGGAGTTTTAAACTTTTTGTGACTATTCCTGACCATAGCTTGTGATTACAACTCTGGAAGTGAGTGCTGAGATTTCCAGCGAGTGGACTAAACTCAACGAAATAAACATACGGTAGGAGCCGACAGCCGTTATAGGCAAGCTATCAAGCTAGCCGCGGCTTCGAATCGACGGCTGCTCACGATGGATTCTCCCTTGGGCATTTCTGTGTGGAGTTTGCATGTTCTCCCCGTGCGTGTGTGGGTTTTCTCCGGGTACTCCGGTTTCCTCCCACATTCCAAAAACATGCATGTTAGGTTAATTGGCGACTCTAAATTGTCCATAGGTATGAATGTCAGTGTCAATGGTTGTTTGTCTATATGTGCGACCAGTCCAGGGTGTACCCCGCCTGTCGCCCGAAGTCAGCTGGGATAGGCTCCAGCATGCCCCCGCGACCCTCAAAGAGGAGAAGCGGTATAGAAAATGGATGGATGGATTATACGGAGGAGCAATACAATCGGCAATAAGTTGTCCATTATCCACATAAACAGCAAAAGCATGTATGCAAACTTTAATAACATCAAACGATATTTGAACCAATTCAAGGAACCATTTAAAGTAATTGCAATCTCAGAAACTTGGATTAATGCAAATGAAGGTATGGACTTTGAGCTGGAAGGATATGAAATGACCTGTACAAACCAGAACAATTGAAGTGGAGGAGGTAGGGTTATGTACATGGACAAACATCTGAACTACAAAATGGTGAAAAATATGTCATCCTAGAATGTATAATGATGTATGTGTAATGTAATGTATAATGATTGAAATCTGTAAAGAAAAAAGCAAAAATGCGTTCATAAATTGTGTATATAGAACTCCAAAGTCAAGGATTGGAATGTTTGAGGACTGGATTAAGACAACCTTTACAGAGGTAGGTCAAAAAACATTTTTTATATGCAGAGACTTCAATATTGATCTTTTGAATCCACACAAGTACAAGGAAATAGACGACTTCGTAGACACAATGTACAGTTTGAGTTTATATCCTAAAATCATTAGACTAAGTAGAATAACAGACCACTGTGGCACCCTTATCCATAATATATTCACGATGACTAATAACACAACTAGTGGCCTGTTAATTAGTGACATCAGTGATCATTTTCCAGTGTTTATAATTTACAATGAACATTAGAATAAAAGACAGATGGTGGCTAAAAAGACTTTTCGAAGACTGCGCACAGACGACAGCGTCAGCGCTTTGAGGAAAGATCGAGAAGAACAAAGATGGGAGAGTGTCTACAGCGCAAAAGATGTGGGCGAAGCATACGATCGCTTTCTATGCACTTATATGGAGCTCTACGATAAGAACTGTCCCTGGCAAGAAAAGTCCATCCACCCATCCATTTTCTATACCGCTTCATCCTCATTAGGGTTGCGGGAAGAAAAGTCCAAGAAGCAAAAGAAAAACAAGCAGCCATGGATGACAAAAGGACTAAAAAAAACACCTGTAAGAAGAAGAATACATTATACAGGACATTTATCATTCAACAAACTAAAGAAGGAGAAAAAAGTATAAGACTTATAAAAATAAGTTGACAACAATTCTGAGAGTGTGCAAGAGAGAATATTTAGTAATTTACTAGATAAGAATCAAAATAACATGAGAGCTGTTGGGGCATCTTAAATAGTATCACAAGGAACAGCACTAAGAAAGGAGACTACCCTCACTATGTTATGGTTGGAAACATTAATAAGGATGACATGAAGGAGGTAGTTGAAATGTTTCACAATTATTTAGTAAATATTGGATCAAAACTGGAAGAAGAAATTCCAAAACTCTGGACAATGGACGAATGGAATGAAACCATAGATAGGAATATCAATTCCATGTTTCTCACTGATATAACTAAAAAGGAAATCACTGATATTGTAAAAAAAATGTAAAGCAAAACATCAACTGATTGTAATGGAAATGGGAACAATTAAAAGGGTTATTTATGAGATTGTAGAACCGTTAACATAGCTGTATTTTAGTAACTTATCATTTCAGACTGGAAAATTTCCTAACAAAATGAAAATAGCTAAAGTGGTTCCAATTTTCAAAAATGGAGATAAACATCAATTTACAAATTACCGACCAGTTTCCTTATTACACCAATTTTCTAAAATTATCGAGAAGCTATTTAATAACAGGTTGGACAAATGTATTAATAACAATGAATTACTAGCAGGTAGTCAATGTGGATACAGAGCTAACATTTCAACTTCTATGTCACTGATTGAAATCACGGAGGAAATTACTAAAGCTACGGACCACAGAAAGTGTGCAGTTGCAGTATTTATGGATCTTACAAAAGCCTCCGATACAATTAATCAAAATATTTTAACAACAAAATTAGAAATGTACGGAATCAGAGGATTAGTTTAGAATTGGGTTAAAAGCTACCTAGCAAACAGGAAGCAATTTGTAAAGCTAGGAGAATACACATCTGCGAGTTTTAATATCACGTGTGGAGTACCCCAGGGGTCAATATTGGGACCAAAACTGTTCAATTTGTATATCAACGACATTTGTACTGTAAAGTGACAAAGGACTTAGAGTTGGTATTATTTGCGGATGATACCACTGCCTTTTGTTCTGGGGAAAGCAAACAAGAACTAATTAAAAAGACATGGTTTGATAAAAACAGATTATCCTTCACCTTAAGTAAAACTAAAATAATGGTATTTGGAAATAGCAGAATGGACACGTACGACCAAATACAAATAGACGGAGTGGATATTGAAAGAGTGAATGAAAATACATTTCTGGGGATCGTAATAGATGAAAAAATGAGTTGGAAATCTCATATCAAAAACATACAACAAAAGGTGCCGAGAAATACTTCAATATTGAATAAAGCAAAATTCATTCTTGATCAAAAATCACTCCACACTCTTTACTGCTCTTTGGTATTACCATATCTAACTTACTGTGTGGAGATATGGGGTAATAATTATAAAAGCAATCGTCACTCAATGTACTGCAAAAAAGATCGGTGAGGATAATTCATAATGCCGCGTATAGAGAACATACAAACCCTTTATTTTTAAAACCACAGACATTAAAATTTGCTGATTTAGTAAACTGCTAAAATAATGCATAAAGTTAACAATAACTTGTTACCCAAAAACATCACACAGTTTTTCTCCATAAGAGAGGAGAAATATGATCTGAGAGGAAAATGAAAGTTAAAACATTTATATGCGGGAACTACGCTGAAAACCCACAGCATTTCAGTATGCGGACTTAAATCATGGAACAGCTTGAGCGAGGAACTCAAACAATGCACCAAGATGAGCAAATTCAAAAAACAATACAAGCAGTTGATGTTTGCTAAACATAAGGCAGAAGAGTCTTGATTATATTATATTTATTGTCCTGTCATGCATGTTTTTTTTATTTTTTATGATTTATGTATTATTACACTGATTATTATATGGAATAATATTACATGGAATACAGGAAGTGAATAACATGTACTGTACAAGATGTGGAACAGGTGGGGGGTAGGATTAAATAAGCTTTGCTTCTTCCTGCTCCTTTTGGACATGTGGAACTGTGAAAAGATTAATGAGATGTATTTCATTGTAAAGTGCATGCATGTTCAAATAAAATTAAACCAAATCAAACCGACTTTGAATGTGCTTTTATTCCTGGGAGCTCATATTAATATTATTTCCAATAACCACAAAAGGGTTTAATCATCTAATTTGAAGAAATGCAGTACCCACATGAGGCAATAGTTCCAATATTGTGTATCATTTGTTCAAGCAGGCGTACTAACAAGAACTCACTGACTCTCTACAAGTTCAAAATGGTGCTTTTTGTCGAAATGCCACCTGTTTGACCTTTTTACGCTAAAACATTTCTGGATCTTGCTCCACCAGTAAGAGCAAGAGCTGCGCAAAGTCATGATAACAGGCTGATATTTTTACTTTTGCAACACCATGTTTATTTATGCATCACGTCCATTCACATACACTACTGTATGCACTGTATATACAGTATATATATCAGGGCTGTCAAATGATTAAAAAATGTAATCAAATTTATCAGTTTTCAAATTAATTAATCATGATTAATAACTATTTGCTACTATGTGTGAAATATGCCCGTTTGTACTGTACAGAAAGGACAGAAAGATAAATAACAGGACACAATTATATACTGTATATTTGCATGTATTAAAAGCTCCAAATGAACTGAACATTTTATTCAAGTTAAAAGATACCCCACATGTCTGAAAATGGATTTGCCTAACACTAGTCTCTTTAATAGTAGCAGAACCTTTGAATCACATTTTAACAGTGTTACAGTATTATGTGCGATGCTGGACTGCGTTCAAGTCCTTTTATTCACTGACACAAGTAAATACACAATCTATGGTGACAAAATACGTGTAAAAATACAGAATAAAAAAAATGTAAAAGGAATTTAGGAAAAAATAAAATGGAATTTGGGAAAAAAAATAAAACATATAAATAAGGAACCTGTCATGTTATGTGTTTGTCGCTCTGCTGCCGCCCTGTCTGCTATGTGTTGTAGTGCACGCTGTTGTGCATAGGCGGAGCTGATTGCACACACCTGCGTTCAATCTTCAGCACCTTCATTAGCTGCTGCAAGGCAGCAGTCAGACGCCAGTTGTTCCTTGCTTTCACCTGCTCATCTACAGGTGTACGTACAGTACTCGCTTTTCTGGTGACTGGTCTAGTTTTTGTACTTTTGCTGTTGTTGTTAATCCCGCAACTTGTCCAGCCTCTCGCTATGGTTAGTTCTGCTACTTTTGTCAGCAGCTCTTTCAGTTACTCCAGTGTGTCTTTTGTTCCTGCCTTAGCTTTTTCTTACCCTTTTTGGCTTTATGCCCAGTGTTGTCTTATTAGTATTTTTGTACACCCTTGTTTGCCTCCTGTGGAGCAGTTTTTGTATTAAATCATTGTTCGTTACAATGCTGTGTGTTTTCATTCTCTACATCTTGGGATCCAAAACCCGGCCTTTGCCAAACTTGACAGAACCATACTTTTATCTCCAAACAAAATTCAAGTCAATTGTAGTACTTCAAGAGATAAAGTCTACTTAATTAAGCCCAAGGTAAATGTGTGATTAGATAGATAGCTGCTTGAAAGGCAGCCACTCATGGCGTCGCTGGTAAAAAAAAAAGAAAAGATTGTGATTAATCTTGATTAAGCACAGAGTAACCATGAGATTAACTTGATTATATATTTTTAAACGATTGACAGCACTAATACACAGGTTGTTTATTCACATTCACACATAATGTAAACGTTTGTCTGTCCATGTACAAACACACGTAAACATCCGTGTGTCAATTCGCAAGCCCTCATGTAAACATGTACCCAGTAATATAAGTACATACTGTAATCATCTGTCTGTCCATTCACATACTTATTAGATGGACACCGGTATACACATAATGTAAACACTGGTATGCCCTATGCCAGCCATCACCAAATGGCGGACCTCGGCCCGGATCCGGACCCAGTGAAGGCCCTTTATGGACCCGTGACCAATAAAAGTGAATGAGAAACATAACATATAATCATGCTCGCCAACCGATCGCAGTGGCAGTTTCCAGGCGTAATTTCTTCAGTTATTAAGGTTACATGACAGCAAACGCGGTGGCGTCACCAAAAGTGAGCCAGTGAAATCGTGTGTTTCTTTGCAGAGCGAATGAGAACACACGATGTTCGTGGGGAAGTAGCCACCCAAGTCTGATGTGAGAGCGCAGAAAATACGAAAAATCTACGAGACTCAGCACATTAATTTACAGCACAGCAACATGCAAATGAGTGTTCACTAAGGATTGTGTGGATATTGGAGCAAAACAAAACATCTTTCACTGACGGGAGAGTTGAGAAGGAAGGATTGCTTCTGCTGTAGAGATCTTACTCAAAGGTAAACAAAAAGAGGAATTGTGTGACAAATTCAGGCAAATCCCAATGTCAGCTACAACAACAATAACAAGAAAATGTTCAACTTTAAGAGGATGTACTGTTGCAGCGTTTCTGTTCAAGAGATTCTTATAGAATATCTCAGAGAAACCGGCGCAGTGTTATTTAACTTAAACTTTAGCTTGTGTTCGTTCATTGTTGGTACAGTCAAACCTTTTATTATTTATGTGAAATTGTATCCTGTTTTCTTTTAAATGCAATTTAGGTGCCAGAATAATTGTGTTGTAGGGTGATGTGCAGGGTTTCATTACATTTGATATTCATATGAGCTAGTCTGTTTGACGCAATTTAAGGCAAAATATGGTTCGGACCTTCGCTGTGGAAAAAAAATGTCAAAAACGGACCTTACTCAATTTTAATTGAAGACCCCTGCCCTATGCCCTTTTACATACACACATCATGAACGACTGTCCATCCACATATACATGATGTAGCTATCCATTCACATACACAATATATATAAATAGATATCTCTAGATGCACATATAGACATAATTTACATTTCTGTCTGACCATTAGCAAACACGCATACAGTAAACATCTGTTTGTCATGTTACCATGTGCCCATTAATATTCATACATAATGTAATCATATGTCTGTCCATTCACATACACCCACGATGAACAACTGTCCATTCACATAGACGTAATGTAAACATATGTCTGTCCATTCACATACACATTATATAAATAGATGTCCGTGGATGCACATACAAACATAATTTAAATCTCTGTCTGTCTATTACATGTCTGTTTGTCCATTCACAACCCCTTATGTAAACATATCTCCATGAATAGTCATTCACAATTATGTCTGTCCATTCACGTATACATTATATAGACATCTGTATACTGTATACACAATGTACACATTGGTATGGCCATTTACATCCATACATTATATAGACATTTGTGCACTGTATGCATAATGTAAACATTGGTATGGCCATTTACATACACACCTAATGAACAACTGTCCATCTGCATTTTAAAAATGCAAACATATGTTTGTCCATTCACATACACACATTACCATCTCTTTGTCCATACACTTACACAAAATGGATGAATGGAAACGGAAAAATCTGTCTGTTTATTCACACACACGCAAGCACGTAAAATCTGTCTGTCCATCTACATACACATAATATCAAAATATGTTTGTCCTTTCACATACACATGTAAACATCTGTCTGTCCTTTCATGTGCACACATGTAAACATCTTTCTGAATGAGGGGACAATCTAGAACCTCACAGGTGGCTGCAGCCATGACTGAACCATATTGTAGTGTTAATGCCAAAGTAGAATTCATTGCAATACTCCTGTGCTTACTGTTCCTTTATTAAAGTCCTTCTGCACTGTATGGATGAGACTCGAGAGGCAGGACAACGGCAGCTCAGTCGTATTAACCTAATAATCCTAATTAAATCAATCATTGGGATATGAAGTCATAAACACACAGAAACTGCTTCCAGCCGAGTTGAAAAATTAATGTATGCTCTGAACAAACAAAAACAGCAAAATGTTGGGGAGAATATTTTTAAGTTATATTTTTAATTCTGTTTGTGAAGTTAGAATTTTCACAAAGTGGTAGATAAGCTGTCAAATCCCATTAAAGCAGAAGAATCACTGACTGAGTGAACGGGAGCTTCATCCGAGGGAATTCAGGTCATGTGATTGCTGACTGATATGTGTGCTGTGACGGCGTGACACTATGTGGGATTCAGATTTTTGGAAGTAATTTGATAGATACATATTTCAGCAAAAATACCGTGTTCAGTGAAAAGAGGACGCATTGTCTTCAACGTCATGGAAAAATCCACCTTTGAATAGACGGTATAGTATCAGTCTGTGATGCCAGGTGTGATTTCCCAATGTCCCTAAAATCACCACATATGCTTGGACTGCAGTTAGTGATTCCTTCCATTTGCCCGAATGCCTTTCAACAGCTGCCAGAAGGAGAAGTGAGCCGGGTGCGTTCTGTTCTGCATGCTGGCAGAGCGAGTGAACGCAACAGCAGTGTGTGAGCGGGTGAGAGCCACACATGCCCTCGCTCACTTCACCACGTATCACGGCGGCGAATTGCATTACACTCGATTGAGGCCCCTGTCAGTGGACACATTGGTTTCACTGCCTCTTCTATAATGCATTTCTTTTTTAAGATGGATCGTTGAATTGTGTTGTAAAGCTGTGAGCCAATCTTTCAGCATGCCTGACACCAAAACTAGATGTGCTCCCCTGAAGTTATTGCACTCTGGAAATGTTTCAGTGGATGAGACTTTACAACTTCAAATAGCAAAGTCGAGCGACACAAAGTCACAAAGTCTTTCGTATAGGGCAAATATATTAACTCATTGTTGGCTCACATGGTTTTTGACTCCGGCTTTTGAGGAAAAGCAAGAAGAACATTGAAAGACATCACACTGCCAAGTCTACAGTAGGAGGGGCCTTAGCTGGGTAGCATGAGTACAATTTACTTTTACTCATTTGACCTTTGATGATATCCAAAATGGATGGGAATTTAAAGAGGCACTGTCATGGCACATGTACTTACCTCTGTCATATTAAAGTATGTTTTATGTTAGGAATGTACAGTAATATCGCCGAACTGATATTGGCATAAAAATTTGATATTGGATCATATTGGACCTGCAAGAGATGACATGCTCCACAGAGCAACAAGCTGCGGTCTGGAATTACTTCCAGGTTTTATTTTGTACTTCATTTAGTCCTTTTTATGCTTGCAAATACTTCAGTTAGGCAAAAACTACATTGCATTTGCTTAACTACACATTTTTTTACTCATTCAACCACAAAACAGCATGAATTATTAATTGAATAATAAGTGAAGCCGTGGAATTCGGACCACAATGTGGCGAGGGCCAACTCTATTTGTCTTACAGTATTTTGGACAAACCCATTCACTCAGCAGCATTACACTACAAGAAGCATAATGTGTTCATTATGCAACATTAGTTTGCTTAAAGAGCTACTGCCATATCGGTATCGGTTCACATTGGTATCGGTGATGAAATGCTGGACAGTAGAGCAAAGTGGTTTACCTCAACTATTTTGTTCATCTTACATTGCATATCATTCCAAATGAATAGCATTATCCCTTAAATGTCAGACAGGGTACTGGAATTTTGACATTGGGTTACGAATTCTTGAGTCTTGACCTCCTATTTCTATATCTTGTGTATGGACTACAACCTAGGTTCTCAAAGTGGGGTACGCGGACCCCTAGGGGTATGCAGATTGCCGTAGGGGGTACGTGAATAAAAATTAAAAACGGCCTGACTACATTAGCTCCTAACACGGAGATTTGCGTAATTGACGACTCATGTGAACAGCGACAGCAGGTAAGAAGTAGATGAAAGGTGACAGCATGAAGTTGTTCATTGCTCTATGTGCGTTAGATGAACAAATAATACGTTTGATGATGATGTTGTGCATTGAAAGGGTTTAGTCTTGAAGATTACCTGTTTGTTTTAAATTAGTAGCCTGAAAAATAAGACACTTGATTTTTTAATATAATGTCATCAAATATATTTAACAATATATCAAAGACATCTCATTGTGTGTTTATGTTTTTTTAAGCGTACATGACTTCCAGCCAGATGTCTGAAGGGGTACGCAACTGTGAAAAGTTTGGGAACCACTGGACTACAAGAAGCAACTTTAAGCAAACAAATGTAACCAAGCCATAATCCTGCATGTGTAAATCAGATTGACTGTTTAGTTATTGCAAATGATGACAGCTTTTCCTGCAGAAAGCAGCCGATCAGCAAACATTTATTTTGTTCTGTTCATTCCAAGCATCATGTTTAATTTCAAGGTTGTTGTTGTTTTTTTTTAGCAGCATCCATCTGATTATTAAAATCATCTCTTTTCACTGCCTGGAGTGTCAGATTTTCATTATCAGAAAATTGGTGTCAGCTGATTCACCAGTGCCTTCGCAACATGGCCTTGAAAAGTTTGTCCCAACATAGACGGACTCACATGATTTGTTTATAACAGACAGCTTAATTTGATCTTGGCTTTAAGTGAAGGACTAGGTAATCGTCTAATATCAATTGCTTTGCGGAGTTAATGATGTTGTCAATCAGTGCTGACCTCAATTTAAAATGGAGGTGTGGAGGTTAACAAAGCAATGACTTTCATTTCTTTTTCCTTTGCAGCAAAATGCGTCTTTAGTGATCTACGTGCGACAATCACTCGGCTGCTTGAGTGAGTCAACAATCAGTCAGGGCCACAAAGAGCATCACATTGTATGTATTGTGCAAACAAGCACATCTAGCCTGGGGCGAAATGCAACACTCACTTTACTGGACAGTTTCATCCAACTGCTAGAAGTAGCAATAACCAGCCTCCTTAGCACATCACCGTGAGACAACCAGCAGAAAACACGCGTTGTGTGTGGGAAGCAACCTTATTATGAAGCAACCAAAGTCCCACACTGATTTTAACAGGTACTTTTAAACTGCAGCCTTTCAGTCCTGAGATCCTTGTAGGTTAGTTTGCTAAACATATTCCTCCTCCTCAGCCGAGCAGACATCACACCTCCACAAGAAACGTCTGTCATTAGTCTGAATCATCCCAGCGTGGGTTTGTTTTGGGGGAAATCTCACTTCACACACAGCTGTGTGTGTGAGAGGTGCTTTGGTCTGAGGTCTGATTACCGCTAATGACTCTCACTGCGATATTTTTAATCAACATCTCTGCAGGAATGACGATAAATGTACTTTATTCCGATACATCTGATATATTTTAAACCGTTTATCTCTATTAAATATACCTTACCCTTTTCATTCTATAAACACCAGATGGCTTGATTAGAAGATGACTTAAAAGTAGGAATAAACTGTAAACAAGCTAAATGTGGCTTTCATAACATTGGCCCTGCTGCCACAATGAGCTGTAAGCTATTTTTCATGCAAATGTATTCAAATCTGCATGGAAGGAAAAAAGCACATTACTGTACTCATTTTGGCAGTAACAAGAAAAGAAATGTAACTAAACATGAATTTCTTTTATCCAAGAGACACATTTCATGTGGTAAAAAATAACTATGACAAAGAGTCCAGGCATTAGTTAAACAGGCTCTATCCTCCACGTTAAGGGGATTTTAAAATTTTATTGGATCCCAGAGGGGATCAAAAAACCCTCCAAAAATCTCAAGCTGTATACAGGGTAAATTTTTATTTTTCTCCTCTTGGCCCAAAGTCTCAGGCTGGGCAAACTCCTCCCCGACCCTGCCTACTCTGTTGCGACTGGTCAGGAGTAGCATGTCGGCTCCAGCCCCCCAACCCCCTCTTTGAAATAGCACAAAACCCACATTCTGTGTCTAATGTTGTGTCTAATGAGTGCTACCTCAAGTTACTGCTCCAAGTCCTGTTCCTTTTGCAATGCAATTCCCCAAACCTTTACGTAAACAAGCTAAATCAACTTGAATTTCCCCAGTCATGACGGAAGCCTGCCTTCTGTGCATTTTTGCAGGGATGAAGTACAAGCTGCCGTCTTGGCAAGTCCGAGCAGAAGGCTTGTGAATGTTGATCTTTATTTCTTATCCCTGACATTTTAAAACAGCTATGGCTCGCATCTAGTGCCGAAAATCAAACAAACATTTGGCCAATAAAACGTACACACAGCTGCACCATGTGTTCCGCACAAACACAAATTTCATCTGAGACATTAATGTTTAATATACCCTGAAGGCGGGCCTGGGGTACCACCATGATGCACCAGGTTTACCTGGGGAGAAGGGGGTCCCTGAAATATCCAACCTCAGGGACAAACTAAAGTATCAGAATTATATTACAGTTAGCTTCCTCCTCATTATGAGATCCATGGTTCACATACAGTAAAATTAGTCGCACACACACACACACACACACACACACACACACACACAAACTGCTTGAGATGCCTGCAAAACTGCAATGACAAAGTTTTATTTGCATAAGCAGGCTTGGTGCCAGAAGGAAATGATTGACTACATGTGATAACTGTCCATAGTTCTGAAACCAGAACGCTCATTTTTAGAGTTTCGTGAAGGATCCAAAACCTACAATACATTCGACATCCTCATTTGAACTTAGTTTGTTATATGACTGTTATATAATATGACACAACAACAAGCAAACGCCTTCTTATTTGAGCTTATGATTACAAACCTTGTTTGTTAAAACAATGGCTGCTCGTAATGTCATAATAAAGTTGAAAAAGGCTTTTCAACCTGTAAGGCTTCTGCTGACCACTTAATAATGTAAGCCTTTGCTGTAAAGTCATCATCTCTGTACACTATCTGAACACTATTGAAACACATATTGGGGGTTGGCCTGGACCAGGCTCTACAGCCTTCTTGTTGTGCCTCTTTTCGCAGTGCTCAAATATTTCATTAACACCCGAGGAGGGAAAATGCACATTTTTGAAAAGAGTGTATTTAGCCTATTTTACGTAAAGCCGTGAATACATCCTGGCTGAGCTCTGACTGGTGATTGGATGAGCGTGAGGAAGGGAGGGGCAGCCGAGACATGACATAGACGTCTTTTCCCCCTGCGGAAAGCTAACCATGAAATTAATATGACTTTCAAGACATGCTTATTTAGACATTTTTATCTCTTTATTTTATTTTTTACTTCATCAGATGTTTTAATTGTTCTTCTTCTCGTTGCTATTAATTTTATTTTATTTTAAAACTTGGCACATGTTTCCTATTTTACTTAATTTGTCCTTTCTTGATCTGTACAGAATTTTGGGGCAGCATGAACGGTTTGTTTTAAATGTGCTTTATAAATAAACCTTGACCTTGACGTACTATCACAGCCCCACTCGTTGCCATCCGTTACACATGCACGCTGCACTTCTGTCTGCTTGTTCTGTTGTTGTGACAGGTCAAATAAACTTTTAAAAGTGTAGAAGCTATTATGATGTACGGCTCCAGACAATTTTTCTTTAGTGAGGGAGGGGGCAAAATGGCTCTTTTAATGGTAAAGTTTGCCAATCTCTGACCTAGACCCTTTATTTCATCGTGCATCAAATTAGTCATCATTTGGGCAATTATATGCTTCCAACTTCATAGAGAAACCCTTTTCCATCCCAACAGTGCCCCAAAGCTCAGTCCCGTAAAGAACTTGAGCACCTTGACCTTATGGTCCCCCGTCCAACGTCTCTGAGATTAACTCGACTAAAACTGTGAATTAGGTCCAACATCAGTGAACTCTCACCTCACACGTTTCTTCGGATGAATGTGAATTTTTTAGATCAGACACAAAATTTTCTGGAAAAACATGTTTCAAATGTTCCAAAAATTGGGCGGCTGAAACATAATCTTGTGAGACTTTAGTAAATCTTAAGATGTCATCATTCCCCAACTGTTTAAATGTTTCTTTTTCTTAGTGTTTGTAATACAGTAGACGCCCCTACAACGTAAATAATCCGTTCCGAGAACGTTTACGTTATAGGGTTTTTACGTTATACGAAGCGTATAATACATGGAAATAGCCTAATCCGTTCCAAGATCTTCCCAAACTCACCACCTTTGGCCCTTCAAAATATTCCAAGTCCACCAAATATGGTGGGAAAATATAAGAAAACGTTAGCATAAACATAGTAGAGTAACATTCCAATATAAAATAAGGTGATTAGATTACTGTAAATGAATAAAACTGAAAAACAAAAACAATCAACTAGTTTAAGGGCGACTACGATGAGGAAGGAAGGTTGAAGGGAGAAGCATGTCTCACACAAACTCACGTACGCGCTGTAGAATCAGCCAATGAGAGCATGAAGCGTCAGAAGGCGTCACCAAGTGTACTCTGTTAGTCATGGAAAATGTTTCCCTCTCTCTGCCGCGCGAGCTATTCAAATCGGATTTCTGAACTTGCACCGACTTGACGCTTTACGTTATATTTCTTACGTAACACGATGCAAAAACTTTACATAAATAATTTACGTTCAGGTTTACGTTATGCGAGGTACTACTGTACTTTTCTCGAAGAGTACAAGTGATGGCAAAGAGGAGAAATATAATAGGTGGTACACGTCTCTGGACCTGGATGCTTGGTACAATACTGTATGTTGACAGCAACAATAAGTCGACATCATTAATAAAGAATAACTGAATATAACTTGTGACATCAGCTCTGTTTAGGGGGGGTAACGGGTTCACGTGAAGCAAATCAATAATCCTTCCTCTGCATGTCTGCCACTTTGTTTGGTAGACCACATTTCTACCAAAATTAACGATACCTGTTGTTTTTGTTGTTATACATTTACATGACAGGTAGGAATGATAAAAAGCCAGAATTACTCTCCTTATTGTGCTCGCTCCCTTGTCACTCACTAGGGATGCGTACCAAAATTCGGTACCTTAATGGCACCGGTGCCGACGTAAATGGGAGTAACCAGAAAAAACTAAATCAAATTCTGTTTGAATTGCACAGAATGTATGCACTGAAAGTACCGTAAAATCTTGCAATTCTTTTGCACATTCCCGGTTTTCTGTATTTCTGCTCATGGTTTTACTATGATAATTATGACAAATGCATTTAATATTAGTGAATGTATTATTTCGGAGTTCTCCCTTGGCCATTTCTGTGTGGAGTTTGCATGTTCTCCATGTGTGTGGGTTTTCTCCAGGTACTCCGGTTTCTTGCCACATCCAAGAACATGCATGTTAGGTTAGGTTAGTGACTCTAAATTGTCCATAGGTATGAATGTGAGTGTGAATGGTTGTTTGTCTATAAGTGCCCTGCAATTGGCTGGCGACCAGTCCAGGGTGTACCCCGCCTGTCGCCCGAAGTCAGCTGAGACAGGCTAAACATGCCCCCGCGACCCTAAAGAGGAGAAGCGGTATAGAAAATGGATGGATGGATAGATGGTATTATTTAGGAATTGTTTTATTTATATTATTGAAGTATTTAAATTACTATTCTGTTCAACTTGCATGTCACAAAATTTTAGCAAAAATAAAAAGACATTGTTTTTGGACAAAATTTGTATGTTTCTTATTTTTTAAGCACCTGTTTGAGAACCGTTTAAGCACTGGCACCTTTTCAAAACTACTGATTTGGCACTGCTATCAGAGAATATGTAAATGATACACATGATGCTGCCAGTTTAATGCTGGATTATTGTAAGTATAAATGATTCTGATCGGAAAGGTTGTTTTTAAATGACAACAAATGGACTTGAGCAGCACTGTGGAGTGTGTGGTTTGCACATCTGCCTGGTTGTGGGTTTGAAATTAGGCTTGGATGTCTTGAGTTGGGGTCAGCTTGTTCTCTCTGTGCTTGTGTGGGTTTATTCCTCCCACATCCCAAAAACATGCATGTTAGGTTAATTAGATACTCTAAATTGCCCATGGGTGTGAATGTGAGTGAGTTATGTGTCCTTGTGATTGGGTGGTGATCAGTCCAGGGAGTACCATGCCTCTTGCCCAAAGTCATGATGTGATGACCCTGAACAGGATAAGTGGCAGAAATCAATTATGGTGGATATTCCTCTGTATAGCCTTCCTTATTCCGTTATTTTTGTTTTTCTTGGGGGTTTCCCAATAGTTTCATTCATAGGCTGAACCAGGAACGACACCTTCCTCTTCTCCTCACTTTCATTATTGTTGAGCAGGTTGTGCTCATCTTGTTAATGCTTGCAATTTCATCCTGAGTACAAAAAACCCTCCTTGCAGAGACAAAGGCATTTTATCTGTAATGTTATCTGGGCCACCTTAGCAGGGGTTGATCTGTGGGCGGACATCAACTTGACTGTGGCTGCCACGTGAGTGCGGCTGTGGATGTGCCACAGTGAGACTATGGATCTCCACAGTTCAACGTGTTGATCAGATTGACATTGTTCAGGCTGAGCATGCAATGTGCAGGACAGCCTCCTCTATAGCGACACTTTTAACACCAAGCCTGTTGGTCTGGCCATGTATGAAAGGTTACAGGCTTCAAATACAACACTTTTTCAACTGTTTGCTATTTGAAAAAAAATGGCAGGGCCAAGGCTGTGTGTTGGGTGTTCTTTCGCATTTACTTCCATGCATCTTGACACTTCCTCGGTGTGCCATTCAGTCCCAGTGAAAGCCACCTTTATGTGCCGCTTTTATTGTGACACAAACAGCGCTTTAATGTAGCACGGCGCATCCTGCCATGCAACACTGATGCAACTCAGTGGGATCAAAAGGTTTTGATAGAACTGAATAATGCAGCAGTATATGGTGATTGTGTAATTGCGGCACATAAAAACCTGACCATGGTCTATATGTTCCTGCATGCATTTGCAATGTTTAGTGCCAAACGTGACGCTGGCAGAAAAGAAAAATCCCATTACATCTTTAACAGCTCGGGTTGCTCCCTTGAGCTGTAGAGGGCAAGGAATAACAAAGCCGAGGGAAGTCGCGGCTCCTTACCTCTGATGGGCTATTAGTTATTCTAGTGAGCACGAGCCCCATTAGGTCTGCCATTTAATGCTCCCATGCCACAGTCACACATGAAAGCTGCAAGATTGAGAAGCTGGCCATTTTACCTCAAGCATCCCTTGTATTTGAGAAATGCTCTGCCAAAGATAATCTGACAAGGAGTTGATTTAGCTGCTTGTGTACCTAAAGTCTATGTCATATTAATGGAAACAAAGATTCTGCTGCTGACATCGGCAGAAGATGTGGCAGAACTCTGAATGCCATGTCCTGATATAGTGCCTATATGTGTACAGTATATACAGACACGGAAAATATTACTAGACCACCCTTGTTTCTTAAGTTTATTGATCCATTTACTGCCTGGTACAACTAAAGGTACATTTGTTTGGGTAAATATAATGATGATAACAAATATAGCTCATAAGAGTTTCATTTCACTGCCATGGTTTTTTTGATAATAACCAAAATCACTTAATTTCTTAGATGAATAGCTATAGCATTGCACTGCCAAAAAATGTAACTGTTATGAACTATTTTTGTTGTCATTGTTATATTTGTCCAAACAAAAGTACGTTTTGTTGTATCAGGCATAAAAATGAACAAGAAACTGTAGAAACAAAGGTGGTCTCATCATTTTTGCCATATCCGTAAGTCTGTTTAAGTGACCCAAAGCCAATAATACCGTGCTTACATTTACTAAACACCTGAGACAACCTGCATGCACGCAAGTAAAAAGTAAACAACTATGCATAAACGACAAAGTTAACCCAAAAAGCTAGATTGACTTGGAATGTCAAGAATCCCCGCAATATTTGGTACACACCAATTGGACTGGTGGGCCAATGTTTGACCAATGTTGTCTAAGCTGCGCGTGTATGCAATCGTGTACTGCTCCAGCATTCTCAGCGCACAGCAAATCTATGCAGCGCACAAAATAAAATCCAACCTTAACGGTAAATAAAATAAACACATAACAATTTATTCTGTACCATTTTTCAATGCAACTCCGGGAGTGACAGGTAACAATAACAAAGACTGTCCAGATCCAGAAAAGACCCTGTTGGTACGTACACTGTATTTTCTTACGTTGCCAATCAATTTATTAACAGTGTGTAAAGTAGTACATGTTGCTGTTTTTTCAGGTCAGCATATAGCTAATGGGGCAGCGGAGTTCCATCCATTTTCTATGCCCTAGGATCGCAGGGGTATGCCTATCCTAGCTGACTTCATGGGAGAGGCGGGGTACACCCTGGACTGGTCACCAGCCAATTGCAGGGCACATATAGACAAACAACCATTCACACTTCCAGATTTCCTGACTGTGTGGCCAACATGCTAACCATTTGCCCACCGTGCGGGCCGGCAGTGGCGTTAACAATGCTACATGCTGCTTGCTAACCCCCGTGTTATGGTGAAACAAATGGGCAATGCCACATCTTTTAAGGTGGACTGGCTGTCGGAGTGTGTGTGAACAGAAAAGCAAGAGGTGAATCTGGGTGAGATTTTTTTCCTTTCAAATGAGAATGGCTGCTCTAAAAAAACATGCCGCAAAGCCAAAGTAGTAAGGGAGTTTTCTGAGTGAAAAGTTATGAAATTCTACATTATGAAATACATATTGCCGTCCGTTTGAATCCACAAATATAGAAAATACGACGGAATGGAAGTTGAACTACCTCAAGTTCTCTGGTTTTGGACAGGTGTGATGCCACAGTGTGCACGTCTGATAGCACTCACTTAAGTCCAAGTAATGCTCAGGTTGTTTGTGTCAGTCTCAGTCACTTCAAGAATTTGGAGGAACATTGGTGAAGACCCGACTGCCTACTGTGGCGGCTACATGAGTGTTATTTTTTTACTGGCGTGCTTCTTTTATTTGGAAGGCATGACTTTTCCAGCTGCACGATGTGTTGCCGAGCGACTGGCAACTGTGCTGCTCTGGCATAACCGGAGAGGGTTTTTTGTTTTCCACGAACGTTACAGAAAAAAATATGAGAAACTATTCAAATGGGAGGGCGCAGGGAAAGAAGGGAAAAATACGTTAGTTTCCCGGTCAAAATGGAGTTTGTGATAAGGGGGAACTGACAAGCACACGTGAAAATATGAGCAAGATTTGTTGAAAAACATGGTTCTCATCAGCTAAAACATCTTTGCAAGTATATCTGCGTATATCTGTATTAGATTTATTAACATTTATTTATTATTTATTTATTTATTTACCTTTATTTAAGTATTTTGAGCACAACACATAGGCATGACACATTTACAGTCATGTGGAACATGATAATGCAAAAAATTTGCATGGCGTTGTAATGTTTGCACCACTGTAAATGCCATTTGTAATAATGACAATGACACATATAGCGCTTTTTAGGTCAGTTAAAGACGCTCCGTGTAATTACAGTGTACCTTCTGAGGTCAAGCACAATCCATTTCAGGACACCGGGCTATATTTGTAATATTATTAATATAATTTCTAATAACTATAATTTATCATTAATGAACTTATAATTACAGTTTTGGCACTGATCATGTCGTGGTACTGCTGCCTTTCATGCAGTCGGCGCAGATTCTTTCTAGTGCGGTCCAAAGCCCAGATTAATGAGAGGGTTGGGTCATGGAAACTAAGCCAAACAAAATCATGCGAGCTACTTGGTGTGGCAAACCCTGATGGGAAAAGAACATCTACTCTACTGTAAAATATTTTTCATTTGTAACAGTAGTAATCAGTTCCAGTACCACATAACTGCAGCAATCGTGAATGCTTCAATACTTCTTGACTAGGAAATATAAAAACAGAAGTTAAATGCTGAAATCAAGTTTTAACTTGAGTGACGAAGGCCTGCTTTATATGTTCCGCATAATGGGTCCCTTGTCACACAAGTGAAAAAAGTGAACAAACATCGCATACATTCATACATTTGGCGGCATTTTTTTGTTTCTTAGATTTGGCCCTACCTTTTAGCCCTCACTCATAATCACATTATAACAGGAACTTCTGTACTTTGTACAGTATATGGCATTGTAACTAAGCTTCTAAGCACACCTCAAACGCACCTTGTCTGTCAGAGAATAAGAAGACGTAGCAGAAGGGAATTCAGTGTTGCCAGCTTTGTGTTGCTAAAAAACACATATTTCCCCCACTCCGGTGTTAAAAAATGTCCATCCACATAAAAAAAACATTCACCAGCTGAAATGTGCATTTTGGCCAATCAGAAACCTGAAAAAGCCAGACTTAGTCACGCATTATCGTGCATCTGTTCATCAATATAGTGATACGTTGGATGTACAATGATATATATACATATATATATATATATATATATATATATGTATGGTATATTATCTTTCAAATCAGCGCACACTTACATTAAGCCCAGTAAACACCATGGATGTTTTTTATCGCCTGTACACCTACCACTGGACGAAATGAAACCAGCACCCGTTATTCAATGACTTCATGCTCTGTTCAAATAAGGTTTAAAAAGATAATGTCGCCATGGACAGTTATGCAAATTAGACAACGACACCCCCCACCGCTACCTAACACCACAGATAGATTGCAATCCTGTGGAAAACACTGGGACCTGCATGGTCATCCATCGATTCATTTTCTATGCCACTTATCCTCATTACAGTCGTGGGGTTATGCTGGAGCCTATCCCAGCTGACTTCGGGCGACCTGCATGGTCATGCTACTCAAAAATATTAGGTTACCACTGGAGTCTTCACAAAAAAGACACAAAATTGCAAATAAAAAGAAAACCAAAGCTGCTTGTCATGTAGGATGATGGTCCAAACGCCAATGCTTGTGCAAGTTCAGAGGCATTTCTGGCAATTACCACTCCAGGGGCATTCAATCTCAAATGTTACACTGTATATTGAACAAGTTGGGCGTGGAGTGACTCTTCTTTCATTGGCTCCAAAAGCAGGTTACCTTGGCATTACCAAAACCTGCAGGTGTGTTTTATATATGCCATGACTGACTAAAAACCTGGCGAGGGACGACTGTACTATAGATATTATTTGGATAGATGTGTGAGTGTCACAGCAGATATCCATGTCTGATTTTTTTATATATACAGTACATATGACTGAGGCCTGATTTGGATCTGAGAGGACTCAATCCCATGTGCGTTTTTTCTGCATATCCAAACTGGGCTACACTAAGAAAAATGTAATTGTGTTGAATGTATGTGCAGCTACATCCACTATAACCCTTATTGGATCATGGTTTACAGGACCAGGCTGTACTGTATATGCTGTAAAAAAAAAAAATACTTTGAGATGAGACTTTGGAGTGACTAGTCCAGCAAAAAGTTTCAGCCAAGATCCCAGTGACACTACATCATCCCTAGCACAGTTCCCCAGTTATAAATCACACTCAACACAATGATAAAAAGCAGCAGGACAAAAGAAGACAGATGTGTAGTACATGCAGAAAAAGGCTGCACATGCAAAAAAAAGTGCCTAATTAAGCATGAGCAAATTGATTGGTGCTTCCCGCCAAGGCTTTCAGTCTCAATTTCTCGATGCCAGACAGTGTTTTAGAGTCACTCACATAAAAAGCCAAGCTTTAGTACACGCACCTCAACTCTGACTAAAAAGTTTGTGCGCTCTACATGAGTCCATTCATCAGGCAAGTAAGAAGGTATTGGATTAGTATGCAAAGACACATATTGAGCCCGAAAATGTAAACAAGTCATCATCATTTGGCTGCAGCCCTTATAGTTATTATAGCTCACACTGACTGAACTTTTGGAATCTGACTAATGAGCAATATAATACGTACATGATTGCTATAGGCATTACTGGAGAATGGAACCTATAATGACAGTAAATGTGGTTAAATTTCCCACGGATGCTGACTGGGCTGGCTTCCATATTGGATACAACAGACAACATACACAGGAGTCACATGACAGGTGTGTTTGCCACCACGGTAGCAAACACACAGGATAGCAGAGGACCACCTGCACAGTGACTTGATCTCATACATTTTTATTATTGCTTTAAGGGACATCAGCCATTTGTGAATAAATAAGACGCTGGCTGGCAAGACAGAGATACATCAATAATCTCTTTTATGTCAAGAGTGAAAGATTATGCTACTTTGTGGATAATTTACTTTATGTGTGTCCCAGGAAGTGGAGCTGCCATTGTGATTTCAGCTAATGGGAATTACATTGGAGCAATAAAAGTGCAGGACTCGAAAAAACTTCAAGCATTGCCAAGCAAATCACAGTGCACTGACCTTTACTTCCTTATCCCAAAACAGACAAGGGCAGAGGAGGGGGGAATGGTGTTTGTCTCCACAGATTGTTAGAAAATTTACCTCTCATGCCTCGCAGTGGAAATGGATTTTTGGAGGGCAACGGTCATACCTCGCATTCCCTGGAGCCTGAGATGGTGTATGTGTAAGGTCCTGTCCCATTAACCAGCACATCCATTGTCTCTGAGTGTGTAGGCTTGTAGTCCACGTAATACTCTTGCAGTGGCGAATTAAGGGAGCGCTCAGTCTCCCGAGCCTTTTTCTGCCGCTTTTTAACCGAGGAGCGCTGCTGAAGTTGCTTGATGCTGCTGGGATAGCGCTTCCATGAGACGTAAATAACAAGTAGGATTATAGCCACAGACAGCAGAAGGGCCACGCTTCCAGCTATGATCTTATGGAAGGACACATACTCGGAATCTGGTAAAGGAATGGAAGGGGAGGCCTGGGAAGGGGTAGGGGAGGCTGTCCTGTTCTCTTCAAGCTTCTTATCCACTTCAGGCTGTGTGGGAAGAGGGAGCTGTTCAGTTTGAAATGCAGACGTGAGAGGTGCCTTTGTTGAGGTAATGGGGCTCGGCGTTATTGTGCAAATGTTATAAGTCTCCACCACATCATTCACTTTCTCTCCCTGTGCCTCCTTAGGGCCTGTACAGATCATAGTGGTCTCCTTGTTCCCTTTGAAGGCCTTGAGCCAGTCCACTAGAGGACATATGTTAGGGTTACAGTACCACAGGTTACCCGCCAAACTTATGGTGGTGAGAGAGATCCAAGTCTCCACTGTCTGCTGAGACACATTGTTCAGTTTGTTGGAGTCGAGGTTAAGCGTCTGGAGGTTGGGCAGGCATTGGAACGTACTTGGATCCAAGGTCTGAAGTTCGTTTCCAGACAGGTCCAGCTTTTGCAGGGAAGTCCACATCCACGGTAGGCCCTGCGTCAGCATTTTGATGCGGTTCCATTGCAAATACAGCGCCCTCAGGTTGGTCAGGCGAGGGAAATGAGCAAAGTTGACCTTGGAAAACTGATTGTGCTCCAAATGCAACTCGACAAGCTTAAAGAGTCCGGCGAAGGCGTTGCGAGTAAGACTCCGTAGCCTGTTGTAGCCAATATCTAGGAATTCCAGATTACGACAGTCAAGAAAAACCCGCATTGGGACAGTTTTTAACGAATTTGACCTCAAGTGTAAACTGAGCAACTTCCTTAAACCCACAAATTGATTCGGCTGGAGTACCTGTAGTTTATTGTAGGAAAGGTCGAGATTGCGCAAGTTGGGAACATCGTGGAAAGTGTTGTTTTTAAGCAGAGTGATCTTATTGGAGCTGAGAATCAGTTCTTTGAGCCTGCGTATGCCGTGGAGCGCTTGGCCATCCACGGAGCTGATGTAATTGTGGTCGAGGTACAGCCAAACCAGTTGACTGAGGCCTGCAAACTGGTGGGCCCTTAGGTTCATTAGGCTGTTGTAACGCAGCGAGAGTCCCTGTGTTCCCACAGACACATTGCTTGGCACGTCACGAAAAGCATTGGATTCACAGTAGATTATTTTGCCATCACATCTACAGCTCTGAGGGCAGGGACGCTCACGGATGGTGTTTGGAGCCGCCAGCAGCCAGGCAGGCACCACCGCTATGAATACAAGCCATCTGCAAAGCACAGGAAGTCCTGCACACAACACACACACGCACACACACACAAGTGACTGATTAAGGAGCAGAAAACATATGAAAAAGTGCAAAGACACACAAAAGTGAATTGGAATGAATACAAAGATTTTAACTAAACTAATTTACTTGCACACAAAAAAAAAGATAATAAGGGTAATCTGTCAAATTACTGATGAGCGAAATCCTCCCCACCACCCCGATTCTCCCGCAGGCTGCAGTCATCATTTAAAAGCCGGGGGGGGGGGGGGAGGAGGAGGCAAAGAAGACACCTGCACCACTTGGTTTTGGGTAAGTTTAAATGTAGCGGAGGATAAAGTAAAGCAAATAAAAACATGCAATAAGTATCTTGCAGGACAGTGCACATACCCATACTTGCGCGGTGTCGGCTCCTCCTCATGTTACAGCTTTCTGTTGCATGCGTCCCAGCTCCACATGTTCCACAAATAGTGTCCAAATAATGGAACGCGCCCGGAACGCTTATTTGCGCGGATAAATGTGCGCACTTTTGCGCACAAAAGGCACACCTGTCAGAGATGGGAGCAGTTCCAGAGGATGTGAGTCTCCAAAGGATGTGGATGCTGCACACTTGTGACGGCCACCTTGCAGAGCCCTTGGAGAGATGAAGCCTGAAGCCCCGCCACCGGCTGGAGGAGAAAACGTTTAAACATCCAGCTGCCAATTGTTGAATCTGCGTTAATTAAAAAAAGTGATGACTGATTATGGGAAAAGAAGGGAATGGAATAGAGAGTGAGCTAAACTGGACAAGTTTTCAGCGACAAGACGCAGCCTGGCGTGCATCACAGCCGATGACCGTGTCATCAAGAATGAATCAGTTGAGTAGCAACAGGAATTGTGTTGGCGGAGATCCCCACGGAGCAAACTGCTACCCTTTTTATTAGCCCTAAACCGCCCCCTGCTGGACATAGTGTGGCACTGCGCAGCCAACATTCAATACATGATTGTCTTCTCACTAGCTGCTGCACTAAGGCGTCATTGACCATTTTAACTACTATTGACCGGCGACCAGTCCAGTGTGTACCCCGCCTCTCGCCCAAAGTCAGATGGGATAGGCTCTAGCATACCCCCGCCACCCTAGTGAGGATAAGTGGCATAGAAAACTGATGGATGGATGACCATTTTCACCCACTTGGATTCCACGGTGGAATTTAGCTTTTTATCTTTAAATCTCACCTTAAAAACAGTTCAACTTGCCTCGGTTGGTTTTCCTTTTTCAGGATAAGATCACGTGTGTGACTGTACAGTTCGTTTTTTTCATTTTGACATCGTGTATCAACACATTGAGCCTACAATCATAGAGACCGGGAAATGTTTTACTGTAAAAATGGACCCTTCTTATAACTTTGATGGTATGGGATGGTTCATTTGTTTCAGACACGCTTAATGCGTTGCATTAAGGGACATCACATGGTTACATTTGCACAACTCAACTGTCTACAAAGGAGTAGGAAGAAGTAGTGTTTATTTATTTTTTATTCTGCGTATACAGGTATATTTCTAATAATTCATTCACACCATTTACGCGTTGACACAACGTTTCGTTTGCTTACATTTTGTCATTTAAATTTGTTCACTTCCTGTGTAAAGAAAAGAAAGGAGTGTGTGTGTGTGTGTTTTAAATGACGGTATATAGCTATGGTGCAGAGTTGAAGAAAAGGAAGGATTTGTTTTCAATTTAGGTTTTTATTATTATACTTTATATATTAGACTTACATTTGTATGGTGCTGCTGTTATTATATGTCATTGTCTGCTGGCTGATTTATTTTGATTTTGTTGTATTTTCTTTGGTGGAAGAAAAAGCATTGTTAAAAGATAATATAATATGCAGTCCATGAAAAAGGAAGGAATAAAAATGTAAAAAAAAACAAAAAAAACAACAACAACTGAAAAACAGAAACTAAATAGGTTTGAAAAAGTGGAGACATTAAATCAAGAAAATTACAGAAAAGACGTTGAGAATTAATATGTAAATACTGGAGTAAAAATTTGGATTGAATCGCACATTTCTGTATAGAGATTAACTAAAATAACATTTGTTTATAATCAGTGGATGAAATGCATTGCTTAATATTATTGAATTAAAAAATATATATATATTATTGTAGTATTAGATTGTTGATGACTTCAAGATGCATCAAGTCTCATCAAGTCAAGTTGTCTCTTTTATTTCCTAGTAGTGGAAATGATCTCATCTTCAATATTTGTTGTCTTTGACAACAAGTACTTCTTCCGGTTCTCCATTTAGCTTCATGTAGATTTTGCAATTGCCTTGAATTTTAGCGCTTGTTTTCTGTACACTGCTGTAAAGTATTACAGCCAAGTGTTTCACAAACACACACAAAAAAATGTACCTTTTCATTCCGCCTCTTCAAAAGGCAGCCAACTTTCTTCTGGGCATCCCGCTCATGTCTTTAAAGACGGCATCCCTCAGGTCTGGCTCCCTTTTTGTTTAGTCAACTTGAAGCATTTATCTCATGTAGATGTTTTGGGGGTTTATGTATTTTTGGTTTGGAATCATTTCTGTGTTTGGAGCGTTTGGACGTTGCTGCACATTTGCACCTGTCGCCCTCCGCAAGGCCTCGGGCTGTTAAAATTTACTGATTATGTAAACAACAAATAATGTGTCCCATTCCAAAAATGTTTTTGTCCACCCCGAGGAAGCTGAATGTACCATCATGGCATATCCACAGGGTAAAGTCAGGCTTGTGTAAGCTTACACGTACCCCTCTCCCTCTGCAACCAAACTGCCTGTAATGCTTTGAATGATTGATGACAGGCTTTTTTTTTTCACCAATAGAAACATGCTGTCATGTTTCGTTGTTGGCTTTACTTTCGCTTTCAAAGCTGGATTTATACCATTTAATGATTCATATGCAGTGTGAAGTCTGCACTTTTAATGCCAGTTGAAACGGAGCACCAGCGTGGCTGCTTCATCACACTGTGCCACCTACCATGCTGTGTCGGATCCCGTATACGAGGCCGTGGACTCCCGAGAGTTAAGATCAGAAATATTTAAGCAGCAAGCATCTACCATATGTAAAATACATACAAGGAAAGGTTTATTGAGTGACTTATGTTTGGTCTTTCAATAACTCTGCTGCCTCAGTATTATTGAAGAAAAACATTTTACGTGTCTGTTATATACCGAAAAAACAAGCAATTTCTGTGTGGATCCCAAAAATGAGAAGTTACCTCTAAAGTTATCTTACAAAAAGTTAGCTTTTAAAAATCCAAATTTAAACCTTCCAAGGGCAGTGCACATGGACTACAAAATAATGTGTGATACGTTACAAAACTTTATTTCTGATCAACAGATTTACTCAGGGTCATACTTTTCCACAGGAAAAGTTGTTCCTCGTTTACAGTTTTTGCCAACTGCTTACACCCAAAAAGTGAATGCTTAGACCAAAGCTTCAAAACCCAAACTTCTTGTAACAATAGCTAAAACACAATGTGACAATACCTTAAACACCTTCTCTGGTTTGCGCTTTGCTTGCAGTTCTTCAACACGGTTGTCGCAGACCATTACAGTTGTCCCTCGTTTATTTCAGTTAATTGGTTCCATAGCCGATAAGTGAATTTCAGCAAAGTAGGATTCAATATCAATAAATGGAATATTTTCATATTTAGAGCATAAAAAAACCTGTTTATGACTTTCTATATATGTTTTTTTTTACCAGTATTAGAGCCCTGTAGACATAAAACAACACCACTATAGTCACCTGTGCACTCCTATTATTCTTGGTTTACACCACATTGTGCAACACTAACGCGCAGGCTATGGGATCACTATGGGGACATAAAAGACGGCTCATAGCATATAGCAAGCTACGGAATTAAATAGTTCCAATTATTTGTTCCAAACCTAAGAAAGTGTTTCAAATGGAGTGGGAAAGAAGGACAAAATAAGAAGCCAAAAATGTACCACTTCAACGCGGAGGTTAAGGCTGCCATATAGCCATATAGAGTTGTGGTTTGCACACAGAGCTGACGCCACGCACCGGCGAAAAGCCACAAAAGGAGATCATGCCCAAAGGATGGCCCAGGCACCATCCATGGCTAATTTGCCTTTGGCCCATGGCTCACACCAGAAACAAAATTTGCACCGTCTCTTGTTGTGGTCATGGCTAGCAAACTAGCTAACCGTGCGAGCTGCTTGCTATCCGCCAATACTGTAAACATTAGAAGAAACAGAAAAAGCTAACAGTGTGTGACTCTGAACGCTGTATGGTTACAAGTTTTCTCGCCGAAAAAAACCCCAATGTCGACGAAACGTTCTGCACCCAAAAGACAGAGGAAGCCAGCCATCACACAAAAAGTTGGACTTCTGGACATGCTGAAGGAAAGAAGAAGTTACGCGGTTGTAGGGTCATTACAAAATACTGTAAATGAATCTTCAGTTCATGGAGGATGACTAGGACAAGTAAAATACGTCGACAGGAGCAATATGTTTTAACAACGATACAAAAACTCTACAGCGGAATAGCGCCAGGACGAAGAAGCATGGTCATAGGAGTGAAATACATGTGAGTCAATTAATAATTTCTTGTATCCAACCTAGTAGGTCGATCATTAAAATTCAAATGAAATTTGAACTTTGAGAGTTTTTAAACAAGAGAGAAATGCCTGTCTGAGAAAAGTGCATGAAGTGTATTGTGAGGGGTGTTACAGCCTTAAAACATATATAATAATTGTAAAAAAAAATAAATAAAGTTGGCCACTTGCCAATTTCACTTACTGTGGGCTATTTTGGGAGCCTAACCCCTGCGATAAACGAGGGAGCACTGTATTGGCAAAACTAGTCATTTTTATGCTGACACAGTGAGGGTAATTGTCAGCAGCTGCTGAATGTAACTAATAGAGAAACGTGTAATCTAACTCAGTTACTTTTAAAATAAAGTAACCAGTAAAGTAACAAAGTTACTTTTAAAATGAGTAATCAGTAATCGGGTGACTTTTTTCATGTATCTGTCTAAAGAACCGAGCAACAGTACAGTACCCTATCTATCTTCTATAAACAAAGGTTGCATTGAATGCCTCATAATGAATATTTCACTTCAGGTCAGAGCCATCGCTTTTAATGGTTCCCTTCACCCGCACACGTAATGACTTACATAATTACCAGTAAGGGATATTAATGAACATTCACACTCAAACTGCCTGTAATAAGTAGTCAGTGGAAACAAAAAATAAAAGTGATTTATGTTAAAAATAAGTGACAGCAACTGGTTTATCAATTATTAAGCTGGCGCTGAAGGCCCAGAGTAATTCAGTGCATACAGCACGATGGCACACAACATACAACACACTTAACACAATTGTATTTGTATTTCAGTGTAGCTTTTATACTTCTTACAATTATTTCATTAGAGCTGGAATTCCAAGGTTCTTTGACTGCTAGGAGGCTCAAAAACAGGTAATTACTAATAAAACTAGTAATTAATTACTGATAAAATTTGTTACTAATTAATAAAGCGGGGTTGGCAATGTGATTTTTTTGATGGCACCCAGAATTCCTGGCTGCACCCCCGCTACTGGCTATATGATATGAGAAAGACCACTGAGGAAGGCTGGTCATCTCATTCGATGAATTCAGTTATTTTTCAGGTTATTTGCTTCGCCTTCTGACTGTCACGCACATACGGGCGAGTGTTGTCCACATGGCTGCCTTACTGCAGTTGCCATTTGACTGAAGATCACACAATGAGCCTCGAAAACTCACCACACTCTGTCAAGTGTTTGTTCTTCAAATGCCGTGTTAAATTGAAGCTTTTTAACATGATACCCCCGCTGGATAGTTTTTCTGGCATGTGTTGGCAGTTAAGTTCCACACGGCAGACATGATTGTTTTCATTTTGGCACGCATGCGCACTGTGAAGGCAAGCGGGAGGAGGACGCTGCCCAAAGCAAGGCATTACACTGCACGCAGGGATCGCTGCAGACTGCAGTAGTACTAGCCACAGGTGATCGGCTTTTGTGATTGGTGTTGAAAGGCATTTATCACATGATTTTTCATGGAAATCGACCAAGACTGATTGGCAGCCGATTGGTCAGAGCACCCCTAATAAAAACATAAAATAAAAATAAATAAAATATTAATATTTGTCCATTGAACTGTTATGTTCTGCTGGAACTGCTCTGCTGCCCCCTGTCTGCTTTCTCTTGCTGGTCCTGCCGGGGCGGAGCCACCTGCCCACACCTGAGAGCAATTTCAATCAGGCCTTCTTAAGCCTTGCTGGGAGACTCACTCTTTGCCGGATTGTTTCACGGACTTCACTCGTTTCTCGCATCAACCATTACCTCGTGTTGCGCATTCTCATGTGTAGCTCTTTCCGGTCGCTTGCTTTCCTAGCATCCTCGTGAGCACTTTTCGGCATGGCTTTTCCAGCAGCTCTTTTTGTTCTGTGTAGTTGTAGCACTACTTCCCTGCTTTGGCTTTTTCCAGAAGGATTTTTGTTTCCTGTTTAGTTACCAGTATTTATTACCTGCTTGGCATTTTCCAGCAGCAGTTTTCGTTTTAATTTTTGTGTGGATTTGCCCGGCGTTTTGAGTTGTACTTTATTTTTGTGTTGTATGTTTTTTCTGACTCCATTGGAGGGCACTTTTTGTATTAAACTTTTTCTCTACACCTTGGTTTTGTCTTCTCTGCATTGGGGTCCAACCATTGGCTGTACGCCAAACTTAACATGAACTGTATTATAAATGTATTTTCTGTATGATTCAAGTACACGTTTGCACATTTCCTGATCACATACGGGGCAGAAACCTAAGATAAGGCCATAATTATATGCCATGACGCTAATCGGACAATAAAATACATAGAAATGTCAGATGGGAGGCACGTGCAGTTCCGCTGCATCCTGAAGTGCTTAGGCGTGTGTGAGCTGGAAAGTGCTTGTCACTTGCACTGAGGGAAACTTGAAATTCCAACTAATTCTCAAGCAGAATAGCAGCTCAGTCTTTGGGAAACTCGGCTGCGTAGCAGTTCTGATAGGAAGGTGAAGGTGATGGAGTGGCCAAGTGTCTCTCCACGCCTAAACCCAATTGAGCACCTGTGGAAAGCGGAGCAAGCGGAACTGTCCAAGGAGTAGTCACTTGTGTTGGAAGTTATTTAGACAATAATGGCTGTGCTGAATCATTTTCAGAGGACAGTAAATCTACATTATACTGCTATACAAGCTTTAAACTGAGTACATAAATCCAAATGTAATATTGTCCCCTATATATGGGATATAAACACGTATATGCATATATAATGTTTAAAAACGTATGACTGTGGGTTCCATGTAATATATATATTTGAATTTCTGGTGAGCGATGACTCATAACAACACAACTCCACTGGTGCTGCAAATAATACCTCTGCAGCCACAGAACTACAGAGCACACATTTGAATGTGTAATAATATATTATACAATACACAAGTTAGCCTTTTTTTTCAAAGCAGTTGATGTTTTGGTCTGTATATTGTCCCACCTTTGAACGATGTATGGAAGCGAACGCTTCAAGGTTCCTTTATCTCCTGCAGTAATCCCACGCTTCCGAATTGTGGCGTGTTGCTGCCATGCACTCACCCCACTAAATTCTTTTAATTTCCCTCTGCTCACCGCATCACGTCTCATTTATGTTGTGGAACAAATTTGCCATGACCTATTTTCACGTTTGGAGGTTCTTAGGCTGTGATAGGCAGATGTGGACAAGTCAGAAACGTCTGTATCAGACATGGGCAAACTACGGCCTGCGGGCCATGTATGTTAAGCTTTTTAATCCGGCCTGCCAGATGTTCCCAAATGTTTTTTTTAAACCTTTAACATCGACAATAGGATTTGCAATGCTATATTTAAATTACCTTAAGTCTTATACTTCCAATAGTTTCTGACATGAGCGACTATGATATACGAGTCATCATAGGCTATGTTCACGCTGCAGCAAAATAACTTTTGCCTACCGTACCTGAGTACCTTCATCCAAGTTTTGGCAAGCACGGCAAAACACCAATTTTGATGACGTATGGGTTACATACAATTGCACCGTTCAGACTGCAGTAGCTCGGATACATGCCGGATTTATATCTACAGTACATACAAATGAGGCCTGAGTCGCATTTGAAAAAAATCTGAATTGTATTGTTCACACGAACATGAAAATATTTGATCCAGGTTCACAGGTTCACGGAAGTAAACATGTCCGCAATTCGTGGGCTGTCCTGTCGCATTTGTGGCAAATTCAAGGATTTTGTGCAAAGGTCCACATTTTCTTAACCAAATGATTTCACGTCGGAGATTATGAAGGAAAAGAGCAAGATTTTGGCTATGGCAGTTTGTGGGGAACTTTTTTGGATGAAAAGAATAACTTTAGCCTACATCTGTGAATACGTTTCCCCAACAAAACATGCCTTTCGATGATGTATCGGTCGGATATACGAGGCCCGAACTTTCAGACTGCTGTAGCATCAGATATTGGATTTATATCTGCATACAAAAGATCGGAATTGTATTGTTCACACTAACATAAAAAATTTGATACATGTCACATAATGAGCAAAAAAATCGGAATTGACCTGCAGTGTGAACGTAGCTATAGGGACTACATCACAGAAGCTCCAGGAAGATGAGGCTTTGATAGAAAGCAGACTGCGTGGGGGTCTGTGTACAGAGTAGCTGGCGCCCATGTGATGAGAGGGACAGAGAAGCAAGCTTTCAACAACTCTGCAGAAGGAAGCTCTGCAGAAAAATTCTATTTTATATATATTATATATTTTGTATTTCGCCGTATTGTTTGTTTTGTTTTGTTTTGTATTGTTTGCTTTTTTTGCTGTTTTCCTTGATTGCAAGACATGTTGAGGAGGTTGTCTGGGTCATTTACATGTACATTCTCCGTCTTTTAATCAAGTAAAATTAAATTCAGTTTTTTAAGGTGATCTGTCGTAACATTTTTAGGATACAGTAATGCCAAGCAACCTCTCTAAGTACTCCTGAAAAAAGGGACCCAAGCACATACAGCAGATTGAGTAACACTTTTAGATACGGCTAAAATAAGATAAATAATTCCATGTACTTACTATTATACGTATAAAATTATGTATAAATACAGTTTTTGTCATTAATCCGTTCCAAAAGGTCCAACGAAAACTGTAATGTACATAAAACGATTAATTTTTTCCCATTAAACATTGTAAATCCAATTAATCCATTCCAGACACCCAGAAATATTAACACAAGGCACATTTTATAGATAATTATAGTTTTACATGCAGAAAACAAAGCAATATTGAGCAAAACCTCCATTAGCATCCGACCCGATTAAGTAACATCGAAAATGTACATTTTATATCACAAAACGTCCTTAGCTTCTAACAATGAAGCTAGCTTGCTAAGAAAATTGCAACTGAAATCAGCTAACCTGTCTATGATGTCATAAGACTCAAAAATGTTGATGATGTAGCAGTGAGACACAACACCAACAACATCCTCCTGTTTAGTCATTAGTTATTTCTTGAATTCAGTTCAATTCAACAGTGCTTCTCACCTTCTTTAACAAAATGCTGGCAAACTTTCCTTGCCTCCATTTTGCATTATTGAGGTTCGAATTACTGTTGAATTCAAGAAATAACTCATGGCAAAACAGGAAGGTGGTGTCCGTGTGGTGTCTCGCTGCTACATTAGAAGAGTCACATCAAGAATCACATCTTCAAAGAAGGCAAAAATAACCTTAAATGTTCATTTATACCTTTCATTCTTCATTTATATGTATTTATACTTTGTCCTGTTGCTGTCTGTTTTGGTCAGAGACGGACCTTCTGGAACAAATTAATGACCCTAACCAAGTTTCCACTGTAGGTATGAAATGAATAAATGAACATTTAACATCACTTAGTGGTGAACACAGTGATGAATCACTGTAGTTCAGCTATCACCAAATGGCGGACCTCAGTCGGGATACGGAGTCAGTGATGGCCCTGTGACCAGTTAAAATTAATGGGAATTAGGAGGAAGGAAGGAGACAGAAATGTAATTGTTCATGATTCTGTGTGTTCTATGAACAAATAAAACACCCGCACACACATAATAAAGATGATGAAAAGATTCCCTGGCCAGAATCTGTTTATTGTGTCCCAACTCTAAAAGAACCTCGATCTATTCTTCACAGCGATTGAGTCACCAACCTGTGAATGCTTTGTTTGGGCACTCAATTAGTTTTTAGGCGCACTGTTTGGCTGTACAAAAACTGAGACATATTTGTGGCAATAATTTTTGTCAAAATCAATTCTCTGAAAACCAGAGAATATACCAAAACCGAGGTTCCACTGCATGTACAGTATAGTGTGGCCCCCTTCAAAACCCAATGTTAACCCAATGTGGCCCATCCATCCATCCATCCATCCATCTTTTACTGCATATCCGAGATTGGGTCACAGGGGCAGCAGCCTAAGCAGGGAGGCCCAGATTTCCCTCTACCCGACCACTTTGACCAGCTCCTCCCAGCGGATCCCGAGGCATTCCCAGGACAGTTGGGAGACATAGTCTCTCCAACGTGTCCTGGGTCCTCCCTGAGACGGACCCAGGACACGGAGGAGTAGCGGTTCTACTCTGAGTCTCTCCTGGATGACAGTGCTTCTCACCTTATCTCTAAGGGAGAGCCCAGTCACCCTACTGAGAAAACTCATTTCGGCTGCTTGTACCCGCGATCTTGTCCTTTTGATCACTACCCAAAGCTCATGACCATAGGTGAGGGAAGGAACATAGATGTAGAGTCCGCATCACTGCAGACGCCGCACCAATTCACCTGTCCATCCTTCCCTCACTCGTGAACAACACCCCAAGGTACTTAAACTCCTCCACTTGTGGAAGGATCTCATCCCCGACCCGAAGATGGCACTCCACCCTTTTCCGGGTGAGAACGATGGACTTGGACTTGGAGGTGTTGATTCTCATCCCGGCCGCGTCACACTCGGCTGCGAACCAATCTATTGAGATTTGAAGTTCACGGCTCGATGAAGCCAGCAGGACCACATCATCTGCAAAAGGCAGAAACTCAATCCTGCAGCCACCAAACCATAACCCCTCAACGCCCTAACTGGGCCTAGAAATTCTGTCCATAAAAATAATGAACAGAATCTGTGACAAAGGGCAGCGGCAGAGTCGTGTCAACCAAGACACGCCTACAGCATCCAGGGCCTTAAGGAAGTCCGGGCGGATCTCATCCACTCCCGGGGCCCTGCCACCGAAGAGCTTTTTGATAACGTCAGCAACCTGAGCCCCAGAGATAGGAGAGCTTACCGTGGAGTCCTCATAGGAAGACTAGGTCTTCTAAGTATTCTTTCCACCGATCCACAACATCCAGAGTCGAAGTCAGCAGCACACCATCTCCACCATACACGGTGTTGACTGTGCACTGCTTCCCCCTCCAGAGACGCCGGATGGTGGTCCAGAATCTCTTCAAAGCAATCCGGAAATTGTTCTCCGAACTCCGAACCCATATCCGAGTTTTTGCCTCAGCGACTGCCAGAACCGCAGACCGCTTGGCCTGCCAATACCTGTCAGCTTCTTCAAGGGTCCCATGAGCCAAAAAGGCCCAATAGGGCTCCTTCTTCAGCTTGACGGCATCCCTCACCACTGGGGTCCACCAACGGGTTCTGGGATTACCACCACGACAGGCACCGACCACCTAATGGAACATGGTCGAAGTTCTTTCGGAGGTGGGAGTTGAAACTCCTTCTGACAGGGGACTCTGTCAGTCATTCCCAGCAGACCCTCACAATACGTTTGGGCCTGCATCCTCCCCCACCATTGGAGCCAACTTACCACCAGGTGGTGATCGGTTGACAACTCCGCCTCTGTCGTCACCCAAGTGTCCAAAACATATGGCCGCAAGTCTGACCACAAAGTCAATCATCGAAGTACGGCCTCGGGTGTCCTGGTGCCAAGTGCACATGTAGACACCCTTATGCTTGAACATAGTGTTTGTTATTGACAATCTGTGAGGAGCACAGAAGTCCAATTACAAAGGACCGCTCAGGTTCAGATCAGGGGGGCCGTTCCTCCCAATCACTCCTCTCCGGGTCTCACTGTTGCTGCCAACATGAGCATTGAAGTCCCCCAGCAATCCCCTCCAAAAAGGGCGGGTATTCTGAACTGCACAAACAACAATCAGGACCCGTCCCCTCACCCGGAGGCGGAGGGAAACTACCCTCTCGTTCACCAGGTTAAACTCCAACATTCAGGCCACAAGCCGGGGCGCAACAAGAATTGCCACCCCTGCTCGCCACCTCTCACTGCTGGCAATGCCAGAGTGGAACAAAGTCCAGCCCCTCTCGAGAAGACTGGTTCCAGTGCCCTTGCTGTGCGTTGAGGTGAGTCCAACTATATCTAGCTGGAACTTCTCAACCTTGTGCACCAGCTCAGGTTCTTTCACTACCAGAGTGGTGACATTCCACGTCCTCAGAGCTAGCTTCTGTAGCCAAGGATCGGCCAAGGTCCCCGCCTTTGGCTGGCGCCCAGCACACTCTGCACCCGACCCCTTTGGCCCCTACCATGAGTGGTGAGCTCATTGGAGGGGGGACCCATGTCGTTTGTTTGGGTTTTGCCCGGCTGGGCCCCATGGGTGCAGGCCCGGCCACCAGACGCTCGCCATCGTGCCCCTCCTCCAGGCCTGGCTCCAGAGGGGGGCCCGCATACGGGCAAGGGAATACGTGGTCCAATGGTTTGTTTCATCATCTGGATCTATTGAGCCACTCTTTGTCTGGTCCCTCACCTAGGACCTGTTTGTCATGGGTAGCCCTACCAGCGGCATAAAAAATTAGCTCCTAGGATGATCAGAACACGCAAACTCCTCCACCACGATAAGGTGGTAGTTCAGGGAGGAGCCAATGTGGCCCACGAATCAAAAAGTTTGCCCACCCTTGGTCTAGTGATGTGTGTGAAGTATCGATACTTTCGATACCAGCTCTTCATGCTGGAAAATTGGTAATAAAATCAAATATTGATACTTTTGATACTTTAGTCATTTGAGGCCCTGTTTGACTGTTGAAACGATGACCGACAGTAAACGGAGCCATGTGTTAACTGTGATTTAAGTTTTCATTCTTTTCAGTAGTAGTTCTTAATAATTAATCATTCATTGTAACGGTTTTATTATTTCATGTATTTTCTTTTTTTTATTGTTTAATATACCATTTTCACATATTTATATGATTTTGTCCTCGATTTTGTCCTCGCATATGTTTTTTCCTGTTGTTATATATTAGCTTGGCCCCACTTCCCCAATAAACTTCAGTGTATACTTAAATAAATAAAAAAAAATACATTGTTATTATTTTGTACATTTATTTAAATCAATAATTTATTTAATTCATAGATTAATTAAATGTCTTGTATTATTCATGGTATGATATGAAATACACTACTTTTCAGACACAGAGTATCGGTATTGGATGAATTTTACTCAGTATCAGATCGGAAACAAAATCAATGGTATCATACATCACTACTCTGGTCTTCTCTGTGTATTTATATTTATAACAATATGAAAAGCTATTTTTTGGACACTTATTCATTCATTCATTTATTTTTTATGCCGCTTGACCTCATTAGAGTCACAGGTAAGCTGGAGCCTTTCCCAGGTGGCACACTGGGCAGGTAAACAGTCACTCACATGACACATCCTGACACTTACTGAGAACAGAATATGCTATGAATAAAATTAAACTCTTTGCCTACTTCTCTCGTATTTGATTATTTCGCTTCAGGGTCCATTAGGGAGAAGTTCTCCCTGTTGAAAAAAAGTGTTGACTTCTCTAAGCAGAAGAGAAGCTTCTACCAGAACAAACAAAGGTGTAGTGTCACCACATGCACTCACCTCACTTTGCAAATAACTCAGCCACTAAATTGCATCCCATGAAACTTTAATGACTGTCTGTGACTGACTAAGCTCTGAATAATAGAGCAAACAGACGACTTGCTTTTCTACAATATAATGACTCCCACAGAAAGAGGGCGCGGGAATTTATAAATAGTCTAATAATTACAGCAAAAAAGACTATGACCCCGACTTCTAAATATGTAAACTAATTAACTGCTGAATTACACATACAAAATATGTGAGCAGCAGGTAAACATTTCTGACACAGAGGATGGCACCCAAACATCTGTCACACATTATCCCTTGATGCTTCTTTGACAAAGAGAACGTGCTGCACACTGTTTTTTTTCACTTTGGTTACAACTTGCATGAAGTCTCCTCAAACCTGATATCAGTCTGTGAGCAGCTTCTGGAAGCCTTTTGCTTCTCCAAACGTAAAGAGATCTGATAAGAATGACTCTTGTGGTTCTCTGATGATTGAAAACCGCACATTCAGTTTGTCCTGGATGCATATTCTGTTTTATTATAGGGAGCCTATGATGAGCATTTAATCACTATAAGTAAAGGCACATGCTGAGGCACCGCAAACAGAGGACATATAATATTTATTTAACTATTTGACAGAAATACTATTAAAACACATGTTTTTTTGCAACCAATGTTCAGCAAACTGCTTTTAAAAATGTTTAACGTTACTGGTTACTCACTAGTTATTCCTTCATAAATGTAATGCGAATGTAATTACCGCTTTATTTTTTTTTAAAAACGTCAAATATGTAAAAGAATTTGGATTTAGCTTTGTAGCGGCATGTGCTCTTGAGAGATGTTTGATGATATTAGGCCTGAGGCCTGAGCACGTGACTTGCAATATACCGAAACGCTAGCAGGCAGTATTTTCCCGATAGTGAGCAACCATCACCCTTGTTGACTAGCTACTTAGCTTCCTGTGTAGTAGTAGTAACAATGGCGACTGAAGCGGCAACCAGATTGTTGATATAGATATCAGTGCATAATCACGTGCCACATTTCACTATCAGTAACTGGAACGACATTGTAACGTTTGAAATAGCAATTCATTAGATTACCTGTTACTGGAAAACAATAATGGCGTTAGCAATGCCGTTATTTTTAGCACCATTACTCTCAATACTGTCTTCAACAATAGTTATAGGATTGTGATAACAAATCTTAAATACAGTAGTACCTCGCATAACGTATACCTCCTTTTCGTAAATTCCACTGAACGTAAAGAATTTATGTAAAGGTTTTGCATCGTATTCCGTAAGAAATTCCATATAACGTAAAGCGTCTTTTTTTTCAATCAACTTTATTAATGCCTTTCAAATTACAATAACAGTGCATCAAACCATGGGCTTTGAAAAATAACAGTTGGATAACAAAAACACATAAAATGAATCATACAGAAATCGAGATTAAAGAAATAAAAACGTAACAGAAAAGTGATACATAAATGTAACAATTTTTTTTTTAATAAAGATAATAATAATAATAATGAAAGTAAGTTATGCCAGGGGACATGAGCAATGAAAATTAAATTGAATTAAGGATATTGAAGTGGGAGCACAGATTTATAGTCTTGATAGCTTTCTTGTTATTAGCAGAGGATATTGATTTGAAGTACAGCTTCAGTTCTTTCATGAAAACATAAAAAAGGGGTTTCACTTTCACAAATTTAAAGTCGGTGCAAGTTTGTTTGTTTTTTTTTAAGTCGGTGCAAGTTCAGACTAACAGAGTACTTGTACACTTGGTGAAGCCTTTCAGTTTTATTCATTTACATTAATCTTATTTATTACCTTATTTTATATTGGAATGTTACTCTACTATGTCTATGCTAACGTTTTCTTATATTTTCCCACCATATTTGGTGGACTTTGAATATTTTGAAGGGCCGAAGGGGTGAGTTTGGGAAGATCTTGGAACAGATTAGGCTATTTACATGTATTTTACGCTTCGTATAACATAAAAACCCTATAACATAAACATTCTCGGAACGGATTATTTACATTGTATGGGCGTCTACTGTATATTGATTGTTCGCATGGATATGAAAATGATGTTAATAGACCTTTGCACTTAAATCTGAGTGATGCAACTATATCATTTGTATTCCACACACTTGTTTGTACCTTAAAAATGTGCTGGTACTGTACTTTGTGGTGGTAGGTATCCTGATACAGAAGGTCCTCGGTCTATGTCTGAATTCCGTTCTTTCGACGGCGATGTGAAGTCGAGTTTTAGTGAAAGTTCAAATTTAATTATACAGAAATTAACACCTAAGTCACTCACACTGTACACAAAACACATGAAAGACATATAAAATACAGTAATAAAACAATTAAATACAATAATGAAATGAAACAGTAATAAAAAAGAGAGCACTCAACACCTTGCTGTTATCCCTTAGGCTGTCTCGCACAGTAGAAGTGGCATTGCAAGGGAGGGCGAGACAGGCTTAACGGGAAGGGCAAGTTTCAACACCTTTTCATAGTAGAAGATCATCGTACCATCTTTAACCTTGATGATGGTTGCAGCATTTAAGCAGCTTTGAGTCTGCATTTCGCCCTTTCCGTAGCATTCCACGATGTCTAGTTTCACTTCACTTTTCACTTTCACTTTCTTTCAGTCTGCCTCAATCCATTTTCTGCATTTACAGCACAAATAATGAGGTCAATGAGGTGGAAGAAGTGTTACTCTTATTGTAAGTAAAAAAAGAAAAGAAAAACAGGATAATCACCCTGAAATAGAAATTTAAAAAAATGGTAGCACTTTACAATGAAGCTACCCTTCGTAAGGGTTTATAAACAGTTTAGAAATTGGCTAAGGATGTTATAAAATCTTTATAAATTGTTGATAAACTGCATTTTGTGTTGGCTTTCAAGCTACCATCTTAACAGTAATTGTGTTCTATTCTGTCACCAGGAGCTGATAGCATCCACAACTGATGTAAGGAAGGTCCTAGGTTCATAACAAAGTGTAATGAAGAGACAATTAATTGCATTAAGCACATCCTAAATGTGTAAAATAGTACTGTACAGAAAATACTGAAGGAACGAAGGAATAACATCCAGCACTGCTATTTAGGAATCTACTAAATAGTTTGAGTACTGAACACATTTAATTGCGTATACCGGGGTATCCAAAGTGCGGCACCAAGGCCATTTTTTGGCACATAGCTTTGTTTTTTACGGGCCCTCACATTCTGAAATTTAAATGAATTCATCCATTCACTCTGCCGCTTATCCTCACTAGGGTTGCGGGTATGCTGGAGCCTATCCCAGCTGACTTTGGGCGACAGGTGGGGTACACCCTGGAGTGGTCGCCAGTCAATCGCAGGGCACATATAGACAAACAACCATTCACACTCACATTCATACCTACGGACAATTTAGAGTCGCCAATTAACCTAACATGCATGTTTTTGGAATGTGGGAGGAAACCAGAGTACCCGGAGAAAACCCACCCACGCACGGGGAGAACATGCAAACTCCACACAGAGATGCCCAACGGAGATTCGAACCCAGATCTTCCCGATCTACTGACTGTGTGGCCAACATGCTAACCAATGAATCAATCATGAATAAAATATATGATTGATGAACTATTGTCTTTGTCACCAGTCACACCAAATGGATGTTGTGCTCAGATAGCTTAGCATATCTTGGTTTACACTGGACTGGTTCTAGAATCTTTTAATGTACAAAATGTATCAAAGTGGACCCCTGCAACCCTTCATTTTTCTGTATGCAGCCCTCGTTGGAAAAAGTTCGGACACCCCGTGTATCTGCTGTATATTACATGGCAGCACTGACGGCACCACTGGCAAATCCGTGCTCATAACTGTATACAAAATGAACTTTTGCAGACTGTCTACTGTCTATCCGCTGGGTGACATTGGGATGATCTACATTAACATCGTTTAGCAAAGGTGAATTCACCTCCTGATCTTGCTTAATGAGGTTGGAACAGGTTAATTGTGCTACATATCAAAGAAGTGTGATGTGTCGCCTGTGTCTTTGCTCTCGCAGCCTTCTGTTAGCAGCAGTTATAGATAGCGGTTATCACCTCTCTGAAGATGATTGCATTGTAAATTCCCCGCAGCAGCCACTGATGTGCGCGCACTCAGTTAATTTTGGATGTTTTCGCACAAAAGAGGAGATGCCGTCGATAGAGTGATCATGAAAGTGCTTTTTTTTATAAACCGATACAGTCTGCCTGAGCAGTCACAAAGGAACACCTTTGTGGGTAGTAGATTGGACTTAGATTGACTCGTGCCGTGGTTTTCATCAAGAAAATTGACATAAGTATTGGGACACCTTGCAATACACTTAAAATATGGATTTTGTCCGGCTGTATAATACTGTACAGCTTCTGCAATACTTTTAAGTTTAAATATTTATCCAGAAGAACATTTGAAAGGAGGTCATTGGCTCGTCATCTCTGGTTGAGTTTCATGGGCTTGAGGACACCATTCTTTGCCAGTTCTTCCACACCACACTTTATGGAGCATGCTTTGAGTCATGCTGGAATAGAGCATACCCTTTTTCAAAAGGTTCCCACAAAGTTGGAATTGTCCAAATATATACAGTACATTGATAACATTTAAATATAGATAGAAGGAAAGAATAACATTTAGGAGGAACTAAGGGGAAATAATCATTCATTCTCAGCCAAGTTTTGATACAAGTTTTGATACATGATTGCTTGCTGATTTTGTATTTCAGGATGAGTTCTCTTTGTGGACACAAGGGGTCGCTGATATCACACGGTTGTATTCCATGTAAGGTCAAAGCAGAAAGAGCCCTGTGTGGAAGAATAAACAAGATATTAGCACAAAATTCACCCTCCCTCATCTCCTAAATTGTATTCCTTCAGGCTGTAGGAGGATTTAAATTTTTGCATACGTCATCTTCTCCTGATGTCCGAGGCTATCAGCATCACACTTAAGTGGAAATAGTCATCAGAATATCTAAGAGGATGACTGCATTCATCATCCCTTCAACTTTATCATCAATAATAAATGGGAGAACCAGATAATTAGCAGGCTTTTGCTCTCTCTTTGTTGCATGTTTGTCCCATGAAAATATTTGACTTGAAAAAAGTGTTGCCATCACCACTTCTTCTCATTACAATTGGAACTGTGTTACTCTAGTAAATACGTGCAACGGCAGACCATGAAAGTGCACGTGTGACAGACAGAGAGCAAACGCGAGAGATCTTTGACCTTTAACAAACGGAAGTTAAGAAATCGGTCCTTTTTGATGAAAGAATCACTGAACCATTTTGAGCTACATAGCCGAGTTCAGTGGTTCTCACCCTTTTTTCAGTCAAGTACCCCCAATCCCCCAATGGAATATTTAATTTCAGCCAAGTACACCCCAAACAGAGAAAAGCATTTTTGGTTGAAAAAAAGATGTAAAACACAGCACTGGACCAACATTACTTGCATGCATTTTTTTCTGATTTAAATTGTACTTTTTACATTGTGTCCGTCTCAGTTGCAATAAACATACTATAAAAGTACTGCGCTTTATATAGCTTTGTCAGGAATTACTCAGTTATACTTATTTTCCCCCACTGTATAATTTTTTTTCACCCATTTGAGAACCAGTGCCAGGACAGTCATAAATAAGTGCAGTAGTGCTCTATTGTTGTGCAGATCTATACTAATGTATCCTATTCAGAGCTGGCTGACCCATTCGGCAATAGGGGTGGGGGGTGGGGGGAGGGGCGTATCACTGTATATTAAAAATAATTATTGCTATTAAAAGAAGACTGCACTTTTTTGCAATTTTGCCCACCATCCACAATCCTTGTGTGAGACATGAACACGTGTATTTCTCTTTTCAGTGCGTTCCAAAGATATAAAAACAGATAAAAAGACACAGCTCCTTACATTAATGCACGTAATGGGAAACACTTATTCGGCCTATAAAACCTTCTGGAAAGGGCTCTGAAAAAAGAGTTCCATTTGCATCTAATGTGACGTGCATATTAAACAAGCTACAGTGACATTGTTATTAACATTGTTACGCCGATCGAACTACGCTACTGGCGCATTGTCACTTCTCCATAACACATGGCTAGCTACCAGCTGGATAGCGACCAGCTTCACCACACACTCGCCTGCAGCGCCGTCACTCACAGTGCCTCAGACCACTACCAAAAAGGTAAGGCTACATCTTGGAGCTCGCCACTGGTGTAAAAAAAGTGCAGTTGTCCTTTAAGTCTTAAATTGGGTAGGCCCGGCTCTGACCCTATGGAGCCAATTGTAGGACTCCAAGGTAACTCTGTACTTCTGTTGCTCCAAAAAGCTACATGAATGTAGCTGCATTGTAATGTCAAGTGTAAGAAAGTAGAAGACAATAAGCCCGGCTTCTTCCTACTCCTTTTTGGGCACATTTAATTGTGCAAGTGTGACCATGTGATGTACTTCAATGTAACTTTGTTAAGCATGTTTGAAATCAACATATGAACCGTATTTTTTTCTTAAAGTAGAAGGCATATGGTTTGGTAATATCATTTTGTGCACAGTGGCCTCGTGGTTAGTATGTTGGCCACACAGTCAGGAGATCGGGAAGAGCTGGGTTCAAATCTCCGCATGCGCATCTCTGTGTGGAGTTTGCATGTTCTCCCCGTGCGTGCGTGGGTTTTCTCCGGGCACTCCAGTTTCCTCCCACATTCCAAAAATATGCATGTTAAATTCATTGGAGAGTCTAAATTGTCCATAGGTATGAATGTGATTGTGAATAACTGTTTGTCTGTATGTACCCTGTGATTGGCTGGCGACCAGTCCAGGGTGTACCCTGCGGGAAGGCAGCTGGGATAGGCTCCAGCATACCCTAGTGAGGATAAGCGGCATAGAAAATGGATGGATGGGGTTTTCTAACAGGAAATGCCTTTTAATATTGCTTATATACACATATAAAACCGGTGATTTTGAATCATGGGGCACACACTTACCTGAAAGAAACTTAGGGAGTTTTGCCTGTGTGTATGCGCGTGTTTGAGGGTGTGAGAGAGCGATAGAGAGAGAGGGAGACAGAGAAAGAGAGAGAGAGTGAGTTGCGTATCCCTCCATCTGCGCGCCACACGATCACTGAGCACAGAGAAGGTTGAACAAGCAACTCCTACCGCGCACCAAGAGTGAAGGCGTCCTTTTTTCTTCATTCCCGACGGAGGAGGATTAAAACTTCCCGTTATGTGTTGTTTCTCCTCCAAGTAACGATACCAGTGCGCAGGTCGACTCCCATCCCGCAAGAACTGCTTTTTTCCCCCACATTTGAGCACAGATTAATATGCTCTTCATCCATTTAATTCACAGCATTGCGCCTTCCCTCAGAAACCATGGGTAAGTCAACGAGATTTTTTTGTTTTGCCTCAACTCTGTTTTTTTTTTTTTATTACATCTTAACACATTCTTTCAACTATTTCACTGGGATTTACGTCCATATTCAGCAAGACTGCTATTTATTTCATGATGTTGTACTCCATCTTTCCCATAAGCCACCTCAAAATAGTTAATGTCAGGCTGCTAAATTCTTCATGAAGCAGCACATCTTGCACATCACACGTTTTTCTCACTTCATCATCCTGTGTTTGAAGAATAAAGAAATTGACCTCTTTACTTATTTAAATGTCTTTGAGCAAAAATTTTCTAAAAGCAATGCGGTGTTTTGATTGCTTGTGCCCCACTTTACGCCCAAACAGGTTCTGTGATGTTGGACTGGAGGTTTTCATGTGTTCTGGTGCAGGCAGCTGTTTGGCTGCTGCTCAGCAAGGGGGAGAGGACGTGCCCTGCAAGTTGTCGCTGCGAAGGCAAGCTCGTCTACTGCGAATCTGGCATTTTCCGAGACATCCCAGAAAACATCACCACAGGATGCCAAGGTCTCTCCCTGCGTTATAACAACCTGCTGCTTCTGACGCCATACCAGTTTGCACATCTCAATCAGCTTGTCTGGCTCTACCTGGACCACAATTCCATCAGTGCTGTGGATGTTTTAGCCTTCCACGGCGTCAGGAGGCTCAAAGAACTCATTCTCAGCTCTAACAAGATAACCGTCCTGCAGAACAACACATTCAGTGCCATCCCAAACCTGCGAAATCTGGATTTATCCTACAACAAGCTTCAGTCCCTGCAGCCAGGACATTTGTTTGGCCTGCGCAAGCTCCAGAATCTACACCTTCGATCTAATGGATTGAAGCAAATTGTTGTCCGTACCTTTCTGGAATGCCGTAGCCTGGAGTTCCTGGATTTGGGTTACAACCGCCTGCGGAGCCTCACCCGAACAACCTTTTTAGGACTCTTTAGGCTGAAAGAGCTTCATTTGGAGCACAATCAATTTTCAAGGATTAATTTCTACATTTTCCCACGCCTCACCAATCTGCAGGCTCTTTATTTGCAATGGAACCGCATCCGAGCCATCAGTCAAGGCGTACCGTGGACCTGGCTTAAATTGCAGAAACTGGACCTTTCAGGGAATGACATCCAAACATTGGACCCCATGGTTTTCCAGTCCATGCCAAACTTACAAACGCTCAATCTGGAATCCAACAAACTGAGGAGCGTGCCCGTGGAAGCCGTGGCAGCGTGGTCTTCAGTGTCCACCATCAGCCTGGCTGGGAACTCCTGGGACTGTAGGCCGAGCATCTGCCCGCTTATGGGATGGCTTAGAACTTTGAGGGATGCCAAGGACATAAGCATGATATGCAGCAGTCCCAAATCTGTGCAAGGAGAGAGGGTTGTGGATGTAGTGGCCAACCACTCCACCTGTGTGGACATGTCTCATGTGTTTTCCACAACTGCTCTTGTTATATTGACTTCAACCCCCTTTGAAAAGAACAGACCTCACCTTCCCCTCCCGGGTGTCACCCAACTGTCCCATAGTGAGCCACCAGTGCAGACGTCACCACCTTCAGCCTTCTGGCCTAATAAGACAGACATAGAGACAGTAAAACCCACAACCACGAGCTCCTCATCACCGCCCTCTCCGGAACCTTCTACCTCGTCCTTCCCTGAGATACCATTTGAGCATATGGCTTTCCATAAAATCATTGCAGGCAGCGTAGCCCTCTTTTTGTCAGTATCATTGATCCTCCTGGTTATTTATGTCTCATGGAGGCACTACCCTAACACCATGAAGCAGTTGCAGGAGCACTCTGTCAAACATAAGCGCAGGAAAAAAGGCCGGAAGCAGGAGCAGGACCTTAATTCTCAGTTGCAAGAGTACTATCTGAGCTACCATTCAAACTCTGAGACCATGGATTCGCTGGTGAACGAGACAAGACCGTGCACATGCACTATATCAGGATCAATAGAATGTGAAGTATGAGAGCTCTGCTCCTGGGACTAGATGTGACAGCTTTTTCATTAGATAAGTGATTTTATAAGAAACGGCTTCATGGGATGGTCCACTGCACTGACAGAAGTGTTTGCGTCAAATATAGTGTAACTATGTGGACAGAGCAAGGAGATATTTTAGGAAAGACCTCATTAGCGCCATGACTGACATGAGAGCAGTGGCAGTGTCAGCCAGGTTACCTGTGGATGACCCAAACTGACCAGAAGTCAGCTCTGTACATAGCTTGACCCTTTGTTAATCACCTGTATCATTATAACACATGTAAACCAACAGAGACATTTTTTACTACTTACATTGTGTTACTTACTTAACCTGTAAAGTATTTACTGTGTGGGTGCATCGTTGAGAGTAGAAATATGTACAGTGTGTGTATGTGCGTGTGTGTGTTTGGGAAGGGAGGGGGGCAGAGCGCGTGTGCCAAGCGGATGAGTTAATAATTTGAAGAATTACAGGCTGATAACAATTGGCACGGTTATTCTTTTAAATATTTCTCATACTAGTGCAACTTTTACCAGCATCATTATCATATCAATTTGGGAAACAAACATGTGTCGCTCTTGCATGGTCTCACCCACTTTATGAATGATTCCCATTCTGTCTTACTTAGATTGTTTGTTTTAAATCTGCATTTTCAATCACTCTGGGTTTGAATAAAAGCTCAGACTGTAAGTTTTAAAAAAAAATTACATATGGTCGTTAACCAACACATTACGATCACTTGCACAATCTAAGACCTAAGCTCCAATACAAGAGCTGTCTCTTTAAAATGATAATATTGCATAGTATTGATAAACACTGTTAATTAACAATATGTATATATATGGAGAGAGTAACAGTATGAGAAACGGTAAATTATAACTACAATAATGCACATATTGTGAAATCAATAGTGTTTCCCACAAGACTGCGGTCCATTCCTGACATCTTAATTGCATAATTGGCCATGTCGCATGTGCATGTAATATTTATGAATGCTATAGGAGACAACAAGTGAGAACAAAACATGAAAAGCAGAACAAATGTTTAGAAATACAAATTCACTTTTTCTTTCACTTCTTTTTAATGTCACAAGCAAGATGGAGCCACCTGTGAGTCTCCAAAAGTGTCCAATAAGACCCGAAAAAGTCACCAGGTTTGTCTCTAAATATAGCGACACTGATCCCTCCTGCTACATCTTCTTATTCCCTGGCAGAGCAGGTGCGTATGAGGTGTGGTAAGACGCAGAGTTACAATGACGATCTACTGTACTGAGTTGGAACCACAAGCTATATAGACAGTTCCATTATAATGTGCTTATGAGGAAGGACGTGTCAAGTGTGCACTATAACGCTGCATTCAAACATGAGCATTGTCATCTTTGAAAAAAAGACACATAAAGATACAATTCTTGCGTTCATGTGCAAGTGATCCTAATGTTTTGGTGTATTTGTCATGCTATTGATAATACTGAGCTTCCTTTTCTTATACTTATACATCATTTGTGTAAAGACGTAACAAATGTGGTTACTAGGCATTGTGTGTGATGATAACTTTGAAATTTAAAAAAAGTGCTGATGATGAAAATGTTTACTGGTGACAATATTGATTTTGTAAAGGAAAGGAAATAGCCTCAAATTTTGCACTTGCATTTAACGGGACGGCTACATCTGTCCCCTCCTGGCTGTAATATCATTGATAAGAGTATCAATGAAATGTGGCTCTCACACACAGCGTTATTATTGCTGGAGTTTAGAAATGAACATGTGTGTAAAGACTGGAGTCCACCTAGACAATGTTATACATAAAAAAAAAGTCAAAGTGGAAGAAATGATATTTGAGGCAGGGCTCCAGGAGGATTGTGGCTGCTCGGAGTCAAGTCAGAAGATATTATCTATCTTTATCTGTCATTTTGCCGGGCTGTACTTCCATCTCCGTTCATGCTCATTGTTTCCTTGAACGCCTGTCGATAACCTGCACCGGGGGACGTGTGGGCATGTGTTGAGTCAAGCAGGATTAACTGATGCTCTAGCTTATACTGTAAAACATATCAAAACGGTTCTTTGATTTCTGGTGCACTGCCATGCACTTTATTCCTCATTTTTGCTTCCTGTAAGTTTAAGGTATAAAGTTTCTGACTTGTCCGAATGTTTGATTTATGATGCAGTCTAATTGATATCTGCAGCATTACTGTTGTGTTTTTAAATTTATGACAAATTCCTTTGAAGGACCAAAGGGGAAAAAGACAGAACAGAACAGTACAAATGATTTGTTGATCCAGGTTTGACAGATATTGTAATTACTGATTGATTAGTCATATAGTGACTGATGAAAAGCAATTCCCTGTATTTTGAAATGTTTTGGTGCGCCGTGTAGCCCAGAGAAGAATGCTGATGAGAGCGTTGTGGTCTTGCAGATCATTATCGGGGTATTTGTTTGGGTGAAATATTACAGCAGTGCACGGTATTGACTTAGCAACAACAATGCACAAACAGTGCACAAATACAACCACGCTCCACCTGCTAATTCGGACGGCAACAACTCTATATGCTGCCACATTCCTGAAATGGAGTTGATGAAAATATCCTAGTGTGGACAGCACAAACAAGCAGATGACGAGGGCCAAAAACAGAATTGCAAATATCCTGCCGGCAAACATCCAGCTATATGATTGGTTTTCTTCATGTTCCTGTAAAGTCTGTGTAGACTGTGAAGGGTCAGCTCTCTTGGCAGGCGTGAAATTCTGATTTACATCTGTCACTGCACGCACTTTTTCGAACATAACACGAATGCAATGTTCTCCTCATGTTTGCCAAAGGTTGCAGCCTAATTTAGAAGGTATCAGAGCAACATTGATGGCACTTTTTATGTTTTTTTTTTGTTCGTGCTATTGCTTCATTTTCCATTACATGAGGTTAAAGAAATCAATAGATTGCCATTTAAGATTTTTTTCAGCAACTTTGTAGGGCTTTCCATTTGTTTGTGTTTCATGGTAATGTGCTGATATTGTACACTGCATCCCTAAGATTGTCCCCATTTCACACAATAGCAGTTCAACTGACACTGTGGAAATATGGTGGTAGATGACCACAATGTATCCCCCTGGACCTCAAATTGTTCTCAAAGTGACATTTTCATCAGCTTTCAAAAATAAAGTTTGTAACAGCTTTCATGCCTAATGTTTTTTTTTTGTTATTTGCATATGTCATGTCGGATTAGCATGGTTAGCATGTTGGTCACACAGTCATAGTCAGGAGATGGAGAAGACCTGGGTTCGAATCTCCGTTGGGCATCTCTGTGTGGAGTTTGCATGTTCTCCCCGTGTGTGCGTGGGTTTTCTACGGGTACTCCGGTTTCCTCCCACATTCCAAAAACATGCATGTTAGGTTAATTGGCAACTCTAAATTGTCCATAGGTATGAATGTGAGTGTGAATGGTTGTTTGTCTACATGTGCGTTGTGATTGGCTGGCGACCAGTCCAGGGTGTACCCCGCCTGTCACCCTGGAACCCTAATGAGGAGAAGCGTCATATAAAATGGATGGATGAATTACAACTATGTATAATATACCTTTCACATTTCAGCAATCATTTTTGTTACAGCATATGTTCTCAAGGGACAATAATAATGTATAATAATAATGTATAGCAGTATAAATTTGCTCTCCACTGAAAATGAACACAAATCAGTGATTCCCAACTACCTATGGACAATTTTAGACAGGTTCTGTGGACAGGTCAGGTGAGTAGGGAGGTGGCTCCAGCACGACGATGTTCTTCTTGGCCAGGAAGTGTCGGATGCCCTGGGCATAGTTAGCAGCCACGAGTTGTCCTGCCACAATTTTCGCCTCATCTCGCGAACTGAACAAAGCAAACGCTGCAGGATCTCGCTGAAGATGACAATGACAATATCAAAGAGTGCGATCAACATCAACAGTCCTGGAACTTTTCTGACACACCTTGTACATGTTGTCACTTGTTATAAAAGAGCGGTTGCCTTCTTTTTACACTTAAAGGTCTTTTTGCACTTCTTTAAGAATGAGGTGCATCTATGCCTTAAATTACCTTCACATTGGTGTTAAAGTACACGGTGGTTTGTTGTTTTTACGTCCTTAGATGAACATTGATTAACTTCTTATAAGTCAACACGCAGTCTGAATAGCTGGCAACGCAAGTGAGTACACGTCATAGTTAACAAATTATGCCCCAAGTTCCACTCTGTGAGCACTGCTTTAATCCTCTAGGGCGTGGATGTTAGACCTTGCACTTGAAGATGTCCCACAGGCTCTCAATTGTTGCGGTCTGGAGGAGACATACTCCATCACCTTCACCTTCAATTTCCTCAGCAAGCCACTTGGTGGTGTTTTGGGGCTTGTTGCCAAGCGGTAAAACCGCCATGTGACCCAAGGGAAGTTTTCCATACCTGTCAATATTTGCATAAACACTGGAAATGGTATGGAGAAAATAAGGGAAAATGAGGGGAAATAATGGAAATTCTGATCTTCCACAGTAATTTACACCAGGACCAACCTCCCCCCATCCTCCCGACACAAGAAAATGTTTTTGGGGGTAGGGACTGGTGCAAAGACCTGCTTGCGTACTGTGGTGCAACCGTGTTATTTTACTGCCGTGCTTCTTTAACTTTGAAGGCCTGACAGGATGTAATAAGCCAATGTTGCCTGCGTGTTGCCAAGTCAACTGGAAGCTGTGCTGCTTCAGCAGAACTGGGGAGGATTTTTTATTTTTCATGAAAGTTATCCATCCATCTATTTTCTATGCCGCTTATCCTCATTAGGGTATGCTGGAGCCTATCCCAGCTGACTTTGGGCGAGAGGCGGGGTACACCGTGGACTGGTCGCCAGCCAATCGCAGGGCACATATAGACAAACAACCATTCACATTCACATTCATACCTATGGACAAAGGTTTCCCAAGCTCATGGGGGTCATCAGAGGACCCGTTTTGAAGACGTGGACGACATCAAGATGGTCATGACAACAAAGCTACAGAAGATTCCTGAAGAATCCTTCCAGGAGTGCATGAAGGCTTGGCAGAGAAGGCTGGGACTGTGCAATAGACTCCACGGGGATTACTTTGAAGGGAAAAACTTGTTGTTTGGATTTGAAACATATCTTTTGTGACACCAGTCATGGAAGTTTTCTGCAACACAATGCATTTTGATACTGTAGTCCTACTGCTTTGAAAAGGATCGTATTTCAAATACCATCTTGTGTATATTCTTATTATTTTCACAAGTTCTTCACTTTACCCTCTGTGTTGAAGCTGGTCATTCTTTTGGAATAATTAGTTTAAAAGAAAACAGCATAAAGCATCATTTTAGAAGGTACTGTGTCTTTTTAGCTGACTTGAATACTCGCAAACAAGTGTTTTTTTTTTTTCAATACTGGCTACCACTACCATAATGAGAGGCAAATTAGTCCTAGGTTGTCAGTCATGAGTTACATGGTGGTCAGCATGCTGAACAGCTCAAGTGGTGGATTTTCGGATTTTCCATGGGGAGCAGATGCTGGTGACACAATGCACATTACCACGAGCTACGACATTTTATACCTAATTTATGACAAACATTGTCAACTGATGGTGGAGGTAGGTATATTATTATATATATATATATATATTGTATATTATTATTATCCAGAAAATGGGAACATGTTGTAAATGAAAATAAGCTGTCGGTGCACACAAATCTCCCAATTGGAATGCAGCTATTATTTTTAGGATCTGTCAACTCTCCTCAGGAGAGAAGGTCACTTATAATGTCATGGCTTGGTTCAAGCAATAATAACTGCTTAAAGGTTTGTTGGAGAACAGCTCCATTTCCAAATGAGAAACTAATTGCTGCTAGTAATGTCAGAGAGACATCTTCATTCATAGCTGGAAATCAACACACGCAGATACGACATTGCTGACATTGTTGCAAAGCTAAACAAACCATCTCTAGCTCCTGACTTGCTTGTCATTTATCTCATCCTTGTGTGATCTTCTCCATTATACCTGAATAAAACATTTTTCCAGATGCAGCCATTGGCTTACTTTGTGTCTGTGTCTCAGTTGGCGCACTTCCACACTTCCACTTAGCAATTTGAGTGCACTGAGAAGTAAATGCAGTGAAAATGAAAATGTAGTGTGCCGTCATTACTCAACATGCCCTAAATGTCATTTTTAAACTTTTTCTTAAGCAGAAATCACTGAATTTGCACATTCCCCGATCAAATACAGGTGTTTTAATGTCTTCTGAATGTCTGTATTTATATTTTAGTTAATTTAGCCATTTTTATGCTTAGAAATCCTTAATTTAGGCAAGAAAATACATGAAAATACATAAACCACGAACCGGCATGGTTTATTAATTAATATATTTTTTTAAATGTGATAGAAGTGGCAAAATTTCAATCTCAATGTGGCGCAGGACGACTGTCTATAAATAAACACTATATAAAATGATAATACAATTATTTTTTTCATTACATACAATTGCAAAAATAAAGCAAAAATAAAGTAAATATGTAAACAGATGCAAAAACTACTATTGGGTCTCATTTGTTTTTTTGCCCCTAAAGCCAATAACTTATTCCCTGAGTTTGTAGTCAATAAAACAATATTTATATCTAAAAAAAAAAAACATAAAAACAAAAACTGCAGATATTTGTGAAAATAAACATAGAAGACAACTGAAAAATATGAATCTCAATACGCTGGCATCAATCCGATACTAATACTACACTTGGTATCGATACTATCAATAATTGGATTGAATCATCCACCCCCTCGTGTTGGATTTGAGGACACAGCTGGAGGCTGCTGTATTTTATTCCACAGCCTCCTCTTTACTGCAGCGGCCCTCAGTGTCCTCTTGGATAAAATTCTTTCTCTTTACCGTGGCAAAAAGCCACAATTTCCCTTTTTAAAAAAAAAAAGAAAAACTAAGACGAGTAGTAGAAATTGTGCACTGTGTAATACAACTGCAAGGTCGTGGCAAGGGAATGAGAATGGTCACCATGTAAAAAGTCTCTTTAAAGTACCCACTGGCACATGTGACTACAAAAATAATATTACTGTATATGATTATGTTTGTTTAATCTGCAGAAGAGTTTGTATTTGAACATCAGAAGGCGGCTATGAGTTCAGCTACAGTATTTCTTATTTCTATAAAGGGTCACTGCTTTCATTATTGCTGCTTTTATACTTTGCAGCCTCCCATCCACTGGAGGGGATTTCTTCAAGGATGACTGAGTCCTAAATTGGACAAAATTAGTTCACAAGATAGACAAGATGTCCTTTCTTCCTCTCTGTCACACTAGTGGAATCGCAGCCGCTCGTGTATGAATTTAAACATTCAAACATTTACTTCCTTCCAGCTACCTGGACAAAATAATGAGTTCCCGGCTGTGAAATTAAAATGATTAAAGTCAGCCTGAAATAGAGTCAGCGAAGTATGAAAGTATATGGTTTCCTGTGTCTTGCTTCAACCAAACAGGAGTTCTTCGTTATGCCGCCTTTTGTGTAGCCCTTGTCACCTGTAAAATCCATTTCAATACTTTGCCGCTACTGTTACTTGTACAAGTGCCAGTAAAAACTCAAAGGCGAAGACTTTCCCCTTTCTTCCTTACAGTTCGCATCAAAGTGAGTATTTTTAGCATATTTGTCATATTTAGCAATGTACACATCTGTGTCCTGTCTGGGTGTTACTGCTTCTGTAATACACATTTCTAGACAGTTTTTCTAGAAGCATTCATACACGGCAAAAACTACATTACAGGAAAGTAAAAAAAGTCCCATTTTAAGCAACCATTTCTTTTTTTTTTCCCTAAAAAGAAAAAATATCTCATCTACCAATTTTCACTTGAAAAAAATAATCTTATATTAAGAAAGTATAACAAGCCAATTCTTTTGAGGTTATTTTTTTTTGCCAGAAATTGTTTTTCTAATAACAAGCTAAAAACCTTATTTGGATTATTCTTCAACAACAGATATATATATATAAATTAAATATAAATTTAAATATAAATTTATATAATATATAAATTAAGACTAAAACTGGTTTCTAAACTTTCTAAATTTAAGAACAAACTCACACACAGAAAATATATCCACACTGCAAAAACTACATTTCAAGAAAGTAAAAAAGTCCCATTTTAAGCAACCATTTCTTAAAGATTTGCAGATTTCGGACCAATGTGAAGGCTGCACAGCAAATTTCTAGAGCGTACCAGGATTTTCTATATTAAATGTAGTCCTAAAATCTGTGTAAATGTGTAAAAGTATTCAACTTGATTCAATAAAATATTATTCTCTGTTTATTTAGTTTATAAACCGAAAAACTATTGAATTTATATGCAAATCATGCCAAAAAAATTCTGATAGTGTTTATGCCAATTGGTTTTCCTAAATTAAGTGAATTTCAGATACCGTCACACTTTTTTCTTTTAAAATAAAAAAGTTCCATCCATATAATTTGCTTCATGCTTGTTGAAAAGCTCAGAGCGCTGAAGAAGTAATCGATGTAACTAACATGCCAACAGGAAGCTGTGTGGTGGTTGCACTGAGTTATGTTGGCCCACAATCGGGCACCCTGGGTTCTAATCCCTGTTGGACCCTGTACACTTCCTTGAGGGTGTTTTTTGTGTACTTTGGCTTCCTTCCACCTGACTAACAACATACATAATAGGTTAATTGGACACTCTAAAAAATGTGTGCATGTTGTAATATTAACATTTTATTTAAATCTAGTGATTAAGAACAACTTTGGTTATTTTAGGACTCATTATATTCTTAAAAGTCACAACAAAGATCTTGTAGATATAAGAACTCTAAGCCAAGCAAATTTTGCTCACAACACTGGCAGAATATTTTGCTTGAAATGAGAAAGGTGGTTTCTTTTTAATATGATTTGGGCTTCTTTCAAGTACGGCTGTTTTTGCAGTGTAGAGAGCAGGGGTCCCAAGTTCAACTTAGCTGAGTCTGGGGAAGGCTGGGTGGCATCAAGTATTCCACAAAAAAAGTGTTTCAAGTATGCCAGAAAAAAAAGTACAACTGATCCAGTCTTCTCGATGTTTATTAACAGTTCAGAACATGAGCGGTTGTTCAGCAGCGCTTCCTCTCACACAGCGTCACTGGGTGTCACAAAATGGCGCGTGGCCGGTAACAGGATTCCAGAATGCAGAGAAGACACCAGGATTTCGTGTAACAAAAATGTATTATAGTTCACAAAAGGGTGATAACAAAACAAGATAGTCCATGGGGCAAAAATCAAACACAAACACCGAGCTGAGCTGCGGGGAAAACGTAACAACCAAATACAACTAAGGACGCTGCAGGCACGGACTAGCAGGATAAAAACATACACGAACAAAGCGTCTGTGTAGGCTCTCAGTCGTACAGGGGTTGTCCATCGAGGAAAAGGCTTCTTGAGACGTTATCTGTATTTCTGTGAAGAAGGTGTCGGACGTTTCGCTCCTCATCCGAAGAGCTTCGTCAGCGAACTAATAAGTGCTGGTAGCTTAGGCCTTAAATACAGTAAGAGTGGGCGGAATTGGTGTGCCAACACCCTCCTACTATTGATTCCTTACACTAAGCCTGGGCGGAGTAGTGGTATAATCCTATCCTGCTGGCAACACCTCCGATAAAAGGGAAGTGTCGCTCCCTGAATTGGGTATGAACGACTCTGATACTGGCTCGTTAGCATCTATTGTTCTGGCTCGGCCCTGGCTTCACCTCATTAGCAAGACTAAGAGCTGTGGGTTTTGGTCTCAGTAACCTGCTGAACACAGGGTCCAAATTAAACCTCAAACCACCATTCCGATTCAATGATGGGTTCTGTTGTTTGACAAAAATAGCTTCCTTTACTCCTCTTTCAAACCATCTGTTTTCTTTGGCCAAAATCTTTACCTCGCTGTCCTCAAAAGAGTGATTGGTAGCTTTAAGGTGTAAGGTGTAAGGTACCAGCACTACCAGCACTTATTAGTTCGCTGACGAAGCTCTTCGGATGAGGAGCGAAACGTCCGACACCTTCTTCACAGAAATACAAATGACGTCTCAAGAAGCCTTTTCCTCGATACACGAACAAAAAAACACTACTACAAAAAGGTAGTGAGGGAAAAAAGTGATAAAGTAAAGTAACTGCTGAAAACCAAGCAGTAACGAGAAACGCAGGAAATAACCAAAAATCACTGCTGCTAATCAGCAAGCAGGAACAAATACTACAAGTAGTACTGACAATAGTAGACAGGATTGACCAGAAGCTAGGGAACAAGGTAGACTAGGCAAGGCGAGAGCGGGAATAAGGTGTGCACAAAAAGACAATCTGGCAACAAGTGAGAGGCAATGCAGGGTATAAATAGTCCATCGTTGATTGCCAACAGGTGAGTCAGAGCTCCTCCGCTAGGTCGGTTGGTGTGCTGCAACAATAGCTCGTTAGATGGCAGCAGAGCAGCACCCTAGCTCATGACACTGGGAGTGTGTCCGGCTTCCCAGCATGTCTTGCGGAACTTGTTTTGTGAAAAGTTGCCACCGTTACAGTACGTGTTTATTATTCTGCATAGTAGTAGTAGTTGTGTGGTTGCGTTTTCAGGCTGTGACAAAATGCGCATGACAGCAGGTGCATTTGTTTTTAATTATGTTTTTTTACTGTTTTTTTAAAATTATTTCACTCATGTATGGATTTTTTTTAACACTGGAGTGGAAGAAATTTTTGAAAATATCTGCATTCATGTCCATTCATTCTTGCTTGAAATTTCTTTCCGATTCTGATTCTTTCTTTCTGACAGTCTCTGAGGTGGTGAATGTATCCCGGCTGCTAATTGGATGAAACACGAAAAGGGAGGGGGATACCATTGCGGATATATAATTGTGCTTGTTTTGCCGTGGTTGTTTGTTTCAATAAAGTGTTGATCACCTTCTCATCATCCTTTCAATGTCCGGGCCAAAGCTACAGTATCTTATATCATCACAAAAACGTCACAGTCCGTGAGATGTGTAACTTGGAAGAGTTTGCTGCTGTGAAATGGGCTGGTTACACATTTCCCAGCATGCGTTGCAGTAGTTAAAATGATCCCTTTTGACTGCCTTATAGCTCTTCAAGGTGTTATTTTGTACAGACAATATGTAATAGTTCAAGTGGTATCATTTTTAGCCAGTTACATTTTTGTTACCTTTCGTCTGATGCCATAGGAGTAGTTGATATCGGAAGAATTACCTGATGAAGCAGATCGCTGCATGCACTTTTTTTATTGAGGTCCTCAATGCCGGCCATCTCAATGATATATTCCAAACAGTTCTGCGGGCTGGATTAAATTGCAGCGCCGGGCAGATTTGGCCCGCAGGCCTGAGTTTGACACATGTGGTCTATTGGTTGACTGGCAACCAGTTGAGGATACAGTTTGATTTTCGTGGGATACGCTGTAGCTCATGGCGAACCTGAACAGGACAAGATGTAAAAATGGGATGGATGGAGGGCAAATATAACCATAATATTTAATACAAATTCTTATTTTCCTCCCTAGCGATGCTTTGCCTGCTCTTTCACTTGCTGCTTGTTTGTGGCTGCTGTCACTTTGTCTTCAGTAAGTGGAAAAATATGCTCTACTGGCCTGAGATCAGACCACTGACTGACTGACAGCATTGAAGAATATTTAATTTCTTTGCAGTCTTGAGTTGTTTCTTCTACTGAACTGCACTAAGACAGCTGTGGATTAAGGCAGACTCCTTTCTTTCACACAAGTGAAGAATACTAATCTAAAGTATACAACATGGTCTGAACCACTAGTGACATTCAAGACATTTGAAAGGTAAATAAATTGAATATGGGCAACATAATGGAGGTGCTCCATTATGATCAGTATTTTATATCTAATGACTTTCTAAGTGGTGCCATAGCAACTTTGGTTCACTTAAAGGAAAACTGCACTTTTTTGGAATTTTGCCCATCATCCACAATCCTTATGTGAGACATAAAAACATGTGTTTCTCTTTTCTGTGCGTTCTAAAGATATAAAAACACATAAAAAGAGACAGCTCCTGACTGCACGTAATGTGAAACACTTATTCAGCCTATGAAGCCTTCTGAAAAATACTCAAAAAAGCGCCAACAGCGCTCCATTTGCATAGAATGTGACGTGCATATTAACAAGCTACAGCGACGTTGTTATTATTATTATTAACATTGGTACGCCGATTGAACTACGTTACTGGTGATTGACACTTTTCCATAACACACGGCTAGCTACTAGCCGGCTAGCGACCGGCTTCACCACACACTAGCCTGCAGTGCATCAGCGCTGCGCTCACAGTGCCTCAGACCACTACCGAAAAGGTAAAGCTACATATTGGAGCTACTGCTGCTGTGTCTTCATTTTTGAGTTTGGAAAAGTGAACTCTAGGTGTTCGTTTCTGTGATGCTATGTGATATCAATGTCCCCAAGAAGGCAGTTCTGGTAATGCTTAAAAGGACCAAAATACGGCAAAAATAAAAATAAGTATTACATGTTATCATGAATGTACCTGCTACTGCATGGTCACAGCATGTATATGAAACTAATAGTGGTCTTTATAGGCGGCATAGGTGTGTCCCATTACATGCAGTGATGAGCTGTCTGTTTTTATCTGTTTTTATGTCTTTAGAACGCACAGAAAAGTGAGTGTGTGTTCATGTCTCGCAAAAGGATTGTGGATGATGGGCAACATTTTTTTTTAAAGTTGTGCAGTTTTCCTTTAACATAGGGAATTATGTGCAACGTGATCCTAGTTGCCGCAAGGTGATCTAGTGGTTAGCATGTTGACCAACACAGTAACAGCCTGGAGATCGGTAAGACCTGGGTTTGATTCTCCTTTGGGCATTTCTGTGTGGAGTTTGCATGTTCTCCCTGTGCGTGGGTTTTCTCCGGGGACTCCGGCTTTCTTTCACATTCCAAAAACATGCATGTTAGGTTAATTGGCGACTCTAAATTGTCCATAGGTATGAATGTGAGTGTGAATGGTTGTTTGTCTATATGTGCCCTGTGATTGGCTGGCGACCAGTCCAGGGTGTACCCAGCCTGTCGCCCAAAGTCAGCTGGGATAGGCTCCAGCATGCCGCCGCGACCCTAAAGAGGAGAAGCGGTATAGAAAATGGATGGATGGATGACCCTAGTTAAAAATGGAATAGATGGGACTTCATGCCCCATTATGTTACTAAGTACACAGACTGTGTGTTGTAACAGTAATATATTGCTTTTCCCAACAATTGCTACCTCTTCATGTGATTTATTTCCCATGATTCTTCACAAGTTCTACTGCCAACATCTGGGAAATCCAACAAGCCTGACAATTAACTGCATATGATTCATAAGCACACTTTTCATATTGGCAGTTCCTGTGCAATAAAACTTTTACCTTTGGTAACTGTCTTTATAAAAACAATATATATATATAGTGGCATTTTTTCTTTCACTGTATTCACTGGATTCACTGTACAATTGAAAATATAGTTCAAACATCGCTGTGGTAAGCACACGCAATATACAATATATATACACTAAGTCCCCAACTAACGAACACAATTGGTTCCAGACGACCGTTCTTAAGTCGAATTGTTCTTAAGTAGGGGAAAAGGTAATATTACCAATCATATAGGTACTACATGTACGTGTATACATATACAGTATATGTGTATGTATGTAAATATGAGTTTGGATGCAGTAGTAATATTAAACGAGGATAATTAATGAAAAAAAACAATAATAAAAGTGATATAATAATACGTAATGATAAATGTTATTTACCTTTGAAGAGTGGTCGAGCATACGTCGTTGTGGAGGAGTTGGAGGAGGAGATATTGAAAAAAAAGGACAAGTCGTCGTCGTCGTTAGACTCTTCTAAAAGAGGTAGTGTTCTGTGGGTGGTGTAGAATTAAGCAGGCCTATTAACGCTTCATAAACTTTAATCACCCGCTCTGTCGGGGTTGTATCATACAACTACAATTTAGCTTTGCATTTAGCTTTCTCTCCCCAGCGTCTGTTGGTGCCATTAGCAGTGTCACAGTGCCCTCTACTGGTCAAGCATGTAGCAGTATAAATATGGAGTTACAAAAGGCAAAATACATCTCCAGTCAGCTTTGTTCGTATCTCCGAATGTTCGCTAGTCGGATGTTCGTAAGTTGGGGACTTAGTGTACAATGTACTGTGTACTGCAGGGGTGTCCAAACCTTTTCCAGCGAGGTCGGCATACAGAAAAATTGAAGGAACCAGGGGCCACTTTGATACATTTTGTACATCAACAGTCGCTCTAAAACTTTGCAGACTTTATTTGTGATTGTTGCAGCCTAAAATTCACGATTTTGCGGAAGCTTTTTAAAAAAAAAACAAAAAAGCATGGCAACTGTTTGTGATTTAATGAGTTTGTTATCAATGTTATAACCTTTATAACCCCAAAAGCAGAGGATTTCAACAAATGTATTTGTGTAATAAACTCAAATGCATAGAGACGTTTTTGAATATTGACAGAAATTTACCAGTCCCCCTTTGATCTTTTTCCCAAAAATTGCAACGGAAGTTACAGTGTTTTTTAAGTGTATGTTGCAATGAAATCAGGGGAGAAAGTGAAAGTTGTAATAAATGGTTGTGGTTTTCCGTCTGTGTAATTATAATCAGCGAGTTTGTTGAAGAATAAATAACCAATGAACAAAAAGACTTTGAAAAGACTGGACATAGCACACAAAAATATGCAAAATTAGCTTTATTCAGCATAGGGGTATCTTAGAATGGTCGACTATTCGACGATGTGATTCAGAGGAGGAGTCAAATCATATAAACATGTGATCAAGAGTGTGCCATTCTGGCTACATGAGGGTGGGTGGATCGATCCAAATATTATCGATGACAGGGTAGTATCAGTATCGGATCGATACACACGTGATGAGATTGATATTTTTTCATTCTCTTCTATGTTTATTTTCACAAATACGGTTTTGTTGTACTGTTCAAATATAATCTTATATTTATATTGTGTTATATTGTTATGTTGGTAATAAGTTCTTAGACACAGGAGGTCTTGGGGACTAAAAGCCTTTTTGCTTATGTTTATTTATTTTGCACGTTTGATTTATTTTGCTCAAACATTTATACAGTATGTAGTAAAAGGGACTACTTGTATTATTTTGATGCTATTGTTACATTGTCTTATGTTGTTGCATATACAGTATAAACAGTAATCCCTCGTTTATCACAGTTAATTGGTTCCAGACCCAACTGTGGCAAGTGAATTTCCGCGAAGTAGGATTCCTCCTTTATACATGGAATATTTTTGTAGTTAGAGCATAGAAAACCTATTTACGACCTTCTAAATACGTTTTTTAACATTAATAGAGACAAGGAATAACACCCCTATGGTCACCTTTACACAGGCATTATCCAATACAGTGAACATAATAACTGGAAATATGATATATTAGACATAAGTAAGGAAGCCATAACATAGATTCACTACAGATTGGCTACATAAGGTAGTGGTGAGTGGTGAGCATAGCTTTTTACAAAGAATGACTTTTTTAAAATTATAAATAGCCTATTTTGATACAAAACAGCCCAATTTGTACCAATAAAGAATTGAAAATGACATGCGTGTTTAACAGAAGACCAATACTTACCATGCATGAATAAAATCACCAGCTTATGTGGCAAAGGAGCTGAGGTGAGCGCTGGCTTTGAACGCAAGGAAGACCATCAATGTTGACTTACTTATTGGCTCAGAATGGCTAGTAAAAAATCATCCAAAGTGTGGAGTATTTTGAAAAGGTTAATGATGACTCCAGAAAGTGAAGTGTGTCTTGTGGCAGCAGCTTCTTACACATCACGCTTCAACCACTAACATCAATGGATAATCACTGAGTTCATTTCAGTCAAAGTTCAGGTTGGAATGTGTTTTGTGCGCTGCATGGATTTGTAGTGTGCTGAGAACGCGAGAGCAGTGCACGATTGCGCACGCACACAGCTTAGAGGAAAAATTGATATGCGCATATACCTTTTAAGCTCCTTTTCAATATATTCTTTATTCATAAATTGTATTTTAAGGAGTGGTGTATTTACCTACATCCCTTAAACAATAGTGTGTTCCATCTGCCTCCATTTTTACTCATGTGACCAATTCCCACAAATGCGTCCATAGTTTGGAAAACACATTATTGTGAAGCCCGGAAGTGTGCTATTTTTTATTTTCGGGCTCTTGGCGGCTGTGTGGTGTTACGGTGAGACAAAAAAGTGACTCCCAAGATTCAGGGCTGCTGTCCTTTTCAATGCGTTGAACTTGCACAACATCAGTGGATATCTTATTAAGACCCACACAATCCAAAGGACAAACTTGGAGATAATTCCAGACCGTGGCTATACGAACTGAGCTAGCGAGCTTGTTGCTGTTTGGCGCACTGGCCGATATAATGTTCAGCAGAAAAACAACATACTGATATGACCCCGCTATCTAATTTTTATACCCATATCGACATCCCTAGCAAAGAAAATGTAAAAAAAGGAAACAACATTTTTGAAATGTATCACTCTTATTTTCTAGGCCATATATTACTAGAAATTTTAAACTGTTGAACCACCAAGTCTGAGGGTCGAATGTGTTACATTCACGTTCTTCCACTAAGATGGTAGACACGCTTGTGTTGTAATAACTATGCTTTGAATTTATGTATGAAAGGTTATTGTCATTCTTTTTCTTTTATTTCAATGCTGTTGAGGCACATTATTTCCAAACCAAAAAACATGACCGTTAAAGATTGTCCCTGTGACAAACATTCATAAAGGTCGTTGCTGGGGGTTTCATTGTTTCCACATGAATGATGGCAGCCTTAGAGAAGCTGTGGCATTCAGCAACATGGTGCAAAATTAACTATCTGATCTTTATTACCACACCATAGGGTGTTCTAGACCAGGAAATAAACAAGAATTAATGGGTGATGAGTGGCTGGGTCACTAATGTTTCACCATATTTCACAATTTGAACCTTACGGATGCTGAGAGTCCCTTTAGGTCACCCTCAGAGTGCCGTGTAAAAGATTTGTTAAGAAATAAAATATTTACTGACTTGTAATGCCTCCCTGACATTTCACAATGATGATTAAACCCTCCCCACTCACAAAAAGCTTGTTTGGTAATTAAAGCCAAGATTATTCCAGCAACCAACATAATTGCACTGTAATGCTTGAAAGTGTAATCTCAGGCCAAGAATGTCTATGTGTAGCCTATTGTCATTGTGCAGGGTACAGGTACACAGATATACAGTTAGCATCTAACCAGAAGTCCACGCTGGCGAAAAGCCCTCCCAGCGACGTAATGTCCCATTTCCCACACTGTACTTATTTCAAGCGAGGGACAGAAAGGCAAGGCAGTCGGCTACAGAGTATAGGACAGTGTACATGTCAGAGAGTATAGGCGACAACAGCCGCGCGGCCTCGCCAATCTGTGTCGGCAATGAGCGAAGGTGACTCGCACGCGGTGGACCACCTCAGCTCTGTGCCCGCCTGGCCACGCACCTCTTGACCCAGGCATATAGGTGCGGTGCACCTGTTTTTGAACACTTGCAATCCGTAAATGGGTAAAGATCAATGTATAAGATGAGAGCAGCGTGCTTCCATTGCTCAGTAGGGATGAGAATGCTACAGCACGCTGAAACTATTAACGTGGCACTTCAGGTCTGGAACTTTACTAAAAGCTCGTTCTTTGTTCTTTCTAATGAAATATATTATTAGATATTACACAAATGTCCTTTTTCAGCTGTAAGATAAATCTTATATAGCCTGTAGTACAATATACTGACCTACATGGGATTAGTTTTAGCATGTTTAATGTACACAGCAAGGAGGCCTGTGTGTGCTCAGCAATCAGAAAAAAAAACGGTCTCATGAGCAATATACCTGGGATGATAATAAATTAATGAATTAATCACACAATAAATGAAAATTATTAGATAATTTTGCCGGCCTCAATACCTTGCCATGTGCACGTGTGTCTGTTTTCCTCATCTCCCGCCTCCAAACAGGCAGGAAGAGGGTTCACTTTGTGCATTGGTTTCAGTACCTTGGGGCGTTTGTTACTTAGAACAACGGCATGAATCCAGTGAGCCCTTTGGTCACTCATACGGCCGCTTTGTCTTGGTAGGTGGAGGCAGGGCCGCTAGCATACACACAGAGTGCAGAAGAGCGTAACGTTGTAGAAATTATATTAGTAGATTGCAATATAGTGTAATATATTTTTTCACTGTACTTTTCCTAAAAGTAAAGTTAAAATCGCATCTCGTCTCGTGATCTGAGTGTCTCGTGACACCCCTAGCATTAAGCATCTCGGCTTCCGTAGCGAGTGAACAATGGACATTGAAGAGAAGGTTCTGGAGCTGAATGTAATCTAATCATTTCAACAGTCACTTTTATGGCAAATGTTGATCCAAAATCAGAGAGTGTCAACATCAAGCTAGCAGGAGGTTTTGGATGGGAGCTGTGTGTCAAAAATAAAAATTTTTATGGGGATATCAATTAATCGCAGATAACTCGCAGGAACGCAAACCCTACGTCTTGGTATCTACTCTTTTAATCACAGATGTTGTGTGATAGCATCCATCCATCCATTTTCTATAGGGTCGCGGGGGCATGCTGGAGCCTATCCCAGCTGACTTCGGGCGACAGGCGGGGTACACCCTGGACTTGTCGCCAGCCAATCGCAGGGCACATATAGACAAACAACCATTCACACTCACATTCATACCTATGGACAATTTAGAGTCGCCAATTAACCTAACATGCATGTTTTTGGAATGTGGGAGGAAACCAGAGTACCCAGAGAAAACCTACACACGGGGAGAACATGCAAACTCCACACAGAAATGCCCAAGGGAGAATCGAACCCAGGTCTTCCCGATATCCAGACTGTTACTGTGCTGGCCAACATGCTAACCACTAGACCACCGTGCGGCCTGTGTTAAAGCAATTTCCTTAAAAACACCTCGCAATGCAGTCTGGTGGCTTGTTGATACATTTTGGGAAATGGGCTCAGTGGATGATGCCAAACGCTATCAGAGGACATTTTTGATATTTCTGACAGTACGCAGCAGAGTCTTTCAAAAATCATTACAAACCTTCGCTCAACAGCATCAAATATAAATACCAGTGACTTTCTGAACTACTACTAGTATGTTCACACTTCAGCTAATACAGGTGGATGAGTCAATGCAAGAAAGGTATAAGATACTATAAGCAGTCCAAGAGGCGAACGTGAATAGAAAAGTGCTGGGCTGTGCAAAAAATGATTTATTAGTGCAACAAAGACATGGTTATTTTGATGTGTTCAGCAGGGTCAGAACCTCTGGAAGAAGCTCTTCCCAAGCCTGCTAGCGCAGGAGCCGAGAGGGATAAAAAGTCCATGATTACTTAAGGAGGCATCTTTGATCATGTTCCTCGCCTTGCCCAAACAGCATTTTTGATAAATGTCCTTGATGGAGGGCGAGAGGGATCCACTAATCTGTTGAGCAGTTTTCACCACCCGCTTGAGGCTTTTGCAGTCAGATGCGGAGCAGATGGCCAACCATACTAAGATGCAGTTAGTTAGTATGTTGCACAGCAGTAGAGGTCCACCGCAATCGTAGGACAAACGTGAGCCTTCTCGTGGCTCTGCTCTCGTGCTGCACCTTCTTGAGGAGGATGCAGGGAAGATCAGCGAAGATGTGAGAAACTTGAAGCTGGATTAACACTCCACTGCAGCACTGTTGATGTGGATGAGAGATGAGATCGATCCAAATATTATCGATGACAGGGTAGTCTCAGTATCGGATCGATACACATGTGATGAGATTGATATTTTTTCGTTCTCTTCTATGTTTATTTTCACAAATACGGTTTTGTTGTACTGTTCAAGTATAATCTTATATTTATATTGTGTTATATTGTTATATTGGTAATAAGTTCTTAGACACAGGAGGTCTTGGGGACGAAAAGCCTTTTTGCTTATGTTTATTTATTTTGCACGCTTGATTTATTTTGCTCAAACATTTGTACAGTATGTAGTAAAAGGGACTACTTCTATTATTTTGATGCTATTGTTACATTGTCTTATGTTGTTGCATATACAGTATATACAGTAATCCCTCGTTTATCACAGTTAATTGGTTCCAGACCCAACTGTGACAAGTGAATTTCCGCGAAGTGGGATACCTTCTTTATACATGGAATATTTTTGTAGTTAGAGCATAGAAAACCTATTTACGACCTTCTAAATACGTTTTCAAGGATTTTTTTCTGCCTCAACGAATCGCTTAAGTCACCAACGTGCTTATGTCACCCACGCAAGAAGGAAGTTGACGGCGCGGGACAATCAAAGAGGCGAGAGAATGCGACAAGGCAACGAAAAGCACGAAGGAAAATAAAGTTGCAATTTAGTCGCCAAACAAAATGTAAAAAAAACAGACAGAAAATGTGGCTAAACAACCAGTTGAAGACCGTGAGGAGTATCCGTTGTAGCGCGGCACTTACATACCACACCAGCACGTCGTATATGTTGCATCATCTCCTCCCGGATGGAGCGTAAGATCCGAGACAAGGTTAAATTGACATAGGGCAAATCAGTGAGATTAAGGTTAATGTACCTTACTAACATAACGTTAGCCGTGTGGAAGGGCTAGCTTTCGCTTAATGACTACTGTTGAATGTGTGGCAGTTTATTACCATGGTAACGTGACTTCATACAGGGTTTATTTCATCTGCAAAAACACAGTAGCTGCTCATTTCTAGTAGACAAAACTGTGTAGTGGAACAAGGAAGTGCATGTCTCACTCATTCAGCTGAGCGTAATGTGTTACTACAGAAGGTGTCTTCATTTGAACACCACAAAAACTCAATATCTTATAAATCTACATCTCATCTTGTGTTGTTTGGAACCTGACTATCTGGATTTGTCCAGTGACTGCTGAGAAAGATCAACTGACGACAGGGGAAAGACCTTGTGACAGCATGGAGAGACAGCTGGCAGGAGGGGATAGACCCGACCGGGACAGTCTTGGGTTAGCTGCCCAGATTGTAGGTAGTCTCCCAATGCTTTGCAGCATGTCAGAGACACCCCTCATTAGCTACGAAGAAGCAAACAAAGAGAACACCTCCAGAGTCTGCTAGAGTGGGGGCGGAAGAAGACTCATCGGCTGACAAAATGGTAACGACTGGACCGGAAACGACTACGAGTAAAGACAGCACAACGCAAGTGAACACCACAGCAACCAACACAAGCTCTGCCACAGCAGCGGACCACAAGCTGCGGATATGTAGCTGCGGATGGAGGAAAATAACATCTTTCCGAGGTCTAAGGATTCACCAGGGAAGGAAAAGGTGTTTGACGGAAGAGAGGCAGGGGCCTCGCATTGACTACTTCCTGCGGAAGGGGTCAAATCAGTCGAATGAAGCTTACCAACTGGACAAAAAACATAGCTTGGAAGGCATCAGCACCCCCGTCATGGAAGAGGTAAGCTCAAGCACAGACCTAGCGGTGGAACAAACATCAGCAGAGGAACCCACCCAAACTCCCCGACTTGCAGTTGAGCGGAGCCTCCCAAGCTACAGACTGCGAGTGAAGTGAGAAAAAGCTGTGGGAAACAGTGAACAGTGACCTGTCTCTGACCCTCCATCAACTGCGAGGCACAGTGGAGAGGAAGTTGGAGAAGATGGGAAACATCATCTATCAATATGGAGCAGAACGCTTTGGGGTCCTACAGTCGAAAGGTGCTAAACAGACTCCCACTCCACCAGTCTCCAGAAGACAACAGAAAATCAAATGCCTTGTTCAAGAAAGGAGACAGCTCAGAAGGCTTTGGAAGAAGGCCTCGGAAGTGGAAAAGGAGGGCATAAGCACCCTCCAAGCTGACATTAAGACACGTCTGGCATCCCTCCGTAGAGCAGAGAATTCACAGAAACGAAGGACGAATAAAGAACAAACAAGAACTCGGTTCTATAAAGATCCCTTCAAGTTCCTGAAGACTTTTTTCACCAAGGAGAAAAGTGGAGTTTTAAAAACAACAAAGAATGACCTGGAGGAGCACCTAAGATCAACGCACTCTGATCCAAAGCGCTACGAACCCATGACCATCCCTCCAGACATGCCACCAATCGACCTCCCAGAGCATCAATTTGAGACCGGTCCTCCAACATGGAAAGAAGTGGAGAAGATCGTCCACCGTGCGCGAACAGCATCAGCTCCTGGGCCAAATGGTGTCCCATATAGTATAGTATACAAGAACGCACCAGATGTCTGCAGGTTTCTCTGGAGCCTTATGAGTACGATATGGAAGAAGAGGACCATACCCAAAGCGTGGCGTAGGGCAGACGGGATCCTTATCCCAAAGGAGAAGGATGCATCAAACATCAGCCAGTTCCGCCCCATTGCCTTGCTTAATGTGGAGGGCAAGATATTCTTCGGAGTCATTGCACAACGGATGGTCCAGTACCTGCACAGGAATGGGTACGTGGACACATCTGTGCAAAAGGCAGGAATATCGGGCTAGAAAAGGGATCTCCACGCGATCTTCCTGGATCTTGCAAATGCCTTTGGCTCTGTGCCCCATGAACTCCTCTGGACTTCCTTCGAGTTCTTTAACATCCCGGACATCATAACAACCCTAATCAAAGCCTACTTTCAGGACTTGCAATTTTGCTTCACTACGCCTGAATTAACCACCTCTCGGCAGTGACTCGAACTCGGCATCATGGCCGGATGCACAGTCGCTCCCTTGGCTTTCACCATGGCGATGGAGGTCATCATCCAAGCCTCAAAGTGGGTTGTCGGAGGACAAAGACTTGACTCTGGCCGGCGCCCTCCTCCCCTCAGAGCCTACATGGATGACATCACCACCCTGACTACCACCGTCCCATGCACCAGGAGGTTACTCAGAAAACTTGAGGAGAACATCAGCTGGGCCCGCATGAAGATCAAACCATCTAAGTCACGCAGCATCTCAGTGGTGAAGGGAGCGCTTACTGACTTGCAGTTCTTCATCGGTGATGACCCAATCCCCACACATATCTGAGCAGCCAGTTAAAAGCCTTGGAAGGCTCTATGATGCTAGCCTGAAAGACAAAGACCAGGTGAAGCAACTGCGTAATGACATCAAAGCAGGCCTACAGGCAATTGACAAAACCCAACTACCTGGGAAGTTAAAGGCCTGGTCTTTCCAGTTTGGTCTGCAACCCGGGTGTTGTGGCCCCTGGCAGTCTATGAGGTGCCCATCTCAACGGTAGAGAAGCTAGAGAGACAAGTCACTGTCCACATCAAGAAGTGGCTTTGAGTCCCGCTTTGCCTCACCACCATAGGCCTCTACGGAGACAGTATGCTCAAACTACCCCTCACGAGCCTTACAGAGGAGTTCAAGTGTGCCAAAACACGCCTGCAGATGACCTTGAACAAATCCAAAGACCCAGTGATCAGAGAAAACGCACCGACTTTGGCTACTGGGCACAAGTGGAGACCCGCAAGAGCAGTGGAGGAGGCAACAGCAGCTCTTAGACATGCTGATATCGTAGGGAACGTTCAGCAAGGAAGGGGAGGCCTTGGCCTAACAACTAGCAGCCCAGCCTGGAGGAATGCCACTGCTCCAGTGCGGAGGAAGATGGTGGTGAAGGAAGTGCGACGTCAGGAGGAGATGGCAAGATGGGCCAAGGCAGTCGCCCTTGGCAAACAGGGACTGTGGACACAGTGAGAGAGTGTTGAAAGGAGGAGGTTGAGCTGGAAGGATGTGTGGGCCATGGAAGCAAGGGGCCTGAGCTTTGCCATCAGGGCCACATATGACGTCGTCCCAACACCAACTAATCACCACCAGTGGTTTGGGGAAGATCCCGGGTGTGTCCTGTGCTCCACGTCAGCCTCTCTCCGGCATATACTCACGGGGTGTAAAACCAGCCTTGCTCAAGGACGATACACTTGGCGCCATAACCAAGTCCTAAAGAGCCTTGCTGCTACACTGGAGGAAAAACGAGCCAGCACCAACGCCCTAGCACTGCCAACGTCTAACACTCCAACAACACCATGGACAGCGGCCTTTGTCTGTGAAGGGGCTACAGCTACCAGAAGCAACTCAACTCCATCAGAGAGAAGCCAGCTGTCCCTTGCACGTGACTGGAAGATGCTAGCAGACATTGGCAAACAGCTGGTGTTCCCCTCAGAGATTGCCACCACCACCTTGAGGCCTAACCTGGTGCTCTGGTCTCCCTCCATAAAGAAGGTGTACATAATCGAACTTACCGTAGCCTGGCAGGATTCTATGGAGGAGGCTTTTGAGTGGAAGCATCTGCGGTATGCTGACTTAGCCGCCGACGCAAGGCATCGTGGCTGGAACACGGAAGTCCGCCCAGTGTAGGTTGGGTCCAGAGGGTTTGTGGGAACATCCACCACAAAACTGCTGAGGAACTTGGGAGTTAAGGGCAAGAACCAGCACGCAGCCGTCAAAGCTGCATCGGAGGCCGCAGAAAGAAGCAGCCAGTGGCTCTGGCTGAAGAGGAACGACCCCAGTTGGGCCAAGTAGGTTGACAGGAGGTATGCGGTCCGCTTAGGCTTGACTCAGGGAACAGTCCCATGAGCTGTCCAAGGTGATTCTCCTGGCTAATTGGACTTGGAATTGGACGCAAGCTGAGGACTGATCACTCTACAGCTGGCCGCCTCTGGTGAAGGTGTATAGTAAAGGCCGAAACACCTTATGACCCAGAGGAACACTACTGAGGATGCGTCCCGTGAATTTCAATTCTTCCCACAACCTCCATCAAGTCTACTGTCCACTAACAGTTATTTGCGTGTGCTCGCACAGGAAATCTACATCTCATCTTGTGTTGTTTGGAACCAAAAAAGAAAACTTGTCTTATTTATAGTCAGTCTGTCTAAGTGTAGGATTTATAAATGGAAAGCCATCAACATAATGTAATATGTAAATTAGTCTTAGTAATGTCTTAGTAAAGTAATTATTATTTTTCTCCTTTTCCAGGAAATAGTTATAGTCTGGGATGGATAAATTCATGTAGAAAAGCTCCTTCAGGTAGTCCATCAGCCCCAAGAAAATACAGTTTGTTCCTATGAACAATGTGACTTTAAGAAATAAAATGGTTGAGTATGTAAAAAATATAACCAATTGGTCATTCATTATTTTTTTAAATGCTTTATTTTCTATTGTGTATTTCTAATTGCTCGTTAACCAAGCAAAAACATGTTTTCCCGATTACTCTCATGGATATACATTTTAAAATATGTGGCTTTTATGGCTGTCTTAGCCAAAAAGGTTCCAGAACCCTGTTGTAAGCTGTCTCGTCCTTTCTATCTATCTATTGTCACCTTCTGGTTGGACTGCGTGACCCCAGGACGCAAAGAGCAAGTAAAAGAGTCTTTTTTGCTGCACGAGCAGGTGTAAAAAAATCACTGCTGCTGGAGAAGGAACAAAAAGTAACTAAGTACTGAGTAAAACTAAATAACTAAGGCACTAGGAGGAAAACAACTACACAGAAGTAGCAAAAGTGAATGAATACAAAACTTTGTTTACCGTAACCCGAAGGAAGACATGAGATGCAATGTCTCACCTGTGAAGTAAAGTCGCTGGCAATGGTGAAATCTATTGTATTTCATGCAGTGCAGTGATCACACACATGAATAAAAATACATAAATGTATACACCTACAGGTATGTCCTTCCCCAGCAAGAAAACAAGACTCATCAGTTTGTAATCTAATACCATCTGACCTTCAATTGAATGAACGTGAAACTAAATGGCATGTGCTGAGGCAGCACTTTAGTCATGAGTGGTGTAAGATGCTTGATGGACATCCATCTATTCATTTTTTTAAACTGCGTGTCCTGATGAGGGTCACAGGTGAGCTGGAGCTTATCCCAGATGACTTCGGGAGGCGGCGTACACCCTGGACAGGTTGCCAGGCAATCGAGGGGCGTATTGACAAACAAGCAATCACACTCATGATGACAACAAAAATAGCTCATAAGAGTTTACTTTAAGAGCTGATATGTAGCCATTTCCATAGTCACACAAAAAATGAACTCGATCATTTTGGCCGCCTCGATATATTGCCATGCGCATGTGTGTCTGTTTTCCTCAGGAAGAGGTTCACTCTGTGTGCTGGTTTCAGCACCTTGGTGCGTTTGTTCCTTAGAACAACGGCGTCAGTGGAGTGAGCCCTTTTGTCAGTAATACAGTCTCTTTGTCTCGGTGAATGGAGGCATGGCCGCTACCAGACACACAGTGCAGAAGAGTACAAAGTAGTAGAAATTATACGAGTTGTTTGCAATATATTGTCATATTTTTTAAATATATTTTCATTGAACACTATTGGTAAAAAATTTTAGAACACTCCAATTTCTCTGGAGGGAAAACCTACATGTTTAACTGTTAAGAAGGTCTGTCTCGCATCCATTGTTAATTCCCTTTTTTCTTGCCATTTTTGTAGCAACAAATTATTTTCTCCAGTCCAATGCCGTTCGACTGATAGGCACTAGGGTATAGTACCACAGTGTGCTCCAAACACTGTTTTTAGGCAGACAGAGGAGGTAGTAAGTGCTCCAGGACTTGGAACACCTGTAGGAATTAGCTGCACCAACTGCCAAGGCTTGATCGACCTCCATTTCTACAGAGCAGCTTTAAATTGTTGACCCATTTTGTTGTCCCTGAAACAGACCTTTTTGTATAATTCTGAAGTACACATTATTTTTCAGGTTTTTTTTAACTATGGTAGTTTTAGGTAAAAAAAAAATGTTAACCTCTGGCCCTTCACCACTTACCTTTGTACCATTTCAAGCTTTTCATTGGACAACTTGAATTTCAATAAATGACTGGAAAAACTGGGGTGTTCTAAAACTTTTGACTGGTAGTGTACTTTTCTTGAAAGTAATGTTAATCTTGTCTCATCTCATTCTTGTAGACCCAATCTCGTGTATTGTCTCGTCATGTGAAACCCCTAATAGCTATGGCATTGTACTGCCAAAAAATTAGTCTTATTTTTGTTGTCATTGTTATATTTGTCCAAACAAATGTGCCTTTACTTGTACCAGGTATTAAAATTAGCAAGGAACTGAAGAAACAAGGGTGGTCTAATGATTTTTTTCCATGACTGTATCAGTGTTGTGCAAAAATACAGAACCTGTCAATAGTTCGGACGCACCTTCTCATTTAATCGCTTGAGAAAGTACGCCCAAACTTTTGGCTGGTAGTGTTAATGCTTATACCTCATTGTATTGTGGTGAAAATCACAACACACATTAGCAAAATAACAAAACAAAATTGAACTGAATAACATTCACGTTTCGAGCTGATTGCAAGCTTCAATCAAACAAATGTAACTGCCAATGACTAAATGTTTCTCAAAACTGTGGTCCCTTGATGGTCCCTTGCCAGAGCTCCTAACCCAAAGACAAATGTGCTCCCTAAATAACCCACAAACATTAACTCCATCCGAGAGCAATATTTCTTTTTTTTCTTCTTCTATGGCAATATATAATCCACCATCCAGCTCATTAAGAGCACTTTCCTCTGCATTAAACACTGGAAAAACTCAATAAAATATGCTGTTAATGCTTCTAGCTGTTCGACAACTCTGTTTGGGAAATTGAAAAAGACAGTTGCGTATCTTTTTGTGAAAATATGAAGAAGTGTAAATAGTCGGCAAATGACAAGAAATAAAACACTACAGGGGCTAGAATAAGAACAAAACTTAGGGATCAATATCTGCGGTTTTGCTGATACTTACAATTGTATTTTGCATTTGTTTTTATATCATTAATTTTGCGTACTGACATGATCTGCAATAAGCCTTTTTTTCAACCACTTAGTCCAAGGGTGTCCAAACCTTTTCCACGGAGAGCCACATACTGAAAAATGAAAGGATACAAGGGCCACTTTGATATTTTGCAAACCTACTGTTTGATTCAAATAAATTTACTATAGTGCCCGACTGTGATCCAAAGCCCTGTAAATGAGGGATAGGACCCCTTGAAAGCAACTTGCATGGTTTTGACATCGGGTGCAAACTTGTCAAGAACTTTTGTCTTCGGGTGACTGCAGGGGTGGTTCTGCACCATTTAGCACAGGAAATAGAACAATACAAGACTTCATCATTGTTGCATGTGATTTCTATTTGAATACGTTGTGCAATATGTAAATGTGTCTGTTCTGTGGACTTAGTGGGATAATGGTATGGTAACCTGCTAGGTCATGTGTGATGAGGATTTGATTTGCCTGATTGAATCGACATTTTTAAATATTTAATTTTGTGTGTTGGTTTGTTAATGTGTTTGTCTGTTTGTTTATTTATGAATGCATGCAAAAATCTTCAGATGCAATATGGTTTCTGTTTTGGCTGCGTGCATGTTTGATGTGTCTGTGGCATTTATCAAGTCTGCAGGCCACCGAGGAAGTGACAGCAACTGTAGAAAATTTGACTTGGTAACATGCTATTATCAGCCGAGGACATGGAGGATGTGCATTTGGACTGTCCACCAAACACATAAAAAAGATGATGTGAAGCCATTTAGCAGCATATCACAGGGAAAAACATCATCTGCCTCTTTTTCTTTGAAATTGAGCTTGACAGAAAGTTCTGCTGCTTTGACGATGCTTTCATTTAGTTTACAAGCAACAGTGACACTTTGCTTCTCAAATATTTTATGTAAGAACTTGCAGTTACTGCCAACCAATCCCATCATTGCACTTGGATGACTATGTAATGTATAACTATTGTATCTATAGCAGAAGAACATAAAATGAAAAATAATGTACCGTAAATTCCGGTGTGTAAGCCGCTACGTTTTTCTTAAACTTTAAACCCTGCGACTTATACAGCGGTGCGGCTAATTTATGGCTAAATTATAATCTCGTGATATCTGCTTTACTTCAGAGCTACTACAAATAGTTTAAATACTGTGCCGCTCATGAGTCAGCGAGGAAACAGTAGCTCTTTCTTTGGTAGGAGCCAATCACAAGCTATCAGTGCACTCACAACGAGCTTGTCAACCCATTGGAAATTGCGGGAGGTCAGCATATATGACAGCATAACAATATAACAGTCTGACTCACTGTGTCATCTTACAAAGAACACTCAACTCATCACACTGAAACTTAACACTCAAAAGGTATAACTCAGAAATATACAAACATGTACCAAGACGAGAAATGGGGAAAAAAAACTACTTTTAAAGTTTTCCGGTAATGTATTGCGTCTGACCATCACATTCATTTGGGCGCTGCAGTGACGGTAGCCTCACTCTTGGCTCTGGGCTCCTCTGGCTCCATCTGCTGGACAGAGACAGCATTGCGGCGCCATCCACCACTTTCTATGCTGCTTGTCCTCCAATGAAATGCTTTGCTCAGATGCAATGTATTATGGAAAAACTTGAAAATGTTAAACTTGTATTGGTACATGTCTGTATATTTCTTAGTTATACCTTTTGAGTGTTAAGTTACTGTGTGATGAGTTTGGCATTCTGAGTAAAATGACACCATGAATCAGACTGTTACATTGAGTAATGACCTCCTGCAATTTCCAATGGGTTGACAAGCTTGTCACGAGTTTATTCATAGCTCATGATTGGCTCCGTCACATGAAGAGCTGCCAGGCCCTCACGGACTTGTGCGCTCTACAATATGCCATTTTATGACATGGACATGTGCGGCTTATACTGTACACCGGAATTTACGGTAGTTAAACTAGCCGATGTGATGCTATAATGATTTAAATAGCTCATTTTAGACATCTATTTGTCTAAAAGACTAACCTTTTCAGTTTATTTGCACATGGAGTGATGAAGAGACACTTTCTGTACTTTTATCACTCCCTCTGGGCTTTTCTGCAACAACTGCAGCTTGAAACAAGACAAATGAGATCATTTTATTTGCGTTTGCATCAGATTAGCACACTTAAAGCAATATTCACACAAAGGCAATTACATATAAAGAGCATTTTTAATGACCTTGACACTAAAAAGTTCAGTACAAGAAATACAGTAAACTATGAAGTGCATCTCAGGTCTATTCATTTGGAGTTGATCCAACATTGTATTTATTTAATAGGCCTCAGCAATTGCACCAAAAAAAGAAACTAATGAAAATAATGATCTTTGGACTTTGAAGGCTCCACTGCAACTCGACAGAGACATGGACTAGTTGCACTTTACCGACCTACCAATGTTTTTGCAGCATTTTGTGATGGTATAGCAGCACGTACAGCAGTGGCTTGACAGCATTCATCTTGTTCTTTCCTTTTTGGTGTTTAATGACGCTTAGCAAGAGGACGACAGCCAAGAGGACCACAAAGAGAAAGAAAGACATTACTGAACTGAGGATGTAATGGTAGTTCTTTTCACATTATGTATTCAGCAAAAAAATGAATGTTTAGGATGTTCTGGAGGAAATGCATGACATAGTGTCATAATGTGAGTGTTCCTCAGATACTCATAGAGAATATTCTATGACCAGCTACCATGAGAGAAAGATATTTTGAAATATACTGTACTGTATGGAGAAATTCCTGCTGTCCTGTTCTAAAGGTAACCAGGCAACACTGCACTACATTCGCTACTATTTTGCGAAGTAATTTAACATACATTTGTACCAAGCAGTGGTAGTCCAGCAAGGCCCTTCTCCTGGCCTAAACACTATCAGAAGCACTGACAAACATTTACAATTGAAAACCTAGTATTTGTTTCATTAATTTATGTCTATAATCCTCATCTTGCAGTGCATCTCTTGGCCCAGGTACCAAATGGTTTGCCTCCCACTGGTATAAAACAAATAGTAAAGTGCTGTTATGTTTCCAACAATGGCCATTCTGACTATGGACCATATGGACAATTGCCCAAAGCTGCATTCTCTTGGGGCGCAGCAAAGGGGAAAGAAAACAAATTATTGTGTTCAGCTCATTTCCTCATCAAGTCAGACTGTTTGGCAGATGGGTGCCCTCTACAGGCGGGATACTCGCGCCCCATGCTGCTCTGACGTCATAAAACATCCACCACGTGACAAAAGGGGGGGCCTCAGCCCTCAGGTTAATTACGAGGTAAAAAAAAAGGGAATTCCAACAATAATTGCTCAAAAATAAAACATTTCATTCTTCATATTATGTTTATTATATCGCAAACCAGGAGTGTCAAACAAATGTTATTTCACTACTGACGTGAAATAAAAACAAAAAAATAATCTTTTTAAAGAAAAACTAGTGCTAGTGCTAAACTAGTGTAAGGCCCTGTCCATACGGGAACGCTACTGAGATTTATTTTTGGTATTTTTCACTGCTTTAGTAAATAGTTGCATCCAGACGTTGCATCAGAAACAATTACGTCATCGACCCGTCTCCACCTCATCGACGTCACATGGACAGAAGTGAGCTTTGACGACAAGCCAACATAATATCTGAATATGCCCACGGACAAGACTCAGCCCGGTTGACATTCTCCTGATATTTTGTTGTCTTATACTCCATAATGACTTGTAGAAGAAGTAATTCCACTTTGTCATACTTTCTTCTTCTATGGTTTGGTGTGTTACATGGTTCCATCTGCGTGTCTGTTCACAGCGCCACACGTAGGTATGCCTTGTGTATTACATCGTTTTCACTCATTGAACTATTTACTAATCTGACACAGTGTGGACGTGAATTTTTTTTCAACTCGCCAAAAAAAAAAAAAAAAATCCCAGGAACGTTCCCATGTGGACAGGGCCTCAGGAAGCCATTTTCCAAAAATACCGTTTCACCCAGAACGCTGTTTCCGTGTAGATGAGAGGCTGAAACAATGAAATACTTTGCCATTTTGACCTGAAAACAGTTCCGTGTTGATAGCCCCTAAATTTATTTGTGTGTGTCTAGGGGGGCCAAAGCGTCGGTCCGCCTATGGCGTCATTCAAGCCACAACCGCCACTGGATACAACTGTCTGTCTTCAGTGGACTGAAGTGAGGTATTTCTGTTCCTTTCTCCCCTTTTTACTTCTGTGTGTATGTGTGTGTGTGTGTGTGTAATGTCTTTGTGGGGTTCTTTTTTGTAAATAGGTTGCGTTTGGTTTGGGTTTATGGTTTTTAATTCAAAGTTGAGGCAGCACGGTGGCCTAGTGGTTAGAATGTCTGCCTCACAGTCAGATCTCTGAGTGGAGTTTGCATGTTCTACCTTTGCGTGGGTTTTCTTCTGGATACTATGGCTTCCTCCCACATTCCAAAAATATGCAAAAAAAAGGCTAATTAGTGACTCTAAATTGTCCATACATGTGAATGTGAGTGTTAATGGTTGTTTGAATATACTCTGTGTGCCCTGTGATTGGCTGGTGACCAGTTCAGGGTGTACCCTGTCTCTCACCCAAAGTAGAAAATAGGTGGCTGGATTCAAAGTTGACTGTATCAAATTCAAATCTAAATACCAATACCCCGCCTCTCACCCCAAGTCAGCTGGGATAGGCTCCAGCATACCCCCGCGACCCTAATGAGGATAAGCGGCATAGAAAGTGGATGGATGGTAACATTTGAACATAGGAAGTGAACAAACTATCAGTAATTGCTAGGACATGTGTAAGTGAGGAAGCAAGTGTGAACTTCTGATGTTCCTCATTGATTACTTGGTAGGCGTGATGAAATAAATTACCACAGTCACGACTATCCATCCATTCAATTTCTATACTGCCTGTCCTAATTAGGGTCACGGGTGGTGATGGACACCTGTCACCTGTCAGTCACACGATGCATACAGATAAACAACCATTCACACTCCTATTCATGTTTAGATGTGTGAACCTATGCAGGAAGCAACAAATAATCGCATCATCAGTGAGTCCACAGTTATATATTGAACAATTTAATGGCTCAAGGGGTAATTTCCTACATCCTAGTTCTCTTTAATACATTATCAGAGAACATGACCAGACCATAAAAGATCAGCAGAACAAGGAAGTGATCGGTTGTAAGTAAACATGGATAAGAATGGTGTCGCTTTGGCTGCTGTTGACATGACGACAGCATTTTTGTGAGTAAAATGTTCATATTTGAAAACTCTATCATCATGAATGGCAGAGCAACAGCTGTGTGTGTGCGTGTGTGTGTGTGTGTGTGTGTGTGTGTGCCTCTCGACATAATAAGCTTCTCCAGTCAAGTGTGACCAGCGGAGACACATTATTGACGTGACTCAAATTCCTGACCCAAATATGAGTAAAATATAAAAAAGTGTGTTTTGGATAAGATGGTGTATACAAAATACAGCGTCTTCAAGCATCGGTGCAGATCATGGAGATCATTTTAAAAACTCTGTTGTATGTTCTCAGAACTTCTTTTTTAAATAATAGTTTTGTAAACGTTTTTCGTCTGTAAACATGCCTTGAAAGCAAGGCACATACCTCCCGTTTTCCCCCTATTTTTTCCATTCTTGCCCTCCCGTTTAAATAGTTTCCCTTAAATGTATATTTTTTTTTACTTTCATCCATTGCTGGAGGTGACAATGGTAACGGTGTCCACACTTGAGCTACAGAAATCTGTGACGAAAAGCAGTGGCATTGGTTAGTCGGAAAGTGTCCCTTATTTTCCAACGCAAATGTTGACAGGCATGGTAAGGCCAGAGACAGCAAATAGACACGAGCACAATACACAGACGCTCAGGGGATCATAAAGAGGCCATAAATAAAACAACAATTGATTGTCTGATTTGTAAGCCAGTTAGCCTCAGGCATGCTGAGTAAATAATCACACTGAGCAGAGCAGGGTTGGGTTTTTTTTAGATCTAGTCCATCCAAATGCAGTAGTTAACATGGTAAATCACAATATATAAGTAGAACACAATTCAATTTTCAATTATGATCACGATTCAAATCATGATAAGAAATAAAAATAATAGTCTCAATGCAGCTGGTGGAGAAAGATGGTTGGTTCAATCTCTTGGCGTACTGCTGGTGTTCACGCTATCTTTATTAGTTTTTCCTGTATTGTGGTCCGAAACTTGCTCTGCATTGACTTTTGGACAATATGTAGTTTTTTAACCTAAAACAACTGCAAAATTAGGACGCTATCAGACCATAATCAGCAGGTTTTATGGTTGTCCAGTTTATTTTGGGCACACTTGCAAGTGCAAAACAGTTTAGCTTTTGTGTAAACAGCTTTAATGATTATTAAAATCAAACATAAAAAAACCTGAAAACTGCCAGCAGTTAACAATCCAAGAAATAAAACACTCAAATAAAAATTGAAAAGCGTACAGAAAAACTGAAGATGAGGGGGAACACTTTGATATAGTTTAATATTCTAAACTATGTAAGCTTTTTTTTAAAGGTGACAAAGCACATTAGAATAATATACAGTAATATATCTCATTAAAATTTTTTTTTTTTTTTGGACCAATAAAAAACAATCTGTGGATCCAAAATGTGCCCGGGGGCACACTTTGGACAACCCTGGGCTATGTTTTTTTTGTGGGTGGGGTTTCTAGGAACGTGCGACAATACAGACAAGTGCAGCAGCAAGCATTTGAATAGAGTGTATTAGTATTGGATATTTAGTAAATGAAAGTTCCTTATTGGTTGAAGTGCAGCGTTTATAGTTCCAGCTTGTAGGGCAGTTCTCTACTGATCTCTACTGAACATTTCACACTGCTTTTGTCTTATCCACTTTGTTCTTTTATGTATTTTACTGGGAAGGCCAAGTGTTCAAAAACAGGAAACTTAAATGACAAAAGTCAAACCTGGCTTGTGGCCATGACTCCCGACTATGGTTTGAATGCAACGCCTTTTCGTCCACTTTTTGGCACACTACCCGGCCTTGTGAAGATGCATTGCAACTTCTGTTCCGAATGTGCATCTCCTGTCCTTCACTTTTAATGTGTAGCGTGTGAGAAATCGGTACACCTATGTCCCAAATAGAAGGTCCAATACTAAAAAACAGTGATTACAAATACACATACTGTTACATCCCTCTCTGATATCGTCATAGCAAGCCTGAATCACTGACTCTAGCTGTCTCCCATTCTCTAATATTACTGCATCTTGTCTTTACAGCGGAACCTCTAAATTCCAACACCCCTGAAGTCATGTGATTCAAAGATTGAAGCAACGTTGTGCAAGAGGTGACATTAGACGGCAGAGACTTCGATACCGCCACAAAGGTTACCAGTGATGGAGAGAGGAAAGGGTGATGATGAAGTCTGTGAATATTTGTCACTAATCCAGGTCAGTATTCTCAGTGCAGTGAATCAGTTTAAGCCTCCATTCACACTGCAGGTCAATTACGATGTTTTTGCTCATCTGTGACTTGTATCTGACTTTTTCATGTCAGTGTGAACAGTACAATTCCGGCCTTTTGTATGCAGATGTAAATCCGATATTGATGCTACAGCGGTCGGAACGTTCGGGCCTCGTATATCCGACCGATACGTCATCGAAAGGCATGTTTTGTTGGGGAAACACATTCACAGATGTGGGCAAAAGTTATTCTTGTCATCCAAAAAAGTTCCCCACAAACTGCCATAGCCAAAATCTTGCCCTTTTCCTTCATAATCTCCTACGTGAAATCATTTGGTTAAGAAAATGTTGACCGTTGTACAAAATCCTTGAATTTGCCACAAATGCGACAGGACGGCCCACGAATTGCGGACATGTTTACTTCCATGAACACATGCGCGTGACGTCCATTACGTTCACATTGTACACAAATGCAAGTCGCATTTTTTGGCAACCCCCCCAGCCAAGAATGGTTGGTTGATTGTAACAAACACGACAGACACTTTTGGTTTCAGGTGCCTTCATGACCATTGTTATAACTGTTGTTGACTGGCAGAGGTCTCCCTCCTCCATCTTAACGACTGTTGTTGGTTGGGGGGATAAATACTTGGAACCCATACCAAACTCTCAGACTAGACCCGCCCTATCTAGCACAAACTGATGAAGCCTGCTCGGATGAGAGGCGAAGCATCTTCTAAGACAACCTGAGCGGTCCAGTTGCAATGGATTCAATACCCAGAGAGTGATGATGAACATCCATTTCTATTCCACGTGAATGAGGGCCATTGTAACCCAGGAAACTTTGTCCTTGATGCTTGTTACAATAAGAGTGAATAAGTCCACATCACTGACGAAAGAAGAGCGCAATGTAAAGAAAGAAAGATTGTAAAGATTAAACAGCTTCCACAGCTTGTGTTCAAACTCCGAGGTTCCACTTTCAGGGAATCGAACTTTTTGAAATATTCTATGACATCATATATATGAAATATTGTGTACTTGTTAAGTGTTTTGGGGGTAAGCTGTCTGAGGTATAGTTGTTTTATTTGAGTCTTTAAAAATGGCTCCATCTCATCACAGCTCCCTGATGTGTTGGGGAACGATCAGCTGTCATGGCATCAGAAAGCAGTGTGAGATCACGAGGTTGTATATATATAAGAAAAAACAGTTTCCCTCCCACTCCTGCAAGCGAGATTTAAGAATTGTACTCTCCATGGACTCCTGCTGTGTGCCAAACTTGACTGGGTTTAAAACGGGAAGCACAATTTATTGGATTATAGGGGTCTAGCATATATGCTCACATTGCTGGCGGCTGTGTGTACGAGTGGGGATATGTGTGGGTGGGCAGCTTGAGAACTGAGAGAGGGATGGAGCCGTAAATACAGGATGCATTCCCACTTAACTTTCTATTTGAAATGCCAGATTCCTCATTGAGTCCTGTCTTTTTATGTCGGACCAGCACTCTCCCTGCAACTATTGGTTGAACGCAAAATACTCACATGAGAATTTACGGAAAAAAACAGTTAATACCATGTACGCCCTTCACACAATTCAGCCTAGGTGGTGTGGGTGTTGTTCCAGCTAGTGATACAGTAAGCTCTGGTGGTAGATGGTTCTCTGGAAGAACAACGGGACACCGCAGATAGGGAAAATTCATGAATGTGCCTCTTTATTAGAAATTCTAAAGCACCGAGCATGGCATTTAGCAGAACAGCTGAAAATACTCTCCTTACAGCGTGGGAGTAATCATACTGTATTGACAAAGCAATATGGTTACAACGTATTACAGACTATGCTGGGTCTATATTCATCACTGGGTTATTCACACCTGCAGTTTGTGCGTTTTTAATGTTCAGAAGTAATTAAAGCAATGACTGGAATAATTTTCACAGAGAGACCTTTTGCTCACAGTCATTCAAGTTGCTTAGGAAAACAGACTGGATTTCTCCCATGTCATTCCTTGACTTCCTCCTGCCAGAATCCTCATTTCATACCTTCCCCAGTGATTTCCTCTTTATAACAACTGATAAAAACACAATTATATTGTCCGTAGAGGCGTATATTTACCAATAATGTGTGTGGTCGTAGTTTGCAGTTGTGTGGAACTGTCACAGTGTGACTAATACGACAGATCCCCGCTTTTCACGGGGGGTTACATTCACAGGACCACCAGCAAATGGCAAAAAACTGTAAGTATAGTGGTACCTTGGTTAATGTCCGCCCCAGTCAGCGTGATTTTCGGTTAACATCCCAAATTTTTGCTAACATTTTGCCTTCGTTCTCCCACTTGCTTAGCATGCAATATGGCATGTAAAAAAAATTGTATTTGTGCTTGGTTTGTTTACATAGCCATCTTGGAATCTCGCTATAATTAGTTCACCCTTTACTACGGCACCCTGTGAGGCAATGAAGTGGCCATGCAATGGACCCTTGGTGTTGATGACACCTGTCAATGCATTTTCCATTGAGTGCCACGAACTCTAAATAAGCCGCTAAGAGGCCAAATAAGGTTGCGAGTAACAGCAACATTCCAAAAAGGATGAAGACCACTAGTGAATTTAAGAAAGACGTCATTGCAACGTACCAAAGGTGCCAAAGGTGTTGCTGATGTACGGCTGGGCGATATTATTGAAATGCCAATATTTCTTTTAATCACGATATCAAAAACAAACTAGACTTGATTTGCGCTGTTCTCTTGTATCTTGACACGGAGGTCTGTCTCATTGCTGTGTGTGTCAGCGCTCCTGAGCTGCCGCCCCGCACCACTCCGTGCTAAATCTGTCGAGATTACAAACATTCTTGGCAAAATATTTTCTCAAAAGCGACTAGCGACAACTCTAGCTACTTTTTCTGACATCGCTGGAGAGTTTTCTGGTATTTGGGAACTTAGAGTGAAAGTAAAGCCCCCGTTGCACACTGCATAGTGGAGATCAACATAAATACATCCGAATATGAGTTTTGGTCCAAATCGGCCAGCCATACGCTGATGTGGATCAACAGCTTGCGGGAGCTAGTTGGAGCTAGCTGGAGACAAAGCCGAGGCTGCTGCCTATGGATCTAACACAGTAAGAAATTACTGCGTCTGTTGGCGACTTTAAAGCAAGCAGAGGCTGGTACAAAAATGTAAAAAAAACAACCGCCATGCACAGCATCGTTTGCAAATGCAGACAAACGTGCCTCCAAACTTTATCCCACCCCTTTGTGGTTGTTGTTTGCCAAGGGTGTCCACTACAGGTAAAATGATGTGAAGTGTTCATTTCTCCATGTCATATGTCATGTTTGTGGCATTGTTTTTTTAATGTAAAACTGTGCATGTTAAAAAGCCTTTAACAGACCTCTCTGCATAGATTATTTGTTCCTCATGAGTGCAATTACCCTCCAAGCATAATCTCCTCTCCTCCCACTCCCTCTTTGCAAAACTGAGTCTGATGTTAAATGTTAAGTTTTCCATTCATTTGTCCTTTGTAATTATTTTTGCATCATTTTCTGCATGTAAAACTGTAATGAATTGTCTATAAAAATGTGTTTTGTGTTCACATTTTTGGGTGTCTACAATTAATTAATTGGATTGTCATTATTTTCTATGGGACAACTTGCCCTGGTTAGAGTCCGTTTTGGTTTGAGTCTAACCAAGACCAAGACACCGCTGTATCTGATTTCAGATCAACATTTGCAATAAAAATTATTGTTGGAAATATTAGATTATATTTCACTCCAGACCTTCTCTCTATCAACTCCCATTGTACACCCGTGACACATAGCGGGTTTAAACCCAAAATATGCCTCACACATTTATTAAACACATTTAAAGTATAAAATGTATAGTTACTCACCACTAATGCATGATAATGTGAGATCATCAGTGACTAATAAATAAATAAATAAATAACAGACTAAAATTAAGTTTTTAATTAATTTACTGTATGGGAGTGTGTTTGTAACCACAAAACATCGTAACATGGCAAGTCGTAAACCCAGGACCGTTTGTATACCCATTATTATTGTTGGTAGAGAGGTAAGTTTAATACAGTGAAGTGTGATGGGCATGTGGTTAGCATCTCTGCTCACATTCAGGTGATTATAGATTCAAATCACAGTACAGACTTGGATTTTGCGTGCTCTCCCCATGCCTTGTTTTCCTCAGGTGCTGCGTTTTCCTCCAGCAATCCAAATACTCGCATGTTAGGGCTCACGCAAGGTAAACATTTCAAAATGCATGTATTGGATGTCATTACACATTATTATAATGTTGTGGATTTCAAAGCCCAGATAAAAGATGAGAGATTATTTAAACTCTACAAAGATGGCTTCCCCTAACTTGGTTCTTGGACTTGCCTCCCTTACTGCTGCAGTGTCCCATTTTAAAAAGATGTATACGTGTTCTTAACTGGCTCTCTGACATTGACACACTGTGAGTCATGCTGTCGTGCTATTTCAGTATGCCTTCTGGCAAATGCAGCCATCGTCTTCTCGCATTGGTCATTTATTTGCTGCCTCTTGCAAAACCGGTTTCCTTCTGTAGTCCGTCAAGGTGATGTGTTTTATGGTCTGCGGTGTGATACCATGTGTAAGACATTAACACTCATATGATTATGCCAGCCTGGGTTGACAAAAAGGAGGATTCAGTCACAAAAATATTTCATGTCCATAATCAGTCTTAATAGTCGTCTTGTGGCTCGTCCCACCTTGGTCCTCTCAGATGGTCTGCTCATGCAGTTGCCAGGTACCCATCATTCACTCGGGGAGGGAGGACAAAGGCAATTAGCCACCTGCTGGTAAAGCAGCCATCCTGTATAGCATCACATTCCCGTGACATTTGCCGAATCACTCATGCACGAATGAACAGGTAGATTCATCGACGCACCCCCCAATCATGGACTCCGGACGAAAATGAGGTTGCAACATGAGAAGAGGCTCTGATTCCCGACGCACTGATCAGGCTTCTCGCTGAGCGTTACTAATTTGTTCATCTCCTTAATGAACATTATTGGCAGAATCGCATTAACTCAGCACTCCAGTGGCTTAATCACTACCGCCATGCTCACCGCTCACATCCCATACAACTCACTCTGACATGATCGATACATTCAACATAATTGTCTCTCTTTTAATTTTGCCATCATCAGCCACACTGAGTGTGAATGAGCAGCATGAAGCTGTTTATGTAAGCCGAAGCGCCAAATAACATAGCTCCTGTGAATCATTCATGAGTGATAAGAAGTTCAGGCTTGATGATAAGTCAAACAAGAAAACAAGTGATTTCCTTGATTGTAAAGGAAAGGCCTCGTTTCTCGCCCGAGTGCTGCAGACGTTCTGTGATTTGCAGTCGTGCCTCTCGGTGCTGAGCCACAAGCCAACAGACACGTCTCATTGTGTGTATGTGAACACTACACGGTGTGTATTTACAGCCGTGCCAGGAGGGTTTGTTGGGAACTGTAATGTTGAATAGTTTACTGTCTCCTCCTTGAAGAATTTACAACTATCCCGATGATGAACAATGCAGTAGAGATGGGCCATATTCAGCCCGTTAAGCTTTATTTATTGAAATTAGTTTTTTTAAACTTTTAACATCGAAGCTGAAGCCGGCAATTCTATTTTTTAAATTACTGTAAGCCTTGAACTATTTCATTTACTCCAATGGCTTCTGAAGCGAGAGATCCCGCGCTTTCTAGTGATATACAGGTCGTTACGGGAATCACACAGACTACGTCACAGCAGCTCCAGGAAGACGGGGCTTGGATAGAAAGCAGAGTGGGTAGGGGTCTGTGTACAGAGCAACTCCGGCCAGTGTGATGTAGAGCGACGGAGAAGCAAGCTTTCTACAACAAGTTTCTGCAGAAAAGCGATATTGTATTTTTTATGGGTGTTTCGTGTTTGTTGCTTTTTTTGCTGTGTTTTGCTTGATTGCAACATGTCAAGGAGGTTGTCTGTGTCACGACGGGGTTGCTGCTGTCGAAGACGTGACCTCCAGTATGCAGAGAGGAGTCGGCAAAGTGCAAAAATAAAAGTAATTTTATTGTACCAGACAACAAGAACGAAACCAAAAGTGACAGAGGAAAAGCTCTGTGGGAAAAATAATACAAAAGTAATATAGACAGGTAAGGCAACGAGGTCCATGCACAACAGCAATGACAACAACAATGAACCAGCGCTGGTCTTTTAACTGTCACTGATGAATATTGACCGCAGCTGTGCAGCCACCAGGCGTGGAGCGGCAGTCCCTTCCACCACACCGGAAGCACCGCTTGCCAGAATAATGGACAGGAAGTGCACGCTCCTGTCCTGCGTAGCGTGACAGTCTGGGGAGTAAACAAGGAGGAACATTCACACACTCTCGATATTCAGTGTTTTATCCCCCATCCCCCATCATTTATTCACGTACATTCTGGGCGTCTTATTCAGTAAAAACCTGTCAAATTCTATTGCATTCGGTCGTCTGTCATTGTAACATTTTTACCAAGCAGTTATGAAAAGCGACCTCCAGATGTTTATCGCGCTCCTGAAAAAAGGGATCTAAGCACATACAGCAGATTGTATAACACTTTTACAGCTCAAAAAAGACAAATAATTCCATATATATCACGAGATCTTGCAACACTCCTGATTAAAACGTGACACGATTTCTCATTTGGAGAAAATACTGCCTCGTGAGAACAGGGCAACCAGAAGCCAATCAGACAGTGTACATTAGTATCGCCATGCAATGCTGGCCTGATGCCGGTCTGAAAGCCTGCATAAACCCTTCCACAATGCAACCCAACCGCTGACCAGCAACAGAGCCAAGAAGCTTAGACACACTCCTCCGTTGCTTGGCAACACCTCACCTTTCTGGCAAAACACACATTGGTGTCCAAAGTGTGCCACAGGGGCCATCTGTGGAACGTGGCTCATTGTAGAAATAAAATGAACACAGACCCAGCAATAGTGGAAAAATAGAACAAAAAGACATCATGTAACTAGAAAAAGCTTAAATGTTGGTGCTAACTAAACAAAGATTTGTCTTACATATATGTATAACGTTGTGTTTTGAATCATAAATTGTTTTTTATTATAATAAATGATAATATTATTATAGCATTTCAAGAAATGCTGCAGATGTTTAACAGACAGTACGAATTGTCTGTGAGAAAATATACAGTATCAACGCCAATTCCACAACTTTACAGACTTAAAGATGACATATTAAAGAAACATTGCATAATTATGATATATTACTAAAAAACAGCGAATTTGCGAAAGTGAACCCCGATAGAGGGGGGAACATTGTATTATTATTATTATTATATATTGTCATAAAAATGTTGACAATAATATTGTTTAGCGTCAATTTGTGAGACAATTAACAATGAGAACGCACCTGCATTGTTTTGTGACTCGGTTGACACAGTCACGAGACACCTAACTCACGAGACGAGATGATGCACAAGATTGGGTCCGCAAGGGACAAGATGAGATTTTAACATTAATTTTAACATTAATTTTAAGAAAAGTACAACAAAATAATATGGCTGGATAAACAAACCTTTTTATTTAATCGAGTCACAAAGCCATGCAGGGGGTTTTGAAATTCATCCACTTTCTATGCCGCTTGTCCTCACTAGGCTCGTGGGGGTATGCTAGAGCCTATCCCAGCTGACTTTGGGCGAGAGGCGGGGTACACCCTGGACTGGTCGCCAGCCAATCGCAGGGCACATATAGACAAACAAACGTTTAAATTGTTGGATAGTCCTTGGACACAGGAGGGGCAAAAAGCGATATTATTTGAATGAGTTTTTGCTTTTGTTAATTTATTTTGCACGATTGACCTTATTTGGCTCAAACAATTGCAAGGCAATAATTTTTTATTTTGTTGATATTGCTACTGTATTGTTCCATTGTTCACAAATGAGGCGTGTTGATTAAAAAATATGTTTTTGTTTGCCAAAAATCTTTGTTCTGTGTTGAAAAATGAAAAAAAGGAAAAATGACAAAATCATTCAAGGATGTTGAAAAATGTCAAGTAATAGGTATCAGTATCAGGATCAGCAACACTTTCACTGGACTGTATTTACTTAATACTGGATTGACACCAGAATTTGCGATATTGCCTCTAGACCAGGGGTCACCAACGTTTTTCCTTGTGAGAGCTACTTGTACAAAATGAAAATGACCAAGAGGTACCTATTTTTGTAACATTTATTTTCAGAGCTTATTTCAAACCCAAACAAAGCAAATATGCTTGTTTTACCAGAACATGAACAAAATGCTGGTGTCCACAACTCACATTTTGTATTTCAGAATGCATTTCTTTCTACTGTTCTTTCATTAGTAACTGAAAACCTGAATGAAAAGCAGGCTTGCGGGCACCTCATGTGGTCGTGGGGGGCTACCTGGTGCCCGCAGGCACCACGTTGGTGACCCCTGCTCTAGACAATGACAATTACTTCTCAGTTGGCTTACATGATCGAAAGGAGGTTTTACTACATTTATAACAACCATCATATTTTATGTTGTGGTTCCATAAAAACAGGAAGAATTTTGCTGTAAAAAAAAAAAAACAAAACATGAGAGCTGTTAAACATGTTGATCATGAAACATGAAGTGGTGCAGCAACATAGTTGTGCACCTGCACAATGTGAAGGCGGGCAATTATTCACCTCCTGCACAGAAGAACATTTATGGACAAGAAACACTGGCAGAAAACAAATTAAACTCATTTCATACACTCCTTGATGATTCATATTTTTGATTAGCTTTAACAATTAAAAGCAGCTATTGTGTGGCTTTTTAATAGTTTGGTTGGCTTTGTCATTTCAAATATAAATCCTTCCACGTCTGGGAGTGGCCTCAAGCTGCCCTATGGACAGAGAAGGTGTGGTTTTAGTTAGTGCAGCTGAGTTTCACCTGACAACTTCAGCAAGCCAGGTGTCACACACTACACTTTTTCTGTTGGATTATTTTGTTTAAGGTATGTTGTGCTTTTTTATATTGCTTTACTACACCTTCTCCACAACACAACACAGCATAGTATACTAAGTGTCTGTGTTTACTTAAGAGGCAGTTCGTGTTGCTTGTGTTTGATTAACATTGGTATTCAGGTTTATTCAAGTGTCTAGCAGTTCAAAAACAAGGTACAAAGTGGCAGCATTCAAATGTTAAATTTAAGGCCTCTGAAGCTTTAAAGCAGCCTTTTGTTAGGTGATCAAATGAGGCAATTGGAGACAGTTTTTAAGACTATTTTCCCACTTGCTCTCAGGTTTATGATGGAGGCTGCATTGACAAGAACGAGGCTGAAGTTGGCTGTGTTTTTTCTGGTAACATTTCATCTGAAGACAGGTGAGTCAGATGAGCTCCTCCTCAGACTGTGGAACATATTCTATTTATACAACACATTCTCCTTCAAACAATGATAGGCTGATTCGGGCAGGTACAGGATACTTGATGACAAACAAATGGTTGGTGATTCATGCACTTAGCACTTAGCACTTAGCAGAGGGTCTCAAAGTAAAGCTGCTGCGTGAACTGAATTTCAGATGTGCAATGAAGCGTGTTTGTATCATGTGGTGGGGGCTGACTGGAAGCCTGCATTGGCATCCAGACATCCAGAGGTTTTTGTACGCCCCGGTTTTCATAGAATTTGGTTTTCGGGGAAATATATTATCATATGGCCAAAAATTGCACCTAACAAACTAGTCTGTTTGCCCGTGTATCATTCCGCAGAAGTGATTGCCCAAACAAAGCTTTAAAGCGTTTGTGATTAAAGGGATAGTTAGGATTTTCTGACATGAAGTTGTATGACATCCCCATCAGCAGTGTAGTGCATCAACAGTGACTTTTTCCCCTCTTTGTCCTGTGAGACTGGTCTGTTTTCGGTGTTGAGGAAAGTAGTTCTGGCTAGTTAATGGGGTCACTTAAGTAATGCGTTTTGCTTCTCAAAACAATGTGGGTTCAAAAGCGTAATACATTTATATCACAAAGTCAGACCTCACAATGGCTCTGTGTTATTTTCACTCTTTTGGTATCACTGTGGGCTGCTGCAAGCTGTCAACTGTTGCACACATTTCCATCACCTGCTTCACAGTGTTTACTGCTGGGATAGTGAAAGTAAACACGTCCCACTGTGAAACAAGTGATGGCAACATTCCTTCTAGCACGAAGCCAAAGGGATACCTTTATGAACAGGAACACGCTGATGCCGAACTTCGTCAGATGGGGTTAGAACGGGCAGAGAGAGAGGAGGGACAGAGAAGTGTTGAAGCTGGACCCACAGCTGTAGCTGTGAGTAGACTATACCTATATTCACTTTTTTTATGTTATTTTAACTGATTTCCAAATGACACTACACGTCTACGTCAGTTTTTTTTTAGAAACTCGCATACGGCTAACATACATTACTGTATATATCGTGACTGGAAGCATACACATAGAAACGTGGAGACGATCCACACGTCACACGTACATTACTATAATAATAATAACAGTCATCATATTATACTATGTTATGTAGCGGCTTCACTGGTAATATGACACTTGCTGCTCACAACCTTACCAGCTGATTCTTGATAGTCTGTTCCAAGAATACGTAAACAAGGATATTGCTTTGAGAAGCAAAACGCTGTGCTAAAGTGACCGCACCAACTAGCCGGAAGTACTTTCCTCACCAGACCTTGCCTCACGGGATGAAGTGGCGGTAAAGTCACTGTTGATGTACTACACTGCTGATGGGGGTATCATACAAATTAATGTCAAAAATATTCAGAAGTTGGGATTTCCGAGTTCCAAGTCGGAAGTTTGAACTGGAAGGCCCATGTCAGATTTCTTGCTTGGAAAGTTGGAGAATTCTCACTACGAATTGTTTTTGAAGATGGCTGCCCCAAGTTTAAACAATAAGTGGCAGCTCCTGTAGTAAGTAATAATCTGTTTATTGAATTTCTGAGAAGTTTTTGTTGAACTAAATCAGTCGTATTATTCCCCTTAGTATTGTTCACCCAAAGTCAGCTGAGATAGGCTCCAAGATGCCCCGTCGCCCATTGTGAGGACAAGCGGCATACAAAATGGATGGATGGATGGATGGATGGATGGATGGATAGATACAGTACATAAATTATATATGGCCTAGGTTTCCATAGGTACGCCAACTATAATTGGGGTACATGAATAACAATGAAAAACAATTAGCGCTTAACACTCAAAATTAGGAGTGCGCTTGCAGAACGGAGCAGAAAGGAGGGAGGGCACAAAGTTGTGCATTGCTCTGTGTGCATCATATGAACAAATAAGTAAGACTGATGATTGTTTTGCGTATTAAAAGTGTTTAATCTTGAGGATTTCATGCATATTGATGTTCCAATCCCCGCACGGTGTAGCGGTGAAAACCTCTCACTGTGAGTGGGGATTCTCCCAAAAATTAGGCTTTATCATTGGTTGTATGTATTTTTGTACTTCGGATGCTGCTTTATCATGATTGTTAAAGGGATAGCTCAGATTTTTTGGCATGAAGTTGTATGACATCTGCATTAGCAGTGTAGTACATCAATGGTGACTTACCACCCCGCTTTGTCCCGCAAGTCCAGTTCTAGTCGGATTTCCTCAACAAAATCAGACCTCACAAATCGCCTCAGCGTTACATTTGTCTCCTCCCCGCTGTGGAACACCCACCTAAACAAAATGGCCACGGCGCTCCATCGCAGAAGATGTGAGCGTCTTCACCACATACACAAGAAAGCACAGGCGACAGAGCGCAGGGATACGGCGGGAGACAAATATAACGTTGAGCGATTTTTGACGTCTGATTTTTGTGATGCAAATGCATTACTCTTTTGAATGCATATTGTTTTGAGAAGCCAAACTCTTTAGTGGCTCCAGCAACAAAATATCTACTACGTTCAAATATCCGAAGGGGTGCACGACTGTAAAAAGTTTGGAAACCATCGATAATGTTGCAGTGTTAATTACCTTTTTTCATGTGGTATATGCGAACTACAGCGCAGGTAAAAATAGCCTGGTCGATTGGTGCGAGACATGTTTTTATTTATGATTTCGTGACCTGTTTATTTAAACGCAAAAATAGCTTTCGTGAAGGTGGCCATCTTGTTTTACGACTTTGTAACTGGAAGCCGCTACCTCAGCTTTGACGTCATTCTCTGACTTGAATGTAACACAGCATCAGTCTCTGGTTCTTTTACAGTTGGGACACTATAGACACAATGCTTTAATCATGTCTAACTCTGAGTCTGTCTCCTTTCTTAGTGTGGGAGCAGGCTGTATCAAGCACTATGCTCCCTGCGCTGTGCGGATGCTGACATGATGAGGCAGTTCAAGTGCACTGCGTAACTCTGTTAGTCAAATAGGCTTTAAGAAAGTCTTTGTGCTTTTCTTTTTGAGGGCAGCTGCAAAATAACCCACCATGAAGCCAAAGAAAATTGTAGCATACTGTTGAGGGGATGCGGAGACACGACAGTGTGACGTGTTGGGCTGTAAACCGGCGTGTGTGTGATTGCATCAGTTGATGTAAACAAAGTTGTGTGAGCACGCAGTGGTTGTCCGTGCATTCTTGGATATAACACAAGTGCCAGCACTTTGATAAATAACATGAGAAAGACTTCTGAATTGAAGAGAGAATTTGTAGCAAAGTACAGAGGTGGCCTCCATGTGGCTCTCCGCTGCCCTCCTCCCATGCCACTCATTGATGTCTTTCACAAAAACAGTCTTCAGTCAATCAATCAGTAATTTATCCCTTTTATTAGTCATTTATTTATATCGTTTTATATAGTTATACACAGTGGTGTGAAAAAGTGTTTGCCCCCTTCCACACTTCTTATTTTTTTGCTTGTTTGTCAAACTTAAATGTTTCAGATCATCAAAGAAATGTAAAAATTATCCAGTGGCAAAACAAATGAACACAAAATGTAGTTTTTAAATTTAACTTTTTTTTTTTTATTACAGTGGGAAAAAAATCCAAACCTACATGGCCCTGTGTGAAAAAGTGATTGCTCCCTAAACCTAATAACTGGTTGGGCCAATCTTTGCAGCAACAACTGCAATCAAACGTTTGCGATAACTTGTAATGAGTCTCTTACAGCGCTGTGGAGGAATTTTGGCCCACTCATCTTTGCAGAATTCTTGTAATTCAGCCACATTGGAGGGTTTTTGAGTATGAACCGCCTTTTTAAGGGTCATGACACATCTCAAGGTGATTCAGGTCAGGACTTTGACTAGGCCACTCCAAAGTCTTCATTTTGTTTTTCTTCAGCCATTCAGAGGTGAACTTTCTGGTGTGTTTTGGATCATTGTTCTGCTGCAGAACCCAAGTTGGTTTCAGCTTGAGGTCACAAACGGATGGCCGGACATTCTCAGATTGCCCGATTGGAATTTGCACAAGAATGCCAAGCATGGGACATTGAAAGGCAGAAGAAAGTTTTATCTGATCAGAAAAAATGTAACCTTGACGGTCCTGATGGCTTTCCACATGCCTGGCTGGCATGACAAGGAGATCCCACCTAAGATGTTTTCTACACGGTGGAGGGGGGCGGCGGCATCATCATCTGGGGTGCTTTTTCCTTCCTTTTTCCTTCAGGTTGTGCAGGGGCGTCGAACGGCAGATAGCTATGTGCAAATGTTGCAGGGTGCATCCCTCATGACTGAAGGCGCTTGTCTGTGTGGTGATGACTGGGTTTTTCAACAGGACAACACTGTAGTTCATAATGCCCACCTGACAAAGGACTTCTTCCAGAGGAATCATGTCACTCTTTGGGACCATCCTGAGTGTTCCCCTCAACTAAATCCAAATGATAACAAGGGAAGTTTACAAAAATGGACATCAATTTGAGACAGTGTGTGCCCTCCGTGAAACCATCTTCACCACCTGGAGCAACATTCCCACTTGCCTCCTGGAAACACTGGCATCAAGCATGCCCAAACCAATTTTTAAGGTGATTAACAAAAATGGCACAGTCTTAAACTTTTGATCAGCTGATGAACAGCCTATATCAGTTTAATGGTTGTTTGCAATAAATGCATCAAATAGACTTTTTTTTCCCTTCTTTTTGCATTTTGATGCTCCACTTAGAACCTCCTTAAGGTTTTCAACTGGTCTTAACATTTTGATCAGGAGTATATGTAAAATTTGCTTTAATATATATATTTTTTGACTAACAATAGGCCGTATTCAACCAAAAGAGCATGATTTGTTAATTCATATATTTTGGAAAAACCTGTGATCGAGTGAAGCTATGAAATTGGTAAAACGCAAAATGGTGAAGGATTACAGTGTTTTACATTACGAAAATAGCTGAACAAAAAAACGAAGCACGTGAAATTGGATGACAGCTGATGATCTGTCGCAGCACATACAAGCTTTGATGACTCCTATCCTATCCAATGTAGACAGCATATGAATATTATCAAGTTTTAAGTAGTATAATTGCAATCCATGACAATTTAGCTTCCTTTCTGCTTGTACAACACGTCTTGAGAAGAAGCATTTTGCCCAAAGGGGTGACCAGTGGTTCTGTAGCTGTAAACATTTGACTGACTAATCTGAAGTTTCCCCAGAATGCCTTGATCACATTTGTCACTTTCAGGCTCTAATGAATGACTCAGTGTATATTTTGTTTGTAGCGATAGCATTAAGGTGCCTTCCGAGTGTTTGTGTGAGGAGATTTAACTGCAACGAGGCTGACAGGATTTATCAGCGTGGTCCATTAAGAAATTTAGTGAAGGTCAAAACATCTAAATGGGAAAATGGGGAGAAGATGAATGACAGCGTTGCTAAGTTTAAATGTGTCCAGTGCCGTCGTCTCTCCATAAAATGATGTGTTGCAGTTAAGATGCACGTCACAGTGTGGCTGCGGGGTTTTAAATGCACTCGCTTGCGATTCCAGACCATTTATGTAATCAGATGGTCTAATTTTAATGTAAACTGCTGTAACAAACCCTTTAGTCTTCAGTTGGAGTAACAAGGCCAATTATTTTCAGATCAGCGCTCTTCTCTTTTTAGGAGCACAGGCCCAGAGCTTGAATAGGCAAGAATTAGGTGGCAAACTGTCTTGCATTTTCAATATTTTTTTTTCTGTCTTGTTTTGCATTGCTGTTTGGTTGACTTCTACAATTCATAGAAGCAGCATTCTGGTGCGATATTTTGCATTCGTATAATCTTTTCACTTAATTTTTCATTTACATTCCAAAGTATTTATTTCATATTCTTTTTCGTCTTCTTTGTCTTCTTTTTCTTCTTCTTCTTCCTCTTAAATAGATAAATTTAATATTTTCGTAGTTAGAGCATAGAAAACCTGTCTACAACCTTCTAAATACTGATTATCAGAGCACTCCAGACATGAAATAACACTTTACTGTCACCTTTATGCTTGTATTATCCAATATAGTAGACATCACAAAAGAAAATAAGACATATTAGACATCAATAAGACATAAGTTAGACTCACACGTGAGCATTGGGAGAGTTCCTTGTTCTTTTCTGGACAGCATACTTCCTGCAGTGGCTACTTTCTCATGAATGTAACATTACTGACACTTTTTGACCAGTGTAGAATACTACATATCATGTCTTTGAATGTGTCTTCTGAATGCCTTATATATTTGTATTTTTGTTCATTTAGCCATTTTATGCTTGAAAATGATTAATTTAGACCAAGAAATTCGTAAAATTTGATTAAAAATGCATTATTTTTACTAATAACAATAGGCTGTAGTCAACGGTGAAACAGAGATAATGTATTCCTTCATTTATTTTGAAAAACCATGGTAGAGTGAAGCCGCAAAATTTGAACCGCAAAGCGGCGATGGACATTTTATACATTTGTATATGCACTTCTTTCAATGTTTCCCAAACATTCGCCACAAATGAATTCAGACCGCCACAGATAGATTTGAGTCTACCTGTTTGCCCTCGCATCGACAGGGATCGGTGTTGCCAACTTAAAGATTGTGTCGCTATATTCAGCGAGTAATCAGACCCCTGTAGATACTCTTGTTCAAAAAAATGCAACTAGCTACAAATATTGTGAAGAGACTTTTGGCGACTCCGGCATGAAAGCGAGCAGCGAATGCTGCTGTGGACCCCTCTCCCATCCAAAGCACTCACAGGAGGCTCGGCTCTGTCTTGTTTGTGACATTAATTGACAAATAGAAACGACAGAAAACGTTCATTTGTATTTTTAAAAATTGGACAATTTACCTCATTCTATCAAACCCGCCCCCGCAGCCCACAACACACGCACCCCCCCCCCAAAAAAAAAAAACAACTCACCACTGCCACAAATATACTGCAGTCCTGTGGGAAACACTACCTGGCACTATTCAACTATTGTGCAGATTGCGTGTTTAGGAATCTTACTTGTCTTGTTTGAGTAATGGAGCCAGATGCATGGATATATGAACAATATACTGTAGCTGAGCTGAGTCTTGTTTTGACCACATAGATTTGACAGAGGCGATGCAGGTGACATCTTCAGGCCCACAGACCATCCAAAAGGCCCAGGGAGAAAATGTCCTGTTGGGGTGCACTTACACCCCTGGAGTCCAAGACATTGGGGAGTTGGACATTGAGTGGTCCAACGTCAGCCCAGACATGACGCAGAAAGACAAGCTGGTACGCATGATGTTGTCTTAGCAAATATAAAAATGGAGTAGTATTTTAGCTCTGGGCTCTGTCGGTTGCAAAACCTGCTCTGCTCTCTCATCGTGACTAAGTGTGATGTTTGTATCTCAGCTTTTGACCTATACAGGAGGCAGAATACACAACTATGACCCCAGCCTCTCCAGCAGACTCCGCTTCATAGGAGACCCCAAGCAGGGGGACGCATCCATCTCTCTGTCTAATGTGAGGCTTTCAGACACGGCCACCTACCAGTGTAAAGTCAAAAAGGCCCCGGGTGTCGACATGCGGAAAGTGACTCTTGTAGTAATGGGTGAGGAAGAATTCTTCTCAACAGGTTTTACCTGTTCATTTTCCTCTCGCTCGAAAGGAATTTCTTTCGCATGTTGTTCCCACTCTCTGCCTTCCCGCTCCCAATGACATATCATTACTTTTCTTTCACCAGTACCCCCCTCTGTGCCAAAATGCTGGGTTGACGGCAAGGAGGAGAAAGGCAGTCCTGTCTCCCTCCTCTGCAAATCATCCCAGGGATCGTCGCCTCTCACGTATACGTGGACAAGAGAAAGCGGGGGCACCATGCCAACCGTTATGGCAGGTATGGGCTGAAACAATGCAGTTTTCTCAGCAGGCTTACAATACAATACCCAAAAGCATGCTTAATAATGTCTCCAATCTGAATGTTTCTCATTAAGCAGCAGACACTGGGGAGCTTTTGATAAAGAACCATTCTGACAGCTATGCTGGAAGTTACGTGTGTGAGGCCAAAAACCCTGTTGGCAAGACGCAGTGCAGATATTCACTGAAGGCACACAACCGTAAGTAAACGATAACATCATTCCCAATTTTACTTTCTAAACCCGAGTACATATTTTACGTATAGTTCGAAATATACAAATCATGACACAACAACAATATTATGACCACTTGTATAATATAATCTGCATCAACATGACTCCAAATATTACAACAGCAAATACAGTGCAGCAATATCCAGATGCAAAACACTATAATAAACATGTTAAGTTATTACCTCTCTGACTGTGTCACTCAAAAGTCAGAATTATATTTGTTAAGGGAGTCTTGTATTGGATCGTTTCATCTTTAATCCAAATGGCTTCTTCAATTTCCTATTTATGTCTCTGGTGGGTTGTATCCACTGGGGGTGGTCTCACTAGCGTTGTTGTAGTTGTTGCCAGACGTGGCTGGTCGTTTGCCTGCCTGGTGGCAACACAGCTGCTTAGTGATCGTGGAATGAGGCAACCTTTGGGGGAGAGGGTTAGGACATTGTCGTAAGCGTACCTCCTCCTCTGTTCAAGAAGTTTGATATAAATGGCTTCTTTCACACCTCTTTCAAACCAGCGGTCCTCCCTAGCTAGTATTTGAACATCGTTCTCAAAGGAATGTCCCTTCTTTTTGGAGATGCAAATGAACTGCTGACTCTGGGCCAGAAGAAACACTGTTGTACCATGCATTTGTATAAGGCAGAGGTCGGCAACCTTTACCATCAATGGAGCCATTTTGCTCCCTCTTCAAGTGAAAAATAAATAAATAAAAAATAATCTGGAGTGGCAAAACATTTCACAGCTTATAAACTTTTACAAGTTTTAATCTTTTTTTTTTTTATTTTACCAGCTTCAACAACAGAAGTCAACTAATAGAAGTGCAGAGTGCATGTGTAGGCCTACTTCTAAATCATTTAAACACTCAACGATACAGGCTTTTTTTGAGTCATTCCCGTATTTGTGTAAAATTAAAACAAGACATAGCCACCTTTTACCATAAATAAGCCCATTACATGTCTGCCCAATATCATTTACATCACTAGACTCATCACAGGTAGTTGAATATACAGTACTTGTGCTGAACTAATGTCATCAGTTTGTCTACTGGTGATGTTTGTTGCCATTCCTGTTCGTGTCCTGTTCATGACCGTCTTTGCAGAGAGAGGTACAGTATTTTTTTAATTTTCTGAATAATTTCCTGTTTATTTTTGAATTCAGAAAAATATATGCGGTGATATTTTTCTAATCAACGATTCTTTTATGTCTTCTCCATCTGTGAACAACTTCCCCCTCCTTACGATCTCATGCGCAGCCACAATGCTAGCAGCTGTAGTAGAGTTTGGAGCATTTACGCACTTCTTGAAAGTGTTTGATGTGCTCAACCTTCCGCAGTAGTTTTTTGTTGTTTGCTAATTCCTTGCCACATATCAAGCACACGGGTGGGTAAGCCAGTGTCATTGGCAGTGAAGGCAAAGGAATATGTCCATTTTCTTCTGTGATTTCTCATGGCTATGGATAGCTTACCGCGGGGGTAGCACACAAGATGTCCTTTTTGTGCCTGAATGAACACACTTGGCCCCATCTCCCTTCCCTTGCTCATCCAATCAGCAATCAGAACAAAGTGTAGATGCATTCATGGTCCATGCAGTGAGTCAGGTTTTTCAAACTCTTTTTGAAAATGCACATTTCCTCCAGTGAGGTGTTTTTTTTGTTGTTTTTTTTTAAATAAAAAAAACATGGAAGCTGAAAAGTTGCGTGCGGGTTGCTGACCCCTGGTATAAGGGTTGCCTGGCCTCTCCAAAGTAGAGGTCATTGCACTCTCCACAACACTGCACTGCATAAACAACATTGCTCACTTTGTCTTTGTGGTGAACCAGCTTTTGTCTGAGGGTGTTTGTGGGTTTGGTGTACAGTAGGTGTAGGTATAAATGCAGCTTAGAGAGAACTGATACTATTAACTTAACAGCTAAAAATTAGCTTTCAAGCTAGGCTAAGTTTGCCGTGATTTTTTTGTTTTTTTTTAATGAAATAATTTATGACATATGCTGGTCTCGGAAAGTTTGCTTGTTTTACACATTTGCCCCATTTAAGGGCTCGTGGTTTGAATAGTCTTCTGAAGTCAGCTGCCGTAGGTTATTAGGCTACCCGCAACCCTCAACATGATAAACCAGTGACTCCAAACGACTGTGCCACGGCACATCATAGTACTGAGGGAAATTATCCACATTCTCTTGATTTGTCCGAACTTGCAATTCGTTTACAACAAATAACGTATTCTTGTCCATCGATGTATAGCGACAGGCAGAACAATTAAATGCTGGATGGCAGACGGTACATAATTAACCTGTGTATACTGCATACTGTATTGTTGGTGACATTTTTGGCACGGCCTATTTTGGGAGAAAAAAAAGTAAATACACTTTTGATTTTAAAAAATCTGCTTATTTTGGGGGTCATGAATGCTGAAATCATGACTATGCGGGGATCCACTGTAATGTACTTGTTAACAGACTAAGTTAACCAACATCACATGCTATCTTCCAGCCACCAATAAAGTGGGCGTCATAGTTGGGGCTGTGATAGGTGCTCTACTGCTCCTCCTCCTCCTTCTGCTCCTCATCTGGCTCCTGGTGTGCTGCTGCCACAAGCGTCGCTATGAGAAGGAAGTTGCGAATGAAATCAAGTACAGAATATCAGAGAGCATTTGGATCATTCATGGAAAAAAAGCAAACATTTTCTGACAGAGACTTGTGTGTTTGTTTCTTCAGGGAAGACACCCATGCCCCAGAGAGCCAGCCCCCTAGCAGAAACTCCAGCTACCGCTCAGTACTGGGCTACCGCACCCACCAAGGGGTGTCCTACAGCTCAGTGGGGAACCGCCTGCCCAGCGTCAATGAATCGAATGCCAGTCACCCCAGCAACAGTGACAAGGCTTCAAAACTAAGCGCTGCTGCAGCAGCGAAACCGCTTCCTCGCCTCCAATATGACCATCGCTATGGTTACCCCGTGTAAGCACGATTTGTACACCTGACGGACTTCCTTAATGAAGCGCAGTGCATTTTATGACTTCTCAGTGTAGAACATGCTTCTTATACAAAGCAGCATGGATGTTTGCAGCTACAAGACTTTAAAAAAATCTTACCTCAGCTACTGGAGTGGATGACCTTCATGATGCACTGTAACATAAACTATGTGGGTATGAAGAATGCATATTGCCGTGCCATATTATGCCATATTAACTTGATTTATGCAAGATGTACATAGCAGATGGCTTGTATTATGTTGGAGTGCTTCCCTTTCCATGGTGTAAAGCTACATTTTTAATAAGCACACGCAATAAAAATGACTTTTAACTGACAAGCCAAAGAGAAAATCCCACTTGTGGTATACAAATCACTCAGAATTCAAAATCAGGTATAATGAAGCCCGAGAGAGGACACTTTACGTCCTTATCGTGGGACATTTCCAGCAAGCAATTTGGGAGAGTTTGGAGCAATGCATTAAAATGCAGATGGCGCCCAGTAAGCCATTCTGCTGTAAACAACTTACCATCTTAAATTCTGATGACATGCGTAAACAAGGCCAGACAGTCGCCTTGTTCTATGAATTTGCCTCTTGGAAAAATTGTATGTGCACAGAGTCGTGCGGCACCATCGCCTCGTTGTACGTTTCTTGCTCAGCGACCAGTAAACTACTAATGAGTCTACTCTAGTGGCGAGTCGGGGCACTAAGCCTCCGTTGCCACACTGTGGAGGCCGAGTCAGCACTCTGCCTGCGGTCCCACCCCTCTTCAAACGGCCCTCATTTAGCCTGATGGCGTTTTTTTTAGCGCTGTATGTTGAATTAATAAGAGCTGCAGGATGGAGCCAACATAGAGGCCTTCAATAACAAATTCTGCCCTGGGACTCCTTCTGGGCAGCAGTGGTGGAGGAAGAATTTCCATCCTTTGCTCAAGACCAAATAGAAAGCCACAATATATGCACTGAATATAGTACTGTATATGAAGTATTATTGGAAATACTGTATGTACTCAATACTCTCATGTGCAGTATTGGTAATCACACTGAAAATGTCTTTCGGAGACGAGATGATTGTGTTATTCTCTGTGTGCTGTTATCATGATTATATTTAGCATTTTCTGCATTTTCTTGCTTGGTTGAAGTGGATTATAAAGTGAATTATTTAGTTTTAAAATAAATTCCCTTCTAATGGATGCTATGAATGGGGTTTGTTTAGTAACGCACTGTGATGATTTCTTAAAGTACAAACTGTGCATGGTTTACCCAAAAGAAACTCTTTCCATTCTTCCTTTTTTTGATCATTTCTCCTGTGTTCATGCAAACTGCATGAGTTTTGTCAAGCTAGTGTGCTTGTTTTTGACCTTATTTCCATCTTATTTCTACGCTCAGTAAAGGAACTGTCACGTACTGAGAGTGTATGAGTGTGTTATGTGCATGCGTTCATGACAAAACCTGGCATTTCAAGGGATAAAATCTTTTTTTAAATTAAAGACTATTCTATATCTATACTTTGATCAGATGTGTTCAATGACAGTGGAATATACCATTGACTGCTATCTAAATTCATAATAAAATAAACACAGTAGATCCCTGCTTACAGTAGACTGTAGCCCACCAGCAAATGGTAAAAAATGTAATTAATAAGGTACATGGCTTGCTCGCCTCACACAGCAACTACGGTGCATTCAAGGACCACCAAACAAAGTGTGAAATCTCAACACTTGATGAAAAAACTGTCAGTGAAGCATAAAAACATAAACGTACAAAAAATGTACACGTATGCTGTACATTTTACCTGTATCATCACATATTTCTACATTATTACCGACTTATAGTGAATGAGATGTGTTTTCTGTTGAAAAGACGACCTATTTTCAGAGAAAAAAAACATAATTTTTTGACCAAAAACCCGTGACTTTGTGAGAAAAATTGCTAGAATTTGCATTTTGCACATTTGGATCTTAATGAGGTTTTAAGTAGAGCTACAATATTCAAAAACAAAAAGGGGGAGTGAGACAAAAAGCATTTTGAAAAAGTAATTTATTGAAAACAATTAAACTGAAATAGGCTGTTTATCAAGTGATCAAAAGTTTAAGACCACAGGCTATAAAAGCCAAAATCTGCTCAAAATGTTCATTTTCTGTCAGGCATTCACACTGTCATGCCCTCCTGATGGCTAAAGCTAAGAAGCTTTCTCTTTTTCAACGTGGTCGGATTGTGGAGCTGCACAAGCAAGGCCTCTCGCAGCGTGCCTTTGCTGGGCGCAGTAAGATAGTCATTCTACATTTTTTGAGAGATCCTGAGCATTATGGAACAAAAAAGTCAAGTGGTAGACCCAAAAAAATCCCACCTGCGCTGAGCCGGAGGATCTGATTGGCTGTCCATCAAGACAAAGGGCGATCTTCCACCCAAATTAAGGCCTTACTGATGCCGACTGCAACGCAATAGCCATCAGACGGCATTTGCGGGAAAAGGGTTTATAAAACAAAAAAGGAATTCAAAGACCTCATCTCCTTCAACGTCACAAAACTTCCTGTTTAGACTTTGCCAGGGAGCATCAAACATGGGACATTGAAAGGTGGAAAAAAGTTTTATTCTCTGATGAGAAAAAATGTAACCTTGACAGTCCAGATGCCTGCCAACGTTACTGGCGTGACAAGGAGATACCACCTGAGATGTTTTCTACCCGGCACAGTGGAGGGGGGTCCATCGTGATATGAGGTGCTTTTTCATTCAGTGGAACACTGGAGCTGCAGGTGGTGCAGGGTCGTCAAATGGCGACTGCTTATGTGCAGTTGTTGCAGCGGGCATCCCTCATGACTGAGGGCCCTCGTCTGTGTGGTAACAGCAGGGTTTTTCAACAGGACAACGCTGCAGTTCCCAATGCTCGCTTGACCAAGGACTTCTTTGGGGAGAATAACATCACTCTTTTGGACCATCCTGCATGTTCCCCTTATTTAAATCCCATAGAGAACATTTGGGGATGGATGGAAAGGGAAGTTTCTAAAAATGGCCATCAGTTCCAGACAGTTGATGCCCTTGGTGAAGCCATCTTCACCACTTGGAGCAATGTTCCCACTAGCCTCTTGGAAACACTCGCATCAAGCATGCCCAAACCAATTTTTTAAGTGATTAACAAGAACGGTGGAGCTACTCATTACTGAGTCCTACTGAGAACATTTTTTGTTCTGGTTTGGAGAGTTTGCTGGTGCCTCTCCCAGCTGACTTCGAGCGAGAGGCGGAGTACACCCTGGACTGGTCGCCAGTCAATCTCAGGGAGTGTATAACACTGCACAAAAAAAACAATAAAAAAAAATATCTGTGTTTCTGCTAATCACTGATATATCCTGAGGTATTTGAATTGGAAACACAAAAAAATATTTGAACATAATATAATGAAAATGATTCAAATATTCATTTTTTTTCCATCTGAAAGCGTGATGGCATCATGACTAAAGGCTGACATTCAGAGGTTTCAAATAAAAAAAATGTTAAATAATCATTTGATATCAATAATTAGATATGATGCAGGTCAATAAATATTCATGTACAATATATAAATAATAGAATAATATAATTTTTTATCGCTTGCTTTAAAAAAGCTATTTTATATGTAAATCAAAGCAGCTATGTCAAGACTTTTATTTAGAGTAAAAACATTCAATTTGTAATTCAAATATCTCGGGAAACGACATCCATTAGTGTGCGTGTTCAATTTTATGACTTCAACTCTATTTGAAAGCTTCTGTATTTGCACGATGCATTTTAAATACCTACCTTCTATTTGCCCTGTTGAAACTGTTTAAGACATGCACGTCGGAGTGACAGTGCTTAGATGGCTTCAGTGTGTTTATAGAGGGGTGTTGAACAGTGTGAATTCCAACATGAAGTGGAGAAATAGAGATGGTGGCTTGCAAATATTTGTCTGGCAGCTTCAACCAGAAAGCTCATTTCCTTTTGAATTTCAGTTTGCAGTGGCTGAACTCTTCAGCTTTAAATGTAGCTTTACCATTGCAGGCATTTCAGTCCCTGTCAGTGCAATGAGAAGCACAATATTCATTTCTGCTTGTCGCTTGACGACGTCAATGAGACATTTAATAAAACATAGATTGTTAAAAGCATAGCATTCAACTATTTCTCAAGGTGATTTGCTTTTCTTATGCAAATAGGAATGTGTGGTCTGGTGTTTGTAAATATGTGGTCAGGCTTCAGGAATAAGCTTGCATGCACACTCCTGCAGAGCTGTCATGGTGAACTAACCAAAGTACAGGAAAATCAGCACCGGTTAGCCACACTGAGTACATATCCTGTGCATGCTATGTCAATGCAAATAAAGCCTCGTCACTTCCTGTGGTCATGGCTGATGCAAATGACATGCAACACACGCACATATAAATCCCTGTCCATCTCGGAGCGTCACATTGATTCAACGTCAGGCAAGGATTAACTGTTGGATAAAGAAAAGCAAAGAAGAGGAGAGCAGCCGAAGGTGTTAAAACGTGTTGTGCGGAAGATGTAAGCAGACATCTTAAGTAGGATTGCAAGTATTTTTTAATCAGGACGAAATATTTACTCAGTTTATTTGAAAGACAAAAAAAGCAAGTTTTCTCAGATGTGCTAAGAGTAGATCTCATCATGCTCGGGACAAACAAAATGTCCCTGTGGGTCATGACGGGCCTCTTGGCTGTCACCACCGTGTTCTTTAACCTCTACATCTTCTTGATGAGCTTGCACAACTACAAGCAGAAGAGGCAGTGGAGCCCCAGCGAGACCATCATCGTGGCCCTGTCGCTGGCAAACATCACTCACCAGCTCATCTGCTACTTCTGGATGAGCATGGACGAGGTGGACATCAAGTGTCACATTGCCCAGATGCCCTACACCATCATGCTGGTGCTCATCTTCAGCTTTAAGTTCACAATCATGTGGGACAGCAGCCTCCTGACGTTCTACTACAGCACCAAGCTGGTGAGCACACCCAACCGGTGCTACATCAGCATCCAAGCCACCATCATCAAGCATGTGACACCTGCCGTGTTTGTCATCCTTCTGTGTGGCCTGGGCACCTGCATGCCCATGCTGGTGGTGTTCCATCCCGCTAATGACACCTCAGTAGACAAGGACTGCGGTGTGTTGATGCCCGACACAAAGCCTGGACATATTTACGAGGCTCTCTATCTGATCCTCGCTGATGTGCTGCCAGGGATGTTTATGATTAAATGCTGTATCTCCATCTCCGTGCAACTGGCTGTCCATCTTCGCCACATGAAGGCCAGCACCAATGGAGCACACGCCCCAAAGCTGGGCACCCAGATGAGAGTGATCCAGATGGCTCTGTCCCTGGTGGCTGTCTTCCTCATCTTTCTCGTGGTCGACCTGTACGTTAACTATCAGATAGCGGTCTATCACGAAAACGCCATCACGCTCACGTTCTTCTTCACATCCGTGTATACCACCATCAGCGCCATGGTGCTGATCTATGGGAAAAAAAGTCTCTGGAAGATTCTGCTCCATGAATGCAACATCTGTATGGATGCTTATCCGTGTCTGACATGTCTGAAGGTGCCAGAGGAGAAAGTCAATAGCCGCAGCGGTCCCCCTGCAAGGATCAAGAACTGAATGGTGTCGCTACTACCATCCATAAGTGCTTATGTGTTCATTATTCTTTAGTTTGTTAATCAACTGCTGTAAGGACAGCAAAAACACCAGTGACCTCCTGCTTGGCATTTAGTGAGCCCAAGTCTTTGCTTTGCCACTTTGTTCGTTTGAAATTATAAATAATACATTTTTACACTTTACAAACATTTAACATACTAGACAATGTGCCAAATAATGAAACTTGCCGTTTATTGATGATTTATTTTGACTTTAGAACAGGGGTGTCCACAGTGTGTGCGGCCAGAGGACCATTTGCGGCCGATGGTTGTTTTTTTTTTTTTTACTGGCCCATGGCACATTCTGAAGATAAAACAGCAGTAATTTTATGAGACAAAAGTCCAAATATTACCAGAAGAAAGCTGTGCTATTATGAGAAACAAAGTTTTCATCATGTGGGGAAAAAAGTTCTCATTTTACAAAAAAAAAAAGTCATAATATTCTGAGGAGAAAACATCATTTTTACAAGCAGAACGTTGAAATGATATTTTCTAAAGCCATAATATTAGGACAAACAATAATTTGGGAAAGTTAGTTCGGGAAAAAGTTATATTACAAGAATAAAATGTAAATATTATGGGATTAAAGTCATAATATTACAAGAAAATGTAAAAGTTGAAATATTTGGGAAAAGAATTGGAAAAACGAGCAAAAAAAAAAAAAGTAATTAGTGGAAAAAAGTTCATACTAATAATATACTTTTCCCACCTGTATTACAGAGCTGAGACGCAGGCCTAGATGTAAAATATTAAAGTGACCCGTCCACACTTTGATTTTTCAAAAAGTTTGGACACTCCTGGTTTAGAACATGTGGTAAACGTGTTCAAATTTGTGCTGTCAAATGATTAAAATGTTAAATCAGATTAATCACGTGGTCGCTGTGGATTCATTTTCGATGAATTACAGTTACATATCTTTCCCTTTTAATCTGTTTTAATCACACTTAATTTGGCATGAGCTAACAGACTCACGATAGAACACGGACGACATGTTAGCCAAAGTGCTAGCAGAATCCCAGACTAACATATGCGGTATTATTGTGGTATTTTAATCTATTGGTGCTTCGGTGAAGAGAAAAGTCTTTTTTTTTTTTTTTTTTTTTTTTAAGAGTGTGAATAAAATGTTGTCAGTCAATTCTTCCATCGTGGTTTTTTGGGTTAATTGTGTTAAAATTTTTTAATCAGATTAATAATGATGATGGATTAGTCCGCATTAACGCGTCAATAAATCTGAACATTGAGCTAAAAAAGGGAGTGCTGTAGTGCAGTTCTGCCACTGCAAACTACAATGATAAAACATATGGAAGAGGAATTAATTCTATACCTCATCAGGCGTATATTTGTCAAGGCGATAACTTGCACCACAGAAAAAATGTGTTCCATCAGAAGAGAGCAAACAATGAATATGAGATTAAGATTAAGAAATGATGCGTCTGTGCATACTGTGTTTTTGCTCTGTGTCACTTCACATTTTTGCTTCTACCTTGACAAATATGCTCTCCGGGGAGCAGATCAGCCATGCACACATCACGGCCACCGAGTAACCCATGCACTCGCTCTTCGGACACACACATGCACAGAACCTGTGTGTTAATATTTCATTGGAACAAATAACAGACAGGCATACGCAAGTTGCCTGGACCGCATGCAAGTCCCCTGAAAAAATGTTGAAAAATACATGTGACATTGAGGGCACAGAGCATATGAATAAATCAGCACTTCAACCCACAACCTGAATACGTTTTCTTTATCAGAGAAGGTGCAAGAGTTCTTCCTCAGGTCACAGATTCTTGTTTCGCTCCCACTCACAAAAGCAACAGCAATCGCAGTGGGGCACTCTCACTTAAAAAAAAGAAAAAAATACATACATTTACATACTGCAGTTTACCAGCAGAATTGATGGCTACATGGCTTGCATATGAGTGTGAGTGCATGGGGGCAGGGCAGTGGGTGTTCCCTAAAAAGAGCCCTCATGCCTACAGCAAACATATGCTCATGGTAAATAGGAAATAAACCTGCAAAAAATTAATATTTGCAATACATGAGGGGTTTGCACCCTCTGGCGCCCCCAAGTGAGGTTCAAAGCTGGAATAATCCCTCACCCGCCTATGACGCCTCCAGCAAGTGATGGGACAAAGTAAGGGAAGTCCATATTTTCTTTTTGATGAGAGCAGTTAAATCATCTCAAGGCCTCAGCCTCCATCTTTTCCTGTCTTCATCCTTTGGAGAGAAGAGTTGAGGCTCAGCATACTGAAATGGAACCAATGCCAATATTCTAAATTGTTTTGACATCAAAGAATTAGAAATGTGTGCTGTCAAAGCTCTTAATAGGCAAAATATTCATGTTTGGTCGAAATGAACCTCAGACATCTCACTAAGATTTCATTAGATATACAGAAGATCCTTGCTTTTCACAGGAGTTACATTCTGGGACTGGAAAATTCAGACAAAAATGACTATGTCCCCCACTCCTCCTGCTCAGAGTATATAAGGTAGTATACAAAGTATTTGTATTTTAGTTTATTTCGCCATTTTTGTGTTTGAAAATGCTTAATTTAGGCCAAGAATATATCATAATCATATGTGCTTTAATATACATATTTTATGACTAATAATAGGCCGTAGTTTAGTCATTTATTTGTTTAAACCATGATAGAGTGAAGCCGTGAAATTCAAACCTCAAAGTGGCAAGGGTCAACCTCAGTTGTACCGCCTATAGGGGTGATTCAATTAAGTGGCATGATGAACAGAATGCAGTGATTCAAGGCTATAACCGAATTAATATTTATTACAAACACATTGATTACACAGGGGAAACAGTGGCAAATATTTTCTTCGTGCCTGTTGTGTATAAAACACGATCTGATGTCAATTCCAGCCCGTTCGCACATCGTCATGTTGTGACATGCAAAAGTTTGTCTCAAAAACTATGGAATAAATAATAGAAAAGGGTGGAACTTACGTTGCAGCTGCTGTGATTTCTGAAGTATAACACCTCATCGTGCACCAAACGCATTTTTCTGCATCCAAAACGTGTACTTTCAATTTTAGCTACATTGTGTGCGGACTACACGGTGTACGTTCTACTTCGTTAAACTATTTAGGGGACTGTTTTTGTTTGTTTTTTTTTTACATCATGCTTCTGCGGAAGCTGAAGTGTGTTACTCTTGTGCTAACTAAAAATGCTTTAAAGCGTGTGTCGAACTCGTGCCATGGAAGCTCGAGACGCTGCAGGTTTTCTTTACAGCCAGTCACTAAAGCAGGTGATTTTAATGATCAACACCTCCTTCAATTTGACCGGAGGAGCTTGTCAATTAAATCACCTGCTGGAGAATCCACGAGCTCCATGTTACATTCAAGATACGTGGCCGTTTTGGAGCATGTTTATGACAATTTAAGGTCAATTTAAAGTATTTATAGTGGTAAATATATATCTACATATTATCGATGTCTAAGTGATATTTTTAATATGCAAATTGGTTAGAAAATAGTTTAATTTGTTTGCTATGTCATGCTTCTTCAGGGAAAATGGCACCCCTTTCAGCAGACTGACCCAAAAATGTAAAAAAAAAAATCAAAACCTTTCACTTAAGACTTATTTAGTCATACAAAGTGCAAATGAAGCTATAATCATGAAAATAAGTAAATAAATTAAAGCATTTTTAATGTACACTTTACAATTGTGGAAATGTGATATTTAAAGTTTTTTTTCCATATACTCAAACAGAACAAGTGATTTTTTTATTTTAATATGCTAATCGTTAGAAAAAACTTGCTTGCTGTGTCACACTTTTGGTATCACTTTCAGGAGAATGACAGCTATTTTATTTCGCATTTTACTGTATATAGTTATTGCGACTCTAAATTGTCCATAGGTATGAATGTGAGTGTGAATGGTTGTTTGTCTATATGTGCCCTGCGATTGGCTGGCGACCAGTCCAGGGTGTACCCCGCCTGTCGCCCGAAGTCAGCTGGGACCCTAATGAGAAGCGACATAGAAAATGGATGTATGGGGGTTATTTGTATCATGTTTCAGATTAGCATTTATTTGTGTAATTTGTTAACCATGTAAATTGGGTGACACGTTTTCTTACAAATGAAAGACAACAGTAAAACAATGCCATTCAATTTCTTTTGTAAGCTTCTATAAATCGCCGATGGAGGGGGCACCATATAAGAACTTGCAGATCAACATTTGCAATAAAAGTGAAAAGTCATAGTTGTTAGATTAGATTAGAATTGTGGGTTTTCTGACAGCGGTGCATGTATGCGCTACTTTTAACCTGTACTACCATGTATTTATGAATTACCGACTAAGGGCACATGTCTACTGTGGGGCAAATTGCCTATTTTCAGAGAATTACATTTTTTTTTAACATTTTTAACCAAAAATCTGCAAATTTTCTGGGCTGTGAATGTGCGGGTATCCACTGTATTGAATGGAAATTATAATACTGTTATAATTAAAATTTTAAAAAAGTAAAATCAAATATTTACTATAATTTTGTTATTTTAAGGTCTTTGTATTGGTAAGTGGTCTCGAATGATTTTTTTAAAATGATTTTTTCCAAAATTGACATGCTTATACATTTTCCACCCGACTGATTTGATAAGCACCTTTTAAAGGTTGCTTCAGTCACATCCACATTTCCACAAGCAGTGACCTTCTAGCAAGCCTCTTCATAACTCATGATCCATTCTACCCTTGGGCTTGAAACACATACGACTGCCGACGGCATCAACTTGCAAATGTAAAAGTATAGAGCGAGTCTCCATGGCGACCAACCACAGCATTGGGCAAGCAACGGTGACATCACCTCAAAGAAGTACTGCTCATGGGAGATTCAGAGTGATACCCGGTAGGGCTTTCCCTGACAGGAAGAAACAAGTCATTACCAATCCAGATTGGCTAGGAGAGGAACCAACACACATCTCCTAAAAACATCCCATAAACTCCTCACAATGGAGAGCCTCCTCTGTAGCTGCTTATAACAGGGAATATTTCCCATCACCTACACTAATTGTAGGTGCAAAGCATCCACCATTTGTTTCAGTGCCATGGTTTCGATGCTGCAGTTTCGAATAGGTCATGTTCCACAAGAGAGAATCTCTTGTTGGTATGGTAACACCATAATAAGTAGAAATAATCAAAAGGTTGCAAAAAGCTTGCTTACATACTGTAAACATGACAGGAAAGGCTTGTTCAAACATTTATTGATTGGTGTGTGCAGTAGAAAATGTAAATCCCTTGTAAAACAACTTAAAAGCTACAAATACAATGAAAATACTGACAACTTAATTGAAATCCATTTGATGCTTGGTAAATGTGTTGAGGTCACACTGTACAGTTTTTGGCAATCTGAAGGTACACAGTGTACTGTATATACATGTATGTTCTGATGTACTGTATGTTGCATAAAAATAAACCATCTCTCGACACACTGCTGTTGTGCAAAACAATACAAGTATTGGAAAAAAAAAAAAGATGAGCAATAACTTAAATTTCAGGAATGAAGTGAATAAAAAGGAAATTCTTCAACATTTCAAAACGCATCCATTCTTGTACCATACAGTGTTTAGGATTCTTCAAAGGAATAATTTGATATTGATATGCCCTGATATGCGCAGTTGATCACAGTTGCGTGTCACTTTTAGCAGACAGAATGGCAATTGACTTTTGGCATATCCGCAGCAGGATGCCTGTTTGATTTGATTTGCATGACAACTGCGACAGGGGGATGAAAACATTAAAGGGCCCTATCCTGCTCATTTCAGGGGCTTGTTAAGTGATATTGCATTCCATAACCCTTTTCCACTGTGGCTGGTTCGGACCTGGTTCAGAGTAAGTTTTCTGAGCTTTTGTTTTCCATTATCATGGCTCCACAGGGGTGCTGAAATGGAGACGCAGTTTTTGGTTCAACTCTGGCTTTAAAAGCTTGTTTGGCTGAGTGCTGAAGCCTTTGCATAATGAAGTGGGGGAAGGTGTTACCTCAAGTAAATACCTGCCTTTTACCTCCGTTTTGACTTCACTGACTCTTTTTTTGTAAATATGAGAGCCAGAGCAGATTTAATTTAGTCAGCAGATGTCACAATTTTACCATCCTATTATGCAAATGTCTGAAAATATTTTTGCTCCTCAGACCACAACGTCCGTCAAACAATTCAGTGAATGATGTTGAGGATTATTAAAATTTAAATGTATTACTAAATCACTATCTGATATGAAGTAGTGTGTTTCCACCACATACACACTAGAAATATAAACATGAAAGTCACCATCTAGGTTCATTTTTTAATCCACACTTACTGCATTCACATTATGGTTTTTTGTGGTTATTTCTACAATACAATCGCACCATCCTCGTGGACAGAAGTATTTTAGGAGAGCAGGAAGTGTTTCATCTCCGAGAGAGAGCTGTGTTTGATCACTGATTTATGGTAACATTCAAGAACAAATACTGTAGTTATTCTTGAAGATTACACGCAATAACAGCTGCAAGTATTTATTTTTTTTAATTATTGATGCCTGGTAGTTTGTCCAATTCTAGGAATCGTCAAAATAAAAGCTCCAGGCAACTCATTGCTTTTCATTGGGACATTTGACAAAATAAACATTATTTAATTTGCGTGACTCACGCTGATCTCCCTTTTGTTATTTCCTGATTGGAGGCATAAGCCTTGTGACGTAATGACACGGCTCCCCAGGATAATGGAAAATTAATCCTGTTAAGCCTGTTCACAGCCAACACTGGTTCAACTCTAGGGGGCTATCCACTCGGAAACGTTTTCAGGTCAAAACGGCAAAGTATTTTATCATTTCAGCCTCTCATCCACATGGGACCAGCGTTCTGGGTGGCCTGAACCGGTATTTCTTGAAAACGGCTTCCAGAGTGGGAAAATCTGAAAACGCCGGCTTGTCTTTGCCATGTACACAGCTCTACACGAGAACGATGACGTCAACGACCCACTGCCGCCTCGTCGCCGGCACGTGACTAGAAGTGAGCTTTGACGAAAAGCAAACATAATATCTGAATATTCAGGCTCACCGCAGTCCACATTCTCCTATTTTATTGTCTTATACTCCATAATGATTCGCAGAAGTAATTCCACTTCTCGAAAATCTAGACGAGCCTTGGAAAGTAAAAGATGACTGACTTATACGCATGCGTTCTTTCTTCTTCTATGGTTTGGTGTGTCACGTGGTTCTGCGTGTGTGTTCACAGCGGCACACGTACTGCAGGTGTGCCCTGTGTATTGCATCGTTTTCACTCAGTTATCCTTTCCCGTCTGGATGCAACTATTTACTAATCCGGCACAAAAAAATAAAATCCCAAGAACGTTCCCGTGTGGACAGGGCCTAACTCTGCACCAGCACCAAAGTTCGCTGCAGTGGAAAAGGGGTACAAGTTGGGCACTATAGTAAGTTTCTTTTAATAAAATACTCCATAAATCTCAAGTTGTGTACAGGGTAAATCTGTATTCTTCTTCTCTTGCCCGATATGCTCAAATTCTGCAGCCTCCTCCCCAACCACGTCTACTCTGTTGCTGTTGGTCAGGGATCAAAGGTTGGCCTCATGCCAAGAGTTTATTTTAAAACTTTTGAAATCCTAAATTTGACCAGACATGAATGTTTTATCTTCTATTTGACAAGAACTTGATGAAACATTATCATTTCAATGGCAAATTGTGCTAACCATTAAAGAATAAAACCATTAGTTGTAATATTGCCAAATAATGATTTGATTCAGTTTAGCTTTAAAGATAGCCAATTGTTACTCTGCTTGGCGGTTCTCCCTGTTTTCACTCACGTTTGAAGCTACACCAAATGACCCAGGCTATATACAATATTTACTCTACAGTTGCAGAAGTTTGCGGTTTGAGCTTGGTTTTGATATAAATGTCAAACTATTCCTTTGAGCAAAAAGCTTCCCTCCAATGTACATCAACATGATGCTATTTGGAGGCAAAAACGTTACAGTATCCACATCATAAACAAACAGCAAAAAAATGTGCAGCACATTTAATTATGCCATCCAGTGTCTTTGAAATATTAAGGATTAGATCATAACACCCACACCGCCATTGGACACAATAACAGCAACACTCAGCAGTTATATCATGCACAACGTAGTCCCTGCTTTTGATCAATATAAAGTATGCAGTACAGCTTCATCATGTTAAAATATGGAATGCCGTAAAGCAGCGCCAAGCTTTTTTTTTCCTCGATTGAGAAAAAATCTCTCTCTATATATATATAAAATCAATATACATACAAAACTGGTGGCCAAAATCGTATGCCACATTATCTTTCCTTGAGGTTTACAAAAAGATCTTTGAACTGCATATGAACCAGTAACTACGTGACTCAGATGATCCTGCATCTCTAGATAACCGTGGTGGTCTACTGTCTAACAGGGAAGAAACTTTATAGTCTGTGCTGCGCTACTGGGGGCTGTGCTCATATGAGGGGAACATGGACTTGCGTGTTTTTGGAGGCGGCGGCGGAGGCTTGCTATCAACTTTCATTGGTAGCGGAGGAGTGAACTGCAAGAAAGGAGAAACTGGTGTTATATTTCTGAATATTTTAGCGTTTATATAGCATTAAATATGCATTAGCGGGTGGGATGGCATTTTCTCTGAGCAGGTGCACCTCTGAAGAGAAGCCTGTGTTGTCAATCTCATGTGGGTGTTTCTTTGGAGGCATCGGTGGAGGGGTCCCTGGGGTGTCAATGGCATTGGCATCATTGTCACTGAGTAGTGATGAAAAGCCTACCACATAAGAGAGGAAATGAAAATCATCCAGAAGGTATGCATCTGTGAATGTGTGAGATCTAATTTGGGCTTTATACAGACTGTTCTAACACAAGGTGTTAGACACAACACATGTGTGTCATTTTGTGAGTGTAGGGCATACAATAAAAAAAAATAATAAAATGATGACAGAGTGGTGGTTTGTGTTCCATACTTGAGCTGCGTGGAGTATGAGGTGTGTGGGGAGAGGCAGGAAGAGGACTGAGGGGGTTGGACAGGCTGAGCTGAGAGGAGACACCGTGGAATAAGGAGAGAGTGAGCCGTCTGTCTCCTAATTGTAAACTCTTGGGTCGTTGCTGCTTCTCAGCAGGAGTCTGGGATAAAAGTGTAACACAAAGACATGAGTGAAACAGGCAAATTGAGATACTCCCAATTCACAGCTGGATAACAACACTTCATATGAGGATGCTATTGGTTGATGCATATTTGAATAGCTCTGAAGCAGAGGACTCACCTCATCTGCATCCGACTGTCTCTCCAGCAGGACCTGAGACTTGCTCACGCTCCACTCTTTCCTATTTTTCCTCGCAATCCGGTTGTCCTCCTCTGAGCGGGACAACACAGAGGTCCTGCGATCGCTGGGGCGGGACAACAAGGAACTGGTTGTGAATAATGGGGGCACAGAAAGAGATGCAGGAGGATGAAAAATACAAACAGGAGGTGTGGAGATACTGTGAGTCTATACAAAATAAGCCTCGCCTCCTCCAAACCAAACAACCACAAACATTGACTAAGGGTGAAAAAAGGAAGCAGCGTGGGGATGCAGGGACTAACTCTTGGGAGGAAATGCACGAAGGTCCGTCAGATGATGCCGAGCCACTAGAGAGGGCCGAAGAGGCGTTGGAGAGGGTTGAGACGGTGGACATGCGACGCAGTGTGGAGGACAGGATGTAGGGCATCACAACAGAGCCCACGCGACTCTTCTTCCTCTCAGTGAGGGAGCAGGGCTGGGACACACAAATAGGATTAAGCATCATTAGGGAATCCGGCAGGGGATGGGCACAATGACAGACGCGAGCCACAAAGGACCAGCTAAAATGTATTATCCTGGACTAATATAATGTACACTCTGCTTTGAATGCGAACAATGTGAGAGGGAGGAAGCAAAGGGGGGCCAAAGGCTTAAGTTGGCACTTTCTTCCTTTAAATTGAGTTTGCAGCTGGCAACACACCAAGGTTATGACGCCGTAATGCTTCTCCACTTTCTCCCGAAGGTCCTGGAAGCATGTAACCAGACGGTTGTGTAAGGGCTTCAGCTGCTCTGTCGTCTTCTCCCCGTGGATGCGAATACCATCTGCCAAGACAGGGATCTGGAGGGGAAGACGGGCACTTGAAGAATTACGCAACATGTTGAGCTTGAAAGGCCAGTGTCAGTAACAAAGCTGGTGCACAGATTTACCTGCAGGGCGATGAGGTGTTTAAGGACCTTGATACGCTCGCGGTCTTCTGGGTGCTCGTGGATGTAGGTGTCAGTAAAAAAGGCCTATGGAGGATAAACATTGGGAAAGCGTGGTGAGCATGCACACTTCAAACATTGCTGCGAGCTACACAGGACACTTTTCCGCATCTTGACAATGAGGCTAGAGTGGCTCCCATGTGAACAGAGCGAGCCCAAGGACACTAAGAACTGATGGTAGTTACCTGTGTTAGGTGTTAAACATACACTTCAATTGTATTTGAATAGGAGGAAGCAGATAATCACGTTTTTTGCTTATCAATATAATATCAAAGTATATATTATATATACACTGTATAATTTGTCAAAATATATAAATAAGACATCTGCATAAAAAGGACAATCAGCTGAAATGAAAACCCTATTTGTCCATTTGTATAAATATCCTGCTCCGTACAGACATATTTTTCCAATAATAGAACAGGCAAGCCTCATTACTTGTTATGTGCGTAATTTGGCATGCTATAGTAGCGTCAAATTATTTTCCAACTCAATTATTTTTGAGCACGTGTGCACACATGCAGAGCCTGATCCCACATGCAGCTAAAATCACAACAGTGTGACAGTGACAGTTGTGTCACTGGAGAAGAAAGCCCCAAACCTTCTCATAGTTTGAGAAGCCTCCCATGACGGCAGGGTCAACAATGCCGCTGAGCATCATGGACAGTGGGTTGATGGACAAAGAGCGATCACAGGCTTGCTGCTGCACCAGGTTACTCAGCTTTTCATTGGCCATCTCCATGGTCTCGATGGCGTTCTCCAATGGACTGATCTCCTCCTGGCAGGGAAGAAAAATTAAAAATGAAAGATGAGTTAGAGGAATGTTAGGCTTTGAATAGAAAAAAACATAAGGAGGCTGCTTCTTACCACTGAGACAGATTTGACTTCAAACCATTTCAGAATTCCAGGGAAGCGATAGGCGGTAAAATAAGTGGTTCTCTCAATCCACATGGTCTGCAAGGGAGCATTCATGTCAAGAAAATATTTTTAAAAAGTGATTTACGGCCACATAACACAGAGTTGTTTATACATTTTGAGGAATTTATGGTCATGGGATTACAAATATAATCTATAATCTGTCAAGAAAATTAAAAGGCACTCACTGCAAACTCATTGTCCGGATCCTTTTCCCCTTTTCTGAAAGGTCTAGAGTACTGGAATTGGTCAACTTCATTGGTTCGGTAATAGCTGCAAGAAAAAGGAAGTTGTGAGTCTGTGACCACAGAATTATAAATCACAGGGTGTCCAAAGGTACTGTTATTCACTTTAATATTTGCTCTGGAACCCCCTTGTCTTTAAACTGGTGTGGAACAACAAGTACTGGCTTGACAGTAAAGCACTGGATGTCTGAAGTTCAGATAAGGATAACGACAAGAAGTACTATGAAACAGAAGTCATTTAAATAACATTCTTTCTTTATTTGCTGATTGTGTGCCTGCATCCACAGAAAGTGTTTGGAGGTTTGATTGAAAAATCTGACTTTCCATTACCTCTCCATTGTCCCCACCTCCATACACATGACTAATATGTGTTTGCCAAGATTAAATACATACTCCCTCCTTGGGATGGGGGGCCACTTTGGTATTTTTTTATTCATTTTTCCAAAGTTTTGTATAAAGGCTGAAATAAAACTTATAACACAAAGCCTTGTCTTTAAATATATATTATTAGTCATTCCTATCAACATTTCAGCTGCCGGTATTTATTATTACATTAGCCTTTTGCTGTATTTGTCTGTTTTTTGCTAGTTCATTTTATTTCTACAATATGCCGCTGGCAAATAAAAAATGAGTCACGGGCCGCCCTTTTTTGACAGCTCTTCGTCAGGGATGAATGCATGGCGTCAACTCTGTGATAATACCACAACTGTGATAGACAATTAGCTTGTTAGCTTCCTTCGCTGCGAGTGAACAATGGTAATTAAAGAGAGAAGAGTGTTAATGCATCTGGAACTAATCCACGCATTATGACCATCATCATCATTTTTTTTTTTTTTTTTTGCAAATGTATATCTGAAATCGGAGGAGTATGCGGGGGTGGCCTCTACGCCCTCCGAACGAGTCGTACACACACGGGAAACGATGTTCTTTTGCGAGGTTAGATTTCTTTGGAGGTGCATGTCACGCCATGCTAGAGAGTTTCAAGGGGGATGAGCGAGCCGGTGCAGTGTACGCTGGTGCCTTGACACAGGAGCATTATCCAGGTTTCAGTTACACTGAACTGGTGAAATGCAACAAAATGCGTACTTGGAGAGCAGCGAACAAAAAGACATATTTTATCTTGTTTTAAAAAACATTTTCCAAAAGCTTCATATCAATTTACAATACTACCGAGTAATATAATGTTTCTTTAAAAAAATAATGTCATTAAAGGATACACTGTGCAGGGGAGTTGCTAATGTTGTCTCCAGGAGGTGCTGTGCTGGTCATCCGGACAGCATTTGGGAACTGAGAGAGCAGCTTTAAACTGAAGTCTTCAAGCCACTCATACTCTTTGCCTCTGTATATGAACATTTTATTCTGGAATGAAAAATGTGGATTTTAAAACATATTTATATATACATTCAATTAGTACCCCCTTTTATATGTGGTATTGCATCAGAATGTACACATTTCTTACATTCGTACATGTGTCACTGTCACACATTGATTGCTTTTTTGTTTTTGCTAATTAACCAAAAAACATGTCACCTTGGTAGAGGTTAAAAAAACAGTCTAACATAATCTATTAATGGGACATTGCTCTTGTACAGCAAAAAGGTGATAACATAATAAGAGCATCACTGCATATCTTCAGAAATGTCATTACACTGCGTAAGTACAGGAGCATGTTTCTTTATTTATTGAAATAAGCAATCAGTTCTTACCCTGAGGAAAGAAGGGAATCCAAGACCGTAATAGCCAACAGCAAAGTATTCTGGCTGTGGTCGCATAGCATGCATTATTTTTTCATAGAACTCTGCTTGCTTTTTCTGCAAAACATAAAAAAAAATGCTGACATATTATCTGTTTTTTTCTGTATTTCCACCATCAAAAGCCCATCTTTTGGCTGTTTACAGAATAAAACAATTCATAACCTGCTATTCTGGATAGCATAAAAAAAAACAATAAATGTGTTAAATACGATTCATTTTGCTTATTACACAAACACTACTGGGACACAAAGACAGTAAGGCAAACTGAATTCTTGAAGATACATTTAAACTTGCATTTGCAGACAGACTGGATGTAAAAGTGGGTAAACACAAACATGCGAGCACATACTTATCTCTGCTTCACATTCTTGTTTTGTTGTTTTAATTAATTGCACTCAGCCTCTAGCAGTGTGACACACATTTCCACTATTATTCATCAGGAACATTTACAGTACAAGTATGAGGGGGAATTTTAAATAAAGCACATCTAGGTTTGGTTGCCGTTTTGGGATGCTGCATTAAACTATTTCTATTGGTGAATTGTAAAGCACATGCATCTTCTTACCAGCAGCTGGCTGAGCTCCATGAAGTCAAACATGTGGCTCTCGTGCATTTTGGCCAGCTGTTTGCCGAGCTCAATGGCCTTCTCCCACATCTGGGAAGATGTGCATAACTCAGTTAAAAGGATGCATAAAAACATGTGCACACTACTTCTTGTTGTGGCTTCAATGACAAACTGCTGATAAGCAGCACTGAGTAACATTGGAATCATGATGAAACCTGCATATGTATGAAACATTGGCACCTCGTTAGTTTCAAGTATGTTTTTGAGGAGTTGATACATTTTGCAAAAGCAATTAATTTGTGTCCTTAGCACAACTGGAAATACACACCTTGCCTTTGTCCAAGTAACATATGATCTCCTGGAACAGCCTTTCTTTAAGTTCCTGTTGCGTCCACACATGCTTCCCATCTCGAGGAATCAGATGAGGTGCACAGGTTTTGTCCGACCACTGGGTCAAAATGAACAGGATGTGTGTAATAGGAGCAACATCTTAACATGTCAAAAGCAACATCTGAATATGTTACAGACCTCAAGTAATTCAGCATGTAGCAGCAGAGTGTAGGCAGCCTCTGTGTAGTTCTCACAGTCCAGGTGTAAATCCCGCAGCTTGTACAAGTACCTTGTTATGACAACACATGAGTAATGTGCATTTAATCCAAAATTCAGATGTCAACGGCTCTGCCTGACTCACCGGATATAAATGTCCTCCCTCTTCTTTTCCTTGTAGAAATTCTAAAGGAGAGAATAAATTAATTACATGTCTCTGACATCGGTTTGTGGGTATCACTGGCTTAGCACAAGCACAAATGTGTCAGCCTTCTGGTGAACATAGGAACAGGACGTACCAGCACATTGACAGTGCAGCTCATCCGATGCTCAGGACTTTCATCATGTGTGATGGTACGGTATGCCAGGAGATTCTCCAGCAGGCTGCTCAGCAGCAGCGCCAACTCCTCTCCTGACTGTGACAGATATCTGTGGCGTCTGCAGTGCTCTAGTAACCTGGAGGTACAAACAGTCTTTCACTAAACAATCTTCAGTAATCTTCACAGGATTTCGTCAAAGCTGTTTTCCATCTGACAAAGCAATTCTCAAAAAGATTCCCAATTATTCTCATTGTAAGACAATTTGCCAAAGTTTCCTACCAGTTCTATGTGAATTAACTTGCATGTTTTTCTCCAGAACTGTTAACATTTATTCGGATACAAGAAGAATAAGAATTACGTTTTTTCCAGCAGGACTTTGTACTGTTCGTCTCCTCGTCCGCCTTCAACCTCTTGATCCAGTTTTGTTATCAGTTCATTTTCAAACTGAAAAGAAGCAAAGGGAATTATGGGTATGTACAAAATATTTTTTCATGCACCTGTGCAAATATTTGTAATTTCTAGACTTCACACTTCAACAACACACATTGATCTTTTGATTATGTATTGATTATTGTACAGTATCCCCACATATTGAAGTGTGTCAGTCAATGCTGATAATGGCACACACTGAACCCATCTAGACAATTTTCCACTTTAAACATTATTTGCAAAGAATGAGATGGCTTAAATAGCTTAACTCTATAGTATAAATATAAACAAGTGGATGCAAGCTAAAAAGGCTCACACGGAAACACACCACAAATGATGCATTAAAACAACTTCGGCAGTATAACAAAATACCACAGTGCATAACATTGGGGACTGTACCGTTTCAAATGTGCGCCCAGGGCTGAAATTGTGCTCACACTGCATCATATCAAAAAAGATGGGAATGGTGGCCTTCCTCAGCTCAGGCTCAGGCACCAGAGTGACCTCCAAAATGGGTCCGACCATGGCTGGGATGAACTTCATTTTATGGGGGCCTGCAGGATGACAAAAGATTACCACTTAGAAGGATAACAGTGTGATTTGAGAAGGCAATAAGCTGCGTCTTCATCTACCAACAAACACAGGACAATTTAATAATGTGGCAAACAAAAGAGCACAATAAAACTGAACAATAAAAAACACTGTCTTGTAGTTCTCCCCCTGCATTACTGGCTGACACCAAATAATTTCACAAACAAAATAGATAAAAGACACAATATTAGAATATGTTAAATACTCACCAAGATTGTGCCACATATCTCTGATCTTGAAGCCAACTGCTTTCCTCATGTCACCATATCTGTAGCAAATTTGAATCAATAAGTAATAGCAGTAAATAGTTGTCTTGTACTTAAACTACGAGTCTATGTTTGTTTAGGTCCATGCTGAGATCTCAAAACGGTTATAAATGCAGTAAGCATGTGAATACCATGCTGTGACCCTATACTCTGCAAACCAAAATTTCTTCTGTGATAGTGGATGAACGGCGACAGGTGGTCTTCGGGTTATGAACGTGTTCCATTCCTAGACTGTGACGTTATGAGTTTTAGTGTAAGTCGGAAATTTTGTACACAGGACACATGACACATGAAGAACATATAAAATACGGTGATAAATATTAAATACAAGAATTTACCACCTGCAGATTTTTCATATCAATACAAAGACCTCACTTGTTTAACATCTTGTTGCGTTTCTCTTGGGAGAAGGATTCCAGTTGCAGTGTCTTATGAGTGAGGAATGCCACCGTCAAATGAAAGTAGTTATTCCACAGCTGTAAAAGGTGCAAAGGTTTCAAATAATAATCATATAATTGCCCTCTCACAAAATTAACTTAATGTTTGAATAAAAATTAAAAAAAAAACGCAACACCAACACAGTCAATGACAAAACAAACCTGTAATTCGAAATGCGCTTGGTCTAAAAAATACATGTTGAGGACATCTGAGTACTGGTTGATGGCCCTCAGGAAGACCTGCATCTGCACCAGGTTCATGATCATCCAGTCAGCAGGAAAGACTTTCCCCATGAGGTCCTTAAACATGATGAATGTCTCCATGAGGAAGTCCTGACATCAAAGAAGAAATTTAGGAGTGTGTGGCAGTCTGAGACATAACTCAGATCTAAACGTTGGGATTGCTGCATGTCCAGGACTCATGTTCTGATCACGTATAGTAATGAAGGCACCCTGGCACCCTCATCATGACATCCCCATCAAGCGCACAATGTTTTGATAATCAATTTTCTCTTAAGGGGTAGCAAAGTGGTCTGGGTGGCTTCAAGTCTGTTACTGATGAGTTGTTTCAGTAAGAGCAGTAGATGCAGCTCACAAGGGCAAAACTGGGACACTTACGATGATGTCCTGTCTCGTCTTAAAGGTGCTGATATAGTGCGCATAATGCATGTCATCCATCTGCTTCAGGATGGCCGTCATGCAGGCTAAATAGTGGCCCTGTCAAAGAAATATTACTTATATTAATTCACAGCAAAGCACCCACACAGAAGAACATTTACAGCACCTGCTATTTGTTGTATTCTAGCAAATGTAAAAGTGACACGGTCTAAATATGTTGTTCCTTTCCCGTATTTAAAAAGAGAGCAAATTTTGTGTACTAATACCAACAATATACAGTAGTGGTCAGAATATTACACACACTCATCATGGCCATGAATGTCACTCATCTTTTTCCAGGTTGGAATTATTACAGTTGGAATTGCTATAAATTCCAAACTGATGAAATTATGCATACTGTATTTCAACATTACACTTACAATGAGTGGGGAGGACCTGTCCATGCTGATCACAGTTCGATTAACCCTGCGAAGAAGCCGCTCCATTATCAGCTGAACATGCCCTCTAGTCGGACCCTGCATAGACAAATACATATGTGCTTTTTTTGAAAAATAAGATATCAGTTAAGTGAAAAATACTTATCAGGTTTGCAGTCTGTTTAGAATGAAAAATAATAATCATATGCTGTGGAATGCTCCCTCTATGCTAAAAAGGACATATATCGCTTGTGAAACTTCCAGAGGATGAGACCGCTTCTTTAAGGAGACTATGGATGTGAGAGTACATTAGCAGGTCTCCTTAGGCTTACAGTAGGTGGGCTCCAAGTGAGAGAACAGTCGGCGAACCTGGTGTCTTCCACCGCTGACAAAGGCTGCTCATCTCGTCCAGTGAACAGCTGTCACAAACACTCCGTCAAGTGTTTGTTCTTCAAATGCCGTATTAAATTAAAGCTTTTTAAATTGCTACCCCTGCAAGACAGTTTATGTGGCATGTCTTATCAGGCAAGTTCCATATGGCAAACATGAGTGTTTTTGTTTTGGCAAGGAAAGTGGGAGGAGGACGATACCCAAAACACTACACTGCATGTGGTGATCGCTGCAGGCTACATACATTAATGAGCCACAGGTGATCGGCTTTTGTGATCGGCCTTAAAAGGCATTTATCGGCATATGCGATTACATGATCTTTCATGTAAATCGGCCAATAATGACTGAAGCATCTCTATTAGCAACATTTAAAAACAATGGTGAAGACTGTCCAGCCAATGATAAGATCCTGTTTGCACGTGTTTACTTACACAGCAAATAATTTCATTAATAGCGTGTTATGTCGTACATGACGCTGTATTGCAGGTTAGTGTATAGCCACTGCTGCAGTAGAGTTAAGAACGCTAAATGCTGCTTGCTAACCCTGTATTATGACGAAATGAACAGGCAGTGCCACATCCACTTACCGAGCCTTTCACGGTGGACTGTCAGAGTATGTGCGAAGAGAAGGACAAGAGGTGAAACTGAGATTTTTTGTTTTTCGAATGAGAAAGGGCTGCTCTGAAAAACCAAAGTAGCAAGCAACTTTTCGGAGTGAAAAGTGGCGTATCCGTGCATGTTTTAGTGGAGTGCTTTTAGTTTGATGGCCGGACTTATCGAATATAGGAAGTGTTACGCCGAGTTTGCTCGAGTGTTGCCGAAGGGACTGGAAGGTGGTTGTTTTTTGCGGTTGAGATTTTTTTTTTTTTTTTTTTTTTTTTAGGCAAAAGTAAACGTATACGACAAATGTAGCATCAATTTCCGGACGACTGAGAGCCAGAACCTGCTTCTGCAAAACACAAAGGAAATATGGAAATTAAAGTATACATAATAAAAAAAATAAACGGTAAACAAGAAAAGAAATGGAAAATGAAATTATAAACGATGAGTTTCCTACAAGATTCAGCTCGTTAATCGGATGCGATAGTTGGTTTATTTTGTCTGAGGTTGACAATAAAGAAAGCTTCATTATGAAATACATCTTGCCGTCTGTTTGAACCCACACATATACAAAATACGACAGAATGAAAGTTGGACTCCCTCAAGTTCTCAGGTTTTGGACTGGTGTGATACTACAGTGTGCACGTCTGATGGCGCTCACAGAGGTCCAAGGAATTCTCAGGTCGTTTGTATGTATGCTCAGACTTAAAAAATTAGGGGCAACATTGATACTGAGGCTTTTGGGGTGTTTAACTTTCTCACAGGCAGACCCCAGTCAGTCAGAGTCCACAACCGCACATCCAGCTCAAGAATTGTGAGCACTGGGACCCCACAGGGGTGTGTGCTGAGTCCACTCCTCTACACGCTCTTCACCTACGATTGCGTGGCCTCCCAGAACACCACCAGCATCATTAAATTTGCGGATGACACTACAGTCATCGGACTGATCACTGGTGGTGCTGAAACATCATACAGAAGAGAGGTGGAGGACCTCATAGCTTGGTGTCGTGATAACAATCTCCTTCTCAATACAGATAAGACTAAAGAGATGATCATTGACCCAAGAACAAGGGAAAAGGAGCCGCATAGACCCCTGTTTATTGGTGAGACTGAGGTGGAGAGGGTGAAAACCTTCAAGTTCCTTGGCACACACATCAGCGAGGACCTCACCTGGTCTCACAACACCCAGCAAATTCTGAAGAAGTCCCAAAGGAGACTGTACTTCCTGAGAAGACTGAGGAAATTTGGCATGCCCACCACAATCCTGAGTTGTTTCTACAGATGCACTATGGAAAGTGTCCTTACCGCCTCCATCACTGTTTGGTACGGTAACTGTACAACACGTGATAGGAAGGCACTCCAGCGGGTGATCAAGACCTCACAGAACATTGTTGGGGCAGCCCTCCCCTCACTGCAAGACATTTATACATCTAGAGTCCTACGCAGAACACACAACCTCATCAAGGACAGCACACATCCACAACACTCATTCACACTCCTACCGTCAGGCAGACGCTACAGGAGTTTGAAGTCCAGGACCACAAGGCTGGCAAACAGCTTTTACCCTCAGGCCATCAGGCTCCTCAACGAAGCACTCGCACACGCCGCACGCAACACACGCACACACTCATAGCACTTTATTTATTTATTTATATTATTTACTTGTATTAATGTCTCTTCTGTTGTTGTTGCTTAATTTATTGGTATTTATGTTTATGTGTTTATGTTTCTTATGTTCTTATTCTTTCTTGTGTTTTCCTTCTTTTCTTGGGAGAATGAACAGAATAAGATTTTCATTGCATGGTATAACTGCTGTTTTACTATGCACATGACAATAAAACTCTCTTGAATCTTGAATCTCTTTGCTACATCCCAATTATCCAATAACATTGGACAACTAACATTATCGGCATAAAAATTTGACATCGGGTCATATTGATATTTCTGCCATTAATGATATCGGCACAAGAGTGATGATGTGCGCCACAGATTAACAACATCAGTATGTCCGCAGTTATTTCTGTGTTTTATCTTCAGATTATAACATAAACTCGCATAACATAAACCTCCACTGAACCACTGAACTCCACTGAACATAAAGAATTTATGTAAAGTTTTTGCATCGTATTACAGAAGAAATTCCATATAACATAAAGCATCAAGTCAGTGTAAGTCTTTTTTTTTTTCCCCCAATCAACTTTATTAATGTCTCAAGTTGGTGCACGTTCAGAGTAACACTTGGTGACGCCTTCTGACGCATCACGCTCTCATTGGCTGATTTTCGGGGCAGCGCCTCTGCTCTTATCTCATTGGCTGATTATCGGGGCACCGTCTACGCTCTCATCTCATTGGCTGATTATCGGGGCACCGCCGACGCTCTCATCTCATTGGCTGAGTTATACAGCACGTATGTGAGTTTGTGTGAGAGACAGGCTTGTCCCTTCAAACTCCTTCCTCTTCGTAGTCGTCCTTAAACTAACTTAAACAATTAAGTTAAGTTACAAATTAAAATTTTGCACACAGCATTATCGTGTAGTGCGTGTGCGTTTGTCAGTGAGACCAGCTGACTCTTAGACTCTTTGAGTCGCGTTTTGACTCAGGCTAGTCGTCCTCCTCCTTCCTGCCTCCACTTGCGTGCTCCTGATCAAGACATCTCGTGAACGGTAGGATTGTTTTTGTTTTTCAGTTTTATTCATTTACTGTACAGTAATCTTATTTATTACCTTATATTGGAATGTTACTCTACTATGTTTATGCTAACGTTTTCTTATATTTTCCCACCATATTTGTTGGACTTTGAATATTTTGAAGTGCCAAAGAGGTGAGTTTGAGAAGATCTTGGAACGGATTAGGCTATTTACATGTATTTTACGCTTCGTATAACATAAAAACCCTATAACATAAAGGTTCTCGGAACGGATTATTTACGTTGTAGGGGCGTCTACTGTATACAATTTTCAAAGTGTTATGTTTTGCTCCTTAGGTGTAATGTGGTTCCACCTAAATAGCAGTGCTGATTACTAATGAGAAACCTGTACCACTACACACGCTTTCCAGCAACCGCAAAGCAGCTGCATATCACGCCAAACACAAAACAGAAAACCGAATTAAGAGTACAAAACAGGAAACAACATGAAAACTAAGGAAAACCAAACTTAAAGTCCAATCTACCATGCGGAACATGACATAAAGTGCTGGTTATGTGATGGGATAGTAAGGTGTCTTCCTTCAGTACTACTAATCAAGTATCATAACTCAGGAAGAATCACTCGCACCCTGCGTTTAGGCACTTTTTAGATTAATTGTAGTGCATATTGCAGTATTTGTGTTATTTTTTATTTGTGAAATGCATCCAGTAGCATCACAGTAAATGAAGCATAATGGGTTCATTAAACGAGTTGATTAGTTCATTACTCATTACATGAGTTCATTAGTTTGAGGGAAGAGCTGCTGCCTATATTGGTATCGGTTGATATCGGTATCAGTAATGAAGCGCAAGACCAGGGGTCACCAACGTGGTGCCTGCGAGCACCAGGTAGCCCCCCACGACCACATGAGGTGCCCCTTTTCATTCAGGTTTTCAGTTAATAATGAAAGAGCAGTAGAAAGAAACGCATTCTGAAATACAAAATGTGAGTTGTGGACACCAGCATTTTGTTCATGTTCTGGTAAAACAAGCATATTTGCTTTGTTTGGGTTTAAAATAAGCTCTGAAAATAAATGTTACAAAAATGAGTAGCTCTTGGCCATTTTCATTTTGTAAAAGTAGCTCTCGCAAGGAAAAACGTTGGTGACCCCTGCGCTAAACAATATTTGATATCGGTAAGAAAGCCAACGTTGAGCATCTCTAATCTCAATCCAAGCTAGAAATTGTAATTCCATGTGAAAATTGTACATTGATAGACGATGCAGAAGATGCATATGGCATGTGTGTAAATGCTCATCTTCAGTAGTCAAACAATAGGAAGAAAACATTGTTTTTATGCACAAGAACATTAGAGTAAATATTTCTCTCTTACCATTCACATGGATTTATCTATTTAAAAGCAAATCCACACAATGCTGCACTTGATCAGCAACATTTTCACAGTAGAGCCTTTTATTTTTCTGTCTTCTATCTGCACATCTATAAACCTTGCCCACGTGTGCCTGTAATCTTGTTTTGACAAGATGCTTCTGAAATTGTATCCTGGGGTGCCAAATATTTTGATCTCTTTTGGTGTGACAAATTACCACATCCTTGCGGTCCAAAATGTCCAACACTGTGCTAAGCAGTTGGACACAGGCCTCATGGTCGGGTTTACTGGAGTGGTCATCCAGCTGCCCACTCAGCTGGTCAGTGACAAGTGGCAGAAGCACCTCTCGACAATCTGTGAGAACAGAAGAGAGAGAAGTGGTCACAGGATGACACGGTACATTTCTAGTTCTGAGAGGGGATGTGACAAAGTTGTATACGAGCGTGAGGCACGTGGTTGCAGTTTACATTCCATCTTGTGTGAAATGCCATTATGTGGCTTCAAGCTTCAAAACTCCTACCTGGCTGCAAGAAAAGGTCACTCTCCACCATTTTGCACATGCAGCCAAGCTTCTGACGTACAAGCTGAGAGTCAGGAATACTCTCGATAAACTTTGCAAGCAGAACGCTGAAAGAAAAAAATTCAGTGCATCTCAAATCATACGTTGTTATTATTGTCACATTCGACAGCAGTAGGATTGTGAAAAATAATAAGAAATAGCCCCCCTAGACAGTTACCTTAGTTCCACAGGATCAAACACAGACTGGATGTCATTAATGACGCCGGGGAGGTATTTCAATATTGCTCCCTGAAAAACAATGAGTAGGTTGTCATCACGTTGAAGTACAATAACACATACTGTAAACTACACAAGATTTAAAGTAGAGCTTTTCCTCAACCTGCTGACAATGACAGCAGCCAGCTCACAACGACTTTGCATATCATTAATTTGCCAAACCATGTAATAACTTATTGGTAATTAATCATATTTTGATAACTGCAATCAATGCACGGTTCTTTCTCCTTGCCAGCACAGTGAAATATTTTTAAGCTTTTAAATCAAGGACGAACAGGAAAAAAACCTAACCACTACATCGCTGACCTTTATTTTGACTCCCTCATCAAGTGGTCTGTCCATGAGAGTGTTGAATGAGAGGAACAGAGAGCGAATTGAGTTGAAGAAAGCATCCCCGTCTTCACTGTTTCCATAGAACCTGTCAAGGTGGATCACATTACAAGGTATTTTTACAAGATATAATAGATTATGACCTTCCTACCTTAGGTAGAGGATCCGAGACTGGACAATAAACCTGAACAAATACTTGAGAGCCTTCAGCGCTGCATAGAGATTCTCTGTAAGGGCAGGCTCCTCTGCATGGCCCACATAGTAGTTGAGCACCCTGGTTAGTTTCCTGAAAAAGCAAATAAGTCTGACTTTAGTTCTGCTGGTAATTACTCTATGATGTAGGTGGGGAAGATCAGAACAAAATAAAGAGTGCCGTGTTGCAGGCAGAGTGAGGTGAGAGAGACTCACATGTAAGCCAAAGTGGCACTGAAATGCTTGTTAATGTAGGTTTCAAGGACAGGGTTAAAGTGCTGGAATTTGATGTCGCCAATAAGTGTGATGATAAAAACCTGAAGAAAATATAGAGATTCTTGAATGAGTTCAAAGAATGGACATACTTTGTATGATTAGGTCTCGCCATTGCCATTGATAACGTAACAGGTGTCAGACCAAACACTAACCAAAGCATTAAACACTAGTGTGTCATAGGTATCTTTTTCTGATGTGTCCATCATGATGTTGAACAGAGCATCAAGAGTGTCCTGGAGAAACTGTGAATTAAACAGAAACCTATTATAAAAGTGCCATTAAAAATGTCTTTAATATACAGCAGCATATTAAATATTTAGTGTAACATTTGCTGTGCAGAGCACTCACTTTGACTATCTCCCCTCCTTCAACCTCCATCAGCCTCTGTAGGTTTTGTTCAAGATCTTTTGGGTTAGATCTCCAGTTCAACAGGCCAAGTAGATCCACTAAAGATTTTTAAACACATCATTAAAATATACAGTATATATGTTGCATCATTTAGGATTGAGTGTTGTTTTCCTTGAAATACAAATTACAGTATCTCTAACTAACATCATCACGCATGCATCAATAAAAATCAATCTGTTCACAGAATATAAGCAACAGAAAATAGCTGAATTAATTTCAAGGCAATGTGGGAGGCTCTGTGTGATGTGTCGCTATCCATTCTAGACCATCTTTTATCTCCAAAATGACTTGTGGACATGAAACATTTTAATTAGCAGCCAGATCATAGTTTGAAGAATTAATATTCAACACAATGCCGTGTTACCATTCTGAGTGAGTTTAGTGGAGCAGGTAAGCGTGGCAATCTGGAAGCTGTCCTTAGTGACAGGGATCACTCCTGAATGGTGGAACTGCTTCCCCATTTGTTTCTCTTTTTCTTCTACTTCAGCCCAGGTCCCTGGCAAGGTCAGATACACTTTGGCATCTTCTGTCTTTTTCACATCAACCTAAGAAATTCATAAAATAGGGAATCAGTCTTGAATCATACAAATCAATGGATATCTAATTCAAAACACATTGATTGAAGCGGATCGCATAATAATAAACCCACGCACTGACAGCAATGCATTAACTGCAATGTTTATGCGGTTACGGTAAATTAAGTTGATACATATTATGTGCTTATTTGGCACACACACGTTTTTATACAGTATGAATGTACAAAAATATGAATCTGCATTTGAAACTACCTTGTAGACGATAGGTTCATGCCTTCCGTCCCTGAGTGTTGTCCCGTCTTCTCTCATAAGTCGGACAAAAGCCATACCAAAGGGTTTTTCTGACTTGTCCCGAGCTGAGGGATACAGAGGAGCGTAAGATGAGCTCTATTTATCATGGTACAGGGATTACACGTGGGTGTTTGTCATACAAATAAGTCAGAGTGACTCACAGTCCTGGGAGGATCTATGTCGAAACATCACCCTGAGGTGACAGCGGCACACGTCTTCAATGGGAATTGTCACCTTGCAGAGAGGAGACAAAATTAGATGAATTAAGACTGCAAAATAAATGACTGCATATGAGAAAGATAAGTTGTAAGGTTGGAGATTATTAGCATATTCTCAGTCCGTAGCCTTCCTTGAAGATGAATTTATTGCACTGAGCGGCAGTAATTCTATTTGACAAACCAATTAGAAAGCAAAGAATGTCATGCTCTGAGTTACATGTTGGTCCATGACAAGCTTACCTTCACTGTTTCATTCCAACAAGGCTGCTTCACTTGGTAGTAAATGACAGACTTGTACTCTGTAATACCATCGTAACCAGCTCCAGGAAATATTGCTTTCTAGAAAATGGGATTTGAAATACACATTAGTGCATGTGACAGCAATAAACACTTAACACACATAAAGACAAAACCTATGGGTGAGGTACTACCGAAAAGAGGTAAATGCTTACTTCAGAATGCTAACATACTTGTACATCTCCTCTTTACGGACCTAAAAAAGTGTCTGGCTTGGGTTTTAAAATTCTCCAAGATTTTATGACCGCAGTTGAAAGGCATTCTTAGATTTTACCATGGCTTGCACTTCACTTTACCTTCACTTTACCTTCTTACCATTCCACCTTCTTGCTATCATGAGCCAGTCTACATGCCCATCATTATTACAGTGGATCCCTGCATATTGGTAGTTCAGCATTCACCACCCCATAAGTTAATGTATTTTTGGTTATTTTTTTTCTCCAAAAATACAAAAAATTTTCTGCATAAAGATAAAATGTACAGTATACATGTAGCACTGTTAAAAAAAAAACACACACAATGTGCAACGGCAATTGAAGAGACAGGGTTCTGGAGCTGAATCTATTCTAATAATTACAACAGTCCCTTTTATTGCAAATGTTGAACCAAAATCGGAGAACTTCAACATCATGCAGGAGGGTTTGGACGGGTAGGAGCCAGCCAAATTTTTATGGACGTATTGCTGATTTTTACAATTCTCTGGTGTGGAACATAACTCCCATGAAAGAAAGAATTTAAATGATTTACTTTAAAAGGCATCTTATAGAAGTAGGAAATGGCATTGTTTTGTTGTTTAAGACTTTAACGCCTGAATTTATATAGCTGTATATAAAAACAAAAATGTTTTATGTGTGTTTTTGCCTTTAAGTAGATGGTCAATTATGTTGACATTGTTCATTTGACTTAAGCACTAAAAATAAATTGAAATTTGGATATGTTGCAAATTTGCAACAACAAGCATAATTGTCATTAATAACACAGTAATATAACAGTAAAAACGATGTTGTATTTATAACAGAACATAAAACAATCCACAAATAACATACAGAACACATTCTAACACATTCCTCTCACTGGTGGAATGCACGGAAGCAGTTTTTGTTTCGGTTCAAGCACATTTTGAATGAAAGTGGAAGTGTTAAATGTTGTCATGTACTCATCTGTTTAATTCACCCAGGCTTCATCACTCAAGTGAATGACTAGATATGGGTGTCGACCGTTTAACTGTTCGACTTGATTTGGAGGTATCTGATTCGACTACCAACTGTGCTGTTGAATCGTATGGAAATGTCATGTGATCAAGATTGTACCACTCTGACAACATGCGGGTGCCCACAGTTGATGATGAGCATACATTTTTTACATATAACATCTGTTTTTGTTATAAATAGCGTATTTTGATGCAAAATAAGCCTAATTTGTGTTAATAAAGAATTGAAAATAAGGTGTCTGTTCAACTCTAGACATATACTTACTATGCATTAATAAAATCACCTGCTACAATCCAAACAAAGGAGCTGAGGTGAGCGCTACGACGATTGTCAACATCGGCTGACTTACTGGCTCATAATGGCTACAAAAAAAATCATCCAAAGTGTGGAAGTATTTTGAAAAGGTTAAATATGACTCCAAGAAAGTGAAATGCAACTTGTGTCAGCAGCTTCTTACATATCACACAATCAGCACGGCAAATCATTTAAAAAAGGTACGACTGTTACGCCCACTTCATTTTATATCCTGCTGTGGATTTTAATCCAAGAAAATAGGCTGCTAAATGAGAGTGTTGGCGAGTTGTTGTTTTTCAAGCCATGTTCCTATTTTATGTGCGCTTTGCTGATGTGTGAGATGCCCACTTGCCGACAGCAACCGTGTTTTCAATTTTGTTCATCTTGCTTTCTGTCTCACTACATAAATTAAGTTACTGTTGTTGCACACCTACCATGTTTATTGTTTGTCTGAGTGTTTATCGCAAATTACATCTGCTTATTTGTAGAGATCCTCATTAGCTGTGCTCTTAAAAAAAAAAAACTGCATTCGACAATTACTAGTCGACTGTGAATAAGAACTAACGCATCAGATTCATCTATGAAAATCCTGAGTCGAAGACAGCACTAGATGTAAGAATAATTTATTGCCAATGTATTCAGTAATTCAGCTGAAGTTTGAATCCGACAACTTGCTCTGTAAATTTAAACAGCATCCTTATTGTACAATGAGGTGAATACCTTCAAGTGAATTAGTGACTCTAGAAAGCTCGAATCATGAGTCAAAGACATAATTTGCTTTAGTCACTTGACAATTTTACCTCCATGGCATTGCCTTCATCATCATGCACACTCAATATGACCTCTACGTTCTTGGGTGTCTTCTTTTTGCCACGGTCAAACTCTCCCTGCAGCAAGGTTACGTAAATATCATTCCTCACGTTTCCTGGAGAATGGAGAAGAGATGATCAGGAAAATGTGCCTAAATTTATGTACTTCCTTTTGCTTCTGTAGGCGATGAGAATGAACATGACCCTATCATATGTAGAGCAGTGCCCAGCAACAAAGACTTAAGTCACCTGGGAGAATAATTTCTGGAAAGCCCATTTTCCTCACGATGGCTGTGCTGCGGTCCACAAAGTGAGGGTAGTCCTTCCTGACCTGTGCTAGATCCCCTGGGAGCAGCTTCAGGGTCACAAACAATCCTGCCAGCAAACATGAAAAGAAACTAAACGAGGCAGACACCAAAAAGTTACACGCTGTAGACACTCACACATGATTTATTTCCATCAAAACAAAAAGGTCAATTTAGAACGACCCTCTAAAATCTCAGGGGATAGAAAGTCTGCGAGTACTTCATTTTACCCTGGCCCTTGTGATTGACCTCCCTCGTGGCAATGACTTTGTTGAAAACAGCAGTGAGTGGCTCATTCTCTCCAATGACTCGAGATGGGATGAGAGGCGACATGATGAGCTGCCTCTGACGGATGTAGGTCTCCATTGCTATCCTGGAAAAATGCATCAGGGTGAAAATATGAAAAAATGAGCAACCACCCTTCCATTAGATGACAAACAAATGGACGGAAGCAAAGGCAATAGAAGGCTTTCTGGAGTTCATGTTAGTTATTAATAATTTGTGAATCTCATCACACATCACATCCGATTGTCAGGAGTGACAATCACACACACACACCACAGTTCCGCAAAGTATTGACAAAAATGGAAAAGACAGGCACCAGGGTATAAGACTTCAGAAAAAGTTGTAAAGATAGAACTTTTTTAAAGTCTTTTATTGTGTGTACCTACAACAAATATCTCACCCCAACTTTCACCATCGGCGAGGTAAAAGCAACAGTGACAAATATGTGCAGCTGCATTGAAAATATAGCATTAAGAGTGTCTCTGTCAGAAGCTGAGACATTTCTCTGCTTCTGTTTGTCCTTTGTTTGATCAAACATTGTGTAAAAAGCTAAATGCTGTTCTAGATATTTTTTCCATCACCGCTATGTGACATTCTAACACAAAGCTAAACCTGTTATAAAGGTACAAAAAGTGTGACAACATCAAAACACTCACTGCTGAAAAGGGATGAAATGCTGTTTGTCCTCGTCGTCTGTTTTGCCATGAGCAATATCTGTTATGTCCATCACTGCAAAGACAAAGACACCACAGTGTAAAGGAGACTGCCCAGGACAACCTACTGTAGTTTGCCCGACGTGGAGCATTTCCTTTCAAATATAAAACAACTGCAAATCAAAAGAGCACTTGAAAAGACTTCCACCACGACCAGTTCACATAAAATGTTGGTTCTATACAATTGCTGGCAATATTCAAACAACAACTGTTTGTGTTCGTGTAACTTGCTTTTTTCTTCCAAATGCTTACAATATTGTGCTTCTGGGCATTTCAAGTGAAACACTTGTGAAGTAAATTTAAATAAATACAGTATATACAGTTGTACTCCAAATAATTGAACCCCCATTGGAAATGACACTGTACAGGTATACATTTTCAAAATACACTCCAGATCAAAAGTTGAACAGTTGAAAAACAGCAAGACTTTCCATTTTGTGCTGTTGGATCTTAAGGAGGTTTTAAGTAGAACTTCAAAATGCAAAAAATATACATGAAATGGGAGTGACATAAAAAAAAAGACTGAGTAAGTGATTTATTGCAAACAACCATTAAGATGAAATAGGCTCGAACCCGAACCTCCCCCCAAAATAAAAATAAAATGTTAAAAAAAGAACTCAGTAATGAGTAGCTGCACCATCTTGTTAATTACCTCAAAAATTATTTTGGGCATGCTTGATGGCAGTGTTTCCAGGAGGCTATTGGGAATGTTGCTCCAGGTGGTGAAGATGGCTTCACGGAGGGCATCCACTGTCTGGAACTGATTTTTTCCCCCTCATCAGAGAATAAAACTTCCTTCCACTTTTCAATGTGCTGTGTTTGGTGCTCTCGTGCAAATTCCAAACGGGCAATTTTGTGCCATTGAAGGAGACGAGGCCTTTGAAGACGTTTCTTGTTGTTAAAACCCTTCTGTCGCAGATGCGATGGTCTGATGGATCTGATGGTTATCGGACTGCACTTGTGTCTTGATTGGCAGCCTCCGGCACAGGGCCGGTGAAATTTTTTTGGGTCTACCACTTGACTTTTTTGTTCCATAACCCTCAGGATCTTTAAAGAAGTTTAAAGTGACTCTCTTACTGCGTCCAACCTCAGCAGCAATGGCACGCTGCGAGAGGCCTTGCTTACAGCTCAACAATCCAACTGCATTCAAAGAGAGAAAGCTTTTTTTGCCTTTGCTATCAAGAGATCATGACAGTGTGAATACCTGACAGAAAATGACATTGAATCCACATTTTTGCCAAGATTTTGGCTTTTAAAGGCTGGGGTGTTAAACTTTTGATCAGCTGATGAACAGCCCATTTCACTATAACGGTTGTTTGCAATATATTATGTCTCTCTCCTACTTATTTTTTGTTCTTGTTTTTTTGCATTTCGAAGCTCTGCTTACAACTTCTTTAAGATTCAACAGTGTAAATTCTTGTAATTTTTCAACTGGTCCTAAATTTCTAATCAGGAGTGTATATAAACTTTCAACAGATGACCAGTTTACTTGCAGTTTACTTATGCCTTTGCAAATGAACTGAATTCACAATCAGGGTTGAATAATTTGGAGTGCAACTGTAGAATTCCTAAAACAACAAATCAAATGGTAGACAAACTGTATATACTGTATAGGACCAGGGGCGGACTGGCTATCAGGAGTACCAGGAGTTTTCTTGGTGGGCCAATTAATAATGGGCCGATTGACGACTGTTTACACCTTGCCTTGGTAACTATGGTAACTTGGTAACTAACTAAATGCCGCTGGGACACAACACAACAGAGGGGGTGTGTTGGCACAGTCAGAGCCACTACTGCTTACACGCATGGAGCAGGAGGGCCCTGTTTGTGCAAGGGGGGCATATGTGCAAAGGATGCACATTGCTGCTGTGACACAAACATGCAGTGTCAAGTCAGTCCGAGGCTCTGTCACGATTAACAGAATAAAAATGCAAAATCCATCCACTCTGCTGTCAGTCTCTGTTGGTGTTATGGTACATGTTTCTCCATGTCAAGGTAGAAGGTGCAGGTTGAATCGCCACCATGGATTTTTTTTTAATATATATATAAACAAGAGGAGGCCTGTAATGGGGGGGTGGGGTGGTGCCAGGCTGAACCAAAAAGTCCAGTGTCCAGTCCACCCCTGTATAGAACCATTAAAATAGTGTGCAGACACATTGACTTTTCTGTGCACTCAGCTGTTCAGCGTTTTTCAGGTTTAAAAAAAAAAAAAAAAGCATTTTTCAAAAAAGTTGGAGGAAATACTCTGTTACAGTATAAATATGAACCTATGTCCCGCACAAAACAAAAGTACAATTGTGTTCTCTCTAGCTGTGTACTAATTCCATAACTTTTGGTTTTTGCACAAAATAGGTTAAGTACTCAATGGAATTTGGGCCCTCATTGGGTTTAACATTCTTCTGTATGTGGTAATTTGAGTGTGGAGCAGACTGGTGACATCTTAAGAAATCAAAACTGTCCTGTTTTACTCATCCTCATAACCACATCTTTCTATCAGAAAATAGAACTTTTGCTAGAGCATAAGGAACTTTGTCTTTCATCAAACAATGTAACTACCACAACAGAAAGAGAATGAGTTTCAAAGTTTTGTCCCCCACACATTCCTCAGTTCATTCAGTAAGTGTTTCTACACTTTAAGTATGTTTACAATCCTTTGTTTCCAGATTTAGAGCTTACAGTTTAGAACATAACTGCTACTGTGTGTGTGATAGCTTGTGTCAACATGCAGCACAGTACATGATATTAGCTGTCAATTTGCAATACACCACTGGACTGATGGCCGCAGATGTATGACAGGTATAATAGCAAAGAACTAGAGATGTGTGTGTCTACTAGAGATCTTTGGTTTAAGGTTTACTGTCTGTACAGCTACACCAACAGGTTTTTTATCCTCTAAGACAGGGGCTATCCTCTAAGACAGCTCTTTGCCGAGCTCAATATATATATACACTGCTCAAAAAAATTAAAGGAACACTTCGAAAACACATCAGATCTAAACTGAGGGGAAAATTATCTTGAATATCTTTCCTGATAATAAGTGGGTGATGTATTAGTAACAAAATGATGCCACATAATTTGATAGAAATGAAAATGGTCACCCTATAGAGGGGGGAAATCAAAGACACCCCAAAAATGAAAGTGAAAAAATGATGCAGAACACTGGTCCATTTTGCTAAAATGTCATTGTAGCAACTCAAAATGATTCTCAGTAGTTTGTGTGGCCCCCACGTGCTTGTACGCATGCCTGACAACGTCAGGGCATGCTCCTAATGAGACTACGGATGGTGTCCTGGGGGACATCATCAAAATATATATATATATATTATTTTTTATTTTTATTTTTTTAATATAAACGCAAAGTGAAGGAAATGTGCATTTTCTAAAAGCGTTTCAAATATCCGACTCACTGAAAATCCCTGAATGCATCTACACTACATTCAGATCGTTGATTGGATGAGCAAGAGAAGGAGGAGGAGGGCCAGTGTGTGCAGTGAGACACGGAAAAAATGTCTTGTAGAGTGTGCTACCCCCGCGGTTAGCTATCCATAACCATGAATATGTTCCTAAAAATAAAAATCTCAGAAGAAAATAGAGAGCTTGTTTCTGAATGGACATAGTGTATTTCTTCGCCTTCACTGCCACTGATGCTGGCTTACCTGTGTCCTTGATATGTGGCGAGAAATTGGCAAACAACAGAAAATGTAACTTTGACAGACATTTTCAAAACAAGCATTCAGCTTTTTCTGAAAACATACTTCTGAAAACATACTTTCAAGAATATTCAAGAAACGCTCCAGACTCAACTTCAGCTGCTTCTGTGGCTGCACAGGAGATCGTAAGGAGTGGGAGGAAGTCATTCACAGATTGAAAATACATGAAAGAATCGCTCCTAAAAATATCAGGGCATCTATTCTTTGAATTAAAAAATAAGCAGAAAATTATTACGAAAATTAAAGAAATACCGTACCTCTCTCTACAACGACAATCAAGGACAGGACCAACAGAATGGCAACAAATATCCCCAGTGGGCAAATTGATGACATTTATTCAACGTAAGCATATTCAGTTGCTTGAGTCAAGTGGTGTAAACTATTTTGAGCAGACAGCACTGATATGCAGTGAACGTTTTGTTTTAAATTTACACAAATATGGGAACGACTCAAATAGCCCTACACACAGTAGCTCAGTGTTTAAATTATTTCAAAGTACAGTAATCCCTCATTTTTCACTGTTTGTTGGTTCCACACCCAACCGTGATAAATTAATTTCCGTGAAGTACGATTCCTTATTTATAAATGGAATATTTTCATAGGTATGGCATAGAAAACCTGTTTACCATCATCTAAATATGTTTTTTTTAACATTATTAGAGCCCTTTAGATATAAAATTACACCGCTATAGTCACCTTTACACTTGTATTACCCAGTATAGTATATATAATTACAGAAAATAAGCCATTTAAGATACCATAGTTTACCTTGTAGGAGAGCAGAATGGGTGGTGGACAGGCAGTGACGTGGGGGGATCAGAGTTGAGTTTTAGCTTGTTGTGGGCTATGGGCGCAACATTTATTATCATGATGATGATGATGATTATTATTATACTTATTATTATTACTAGGGATGTCTGATAATATTGGCCCGATGGCATAAAAATGTGATATAGGCAGACATCGGTATCAGAATTTTTCCTGATAATGAAACATTAAAAACGTGCTGTATAGATGGACATTTTATTTTTCACATGGCCAGGATGACACCACAGTTTGTTCGCATACAGTGCAAGCCCACCTCCTTTGCGCTTGCAGGCTCTTGTTTCTAGCCGCTCAGACTGTACTGAAGTTGGCTAGCTCCTCACGTTATCCACTGGGACACTAGCTGTTAGCCATTCAGTGAAGCACAAATTTTTAAGGTCTTGACGTTCTTGCCAGCTCGTCGATCTTGCTCGGTAGTGAATTCAAGTTTCCCGTGATAATATAAGGTACCGAAGGCTTGAATCTCCACTTCCTTCTGGCCTTAACTTTCATCTTAGCCCCGGTGTGGCCGCCTCGATATCAATGGGTAGACAGGGAATCACAACGACGCCAGACGTCGCTCTCATGGTACGTAAAAATGTGCTTGAATAAACAAACAGAGCTGCTTGAAAGGCAGCCAATTGTGGCGGCGGTGTTAATTCCACGACATACAGACATAGGCAGATAGATACTTTATTACTCTCCAAGAGAAATTCACATTTCCAGCAACTCTGAAAAAGTGGGCTCCCGTATTTGCCGACGTGCAAAAGATGACCTCATCAAACCGCCTCTCAAGCGTGTAAACAAACATGGGTGGCTAGTAGCAAACTAGCTTGCTCCTTCCATCCATCCATTTTCTAGATATGCCGCTTATCCAAAATATGTTAATTTTGGCCCGGAATTACTGTGTACAAGCAATTTGTAGTGTGATATAGAAATCAATACAGTGTGCTGATGCATTATGGCGGAGCTACGTGGTGGCCAGGGGTGGCCGTGGCCACCTCACTGGCCATCTAGACATTTTATCTAGATATCAACTTATTGCCACCCATATGCGAGTAATAATCTCAACTTGACTGAGAGTTAGGTCTACATGAAAATTATGACACTTAATTTTCTTCCCCGGACTTTTTGATTAAAAAAATAAATAAATGGCTATTCTGTTAACTTTTACAACAAATGTCACAGCCTAAGAAGCCTAGTGGAAAGTATTTCTCAGATGTTTTACAATGTTGTACAATGTTGTTTACAGCCACATTCAGAAGCTAATTGCTGACTCTGTATCCATTATCTTCACAACAGTTAATTCCACCACAGGAGATATGTCATGTTACACATATTGGTATCGATATTGGAAATTGAGAGCTGGACAATATTGGCAAAACAGCCAATATTGGACATGCGTAATTATTATGTTATTATTATTTGCCTGTGAGATAAATTAAACCTGCAATAAAAGCCTGTTGTTCCAGGCTTCGGGGGGACATAAGGACAAAGGACAAAGACTTCATATATATATAAAGGTGCAAGAATGTGTGGCCGTGTAATTGTCACTGAGAATGCATGAAAGGAAAGGGGCTGCCCTCCACCTCCCAGAGAGCCCCGCCCCAAATAGCCAGGCCAAGCCCCCGCCGCCAGAAGGCCACCAGGCCCACAGGGGCAGGCAGCACAAGGATCAGTGCCCCAAGAGCCAGCCCAGAGAGCCCTCCGCCCCGGGAAGACCAGCAAGGGGCCGAAGAGAGGTAATCCCAGCCAAAGACAGGGCGCCGGCAGGCCGGAGGACAGCCAACCCCTGAGACCAGCGAGAGATCACACCCCACAAAGGCAGACGAGTACCGGGGGCCACAAGCCGGCAGGCCCAGAGACGCCCCCACAACCGGAAAGAAGCCTGCCCATGCCGGAAGCGCCAATCCCCGCCACCGCCATCCCCACCCCCAGGGAGCGGAGCCCAGCCCGCCCCGGGCCAACCCCCGCCCGGCCCCTGACACAGGGCCTCCCCGCCCAGGGATGCAGGAGGCACACCCTCCACCCACCCGGCGGAGGCACGGGCGGCAGAGATGTATCACCCAGCACTCGACCCCACGGAGCAAACCCCTGCAGGCCCCCCCCCCCAAATAAATAACAAAAATAAATAAATAAATAAAAGTACACGCACGCATGCACATACATACACACTCCTACGCACCCACACGCACGCACATACACACTCCTACGCACCCACACGCACGCACATACACACTCCTACGCCCCCACGCGCACGCACATACACACTCCTACGCACGCACGCGCGCACACACGCACGCACACACACGCACGCACACACACGTACGCACACACACACACACACAGTGGTCGACTGCCCGACACCCGGAAGCCTCACCCTATCCCCCCTTGGTAACCCAAGGAGCAGCAGAGCCGGGGACCCCGGGGTCCCAGACATACAATCCAGAACCCAGGCGCGGAGAGCACGGACCGCCGCGGAGCAGGAAGACACCAGGCCACACCCTCCCAACGGTAGGACGTCGCCAGCAAGGCAGACAGAGGAGCCAGCGAGGAGGAAAGCGGGAAGCTGAGCAAGCGGGCGGGAAAACGGGCGAGCAGCCAGGCGAACCACCACACAGCGCCAACCGACACCCGCGGGCCAGCAAACCCCAAAGAGGGAGCGGGAGCACCGCACCCCAAGCCACAGGGAGGCCAAGCACCAGAGCCGAGAAGGCGAGACCAGCAGCAGACCAGCCGGCGGACCCCACCAACCACCATAAGCCAGACCAGCCACATGCCACCAGAGCCGACAGCGCACCACCAGCGCACCGGAGCCCCACCCCCGACCAGCCCGCAGACAGACCGGGGGAGGCGAGGACACAGACAGCGGCCCAGCAGAGCACAAAGCGCAACGGCGACAAACGCCCAAGCGCCCGGCAGAGCACAACCCCCCCCCAGCGGGCCCGGCACCAGGGCACACGGTCCCCCCCCACCCCCACACCACAGTACCCACAAGCATGACCAAGCCCCAACCCACCAGCCGGCCCGGCGCCCCAGCAGCCGCCGCAGCGCAGCAACCACAAGCCCCTGCGGCGGCACACGGGCCACCCACAGCACCGGCACCGCTCCCCGGAGACCGCCGAACCCGCCCCAAGAGCGCAGAGGCGCCTGCAGCACGTGTCAGTCCAGGGGAAGCACCACAAGCCCCGGCATCAACAGGCCCCAGATGGCCACCCCAGGGAAAAGCAGGTGAACCAGACAAAGGCATCCCACAAGCCAGGCCACCCCGGGCGAGCCATCGCAACGGCCAGGCCCCCGGCCACACCACCGACCCTGGCGGGCAGGCGCCACAGAACAGGTACAAGGCACCCCAATCCAGCCCGCCCCACCCGTGTATGTGATAAGGTGTGATTGTGTCTATAATGCAATTAAAAAAATAATAAATAAATAACATAAAATAAAAGAGGACAGCTATGAAGAGTTGGTGATAGGGGTGTATGTGGATGATAGCTAATGATGCAATTAAAATTGGGGGACAGCTGCCGCTTGGAGGGCCCCTCACCTGACCAGCCCCCCCAAACCCTAAGTGTCTACTCTGCGATTAAAATTGGGGGGCAACAGGTCAGTGGCACGGCAGGGGCAAAGGAGCCCCGCAAGGCAGCTCCCCTCCCCAACCACGCCCGACCGTAGGCCACCCCCCAAAGTCCTATATGTATGTGAGGTGGTGCAGTGGCACAGGAAGGACGGGGGCCCCATACCCCAACGTCGCCCAAACCGAGCAGGGGATGACCAAGGACACATGACCGACCGGCCACCCACCACAGCCCAGGCTTGGGCGAGCCACAGGCCGCAGGACACACCACAGGCCTTACCCGGCCCGCCAGGATGCCCAGTCCAGCCCACCCAACCCCCCAGAGGCGATACCCCCAGCGCCCCCCAACACCGGAGCCCCACCGGAGGTAGCGTCCACAGCGCCACCTCCAAACCGCCAAACACCACGGACCAGCCACACACCCCAAGGCAGATCCGACCGCCACCAGGACAGCGGGAACCGCGCCCACGCGACCCCCCCCTACCACCACAGCCGGCAAGGGAGAAACACTACAACGACCACAAGAGCACCGGGCCCCACATAGAGCGGAGCACGGCCACACCCACAAAGCACGCAAGCCAGAGGCGCCAGGGAGGGACAGAGAAGCAAGCACCGCACGACAGGGCCCACGAGAGGCGCCCAAGTGGATGCAACCGCCCGCCCCGCCCCCCGCCACGCCGCAGACCGGCCACCACTCCATCCCCCGCCCATCCACCAACACGCCAAGGGAGAAACCCCGGAGGGAGGGAGACAACCGCTGGCCAGGAAGCAGAGACCAGCCAGACACCAGAAGGTAGCAGGGACCGCCCGCCAGCCCCACCCCCAAGCCCCCGGCCAAAGCCACCCCCGACCGCCCCACCCCGAAGCAAGCATCGCCCCGCCGATCCCGGCCAGCGCCACGCAAAAGAACACCCCACCGCCCGCCCCCACGCGCAGTCGAATATGCAGTTTCTCATACATTCATTTATTTGTGGTGGTCTGCCACAAATAAATTTGGAACGCCACAAATAGATTTTGCACTACCTGTTCACCCTAGCTTGTAAACTGTGCTTCTTAACACACCTCATACACACCTGGTCCCCCCACCCCCGTCTAAAAGCACTAAGAGGCAAAAAAAAAAAAAAAAAAAAACCACGAAAAGAAGCGACAGAATGTTCTTTTTTATTTCTCTTGCTTTTCATGATTTTTGCTCACCATTTATTTCATACATGAAAATGACATGCATATGCATCATGGCCAATTGTGCAAATTAAATTAGTCGATGGTGTACCCTACGCAACCCACCGCCACATGTGGATTGCAGTCCTGTGGGAAACACTGATATGTATCAAACCTTCCCATAGTAGTACCAAGGTACTAAGTAAACTAAAATTAACTAAAATTTTAGCAATTTATCCATAAACCAAATTTCAATGCTTGCTATAAACTCTAAAAGGTATCTCCTTTGAGACAAAAGCTGTTGTCTGGCATGATATCCAATGAAAATATCCTAGCAGATTAAGTGTTCCTGATCTCCATCTTACAAGAATGGGATGCTTCAGAATTGTGTATTCTACCCAGCTCTTTTCTTTAAGTGTGCTTATTTTCCTGGCAGAGAAGAATAATGTGACTTCTGCGTTTGACACTTTTTTTTTCTGGCAGCGGTTTCATTCCATTTGCTGAGAAGAAGGCCTTTCTCGTCAAATGGGCTAATTGTCAGGCCAAAAACAAAAAGATGGTTGCTCAACTCATTTCCACAGACTCCTTGCCATAGCCGAATGGAATTTATTTTCTAGGTCAGAAAACAGGTGTCACCATTTCATTCAGCACATGCCTCCTTCATTTTACACTTCAGTACAAATCAAGAAGGAGCAGCGCAACAAAGAAATACCATTTTCACAGTTGAATGGGTTCCGAATTGGCTAAACAGATATTAGACAGAACAATGTGAAAAGCATCTCACCAGCTACACCAAACGGTCTCCTCAGTCCGCCAGTTTGTTTTTTTCCCTCTTTCAGCTCCATGCTTCCTACTCTGATGATCTGACACACCAGGAAGAGACGCTGCCTCATTAGGTCACTTCTGCTAAGGTCCTAGATGCAAAAAGTCAACCACAAATATATTTGTGCGTCTGAGATGAACTACAGTGGAGTTCATTAATATTAGGTGCTGAAACTCACAAATATAGAATCTTTCTATCTGTACATAGTCATCATTTGGATTTTTTTTTTTTTTTAGGTCAAATGAGTCTTGACTTGCTTTGAGAAAGGTTTGGCATTAAATGTGTCTCAAATCCCCTGCAGCACAATTGACAATGCAGTATTGTGTTGTATTGTGGCAATTTTAATTAAAGTTCAAGTCAAATGCTGACTGGCATAAACACAAACAACTGAAATATCATCTATTCAAATCGTGAATTATTTGTTAAAGATGTGCAAGGACTAAGAGCTTAGTTTAACTTTCAAGGAATGATATGCAATTCAGGAGCAAACTGTCCGACTTGTCACAGACTTCAGGTACCTATGGATATTATCTGTCTGAAGCAGAAGATACACAGCAGAAATACAGTCACTGGGTTGGGATTTGCTTACCGTGAATAGTGCCGGCAGATTGTTGAGTTTCTCAATTTCTTTAGGCATCCCCATACTGTCCCACCGCACCAGGAAGTTCTCACTGTACGAATTTAAACAAGAATCACTTTAGGAAATGCATTTTTAAAGCCTCAGGTTCCATTCAGGGAAAAAAAGCATCCAGTCATTCATGCATTAATTTTTTAAACTGCTTGTCCTCATTAGGGTCAGAAGTGAGCTGCAGCCAATCCCAGCTGACTTCAGGCAAGAGGCAGGGTACACACCCGGAACTGGTTACCAGCCAATCACAGGTTACATATAGAGAAACAACCATTCACACTCACATTCACATCGATGGGCAATACAGTCTCCAATTCACCCAACCCACAAACCGGGAAAACATCCAAACTCCACAAAGAGATGCCCAAATGGAGATGATTGTCTTGGCTGACATGCACTAGGACACAGTGCAAGCAAAGTAGAAATGTATGTAAGGCAAAAACTCTTCAAATATAAGTATCATTATATGAAGACTGTAAAGAAAAAAGCATAAAGAAAACAAAACTAATGTCCATGTCATATTTTGACAGAATAAATACAAGTAATGCTGCATATTAGGTTTTTATTTTTGACAGATATTGCAGGTATAACATGACACGATATTCGAGGGGGCTGCAATTTTGCATCTCAAAAATATTACTTCTGCTTCTTCTGTGTTTCTCATACATTCATTTATTCGTGGTGGCCCGCCACAAATAGATTTGGCACTGCCTGTCACCCTCAATCATAAACATTTTATTATAATACGTGTTGTTCCAACTAACCGCTTCTTAACAGACCTCATACATACCTGGCCTGCTAGAGAAGAAGAAGATGTAGCAGGAAAGATCAATGTTGCCAACTTAGAAAGTATTCAAACCCCTCTAGATTCTGTTTTTCAAAAAAGCAACTAGCAACAAATCTAGCCACTTTTTCTGGTCTTACTGGACACTTTTGGAGACTAACATGAAAGCACGCATCACTCCTCTCAATCTTGTCCGTTATTCAACTGCATAACGACAAAGTCTTTAAGTCTTGATAAAAAAATACAGTATGTACGCCCCATATTGAGCTATTGAGTTATTTCTACTTCTCATTTTCATTTGAGAGGTGTTTCATCATGCAGTAAAATTTGATGCTACTGTACATTCGATGGCACTCACTAGCACGACACGTTTTAGCTCATTAAAAATAATTGCTATCTACTATTTGGGACCAAGATGATCAGTCTACATTAAGTTGAAAATAACCTTGGCATCACACTATATAGTTCAAGGAAAGGTGAAGAGCTAACCTGATGAATTCTGACTGATCTGGGTCATAAAGAGACATGAGCAGCTCAGCATCTTCTCCAATGTTGCATACAAAGTTTTTCAGGTTCATGAGGAGACTGTAGGTGTGCACCGTATTGAACAGAGCCTGGCGCCGCATTTCAAGATTTTGTAGTCGTGTCTGCAAAAACCCCGGGAAGGAAGTATAAAGAGAGAAATTAGGTGAAACAGACAATTGCTGAAAATACAAATAACTTTATCAACAATGAACACTTATACCTTCTCTTCTTGTATCCTGTCATCAACACTGCGGGATGCAGTCTCATGGGCACGAAAGAGACTGACAGTGCTTGTGCAGTCAGGATCCAGTGTGTTTCCTGCATCATCTCGCACAACCAAGTCCAAGCCCAGAATTCTGAGCACCATAAAGAATAAGGTAGTGCAAGATGGAGTACTGAAGTACTGCAGTGCCATGACTAAAGCATATGGGTGATTCTCTTGAAAGTGGTACCAGGGAGGGTACGGTCACTTCAAAGGGCATAACGCACAGACTACAGTGATTTGAAGCTATAACTATATAATAATTTATTGCAAACACATTAAATAAACAGGGGAAACAGAGTTGAATACTTCCTTTGAGTCTGTTGTGTATAAAACATAATCTGATGTCAATTTCACCCGTTTGCGCATCGGCCTTTTGTGACATGCAAAGGTATGACACAATGATGCTTCAATAAAAAAAAAAAAATGTGGAACTTGGGTTTCAGCTGCTATGATTTCCGAAGTATAACACCTCATCGTGCACCAAACACATTTTGTGGCATCCAAAACATGTACTTTAACCAAACACTGTCTTGAACGTGCACGGTACACAATATAACTAAAATTTAATGGAGGGAAACTATATGCAAATGAGCTGACGTCTACATTGACACACAATGTGAACTTGAGAGTATTTCCGGGATGTTGATCCAGTTTTCAGTCAACAATTCAGATATAACGAAAGTGACGCTGATTCAAAATGAGAAATACGGCGTAGTCTCCATGATAAATATAAATATTTTTATTTATTTATTTTTATTATTATGATTATTATTGTTTATAAAATCAGTGCACTTTGGGGAACTCCTGTTTTACATCATTTTTCAGCATAAGGTGAAGTATGTTACTCTTGTGCTAACTAACAATGCTTTGAAGAACAAAGTGTTGTCATAAACTGTAATAGAGTGCACAATACTGCACAATATCATTTTTCCTTTACTGTTTATGTATATGCACAGACAAAGTAAAGAAACTGAGAGGCACTTGTTAATCACACTGACGCACATAAATGCACGTAGAAGTGTCAAAATATTTTTGAACTTAGAACTCATTTTCTAATACAAAGTGCAAATCAAGCATTTATCAAAATAATAATACTAATAATAATAATAATAAAAATAATAGGTACCGGTAAGTAACTTTGAGTACTTTTTATGTCAATGTTACAACTGAGATTTCAGTGAAAAACGTGCCCTGCTGCCATGAAGTATATCAAAATGTAATATTTTCTTGCAAGTTTTTCTTCACAAACTGAAACAAAAAAACTGATTTTCTTTTATTTATTAAAATTTATTATTTTGATATGCAAATAATTTAAAAAGTTAAAATTAAAAGGTTAGAAAATAATTTCATTTTTGCTTGCTATGTCAGGCTTTTGATACCCCTTTCAGTAGAATGACCCGTGTATATTTTACAATGGCGTCTGAGGGCAAAGTATTGCAGGACAGTTAGGTAACATGATTCATACCTGTTTCCGTAATCTATCTTGGCAGTGACTTTCTTTTTGAGTTCTACAAGGTCATCCTTGGGTAGTGTTCCTGACACTATCTGTGATCGATATTCAATGAGACTGTAGGCCATCTGCTGAACAGTCCGGAACAGAGTGCCTTTGTTCACCTGTCAGACAAACATTTAGAAACTTATAACACTGGAAAGGTGCATCTACTTAAGAAAACAGAGTGGCTTTAAGCATACTGGTGTACACCCTAGCTTCCCAAAGTGGGGTACGCGTACCCCCAGGGGTAAATAAAAATAAAAATGAAAAACAATTAGCTCCTAACATTCACAATTACAAGTGTGCAAGGAAAACGAAGCAGGAGGGAGAAAGAGCATAAAGTTGTTCATTGATTTGTGTGCATTATATGAACAAAAAAGTCAGTTTGATGATGGGTTTGTGCATTAAGTGTGTTTCATCCTGAAGATTTAATTTATATGGGTGTTCCAATCCCCGCACAACGTAGCGGTGAAAACCTGCCACTGTGAGTGGGGATTCCCCACGAAAATTAGACTTTATCATTGGTTGTGTGTATTTTTATACTTCGGATACTGCTTTATCATGTTAAACTTTCCCCTTCAATTTGGTATTAAATTAATATGCAGACTTAAACCATAGCCTTCGTGGGTGGACAAAAAAGTGAAGCTCAAATTCAACCCATTCATACGGAAGGATTCCATCATCAGGCTGGACTAAAAGATATGTAGGATGATTACCCATCTATTTATCAGTGCTGTAAAATTTTATCAAAATGTGACCATGTAAAATACACATTTTTAATTTTATTCAATATTGGAAGTTAATAAGGATAAATAGGTTTACATTTTCTAAGTGCAGGAGTAGGGGGTATGGCTTCAAGTCAAATGTTTGAAGGAGTACGTGACTGTAAAAAGTTTGGGAACCACTGGTGTACACAATTGTATGCAGAAAGACATAAGGTGCAGTGTACATACCACAAAGAGCTTGTGCCATATCTGCGCCCATTCCCTCAGAGTAGCTCCAAGCTCCTGCACCAGTGGTAAATCTGCTGGAATAATTATTTCCTGCTGGCTACCAGCCACAAAAGCAGAATAATAGGATATTGGAAAAGTTGCTCATTGCTCATAGATCACATCACATTATATCATTTGGAGAGGGACAAGAGTATTTGTACACATGATGAATAGATGGACGCTGTTCCTTTCACAGCCAAGAAGAGCACTTCTCAACCCACACTTAAGATAATTGTAAATGCACTGCTATGTCGCTGGCTTTGCAGCACACTAAAAGCAAAGTGTATTATTACAAAGATGGCATGCTTGCTGATATGTGATCTTACCCTATTCCCTCCACTGACGCTTCCTTTAAATGGATGTAGGAAGCTGGAAAAATGCCCTGAGGAAACAGTTAGTTACAATGTAAGGGTTGTTCATGTATTAGTACAATACCGTAAATTCCGGTGTATAAGTCGCACCGGTGTCTGAGCTGCGCCCGCTTAATTTAGAGAAAAAAAACAGATTAGATCTGATATAAACAAGCGGTATACAAGCCATAAAGTGGCATATTGTGGCACGCACGAGTCTGTGAGGACCAGTCAGCTCTTTATTTGACAAGAGCATATCATGAGCTATGAAAAAAAACTCACAACTTGCTTGTCAACCCATTGGAAATTGCAGGAGGTCATATTTCAATATAACAGTTTGACTCAGTTTCATCTTACAAACAACATTAAACTCGTCACACAGTAACTAACACTCAAAGGTTATACCTCAGAAATATAGAAAGATGTATCAATACGAGTTTTATGTGAAACAAAAGTGTTAAAAAGTGTTTAAGTGTTCTCATAATGGATTTCGGCTAAGAAAACCATTTCATTGAAAGAGCATCACAAATGGTGCTGCAATGCTGCTTCTGTCCACCAGAGGGAGCTAAAGGACCCAGAGCCCAAAGCAAAAAGAGGGAAGCTGATGTCATGGCAGCGCCCCAATGAATGCGTTTCTCAGACGCAATGCCTTATGGTAAAACTTTAAAAGCACTACAAAGACATATATGTTTTTATCTTCTCATTCCAGCCTGTACAGTTAATGATTGTCGTCCTGGTGTTTGTACTTCCTTGCTCGCGTGCCAGCTTTCACATTCAGTTTGAGTGTTGGGCTCGATTGTGGAGTTTTTTGGCATGAAATTAAATTGACCAAGAACATGAAAACAATCAAAATTGCCTAGCAATGAAACAGTTTTAGGCGAACCAGTCTTTGGTCTCAGACAACTTCCAGAGTGAACTTCCAAGTGAACCAACGATAATAATATTGTAAATTTCAATATTCTCTATGATGTTGATGTGTTTTCAGTATGTTAACACAGCCCTATCGCCTCCCTATTGACAAAATGCCAATACGAGAGAGCAAATGTCCCATTTCTGCACGCAGTATGTCACTCTATGTAGGAGTACGACATTGAAGTGGATGGGGTCTGCACTGCTAAGTAAACAATAACAGGTATTGTACTCAAGAAACACCACTGTATTTAAGCATTTTCTTTCAACATTTCCTTATATTCCGTATAATAGACAATGTGATCAAGTCACCATAATTGCCACCTTGGTATGAGGTTTCTAAAATATAAATATCTTGTTAGAGAATATTTTAGAAGACATACAGTAGAAAGGTCACATTTGTCATTTTGCAGCCTGTGTTAAGATGAGAAAAATGATACACTAATGATGCTCATACCTTATGTGATTTCTGGCGTAGCGTGTAGCCTCGATACCACCCTGAGGAAATTTCAATTAATAGAGTATCATGTTAGAGAGAGACAGTGAGAAGGGGGTAATGACAGTCCAGGCTATCAGGGGTACAATGTGGCAGACTTCACATTCGTTTCAATTATCACACAGAGCATATTTAATGACATTTAGCTCAACATCTCATCTTAGTTCCTGTCACAGCTTGCTCACAGAAGAAATAGACAGATGTGTTGAGGCCTGTTGCATATTCAGTATCACTCACCTTCCAGTTTCTCCAGTATGTGTACTGTGTCCCCAACCTGTAAGCACAGCTCCAGCTCACCACTGGGATCATAATTGTAGATTGCTAAAATAATAAAAAGTTTTAGTTTAGCTATTAGTTGTTACAGAGTGACTTACAAAGGTACTGCAGCAAGTTAAACTCATTTTGCAATTGGAACCATGTCCTGAGTTTAACTGGTAGCTTAAGACAATGTTTTAAAGGCTGTGGCTTTATGCTCTTTATTTCATCTATCATCATGTCATTGTGGCTATTGGTCAATATTTACACCCTGCAGGTTCTGTTTCTGTCAGCTGCCTCGCTCATAAACCCTAAACTTTCCTACAATCATTCTGCCCAGCAGTTATCCTGAAGGTCACCCCCTTGCGCTGTGCTTTTAAATTATCACCATTACAGAGTTATGGGCGCTATCAAATGACAATACAAGTGTGCAGGCAAACACATACACAAAAAAGCTGATTTCCATGGAGAAATTCATATCACACATCCTTTTCATGACTTGGGGGAGCAGCAAAGGCCTGCAGTAAGTCATTCACATTATGAGCAGGTCTCTGTCCTGACTTGCATTGGCCAGGGGCTACATTTCACTGCACGTTTCAACTGGCTAAGGTAATCATACTTTGGTCTGAAGGCCAAATGTTGACAAAACATTGAATGTTACAATCCTTCTCTTGCAATGAGAGTTCTATAATCTTTACAAAGACAGATCTCCACAGTGAATCAGTTTAAGAGTGTTTGTATCCTCTGCTCCTGGGCTCTTATAACATGTCAGAGTCATATCTAACAGCACATTAACTGCAAAGACTCCAGTGACTGGCACTTTCTTGCAAAATCATTCATCCACACACAAAAAAAGAAAAGAAATCCTGAAACCAGCATGACGCTACAATCAATGACATCAGTGTGACATTTCTGAACAAATGGAACTTCTGACCAACCCAAGTGAATCTATAATTATTCTTTACTTTACTAATCTCTCCGTTTTCTTTAAGAATTCCAAAATGCTGAAAGATGAGTGAGTTAATGCCCATGATGGCAATCAGAAGCTTAACAGTGTGTACAGGACTGGAAACAGCATTGTACATCCACAAATAACAATGATAAAAATGTATTGATTTTTCCAAATGTTGACTGTTAAGAATAATTAGTCACTACAAGATCATTGTATCATGAATACCTCTGTATTTGTGCAACTTGTGTAGCTTGGGAGCATGTTTTCAGCTGATCGACTGACACACACACACACACTGGGGTGTTCCGTACTCACTCCTCAGCATGTTGACATGTAGTCAGCTTTGTGAATGGAAAAGCATTTAGCTGAAAACAGCCTTTCTGTTACATTGTCTGCCAAATTAGGCATTTAACGTTACATGCAACAATGCATGTGTCTGGTCTTGGTTCAATGGCACTATGCATACTGTCACCCAGATGTAGATGTCACATGACATCAGTCAGCTGACATCAAAATCCCCGCAAGTGGAAGCAATCAGCGGCTTCTGATTGCTGGCAGGCAGATATAGCTGCACCAAATACATTTAATTTAATTTAAAAACTGGACTACTTGTTTTTTATTGCCCTTCTGCTTATTCTAAAAAAAATTATTACTTCATGACTAAGCAGATATCAGATATGTTATTAGATATTACACTAAGTTGCTTTAACACCAATAACACAAAGCTTATATGTCTCTTAATACCTACATTGGATTGGTTTTAGCATCTGTAACGCACCAATTGTATACAAGTGGCCCCCCCCCCCACATTCTTCAATTGTCAGTTTGAAATTTGAAGTTTTTTGTGTTTAATTTAAAAAATCATTAACCTGCTTACACAAAAGCTATGCAGTTTTATATGTTGCCTTTTTAGGGGTGTAACGATTCATTCACTACATCAGTGCATCGATGTATATTTTTATGATTCAACTACATCGATCTGTGTTCAGCAAGTTTCCATTCGTGACAACATATATCGATCGAACGATCGTTTAAAATGTAATCAATATAGAAGCATCGATTGAATCAATAATAGGAAATAAAGCACTGAATTTAAGCACTGTAGGCTTTATACAGATGGGTGTTTTTCTTATTATTTACTCTTACTATTTTAATTTTTTTTACTCTTTTTTTAGTTACTCTTTCTTTTAGTTACTACTTTAATGTTACTCGAAGGTTTGCCTGTATGTGATGTCATCGTCTTCCGGGTATGTGGTGGTCATGGGAGTCGTAGTGGACCTGTGAAATACAGTTGATTTGCTGCTACTTCTTTCGGTCATTTGATTCACTTTATTCAGTATTTATATTTAACTCATCTGTCCTTGTTTGAAACTCCAAACTTTATTGATCCATTTTAATGCCTAGTAGAACTAAAGGCACATTTGTTTGGACAAATATGATAACATATATAGCGCATACGAGTTTAATTTAAGAGCTAATACCTAGCAACTTCCATGGTTTTCTTGATAGTAACCAAAATCATTTAAGTTCTTACATGAATAGCAATAGCATTGTACTGCCAAAGAATTTAACTCTTACGAGCTATTTTTGTTGTCATTGTTATATTTGTCCAAACAAAAGTACCTTTAGTTGTTTCAGGCATTAAAATGAACAAAAACTGAAGAAACAAGGCTGTATATGCGCTGCGAAACTTCTGTCATTTGTGTATTCTTGCTTGTAGGAGACAGGTTGCAAGTTTGGCGGAGAGCACTGTATTTAGTCTGCACGGGTGTAGAAGGGCGTGGTCACGTGGGCACGGGTGGGTGTGTACGCTTACATACGTGGACGCAATAAATGGCGCGCACTTGGTGAGAGAAGAAAGGTTGGGAAGCCATAATTTTTGTTGACCGTTTATTCGTTTTGTCACACATTTACATTTATGTCTTATGTATTCTTCTTTTACATTACCACATTTCCTTACACTGCTGCACGCCATCTGCCATCACTTCACAAGATTATAATAAACCCACCACACTATGGTATCCTGTTCAGTGTCTCTGTTAAGCACGTCAAGACGGAGTACCCATCCCGACCCTCTCGCAGCAAAAGGTACAAGGAGGCCACATTACTTGCTAGTTGCTGCACCATTCTTTCAAATGTCTGCTCTGATCTGGTGAGAAAGTTTCAACACCTAATTGAAGATAGCACACCACATTCATTTGCTGAGGTATTTGCATAATGTCCCTCACCTGTGGGTGCAAAGCGCAGGTTTGGATTACACTATTTAAAGTAAATAATCATGGCAAGCTATACCAACCTTTGATCATCCTGATTTTGTATTGCATTTTCAACTAATTTTTTGTACTCATTGATAATTTATTCTTTAGTATGTCAGCATTATTAATCATTTATACCAGATGCCGTTACAAAAAACAACGGGAATCTAGGAAATTTCACCTGCCCTGTCCAGTATTCAGGTATTTATTTCACAGTCACACTGGTTGAATTTTTGGATAAAAAGTTACTGGGTCGATATAAAGTTACTGAATGTTTTCGGAGCATATTGTTCTAAATAAACCAATATCACCCTTGAATCGTATCGGCAACCACGGATCGTGATAAGAATCGAATCGTTATTAAAACAAATCGTTACACCCCTATGCCTTTTGTTCCCTTACTGTAACGAAAATGGTTCACTAGATAGTCAATCAAAACGTTGTCTTCAAATGCTCATTCTGTAAGCGATGACTCACTGTCTGAACCAAAGGCATTTGCCAGCATAACTGAGCTGTTCAACTCTCAGACACACTTTCTTCCTAAGACAGCTGCTGTTGTAACTTCCAATTAATATTTCTATAGGTACAGGTTCAAATTAATGTGCCCGCTAATACAAAATCAGAGTCACTCTGATGCACGCTAAATAATTTACCATACTGTAGCAGTAGATTAGTCAACAATTAAAGAATGTCACAGCTGAACAGTTTGAGCAGCTGCTGGCAGCTCATTAAAGTTAAAGAAAATTAATGAAGGTCTATAGTTTTATACACTGTCTGGATGAACCATAAAAAGACATTCCAAGTTATGGCAAAACTGAATAATTGATTCTGAGCGAGAAAGCTCTTCAGTCTAGACTATGAAAGACAGTAAATGTCATGCTCCTTCAAAGAGCTAAAATAACTATTGTGTAATTTAGTTCCACAGTCCAGTTTCATCCATCCATTTTCTATTTTATTTTAAGTCTTATTTAAAGTCGTTGCGCATACAGTCGCCCCTCTCCACATTGCGTTTCGAATTTCACGGCTCTACTCTATCACAGTTTTTCAAAAATGTTCTTTTTTTCTCTTGGAGAAAATCTCTCTCTCTTGGAGGTAAAAAAAGTATCTATCTATCCACTAAATCATGCTATTTCGTGGTTGAATATGAATTATTATTAGTAAAAGAAAAATGCCTGGTTAGCAAATCATAGTTGTTTTTTTTGCCCAAATTGAACTGAAGGTGTGCGTCCCTTTATATCTGGCATAAATTTTGCATTTGCATTTCAGAAAAAGAACATCATACCAACAGCAAAATATGGTGGTGGTAGTGTGATGGTCTGGAACCGTTTTGCTGCTTCAGGACCTGGAAGACTTGCTGTGATAAATGAAAACATGAATTCTGCTGTCTACCAAAAAATCCGGCCATCTGTTCATGACCTCAAGCTGAAACCAACTTGGGTTCTGCAGCAGGAAAATGATCCAAAACACACCAGCAAGTCCACCTCTGAATGGCTTAAGAAAAACAAAATGAAGACTTTAGAGTGGCCTTGTCAAGGTTTTGACCTGAACCCTATTGAGATGTGGCATGACCTTAAAAAGGCGGTTCATGCTTGAAAACCCTCCAACGTGGCTGAATTACAACAATTATGCAAAAATGAGTGGGCCAAAATTCTTCAACAGCGCTGTTAGAAACTCATTGCAAGTTATCACAAATGCTTGAGTGCTGTTGTTGCCGCAAAGGGTGGCCCAACCAGTTATTAGGTTTAGGGGCAATCACTTTTTCACACAGGGCTATGTAGGTTTGGATTTTTTTCTCCCTTAATACTACAAATTTTCATTAAAAACAGCATTTTGTCTTCGGTTATGTTGCCATTGACTGATAATTAAATTTGTTTGATGATCTGCAACATTTAAGTGTGACAAACATGCAAAAAAATAAGAATTCAGGAAGGGGGCAAACACTTTTTCCACACCACTGTATATGTATTTTCTGCGTACTGCATGGTCTAAGCAAGTGAGAGTGCACTAGTCAGCCTTTATCGTGCATTGGATTTAGTGGCAGCCCTTGGAGGAAACTGGTAGGTAATTATGAGAGGGAGTTACAAGCAACTGTAAGGTTATAGGTATTAATCAAAGATGTTAATGATAAAGGCATAGCGTCTTTCATACTGAGGAAGTCCTAGTTAGAATTGAATGATATGCACCACTGACAGACACTTCATCAACTGCAATAAAGCTAATTCATTTATATTTTTACACAAAGGCAACACTGTAATGCAATGCAGTTCAGCCGAATACAGTACAACAAAACACAAAGCATGATAAATAGAGTGCAGATAGTAATCATTGTTTAGTTTAGGTCATTGCGGGATGTTTTTGGCTGATATTTTGTGTGCTAAATTAATTGGTTACATGCCTCATTAAGTAGTTCAATTCCTTTTTTTTTTTTTTTCTAAATAGGCCATTTGCAAAATTTGACTGAAAATATTTTCCAAGTAGTGCTATGCTTGGTACACTTAAATTGTGTTTTTCAAGCAGTGCTTAACCACGTTTGTTCAAAGAATACAGGAATTCAGTTGTTCTTTTTTCCTTTTACAAAGCACAGTCTTGTAATACAAGTTTTATGTTTAACCTTAACAAATACTTCTCCACACAGATTTTTTTTTCCCCCAATGTAGCAAACTTTTTTCCATTTAGTGGAACTGAACGCAGATTCATACAACACAACATATCTTTGCAATTCCCACAATCAATGCCAATATGCTTCCTAGGAGGCATACGATTTCAGAGCGATCTGAATGAACGCACAGAAGGTCCCTCTATTGAGCGCAATATAAAAGAGCAGAATAATGGTAAGTGGAACATTACTGTATGTTTTTGATGACGAATAGCATTAGTGTGAATACTAGTCTCTCAGTACTGAAACTATTTACTACTGCAGGGTTTCTTTTCTATATTCACATTAATCAAAAAAGTGAATGTATGTGAACTTTAAATTAAATATAGGTTTAAAAAAAACGAACTATTACTATCTCGTTTTATTTAGACTGAATACAATGACCCTGCATCCTGGGAAATAGGGCTTTGTATACAGCTGCTCATAAAGAAGGCTTTGCTCAACAAAGCCATAAAATGTGATTATGGATAGCTACAATACAGTAAGCACAGAAACTGTACCATGTAGGAATAACCATATTCTTCATCTGCTGATGCAAATACACTGTAATAATCTGTAGCCTGACCACTAATGTTTGAGAGAGGGCTATCCTATTATCATGGTATGGTTCAGTTCAGATTGCTGCGGTACAATCAGGTAAAGTACAGTAAACCCTACGAAATCTGTCTTGGTTGTCTGAGAGTCAAGTCCCTAATCCAATTAAAAATACAATTGGAAAAAATGGGTGTGAAAAATATTTTTAGGGGAGGACTAATCATTTGACATGGTTATAGATCAATTTGTGGTGTGAGAATATATGATTTTTTTTAACAAACTCTTGTGGGGCCTGATGAAAACTGTTATTTTTGTTTCCCAAATTCTGTTTTTTCCGTTTTAACTTTTTAGAATTCTGTTTTTTACGTTTTCCACTTATTTTACCAGCATAGAGTGTGTGCTATTCGGGTTAATGAATGAAATGCAAAAATGCTTACGTTTATTGATGCAATACACCACTGGCCAATTTTGTCCAGTAATTGAAAAATGGATGTAACTTAGCTAACTTTTCTAATGTCAGCCTCAGCACATATTGCTACAAAATCTTTAACAAACTGTAATGCCCATGCTTGTGCTTAAGGAAGATGGCGTCACAGATTTTGTTTACACAATTAGACAAATGTGACAAATAGTGCTCTTACTTTGAAGGACAAATGTGACAAAGAGCTCTCTTATTTTGAAGGCTGGAAAGTGTGCATTGAGAATGGCAATTGACGGTTTATATGCGCTGGGTGCAAGAGTAAATGTGCCTCCTGTCTTTTTTTCACTTAGAACCTGCACATTGTCAGTAGGCATTGTAAAATGGTCCTTACATTAAAAAACACAACACGGTGAAAATACTGTATACTCTGTATACTCGCCAGCCTGAGTCGCGCGCACACAAACAGCTGCACTAGCTAAACTAAGCAAACCCCGCTAGTTTCCATTCACGCTCTGTAACAGAGGAGTTTCCAAGGTTTTCCGCCACCGTTTCGACATGTTTAGTAGTGTTTGTGCAGTCCCTATTTCACCAACCAGCAGTTACAGCAGCAAGCTCCCTTCACCATGACGCAGCAGTCCGGGCACAGTGAGAAGGAACTACCGCTGTAGCTACAGAGCCAAATAGCCGACGTCCAACGTGAAACTAACTTCACCATGGTACACTACGGACACGTCTGCATGTCGGTGTTGAGTTTTCATCTTCTTGCGGGTGGCGCGAGTCGAGTGGCAAGCAGCTTTGAGGAGCATTACACCCACCATTTTGGAGTGTGGCTCAGAGTTCCAAACGTGATACGGCAACCGGATCGGCCCGATCTCGTGGCGGAAGTCGATATTATCTGATCTTCACAAATACAGCGGATCGGCAGCCGATCCTGATCCTGAAGATCAAGCTTAAAATATTTTGGAAAAATGTTTGTGCAGTCAGCTGGGATAGGCTCCAGCATACCCGCGGCACTAGTGAGGATAAGGCATAGAAGATGGTGGTCAAATATGTAAAACCACATAGCACTTTCCACTCGAAGTAGGAGAAAAAACAGCCAGCAGAAGTTGCTGCCGACCAGAGAACCATCAAGCAGGTAGTAACTAATTTTCCACCCAACTCGGAAGAAAAGGTGCTGTTATGTCACCGTAACCACGCACTTCATTACTGATGACTGGAAGCTAGTGTCTCATGTGCTACAAACAAGAATAATGAATGAGAGCCACACGGTTGCGAATATGGCTGAGCTATTCAATAATGTTGCAGAGGAATGTTGATTTCTGGTGCCCTATTCATTTGTGTTTTTTGTATTATTTTGTATTATTTGTATTATATTTGTATTATCTGCATCTATATTTTGCATGTTTTTGACTTTACTGTAGAGAAAAAATATTATTTTGTCAGATATTCTCTGCTTTTGTTTGAATTCAGAAGTCTATTATTTATTCATGAATAATGGCAGATTTTTTTATGTTGGTTATTCAGAATATGCTGAAGTTTGTGTTAATTTTATACATGCTGCTGCTGGCGCAATTTACTTTTCCTGGTGGTTCTGTACAATAGGAAATATGTTGGTAGCTGTAACCTTCCAATTATTAAGATAATGGAAGTAAATTAATCTGTTTCATGTTTATTTTAATTGTGGATAATTACAAATATGCTTTGTTTTAGTAGTACACGGTGACTAAAAAGAAATTATAAATAGAAAAAATTACACATAAAAAAAATTGACAAACTATTGATCACAAAAAAAGATGCATCGAGATGCATCGCTAATCATTTTATCCTGGCATCGCAGGCCTCTGAATCGTAATCTCATCGAATCGTGAGGTGGCCAGATTCCCATCCCTAGTCTGTAGGTAGGATAGTGATAGCTGCATCAACTATGTAAGCAGTTTGATATCATACCAGTGTGACAGTGTGAGACACCAGTGAATTGAACAAAGAAGCTAAATGGAACACAGTAAATAATGGGCAATGTTGATCTCAGGATTCAGGAGGATTTTTATTGCCAGAAGATAAGCTCTGTTTGACAAAACACATATTTTGTGTACTTTCCACCACAATGATCAAACTGATGTGATGATTCTCTGTTAGACAGCCAACATACTGGCGTCGACAGCGTGACATCATGTATGAGAAGTTGAGATACACTCATGATGACCACCACAGATAGATTTGGCGCTCCCATTTTTTTTTGGCGCTACCTGTTCACCCTCACTCGTAAACACATTATAATGGGACTCGCGAAACGCTTCTTAAACACACCTCAACGCACATACCACAACTGACTTGGTCACACATTGTAACGCATATGTTCAGCAATAAAGTGAGACATTAGATGGACAATCACGTTATCTTTATGACATTACACATTATCTTTACTATCTGTGCACACACTCCGTGTTACAAATCTTACGCATGCATTGCACGAACACCATAAGCCAATAACGATGTGTTCTGTTGTTAAATAAGGTTTAAAAACATGACATAATGTCCCATATTTCTTATGATCCAAACCCAAAAACTCTGTTTTACCTACCACAAAGTCACAAAGACACAAAGTCAGAGTTTGTGCGGCAAACCAGCGCCACTGATAGATTGCAGTCCTGTGGCAAACTGCTCAGGTAGCATAATCCTGCTCAATACAATACTAAAAAAAACAGAAAAGCTTCTTTCACACAGAAATTCCGTAAAAATTGACGTATCACAGAAGGAAAGCCGGCATTTATTCGCTTGTATTTATCACACTAAACCAGGTAAAGCGGGACTTTGCCGAGTCTGTGTGCGGGTTCACACTGAAACTCGACTTCCTTTTGCGATGTAAAACAGGGGTCTCCAACTTTCATCACTATTAGATAAACTTTTTTTATTAGGAAACTATGACAAAAAGAAAGAGGTGAGATATTTGTGTTTTATTTATATGACTGGAAACATTTACATGGTGCTTTGTTTATGAAGCAAACACTGCAGCCATTGTTTTTATGCTATTTTGTGGTAATTTGTCATTAAATAGAGGGATAAAGCTTGAATTGAACAGTTGTAAAAATACTAAGAGTTGCAGCAAATATTTTTTGACCCTTTGGTGAGCTACTCAGAATCAGGTAGTGAGGTACTGTTGGAAATCCCTGATGTAAACAGTCAGACAACGAAAACTTCTTTCAATGGAACAGGGCGGAAGAAGCGAGCCTCGGCTGTTAAACTTCACACTTCTGTTGCAGTTTTCCGCTATTCACTTCCACACAGCCGTGCCACCTCGGTTACACCTCTGATACTCCCTCAGAAACTACCAAATCTGCAGTTAGACCAACATTCCATGACAGCAAAAGAAGGAATTTTTCAGGCTTTAACAGGCAAGTGTGAAATGAGTTAGAGATTCCCGCCTCCCATTAAGTTCATATTTAGAATAACAATGAATCAGTTACTGTGGTAAAAAGACGGAACATTTCCGGCTTTAACAGGCAGTGCATAAAGTTAATATTGACAAAATAAAAATGAATCAAAGAATTGATTGCTAATTTTCCACATAGCTGATCAAGACATTTTAGTCAAATACCCAACCCAAGTCAGTTGTCTTGCCTTTGACAACAGAAGTGCAAAAACTGTCAACCGTACTGCTCTGCACTGTAGTTTACTGTACAGTACTGCTTGGAGTATATGGGCATTAAGAGGCTGAGAAAAGTTCAAAGGGTATGATACCTTAAGCTCCACGTTAGTCACAGCTCTGATGAACCGACTTGAGATACGATATGATAATATCAAATACCTTGTAATCTCTTCTTTCATTTCTGTTTGGCAGAAAGGCAAAAGCAGACTAATCGGCTTGATAAAATCAGATGTTGTTTCAGGTTTGATGGCTATTTTTAGGATGAAATACAGTGTGCCCCCTGGGTTTACAGCTTTGTGGGGTCGTATATTAGGAGGGTGGGGAGGGGCCCAACTGTAATGTGATTGCTCCTCACCAGTTTCATATATTAATCAGCCCCCCCCCCCCTAAATGAGAAGACACTGAAATAGAGTCTTAGTGAATCCTAGCCTGCACCTGGTGGAGAATGGCAGGAGAATGACACCGACTACAGAATCAAGCAGAATAACAGCTTAAAGTCACAACAGTTGGGAGCTAAAAGGATTAACTCAAAAATTCCCCAACCTCTGCCGTTAAACACAAGGTCATGTCTCGCCAAAATGGTGATGTTTGTGCTTGTGGAGCACATCGTACTCCACATTAGGGCTGCACATTCTGCAAAAAAAATGTAAATCATGATTTTCCTGCTTAGCATGTTAATGTCTTTGTGTTTACGTTTAAAAATAAATCAAACTTACTTTTACTGATATTATCATTATTGTTAGATGCTCATTGTCTTGTTCCGCTTACAAGAGTTCATCATGGGAGGTCCCCTAGGGCCCTATGATTAGAATTGCGGACGGAATCGCGGAATTGACCAATACAAACGGGATCTACTGTTAAACGTGGCATCTCACAGAAATTGACATAATGTGAACGAAATGCAGTCATTGTCAGAAGAAGGAATGTTTATGTGGGGAATTATTTCATTGGCAGACCGCTCAATCATGGCGGAATCTCATCCCAAACAATACCTTGCCTCCTCCTGAACTAAGCATGTCAAAACGGCGACCTGAAATACCGGCAAACGTTGGGGGGAAAAAAACTTTGAAACTCCTGTGAATGGAAGCTAGCGGGGTTAGCTTAGATTAGCACAGCATGCTAGTTGGCTCTGTGTGTGCGACTCAGTCTGTATGAGTGCGTTTAGACAGTGTTGTGTTTTACCGCTCGTTAATGCAAACAAGCGTCTTACGATGCCCGTTGACGTTGTACAAGTTGTGAGTAGAATAAAGATGAGAGGCATGTTTATTCTTTCTCCCAGCTCGTCTTAACCGTCAGCAGACATTCTCAACACACACAACACATTTCCGCCCTCCAAAATAAGAGTGCTTTTCACCACATACTGTCTAATTGTGTACACAAAATAAGGGTGTCATAAAAAATACAAATATCTTAAATTAATAACACAATTGGAATTGCATCAGGGACTACATCTGCCTTAACGACAAACATGGGCATTACAGTTAGTTGAGGATTTTCTAGCAGTGTGTAGAGAGGCTGACCACCCACTAGAAAAGTTAGCCAAGCTACATCCGTTTCTGAAATACAGGGCAAAATTAGCCAATGTTGTATTTCATTAATAAATGTCAGGATTATTGCATTTAATTAACGGACAGTCTATTTACTGTCACAAAAGTACACACTCTATGCTGGTAAAATAAGTGTAAAAGGTAAAATAACGGAATTTAAAAAATTAAAACAGAATTTGGAAAAAAATAAAACATATTTCATAGGGCCCTAGTCATGGAAGGACAAATGAGGAGGGACTTTCTTCGTAGAAACGACTAGAAAGACTAACAGTCATTCATTCATTTTCTATGCGGCTTGTCCTTACTAGTCCTTGCTGGAGCCTATGCCAGCTGACTTTGGGCGAGAGGCGGGGTACACCCTGGACTGGCCGCCAGCCAATTGCAGGAAGACTAACCATAATTAATCAATCAAAACATGGCACGCTCAATCATTCAACAATACGTTCATGCACGTAATAAAGACAAGGAAAAAGAAAAGTCAATTAATTCATGTGATTACTCCTCCTGCGACCTGATGAACGATAGCCATTGAGCCAGGGCAGGAGAGCCGACTCACCATGACCGGCTGTGATACGCAGAGAAGGGAGAGGAAGTGTTGGCCGTCATGCCAATGCCAGAGCAGCCTGAGTACTTGAGTAAAATGGCAGTGCTTGTTAAGTTGCAAATGTTTTAAAAGTGCTATTAATTTCGGAATTATGATGCATGTTAGTGTGAATGGCGATCGCAATGGGGTTTTTTTTAATTGTTTTGCGCAGCCCTACTCCAGATCAGTGTTTCCCATAAATATATGCATTTGCGGCGGCCCACTACTAATAAATTAGGACCGTCACAAATGGATTTCGCACTACCTGTTAGGTGGCAATATGCATCGGAACTCGAATTTTCCCACACAACACGGATAAAAAGTGAAGGAATCGAAGTGTTTCTTGCGTTGTGCATTTAGTCTGTAATCAAATACAAGCAGTCATGAAAGGCAAAGTATTTGGCACGGGAGCAGAGATCCTGATATGCAGGAAACTTCCACAAGTGTGCATTACCACCGCTATGAAAAGTGGAAGCATGCAGAACCCCAAAAGCATGAAGCCCAGCCTTTGACTAGCAGGAAACATGACTAGCAATAATGGTAAAAAATTTAAAAAATAAAAATAGAGCCTCTAGCCTCTTCCTTCATATGGAATAACGATGTCTTTCCAGTGAAATATGTAAACCAGAGGTGCCCAAAGTGCAGCCCGAGGGCCATTTGCTGACTGCAGCTCACTTTTTTTAATGGGCCTCAGGCACATTGTAGAAATAAAATAAAAAGAATGTCAAAAATGGAAAGTGTAAAAGGGCATAACATATTGAGAAAAAGTTGAAATGTTGATACTAATCGTTTATAATAACAAAAGCATTTATTTATAACTTTTAGTGGCCTTTTTAATAAACGACATGCACATGTGTCATGGCCAAATTATACAATGTCACTGTTACACACCGCACGCAACATACCACCTCTGATAGATTGCAGTCCTGTGGGTAACACTGCATGTCATTGGGAATACTGAAATGATATGAGCTGAAACAGCAGCAGGGCAGTTAAAGAATACTACTGGCATTAAAATACACTATTTTGGGCACCACGCAGATGGACAACACACACTTCCACAGCATAACCTCATGGTAGGCAACACATCTGCACATATTTAGCTAGATCACGCCGGCCGACCTGTGCAGAGCATAAAGTCATTACGGTGACAGCAAAGGATTTGTCACTCAGACAGCAGTTGTGCAGCAGATTTGCCTTGAGGGTGTGGAGGACGAACAGCCTACACACACACACATACACACACATATACAGTACAGTACAGGTAACAAGGCCACACCTTTATGAAACCACAAGCAGTAAAAAGTCAAGTCCAAGTGTTGCCAAAGGACTATTGTGAACAAATGCATTGCATGCATGCAATTCTCTTGAATATAAACTACGACAGTCCCGCTTGTCCTCATGTGGCACCCTGCAGGGGTCCTAGAGGGGGCTTTCAAGCAAATCTAAAATTAATGTGGACACTTACTCCAAGTAAGAACATACACAAGAATGGTTGGCATGCCCACTGAACTCTTGAATCCATCGTTGCAAAGCTCCTTAGGTAACTACCGTGAATTAACTAGCGTTTAAAATAAACGGTTATTTGTATCCACCATCATATAAGCAACAACAAAGTCGCCATAAAGCATATTTTTCTTGTTGTAAAGTCTCCTTTATCTTGAAATGACTTCACTTGGCTGCGAGTTTACTCGGCAACAAACATGAGCTCACTTGTTTGGAAAACTTACCCACGCCGTACTTCTCTTTCTTTGTGGGAACCCAACGTGTCATGGCGTTGGACGGCGAAGGGGGATAAAAATGTGTCTCTAAATAAATAAATAACTATTTACAATAGATAAACGAGGGCGGGTGTTGCACTTTTCCTGCTCGTCCCGAACTCTACTACAGTAGTTCCGCCATCATGCCTGCTCCACGGGGAGGGGAGGGCGAACAGGCTGAGAAAGAGGAGGGGGAGGGGGAACGTTACATTTGAAATAATATACTCTAGTGTAACTTTTTTAATTAAATACTGTGTGTGTAAACTTGTGCATGCACAACTACAAAGGTTCATGGCTGGTGAGACACAGACTATTTTGGAGGGGGTTTTTTTTATGTTACCACAGGTTGCTCACTAAGAGGATAGCCAAAAAAAGAGGACAATAATTCACTCTGGTTAAAAAAATGTTGAGAGAATGTTTTCAGAATGTTTACGTCTTTTTTTTATAAACTGAGAAACATTTGTGTCCTTACCCTATATTTGTGTATGAAGTACTTGCAGCCTTTTCTTATCCAGGAAAAGTTCTGATACCTTGTTGTAAAAGTCTGATCACCTCTTGGTGAGTTTCAGTATATAATCCTCCAGTCAAATGTCAGTCAAATTCATTCATTCATTCTCAGCAGAACAAAAAATATATTGAATGTATTTGACTGACGGAAAAAAACCGCTGTCTTTTCCACTGTGGAAGGACGTCGGTGACCGTTCACATACGCCCCAGGATGCAGCGGTAATGCAAGTGCCTCCCATATGACATTTGTATATATGTTATTGTCTGATTAGCAAGAATAATGACGTCACATTTACATTAAAAACATGACACAGACTGTACAAAGTCATGGTGTATAATACATGATTCTGCAAAATTATATTATTGGCAACATACTGACAAACACAAACTGGCAGGTGCCATGATCCAACTCAGTGTGCACTCAGATGGTAGGCGGAGTTTGCGGGGCCACGCTCACAGTGGCCTCACCTTAGGTTTCTATAATGTATTTGATCAGTAAATGTGCAAATTCAGCCATTTTTAATGAAGAAAATGTTAAAAACGATGGAATCATACATAAAATAAATTTATAATAAAGTTCAATGGACAAATATTAATATTTATTTTATGTTATTATTTGTTTTTGTATTTTTCATCATGAGCCTCACCTGGCTCCCCTGTCCGTATATTATCTACTAATATGCAATTCAAGGGATAATTGTATAATTATACTGCACGCCATTGTCTGAGAAGTTATTACATTAATTATACTGTGTATAGTATATAATATACCGGTACTTGTAATTTGCAGTGCGGGTAAGTACTGGCACCCCGGGTCGCACTTTGGACAACCCTGCATTACACCATGCTGAGGGGTGTTTGAACATTTGGGTCACAAGTACTTTTACATTTACACAAGAGGGGCGAAATATTACAAAGCTCCATAATATGATGTAGTGCAGTTCAACACATGCTACAATAATTAACTTATTAGATTTATTACACTTTATTATTTTACCAAAATGGAATTGTCTTTAGACCATGCTGCTTTAATGTGTTTGGTTAGTTGTGTTAGTCATAGAGGGACATACTGTATGCACAATTTGATTCTGAAGGCTTTACAAGCAAAGGAACGATCAGTTCAGGGTTGTTGCATCTCTTGGCAGTTTTTTTTTTTTTTTTTTTTTGGGGGGGGGGGGGGTATCCTTCACCTTGCTCAAGGGGACCTTCAGAAGCAGACAACAACTAGTCTTCATTCCCATATTTTTGATCTGCAGCGAGACCCAAAGCTGAAATTGCCTAACCAGCATCCTTAATCCTAAGCAACCACTGCGGGCCCCTAATAGTAAAGCCATCCATTCATCCTTTTTCGACACCACTTCTCCTCATTAGAGTCACGCGTGAGCTGGAGCCTATCCCAGCTGAATTGGGATGGACAACATGGAAAATTTAGACGTTTGGTTTTTTGGATGTGAGAGGAAGCTGGAACCCACACAAACTCCACACAGCATAATAGAGTACTAAATGGAACCATTCTGCTCAAGTGTACTAAATTAAGTGTATATTTTTTATCTCCATAATTAACATCATGCCAAAAGCTTTGATGTTAGCATCAAAAACGACATACTACATAGCTATCAGATCCTTGGAAATTATTTTAAAATGCCAGACTGGATGTGTATTTTCTATAATTCAATTCTATTCCTGAAATTAACATTTTATATATCCCTCACTGGCAAGCCTACTTAATATAAGATAAAAGCATTCCTATTGCATTCATGAGTAGTGGGATTTCAGATGTCATATATCTGCAATTACATCTGCAAATGAGATCTTTTGAGGAAAGAAGTCCCATTTCAGATATCTACAATCCAATTAGTCATAATGTTTGATTACATAATCCAAAAGGAAAAATTGTTCCAGCTACCCATAATGCAATTTCAAATAATATTGATTCCACCACCAAAACAAGGCATCTGTACCTACATCTGTCGATAATGACAAGCCGATCAATTACAATTGGGACATTTTTTCAATGATGCAAAGTAATATCCTTCAAGTATGAAAGTTGGACTGCACTTCCCACAAAATTACCTCCCACAGACACACACCTCAGGGCAAATTATCTTGTTGAAGACCTGGAAAATGACATTAAGACCAAACCGTTCCCCTTTTGCTGCCCTGATGGTGTTGGTTCTGTTTTCAGTGGCAAACTATCAGACAACGGAGACAATAATTTGCAGCTCTGATTGGTCATAAAAACAGGTTATTGTTTTTAATTTCAAATGCCTCTCATAATTGCAAACAGATGCGCACCCTGTCACGAGGCCCTACAGGAAATAATTGGAGAGATGTTTCAACTGCAACCCAATTAATAGATGAAAATAACACATATGCATGGCCAGAACAGCAGTGTTTAACATGTCTGTCAGTGAGGCCATTTGCTTAATGCTGCCTAATCATTGTCTGCATATTACAAGACACACTCATGGCCTTTTCCCTACTCATGCAAGTATTTTCCAGCTGTTGGTAGAAGTCTGGATGTCCTCTTAGCCTTTTGTTTGCCTGTCTTGTGTATCTTTTTTTTCCTCCTGCCAAATGGTGCTGTCAGTAATGTTTAGCCACCCGATGCTTTTGTTGCTCCCCCTGACAGGTCAGAGTACTTTTTTCCATCTATTGAGTGATCTGTCTGCTTTAAAATACAGCCGATTGCAATTAGGAAGGCTACACATGTGACAAAAACAAATTACTGAGAGGCTGTTATTGAATAGTATTGCAGTATTTCACAAAGGGGTAGAATAAGTGGAAAGGTAATGGGGGAAAAGCATTATTTCAATCTTTTTTTCACAATTTTACACCACCCATGACAGGAAAGCAATGGTTTGCATTCTTATCGAGCAGCTATTCAAACACATAAACTAAACTCATCCGAAAACCCTTGCAGTTTGCAGTTTGAAGTAGTATTTTTATAAGCATTTTAAAGGCTATGACTTCAAGTCAGGAGATTTCTGTGAACTATTTTTGTTTGATCTGGGTGAGTAAATTTATTGTGAGTGTACACAAGAAATGCTTTGACACTTTTCACTTCAGATCAATTGTAGTGCTTTCTCAAACTAAACCTGAAAAGTAAAGATTTGCTGTGGGTTCCTTTGATCTTTGGGAAAAACTAACAACTAACATCTGCAAAACGAATACACTATTGCCACCACCTGACTACTCAACGCTACTGCACACAGTAGGTGGTCACTAAGAAAACCTGAATTTTTTACCTTTATTCTATCAATTATCATAGTTCTGTGTCTGAGTGACTCTAAGCTATAATGTCGTTCTACAGAGTCACTAAAAATAAATAGTATCATTCAGACATTGATGGATATCATGCATCAGTATTGTAGTATAAGAAGCAGTGCCACCCGTCCCTGCACGCAGAACATGCAATGTACGTACTCCAAAACATGCATTTAAGTAAATTCAGGTTCAAGTCAAATAGTATAAAAATAGCTTTTAATGGGTCAGTTAGGTCCTAAAGATGTGGTGACCACAGCTGCCGGGGGGAGCCGAATGTGATTTTTTTTCATGGGGCCCAGAATTCTTGGCAGCCCCCTAGCTGTTCATAATACAGTCATTATAATTTGGCCAGGGGCGCCCTGATATGAAGGCTCTGTCGGGAATAAGGACAAGCTTCACCAACAAGTCCCAGTCATGTAGAAATCAAGAATTGTGCAAGAATGCAAATATGTGTGACATTCTTGCATACAATGTAAGTTAGGCAATGCTTCAGCAGATGGTTGCTATAGTAAAAAAAAAAATCTACATTAATTCTTTTTTTTTCCCACAAAGTAAAGATTCAATTGTAATAATTATCAACATGTTGTTTGGGATTGATTTCCTTAGAGTCTCACTATTACCTTCTCTGGTGGTTTTCCTGATCCATCTTTCCCGTCTTTTGTCTTCTGTGTGGTGCAGTGAAGCTCCAGGCTGCCAAGGAAACAGCACAATTCACATGACTGTTGCATGTGATGTTGTCTATAGCAGCAAGTGGCTGTGCACTTGTGTGACCTTGAATAAGAACCAAGCCTTTCTAATTTTAATATTATCAAGTATATTGTGGAGTTTTATGTAGTAAATTGCAATTGTAAGTTTCAGTTGAAAGAAGTTGGTAGCATGACAGACAATAAGAGAGAGTATTACAGTTTTCGAAATTGTGAGTGCCCCACTGAAAGCAAAAAAGACAAAAAAAAAAAAAACCCACACAGCACTAACTTTGTTCACTGAGTTTCTTGCCCTCAGACAAAAACAACCAGACTGATGAGTCCACAAAGAGACTAAATCAAGCTGGAGTTTACTATTCACCTGTCTGGTAACAGTTTGATCAGGCAATGCTTGGTGACAGCACATCTTGAGGCAGCATTTGATTGTTATTGACTTTTAGTCCTGATTTACTTAGGTTTTATTAAAGAATCTGGCATCTGCTGCAAATCCTATTAAGCTTCTTTTGTATTCACAGGTTTCACAGTCTTATACGCTCCCTATTTGTATCCATGGTGAATATTTAGAACCTTTCTAATGGACACATTCGGAGCACCTGAAAACACACCATAGAAAGCAAAATATTGCTTTTCATCGTTAAATAGTATTGAACATAAACAGTGTCAGTCTTCCTGGCCAACACAAAGGCTTGTCTGCACACTCATTTAATTACGGGTTTCACTGAGCTCAACAGAGGGAGCCAAAACTCTTATCAAAGGCATCCTTTTCTTGATGGAACAAAAGCCTGCCTGTGCAAAACCAGGCAGCATGGCTGCCATCACTGTCTGGACTTGGTCTGGTGCAGTGTGTTTCTTTTAGTGCTGGACACACCCAACAGCAGCTGAATAACCACAACTGCAAGTGCACCTTTCACAATGAAAGCATCATTTGTCCAATTGTGTAAAGGGTTTTTCTTAAGTAAAAATTAAGTAATGTAGTGCAGCAATGTTTCCATCAATGGCATTGTATGTTTCCTGAATTACTGGATTCTATTGTCAGACAATTTCAGCTCAGTATCAACTTAATTAATAATTCAAAGGCCATTCCTTGCATCAAACTGCAAGGCAATGTAAGACTCTGCTGCTAGTACTCCAGCTCATAGAATATATTTCAAACTTAATTCCAACACATTGTTTTTCTGTCTACACCATCCTTTTGAAACGTAACATGATTAAATTGCCATTTGAAGCGGATCAAGTAGCATTCAAACTCTTAGTTATCCACAAGAGATGTATCTATTTGGGTTAAATGTAGCAAAACGTCTTTGTTTTACTGATTACAAGGCCCCATGTAGTGGAGATGACATCTCGTCCACAAGGAAAATAAAAGACACAACTCATCAACAATTGCCTATAACAACATTGATTAATAAACAAGACTAAACTATGCCAAATTAAACTATTTGTATTAAAGCAATACATTTCATTCATTGATGCATTCATTATTGTCAATGCCATTGCTTTACTTGTTTTTATTTTAATGTTTTCACTTTTTTATTTTTTTTTTTATTAATAACGCATTCCTATTTTTTTGCTAAATTTTACTTCTATTTACATTTTTATTTCTTCCTCTTCCTAATCGCTGTCATTTTTAACTCCTGTTTTGATATATTTTTCAACACGTTTCTTTCTTTTTTAAAAAAGAAAGTGAACTAAATTTAAATGACAAAAAATAAACAAATAAAATATTATAATCGTCAACATGTACAAGATATGGTGTGAAAAGCAGGAAAAGCAACACCAAAATGGAAAAAACAAAGACGATACAGAAAAAAACAATGACAAAATGGGAAAAGCAATGACAACATTGAAAAAGAATATGACTACATTTGTATTTTTTTATTATTGATTCTCTTTGTCTTTCCACGCGTATTTCCTTTTAATTTTGGCACTCCTGTGATTCCATAAATAATATTGGTTTTCGTGCCAAATTGCTAGCTAAACAACAATCACTGTCACTCGTCTTCACCTCTGTGCAGTAAGCATAATAGAGCTGAGCTATTACTGCTAGTAAAACAGATCATACTCATCACAGCATAATATCAGTGAATGTTATTCTTGGGTAATTGTGACTATGTCACTTTGTTAGCGTGCTTTCATAGCTGTGTTTGTTTGCTGTGCTTGTAGGCTGTTCTCAATGTGAATTGCTAGCTAAACATGGATGGCTGTCAGTAATACTTAAAGTATTAGTGACTGTTATTATTGTGTTATTGTTGTGAACATGGCGCTATTCTTGGTTTTGCTGGTAGCTGTTACCTTCATTCCTCTCCTTTCCAGGGCAAACCTCCACCTCTCTAGCTTCTCCTCCACCTGTTCCCTGCTCTCACTGCAGATCACAATGTCATCTGCAAACCTCATTGTCCATGGAGATTCCTGTCTAGCCTCGTCTGTCAGTCTGTCCATCACCATAGCGAACAAGAAGGGACTTAGAGCTGATCCCTGATGCAGTCCCACCTCCACCTTGAACTCCTCTGTCACACCTACAGCACACCTCACCACTGTCTTACAGTCCTCATACATGTCCTGCACCGCTCTAACATCCTTCTCTGCCACTCCAGACTTCCTCATACAATACCACAGTTCCTCTGTGGGCACCCTGTCATAAGCTTTCTCCAGATCTACAAAAACACAATGCAGCTCCGTCTGGACTTCTCTGTACTTCTCTATTAACATCCTCAAAGCAAATACTGCCTCTGTAGTACTCTTTTTTTGGCATGAAACCATACTGCTGCTCACAAATGCTCACTTCTGCCCTTAGTCTAGCTTCAACTACTCTTTCCCATAAATTCATTGTATGGCTCATCAGCTTTATTCCTCTGTAGTTGCCACAGCTCCGCACATCTCCCTTGTTCTTAAAAATGGTCACCAGCATACTTCTCCTCCATTCCTCAGGCATCTTTTCATTATCTAAGATCCTGCTGAACAACCCAGTCAGAAACTCTACTGCCACCTCTCCTAGACACTTCCAAACCTCTACAGGTATATCATCAGGACCGACGGCCTTTCCACTCTTCATCCTCTTCAATGCCCTCCTCACTTCATCCTGACTAATCTTTGCTACATCCTGGTCCACAAAAGTCACCTCTTCTAGTCTTTGTTCTCTCTCATTTTCCACGTTCATCAGCTCTTCAAAGTATTCTTTCCATCTTCCCATCACACCACTGGCACTTGTCAATAGACTTCCATCCCAATCCTTAATCACCTTAACCTGCTGCACGTCCTTCCCATATCTGTCTCTCTGTCTTGCCAACCTGTATAGATCAGTCTCTCCCTCCTTACTATCCAACCTAGCAAACAAGTCATCATAAGCCCCTTGTTTGGCCTTTGCTACCTCTACTTTCACCTTACGCTGCATCTCCCTGTACTCCTGTCTACTCTCCTCAGTCCTCTCAGTGTCCCACTTCTTCTTAGCTAACCTCTTTCTCTGTATACACTCCTGTAGTCTACCTGTGTGCTCCTACCTCCACTCTTATAGGTCACCCTATGTTCCTGCCTCTTCTGGAAGAAAGTATTCACTATAGTCATTTCCATCCTTTTTGCAAAGTCTACCACAATCTGTCCTTCTGCATTCCTCTCCTGGATACCAAACCTGCCCATTGCCTCCTCATCACCTCTGTTTCCTACCTAACATGTCCATTGAAGTCTGCACCAATGACAACTCTCTCTCTTCTAGGTATGCTCTGCATCACTTCATCCAAGTCCAACCAGAATTTCTCCTTCTCCTCCAGCTCACATCCTACCTGTGGAACATACCCACTAACAACACTGACCATCACACCTTCGATTTCTAGCTTCAGACTCATCACTCTGACACTCTTTTTACCTCCAGGACATTCCTAACAAACTCCTCCTTCAAGATAACTCCTACTCCATTTCTCTTCCTATCTACACCATGGTAGAACAACTTGAATCCTGCTCCTAAACTTCTCGCCTTGCTAGCTTTCCACCTGGTCTCCTAGACACAGTATGTCTACCTTCCTTCTCTGCATCATGTCAACCAAACTCTCCACCTTTTTCCTGTCATAGTTCCAACATTCAATGTCCCTACTCTCAGTCCTATACTCTTAGCGTTCCTCTTCTCTCTCTTCCTACGGACACACTTTCCTCCTCTCCTTCTTCGACCAACTGTAGTCCAATTTCCGGCACCATGTAGGTCAACAGCACAGATGGCGGTCGTTCATAGGTTTTATTCGCATGTTTGATTTGGCAAAGGTTTTACGTTGGATGCCCTTCCTGACACAACCCTCTGTATTTATCCGGGCTTGGGACCGGCATAATAAGACACTGGCTTGTGTCCTCTTGCGTCCTTGTCTTGTCTTCCTACATTTTGCCGCAGGCATCATGAAAATGCCTCCTCAAAAAAATCAGACCTCACAAGTCGCTCTGCGTTATAGTTGTCTCCCGCCGTGTACCTGTGCACTGTCGCCTCTCCATTTGTGTGTATGTGACGGAGCGCCGCGGCCATCTTGTTTACGTGTGTTCCAACATCTTTGCAGCAGATTCCTAAAAACAGTGCTGTCATACAGAAAATCTTTCACTAGCTTTTTTGCAATGAATATGTTCTTAAAAACAGCAGTGTTCCTTTCATATAGAACATCTTTGGCTCACCATCCTTAAAAACAGCAGAGCATTCCGTTTTGCTGTGAGTCCTTAAAAATGTGTAGCCTTCCTGTATAGAGGATCTTTGATGAGCATTTTTGCAGTATTTCCTTAAAAACAGATGCTTCTGTCATATAGAGGATCTTTCCAGTCTAACATACTGTATTTCTTGTTTCTTGTTTAAATTAATTTAGACTATAGCCATTGGATGAGGTAAATGTTTAAAGGTTTGACAGAGCCTTACATTGAGATTATATACAAAAGTCGACTATAGTACACTGACTACAGTACACAGACCACTAACAAATGACAAAAATCAGCGAGTAATATGGACACGCAGAAAAATTTATATTTTTGACATGACTCGCTCCCCCTGCGAAGCCTGCTGCTAGCTTGACGTTGACATTCTCATCTGAGTGAGCTGAGTGATTGTTAAATGTAATGTAATTATTGCGTTAAATTTAGCTTCACGACCCTCCTCACAATATGCCTCACACACTTAAACTTGAACACATTAAAAACATTATCATTGAAGCATAAAAACATACTTCTTCTTCTCCTTTCAGCTTTTCCCTTCAGGGGTCGCCACAGCGAATCAATTGCCTCCATCTAACCCTGTCTTCTGCATTCTCTTCTCTCACACCAACTACCTTCATGTCCTCTTTCACTACATCCATAAACCTCCTCTTTGGTCTTCCTCTAGGCCTCCTGCAGTTCAAAACTCAGCATCCTTCTACCTACTGTATATATTCCCTATCTCTGCTCTGGACATGTCCAAACCATCTCAGTCTGGCCTCTCTGACTTTACAGTATCTCCAAAACCTCGAACATGTGCTGTCCCTCTGATGTACTCATTCCTGATCCTATCCTTCCTGGTCACTCCCAGAGAGAACCTCAGCATCTTCATCTCTGCTACCTCCAGCTCTGTCTCCTGTCTTTTCCTCATTGACACTGTCTCTAGACCAAACAACATCGCTGGTCTCACCACAGTTTTGTACACCTTTCCTTTCATTTTAGCTGAAACTCTTCTATCACACATCACACCTGACACTTTTCTCCACCCAAACATAAACATAAACATGTAAAAAATTGTAGGCTTTTCTAACAGTGGTACACTAACAGTGGTACATGTATGCTGCAGATTTTACCTGTGTTATCACGTATTTATAAATGATTACCGACTTACTGCGGAAAAAAACTGCCTACTTTTGGGGGAAAAAAACAAAAACTAAAAAATGCACTATATGTTTTGGACCAAACATGTGAGAATTTGTGGGGCTATAAATGATGACCTTAGCTTTCTAAAAAGTGGGGCCCAGTGATTTAGCTGAAAAGATGTGTATTTATCCACAAAGAGCTCAGCTCCACTTTTAGTACTCTGCTCGTGGTTTATGTATTTGAATCCAGCTTGAAGAGCATCATTAGTCTGCTTGAGTGTTTTAATCAATAGGAAAACATTTAGCATATTGCTATTGCTTTGAGTGGCAAAAAGGGTGGGTGCAGCCAAACTCTTTGAAAGTAGTATTTCTGATGATTAAATTGAGTGCTCTGCTGGAATGGCCAATGCCACACAGAAGGAGGCTGATCATGTTGTTTGGCTCAGGGCGGGGTAAACCAAGGACAAAGTGGACAACGAGAAAGAGGAGACACATGCAGTGTAGTTCAAGTCATTGTCATGTCGAATGCGGGCTCTGCGTCAATATTTCATAAATGCACCAAACGTACCTTTATACGTGTTGTTTGTGTGTTCTGCACATGCTCAAACTCTATTTAATTTCTCAGGGGGTGTAATAAGAAAAGATATTGAGCGTGTTATTTATTTAGCTGATATAGATTGAGCCTCTGCAGATGCCGAAAGGAAAACCTGACATCTTTTTTCTGGAAATAAAACAGTCTGCCCTCTGTCAAGGTTTAATGCAATGAGATATGTCTCTGCTGCTCCTCCCTTAGTCATTTCTCCTCCAAATATCCAGCGTCCCCCACCCCCCATCTCTGTCCCCTCCCTAATGAAATAATGAAATTTCCATTCCTGGCTGTCCTGCAAGAGCTGACACTTGGACAGATTCACTGGTGCAGTGCACTAGCTGAGTCATAAAGGTTTCAGTGTGAGTCGGTTTATAGACAGGGAAGAGGATGAGGGTGAGACATGAAAGAAAAACACTGACGTCAGCTCAGTGATCAGACAGACTAGAGATATATCAGAACAATGATACGCTGACTCAAAATAAACACAACACCTCTTTTACTTTGCTGCTTTATTCAGTTAAGCTGAGTCATGCAAAATCTCAAACTTCTCGGCAGCTGAACAATCAGAACACAATCTCATTTTATACTATATATGCCATATACACTCCCTTCCAACGTTTTTGGAGGGGAGGGTAGAGTATTCTATTCATTATCCATGGGGCAAAAATAAGGCACTTTTCAAAGCACCTTGACATGAAAATATGTTTGGCCATTTTTCAGTTTTATATTAGCATGGTACAAGGGAACGTTTTAATTTGGAAAACAGACCTTGTGTTTTACCAAACATTTTATTTGTATAACAAAAAATTAAAAACACTGCACAAGCTTCAGGTTTATAAGGCTTCACGGCTTTATTATTGCAACACATTATGGATTGCGAGTAGACAGTATGACTCTATTGCATGAGCTTTCAGGCATATTCTGACGCAACAGCACAAAGGTGCTTGCAAACAAATCTCCATAAAGATTTTTTAGTTTTGATCCTTGTGACATTCTCATAGATTTGATAATGAGTGTACATGCAACAGATAGGACTTTCTTCAGCTGTAGCATACAAACATGAAACAGTAGGCTACTCGACTTTGCCGTTTTTGTCGTCAGCCTCTTCTTCCACTTCCATTTCACTTTCTTCCTTCTCATCTTCACCGTCCTCGCCATCCTCTTTCTGATCAGATTTGTTCTCTTCTTCTTTGTTACCCTCTCTGGCGGACTCCTCTGCCTCATATTCTTCAGGAATAAACAAGATTATTATTACAATATGACAGTATGATGTGTACTACAATATATATAAGAATTAAATCAACATCACTGTGACCGTGTCCCTCAAAATTGATGATGGTTATTTGGAAATTATTCATTACATTATTCGTTACATTGTGCAGTGTTTTAGCCAGTGAGTTTATACCCGTATATGAACACTCTGATAAATAAAACATACTCACCTTCCCCCTCAGCTTCATCCGTTCCCTCTTCTTCAGCTTCCCCTCCCTCCTCCATTGTTTTGTCCTCTTCTTCTTGAGGAGGGCTCGCCTCCGCTTGCTGTGCATCACTTGCAGATATTTTCTCCTCGGTGGGAATTGTTGATCTATACAAGCGGGGGGTCAGTAGGTATGGAGCGGCAGAATGCAATTGGGATTGCATAGAGACCACAGTTCTTCCAGGAGGTGCACCAGCAAACATAGTTTGAGAGTAAACAACAGAGGACTTCTGGCCACAGCGATCTAAGCGGTTCTCTTCTCCTTCAAGCAGCTTTCTAATGTTGAAATAAAAACACACACACAGCATGGAAATATAATTATTAGTGGCATTCATTTCTCAAAAATCATACAGTGTGTACAAATATGACCTGTAGGCTGCAATTTCAATATCCAAAGCCATCTTCACATTCAAGAGATCCTGATAATCTTTCAAGTAGCGAGCCATGTCATTCTTGTTTGCTCTCAATTCTTCCTCCAATTCCTTTATTGCATCCTGTGTTGGAAAATAAAATTGTACATTATTGTATACAATTCACATTCAATTTAGGAACGGATTTAAATCATCTTTAATATTATAGTCCTTGTAGCAACACTGTCTTTCAGTTTCTCACCTGCAGTGCAGAAATCTCAGCACTCTGTTTCTCCTCCACTTCCTGCAGTTGGTTTTCCAGAGCTTGGGTTATCTCTCTGCAGGCATCAATCTCCAACGTCCTATTTTTGATCTGCCTGCGATATTCACCAGCCTCGTCTTTGACATTACGCACGCTCTCTGTATTGCGAGCAGTGCCTACCGCCATCACATTCATCTTGTTGCAGAACCACTCCTCCGCTGACTGCCGATTGCGTTGTGCCAACGTCTCATATTGGGCTCGGATGTCCCGCAGAGCGACTGATAGGTCAGGTTTAACAACATTCATCTCCACTGACACCTCTGTGCTGTATTGTATTTGGGCCTGGAGTTCTGCAATTTCACTCTCGCAGAGACGCTTCAGGAAGGCCAGCTCATCCAGCAGGATTTCAACTCTTTTCTCAAGTTCCACTTGTTCCATGGCTGCCTCATCTGCCTCCTTCCTGGCATCCATAAGCCTGCCCTCTGCTTCCTCCCTACCAAGCACTTCATCCTCATACTGCTTTTGCAGGTTCTTCAACAAGCCCTCCATCTCATCCCTGTGGTGTTCGGCAGCTTGTCTGTCATGACGGGCCTCATCCACTGCAGCATTTAGCTGGCGGATCTCGTGATCATAAAGGGCCCGCAGGTTTGATGGCTCTATTTGACGCTGCCTGAGCAGCAGGCGTTCAGTCTCCAGAAATTTGTTTTGCTGCTCCAGTTCATGAACCCGATCAATGAAGCTTGCAAAGCGGTCATTGAGGTCTTGCAGCTCAGCCTTCTCCTGGGTCCTTAATCGTTTGAATTCAGAGGTGACTTGTGCTGCTTGGTCAAGGCGCAGCCCTGTGGCAACTGTCGACCCCGGAGTAGAGAGCAGGAAAGAACTGGGGGTAGCTCGACCGTATGTAGGAAAAATTCTGTATGACGATGCATAAGGCGGTGGGGCAGAGTGACTGGCGTATGCAGCCCTTGACTCTGCACCTCCACTAGATCCATATCCCGCACTTCGCACAACCACTCTCCTCTTGTAAGTAGAAGGGAAATAAAGGTCGAAGCCAGAGGAAGTCATGACTTGAGACAATCTGCTCTCTGTCTTGAGATGTAGCTGTGTCAACTGCGCAGTGATTCTGCATTACACTGGCTTTTATAGAGCCTGTAATGACTGTGACGTAAGATGCTTTTTGCAGGCATGCTGACAAAAGGAATTGATAATGGAGCCAGCAAACCAGTCTCCGCCAAGAGAGAGAGGTGGGGTGATGATGTATGTGAGTGGCAGAGGCACTGCAACAAGAAAGGGTCACCGAGGACAAAACCCAGTGTTACTTCTAAAACTGCAGGCGATTCCATTATGTTATTAAAAACGTGTTATCCGGCGAAATCATAAAATGTTGGTTGTTAAGGAGAAAAAAACATACAGGGGACATCATTGTATCTATGTTATCAGTAAATACAGTTAAATCCACTGATGGGGGTGAGGCTTTTTGCAGTGGAGCCAAACAGTCTCAAATACTGTAATAGAAGACCCTTTCAAAGATTATTGTACACTTTTGCCCTCTGGTGGGTGTTTGATTACTATGCAGGTTGATCATTTTACCTTCCTAAGAATGTCTTGCAGGTCAAACACTAAGTCGGTGTTATTGTTTTTCAGATTTTCTGTAAACTTTCAATTTTACAGAATACTAAACCACGAAGGCAGTGTGCTGTTATCGGAATTGTCGTTAAAACGATCTCTGATTAATTAATTTACGAATAAACTCGTTCACTGCAATATTATACATCTGTTTCAAACATATTTTTACTTGAAAAACGTTGCTCAATATGCTAATATATGATTGGCCAGGCGATTACTAAATTGGCCAATGAGCGATGACTTTACTAGTGAGTTTCTTACGTCAGGCGCCGCTGAGATGCTGCTCACTCACAAGAGCAGCAACAAAGGCTGATGAATTGATTAAGTTTCTAGTTAAGCTTGTACTCCATTTGAAATCATGGTTGCGAATATTGCCTGAGTAAACTAACATTAAAGCTATAGTGCCTGTCGAGGTGGGAATGAATGGTAAGTCTGATTTTCTACCGATAGATTCCACCGGTAAATGAAGCACTGGCCATCCCAAATTTACGTCTGCCAACATTATGGAACCCATGTTTTAGTCGTTCCTACTACGTTGAATTTCTATTCGTTACAATTATAGCACCACTACTTAAACGGAGATTGGCGAGACTTTTTATTTGTAATCCAAAAGTGTTCCCTGGCAGAGCTAAGCTAACTATGCTATACTTTCATTGACGTGAGCCAGGTTAGCTAACATTAGCGGTAGTGTTGTATTTGACCTATCCAAGCACAAATGACTGTAACATTTGTTGGCGTCGCATCAACCTTGCCAACTCGTTAATAGAGCCAGCCAAGAGGTGCTGAACAAGGAACAGAAGCAAAGGTGGTTGGTCTGCTCTCAGATAGCACATCATCTGTGTTCTAAAAATGGTAAGGTGCTTTATTGAACGGCTGCACGGTATTAAAATTGTGCAGTCCCCACACATAAACGTCTGACTTTGGCTCGTTTTACAGATTCGGATCGCAGCATTGAATGCGGCTTCGACAGCTGCAGATGAGTCTCAAGACCCCCTGAGAAGTAAAAAAAGTAGAACAAAAGAGGCACAGGTACGGGCACTGTGAATCAAGCCATACAATGCCTGCTCAATATTGCAAATATTTTGCTGATGTTATTCTGTAATTTCTTCAGGAAGCAGAAGCATTTGCTTTGTATCACAAAGCTTTAGATCTGCAGAAACATGACAAGTTCGAGGAGTCTGCTGAGGCGTATCATGAGCTGCTTAAAACACCACTTCTCAAAGAGGTAAAGTAGCATGCAACAGTAGTTGTGGAGTATGACACTTGGTGACCATAAAACCACAAACAATGAAAGAAATCCTGCAAGTTCACAGACAAAACCAGACTACCAGGAGTGCCTGACCCACAGTGCATTTAACAAAGACATAAAGAAAACTTTTCATTCCACCTCTTCAAAAGTCAGCCACTTTCTCATGGGCATCTCTCTCATGTCTCATGTCTAAAGACAGACATCCCTTAGGTCTGGCTCCCCTGGGAGCCTTAATAATTTCTGTTTTGTTCCGTAAACATGCAGTATTTCTGTCCTGTTTTTGGGGTTTGTGTGTATTTTCGGTATTTGCAGCATTTTTCTTCTGCATTTGTTTTTGATCTTGCAGCATTCACGTGGTTGCATTTCCTGTTGCATCTGCTTTATGTTGTTTGTGTGTTTTTGGTTTTGGGTCCTTTCTGTGTTGGACTGGTTTGTCGCTGCATGTTTACCCCCATCAGCCCCCATATAAAACTGAGCTTTTTGACTTGTGTCATAAGAAATGTGCAACATTATATCATGTATTTAAATCTTATTTAACAAAAGCACAGGAGTAATGAAGTTATAGACTTACAGGTGCTGATTTAACTTCGTGCAATGGTAGATCCGTGCGCATGTGTGACGTATAACACACATGGGTGATTACAAAAAAATGCATTTTTGATGTCTCAAAGTACACAGCATTGTACATCTAATATGTCACTATATTGTCCAACTGGGGCATCAGAAGGGGCGACAGTCACCTGTGGTTCCTTTTTCAGGTTTTTGATTGGCCAAAATACGCATGACAGTAGGTGAATGTGTTTTTTTTTTGTGTTTTTTTTAAATACCACTTTTGTAGATGGAGATATTTTATTTTAACATCAGAGTGGGGCTAATATAGGTTTTTGAAAATATTCACGTTTGTGTGAACATGGCGTTAATTGTAAATAAATGAATACATTTACTTTGAATGTTTAAAAAAATAAACATTCACAATTTAGTTTGTTATTTAAACTGTGTCCATCTATTTAAGTGCCTCAATAGATTATTTCTCTTATTTTAGGCAATGCCCTCAGAAGATCAGAGCATGGGTCTCAAGCATCCCGGACTGATGTTGAAGTATTCCACATTTAAAAACTTGGCCAGTATGGCTGCATCTCGAGATGACCTTGATACTGCAATGGAGTTCTACTTGGAGGTCAAACAATAAAGCATTGATACAGCCACTACAATTAGAGCACGACCGATATGGGATTATTGGGGCCAGTGCCGATATTGGGGGCTGAAAAAAGCTGATATCCGATATACTCTATTGGCCTATCACCGATATACAGTATCGGCCGATATATGAGCCCCTGTAAATCCTGCAATGGAAGTATGAAATGAAGTGGGACACTGTGTAGCTTATTTTAATGGTGGACATGTGGGTTAACAGTTGCATCTATCTTTGTTTATCTGACAGATGCACAACAGTTAAAATGCTGTAAAATTTGTGTAAAACTTGCGTGAAAAAAAATAGAATGTTCTTTGTGACGGGCCCTGACAGGCCGTGTCCGCAGGGATGTCATCCAGTATAGTGTAGTGTTATATTGTTTTACAAAGTCACAGCTTACCATTGTCTCGTATTCTCTGCAGCAGTCGAGTGAGTGAGACAGGAAGAGTTGTGCTTGCGTGTTAGGGGCGGGGCCAGGTACTCCGGCAGGGAGCAGCACAAAGACACACACGCAGGAAGGGAGCGACAGAATCTCCGTGCAGCAAAAAAAAAAAAAGTTTATATATCGCTATATTGGCTGATATTGATTAGTCGGTGATAAGTCAAAATCGGCCCGCTGATATATCGGTCAGGCTCTAACTACAATGGAGTCACTGTTCAACATTCTAAAGTTGTTCATACCCTGTTTATAATCTTTTCTGTGTTTTGTAGGCTGTTTTGTTGGATTCCACTGATGTGAACATGTGGTACAAAATTGGCCAAGTGGCCGTGCGGCTGTTGCGTATTCCTCTAGCTCGGCACGCCTTTGAGGAGGGATTGCACTGTAACCCGGACCACTGGCCGTGCCTGGACAACCTGATCACTATTCTCTACACACTCTGTGACTACACCTGTGCGTTAAACATCGCCATCATCTCTTAGCTATTTTCTCACATGACATGTCTAAAAATGATGAGCATCTGCATAAATATTCCAGGTTGTTTGTACTTCATCAGTAAAGCCCTTGAAAAGGATCATTGTTACACTAAAGGCCTGGTGTTGAAAGAGAAAATCTTTGAGGAACAGCCCGGTCTTAAAAGGGACACAATGCAGATGTTCAAGAGATGGTGACTGCAGTTGTCGTTCTCTTCTTTTTAACTTATTTAAAAAAAACCTCTTAGAATGAGCTATATCACTTTGAAACCATTTTGTGATATGTGTTTTTATGCAGTGATATGTCTGTTCACTATGTGGAAGTGGAGGAAGAGGAACACAAGACCATTGTGGAAGAAGCTTTGGATTTACGGAAACGCAGACAGGCTCTCTCTTACACCGAACCCACCCCTGATCTTGTCCTGATTAAGCCCATCCGCTGTCTCTCGTAAGTTTTTGAATTGTTTTTTTTTTGTTTGAAGTACAATATTTCCCCGCTTTTCATGGGTGAATAGGGAAAATCTGTGTGCAATTCAGTCGCCCATAAAAATGTCTATTTTTGACACACTGCTCACTCCTACCCTTTCAAACTTTTCTGCTAGCTTGTCTGGCTTCTGATTTTTTTTTTTTTTTTTTAAATCCAGGTAGCCCCCCACAACCATATGAGGTGCCCGCAAGCCTGCTTTTCATTCAGGTTTTCAGTTAATAATGAAAGAACAGTAGAAAGAAATGCATTCTGAAATACAAAATGTGAGTTGTGGACACCAGCATTTTGTTAATGTTGTGGTAAAACAAGCATATTCGCTTTGTTTGGGTTTAAAATAAGCTCTGAAAATAAATGTTACAAAAATGAGTAGCTCTTGGCCATTTTCATTTTGTAAAAGTAGCTCTCACAAGGAAAAACGTTGGTGACCCCTGGTGTAAAGTGTAAAATGTGTTGGTACTCACCACTAATGCGTGATGATGGTGATCGATAAAACAGATCAATTGGAGTGACGTGCTAGTGCGACAACCAATGTTACCCCAAATTTTTGAAGTGTCTGAGCATACACAAAAATGACCTGAGCATTCTTTGGAACTCTGTGAGTGCCATCAGACGTGCACAGTGTAGTATCGCACCTGTCCAAAACTCAGGTAGTCCAACAATCATATATTCACTAGTGTCCACCTTGCTGCAAGTTTAAGGCCGGATTATCACATAGAAGTTCCACTTTTGATTTGTTTTAATATTTGTTACCTGGAATGCTGAAAAAATGTTTACCAAATACTTGATGAAATGATAAAGTATGGCGGTAATATTGATAAGATTATGTTAGTTAGTATGTTAGTTATACCTGCAGAAACTACAACCATAACATCTATCCTTCTGGAAAGACTTTCTCTAGATTTGATAGTTTGCCTGTGGAAATTCTTGTCCATTCATCCAGAAAGAAAATCAATAAATGATATATGTTAATAAAATGTACTAAATATTAGAGATATTTCAGACATAGTTGCAAATGGTGATTAATCCGTATTCATTTGAAAACCGATTTAATCTGATATAACAATTTTTTTTATTAATTTGACAGCCATAGTTGTTCACTAATGAATTGATTTAGTAGGTGTCATCCATCCATCGATTTTCTATGCCGCTTATCCTCACCAGGGTCGCGGGGGTATGCTGGAACCTATCCCAGCTGATTTTGGGCGAGAGGCGGGGTACACACTGGACTGGCCAGCCAATCGCAGGGCACATAAGATAAACAACCATTCACACTCATACCTGTGGGCAATTTTGGAGTCAGGAGGTGTCATGTGTTTCTATAATCGTGTCTGTTTAAAGTACAGTATTTCAGGACATTCTGGGTTTTACTTCAAATACCTGGTTCCACAATTTGATGTGACATGGGACTGTTGTATAAACACAGGTGGAAACATGTTGGTGAAAGCCTTGTGGCAATGTACAGACATCAGACTACATGCGGGCCACCACGACTGAGTCTTGGACGCAGGATCGACTTATCGTTATACCGTGACCCAAACCTCCTCCAAAACCTTCCTGAACCCTGCAGTCCAATCAGCACCGTCCAGACAACTGTGCTGAGCAGCAGCCCCAGCTCATCTCTGCCACCTACTGTCCTCTCTGAGCCATCAGCGCTTTCTCAACCTGCCACACAGATTTCCATTGTGGAAATCACTACGGCAGCTGCATCTGTTGGTTAGTTGTAGAAACAACTGCTGTTTTCTTTCTTGATGCCTAATACTATTGTTTAAAAACTATTGTTAAAACTATATATGCCTTTTAACATAGTACCTATTTGCAGTTACAGCTATGGATGTTTGCCTGACAGACAAGGCAAAGAAAGCACCAAAGAGGAAACGTACGGTAGAAGATAACGGGGAGACGGCCAAGCGGCGCTCTGCACGTGTTCGGAACACTAAATGTAAAAAGGAAGAGAAGATTGATTTCCAGGAATTACTTTATAAGTATCTTCCTTCTAGGTAGCCATCATCTCTGATAATATCTCTGTCAATTACAGTATGTTTGTTCTTTTGTGTTGTACTGTATGCAGTTGTATTGATTGATATTTGTTAACTGTCTTGCTGTTGCAGCAAATTATTCCTTTTATAACAGATGGGTTGAACTAAAAAACCCATGCTCTGGTTTCTTAAAGGCTAAAGAAGTTTGATCCCGATAATGAAGATGAAAGTCTGAGTAATATTGAGACACAGTGTGACGGGAAGGAGGACATGCAGCCTCGACATGGGAGCTCCCTTCCAGTTGATGCAGTTGAATACATGGAATCTGGTACACTTGGCTTTCATAGATGTTTATGATTGTCACATCTTTCCTTTTTATCAAATCATTTTCTTCTTTGTAGAACAACAGGATGTTCATAACTTCCTTCTGAGAAATATGACCAATGGAGGAATACTGGACCTGATGTTGTGCTATCTGAAAGCCATGGGTCAGAAGTTCATGGAGAAGTGGCCTCCTGGTCTGACTGCTGTGGTGCTGGAGGTCTACCAGGCTTGGAGGAAACACAGCTGTGGTCTTCCTAACCCTTTGTTGCGGGACTGTAGTAACCAACATATCCGGGTAAATGAAAGATAGCGGAGTAAATATGTGCTTTTGTATTTCCTGTAATTCAGAAACACAGTAGCAATCAGTTTGGATTTACCTACAATTTTGTGATCACAATGATTACATTCCAATGAGTCGATACATGTCTACTTCATGTGCAGGAAATGTTAGAAATGAGCTTGGCCTGTATGGAATTGCAGTTGGAGCAGTGGTCGCACAATAAAGGCAAGACTGGTGGGTATGGTTAGTGTTCTTTAATTAGGCACTCATCAACCAAATTGGAGTGTTTAAAATGTGTTTAATGTTTTTTTTTTTTCCCCCTCAAAAGTGCGCTGTCAAATAGAGGCCTGCATTTTGAGTACAATTGATAATATAGATATTTTGTTATATTTTGGAAGGTTGTTAGTGCCGAATAGCAAGTAAATAACAAGCTTGTTTTTCCTTTTTAGTGTCTCCTAGAAGAAGCAGCAGTGGTTCCTGCAATGACACAGATGAGAATGAATTCCCTGGGCAACATTTCCAGGCTGATTTGTTGCTCCTGGCTTTAGGTTCATCCCAAAAAGATCTGTTTGAGGACAACTGGTTAGATGTCATGGTGCGTGTCTACTGGCTGAAGGCTCGTTCCCTTGCCCTCCAGGTAGGTACATGTTTTTTAACCTCTTGACTGTATGAGTCCTTTACACTCATCTCAACCAGATACGATAAGGATATTTGTCTCTTTCCTCTTTCTAGGGAGACATGGACTTAGCCTTGGAGAGCTATGATGTCTGTACAGGGCTGTTGCAGAGCAAACCCAAGTCCCCTGAAGGGAGATATTATACAATCAAAGTGCCAAATTTAAGGGTAGATGCAGCAATCTCTGTAGAGGAGGTCCGTGTACTGGTTTATTGCCCACAAGATGTTTTAATCAATTTGTTGCTTTTAATCCTTTATTTTAATCAAAATATTATTTTTCTGTTTTCATGGACAGATTGACAAAAGACTGAAGTCTCTGGAACGCTGTCAGTCATTGGAGGAAATCCAGCGGCTCTTTGAATCATCAGACTTTGAGTCAGTTGTGCGCCTGTTGCAGCCAACTCTTAATTACGGCAGCAGGAGTAAACATTTGGACTTTGTTAGTTCAGCACCAGAACGTCCTGCTCAGCTTCTGCTGCTTCAGGTTAGATTATGCTGCATCTCTTAATTTAACATCAATGCATTTCTTCATGGAATGTAATATACTGTATGATTGCTGGTTCATAGGCCTACCACGATAATCAGATCAATTAAACGCACGATAAATAAAAACACTCGATAATTTTGCCGGCCTTCGTAAAATGACGTGCATGCGTGTTTGTTTTCCTCCTCTTTTTCTACCAAACAGGCTGGATGATGAGGGTTCACTCTGTGCCTCCGTCGCAACACATGGGCGTGTTAGTTCTATAGAAGAATTAACAGAGTGCATGAACCCTCTGTCAGTCATACAGTCTCTTTGCTACACACTAGCGAGTGCACTACTTGCTAGCTGTGTGTGTTGTGTGCTACACGATCAAATACTTTTCGTCCCTGTTGTGCATAAAGCACAACCTCATGTCAGTTTCAGCCCGCTTGTGCATTGTCATTTTGTGACATGGAAAAAGGTTGACAATTAAATAAATTAGGGATTCTCAGATCAATTGGCCACCAGTCATTATCAGCCGATTTTTCCATGAAATCATGTGATCAGCATAATGCCGATAAATGCCTTTCAACGTCGATCACAAAAGCTGATCACCTGTGACTAAAACTATTGCAGCTGGGATGGAACTTAACACATGCCACGAAAATTATATTGCGGGCGTAGCGCGTTAAAAAGCTTTCATTTAATACGGCATTTGAAGAACAAACACTTGACGGAGTATGGAGCGTTTTCGAGGCTCACGGTGTGATCATCAGTAACGGCAGCTAATGCGGCCATGTGGACACTTGCCAGTATGTGCGTGACAGTCAAAACGCTAAGCTAATAACCCGAGAAATAACTGAATTGATTGGATGAGAGAACCAGCCTTTCTCAGCGATGGAAGACACCAGGTTCGCGGGGCGCTCTCTCACTCAACTGGAAGTACTGCAAAACTCCACCAATATACTCTCACATATACTCTCACATCCAAAGAAGCTGTCTCATCCTTTCAAGAGTCATATATGTTGTCTTGAAAAAGTAAGTGAAATGTTTTTTTTTGTCTAAATTAAGGTGATTTTATGGTTCCTTTTTTTCATAGCACATAGCCAATAGCGCTTATCATAGATAAATTTTAAAAAATTATAATTAATCCATGTGATCGGTAGTGGTATCGGACGATTTCAGTTCTGGATGATCGGAATTGGCAGCAGAAAACCCTGATCGAAGCACCCCTAAAATAAATTATACAAAATCGTGGAACTTTCGTTCCAGCTGCCATGATTCCCGAAGTATAACTCCTCATTGTGCAAGAAACGTGTACTTTCTGACAAAACGTTTCACCCCATAAAACTTAAACAGCGTACTCCACACATAATATAGATAAAAGTGAATCAAGGAAGTGTATATACACAAATGTGCTCACATCTGCCTTGACATACCATAGTATTAACGGGTTATTTCGCATTGAAAAGCAGAAATATTGTGATCGATTGTTTCTTTCTGCTAAAAGACTGAAAGGCCATTTTATTTTAAGTTTTTTTTTTTTTTGTCTTCTGTCAAATTTAGTACAGTATGTTTGTTTAATTTATTTTATTTAAAAAAATCTTGGCAGTCCAATTAAAATTGTAAATACTCTTGAGAAATTAAAGTTAATGGCTTTTAATACGGTGTACTCGCATTATTATGCCATATATTATCATTACATTAATGAAAAAATGGTCTCAAAATAATGTTGACAATAACATTGTTTATTGGCAATAATTTGTAGCACAACTATCGTCCATCAAAATTTGTTATCGTGACAGGCAATCTTATTCTGTCATGCCATCATATTTTGCCACAGAATTCCCTGTTGAAGCTACAAGACTACCAACAATGTCTAGAAGCAAGTGAGCTGGCTATGAATGAAGCCTTGCAGCAGCTAAACTCCTCTCCAACTAGTTCTCCACCTGCGAAGGAGGAATGGGTTGGCACCATTGCAAAGCTGCTGGATGGCATTGAGGTCTGCTTTACTAAGGACTCACAGCTCCTTAGCAATGTCTCCCACTTCTCTAGTATGGCTCGACTGGCAAACAATCTAATTCAGGTTAGAAGAGAGCTGATATCGTATGAATACAAATTCACTAATTGTATGGCATTAGTTTGTCTTGGATGTTAATATATCCTGTGTTTTTTTTCAGCTGATTGACCTTAGCATGACTATTTCCGACGATCCCAAAGAGCCTTATTTCTTCTCAGTGCTGCCATGGATTATTCTATATCACATAATCAAACATGAAGAGGCTGCCTTTAGCTGTATACTTCAACAGCATATGGCTGTAGGGGATGATGAAGGTTTGTTGAGTCTTTGTTTACATGCAAGTTTGTGCTTCGCCATGCTAGCCGTTGCACTGAGTGATTTGTGTTAACATGAATTTCCAGATGACTCAGACTCACCGATGCTGCCATCCTCTCTGATGCTTCTGAACACTGCTCATGAGTATCTTGGCCGTCGCTCCTTGTGTTGCAGTTCAGATGGAGCACTTCTCAAGTTTTTTGTAAGTGTTTCTGTGGACATACAGTATTGTATACTCCTTGAGACTTCACATAACATAATTGTCAGTGTGACTTATTTATAGCTGGAACAAGTTTGACAATAACTGAATATTATACCTGCTTCCATATAGGTTCACATTTTGGAAAAAGAGTTTGCAGCCACTGCCAAAAATGATTCACATCCCTATAAAGAGGAGCTGGAGATGGCCTTAGAGCAGTGCTTTTTTTGTCTATATGCCTACCCTAGTAAGAAGAGCAAGGCCCGCTTCCTTGAAGACCACTCATCTCCACAGGTAAGATACTCCAGTTCTCATGGAAGTCATAGACATGCAAATATATAGTATAGTATAGTGTATATATGGTATAGTATAGTAAATATACGTTATATGGCATTTTTGGACTGCAGCAAAATACTTGGATTCAATTGTAATTAAATGCTACACCTCAGTTACTGTATATACCACTGAAGCAATTTATTGACATATGTTTCATCATATGAATAATTTTTTTTAAACTATTAACCAGGACATTATTTTTCTCTATCCAAAACACTAGTGATAATCAAATAAATAGACTTTGTAAACAGTAGGTGATTTAATCTCTGCTTAATTAGTAAACCTGCCTGGTAGGGAGATTTAACAAAAGGGGTAAATCAAATACCATCTAAAGATGACAATTTTCAGTTTTATCGTTAATGGCATTAAATTACTAGATGAGAAATTGATCAAAACAAAAGTTACTTACAGTACTTGTATTTTTTTTATACATACGACCACTAGGGGGTGACATTGGTTGCAAACGTATTTGAAGGACACCCTTTTCAGTACTTATTCAATACAAAACTCTTCAAGAGGTTCCACAGGAAATCCCAATACAGTTTAGTGCTTTAAATATTATTTGCTAGTGACAGTTTGATACAATAACATTACAATGAAAAGTATAATCTTGTGACTGGCCTTTGGAACTAATCAATGTGTTGCAGGTGGAGCTGTTGTGGAGTGATGCCCTTTTCATGTTCCAGTATTTTAAACCAAAGTCACTGCCTGAGTTTGACAGCTACAAAACAAGCACAGTATCTGCAGATTTAGCTAATCTGTTGAGGAGGTTTGCAGGAATTGCCCCCCCAAGTGAAACTCCCACACTCACCATGGAGGAGGTAGCTGCCTACATCGAGGATATGACACATAAGGTCAGTCTGGGAATGTGTAGAGCAGACAATGCTCAAGTGTGACAAGCTGTATTTATTTCTCTATAAATGTGTTGTGTCAATGGGATATACTTTTCATTGATAGTTTTTGTGTTAAATGGGTTTTCCGCTTCTTTTTAAATACTATTTGGCGTTCAAGTTTTTCAAGTAAAATTTTGTTGTTTTCAGCCAAACCTCCAGTACCTAACTGAATTAAACTTTACACAAACTCTTATGTATTAAAAGTATAAAAGTATTGCTGACCCACATTATCTATAGAAAACAGTTCCACTCATATATTTTCAATGTGTTGTTTTCTAAGGTTCCAAGCCTTCCCGATGGAAGCCCTCCTGCCCCTCCAATCATAAATGAGATCTACTACCTGCTGGCTGATTACCACTTCAAGAACAAGGAGCAGTCCAAAGCCATGAAGTTTTATATGCATGATATCTGTGTGTGTCCAAACAGGTATGTCATTTCTCTTTTGGCAGTGATTAAGTTTGGGTTTTGTATAAGTTATCGAATTAGTCTGCTTACCTTTGTAGATGCTGCTTTTTTTTTTTTCTCTCCACTTTGCTTGCACTGATGTTCAATATGTCTCTCTTGGCAGGTTTGACTCCTGGGCAGGAATGGCCTTAGCAAGGGCCAGTCGTATTCAGGAGAAACTCAATTCCAATGAGCTAAAAAGTGACGTGCCCATATGGAAACACTCACAGGCAGTGCTCAACTGCTTTAAGCGGGCCCTGGAGATAGACGGCTCTAACCTGTCGTTGTGGATTGAATATGGAACCATATCATATGCTTTGCACTCCTTTGCTTCACGGCAGCTAAAGCAGTGGCGTGACGAGCTTCCCCCAGAGGTAGTAAAACAGGTGAGGCAAATGTTAACAAGCTCAATTTCAATTTCATACCGGATGTCAGAGGTGTCACGTCACTTGGTGGTGGTAGTAGCTGCGTAGTCATCAAAATGACATACAAAAGCTCTGCTGTGCCTTTGTTTTCAGATGGAGGAAAGGAGAGATTCCATGTTAGAGACTGCATCTCAGTGCTTCCAGGGTGCTTCACGTTGTGAGGGAGACAGTGACGAAGAAGAATGGCTCATTCACTATATGCTGGGGAAAATAGCAGAGAAACGCAAACAGCCGCCTGTGGAATATCTGCAGCTTTACCAAAAGGTAAACGGCTCTGGGGACTTCACTTGTTGTGTTTGGTCGTATCTAACCATCAAAGACCTCTGAATACAGTGTATTTTTAACAGTGAAGTTGGGTATTTACAATAATAGACAACAACCATTCACACTAACATTCACGCCTATGGACAATTTAGAGTCTCCAATTGGCCTAACGTGCATGTTTTTGAGATGTGGGTGGAAGCCGGAGTACCCGGAGAAACACACGCCAGGGTTTCCCTTAGAATTTTTTGAAGCTGTGTTGGTGGGCTGCATGGGAGGGCGAACTGCCACTGTGTCGTGCCGCTCCTGCATCTTTTTTTTTATGGCAAATTGACAATTTTATGATTTATTTATTAACTTATTTAACTACAGAGATGGGGGGGGGGGGGGGGGGGGGGGGGAATTTTAGTTCATAAATGCTTGCCAACTCTTTCATCTCAAATCAACATGCGTAAAGGTACTAAGCAATTTCAAAAAGAAGAATAAAGACGAAATCTGAACTTTGGCATCTAGATCTTTAATATTATGGCTAAGCACAGATTAATAATAATAATAATAATAAAAAAATCCAAATAAAGAAATTAGCAATTTTCAGAGATGTTTTGATATCTTATCTTTCACTGCTTCTCTTTTTCTCTTATTATTTTATTTCATTGCTTCAGTGTGAATTTGAAAAAACTCCAACCTTGTATTGTATTTTACATTGGAAGTTTAGGTTAGCTTCAGTGTATATAGCGATCGGTTCACTGTGTGAAAATACAGACAGCCGTCAGATAAGTTAGTTGCATACACAAGCATTTTCAGCAACTGTACAGCAGAGGGCGCTAAAGTCAAAGCAACTGTCTGACCCACAGACGGCTATTCTAAAATGGACTTCTTGTCAATTTCTGCGTCAGGTCACAGACCTGTCATCGTGTATAAACCGCACCTTGATTTTTTGCTTCTTACCAGTGGAAAAAAAGTGCGGTTTATACACGGTGCTTTACGGTATATACTGTATCTAGATATATAGAATATATATCCATTCATACAATATATTACTCAACATTGTTTTCAAATAAATTAAAAAAAAAAACCTCGTGGTGGCTTTTATTTTGTTGTGGCACTGCGCCACAATCAATTACATGTAGCGGAAACCCTGCCCGCACAGGGAGAACATGCAAATGCCACACGGATGTTGCAACAGATTTTAACCCTTGATCTCCTGTCTGTAAGGCTGACATGCTACCCCACAAAAAGTTTAATTTATATTTTGTTTTTGTTAATTAGAAAACAAGGGAATCCAATTGAGGTCTTAAGTTATTATCTATTCTTAAGTTATTATTACTATGTAGGCTGCAAAAAAAGGAAGGTGGTTTCATAATCCACCTACAGAAACAAAGCTTACCGCATCTCTCCTCTCATAAGACACCCTTGTCATTTGTGTTTTCCCAAGAGAAAAAAATACATGGCATTAGTCATAGCTCTGTTATGATTAAATTGTTGGAGGCAGGTGAACTTTTGAGATTTCAAACACGATGTCATTGAGGTTGGGTGCAATTGGAGGAGAGGGGGCGTAGTTGCTATCTTACCAAGCATAGAGAATCCTTATTACAGCACTCAACAGTTTCCCCTTTTCTGTATAAAACCCGTCCTGTCATTTCATCTGTTTATTGATATTGTCATTTGATTCTTTACCGGTTTGTTGAGTGTCATCTTTTTACATTTGAAGGCAGCACACTTTCTGCATGAAGAGGCTGCCAGATACCCTCGTAAAATCCATTATCACAATCCACCTGACCTGGCTATGGAAGCCCTGGAGGTAAATCACTCGTAAATAGCTGCTATATTAGCCTAAGTGCCTGCAGGTCTGAATTATGAGAAACTTAATGGCGTTTGTGTGTGAAAGCACTCAGATTGAAAGGAATTGTTAAATGTACTTCTTCTAGTTGCATTTTCGTCTCAGCACCACCATCCTAAAGCTACTGGAGTCTAATGAGCCCAGTCTGGACCATGAGGCCTTGTTCAGTTTGTTGGTTGAGGCAGCTTTAGGGCCATTTGCCAGAGGGGAAGAAAAGAATATGCCCAGCATACCCAGGTCTAATGAAAAGTAAGTAACCATTAAGACCCTACAGGAATGACTAAAAGCGTATTTTATTGTATAAATACATTTATTTGTTTTTAATTTCAGGGAGAAATCTACCTCTCTGATGGATGAAGACTTTAATAGCTCTTCAATAGGCATAGGGAACGTCCTCAGCTCCTCACTTCCATCAGTTGCCACCCCAGGTGTGACATCCCCTCTCTACGTGGCCACGCCATTTGACCACGATTACGCCAAACGCAAAACACTTCGACGGCAGCAGTGGCAGCAGCAGCGGCATGAGGAACAGCAGGCTGATGGTACAGTCCCAGTCCTAGACACTGTCTCTGGGCTTGGGCCCTTTGCCCTTTTTTTGCACTGGGAATGGAATTCCACTTAGGAGTGCTCAGATTGATAATTCCCATGTTATGTGCTTTGGTTAGAATGATCCCTGTACACTGGGTGGTTGGGATGTGGTGAAATGGGCAATATGGCTACTTGAATTCTTTTCTAACGGCAGTAGACTTGCAAAGGCTACAAAGGCCTGAATGTGCGCATGTAAGTGTTTGGCTCATCATAACCTTGTCCTTTTCAACTTTGCTAACCAGCTTGCTTCTCCTTATATTCTACATAAAGCCCATTGATTAGTCAAATTAAAATCAACAAACAAGCTTATTTACATGTAATAATAATGTAGAAACGGGTAATACAGAAACTGATGTCAAAAATAAACCTTAAGTAAATAGTCATAAAAAGTATACGGGAAGATTAATCAATCAAGATAAATGAGCAGATTATCGAAATAACAAATTATTTAATAATAATAAATAATAATATAAATAATAATAATAAAATATAAATATAAAAAAACAACTTCCACACACAGTCAGACAAAAGTGTTACTTTATATGAGCATTAATTACATTAGAATGAATTAAGGATGGACCTTCATTCAGTAAACTGAAAAAACTTGACTCATCAAAAGGAAATTATATATGGACTTATCTTGTAACACACCACTTTTCAGTCATTTAATTAATAAATCTAGGATGGTTCCCTTAACTCTCCCTGATTCTCATTTTGTCATCTTAACAAGACATTTGGGCAATTCCGTCCTTCCAACTCACAAGATCCACATAGGCATTTTAGGATGAGTTTGGTGTGGAAGAACTTGAGTGGTCTGACCCATCCCTGTCAAACACTTTTGGGATAAAGAAAAGATATTTGTAGTCAGGCCCACTTGTCTAACATCCAAAATGTCTGACCTGACAAATGATCCAATGCTATATGTCCCAGTACTTAGTCTACATAGTGTATATTCTCAGGCTCAAATAATCCTCATGCAGATATGTTTGTAAAACTAAGAAGCGAAAGTTTATTAATGATTGTGTATGTGCGTGCGTGCGTGCGTGCGTGTGTGTTATGTTTTCCACATGCTCACGTGGGTTTTTCTCCATTTTCCCTGGGCACTCTGGCTTCCTCCCACATCCCAAAAAATGTATATGTTAGGTTAATTGGAGATTCTAACTTGATCATACATGTGAGTGTGAATGGTTGTTACTCTGCATCTGCCCTGCGATGCGTTGGTGACCAGCCCAGGGTGTACCTCGTCCAGTCTGTTGGGATAGGCTCCAGCTCACCCACAACCCTACTTGAGGTAGAGAAAATGGATTAATGAGTTAATGTTAAGTCTTATACCTGCGATGTTGTTTAAATATTTTGAAATTGGCATTATGTCATCCAGGTATCACATTACACAAACATTTTATCCTTCTGTGAAATACATGGAAGAGTTTCCACAGCTGGGGAGGATTTAAAGGAAATTTTGTTGAAATGATTAGACTAAGATCATGTCCACCAGGAGAAAAACCATATACTGTATTTACATATTTCCATGCATCACATGTTCATCTTAAGCTTGAATGTGTGAAAAATGCAGCCATATTGCCCATGTTGCCAGTTTTGTCCCTCCCTTTTCCAGATTCTGTCCTACCTCCCTACCTACATTCCTACCTACCTACCTACCTACCTGCCTGCCTGCTGCCTCTTTTGCCTGCTTGCTATTACCACCTGCTTTGCCATTTTTATGCATGTAGCTCTGATGGGGGGATTGTCTCCACTACTGGACGAACTGAGTCCCTTAACACAATTCACTCCAGTGTCTGGTCTGGTGCTTCATATGGTGTCTTTTGTAGATTTGGTGTGGGCTCAATTTGACGAAAAAATCTGGACTCCCTGCAGATGTCTTGTCCTGTGTGAATCATGTTTTTCACACTAATGAGACATAATTGGAAATTATATCCATTTAGTACAAAGGAGCAAAGTCAGAAACAATGTGGGTGGTCTGTTATTGGCAAAGAACTGAAACTCGTTATTAGAAATGTGGGACTATGCGCATAATAGCCAGTCTCTCTGCTTAAAGCACATTAAGGTGATAAGATTGTAGGGCCTGATTCAGACATTCAGTTATCAGTTGTTTTCTCTTAATTGTGTCCAGGACAACACTAGGATATGCTGCTGTCCTGTTGAGTGTAAAAAGCACCTCGTCTTACATTGATTATTTTGAAGATATAGGCAATCTTGTTTCAGGCTTAGATGTGAAAAGGTAACTTTACATCTATTGTAATGAAGAATAATTGTCTGAATTAGGTTCTACAGGGGGAGTGGCTTTTATCAAAGTGCCCTCATTTGTCATTTGATTTTGTAACTTTAAATGCAATGTATAAAATGCATTCAGAGGTACAGTTCTGTTTGATATTGTTGTAAAATCAGCTCCCCATATCTTCAACAGCCTCACCAGAGTTTGACCATGATTACTGCTTGCCCAGGTCTTCAATATGGCTGGCCTCCCTGAATGGTACTGCTCTCCAAACCCACCAAACTCTCTCAGAGGCTATGTCTTCAGTCAGAAAACAGCTCTGTAATGAAGTGCATTCTTAATAGAGGCACCCATTTACACAATTTTAACTTCACATGAGGCTTACAGTGCTGTAAGATATTTGCTGTTTACTCATGACTGTGAATCCTTTGAAAACTCCTGTATGTGTTACCCTCAACTCCTGATTTGGTCATCTACAGTTCTCTGCCAATGATTCTCCAGATTTCTGATAATAACATAGCAGTTAAGAACTCTGGCATAGATTTGGACTCCTTTCCAAACTAACCACACCCAAGCCCACCTTTACCCAAACCTCCTCGTGTAACAACCTCCTTGTATTGTGATTACTGATATTCTAAGAAGGATTTGTTAATTTTGCATTTTGCACCAGAATCTTTGAACAATATAGACAGTATAATAAATGTAAACTAAAGAACCATGCATACCCACATTTTAGGAAAAAAAATTGTATATGCCTTTTTCATGATTTTCCAACAACAGTTATTCATGGGGGAAAATGACTTGTGTTGTTTCTCATTTTCACAGAGCGCAGTCAGGACAGCGAAGTGGTCTTGCTCTCTGACTCCAACTCTACCCAGGATGCCTTCACAGATCCCACCAGCTCACAAGACAGCAGCCACATACCAGCTTCTGGGAAAGTCACTTCTTCATCATCAGAGAGCACAACGCCTGTGAAGGAAGGCCAACCTGCCCCCGAGGACATAGGTACACACAAGGACCAACATACTCGCATTGGTGATGACAACGCTCCCAATCTGAATTGAATAAATGCCAGAACATCGTTATATAGTTATAATATATATAGTTATATAGATATAGTTATATAGAGTTGCTGTACATCTACGTGGATCCCCACATATTCGCGATTCAGCATTCATGCCCCAGCAAATTTGTGAATTTTTGGTCAAACAATTTTTTGTACATTTTTACTTTTGCAAATAAGCCATTTTTTCTGAAGAAAACAAATATAATTCACCCTATTCGGTAATAATTTATACATGCGTGATAAACAAATAAAATAAAATGTTCACATTTATACAGTACAGCATAATGTAATGACGTGATGTCAGTGCAAGATGGTGGCGCCCTTTTCGTGTGGCCTTAACTTAGTCAACTCTTGAGAGTCGGGCCTCAGAAATTGCAGTGAGGTGCACAACACAACACAACACAAGTTAATATATTATTGTAAGTCGTTACTGGAATTACAACAGGGAAGATTTGTGGCTTATGTGGACATGGCAGAGAGAATCATCTTATCTAGCCTGCTAGCCTCATGACCATGCTAAAGGCCTACACCGGGACTTCGATTCCATCTGTTCATCCATCATTACATTATCGTTCATTAGAAGTGACTACCTAAATATTTTATACTTGAAATAATAATAACCTCTAATAAGTGATGCATATTTAGGTCTTAAACCTGGATTGTGTTGCGAGTGAATATTGGCAATTGAAAAGAGAGGGCAGGGTTCTGGAGCTGAATCTAATTCCAACAGTCACTTTTATCGCAAATGATCGAAATTTGGAGAATGTCAATGACAAGCTAGCAATTTGGTTTGGAGGGCGAGGAGGACATTTTTATGGACATCTCAATTAGTCACATTGTTTTTTTGGGTTTTTTTTTGCCATTTGCGTGTGGTTCTGGAAAGTAATAGTGGGGATCTACTTTAAGCTCATTTTGTTCACTCACATCAAAATAGGTCTCCTTCCATTTGACGTCAGTGCTCATCTTGAAGAAGAGTGTTTTGAGAACTTATGTTTTTGCGGCTTCCTGCTTTTAGAGTCACGTGAAGAACATACTGGTGCCCAGACAGAGGAGAATGTGATTGAAGAAATTGTGGAAATGGTGGTGGTGACACTGCCTGATACTTCAACTCCCAAAGTCTCGATGGACTCCTGCCTTCCTCCCATGACTGTCCCAGCCACCCCACCAAAAGTAGCGTCCTCTCAACAGGCTGGTTCTCAAACCCTAGCGAGCGAAGGCAAAAAGAAACCAGAGCCCCCCGCCGAGTTGATTGAGGTACCAAAGGCCCTGCCTGCAGAACACACCGACCAGAGACGAATGCTGGTGGAAATGTGTGTCCGCGCTCTTTTCCTCTGTCTTGGGCGGTTCCCTCAGCACTATAAGAGTCTCTACCGTCTGGCTTTCTTTTACACCAACAGCAAGACCCACCAGGTCAGTCTACCTCTTATTGCAACTATCAACTATGACAGTCTGCCTTTGTGTATACAACCAACAATGTCAGTCATTAAACTGAAACCTTTGCAATAACATTAGATGTGGCCTTTTATACTAGGTAGTGCTTGCTATTTACTGTGGTATTCTTGGACACTAATTACAATATCAGCTGCAATGTCTTGTTGTTTTTTTTCCTCACACTAGTTGCAGAAAGAGGTTGCATTAGCTCTGAGACTCTGTGGGTAGAGGTATACGTGGGCGTTAAACCATGCTTTCTCAGCCAGTTTGGCACAGGGAGGTTGTGTTGCACTTTACTGTGGTGGCATCCTTCTGTCAGTACTCTGTTAAGCCATTGTAATACAAGCTCTGTGCCCACTTAAACTATAGAAGGTGAGGAAAGCTCCCTGTTTAAATGTTATAACATTTCACAATGTCATTATGCCTTTTTTAGGTTTTATTTTTTAATGCAGCATCAGCTATTAAATATATTTTAGGCTTTACTAATTGCAGATTACTGTTTTTGTAGATGTTTATACAACATGCCAGTATGTTTTAAGGAAGGTCGTCACCTGATTCCTCATTATATTGAAATGTAATCATGTATGTTTTTTTTTATTAATTTATTTATTACCACAGAACCTACAGTGGGCCCGAGATGTGTTGCTAGGAAGCAGTGTCCCATGGCAACAACAGAAGCACATGCCTGCACAAGGACTCTTCTGTGAAAGAAACAAGACAAACCTGTTCAATGTACGTTCAGCTCACATTGCCTTTTTCATTTGTTGTGTTTCCCATGTCCGTTTCTAAACATAAATATCCTATTTGCTTTTTGTTGACATTAGCCATGTTGTCTTAAACACTCCCAAGACAATAATAATTATGCTCACTTTTGATTGACACTGTCAGAAATTGAAATTGAAATATACTGAGTATTCCTGTGATCTTTTGCTTTTCCTTATTTAGTTACATGAAAAGGCAAAATATTAGAAACATCTCCCAATATGCTTTCCCAGCTCATTGAATTGATTGCAACTGGTCTGTTCACGTTGTCATAGATGTTTCACCCCTCATCCGAGCAAGCTGTCCGATGTAGTCTTTGAGAATGAACTGATGAAGCCTGCTCGGATGAGAGACGAAACGTCTTCTAAGACACTCTGAACAGTCCACTTGAAAGCTGAGAATACAATGAATTGGACGAATGAGAATATTCATAGACATACCTCCCAATATGATGCAGCACATTTCTACACCGCTGCAAACTACAGTAAATACCTTCTTAAATGACCTCTCATTTGACATTTTCAATCAAACATGAGCATTATTACCGCCACTAAGCTTGAGATTATGAGTTGAGAGTTTGTGTTGGTTGTCATTTGTTGGTTTGCTAGTTAATAAGTTTGCTTTTATACAAAACTACACAATAAGTATTGTAAGGGCCAAGATTTAAAAACATGTATCCAGGTGCAAACTGCAGAGGCATCTTTTACACAGTTCTTGTATTGGATCTTATTAGATTTTGCAGTTGTTTCTAATGCAGCATCCAAAGTGTAACATAACTCTGTGTGCAGCTAAAGCAGAATCTCAGGGGACATGCTTGTGAATTTCTGTCTGTCCTCACATTTGTGACTAATGATCTGCCGCTGTGTTTGCAATGAGTGGAGGATTGGCATGCCATTGGGTTTACCCTTTTTACACCAGTGGCTGACATAATTCAATTGGCCGCTCAAAAATCAGGACTGAAAACTGATCATAAGCAGCTCTATAAATGGAATTTCACAGTGGGAGATTAGAGAATGGCTTGTCTTGGCTTCCTGTGGAGACTACTAGTACTTTGTTTGTCATCTGTTTTTCCACCTTTCCTCTCTGTAATTGAAGGAGATACTCTGGGAGTTGAACGGTCCCTACTTACTTTTCTCACAGAACAGATAACCCATGCTTACATTAAGTCTAAATCAGGTTACTGTCAGTGTTTTTCTGTAGTGTATATTATCTTGTACATAGGTGTGTACACTGAAGAACCCAGTGACCAGTCCCATTGAGTTTCTGATATCAGACTGTAAAGGCGATGTGGGCCACGTCAGAGCAAGAGCTCTGCAGTGAGCTGGCTCCCACAGGGTTCTCACAGAGCCCCTTCTGGAAGCAAGCCTTCCATCCTGGTATACCAACTGTCAAAGCTTTACTGTTCCTTACAAAGCAAGCACAACCATGAGACAACCTTTCTTAAATGATTGCAAATAGGGGTGTAACGATTCGTTTGAATCACGATTCGATTCATATCTTGATTCATTGTTGCCGATACAATTTAAGGACAATATTGGTTAATTTAGAATGATACAATCCGAAATGATTCACTAACGTTGTGTGAAATCCCATGGCGCCTTAGTAGGTGGTTGGAGAAATTTGTCGTGTTGCTATGTTATTTTTCTTGACCTTTACATATCCTACAAACAGCGAAAGACTTGGAACATCTTCCTCTTTGCAAAAGCCAAAGTGTTTCTACACACTGGACCGCAATGGTGGCTTAATTATTTCTCGCTTGCCAGTTTGTCCTCTGCCATCCGCCACGCTACTTTTTGTTGTCTGCTGGCTTATGGCGATGACATCACAGACAGACTGAATCGAGTAACGTTTAATGTCTTTATCATTAAAAGTGCTTAAGAAAAAAACAAAACACATTCATACAAAGCCTGCCGTGCTTAAATCCAATGCTTTATTTCCCAGTATGGATAAAATCGATTGATTTATCTTTTAAACAATGTTAGATAGATAAATGTTGTCCGGAATGGCAACTTGCCGAACACAGATTGATGTAGTTGGATCATAGGAATAGAAATTGATCCATCCATGCTGTAGATCGTTACACACCTAATTGCAAATATATTTTCCTCGAGTCACTGAGTTTATGGTGGGTGTTGCATTAGCAATGTCTTCTGAATCTGCAAGCCTTTCGTTTCCTTGTTGTCACAAGGGATGTCAAATCTGTGCAAAAGTAAGAGTTGAAGGATAAAAAGTCCTTTCTCTGCACCGACTTTTTTGCCTTGTTGATATGGGTGTCAAAACTGTGGAGCGGCTAACTTCTCTTAAGTCGGTGTCGGCTGACAGGTGTACTGACATCCTGACAAGTCTTTATTGTCTGTGTTTTTAGAAGACAAAGTTTGTGCTCGAGTCATCTCTCTGGTGACAGAAACACCAAGGTAATTCACAACTTTACCAAGCCAACACAGTGCACAATGTATGACATTTTGAAGTCAGGTGACATGAGTCTGGAGTTCTCAATTGAGGTCACAATGCCCTACTTTTCCTACTTGCCATGGTTGAGCTGCATTAATGGGGCTCTGTATAAACTAACTTATTTTACTTCTGTTTTGAAAGGATGTTGTAGCGTGGCTGTAGAAAACATCCATTGGATATGCATGTTTAAAATTAAAATAGCACTTGCACCATATGGCCAAACTTCAGTTGGAAGATAATGGGGTCATTGAGTGGGATTTTTAGTCCATTACAGTCATCCCTCGTTTATCACGGTTAATTAGTTCCAGATCCCACAGCGATAACTGAATTTCCGTGAAGCAGGATTCACTATTAATAAATGGAATATTTTCGTAGTTAGAACATGGAAAACCTGTTCTGACTTTCTAAATACGGTTTTTACCGTTATTTGAGCCCTGTAGACATGAAATAACACCTCTACAGCCACCTTAACACTCCTATGATTCTTTAGCGGTTATAATATTGAGGAATCAGTGGTGTCTGCTCGTATGAGATATTTCAGTAGTTGTGATGAGTCTTCCTCACATCTCCAACATACACACTCGTGTATGTTTACATGCACTAAAATTAGATCATGTTTGACTTTTTAAAAGTCAGATTAAAATACCAAGGTTATGCGATTGGAAAACGAGTTCTCTCTCTTGCTTGTAATAAATTGAATAGAGGGCAACAGTTGTCTGGCAGGTAATTGTTTTGCGTAATCACTTCAATTTTATATTTTTATTTTTCAAGTGATAGCACAGCACAACGTAGCTCGTAGAATTCCTCCTTATGCACATTTGCAGCCAAGACACAGTTGCCAACATGTCAATTGGAAAAGTCAAACTTTTACCTGTGATGAAAGGAGCATTAGCGCCATCTAGCGTTTTGGGAGGCATACAGCGCACGGCCAATAATCGCAGTGGCGATAGTGCATATAAACAGGGATGTCACGCTGAGGTGTGAGAAACTGAGAAACCAAATTACAAAGTCTTCCACCCACAGGTACATGCACACTCACCCTTTATCCTCTCATGTTTCAAACGCAAATGTAAATCTCATATTGTTACAGCCTTACTTAAGCAGTCTTATTGAGAGGGCCTTTTGTAGAATGTTACAATAGTCTTACATGGAGTAGTTAGTCTTACATAACTTCCTTCGGTGTGATGTATGACTCAAACGTGTGTGTTCAACTGCATAGTGTGGTGTATGTAGGTGGAGCTCCACTTAGGAGAAAGTTTTTTTTTTTTTTTCTTCTTAGGGGAGGGTTATTGGACAGTGAAAACATTTTGCTAATGTTTTGATTTCCATGTTGGAGGGTTAGCCCTGGCTTCCAGAAGGGATTCCACTGCCTCTCAGCTCTATTTGGTTGAGCTTGACCTTTTTCAGCACTTTGCTCTTCACTCACACAACAGGAAGCAGGATAAACAAGTGTGTGTGTGTGTGTGTGTGTGTGTGTGTGTGTGGAGCATGTTTCTGGTGGCCATTTGGAGAGACACAGCCAGTGTTGAAAAAGACAGGAAGAGAAGAAGGTGAGGGCTCTTAGCTGAGGAAATATTGTACATGCAGTTAATGCTTGTCTTTTCGGGCAACACGGGAAGTTATGGTGTTTTCTGTGGTTAACGTGGAATTTGTTTATACAAACCTCTTCTTTGCCTTTCTTGGTGTGCCAGCTTTGCAGTTGCTGCAGTAGCACCCAATTCCTCTTTCAGCCAGTTTGTGTTCTCGTGCTGTCTTCCTGTTGCTCTCTCTTCAGCACGATCATGCTCTACCCCTCCCCCTGGCTGCTGTTCGCTCCACTCATCTCCTCCCTGTGTTGCTCTTGTTCGGTTTCCTCATTAGTCTCTCACTGCTCTGTTTGTGTGTGGGTGTGCATTAATAGGCGGGACTTTCTGTTGCTTGTCTATGATTGGCTGGCATGGACCTACAAGGGTTGGCTGTACACTGTGTATAGTGCAAGAGAAAGCACGGGAGGAGGGGGGGGGGGGGGGGGGAAGAACTCCAGCAGGCTGGGGTCAGGGGAGAGTGGAGATGGAGTGCGTGGGTGTTTTTGTTTTGAGATGGCAGCATCTGAAAGCTGGAGCGGAACGAGTCAGCTGTGTTCTGCGCTCATAGGCCCTGACTCCAGTGCTGGTTCTCCTCTTGCCAAGGCAGCTATCATATCTTCCTTCTTCTGGTCTTCTTCTGCCGTGTGCAGCTCTGCTTCCCGCTTTTCCTCCTCTGCAGCTCTCGCTGCCCTCGCACCCAAATGCAGCCCAACCCTTGCTCTCTGAGCTTGAGCCTCTTTCAGGGTGGAGGCGCTACCAGTGATGCTGGTACTGCGAACGCCAGCAAGGAATCTTCCCCCCACCCCAAAAAATACTAACACCGTAAACAAGGAATAGCCTTCTGTGGTGATGGTGAGTCGCTTTCTGTCTCCTACTCAGACTTTTGAAGAAACTAACTCTTAAGTTGTGGCATTTTGTAAGACGTTGAGTTGTGGTAAGGGTGAATAGATGTGTATAGATGCTTAGCAAATAGTTGATTCTTGATTTCATCTTGATGGCTTAAGATGACAAATGGTACCACCCGCCTTGTAGCTGCCATGTTGGGTTAAAAAGAAATGTTTTTCTCAAGTTGCACGTAACTGGTTCGCAGAATGCTAATGTTGCAATTGCTTAACTGCGGCAATGGCTGCTGGTTACTACTAGTCACATGACCAATGATATCATGAATTTCTTTGTATCATGAGAAAGCTACACATAGAATGCTCTCTGCAGACTGAAGTCTGAGTACGTAAAAGTACAGCTCATAAGTTGGACAGTCTTGACAAATAGGGTAAAAGTCTTACATGTGTATGTTTACTCCTTGCTACAAATACCTGGCTTTTGGTCAAGTTGACATCCACCTGTTCCATGGAAAGTATATAATTGCGGTCTGCAAGTCAGAATCTTCATCATTAATTGCTTGTCCACTATGTATGTAACAATGACGCAATGTTATGATCCAAGCTCTATATAAAGTTGTCTGGTACAGTTCTCCATCAAGTAATCTGTCTGTTCATTGCATCCCATGTCCATTGCCATGCTATCAATCAACCAACTTTTTCTTTGTTGTACCAGGGGAATTTTGTTTTTTGTGCATTCAGGAAAGCCACATTAAAACGTGCATCCAGTAAGATTTGACCACAGCCAAAATGTTTTTTTGTGGAAGTATGTTTGCGTTTTGTCATGGCTCACACTTCTCACAAAGCTTAAGGGCTAGATGGCTGCCTGTGTGTCATACTATTTTTGTCAAGCTGCTGCATTGAGCAAACCGTATGGTTGCTTGCAATATTTTCACCATTTAATGTTGCATGTCCGCTGTTCCTTTTCGTCAACCAAACGATTTCTGCAAACTATTAAAGTTTTGATAGTCAATGCATGTCTGATTATGACCAATATATAATTTATATTAATTATATTATTTGTTTATTTATGAATTATTGTATGTATATTAGATTTATTTTATATTGTTAATTATGTCTGCTGTACTGCCACTGGCACTGGTCATATTTTCTCACCAAAAAAAGATGCTTAAAATCATTTCAGTTAAAGTCTTACAAAGCTGCTTTAGCTGTTGTGCCACATAATAATCTGCATAAAGCCACAGCTTTTCATTCCCAAAACAGATTTGATGATGGTTTGATGGTTTTCTGAACAGCTCTCCTCCATCAGAGATGTTATTCCAAGTGAATAACACCCACCCCCTTGTCATGCTTATCCTGCCGCTGCTGGAACCTTCTGATAATCTTTACCACGAGCGTCCTTCTACTTCATATAATTCCACACAGTTGTTCCTGCACCTTTTGGAAACTTTGCTGGCCTCACAGATTTAATCATACATTAGGAGATGCATCAAGGAGTGTGAGAAGAGTAAATGAGGCATAACCTTCTGGGAGGCTGTTCAATATAAGCATTTCAAATACAAGGTCTATTTATGGTAGTAGCTTTGTCACTATCTCTGTTGGTGGGAAGTCTGTCTTTAGATATGTATTATTGTTTGATAGGGTTCCTTTGCCATATTTTCATGCTTAATTTCCCTCCAAAATTTTTGAAAATGTCATCTGACAATCTGGAGCTGTTTGTTCAGAGGACCACCAGGCTCCCAAGTGCCTCACTAGCTGGTAGAGCCATCTCATTTGTTTTGTTCCATCCTGAGAAGCTCATCTTTGTTTTGCCTGCCGCACATTTTGGACTGCCAGAAGCTACACTCTGCGCTGTGTGCTTTCTGACTGTAGCCTAGGCCGCCATCTGGACTTGCATTGTTAACTTTGTAGTGTAGAAGTTGGCTGTTTTACCTGTCGAGCGGACATGTGCTTTTTGAAAAGGTGGACTCATCCATCAAAGGACACTTTGTCACGCCTTCTGCAGAAGAAGGCTTATGGTTGTTGGCGGGTAGTCTGCAGATCTGTTGGCCTGTTTGACCACAACTGAGCACTAATGAGGCTTCCTATCATGCGCCCAGAGAGACGCTCCCCCGTCCCTTCTTGCCCACCTCCTACATGTCCAGGCAGTCTGCAAGATCTCCCCTGCAGCCTTTCCATCCCTCATTAGTGCTTCTTTGAATGCCATGCTTTTCACTCACACATTAATTTTGTTACTTTCAGCTCTGTTGCTTCTTTCCTTTCAGATATTCAGATATTCCTTGTTAATTGTTGCCTTACACACTATACCCCGCAAAATCTGTTGGCTTTCATACATCTTGTGCAGCCAACAGTTGTGTGTAGGAAGCTCACGCCACTCTATGTTGAAATAAAACTGCAAATTGTTATAAACAGCAATTACTAGTAGTAGTGCTGTCACAAACTGTTGCTCTTTTTGCTGCTTTTGTTTTTAATCTCGTCTCCACTACCCCCAGGGCATCTGGCGTATTCCAGTAGATGAGATTGATCGCCCGGGAAGTTTTGCATCTCATATGAACCGATCCATTGTCCTCTTGCTAGAGGTGCTGTCACAGCTTAAAGATCACGACACCTTGCTGAAAGTCTCTTTCATGCTGCAGAGAACCCCTGATCAGGGAAAGTAAGGAGTAACTTCCTGTCGGACTGACGTGTTTATAGAATTTATATAAATGTATTTTTTGTCTGACATCCCTCCTTCTCCTCCTTCCCTTCTTGCTTCCTTTCACCCATCAAGGAAATATTTACGTGATGTTGATCGCCAGGTTTTGGCCAAGAGAGCGTTTTTCCTAAATGTAAAAGTCCTGGAGGACAATCTAAACAGTCTCACAGGGGTAAGGAAATAATATAATGGCAAAACATACTGTACCTTTTGCTTTTTATGACTTGTTCTGTTCTCCTGAAGGTGCAGCTTCCCAAAGCAGCAACCCCCTCCATGGGGGAAATGACCACGACGGCCGCATCCAACAGGCCAAGTTCAGATGACAGCAAACATGCATTGCCGAAGAAGCCTGGGCTCACAGAAGGCACTTGTACTACCAACAACACAGGGTCCAAGGAAGTCCCCCAGCCACAAATCACTTCATTCGCACAGTCTACAGATAAAGGTGGCAAGGTTGAGAATCTACTTGAAAAAGCAGAGCTTGCTGGGAGTGAAGGGCACGGAAGAAGGGCAGAGGAACCAATGGAGTTGGAATCTGGCCATTGGAGGAGGTCATCCCCAACCACAGATACTCAGGGCAGGGAAACAGAGGCACATACCGCTTTGGGTTTAATGGAGCCCCAGCAGAGAGTGACTGACATCAGCCGGACATCGGAGCTGTCTCTAGAGGAGCTAAGTATTAGTTCTAGGCAGCAGCAGCTCCAGTCCACGGCAGGCAAGGTCACTGTGCCAGCTGGCGGAACTGATCAAGGTTTACTACGAAGACCTAGCAGAAAAAGGAAACTTCTAGAAGATGTGGAGTCCGGAAAAACCCTGTTGCTTGACGCCTACAAGGTGTGGCAACAAGGCCAGAAAGTCATGACATACGACCTGGGTCGCATTGAAAAGATCATGTCAGAGACGTACATGCTCATAAAACAGGTAAATCTCCTTATTACATATTATACATTAGTATTATTCTGACTTGCCTCTGAATTTATTCTTCTGATTCTGCCGAGTCATTCATGCGTTTTGATCCCCTCTTATTAGATTAAATGACTCCTCTTATACATGTCTCTGCTCAATTTGGCATAGAACAGGGAGTTTCCTTCATTCAGTTTTCAAACAGCAAATTGGAGTCCAAAGTTTTGGTTGGAAGTTCTCATATTTAAATTCAGTCTCTTTCACTTTTTATTAATGTTTTTGACCAAAGCATGTCAATCAACAACTTGTTGACCTATTGCTGTACTGTATTGTTAAAAAGGGTATACAATGTGTTAGGGATGTCCCGATCCATATTTTTTGGCATCCGATCCGATTTTTTTATAGTCTTGCCGATCCAATCCGGTAACGATCTTTTTTTTTGGGGGGGGGGGGTTGTTTTAATAAAAATAATAAGCTTTTGTTACAAACATTAATTTGTGGAATTGAATATAGTTATGAAAATAGCTCTTCAAAGCTTTAAACATAATGCAAACTAAGTATTGCTGAATTTACTTTTTTATTACACAGCATGACCAACAATATTGTTTGGCTTTTGTAACAAACCTCTGTGAGTCAGGTCCCTAATCCAATAAATGATCCAATAAAACATAAAATGGAAAAATGGGCATTCAAAATACTTTTGGGGTAGGACTAATCATTTGACATGATTATAGCTCAATTTGTGGTGTGATTTAGAATTTTTTAATTAAGATTTTTTTTTTTTAACAAACTCTCTTAGGGCCCTATGAAATCTGTTTTATTTTTTCCCAAATTCTGTTTACATTTTTTAGAATTCAGTTTTTACCTTTTCCACTTATTTTTACCAGCATACACTCTGTGCTATTTGGGTTAGTGAATAAAATGCAAAAATCCTTACATTTATTGATGCAATACATCATTGGCCCATTTTGTCCAGTAAGTGAGAAATGGATGTAGCTTCGCTAACTTCAGCCTCAGCACATATTGCTACAGTATCTTCAACAAATTGTAACCCGTGCTTGTGATTAAGGAGGATGGAGTCACAGATGTAATTCCAATCACGTGATTAATGTAAGCTATTTTAATGACACCCTTATTTTGTTTACACAAATACAAGAATGACAAATACGTGCCCGGGTGCAAGATAAACATGCCACTCGTCTTTTTTCACTCTGCACATCGTCAGTGGGAAATGTAAAATGGTCCCTACATTAAAGCGGTAAAACAACACAGTCAAAATATAGTCATTCAGCCTGAGTCGCACACAGCTGCACTAGCTAAACTCAGCGAACCCCGCTAGCTTCCATTCACGCTCCGTCACAGGAGTTTCCAAGGTTTTTCGCCCCAGTTTCAACATGTTTAGTAGTGTTTGTAAGGTCCCTATTATCTACCAGCGGTTATAGCGGCACTTGCCGTGCGAGCTCACTTCACCATGACACAGGAGTCCGGGCACAGTGAGAGGGAACTACCACTGTAGCTACGGAGCCGAATATCCGACGTCCAACGTCAAACTAACTTGATCACGAACATGTCTACACATGGTGGTGTTGCGTTTTGTTCTTGCGGGTGGCACGAGTCGAGTGGCAACCAGCTTTGAGGCGCATTGCTGCACCTACCATGTTAGAGTTGTGGCTCAGGTTTAGGAACATGATACGGCAACCGGATCTGCTCGATGTCGTGGCGGAAGCCAATATTATCCGATCTTCATAAATACAGCGGATCGGGACATCCCTACAATGTGTGCTAGTCAACAAGTTGCTTCCATTGCTGCTCAAAAGTCAAAGTGCATTGTGGCGTGAACTGTGGAAATATTGCCAACTGAAATTCCTATTGAAACTTTTGTAGAAGTTGGAATTCTGCATTATAGATAACAAAATATCCTCCAATGAGGAAGCATCATGTGTGTGAATGGTACGTTAACTGTCCCGACTGAACATCAGATTATTGAGCTGCAGATCAATGTTGGCTCCACAGAACTCCACTGCTGTCTTTCTCACTTTCTCTTTCACTTAGAACCATGTTGCTGGTACCTATTATTTAGTTACTTTTGATTTTATATGTACTTGCAGAAACTTGTCAGGCTGGAAGTATGTTTCACATTGTAGTACATACCATCCCTCAATCACAAACAGTGCTGTTACTGAAATGGTGCTTGAACCACTTTTATTAAAAAAAAAAAAAAAAAAAAAAAAAAAAAGGAAAATGTACAAATTTTGTCCCATTTTTGTGTTATGGAACTTTGTGACATGCAAATTGAACAGAATAGAATAGTAATGTATATATGTCAAGAATAAATAAAATTACAAGTAATAAATTCACAAATATGAAATAACATTCACAACTTTTTTTTTCACTTTCGGATTTTCCTTGTCAGGTGTCGCCACATCGATTCAGACCACAGGGAATGAGATTTTACACTACTTTAAGTGCATAAACCAATTTTGAACATAACACAAGTTTATACACAATTCTGGTAACATTAGACTTACCAGTCTTTGCTATTTAATCCTACATGCACGAGTCATGTATTAATTTGAAGTTACTTATACGACTTTGCTTGCACAATATTACATTCAAGCACTTGTTGTAGTTGGCTGAGTCTGCACCTGTTGAGGTGAAGCACAACCAAACTTTCAAGCGTGAGCTTAGATGTTCACCGTCGCCTGCAAGTGAACACCGTCAGTTGACTCCAGAATTAGACAGCAGTAACTATAGACTTAACTCATTTTGCCTCATTTTGGTCACGGTTAATAGTAGTAACTATTAGTTGTTAATAGTAACACCGAAATGAGGCACTGATATCTACTTACTTTTTTGGTCTGGATACTACCATTTATGTCAGCACTGGTGCCATATTGATACCCATCCCTAGTTTTAAATTCATTTAAAAGATTAAAAATTTGAATTCATTTGACTTGACCTGTAATGTGGTTGGTAACATTGGGATTGTGTTATTGTGGAGGATTGTGATAGCTAGTTGAATTTTTCCAGATGAAAATAGTCATTTTAATACAGTGATGTTTAAAACTAGTTTGTGCATTGAAAGCAGAGGGATGTCTTCTGTAAGACATTAGAAACTAAACTATAGACATTTAACATTTAACAACCAAAATCCCAGCTTTCCCAGCTTTTATCTCATCTGCCATATCCAGCAGGCTTCTTGAGCACAACAGCTGTTTGAACACGATTACTGTTAATTGCACCATGTTTTGCTGTAGCCGAGATTGACAACGCCCACATGCCAAGCGTCCACTCGCAGCACACCCGCTGTAAATGGAGCCTTGCTGCACCAGTGCTCAAATCGATTCTGGCTCATACACAAAACTAGAACTCCATTTGGTTGACAAAGTGGATAATCATGCTATGGACATTGAAATGCATCAATTTGCATACATGTAATACAACAATAGTACATTTTGCACAAGCAAATAAAGACAAAGAGATGAGTAAAGATGGTGCATAGATGTGTCTCCCTGTGCTAATGTTGCTCTTCTTATTCTGCTTGCTTCAGGTCGATGAGGATGTGGCTCTGGACCAAGCTGTGAAGTTTTGCCAGATACAGCTGGCTACTTCTACCCAAAGACAGGTACAGGCAGCTCGTCTCTTACTCATTTCACTGCTTCCTTGCACCCCTGCGGCACACACATTCATTCGGAGAGCTACATGCACAGTCACACGGTCATTTCGGTCTTTCTTCACACTAAAAACTTGTCATACCCTTTGGTGACTATAGCCGTTGAGCTTCCAAGATGTCGGCTTTTAAAGGCCAGTATATTACCTAATAATTATGAATGTCAAACAATAACGTGTAGTCCTTTTGAAGATCTTACAGGATTTGCAATACATGTCTCATGATAATGATAATATCTCGATAGGGCGGCAGGGTGAAACAAAAACATGAGACCACAAGCTGAGGTTTCTGGTTGGTCATTGAAGTCTGAAAACACTGTCTCTCTCAAAGTATTTTAGGAAATCTGGGTCTTTAAGTAATGATGTATTAAATGTCCAAAATTTCGTAGGTGCGCTTATAGTTGAGTTAGTGAAAAAGAGAGAGATTGGGGCGTGGTCACTCATGGTGATAGGCTGTATGTAAATGTTGGATATGTCTGATAAGATTGAGCTACTTGTCAAAAAGTTGTCAATACGAGAGTAAGTGTGGTGTTCTGTTGAGAAATACGTATATTACCTGTGAGTAGGGTGATAAGAGTTCTACCTCTTCCTTCCAATGTTCTGCCACACTCGTGAGGAGCTCCTCCTGGATGACATGTGCAATGATGACTTAACTCACTGAGGAACAATGGTGAAAGATGTTTATAGCAGCTATATTTGAATAATAAAAAAAAAAACTATACACTGCGAGAGCGTATCGATAATCCATTGTCGGGTTCAATATTGTGATACTTTTATATAACGATATTTCGTCACACTACTACTACGCATACAGCCCCATTATAATGTGTTTGTGATCAGCGGTGAGCAGGTAGTGCCAAATCTTTAAAAAAAAAAAAAAGTGCTGAATCTATCAAATAAGTGAGTTTATGGGAAACACTACAGGAATTGCGAGCCAGGCCCTTTTATCAGTGACTCCAAAAATAACTTAACTCTGGATTAATGGACAGACTTTGCAATCATCAACAAAGAGGAGACTAACACCATCTTTTCTTACATTTTTACTGTCAGTATAATGGCGAGGTGTCCAAAATCTTCTGTTGAAATATTAGGGTGTAGAATAAGGAGTTCTCATGTATCATGAGATAAAATGTGCCAAACTGATGAATAATTTGGTAATCCCCAGACTTATTCAAGTAGATGCCAGAGCTAAATATAACATGGTGAATCTCCCTTTTGGCACTTCAGCCTCACTCACTAGTTCCCATTATGTCATTGATCTCAGCAGAGCAGCGCTTTGCATGTCACTTGCCTGCACATGCGCACTGGCAATGTGCTAACAATCTGACCAGGCGTTAGTGTTTTTTGATTGTTTGTTTTTTTTAATCAAATTTAATGTAAACAAAATATTCAGAATTGCTTCACTATTTAGTACTTTATTCCCATTGCCAGTGACTTCTGCTTGTACTGTAGTGCAATCTAACAGCTGGCCATGTGGAATCATTGTGCCGCCTGCTCACGTCGTGCAGTAGCAAATATGAGGAGACACCTCGGCGCTCTCGGCTCAAACATGAAAAATTTGTGCTGCGTGCTTCTTACACGTCTGTGCATTCTTTCAAGCCCACGCAAGTACACAGTGCCTGTGTAGCGCTGAGGATGAAAATGGGCAGAGCTGGGTTTTATTTCCTCCATCAGGCATGTGATTTAGGCGTGTCTCGATATCAACAAAGGCCCTTTACCGGATCACCTTCTAGTTCAATTTGTACAGTTCAGGCAGGACAGTACTGTAGATACGTAGTTGCGCCATCTGCTGGTTACTGCCAAGTAGGATGGTCTCTTACGCCTACATTGCTTTAGTTTAAGATGTAGCAACTACACAATGTAAAGTAATTCAGAGGGCTTCAATAATTGGACTCTGGTCCAGATCCGGACTCACACCTATTATTAGGTTATTTTGATGAAAATATTTTAAATTTCTGCAATTTTTTGATGGCTGACAGCTGTTTCAGTTTTAAATTAATGCACACAGGAAACACAAAAACTCCCCACCATGTGGCAACGAATTGCTTATTCAGAGCGGCTTTGTGTGTGTGTGTGTGTGTGTGTGTGTGTGTGTGTGTGTGTGTGTGTGTGTGTGTGTGTGTGTGTGTGTGTGTGTGTGTGTGTGTGTGTGTGTGTCTCAAGCAGAGTAGTGGCAAGGACAGACGTACAAGGAAGCAAATTGAGGCTGAACAGACAACGTGCCATGCCATGCATAATAACAAGAAGCCAAATAAGAAAAATGTATTAAAAGCTGTTTGTTGCTATTGTTTCAGGCTGTTTATATAAAAAATATTTATAATGAAAATGCTCACAATTAAAGTAAATATAGTATATATTCAGGAAAAATACCATCCATCCATCCATTTTCCGCTTCTTCTCTTTAGGGGCACAGGGGTATGCTGGAGCCTATCCCAGCTGACTTCGGGTGACAGGCGGGGTACACCCTGGACTGGTCGGGAAAAATACCAATATATAATAATAACAAAATAATCAAATATTTGCCTAGTGCACAGCATTTAATTTTTAACATACAATACTGTGAAAAAGTTACAGGCCACCATTAGATATGCTGCATTAGAAAGCAATACATTAAGGCTACATACTGTATAATTAGAATGTCACTTCACTTTGGCCGAAGTTTGAAAAAAACATTGGTAGAGTGTACTTGTGTTGTGGAACATTGAGGATGACAGACAGGGGATGCCATTAGGATTCTCGAGGGTGGATCGTTCTTTTTGATGCCTGAGTGACTCAACCTGTAATAATAAATTCTTATATTAGTTCCTTTATCCTCACTAAAATGTAATGGATTCTTCCTTGGTCCATGTGCCACCCCTCGACAAAGTTTGGTGGAATCCTGCTAATCATGTCGGTCCTAATTACTGTTTTACTGTGTCAAAACTTCATTAGTCCCCGTAGTATTATTGGAATACTTATAAACCGGATCAATCAATGAATCACGTGCTCAAAATAAGCTGCTGTAATGAGTGATTTTGTCAGGTACAGTTTTTGCAAAACACTGAGTATCCCCTGTGCTGATGATTAATTAATGAGTGAATCATCAAAGCTTGTGCATGCTTGAAGCTCCTGACAATGTTCTGTATTGTTGTCCATCGTTTTGGAAGTCTGCACCTTTTCATTCAATTATTCTGATTTCTGCAATATGATTCTCCTGGCAGGCTCCAACTTTACATGCCATCAGAGATTCAGAAGACAATTGCATGAGCATCATCACTTTGCAGATATAATCAGTTTGCAAAAAAACAAGACAGGATCCTTCAACTTTGTTTTTTAGCTCTTGAAATGAACAAAATTAGACAAATGGGCATTAAGCTTAAAAAAAGGCTAGCCTTCCTCCAACTTCTCATCCATGTTAAAACAAGAATTGGAGAAGGTATTTGTTTCTGCAAACTGCGCTCCTCTGTTGCCATGACAGCGTCTGTGGGAGCAGGGCCGCTGTTGTCACAGGTTGTTTGTGCAGCTCTTGTGTTTTGCAAGTGGTCCTCTAAAGGACATCTAGAGAGAGAGAGAGAGATCTCTACAGTGAGAGATTCAGAGCTGTGGTCATTACCAGCACATATGGTACAGAAACACAGCTTCTCATTGCAGATGCATTCAGAATCATTTTTTCAGCAGAGAGGTCTTTAGCAGGATCTCGCTCTGGGAAAGAGGAATGGTTTAAGTCTGCCTGAGCACAGGTCAGTAAGAGCTCTTCATGACGACCCTTCTTCCTGTGTCTCCTGCAGATTGCATGCGATGCCCCAAGCACGCCTAAGTACACCAAGGAGCACAGAGACCTCTTCTTCCCTGCCTCCCTGCCAACGCCGCTCCTGCTCAGCCACACCACGTGTCATCCACTGTCCAACCAGGACGGCCAAGCCAAAGTGGTGTTTGAGCCCCTGAGCAAGTTAGCAAGACCTCAATCGTCGGGCTTCCAAGATCAAACACCACACAGAAGAGCAGCTTGCCACCCTGCAGCAGCAGCAGCAGCCATGTCCTGCCTACAACACACAGGTACAGTGACCTTACTTCCTCTAGATGGCTGTCAGCTACACTTTAAATTGTCTTCATTTATACCTGTTTCTCAAAAGACTGGACTACTCAAGCAAAGCCTCACAGCTGGAGCCAAGTGTCTGCCTTGTTTTAAGTGACTTGACCAGCAGAGGGTGCCTGTGCACTTGTATAGCTCTGTTACATAACCTGACAATAATATGCTGCACTTACAATTCATTTTTGGAGGTTTGTGATTTTTTTTTTGTGGTTTTGTCTTAGTTAATGTCACGCATTAAAGTAAAAATATGTTAGGTGTCAATTAGATGAGTTTGTCTTGTTTGCTTGTGCGCCAATCAGTACAAAACATTGTCACGTTTGTCTGACGAAACTTAATTACAAAAATAAATTATGCATTAAAATACTTACTTTGAAAATAATGCCGCTTGGTAGCAGTAAATAGCACCAATATAGTGCTTTATACAGTGCAGTAATACCCCCTTTATCTTGGTTAATTGGTTCCAGACCCGGCCGTGATGAGTGAATTTCCACGTAGGATTCCTTATTTATAAATGGAATATTTCTGTAGTTAGAGCTAGGGCTGGGCGATATGGAACAAAACTCATATCCTGATATATTTATGTTGAAGATCGATATACAATATATATCCCGATATTTTTCCATAAACTGAGTTTAATACCAAAAGCACAAAAGAACAAAACATGACATAAACTGCCCTGTTTAAGAGGAAATTTTTAAATGTCAGCAGCAACTCAAAAATGTTGTTGAGTTGGGGCATTTTGTGGGTTTAATGCCCGATTAATCATGTCTTTAACAGCACTAAGGGTACAGCTGCCGATGGCGCCTACGTGCAAGGGGTGGCTGTTCTGGGGCTCAGTGTTAGCCTCTGCTTCCAAAGGCAGGTGCTAGCGGGCGATGACGACTGTAGTGAGATGTAGCTTTTCCAGAGTTACAGCACAAATCCAGTCTATATCAATATGAACGATATGTTTGTTTTTGATATTCTGCTTAAAAGAAATATCAATATTTCAAAAATATCAATAAACGGCCCAGCCCTAGTTAGAGCATAGAAAACCTGTTTACAACCTTCTAAATATGGGTTTTAACATTATTACAGCCCACTTGTTAAAGTCATAAAACTCATGCTCGTGTTTTGCAATAAATTGTTCTGGACGTATGGAAGACAGGAAGTGACTTCAGGAGTTCAGAGTTAAGTTTTAGCTTGGCCGCAAGAGTAGCCTGTGTTATTATTACAATTATGACGTTTCAGTTTGCCTTTGTAATTAGTTTAGCAGGTTTTCTTAACATTTCTCAAGCTGCTGTGTCTCCCCTAAATTCTTCTGCTAGCATTGAGTATCTGCATATAGTAGCACACAAGGTAAATGGGATGTCTTATACAACCACCAGCCCCATATTGTTGACACATTGGAGTCATAAATAAAGAGGTACTTAATTTAAATTAGGGCTGTCAATCCATTCAAATATTCGTGATTATATTGTGATTGGTCGCATTTTTTCATAGCCTCATAATTAATCGCAGATTAAAAAGTTTTGATATATAACTACATCAGATTTTGTGTAAAGGAATATCAATTTTGGAAATATGGGCCATTATTTTATTAAAAAATAATACAGTTAGAAACCCCCCAGTTTTTGAATGTTCAATTCGAGCAGCGATTTCTCCCACTTTGTTTGCTTTCCTTGCACGCACCTTCTCCCTTTTTCACACGCTGCACAGATGGATACTTTATTCATCTCCAAGACATTCACACAGATGGACTACGATACTTTACTTTAAATAGGGAAGTCACGATCCAATCTTTAGGCTCGGGATCGGCTGCCGTTCCGCTGTATTTTTATCGGAAAATATCGTAGGTGCGGTAATGCACCTCAAAGCTGGTTGCCACTCGACTCCTGCCAACCATAATAAGAAGAAAACGCAACACCACCATGCAGACATGTCTGTGGTGTACCGTGGTGAATTACAGCGGTAATTCCTCTTCACTGTGCCCGGACTGCGTTGTCAATGTGCAGGGAGCTTGTATGGGAAGTGCTGCTATAACCTCTAGTGGCTTATACTATGGACTGTCAATAAATTACTATTGGATTGAATAGAGTGTAACCGAGTGGGTGAGGATTCCTACTAATGTTATGGGAGTGCAAAGTGAGCAAAAGGACATTTTATTCTTAGCCCGCTCATCTCGCCACTGACTCCCGTCAAGTGACCTCAACACACGCAACACTTCCGGCCTTCAAAATAACAGCACAACCTGTGGGGGTACCAAATAAAGGGGTCACAAAAAATAGTTTACATGAGTTTCTTAAAAATATCATATTCTCAATCACAACAAATTGATCTATAACCATGTCAAATAATTATATTTATTGGGTTAGGGACCTGACTCACTGAGGTTTGTTGCAAAAGCCAAACAATATTGTTGGTCATGCTGTGTAATAAAAAGGTAAAGTCAGCAATACTTTGGTTGCATTATTTGTAATCAAAGGCTATTTTCAAAACCATATTAAATTCCACAAAATTCATGTTTGTAACAAAAGCGTATTTTAAAGAAAACAAAAAGTACTAATAAAAAAAGGATTGGTATCGGATTGGCAAAACAAGTTTTTAAAAAAAAAATAGGATCAGGGCATCCCTAATTTTAACCCTTTTTCTTTCACCTCATATTTGCTCGCAAATGCTAATACAATGTGGGAATGCATAAAAGGTGAGATTTGATGACCATATCGAGTGCTAATGTGCATATTTGTGGTACACAACCTCTCTGAAAAACATGTCCAGGCTCGTACTGGTGGATGGTGGCCCTGTATTCATTTTTTGCTTTTACTTTGATGTTGTTCCTGTCATAGTTTTACAGATAAATTAGATCGCTATAATGTACGTATGTTTTATTGATGTGTCGATGACTAGCTAGTGCGCCGCTAATGACCAGTCATGGTCACATTGACAGAAGACCCCACATAGCTGTCCTCCGCCATGGCTGCCGTTAACTAGCAGCTCATGCCCAAAGTTTAGCTTGCAGTTTCAAATAAAAAAATAAGCCCAGAGACGCATGTAAAAAAAAAAAAACAAAAAAAAAAACTTGTTTGGTACAAGGTACCACTGTAGAAATTACAATTTAAAAAAATAAATAAATAAAAAGTACCGGCAGTTCTTCAGTACCTTCCCGCTTCTCTCTAAGTCCACAATGACTAGTCTGTGACAATTCCAATCACAGTGACAGTAGATACAAATAACTTTGGTCTTGTTGCAAGAGCCATCTGCCAGGGCTTTGAAGCTAAATGTACCAATCAAAATACCCCTTTCTTTCTCCAATTCTACTGAATATTTGCTCCCGCTTGTAGCTACACGGTCACCGCTGCTTCCTCAAACTACGGCGTCGGCTAAGGGTAATGGCCAGTCCAAAAAAAATATGGCTGTTAATCGAAGTTTCCTTTAACTTTGACAGGCCTAATTTAAATTACATTAAATTATTGACATACATTACTACAGAGTGATATAAAGGATTCTTTTATAATGGCAACATCAACATTTGGTGAGATGGATTCTTTCTAAATGGAACAAATAAAGTAACTTTCATGCCACTCTAATGGAAATGGAAATCTATAGTCACATCTGAGATCTGAGTTTAGCCAGGGTTTATTAATTGCATATTGTATTAAAAGTTAGATTACCTTTACAAATTGTCATAATGTGTCAATATTCAACTTTTTCCCGAATTTTAAGGTTCATTATCGACAAAGGTTGAAAGTGTATCAAAGCTTTTCTATTTAGGTCCATCTGAGCTGCTGGAGAGTTGTTGTTTTTCTCTGGCTGCATCTTTAAAGCTTTTGTCAAGTGTAAAATCACTTTAGAGCTAGTCAGTGAGTTCTCAGAATACTGACATCAATACTGTCATAGAAACATTGCATTCTTGTCTCAAATAGACTCTATCAATAAACGATTAGCTGTTGTCATTCTTGACATCAAATATGTCTGATGTTGTGTTCTGCTTTGAGTGGTAATTGTACCTCAGATCACATTTGATGAACACTGCTTCTTTGTTGAGAACCAATAATGTCAAGCTTTTCACAAAGCTGAAGAAGCAGGCTATGCTGTTGGTAGTCTAGAATATGTATTCCAAATAACAATTAAAGATCAGTTGGATCTGATTGTGGATTGTAACACGTTTGGTTTCGGATCCCACAGAGGAGCATGAGGAGCCCACTGAGGGACTCTTGTACCAACGGCAGGAATCCCACCTTTGTCAACAGATGAAGCTGGCCACTGTGTCCCAGGCACAGGAAACATCCTGGTTCCGGGAAGAAACAGCCACATGTAGCAGAAGTACTCAGCATTGTCCAGGTGAGCGGAGAGCTTGAGCTTGAAGAACACAGTCCTTTGTTGCTCAGCCTCTGATATGTTCATGTTTACAATGATTTATTTCCATGTCAACTAATGGAATTGCATGAATTGTCATCATAAAACCTTTATTAACTAATACAGACAATTCAAGGTACCGATTGAACATTCTTAACTCTACTGGAGTCAAAAGAAGTGAACTGCTTTATAGTAACAGTGTAAAAACAATACTCACTGTACTCACTCTTAACTTAATGTTTAGAGGAAGTAGAGCGGGTGGGCTGATGAAGGCTAATCGACTTCGTGCATCACGCTTTTTAACAACTTTAGCAGTCGTACAAGTGTAAAAAGACTTTAACGGCTGTATAATGGACTGACAAGCATGAAGAGGGAGATTACTCAGGGCGTACTCACAGAGCACAATCAAATCCTGCTGGACTGAGGCACAGTTCCCGCTCTCTCCATTGATCCCCGCTGGCCTGCACTCACACTGAGCGCCCGTGCACATCACTTGCACATACTGTAGCTGTATTTCTTAAATTTTTCTGACTATTTCCAGTATTATTATTTCAAGTCATTCTCTTTATTTCTGTTGTGCAAGGTGGTGATTATTCTTAGGCCGTGCACTTGCGCATATATTTTATAATCAATCTGTCATCAGAAATCTCATGGATTCATCCACATCGAGACTTGTTTATTCTAGCACATTTTTACATGCCATGAGGTCCCACATTGGTGTGGTTCCCAGTTTACTCATTGAGGTAAAGAAGCCGTATTGAGGCTGCAGAGCCGAAGCTAAGATCAAAGCAAAGCAGACTTCAGCACAGTCAGAGCGGACGTGGACACAAAAGCCTGTGGGCTTGCACTGTATGTGAACGAACGGTGGTGTCATCCTGGGCATGTGAACATTAAAATATTCATCTGCAGTAGGGACATTGAACTCCTGGCTGTCAGCCTACGTCCCTACTACATGCCCAGGGAGTTCAGTCACGACATTGTCATCCTTGTGTATATATACCTGTACAACCGCACGCTGACGCGGAGGCTGCATGTGACATCATCCACTGCGCGACAGAAACTCCAAACACAGCACCCTGAGGTTCTCTTTTTGATCTCCAGTGATTTCAATCATGTGACACCTGACAAAACACTGGCTTCCTTCTACCAGTATGTGGACTGTAACACAAGGGGCATCAGGGCTATAAACCTAATGCATGCAAACATCAACGATGCATACAGTGCTCCCCCCCTACTTGCAGGGTGCAGGAAACAATGTGCCTCTCGTCTTTTTTCACTCAGAACCTGCACGTCATCAGTGGGCATTGTAAAATGGTCCTTATATTAAAAGCATTAAAACACAACATGGTCGAAAATATACTCATCGAATATACTCATCCAGCCTGAGTCGCGCACACACACAGCTACACTAGCTAAACTAAGGGAACCCCACTAGCTTCCATTCACGGGCACAGTGAGAGGGAACTACCGCTGTACCTACGGAGCCGAATATCTAACGTCCAACGTGAAACTAACTTCACCATGGACATGTCTGCATGGTGGTGGTGTGTTTTCTTCTTCTTGTGAGTGGAAACCAGCTTTGAGGCGCATTACGGCGCCTACCATGTTGGAGTGTGGCTCCCGCTTTGTATTTCATGTACAGTCTTTCCTCAGTACATCTCGCTTTGAATTTTGCATCTTCACGCTATCATGTTTTTTGGTTGATGTTTTTTTTATATATATTACCAAATCATTGGTTGACTATTGTCTATTATTAGTCAAAAATATGTAATAAATGTAATAAATATGTATATTTAAGATAAGACATTCAGAAAACACTTTGAAAGACACATTGATATGTAGTATTGTACGCTGGTCACCAGGTGTCAGTAATGTTACATTAGCCACGCCAGAAGTCCCGGAAGTTAAAAAAAAAAAAAAAAAAAGGAACTCTCCCAATGCTAACGTGTGAGTCTATATCATATCTTCTCTGCTCATGTTAAAAAAAAAAATGTATTTATAAGGTTGTAAACAGGTTTTCTATTCCGTAACTACAAAAATATGCCATTTGTAAATAAGGAACAGGGTTTCCCCTAGGATTTTTTGAAGCTGTGGTATTAGGCTGCACGGGAGGCGTCGTGCCGCTACTGCGTCGCTGTGGCAGGAATTTTTTTTTCATATTTAAATTTACTGTCTGTAATAATGTCAACATTAGGGTCGTTTTCACAGGGTTGAACAACAAATGCATTAACTTTGAATGCCTTTCTCTATGCCTTTTCTTTCACTCATTATCTGTTAAGTGCCATCAGGGCAGACAGGATTCCGGTGCTTGTTTTTCAAAATAAAGTGTAGTGAAACGTTTTTATATTTGATAGATATTTTATTTCAAACTACAGTAATTGTGGTCAATATGTAAATACATGTATGCATTTATCTATATAGCACAGAGGTGCTCACACTTTTTCAGCCTGTGGGCTACTTTGTCCTAAAGATCTACCTCCTACTATAAACATAGAATACATTTATTTTTATTCATAAATATGTAGTATGTACGTCAGGGGTACACACAATCAAATTGATCTACCTCTTACTATAAAACATTTCTTGTGTATATAAAGTTTAATGGTAAACTTTGCAACAACTATACCAAATACTAATGATTAGTATTTCACATTCACAGTTTCAAAGTTTACAGGTCATCAACATAGTTGATATTCACAATTCAATTCAATATGGCAATAAACACAATTACACATAATTCTTCAATAGTTGTGTACATAAACTGAGTAATATGTCAGTAAAAATAGCTACGTAGCTTTCATCATGTATTACGTCCAGTTAGCATTTGCTATACAAAATTACAGATATATTTGAGAAATTAAAAGGATTATGCAAAAGACAATGCAGCCGTAGTCAAGGGAACATATTAAAAAGCTTTCAGCAATGGGCACATTTTCCAATTCGTGAAATCGTAGTTTAACAAATTAAGTTGGAGAAAAAACATTTCGTGACATGAAGCGCAGCCGTGAAACCATTTACTTTTTTCTCTACATAACTAGCCTTTACATGTGAACGGATAACTTTTGTGATAGATATAGGCACTTTACCGCTGAGTTACTTTATCTGTAATCAGAATAATAAAGATGAAAGTTGCATTATCCGTGTGTGACTGCCGAAATCTGTTCTCCGCTTTTTTTATGCCGCCACCGCAGCACATGAGTGAATCAGGAGGGGGCTTAATGTCAGCTGACTGATGTTGATGTCATATGACATCTACGAAGTGACGGTTATGATGTAGGTTAGACGCGACCAACACTACCTTAGCGATCGCCGTAAAGGGCACACTTGATATAGCATATACTGTATGTCCATTCATACACTGTATTAGTTAACGTTTTACGTAAAAAATAAAAATAAAAAACTAATTTCCAAGGGGTGGTGGCATTTATGGAGCGATCCAGGAAACCCTGGGAAATATAAATATGGAATCCTGCTTTGCGGAAATTCACTTATCACTTCAACCAATTAACCGTGATAAACGAGGGATGACTGTAATTTGCTCGTTATAATCCTACAAGGATCAATTAAATTATATTATTTGTTATACATGAAATACACAACATGACTTGACATAATTCACGAATACAGCGGTGTGCAAGTGATGGCACAAGCAAACGGAGGGTAGTACGAATACTCAGTGTAAGCGCATTTTCACTTTAGACATATTGTGTTAAGCAGCTAGTACAGAGACATATTCCCCGCTGACCTCACTACGGTCCTGCAATGTTGAGATGAGATTTTTCAATGGTCGTCATTCCACATTCACATATTACTATCAATTGTACTCTTCTGTGGTGGCAAAGACAAAAGCCCAAAGAAAAGCAAAACAAGTTAATGCTTTAAATTCTCGTCGAGCTGACATCTTGCTGGATTGTTTCCTCAATTCACATCTGATATCATTTCATTTTTTGCCGTTATCGTATGTAATAATTAGAAATATGTTGTGTTTTCTCTCCAGACCAGCAGCAGTATGCCAGCAGTGATCAGTCAAAGCTTCCAGACCTTAGCCGAATCCGCTCCCGAGTTCCACCCAACATGCCAAAGCTCTTCATCCCGGCCACCGTTACCAAGTTCCCCCCTGAGATCACAGTGACTCCGCCCACGCCCACACTTCTTTCTCCCAAAGGCAGCATCTCTGAGGAAACCAAACAAAGACTCAAGGTAGGATTTTCCCTGCCTACTCTGGTTGCCACTGCTTTACTTGACTCTCCCCACCTGAGTTTGGGATGGTCACGGAAAACTACTGATGTTACCAGTGAGAAACAGCAAGAGAGATAACAATCATGGGGACTATGCTTTTTTTTCATCATTCATACACTGTCACACATCTCAATTAACAACATTGCATACTGCTGCGGTGATGGTGGGACAAAATTAATGAAATATAAAGCCAATTAAATAGGTAATTCCATTATAAAAGAATGTCAATCAAATGTGAAATATCATAAATAATTCTTAAACCTATTTAGTAGTAATTCATTGAATTGCGGATATTTATTAAATGGCCTTTAATTTTGCATTCCAAAAGCAACATAAAAACGCAGTTACGGCCATATAGGAAGCAACATGAATTAAATGACTGTCAAAGTCAACCTGCAAAATACTATTATTAGATAATTAAACATCCCATTAAAAATATTGGTAAGTAAATAAATGAAAAAGTAATATTTTGTAATATTGTCATGTATAATGTAATATTTTACAGTAGAATTCATGGCAAATTTAATACATTAATTCACAATAAAATGTATCCATGTATTTATTTATATTTTATTCTATTTAATTTGGCACAAAAAAGATGCCCGTACTAGGGCCCAACCGATATATCGGCGGGCCGATTATGACATATCACCGATTAATCAATATCGGTGAAAATGTAGCGGATACCAAGAGCAGCGTTCTCCCTGCTCTTACATTCTCTCACTCCGTTCATGGTAGGAAGAAAAGACGTGAAAAGAAACTGCACCATGGGAAGCAGCGACTTTGTAAAATAATATGACACTACAGTGTAGTGTCATACATTAGCATTAAAGTTAATGTCTTCATGCAAATTATTTTGAAAATGTTCCAAATAATGTATTCAATTGTCATTTGATATATTGCACGTTTTGAAAACAGCTACATAGTAACACAAAATGTAGTTTAGACCCTTGTATTAAGTCTAGTAATGTCATGCATGTTTTGATATGTCTTATTTTGTTTGTAGTCAGCTTTTTTTCCCCCACTTTTTAATGTTTGCTTCAGCTGTTTGGAAATACTCAGTGGCTGGAGATGGAACTTTTCAATAGCTAGTAAATAATTGGCTAATTGGCTAACTAATTGATATTGGTAAGATGTTTTTGTTAATATCCATCCATCCATTTTCTATGCGCTAAGCCTTTTGTAAACACATCAAGTATTAGTTGAAAAACACCTCACATTAGCCTATGTATTAACACTTTCAGCCCAGTGCAGCCACTTGTTTTTATTTGAAAATGCTCAACTATAGTATCAAATTCTAGGCTAATTACCAAAATTCACTAAATGTATATATTTTAATTTGACAGGCAGAAGCGAAAAGTGTGGCGGTGTTACGTTAGATGCAACATGTGCGGTGTGCAAGTTATGCAGGGCTCCAGCAAAACAAAGCAAAGAACACTACAAATTTGCGGCAACACCTAAAAGTAAATCACAAAGAGTCATGCCCTTATGTTGACAGTGTTACTTATTCAACTTCCATATTTTAATTTGGTAGTCTTCTGCTTCTTTGAGTTGAATTGTATTTTGGGGATTATTAGAATTTGTGTCCATGAACAGTATATATCCTGTGTAGATCAATGATCTTCTTTCATATATTGGCCGATATATCGGTTATGGGCCGATATATCGAATATCGACGTTTTTTTTTTTTTTTTTCAGTCCTCAATATTGGTATCTGCATCGGCCCCAAAAATCCCATATCGATCGGGCTCTAATCCGTACAGAACACCACCTCTTGCTTTAAACGTTCAATAATATTAGAAGACAACATGGTTCCCACAGGACTGTGATCCATTTGTGGTGGTGGGTTGTGCGGGGTGGGGCTGCAGATTGTCATAATTTGCATAACTGGCTATGATGCATGTGCATGTCATTTTATGGTTGCTGTGGGAGATAACTTAAGCAAGAAAATCATGAAAATCAAAACAAATATGTTTAGGAATACAAATGAATTTTTTTCTGTTGCATCTTTTTGTGTGTGTATTTTTTTTTTAATGTCACAAACAAGACAGAGCCCTGTGAGTGCCCACATCAGTGCCGGCTGCTCGTTGAGATGAGTGATACGTCTCAAAGGTGTCCAATAAGACCAGAAAAAGTTGCTACATTTGTTGCTAGTTGCTTTTTTAAAAAAGAGAATCTAGAGGGGAATTTAGGCGTGCAATAGTTGCTCCCTTGTTCTTATTGTATGGCAGAACAGGTGTGTATGAGGTGTGTTAAACAGAGTTACGATGCCATCTACTGTATGGAGTTGTAACGACAAGCGACATTCTGAGCTAGTCCCGCTGTGTTAATGAGCGAGGGCAAGCAGGTAGCGCCGAATATATTTGTGGCGGTCTGCCACAAATAAAGCAATGTATAGGAAAAACTGAACATAACTACAAGTTGTTGCAAAAAAGTGGAGTGCAGGATTTCAATTCATGACTACAAAAAAAATTGTTTATCATGCTGCTCTAGTGCTCTTCCGTTTGTTTCCTACTTGCAGCCATGTTGAGCCGGGTAATTACCGCTACTGACCTTTACTGTGTTTCTCACACAGAACGTCATTCTGTCGTCGCAGTCTGCTGCCACAGTCAAGAAGGACACTCTGAGCCAGCCGTCCTTGGACGTGCAGGAGACATCCAGCCAGGAGTCGTCTCTGGAGAGCGAGTCTGACGAAGAGGACGATTACATGGATATATGAGCCTCTGAAGGCCTCACGCAAATTGGGAGTGATTCTGAAACACTGCTCCAATGTCTTTGAGGGTGAAAGGGAAGAGGGGTACATGTCACTGCAGCTTCAGTCTTTATTGATGCTACTGTTTTTTTTTGTTTTGTTGTTTTTTTTTTAACTGAGAGAATGCAGTATTGTGATTGGCTGCCATGTTACCGCGTTGTCCAGCTTGTGATGGTGTATGTTCACCATAGCTGTCAAAGCATGCCTGTAACGTGACATTTATGCAGATCACGGCGCAGCCCGTCACCTGTTCACTGCTTATTGCACCTCCGAACTGCACCTTCATCCGTCTGAGGTGCCTCGATGAGGACACAGCAGCGTATGGCATCTGCAGTGATGCATTTCAATGGACACTGTGGCGACGTAAGGACAGTCACCACACAGTCCCGTAAACCTGTAGCACATCGGAAATGTTTACACTCAACATTTGGGTCAGTCAGCACTCAAGTGTGCTTGTTTTTGTACTCCCCTGTATTTCCTGCCAGACTTTATATTGCTTTTTTCTCTCGTGTGCATCTGTAGCTGTGAGGTTCTCACTAAGAAGACGGCCATCACCAGCACTGGTGTGAATGATGTCTTTTGTACATATCATCCAAATATGTTTGGCTTTAATGGTGTGTGTGTGTGAGTGAGTGTGTGAGACAGAGAGAGTGAGCTGGAAGGTGAGGCTTGCTTTAATCCCAAACAGCTCAGGAGACAACCTCCGCTTGAGGATCTTTCCTAAATTCATTAGAATCAAGATGCATGCTGATGGTCAGTTGGTCGCAACCTTCACGACGTCACTCAGTGGAAGACAGTGGAATGTGTTTTTTTTTTACTGATTGTTTTCTATCAAACGAAAGATATCTAGTGTTTCTTAAAAGGTGAAAATTTTATGGGGGGAAATGCAGATGAATAACTAAATTACATTTAAAAAAAAAAAAAAAACTTCTGTATTTTTATGTCCTTACATTAAGTTGAGATGGGAAGATCATTTTCTACCACTTCTCTGAGGTGAGCTGTTCTTTGGCATCATCATGGAGGTCCAACCAAAAATATATGATTGAGAACAGCATCCAAACGTCACCGCAGCAGAAAAGTCAGCCTTCAAATTTGTCTGAGTTGTGTTTGAGGCCTGCGGGAGAGTTGGAAGACGGACCCGGAGTGCCGGCGACACCCCGGTGCATGCTGATGTGTGACATCCTACTGAATTATCTGTTCTGATCAAATCAGATAAATGACGTCTTACCGCATGTCTAAGCACTTCCTTGTTTTGTTTTTTTTGTTCCCTCCTAGTCTTGTAACATTTTCCCATGTAAAAACAAAGCTTCCATTCTACAGTATTAAAAGTAATTGCTACATCTGGTCAAAGGTGCTTCACAAGTCATGTTTTATTTTAAATCTTAATTGGAATGTGCACATACTGTATATTAATTACGTTTGAAACCTAAAATAATGACTAACTTTTTGCTCAGGGTCTAACTTTTTGTATTAAAAGTACATATTTAAGCGAATTTTACATATTTTTTTGCCTAAATGAAGCATTTTAAAGCATTAAAGTGGCTAAATAAACAATACAAATATTAGGCATTAAGAAGATGCACTGAAAGACATGTAGTATTCTACACTTGTCACAAGGTGTCAGTCGGTACGCCAAACGTTACTGCTGTAACAGGCTTTTATTGCAGGTATAAATGCAGGTACAATAACATAAAAATAATCATAATGTACAAGTTTTATTTGTCCTAAATGGCTTATTTTCTGTGATCATTTTTACTGTATTGGGTAATACAAGTGTAAATGTAACTACCTATACTGGTGTTATTTAATGTCCAGAAGGCTCTAATAATGTTAAAACCCACATTTAGAAGGTTATAAACAGGTTTTCTATGCTCTAATTATAAAAATATTGTATTTATAAAGAAGAAATTCTACATTGCAGAAATTCACTTTTCACAGTCGAGTCTAACCAATTAACTGCGATAAGCGGGGAATTATTGTACCAAGGAACAGAAAAACAGCTGTCGAAGACTCAGCGGAATGCATCCAACACTGGTAAACAGAGTCCAAGGAAAAGTAAAGCAAAAACACAAGTCCAGGGGCGGGGGGTACACTGTGAAGCGAGTTTAGTGGGTTAGCAAGGTCTATTGAGTCTAATGCTGGGCTTGCCTGTACAACGAAGGCAGCTCTCTTTTAAAGCGGCTCTATCACCATGGTAACTTAGGCTAACTCATATATGTCCAGACTTTCATCTTAAAATCTGCTATGAAAGTGACGCTGTTTCACTGTTAACTCATTTGGAGATGGTATAACCATTTACTGAGAACTCGGTGGACGTGGGAGCAAGGATATTTTGAGCAGCACTATGACAGGAGTGGCTAATTGATACTTGAGATCACACTGATCCACTAGTATTGCCTGATGAAATTCTATATAAGAGATACAGATTTTCAGCTAAGGGAATACGCTACCTTTGCTCACCTTTAAATCACAATATGTGCAGCGCAGTTCAAACACCATATATGTACTTCCAACTCTAAACAAACTAAATTAACGTCTCTATAGTAGTCCATTCTTCATTGCAACGACACTTACTCGTTGTCACTAGACAGACCGCGAGATGCATTCAGGGACACCCCGAACATCACAATCACGTCCTTATCATGCGTGTATTTTTGGTCTAAATCGGGTCAACAACAAAGTGCCCACGTGTACCTGGTGGCCCCTAAGGACCACATGAGTGGCCCGACAGCCTGTTCTAAAGATAGCTCAAATAGTACCACTTACCTGCGAGCTGCATCGAAGTTTTTTGGTTGCTATTCTTCTTTAAATCACACTTACATGTAAACTGGAAATTACAATATATAAAAACTTAAAAAATGTATACAAGACTGTTTTAGTAGTGCCCATTTTCTTTCGTTCCTTTAAGTTAGCATATGATTAAACATAGCTATCAATTACGACGCAAGACGGGTGTGAATGCACCAGGGGCAGCTGTGGAGCTCTGAGAGTTGTTGCCAACATGGACCTTGTTTTGATGTTCAACTTACAGTGTGCGTCTATAATTGTGAGTAACCTGTGTATTTGTAATTCGTTCAATGCTAGACGCTGTTTGCACCGTGATATTGTATGTCTTGTGTGCCTTAAGCATCCAGCCGCCGAGCTGGTCACGTTCACTAACGGCTGGGCAAAGTTAGCCTCGTCAGCATTGCCACCAATTCATTATATTGTTAGCATGCTATTTCAATGTGTTTAGTGTACTACTCATAGCTGAGATGTTATGATGCTATTGATTTGTGTTTATGTCTAGGGAGGGGGCGGTCGCGGTGTGAAGCTCGCCAATCACAGAGCGTGAAGGGTGAATACATAGTGAAGATTTTCCTTCATCGTGATTACGGACAATGTACTCGTTTCAGGCTCGTACTAGACAAAAATGCATTACAGATACTCGTTGTAGACGAGTCATCAGGCTCACCCCTACTTAATACTCATATTGAACGATAATACTGATAGAACATAAGCTTGCCATCACAACAGAGAAAAACATCAACATGTTGTCAGTAGTACCAGGTAGGGGATTTCCTGTACAGGAAAAGTTCCAGCACCAGTAAGTTCTTTCTGCAAAAGAGATCTTGGAACCCTCTATGGAGTTAAATAAAGGGGAAACTGACCTCGTAGGATTAGCTACACATCCAAGGTCAACACTCACTCACTTTGCTTATCTCTCTCAAACCTTACGCTGTATCAAACCTGTGACAGCTAGGGCCCTCTAACTTGATGGAATTCTCCCTAGAGAGGGAATAAGCCCTGTGCTGGCCCAAACTGGTCCACGCAGGTCAGGATCACTGGGTATCCATTGAACTGCTCAAGATAAGCGCAAGAAGACGCCGACGCTCTCTATAAAAGGCGGCATGCACAGCGGTCGGGGCTCACTTTGCGGAGTGTGAGCCCAGTGCTGGCCGCTTGACGGAAGAGATCCGACATGCAACTTGTGCCCAGCGCTGTCAACTTTATGACTTATTCATCAATAAAAGTTGACAAGGTGAAGGTCATACGTATCAGCATTTGCATTTGAAAATAAGGGACATTTTTTGGAAAATAAGTAGAAAGGAAAATTATGGTTTTTCTACATTTCCCTTATTTTTGCTTATTTTCCTTCATTTTCTGAAAAAAAAATCCTTATTTTCAAACACAAATGATCCTGATTAACATTACAAATAAACTGAAACACAGTCAGAGATGGACTGCTATGATATGCTGGGATGTGTTAAAGTCTTCACTGCCCTGACAGCATCAGTGAAGGAGTCGCTTATGTCTGTAGAAGAAAACAATAAGTATTGAGTGGAAGGGCAGCCAGCAGACCACCCCTCGGACCACTTTGGTGCTCAAAGGACTTGTACACTGGGGTGTGAAGTCTGCGACACGAGGGAAGTCATTAGTCTTCATTAGCATCTTCCAGGAGTTTTTTATGAAGTGCCGTGAAGTTGTCATTTGCCCCTCTGCTGGAGTGAGATGCGAAGTTTGTTTTCTTATGTGGGGGCGGGGGGGAGGGACCAAATGTGAGAATGATGTCTTTGAGAGCTCACAGGACAACAACACACTTTTATAGGATTGAGCTTTTTTTGCATGAGGAGCATTTCGAGCCATGCAGGAAATGAGTACTGACTCATGGTAATGACTTCCTGTTGTTTGCAAAGTACGCTTCATGGTGGAGCTCTTCTCCATCATCATGTGGCATCAAGGCATGAGGCTCCTAATTCCACACACTCCTCAAAGTGGCCATTTCAGCATCAAAAGGGCATGCTGCATGGCTAATGTGAGCGAAAGGTGTGAGATTTCTCGTCAGTCCACTCCGGGGGCTCTTTATTGGGCCTCTAGAAAGCCGTCTGATCCTCGGGCCTGGCTGTATATTGGCAGCTGTTAACAGCACAGAACAGGGGGATCCGTGCAGTCAAAGCAAATGGCCAAAGACTGACACCTGGGAGCTGGAAGGAACATCAGTGGCCAAGGTGGCTGCTGGGCAGACGCGTTGAGGTCGCCTTCTGTATCCGACTGACTGCAAGCAGCAGGTAGCAACAAGACTAACTGTCACCACTTGGGTTCACAACATCACGTGACCCTCCTTTGCAGGGGCCTCTCCAGTCCAAACCGGAGCTGACCCAGTCACTTGTGAGACACTGAGCACCTCCTGTTGGCTCCTCCATATATCCATATATACTGGAAACGCACACTCATCAACATAAGTCATTCTACTGTTAAGAAAGTAAGTCACATGCGATATGAATGCATTGTAAGTAAGCAAGTACTTAAGTAAGACAACTGTAAAGCTGTTCCACCAATTCTTTATCATTTAGCGTAGTATTTCAGGTCTAAGATAAGTATAATAGTATAAGACCAAAGCAGGTGTGAATTGTTAGCCAACGTTTTTTCATCTCATTCACCATAAATCGCTAATAATATATAAAGATGTGATAATACAGGTCAAATGCATAGGATGCATGTGCCACTGTTGAAAAAGCCCACATTTTTCATGTCATTTCCAGATTAAATATCTGAAATCAAAAGTCCAAAAATACTACATTATGACTAACAAGATATTTTTCTGTCTATGTGAGGCCAGTTTGCTTATCTTGAGTAATATGTACTCAAATCTGAAATATATCTATTTACTTACAATAATCAAAAATAGTCCGCTAACAGAACACAAAGTTTGACTTGCCAAAATACTCGAAACAAATAAAATGGTATTTTGGCGAATGTACCCATTCTGTTGGCAGATTATTGATGCTTATTTGACGTCATTCATCTCAGATTTGAGTACTGTACACATTACTTCAATTTGGTCAAACATAGTAAGAAAAGAATAGTTTTTTGAAAGTCATTTCATCTTTCAGTTTTGCTCATCGATTTGCAGTATAACTACAAACTCATGAAAACATGTAATTGTTCATGAGTAACTATGTAAATAATAATAATAATGGACTTTATTTTCTCTGTTTTTGTAACTCATATAGTTTCCATTCAAAATGAATTATGTACACTTGTATGTAATGGAATAAGTAATTTATTTTCATGAATTTGCTGCATTTAAGATATTAAAGTAAGCCAGCACATTCTATTTATGCAGCACCAGTGCTTCCCAGTAAAGTCGTCGCTCGCTATATTGCGGTTCAAACATCACTCCCTCACTCTTTCGTGGTTTTTCAAAAATTAATTAGGAAACGATTGGTTGACTGTGGCCTATTATTGGTCAAAAGAATGCATATTTAAGCAAATGTTATGTAGTCTTGGCCTAAATTAAGCATTTTCAAGCATAAAAATGTTCTGTATGAACTAGAATACAAATAGAGTTTCCGGCAATACAAGATGTTCAGGAACTGTAGACTACACTGGCCACTAGGTGTCACTAGTAACACGCACCAGACTTGGTTGCCAACGACAGGCTTCTATTATTTTTATAATTATTTCTCTCACAACAAGTAAAACATAATAATAACATAATATACATAAAATAATCATCATCATCATAATAATATGAGCTGCACTCTAGCTAAAACTCAACTCTGAATCCCCCACGTCACTTCCTGTCCACACGCTCAGAAGTCATTTATTGAAAAACACACAAGCACAAGTCTTCTTTATGTCTCAAATGGTTTATTTTCTCTGATTATATCTAATATATTGGGTAATATGAGTGTAAAAGTGACTATAGGGGTTTTATTTCATGTCTACACGGCTCCAATAATGGCAAAAATCATATTTACAAAATCATAAACAGGTTTTCTATGCTCTAATTATGAAGTTTATTAATATTGACTCTCACGTTATTAATATTGACTCCGGAAATTCAATTATCGCGGTCGGGTCTGGAACAAATGAACTGCAATTAAGGAGGGACTGTATGTGTATAGAATTATGGGAAGTAAATTAGGGAAGTACGAGATAAAACAACAAAGACGCATAATAAAACATACTAAACAATAAAGTACAGGGATTTTTAATTAATTATGCAAATTTCCTATAAATAAGGTACAAAAAATGCCTTTTTTAAATGTTAATGTTAACAGGTAGTCTGGCTTGTACTTCCTCTAAGCTTTGGGTAATTAAAATAAGGGAACGTTTCCCTCATTTTTTTTTTATGTAAATTAAAACACAGGAAATTCGCGTGAAACTATTTAAAGGGAAACAATGGCAAAATACGGGAGTTTCCCTGGGACACTGGGAGGGTTGCCAGGTATGATCCAATGTGATGACTATGGGCCGTTGGGTGGGTGTGAGAGATAGTTACTAAATGAAGATTATTAGCTCTTAAGCAGTGTAAAGAGGCACATTGGTGAATTAAGAGACAAGTTTCCAAACACTAAGATAAACCTATGACCTCTGAGGGTGAGTTGGTGCAAGGGGACACCCATGCAGCCTTGTGCTAAAGTGCTAAATGCTAAGTGAGGAGAAGCACACTCAACCTGTGATGAATAACTCCTTGACAACATAAGGAGGGGAAAAACACATCACACGTCTTCAAGGCCAATGTTGTAAAATCATCTCTGCATCTTTAAGTGCATCATTCCACGCTGAGTGTCGCTTTCCCTTTCATTCCCCATCGACCCGCTGCAGGAGTGTGAAACCAGGCCGCCAATATTTTCACAGGGGATCTTTATGCACCCTAAAGCGCACAGACTGTCCTCTAAAGCGTACCCGTTGCATTTCAAGTGGGTGTTCTCCATACAGTTGTGCAAAGGTGTGACGGAAGGCTCTGTATGCAGCACGGGAAGAGGAAGTGCAAAAAAAAAGCTTGACTTCAATTCAAATTTAGTCAATAGGAAGACACTATGCTAATATCTGTAGCCTTTCTTTGTTTGGCCTCTTTTAACATGCTATGGCACAAGTGGAGACGGGACCCATGCATGTATGACACCCATGGTTGTTCATTGTCCGTCCCTCCTGGTCCATTCAGGGCTGACTTGGGCTTGTGGTGCTAACTGGCCGTTAATTGCCAGCCTACACACAGGCTTTCTCCACATGCAGAAAGTAGCTCCTTGCAGGGAAACTAGCCTAATGAGATTATCTGTCAGAGCGTGGGTCTGTCTAGACAGCCCAATACACAAGCACACACCCACTGGTGGCGTCAGAGGACGCCCTCAGGTAAAACGTACCTGTGGAAAAGTGCATGGTATCATCACACCATTATGGATTTATACACACTTTCCCTCCCAGTGTGTTATTTCTCATATGGAAAGGTGATCATGTGTTTCAAAGCAGTTCTTCTTTGTTTTGGAATGGAGTCATTTCAATCAGGGGTGTCCATAGTGAGACCCAGGGGCACTTTTAGGCAGACATCTTATTTTTTTATTGGCATATTCTGACAATAAAATTCACTATTAACGAGATATATTGTTAGACGTTACACTAATTTGCTTTGTCACTTATAACACAAAGCTCAGATGAGGTAGCTCTTTAATATGTAAAATGTATCATAGTGCATCCCTGCATCCTTCAATTATCTGTATGGGACCCTCTTTGGAAAGAGTTTGGACACCCAGATCTAAATAATGTGTAGATTGGGCCATTTTATTTGGTATACTGCAGCTTGGGTTTTTTTTTTACTTAATTCCATGCTAAGTCCAACGCAATGTATGTTCAAGTATGCTATGTAGTTAAATAAATGTATATATAACTTAGCTTTGTATTACGGGTAACAATGCACATTGTGTGTAATTGGTCTTATTTTTAGTTTTGTGCTCCGAACAGTGGGGTCCAAAGTGTAGCCTGCGGGCCACTTGCGGCTCGTGGCACGTTGTAGAAATAAAAGTGAACCGGAAAAACCCAGCTAAAACGGGAAAAATAGAACAAAAGGGCACACTTTAAAAAGAAAAAGCGGACAAGTTGATGCTAATAATAATCATTAAACATTAAAAATATATATTTAAATATATGTGATATAAACATTTAAAAAATAAAAATATATTTTTTCAGTAGCAAAACTATATTAAAATTATATTACTATTAAAGTGGTCCTCCACATCCTTTGATAGTGAGCCAATATAATATAATATAATATAATATAATATAATATAATATAATATAATATAATATAATATAATGTAATTTTATGTAATAGAATGTAAAGTAATGTTATGTTATGTTATGTTATTTTATGTAATGTAATGTAATGTAATATAATATAATACAATATAATATAATAATAAGTATATTATATATTTTATTTACATATATATCATATATTTGTATTTAAAAAGATAACCATGAAATCTAAATATATTTATTTAATATACAACTATATAAAAATATTAATATCCTTTGATTGTGGGCCAATAAAAAATGAGCTGTGGGGTGCACTTTGGACACACACCCGTCCTCGTCAGTAGATCATTTGTACCCTCTTTTGCAAGATAAAGTGAACTGTGCATTTAGAAACGTTGCACAAACACACTAAATGGCCATTTTTGTGCGCGGTCGTGTGCACGTGAGTGTGTGAACGATCTTTACACAGCCTCAGACGTGCATATTTGTTTAAAAGTCTCTTAGCAGTTAATAAAGATGCATTTCCTCGGCCCCTCTTCCTGTGGGGACGGTATCAAGGCTCTGTTAAGTTTCTTTGATTTCTGACACCCTCCAATCACAGCGGGGCCCTCACTCATCAATGTGCCGCTTCAAAGCCTGGGAATGGCCGTCTTGACCCCACCCACTGCAGGAGCCCCCTTAAAAGTCATGGTCGTCCCAAAGCCAGGGACTGAAGGACGTTCACTTGGATTCTTTACACAAGAAGAAGACTGGATATCACCACCTGGATTCCTTATTGGATTTTTATATGCTTTTGAATCTTAAGCATGCAGTCCATCAGAGGTGAGTGTTATTATGATCCGTTTCATTTCTAAGACACTTGAACTTAGTCGGATGCATCTTTAGACTTAAAGACCAACTTCAGTGGCCCTCCGTCCTCCACCATGGCTCCTGGTGGTGATGCTTACCTCCAGGGTAACATCCGCATGACTTTGGAGGACCCCAACCTGTGGAGGACTTTTCACGAAATCGGAACAGAGATGATCATCACCAAACCTGGCAGGTGAGAAAAAAGAAAAAAGGAAAAAAAAATTCTTGCATGCTGACTTGCTGGCTGTTTTTCCAGGAGGATGTTTCCGCACTGCAAAGTGAATCTCTCTGGTCTAATCCCATGTGCCAAGTACATTTTACTGGTGGACATGGTTCCAGAGGACGGCTTTAGATATAAGGTTAGTAAAGGTCGTTATTTGTGTTGCCCCCCAGACAAGTTTGTCACCTCCTCCTCTGCTAATATTGAACATCAAAGGCTGCTATCTCTTCCTGTTTTTCTATCCCCTGCTGGGAGACCACTGTACTACCCCCCATCTCAGTGGGTGGTCCAGCCGGCCATCACTCTCGCCTCTATCGTCCTCCTCGCACTGTGGGAGGATCAACTTCTCCCTCTGTATGACAGATTAGCCTTTAATGACGTTCTGTCTCCTTCCTACAGTGGAATAAAGAGAAATGGGAGGTGGCGGGAAAAGCGGAGCCTCAGCCTCCCTGCAGGACTTACCTGCATCCTGACTCTCCTGCTCCGGGGAGCCACTGGATGAAGCAGTCCATCTCGTTCCTCAAGCTCAAGCTCACCAACAATACGCTCGACCAGCACGGCCATGTAAGCCAGAAAAATTCGATTGGCTTGAGCCAAATTTGGTGATAAAATACACGATTTAACCTCATCTTGTTCCATCTGCAGATTATTTTGCACTCAATGCATCGCTACCACCCTCGCTTCCACATTGTTCAGGCCGATGACCTGTTCAGCGTCCGCTGGGGCGTTTTCCAGACCTTCACCTTCCCGGAGACATCCTTCACAGCCGTCACCGCCTACCAGAACACAAAGGTCCGTATCTGTGTCCAGCAAATATACACACATCGGACTGATGTCGCAACTGACTTGTGTTCACCCACAGATCACCAAACTGAAGATCGATCACAACCCGTTCGCCAAAGGTTTCCGTGATGAAGGCACAACGAAGAAAAGGTAGAGAATGAAAGAATGAAGATGTTGAGCGTGGTTTTAATCACCTCAGTGATCCTCTGTAGGCGTGCAAGCAAGAACCCGGGTGGTCTGGAGAAGCAAGCCAAGATCTCAGAAATGACCAGAGACTCTGAGGAGGACAGTCCACCAGGTATTAGATCATCATACCCTGTCAACCCTCCCGTTTTTCCTGGGAAACGCTCGTATTTTGCTCTTCTTTCCCAGCACCCTCCCGTTTTAATCCATCCATCCATTTTCTATGCCGCTTGTCCTGACTAGGGTTGCGGGGCTATGCTGGAGCCTATCCCGGCTGACTTTGGGCGAGAGGCGGGGTACATCCTGGGCTGGTCGCCAGCCAATCGCAGCCCGGTTTAATAGTTTTCCATATTTTAACTTTCACAAAAAAAATGAATTTTGATTTTTTTGGGGGGGCAGTCCAGACAGAAGTCCAACTGTAAATCTGGAAAGCAGGGGTGTCCACAATTGGCCTGGGGGCCATTTGTGACCTGCAGCTTGTTTTTTATTGGCACATGGCACATTGTAGGAATAAAACTGAACAAAAATCCAGGGTGTACCCCGCCTGTCGCCCAAAGTCAGCTGGGATAGGCTCCAAAATGCCCCCGCGACCCTAATATACTTATATACTATACTATACTATACTATACCTTATGTACTATACTTTTAACAGTTTTCCGTATTTTTAATTTCATTGAAACAAAAAATCCTCTTCTCGGACGTCCTTCAGGTCCGCTCAGCAACGCTTGGCCAACATTGACCTATCACATCCTGTAGCCGGTAAAGCCAGATTTTCGAAATAAAAGCATGCCAGTAAAATGCAAAATAACCCAGCTGCACCCAGCTGGTGGGTGTGCTGGCCAAAAGACCAGAATTTGCCTTCTTTTTATGTTGATAGGTATGTGGATAATCTCTTCAGATGCTTGAGTTGTCCTTCAAGAATAAATCTGTTTGTTATTTGGGGATGGGGATTTCCTAAAATAGTGGCCTGTGCTCTAAAACAGGGGTGTCCAAACTGCAGTCCAGTGGCCATATTTGGTACACAGTTTGTTTTTATTGTCCCTCAGCAATTTCAAAATAAAAAAATGTGTTATTAATGAGACATTTTATTATTATTATTTATTTATTATTAGTCTATAATTGCCACTATAAATTCCACCAGATGTCTAATGGAGAAGTCATTTTTAATTGGCTCTCACAAATTAGGAGTATACATTTTGATGCTTGAACTCATCTGAGAGCTTTTGTCCATGCAGAATTCTGCCGCTCCTCTTTTGAGGGTTACGAGGGAGATGAAGGAGAGCTGCAAAAGAGGAAGGAGGAGGATGAGATCAAGGAGGAGCGCTACTCCCCCTGGTCTGCAGAGCGGGAGCACGGCATGAGGAACGGATCGCCTCCTACTGCTGATTCTCAGGACCTTTACAGCACAGAGCAGCTGGTTCCTGCTCCAGCATCCTACCAGCCTTACAGGTGACAAAAGTAACCAACGCAGCATCTTCTCATTGTCACCCCCACACTGACCCTCGTCTTCTCCTCAGGTTCCATGAGTATGGAAAGTCCCCCTCCCCGTCCTCCAGTGTTGGCAGCAGTACCAGTGGATCAGGGCGCAGCAATTTTGAGTCCAGGGTCCCCGATGTTGCCACCGTCCCCGAACATGACTCGTCAAAGCCCCGCACTCATGAGGTCACCCCCTCCCCCTGCATCCCCCAGGACTACCCCGGGGTGCTCAACATGAGCATGGCCCAAGCTGGCAAGCCTGGCGTGATTGGCCACCACATCTACAACCACTACAGCGCCGAGCAGCCCCTGGCTCAGTGGAGCAGTTCTGGTCCTGCCCAGTACCCGCCTCCTCACCACCTGACCGCCGACTACACCACGCAGGCAGTGCACCACGGCTATCACCATGGCAACGTGGCCGAGTGGAGCCAGTACCCGCTGTTCTCGTATTCTTGCTGGTGAGGGCATCCGAGTGACGTCCTCCATGCCGCTGCTCCTTCACGTTACCACAGTGTTGCGCTTGAAGCCACCAGACACGCGGCGTGCACCTTTCGAGACCCGCCATGAGAACACCACACCTGCTGATAGACTCGCTATGACGACTAAAGTGTGCAATGCCATACTGCGGAAGTGTTTTATTGTTGAGTTGTCTATTTATTTTGTATTTCATTCCATTCTCAAGTGAATATATTATTTTTGTAAAAAAAAACAAAACATAAAACATAAGTGTGCAATTTATTTCTGTCTCCCAGTTGTGATGTGATCTGAAAATAAAAATGAAAACTTGTTGTTACCTGGTGCCTCTTCAATTAAAAAAAATACATATACAGGTATATATATGTATACAGTATGAGTATTTATTTATATATTACAAAAACAGCAAAAGAGGGCAAAAAGGCAGAAAAAGGTGAAATAAAGATACCAATAGCACTAATAATAATTTTGTCACCTTTTGTCTTCAAATATATAAAATAGATTTTTGGGGAGCTTTTTTTTCCCCCACACAATTCATTAAAAAAAAACATTAGAGCCCGCTGCTCGTTTTTTATTGGTCCGTGGCTCATTGTAGAACTAAAATGAAACAAAAAATAATTGAAAAAACCCCACCAAAAATACATAAAAATATCCAAATGGAAATGTAACTAAATGCTAATAATAATAGGCTTTGGCACCTATAACACAAAGCTGAGATGCAGGTTGTTATTTCAATTTAAATATACAAGTGCATCTCAATTCATTAGAATCTCTTTGGAGAAGTTCATTTATTTCAGTAGTATAGTCTGTAAATTTACTCCACACAGAGTACTTATACAGTATTTCAACAAGGTATATTTTTATTTATTAATCATTTTGATTTTATAAAAAACACAAATGTAGTACTTCCTAAAATGTGAAAAATGGTCAAAAAATTGAATTTTGTAAGCTACTGCTTCACGCTCTAATCTAAAAACCTTCCTGAGCATTGAATTGCTCTCTTAGTCTGAACTGATCTCCTGAAATGAAATATTTAAATTGAATGAGCTTCACCTGTAGATAACGTATTGCCTACATAGGTTGCTTTTAGCCTGTTACAATATGAAAAATATCAAAATGGCCACCAAATTCTTTCATTTGTCAGTATGCAGCTCTCAGTGGTAAAGGTTCGGACAGCTTGCGATGGATGAGATGGATGATGTCTCCAGTGAGGGTCAGCATCTTTGCTGGGAAACGTCTGCATGTTGCCTGCTAGACGAGGATTACTCAGCGCATCCTTCAGTGGTGTTTATTTGTGTTACTCCATTGTTGCTCTAATGAGGACCACTCTGTAGTTTGGACGGGCCCAGCATGCATTAAAGACACTGTGTAACTGTAGCTCACCTGCTGAGGTTGAGCCACTAGCATCATAAAGCAAAGCACGACTCTCCTTCTTCAGGTCAATGACTGTAAAAGGCGTGACAATGGGGGGTGGTCGGAGCCTTTTCACAACTTGAAAACACAGGCTGAGCACTTTGCCTCCACTCTGGATGGATATGAGCTACTAATGACTGTTGTAAAGGAGGAGGTGGGTACAGGGGCAACCACCAGAAGCAAATCGGGCGTGCAAGTCGTTACCTTGGGGACTGCTGGAACCACAACGTCCTGCCTCTTTCTTAGACTTCTCCTGCTGTGCAATGCAATCCATGTGTTCCATCATTGCAGTTCATGACAAAAGAAAAGGGTACATGATTTAAAGGTCAACTCCAACTCTTGCACATTCCTAAAAATCCTCATCGTGGTACTATGCTCTCACTGGGAATGTGGAAAATGAACATTTGCTTAAGAAAGCATACCTGTAGCATTTGTATTTGAAAATGGGAAATAAGGGGAAATTTCCATACCCCCTGACTGGAAAGACTGCCCACTGCCAATGCGCTACACCATTGTCCTTGCATACTGTACAGTATATGGTGTAGCGTCATTGTCACCTAAAGCACTGGAGAGAATTATTTGGTTTTTTTTTTTAAATGAAAGTTAATATACAGGAACCCTCTATGTATATTTTCACAAATATGAAGCATTTTATGTTGTGTTGTTCATATTGTAAGTATATGTTGTTATATTACAGCATTTACAAACTTGGGGGCTAAGTCATTGCACACAGGAGGAATTTGGGGGCAAAAAATTCAAAGGATTTGAACGAGAGACACTAGCACTTTTTGCTTTTTGCTAGTTATTTTGCAGTATTGGTTTTATTGTATTGTATGTAGTGCAAGAGAATAAGGGAATACAGTAATTGTATTATTTTATTGATACTGTTTTGATACTGATATTGTTTGTCTGTTGTATACTGTCGTATTTATATATTTGTTATATTATATTAATTTATATTTATATATTGTTCACAAATACATTTATTGATAAAGTAATTTTTTTGCTTTGCCGAAAATATTTGTCCTGTGTTTTATTCTGATCATATGATCAACAAATGAGGCAAACTCATTCAATGATGCTGAAATATTTTGAAGTAAAACGTATCATTACCAGTGGTACTGGCCCTGTATTTACTTGGTATCTGACCATCCCAAACTTTGCAGTATTGCCAACCCCTAGTGCGCACCAGCTCAAAATGAAGTTTGGGAAATCGAGGTAAAATAAGTGCTTTGGTGCCTTGGTTAGTGTCATTAATCCTTTCCAGAACGTCCATCTCAAACCAGAACGGCCTCTCACCAAAGCAAATTTTCCCATAGAAGATAATGTAAGTCCAATTAATCCGTTCCAGACACCCAAAATGTTTTATCACAAAACACATTTTATAGACAATAATGGTAGTTTTACATGCAGAAAATGGTGCAAAAATAATTACAAACGACAAATGAATGGACAACTTAACATTTAAAATCTCATGGGGCAGTATATGGCCCTGTATATACAGTATATATATATATATATATACATATATATATATATATTACTGCCCCATGAGATTTTAAATGTTAAGTTGTCCATTCATTTGTCGTTTGTAATTATTTTTGCATCATTTTCTGCATGTAAAACTAAACTAAAACTAAAACTAAAACTAATAAAGTAATATATATATATATATATATATATATATATATATATATATACAGGGCCATATACTGCCCCATGAGATTTTAAATGTTAAGTTGTCCATTCATTTGTCGTTTGTAATTATTTTTGCATCATTTTCTGCATGTAAAACTACCATTATTGTCTATAAAATGTGTTTTGTGATAAAACATTTTGGGTGTCTGGAACGGATTAATTGGACTTACATTATCTTCTATGGGAAAATTTGCTTTGGTGAGAGACCGTTCTGGTTTGAGATGGACTTTGGACTTTGGATGGACAAACTGGATTTTAAACTGAACATTTAAAATCTCATGGGGCAGTAATATATATAATATAATATTATATATATATATAGTGTTATTAGTATCAGTATATCAACTTATCAACTTTTTGTCATTAGTCATTAGTCAATGACAACACAACTAAACACAAAATGTTGTTTTCAAATGAAACTTTTTATTAATAAGGGAGGGAAAAAAATCCAAACCTACATGGCCCTGTGTGAAAAATTGATTTCCCCCTAAACCACCATATTTTACTGTTGGTATGATGTTCTTTTTCTGAAATGCGGCGTTACTTTTGCAGATGTAATGGGACACACACTCCAAAAAGTTCAACTGTCTCGTCAGACCAGAGTATTTTCCCAAAAGTCTTGGGGATCATCAAAATGTTTTCTGGCAAAATTGAGACCAGCCTTAATGTTCTTTCTGTTCAGCAGTGGTTTTCGTCTTGGAACTCTGCCATGCAGGCCGTTTTTGCCCAGTGTCAAGTGAGGGTTGAACTTTTTGGAAGATGTGTGTAACGCCGCATTTCAGAAAAGGAACGTCATACCAACAGTAAAATATGGTGGTGGTAGTGTGATGGTCTGGGGTGGTTTTGCTGCTTCAGGACCTGGAAGACTTGCTGTGATAAATGGAACCATGAATTCTGCTGTCTACCAAAAATCCTGAAGGAGAATGTCCACCCATCTGTTTGTGACCTCAAGCTGAAACCAACTTGGGTTCTGCAGCTGGTCAATGATCCAAAACACAAAAGCAAGTCCACCTCTGATTGGCTGTAGAAAAACAAAATGAAGACTTTGGCGTGATCTTGTCAAAAGTCCTGACCCGAATCCTATTGAGATGCTGTGGCATGACCTTAAAAAGGTGCTTCATGCTGGAAAATCCTCCAATGTGGCTGAATTACAACAATTCTGCAAAGATGAGTTGGCCAAACTTCCTCCACAGCGCTGTAAGAGAGCAAGTTATCGCAAATGCTTGATTGCAGTCGTTGCTGCTAAGGGTGGCCCTACCAGTGATTAGGTTTCGGGGGCAATCGCTTTTTCACACAGGGCCACGTATGTTTGGATTTTTTTTCTTCCTTAATAAAAAAAGTTTCATTTAAAAACTGCATTTTGTGTTCAGTTGTGTTGTCATTGACTAATATTTAAAATTGTTTAATATATATACTAAACCCAGTAAAGGATGTAATGCTGGACGCAAGCATGCATGTTAAAAACTTGACACCTTTTAATGCTACATCTTGTTTGTTTAGCAGCCTAATGTGTTGCTTGCAGTGAAGCAAAACATGTCCAAGAGTGAAAGAAAACAAACAAGCTTTGGATGGCTTCCTCTCCTATGCAATAAAAGACACAAAACTAAAAAAGCAAATACTTTTTCCACAACTCCACGGGGTTTAATCTATGCAGCTTCACTCTAAATGGTCATTTGGGACTTTTAATTGCTGTGGAAATGGTCAAAGAGCTTCACATCGACCTGCACTAAGACATTCGTAAAGTCCACTGGCCTGGTTAAGTGCGAGGCGTGTGTAGTAAGTATTCCCTTGCTGGTACTACAGTGAAAAGAAAAGATTGACGTATAGTGGATTGTTAATCGTCAATGCTGGTGTCGCCAGACAAGTGGCACAATCGTGTTAAAGCAAGTGAAGGGGGTAGGGGGGGCTCACTCAGGCCTTTTGGGTGGGGTGGGGTGACAAATGCAGAGGAAATACCCAGGAGAGGAACCCTTCATAAACTTGATGGAGTGTAGGAGCAAATGGAGAGGAACTAGAAGAGACTGCTTGTCAGGAATGAAGACAGTAAGTACTACTACTAGTACTACTAGCATGTGCATGCCCTCTCAGGCCCACCTTGTACCAGAACATTTCGGGGAAGTGATCTGTGACCTTGCTCAAGCGCAACTCATTCACATCAGTCCAAATATCGATACCAACTTTATTATTGGTATCAGATCAATGATGTCATGAGATTGATGAGATCTTCTATTGTCATTTTCAAATAACGTTGTTCATATTGGTATATTGTTTACAAACTCAGGGTATACAGTAAGTTTGTGGAAACAGGACGACACTCACAGCCCCACATATTTGCAAATTTCTGGTAAAAAAAATGTATATTTTTTTACGGCTGTCAAAGTTAACACAATAATAACGAGTTAACGGAAATTCCCTTTAATGATAATGAGAAGACTGAGGAAATTTGGCATGTTAAGTGGAATGCGCATTTTGAGTGAGATGTTCCGTGTTTGGCGTGCTCATGAATGCACCTCGAGAATGAGGAAGGGTTGTTCCCATGACGGACTAGAGCAGGGTTGGCAAGTGTACATTTTAAAATTTACTATTGGCTATGTGATATGTAAAAGGAAACCATAAAATGACCTTCATTTAGACAAAAACATATTTGATTTACTTTTTCAAGCCAACATACATCACTGATGAAACTAGGATGAGACTTTAAGGAGACATTGGATGTGAGCTCGAGTAGTAGTATTGCAGGGTGCAATATTTATACCACTCTCACAAATTACAGCTAAGTCCCACATGGGGGACGTGATTTTTTTGGGTTTGGGTTTGCGATAGTACGAGCCAGAGGTGATCGACTTTTGTGATCGCCGTTGAAAGGCATTTATCGGCATAAGCCAATCACGTGCTTTTTCACGGCAATCGGCCGATTTTGATCGGTGGCCGATCAATCGGAGCATCCCTACTTTCTGCAGCAACCGCAGAACAATATGTGCTTTCACTAAGTCTCTAACTACAAGTGCCTACATTTGTCGCTAGTCGCTTTTGGAAAAACATGTCACCAGGAGGGTATGCAGAGTTGCCGGATTTAGTGAGAAAATGGCCAAGTTGGCAACACTGGGCTGCACATGAGATGGGAAAGAGGGGGAAGCCATTCACAGATGGAGAATACATGGAAGAATCGTTCATAAAAATATCAGAGCAGCTATTGTCCCAATTAAAAAATGAACAAGAAATGATTCAGAAAATGAAAGAATACCTCTCTCTCTGCAAAGACAGTCAAGGACCGGACAAGCAGAATGATCACTGATGACAATTCAGCACAGACGTAAACGCGAATGAGCAAACACTATATGCAGAAATGTGAACTCTGATGAGCTTTTCTATGTTAAAGTTGGTTATGTTTTGTTTAAACCTTCTATATGGGAACCACTCAAAAAGGCTCAATCCTCAATTAATTGCTACAGTCCCTAATCACAAGACAGAAAAAAGATTGGAAACTATTTTGGTAGTGAAGAAAGTAACTAAGTAAGAAAGTCAGAAGCAATGTTTATCAGGCTGGGAACTTAAGTTCAGTGTTTCCCATAAGTTAATGTATTTGTGGTGGCCCACCACAAATACATTTGGACTGTCACAAATAGATTTGGCGCCACCTGTTTGCCCACACTCATGAACACATTTTAATGGCACTTGTCAGTGAATGCAGCTTGTCATTCCAACTCTGTACAGTAGATGGCATCGTAACACACCTCATACACACCTGGTCTGCCAGAGAATAAGAAGACAAAGCAGGACGGATCATTGTTGCCAACTTTGCAACTGTGTCACTATATTTAGACAATATTCAGACCCCTCTGGATTCTGTTTTTCAAAAAAGCAACTAAAAATATTGGACACTTTTGTAAACTAACATGAAAGCACGTTTTTTTCCTCAACAAGCAGCCAGTTCTGAAATACATATTTTTGCAAGAAATCATCTAATCTCAGTCTGGTTAACGTATTTATTATAGAACAAATCCCAGCGAGTATAAACGAACCATTAAAAAAAGACCTTTGTGGTATGTTAATGTGTTTATTCTTTTCAACAGGAATACATTTCCATATCTTGGGTGATGGAGAAAAGCATATTAAATCATATGTCAGTTGAGGTTTTCAAAAACAGAGGATACAAAGAACTATTTAGCAACTTATCCGCATACTTAAATAACTGAAAATACTCTTCATCATGCTCTTTGGGTTATGTGCAGAGGAAAAGCCATCCAAAACTGAGCGAAGGAATACAAAAGCCACAGCAGTGGTTTGCTTTGATCACACAAATAAATATTGTTATTCAAACTCTTGATTTACATACACTGACACATCGGCTTAACAATATTTCAGTGTGATATGAGAGGCACAATGACCTAAAGCTCTTATCTATATAAAATTAAACACATAAGACATATAAAGTTTCACAAGTGCAGGACAACAAGGCACCCTGTTGATGATGCCTTCAGTGTACGTATGTACCTCGAGTACTACAGGCATGAACCAGGGAAAGAAAAAAACATCGTCAAGATGCGCACAGTGCATGTGACCACTACTTTGGGGTGAACAGCAACAAACAAGCCCACAACACATTTACCGTGATTGTGTGTAAGCCGTTACTTTTTTCTCACGCTTTGAACCCATGATGTTTGGAGTGCAGCTTCAAGAAATAGAACGTGGACGAGTGAAGTGGAAGCTAATATCACTTTTTGAAGTCTTATGCAATGATTTCTAACACATCTTGAGTAAGTTTGATCAAGTGTAGGACTACTACAGCTACTGTTTGGACTGCTTGGACCGACAACTGTCCACTATCACCAATGGGTTTCGAAAAACTGGACTACTGTGTGATGAAGAGGATAGCTCAAGCTAAATGTCTGATTTGCCTCGAGACAAAAGCAACAACAAGAGCGACAACACAAGAGAGAGAGAGACTGACAAAGTGTGTGATGAAGGAATTATGAGGCTGTTCAATTGTGATGCTGAAGAAGATGACTTTAGTGGTTTTAGTTCTCAGGAAGAGAAGGATGGCGATGAATGACTTTTCTGGTAGGCTACTGTTTAATTAGACATGTTACAAAGCACTGTTTGGGGAAAAAAACGTTTATTTAATCAAAAGTTTAAAAAATCTTTTGTGTGTGTAGTAAATATCCCATGTTATAACGTGGACATGTGCGGCTAATAGACAGGTGTGGCCTGTATATGTACAAATCTTTTTTTCCTCTTTAAATTTAGTGGGTGTGGCTAATATACCGGTGCACTCTACAGTCCGGAAATTACGGTAGTAGGATCCTATTATTGTCAGTGTTTAATGTGACTGGATGTTTCTACCTACTGCATAGTCAGCAGACGTCGCTGCTTTTTCAACAGCATAAAGGCACACTCAGCACTGCAAGTATTCTGTGTTAAGTGCTCATTTCAAAATAAAAACAGTATCCAATTCTGTATTTCATTAAAATAAATTGACAAGCTAATGCAAATGTCACCACATATTTTTCTCCTATTTTAGGTAGCTGACCAAATTTTCATCTTCTCATATGGTTATATACTGTATTATATAAGTATTGATGCCATTATGCAATAGGGGTATAAAGGTAAACCACCAGCACAGTCCGGTATGTACATTGGTTTGGGGAGTGAAGAGATGAGAGGGCTGCGTTATCACTTCCCATAGCTGACATCATGCTCTTCTTCGAGCTACATACTACTTGAAACTGAATCAGCAGTTCCTCTGCAGGTTGCAGCCAAGCAGTGTTCTCCATTTCGTCTCAAACACGCAACAATCTTGTTGTGTTTTCTAAAGATGTTAGTAAGCAAAGACAAAATGCTGGAATATTTACATCCTTGTCTACAATGCTCATTACGTCACTTTGATACTTAGAAGTCTTCATCTGTGCTATATCTATCTGAACTCCGCTCTGAGCTATAAAAGTCTGTATCGTCCGACGATATCTTGAGGTATTGCTCCCAGCTCCCGGCAAGTGCCATCACAGTTGGAGGCATGCGGACGATGCAGGCTGCCAGGCCCGAGACACACTCCAACAATGGCGTGTCACTCTCCCAATGATCCGTATCAGTGTTGAACACGTGAACATATTTCATTCGGACGCCTCTGTCATGAGAGCGTCCTCCCAGTATGTAGATGCGACTGTCCAGTACTGCTATGCCGGGTTCCCCATGTCCAGCGGGGAGTGGGCTCAGTAAAGACCAGGAGTTGTCTGAGGGCACAAAGCAAGCCATCTGAAAAACACAACAAATCAATTAATGATGTATTTAATTTTCGGCAATGTCATAAACTGCATAATAATCAGGAGAAAATTCTACATTCAAAATCGACACCAAGTTAAATGGAGAACTGGAAGACACCAAAGTACTTGTAGTCAAAGAAACTGGAAAATACACTCCTGATCAAAATTTTAAGACCAGCTGAACAATTGCAAGAATTTACATTTTGCACTGTTGGATCTTAAGGAGGTTCTAAGTAGAGCTTCAAAATGCAAAAATAAGAAATGGGAGTAAGCAATTTATTGCAAACAACAACCAAACTGAAATAGGCTGTCCATCAACTGATCAAAAGTTCAAGACCACAGTCTTTAAAAGCCAAGATCTTGGCAAAAATGCAGTGGCTCAGGTGGGAGAGTGGTTATCTCCCGCCCTGAAGGTTGCGGGTTCCATCCTCCGTCCTCCCGTGATCATGTCGAAGTATCCTTGGACAAGATACTGAAGCCTCAGTTGCTCCTGATGCTGCCAACAAAGCGCTTTGAGTGCCTTATAGGTGGAAAAGCACTATAAAAGACCATCAATGTCCCCCAGCTGAGGCTGGATGCAGTAGACAGTCATTTTAAACTTCTTAAAAGATCCTAAGGGTTATGGAACATAAACCTAAAAAAAATGTCAATCCAATTGGCTGTCCATTTAAGACACAAGACAATTTTAGACCCAAATGAAGGTTGTTACTGGTGCAGAGTGTAGTCCCACAATCAAGGACTTCTTCCAGAGGAATAACGTCATTCTTTTGGACCATCCTGCATGTTCCCCTGATCTAAATCCAATTGAGTACATTTGGAGATTTACAAAAATGGACATCTATTCCAGACAGTGGATGCCCTCCGTGAAGCCATCTTCACCATCTGGAGAAACATTCGTACTAGCCTACTGGAAACACTGGCTTCAAGCATGCCCAAAGCAGTTTTTAAGGTGATTAAAAAGAATGGTGCAGCTACTCATTACTGAGTCAATTTACTGAGTATTTTGAAGTTTACATCATCACGACTACATCGTCAATGGAAAGACAACACAAAGAATAATGCAGTCTAGAGGTGTTTAATCTGGACTGTAAAGTAAATGTGTTGCAGATGTAATGTCATCAAGAGCAATATAAACACTATGCACCAACTTAAAAAAAAAAAAAAAAGTTATGTTCTACCTTCAGCACATCTCGCCGGTAACCATGCTCGTCATTGCTTCCTCCAATGACATAAAGGCGTCCATTCACAGCAGCCATGCCATGCCACGCTCGACCAACTGGGCCATCTGCACATGCTGTCCACTGGTTGGCTGTTGGGTCAAAACAGTGGGTCTCTTGCAGGTACGCCCTCCCTCTACGTCCACATGTGATATAAATTTTGCCATCTAGCACAGCTCCAGCGTGGGCAAAAACCTAGATAGAATGTTGAGGGACTGGTGACTGTGTAGCACCATCATGTGCACAAAGAGAGTATTGCGGTGTTTTACGTTTCGCCATACCTTTCTGGTGAGGGGGGACACCAATTCCCATTTGTTAGTGTGTATGTCGTAGCGCTCCACTGTGCACAACTCATTGCTGTAGTCTCGACCTCCTATGGCGTAAATATGGCCACCCACCACGCACACGCAATGATCGGCATGCTGGTAATGCAAAGGCTGGATGGAGCACCAAGTGTTGTGACGAGGGTCGTACCTAGAGAACAGTGACAGGAGCAGATAGAGCATGACTTCACAGCTAAAGCTACCTTGAGAAAATGTCTGCAGGCTGACTTCAATAAAAACAACACTTCTATCAGAGAAGTTCATGCAGAGCACACCACACATTTCGACTTAAATAATATCACATCTTCTTTAGACACTACAATAAGCAATTACAGTATCTGCATATACCTGTTATTGTTACAAACAACCACATACAGTACCAAGAAGAAAGAACAGTTAAACTCAAGTGTTTCCCATGTTCATTATTTGTGGTGCACATAAAGTTGGACCGTCACAGATAGATTGGGCGCTACATGTTTTCATGGTACAACATTTAAGAAACAACACTTTGATACAATGTAAAGTAATCAGTGTACAACTTGGATAACAAAAAAAAGGGTTAGCCATTTTTGTTGTACAGTTTCATAGAGAATACACCCTCTTGTTGCCAGCGGTTTAGACAATAAGTGTAATGAGTTATTTTGAGGGGACAGTTATCCAAGCTGTACACTGACTACATTGTATCCAAGTGTCATTTCTTTAGTGTTGTCGCATGAAAAGATATCATATTTGCAGAAATATGACGGTTGTACTCTTGTAGCATTCTCTATTTTTAAAATCAGAGCACACACATATATGCAGTCCAGGAAAGATCATGAATGCTTTTTTTTTTTTTTATCACTCAAGCATGTTATAAGGCACACACACACATAGGTCTACCGCAAAACAGAATGAAAGCAACAAACGGATGTCAATAACTTCATGTTATGTATTCTTATTCTGCGGCAGACCAGGTGCGTATGAGGTATGTTAAGAAGCAGAGTTACGATATACAGTATATGCCAGCTAATGTACGGGAAACATTGATACACTGGCCAAATTAAGAGTCTTTTTCCCACTTTCTAGCATCATTTTTATCTAAAGGGTTCCTATTTAACAAATAAAAATGTACTTTAACTCAAAATGTGTTCAACCTCGGTTAGCGAATTTTTTTTTAATAACGCTCTAAACTAGCGATTCTCAAGCACTGTGTTGTGACACAGTCGTGTACTATAGATCATCATGTGTGCTGCAAAAAATTATCCAATTTCATGTAAATGCTTTGAAAATTATTATTTATTTACGAATGACAATGTTTATTTTTTCATCTCTGGTGATGTAATGGTACACGCTTCTGCCTTTCATGGCAGAGGGTACGGGTTTGATTCCCAGCTAGGGTTGTCAGGATGGGCATCTGGCGTAAAAACTAAGCCAAAACCTCCCATGTGAGTGTCTCTCACCCACTCCCCAGAGTGCACAGGACACACTTAACTTTACACTAAACTTTGCTGTCAAATAGGGGCCCACAAATATGGTTTGAGACCCCTGATATACAGTAACTATGCCAGCAACATACAGTCACAGGTAAAACAATTACAGTATATGCTCTTCCACTAGATGGAAGAAGGTACATAATTAAACTGTGCATCCACTTGTTGCCATTTTTCATGCATTTTTGTTGGGTGATGTGCCTTGAGATATGCATCTGATGTAAAATCTGTTCTTTGACTCAATAAAGGTTGGGAAGCACTGCTCTAAACAAACTCAGACTCCTATGAAACGAACCGAACTGAGAAAAGCACAGGAGGAAGGCTCAGTTTTGGAGTTGTTAGCTTAAAATGTGCAAACATTGTGAAACAAAACACTCCATGTTGACTGTGGACCAAGAAAGTTGGCACTCTTTCAAATCAACTTGAAATGCAGGCTTTCTGTTGATTACCTTTTTGTCCTTTACAAGTAAGTTTAGTTTTTTCCAAAAAGACTAAATATCATAAAGAGGTTTGGTTTGTGTTAAGAAAAGGTAGTATTGGTTACAACAAGTTGCAAACTTAGTGGCAAGATTGTTTGGTAGGGTCAGCAGCAAACGAACAGAAAGCTGTTTTGATTTAAAAGTTGATATTTAAAGAAGCCATATCAGGCGTCCTCACCTCCAGCAGCAAGTCTCTGCACGAAATCCACTGTTGTTCCTGTCTCCACCAATAAGATAGACAAAGTTATTAAGCACGGCAATCCCCTGGTTGGACATCCTGGGGCAGTTCACTGCTTTCAGAATCTTCCACTCCTTCCACCTTGGGTGGAACACCTGGAACATGTGCTCATTGTCCAAATAAGAAGGTTGGCGGAACATCCCGCCGAAGCCCAAGATGCAATCGAAGGTGGAGCGAGGCTGGGTGAGAGGACTCTGCAGGGCGGGCTGCCACATCTCTTGTTTGTGGTACTGCAGGGCGGCGGACACAGTCTCTTTTAGAGGACACTGCTCCAGTCTACTGTGCAACTTCTGCAATACTTGTTTCTCCATCAAGCAGAAACGCACAGCATCAAGCATCTTGAGACTGTCCTGTGGTTTAGTGAGATTACCAACATTTAGACATAAGATAAAACAAAGCAAACATTGAATATGTATGCAACAAACAAGAAGAGAAGAGAACACACCTGACTCACCTTCAAGTACACCTGGTCAGTCTCCACCTGCTCAGGACTGTAATGGTAGTGAAGCGCCGCCTCATACACTTCATTCTCACTTTTCACCTCAAGCTCATCACTGCTCAGGACCTGGAATATTTCCTCTTGGGGGAGCTGTCGGTAAACATCAGTAAGGGACAGAGCCTGGAGGTTCTTCAAGATGTGGGAATGCACCGCAGCTTTGAGCTGCTGTAGTCCGTACACATCAGCGAGGTGATGCATCTGTAAAATGTTGCTCTCATCCACCCAGGAGGAGAGGAACTCACAACAGAATCCAATGACATTCTCAAGCTTTAAAACACACAAAATACAAAGATTGACGAGTGACTTTATTACACTGGTGTCCAATTCCTGTTCGTTACCCATACATTAAGACATACTGTAGTTCAACCCTACCTGCACCAATGTGGCAGCCATCAGGACTTCCTGAACGCAATCTAGGTCCAATTCAATCTTTGACGTGTAGACATAGTCCAGTAATTTTTTCATGCCCAAATAAGACACGCCATGAATTGGGATCTCCTTTTGTTGTGTCTCCCGCAGGCCTCCAGTGAACATCCCCCTGAGAGGAACATAAACATTTTGGAACTTAAGGCCATGACAATGGCGCACCAATAGTACTTAGAAAATGTGTCACACAGTTGTCATCATTGCAAAATAATGTATAGTCATGATTGAGTGACTTGGTTGCCAAAAGAAACACAGAAAGGTCCATACACGCAGGCAAACAACTATGAAACCAATTCTGTCACACTAATATCCATGTATGATAGGGGACGCTACGTATATCAGGATCTGTGGGGTTGTATTTGGCACGGCAAATGTAATGTTTGTAAGTACAGTGAGTTTCCTACACGCATCTTGTCATTCGGTCATGGTCATGCTTTGTATTAACTGTAAGCGCACTGAAGTTTGCACATTATGAAACATACTGCATGCCAAGGTTTGGTCGCAGTGACGTCACGCTTCCTTGAAGTGGTTCTACTTTCATTTTGCAAAAAAATTGAGTGCTTTTTTTACCTGAAGTAATCACAAGAGGCGGCGAGAAGCACACGGTGGCCATGGAGTGCTCGCCCCTCTACCAGCAGCACCACGTCAAAAAGGATGCCAGCTTGTCGGAGCGCCAGCAGGCTGTCCAGTAGGCTCTGGAAATGGGACGAACATCGGTACGTACGTCGGCCAAGACGAGCTGAAGAGTCAGCCGATCGGCTCATGAGACTTAGCTGTCCATTGTCGGCCATCACACTACACTGTTGTTCAGGCTTCATCACCCTTCGCTGGCTAGGACTGGCATGATAAAGGCTACTTTCGCTTCAGAGCATTATCACTGCGTACTAAGTACCCGGAAAATACAAACAGGAAGAGGCGGAGGAGGAGGGCAGGTTATCAAACAATGGTGGTTACAGTTAGGTCACACCAAAAACTTAGTACCGAAAATAAACTACATTATTACACATTTAACATGCTAGCTGTTGAGAGCTGCTAAACTGCGGTCTGTCGCCAATAAACTGGTTAAACGCTGCTAGCAAGCTAACGTTGACAGTGTCATTGCTGGAGCACAAAATACACGTTTGTCAGACAAGCAGCGAGTATAATTACCACAACAAAGAAGTCGTTTTTTGCGAACTATTTGATTCACTTTGATAACAGCGATGTGATTTTTTTACATTAGCAGATCTATTTACATCGGTCATCCCTGTCAACCTATCAGCCCGCCCATTTGTCTCCATGAGCCAATCAGAATCGTCCAACAGGAGGGTCGGTTTACGCTGTTGTTGTTGCTGTAATATCTTTAACACCAGATGGTGCTATTGCCATCTCAAAAATCAGTGACCGCTTGCTCAAACTACAATGTAGAGCAAGCAACACTTCTCTAAGTTTGGAAAACGCCACGAACATTCATCAGAAACTTAACTTAGAAACTATAAAAAGGATGTGGTCTATATTTATAAATTGTTTTCATATTCATCAGTTCTATTTAAAGTACATACATAGACATATAGATGTATACCTGTATATGTGTATTCTGTATACAGTAAACAATACTGTATATTCATACAGTGGTGTGAAAAAGTGTTTGCCTCCTTTCGTCTCAGTTGCTCGTCTCACTTTTGCCAGAAAACATCTTGATGATCCCCAAGACCTTTGGGAAGATACTCTGTGGTCTGACTAGACAAAAGTTAAACTTTTTGAAAGGTGTGTGTCCCATTACATCTGGGGTAAAAGTAGCGCCGCATTTCAGAAAAAGAACATCATACCAACAGTATACATATGTACATCCACCCACTTTCTATATCGCGTGGCCTCATTAGGTCCACGAGTGAGCTGGAGCCTATCCCAGCTGACTTTGGGCGAGAGGCGGGGTACACCCTGGATTGGTTTTGTATATATACATGCACACACACAAACATATATACCATATCTGATGTGCACATAGATCATATGCATATGTGTGGATACATTTGTATTTAAAAAAAGGTTTGTCACTTTCTGAATTGATTTTGCATGTTTATCCAGAATGGAGAGTCAGAAAAAAAAAATCACATAAAAGAGAACAATAAGTTATTTTGATCATCTTCCATACCATACAGCCAGTGTGGGTTGAGTTCCCACTCATGCAGTAAGAAAAACCTAACTAATGCACAAAATCAATTAAAACCAGCTTTTTAAAATGCATGTCAACGTTTTAATCTGATTGTGTTTTAGTTTTAAAAAGTCAAACTATTTGATTGGAAACTCTTATACAAGTTCATCAATGGATCATCAGAACGGGCTTCTTCCGCCTGGGCCGGTCTCGCGGGAAAACTAATGGCGCAGCCTCTGCTAATATTAAATTGCAAGAGAAGAATATAAAGTCGGAGGGAGGCCCACAACGTTAGACTTTGAAACCCCCTTGACAATGGATGGATTTTTCAGGTTAACAAAGTGACTCTGCAAGTTGCGAGGAGGGGACTGCATGTTGTATTTTGTCTTTGTCATGAGAAATCTCATTTTAAATTCTCAATAATTAAAATAATGTGGCATGTCAGTGCGCTCCAAACCTGGTTAGGTAATTAGTGGGCAGCCCGAACATGACCTATAAAGCCTGATAGGTGGCCAGCGCACACCCTTTTTCCGTGACTTGGCATGGTGTGGTGGTGTGGCAATATTAAGCCAACCACATTACCTTTGTGAAAGCATGTTTGTGTGCCTGGGTGCTTCGCTGCGATGTGTCGTGAGTCCAGGACGCCGGTTAACGCGTTATTTTTGACAGCTCTACTTTATATGCTGTATATATTTTTTTGTTCTCTCCAGCCATTGGGGCAGATACAGTAGTATTGTTAATCCAAATGCCTGCTAAACACATTTGCTCTGCCAGGAAAAAGTGTAAGATAGTCTTCCCATTTATTCCGATTTCCGATTCCGGATTTTATTAGGCTTTTTTGTATGTTTATACTTATGCAAATTTGCAGCGGCCGGACAGGAGCAGGAGGGGATAGAAAAAAGAGAAAAGAAAACAGGAGGGAGTGCGGGGACAAGAGGAGGACAATACAGCAAATGTCTATGACGGCCATAAAGACCATAATGGAAATGACAAAATAATATCAACAGCCACAGTGATGATACTGAATTAAAACAGTCATATTTATTTGTGGTAATAGTAGTAATGAAAATATTAACCTGAATAGTGAACAGAATGACAATAACTGTAATGCACACAATTGTAATAACTATAATCTTATTGCTGTCACTGTACAACCAACATGATGACATGAACCAACACCATGGATAAGTCAGTGAGTTATGTGAGTAAGTATATATGTACTGTGAGTGCGTATATGTATGCGTGTACAGGTATCTCTGTATGTGTGGATGTGTGTATGTATGTCTGCATGTATACTGTATATACGTGCATAAATGTGCGCCTATGTGTGAACGTGTAATTGTCACTGAGAATGTGTAAAAGGAGAGGGACTGCCTCCTACCACCCAGCAAGCCCTGCCCCACACAGCCAAGCCGAGCCCCCACCCCCAGGAAGCACCGGCCCCACGGGGGCGGGCACAACCAAGACCGGGGGCCGCAGACAGACAACTCAGACCAGAAACAGGGCGCCGGCAGGCCGGAGGACAGCAAACCCCGAGACCGGCGAGAGATGACACCCCACAAGGGCAGACGTACGTACCAAGTGCACCAGGGGCCACATACCAGCCGGCCCAGAGCCCACCCACGGCCGGGAGCGCCAGCCCTCCACGCCACCCCCGCCCCACCCCCAGGAAGAGGGGCCTGGCCCGCCCCAGGCCATCCCACGCCCGGCCCCTGACACAGGACCGCCCGCGTAGGCAACGGAGGAGGTATCGCCCAGGGGGCCGACCGTGGACCACCCCCCAAAGTCCTATTTGTATGTGAACTGGTGCAGCAAAGCAGGAAGGACGAGGGCCGCACATTCCCATCCCCCAAAACCGCCTTAAACCGACAGGGGAGGAACTTAGGACCCATGACTGACAGGCCACCCAAAGGTGTGACCACATGATGACCACATGCCAGGCCCCACATAGTACGCCAGGGCTCCCAGTCCGGCCTACCCGACCCCCTAGAGAGCGTCCCCCCAGCACCCCCAACACAAGAGCCCCCGCCGGAGATAGCACCCACAATGCCCAGATAGCATCCCAAACCCCTGAGGCACCCCCGAGCGTCACCAAAACGATAGGAACCGTGCCCACGCGACACACACACCACCACGGCAGCCCAAGGAGCAGCGCACAGCCACGCCCACAAAGCACGCAAGCTAAAAGTGCCAAGGAGGGACAGACAAGCAAGCACCACAGGGCCCACGAGTGGAGCTATTCGCCGCCGGACGCCAAAGCATGCACACCCCCCACTCATCCACCAACACGCTGAGGAGAACACCCTGGAGGAAGACAGACCGTCACAAGCCCCGGAACGGAAGAGACCAGCCAGACACCAGCAAACAGCGGGGATTGCCTGCCAGCCCCAGGCCAGAGGCGCCTGTGCCCGTGCCCGTACACAAGTGCCCCTGCCCCCACCAAGGGCGGGGACCCCCCCCACACCCCAAATCAGACGACCCCATGCTGCAGCCGAGCAGGAGGGCCCAGCGACGGACCCGGCCCCGCCCCCAGAGGCAAGGGAGACCGAGGGAGAACCAGCGTCGTTGTTGTAGTTCATAAGTTTCCCTGTGATTGACGGGCAACCAGCTGGGAACGACTCCAGGCTCTGCCATGATCCTTGAACTATGATGTAAAATTATTCACGTTTGTTAAAAATTTTGGTTTCAAATACTTCTTATACTTTACGTACTTTACGTACTTTATTGTATATAAAGTACAGGCGCCCTCTCCTTCAACAGGAAAAGTTGTGATACATTGTTGTAAAAGTATGATCACCATCTGGTAAGTTTGAATATATAATCCTCCATCTTGGCAGTCAAATTCATTCATTCATTCAGCAGAGCACAAAAATACATTGAATGCTTTTGACTTCAACAATTTTTACTTAATATTTGTTTTTTATTCTGAGGTTCTGCCTCCCCTGACTGCACATCACTGCCAATATTCTATTAGAGGTAAAATCACAGTTTCCAATGCTCGAGGTTCATTTAATATGTGGCCATTTTTGCATACCACAGTTAGTATGCATTATGTATAATTCTCTTTTATATTAGTGTTTGTAGTGTCTCTTGTTTGGATCATGATCATGGCTATTGTACTGTTTACAAGGATACACTTGGATGGCTGTACAGAGCTCCTGTAGAAGAAAGTAAAGGAATAAACACAGTAACAACTAATTAGTTGGGGACAGCAAATCTCCAATGGTGCCATCGACAGTATTCTGCTTCAATTGTATCCCAGATGGTTTCCATGCCAACTACCTCATTATATTCATGTGGCCCAAGAGACTTTGACAACATGCATAGTATGTTCTTTCTTGATTTTACACATTCTAGTGACATGGTTAGCAGACTATATTTCCAGTTCTTCATTTTTCTAACATAATAGGAGCACAGTGGAATCTGTTGTGTCCACTTAGTGAGGCATTTGTGCTCCCCCCACTGTGATTTGCAGGTGTAATTTTACTGTGACTGTGTTGTGTTTCAGGCACCAGCAATCCATTTTCTTTCATCTTGCACAACTTCAATCTCTGCTGTTTGATAAGAACTGTGAGATGGTTGCTCCTGGGTGATGTATTTAATTCCCCTCCAATGATAAACAGTGGGGGTCACATAGAGAGCTGCTACAGGATATTTCAAGATATTTCCTGGTTCTTCTCAATCATTTTGTTACAAATTTTCACCTGAACACTGAGCTACAATAGTGAATCACATTGGCGAAAACATGGAGAAAAAATCTGACATTTGCAACAATAAGAATTTTAAAAATCCCACATCATATTTTATATACAGTAGACACCCCTACAACGTAAATAATCCATTCCGAGAACGTTTACGTTATAGGGTTTTTACGTTATACGAAGCATAAAATACATGTAAATAGCCTAATCCGTTTCAAGATCTTCCCAAACTCACCCCATTGGCCCTTCAAAATATTCAAAGTCCACCAAATATGGTGGGAAAATATAAGAAAACGTTAGCATAAACATAGTAGAGTAACATTCCAATATAAAATAAGGTAAATAATAAGATTACTGAATACTGAAAAACAAAAACAATCAACTAGTTTAAGGGCGACTACGATGAGGAAGGAAGGTTGAAGGGAGAAGCCTGTCTCTCACACAAACTCACGTATGCGCTGTATAAGTCAGCCAATGAGATGAGGGCGTAGGCGGTGCCCCGATAATCAACCAATGAGAGTGTGAAGCATCAGAAGGCGTCACCAAGTGTACTCTGTTAGTCATGGAAAATGTTTCCCTCTCTCTGTCGCGCAAGCTATTCAAATCAAATTTCTGAACTTGCACTGACTTGACGCTTTACGTTATATTTCTTACGTAATACGATGCAAAAACTTACATAAATTCTTTACGTTCAGTGGAATTAACGTAAAAGGAGGTTTATGTCATGCGAGGTACTACTGTATATTTATATTTAGCAAGCTGAAACATCAACGATACATACAACGATAATCCGACAAAATGCAATGCTGATATTACCAAGAAAGCACGCGACTTAAGGACGCAAGGGAAATTTCAGGGGACTTGGCGCGCCAACTGCAAAATCGACTTCAAGTTAAACAGAGGACGGGAGAATGGAAAGTACCTGTTGTCAAAGACATCAAGGAAGTGGACATCATCTCGACTACAAGGACACAACTGTTGGAAATCAACCACAATCAACAACAACTCCACAATAACATAATTATGCCAAATTCAACACTATTTAGAAACACATATTATGGAAAGGAAAAACATGTTCATTGGTCACACAGTCAGACGCAGCCTGTTTCAAACTCAACTCCTAAAAGGAAAATAGAGGGAGAGAGGAAAAGAGGTAGACCAAGACCCAAATGGATTGATACCATCACCTCCAACCTTCAGCGAGAAAATGGAAATAAATGATGATGAAGAAACACATTCCAATTGATTGATTATCACCGAATGGTTGTTTGTCTATATGTGCCCTGCGATTGGCTGGCGACCAGTCCAGGGCGTACCCCGCCTCTCGCCCGAAGTCAGCTGGGATAGGCTCCAGCATGCCCCCGCGAGCCTAATGAGGATGAAGCGGTATAGAAAATTGAATGCATGATTATCACCGATAGGTTATTGCTTATTTTACTGTGTATACAGAAATTACTTTCAAATTGTGGGATTCTCGTGAAAAAATAGTTTTATTCCAGTATTTCTATATTTATCCTCAATGTTACTTGTCTTATTTAATGTCGTAACTTTAAGTAGTTTTAATGCAATAAAATAAGAATATAAAATAAGAACATGAAAGTTATCAATCAAAAATAATAATCAGCAAATTCATGTATTTTAAACAATACCCCTTTAACTAAAAATACATTTTTTCCAAAAATCACAAATCAAGGCACAAGAAACACAAATGTATTCTTATATAAAATATGTAATACATGAATTATCTACTCAGGAGATGAGTGGAGTAGCCAACAAAACAACTGTACTCATTTAAGAGTATTGGTACTTTAGAGCAATTTTACTCAGTGCTTAAAGGAATTCTGAACAAAACGTTACAACAGGAGCATGCTATTCTCACATCATTTTGCTCAATTTATACACAGCTCTTGCATGTAGGATTAATTACATAGAGTATCGATTTCTGATCCAATTGTGTGGAATACCCTAGGTCCCCAACTTACGAACATCCGACATGCGAACATTAGGAGATACGAACGCAAGTTCACTGGTCTATATTTTCATGTATTTTGCCTTTTGGAACTCCATATTTATACTGTACATGCTTGGCCAGTAGAGGGCACTGTGACACTGCTAATGGGACCAACAGGTAGAGGAAAAAGAGGAAGAGGAGAGAGGAAGGCTAAGTTGTAGTTGTATGATACAACCCGGACAGAGCGTGTGATTAAAGTTTATGAAGAGTTAATAGGCCTGCTCTTTTAGAAAAGTCTAACGACGACGACGATTTGTCCTCCTCCACCACCACAACAACGTATGCTCAACCACTCCTCTTCAAAGGTAAATAACATTTATCATTACGTATTATTATATCATTTTTATTATTGTTTTTTTCATGAATTATCCTCGTTTAATATTACTACTGCATCCAAACTCCTATTTACATACATACGCATATACTGTATATGTATACACGTACATGTAGTACTTATATCATTGGTAATATTACCTTTTGTTGGACTTACGAACAAATCGACTTGCGAACGGTCATCTGGAACCAATTGTGTTGTAGTAAAGTAAAGTACTGCAAAATCTTGCATTTTTTGCATATTTTGTGTGTTGTGTGTGCTGGTTTTGCTGTGATAATTATGATAATTAGCTGTGGCCTTTATTTCAGTGGTGAATTTGTTGCTTCGTTATGATTTTATTTAAACAAAATTATGTAAAACTAAAAAAGGCAGTGTTTTTGAAACATATATTTGTATGTTTTTCTTTTTTAAGTACCAAAAGTAGCGATTCAGGCACTGCCTAAGCACCAGAAACGATTCAAACGTACCGATTTGGCACCAGTATCCGATCAAATCTAAACGACAGCCAACTCTAAACTGAGCGTGAGGTAGGTCATGCCAATTCCTCACTTCCTTTTCTATCAGGTGACTCTTGCACATCTGTTTCCAACACACTTAAGCCCCCAAATGGTGTGTGCTGCTTTACAATGTTAATTCAGAAAAAAAAAAAATCTGATTTTAAATTCATCTGTGTGTTTCTCATCAGCACAATATTACAAAATGATAACAACACTGTGGCTTCGCACAGGGAGAAACAAGAAGACAACATGGTGGATCATCGTCACTTGTTTTCACACGGGGCCCACACACGGTGGCTCAGTTTAAAAAAAAAGTATTACACAAGACATCACGCAGGCAGTGTAGCAGCAGAACACTTGTCTGGACTCTGCTTGGACAGCTGCTCTCAAGGGGGAGACTTTTCCCCATCCCTCGTGGAATATCAGAGGTAAAATAGGGTTTAACGCTTGCCAAGAAATGATGAATTCCCATGATGCTCCCTATGCCCAACATGCTGCATTTCCTCGCAAACTTCATTTCACAAACGGTAACCCTGGTAACGGCTTTCTTCTAAAACACTGACAAGGAAGCCGTGCGTGTGGTTGCAACTGCTTGGTCATATGTGCCATTTGTCATTGCAGTTGGGACACTGACACTGATCACTGATTCTGGAGAATAGTGGTGCTATGACCATAATTGTTTCCTCAAAATTCACCATACACCTCTTCCTTGGGATATCTATTTAGGCGGTGACAGCCACCTTCTTATTCATTGAAATGAAGTAGAAAACAAAGGAGTCATCTGTGGGTCCATTACACTGTGATGTGAGGAGCTGGTTGGAATATGTTTGTGGCTTTCAAAAGCAGGAAGCATGTGCAGACTATTTATATGAATTAAATAGGCTGATCAGGTCGGATGCGCGCCACATTGAATCTTCCCTTCAGTCTGCTCATTCTACTGTTAACAATCCTCATCTCAGGTCCAGCTCGCAATTGAACGTCTTCTTCTGTTAATGGCATAACAATACATATCCTCAGCGCTGCGTACGACAATAGTATTCTTTTTAGCTCAGTTTTATTCCTTACTAGACTTAATGGTCCATAAGAAAAAGTGTATTTCCGACTAGATCGTGATTTGGATACATTAAGGAAGAATAGAATGGAGAAATTAAGTGTCACTATCGAGCTTGGCTATGTTTGTCCAATAATGAGATGCTACTCACAGCGTGGTACAAAAAAAAAGGCCATTATTAGACGATTGTTTGTCCATAATATGTAACATTATGGACTGCATTCTGTCTAATAACATTCTGGTAGATAAACAACCAAACTGAATGTAATTTGTAAATTAGTAGATGTTACTTTTTCCGTTTGCTTATAAAAACTTAATAAAAAAAAATACTCCTTTTTGATATAAAGGGAATCTTTATTGTTGAATGGGTATTGTATCTTCTGGAAATAGTGGCAAAAGACTAAAAAGTATTACATATTTACTATTTTCATTGTTTTTTTAAATAATCACTCAGGCAGTGGTGGAGCTATGTGGAGACATTTCAGGTATCAACTTATTGCCACCCCTATGTGAGTAATGGTCTCACCTTGGCCACCTCATTGAAAAATTTCCACTGCACTAGGGGTGTCACAAGATCGGGCAAGATTAAAACATGCCAATATTTCTCGTTTCGAGAAAATGTGTCTCGTGGGAATCAGATGCCAGATGGATAAGACAACTCATCTGCAAATGCATGTAACAGAGTGTGGTGCACAATGGAGCAAGTCGGTCACGATGATAAGCAAGAGAAGAGAGCTGGGCGGGGCTCGGCGCACAACAATGTACAATGCATTCACTAGCTCTGAGCTGAATGTAAAATGAAGTTGTCCCATTTTAATCTCGTGAGATCTTGTGACACGAGATCTTGTAACACCCCTAGCAGATGTCAATAAAAACCTGAACAGCAGTGTGAATTTTTTCTTCCTTACAGTGTTTCCAATGCTTAACAAGTAACATACATAATACTAATACATAATAATAACATAATCATAACAGTTTAAGTGAACTTGGATTTACACATTTGAGGTAGAACCCATCAGTGCGTTTACATTTTTATTTCGTAGAAAATGTTTTACCCCAAAATACAAAGATTTTGGACACGTAATTTCATACACAGACGATAGACAATACACAGATAAGATGGTCAGGCAAAGAATCACCAGAGATTGACTCTACTGCAGTACAATAGCCTAAATCATCATCATCACTGGCTTATCATGAATTCAACTAACCACCCAGAAAAACGAATTAGCTTAAATCTATATTGTGTGGGACAAGACTTTTCAGTCTTGGCCACCGTCCTGTTCATTTACAAATACCAGTGTTATAAAGTCTACGTTTTTATGACACATACTGTACATGTCTTTGTCTTTGGAAACCTGAAAAATGACAAATCTGGTCTTTTGGACCGTCTAATAATGCGATTAATGGCTGCACGGTGTGCCGAGGACATCTTCGCAATGCAATGTTTCTGGATTCTGGTTCCCATCATGTCGGCCAAACCCGCGCAGGGTGCACTCCAAAATAAAGTGCAATTAGTCTTATTTGTTGAGCGTCTTTGCTGTGAACGATGGCATCGCTGCTATGAATGATAATACACGCAATATGGAAGTGGCAGTGCGTGAGGCAGGATTGGAACCGCACATGAAGTGCTTTACGCACATTATAAACCTTGCAATCCTACCTACACTCGGCGTTCCCAGCTTCCCTCGCTCGTGACATGTGAGTTTCATCTGAGTTCAACAGCTGCTATTGTGTATTATCTTGTCTCGTGACACATCTCCATGACCATTTAAATGCAATCTTTTGCACCATTTCAAAGGTCCCTGGCAAACTCTTGCATAATGTAGAGCAGTGATTCAAAACTGGTGAGTTGTGACCCAAAAGTTCGCTTGCCATGCCACCACCATTAAATAGGTAAATGTAACATATTCAACAGCTTTTATATTGACTCAATATTTTTTTGGGTGTAAAAGGTTTCATCAAAAAAATTGAGTTCAGCACTGTTTTAGTTTTTAGAGTGTACTGAGGAGTTGGCAACACAGCAATCATGTCGCTTGTCACATCCATGCTAATGAGCCAAACCAAACCATTTGTATGTTTGTGTGAGAAGTTGGTTATTGGGCCTTTTTTGATTAAAATGAAAAAGAAACTACCTAGAATTTTCCACAATGGCACTGAAGATGTTATTGTCATAACAACACACAGCCCCTGTCACACACACATATCAAATCACATCATTCTTATTTTATCTCTGAAACACAAACTCCAGGTTCATATCAATGATGAGTCAGTCTTCATTTTGTGGATTTAATTTGATGTTGTGTTTTCTTTGTTTTATACCTTGGTAATTGACAATAGCATTAGATTACTGTAAGATCAGAAGGACAACTTGAGCACCATTGCTCCTTAAATGTTTATTTCTTTCTGTAGGAGCCAAAAATGTGTTTGTATGTCTTGTGGGTGTGGCTTGCTCACATACATAAAGCAAAGGGGTGACCGGTCGTCGCCATGTGCTGACCTGGAAGGGCTTACAAGTTTCGACCGCTCTAAGCAGAGTGTTATGGGAAAATGTTGTTGTGCTAATTGTGAAACTTGTAATGTTATGGGACTGGTGAAGAAGAATAAACGGGTGATGCGGCATCAAAGATGACCCTTGGATTGATTTTCTACACACAAAACAACATTAGCCGCCTAGCGTGTCGTAAATTAGCAGCACATAAGTTGCACAACATAAGACTGGGTTACTATCCAGTCGAAACTTGCCTTTTTTGTATTTGCTTGAGTTACGATGCTTTGAACGAGCGGTGAGGATGGCAGCGATAGAGTGGCATGGCAATAAATGTTACTTTGCTTGGAGCCGCTGTGAGTTGTCCCGCCAGACCCGGTGGGAATGTCGAAGGTGGTGATGGATAGATGGCACGGAGACGTATAACTATTGGGAAGGAAAAGGTGGGGTGGGAAACCATTTGCGGTCTTGAAGGGAGACATACCTGTGGCCAAGCAGATGAGGGTTTGTGGGCGTACTCGATCCAAGGAAAATGAGTGGACCAGGCAGAAGGGTGGCAATGGCACACACAGCGTAGCATGGCCTCCAGGTCCTGGTTAGCTTGCTCCGTCTGGCTGTTGGACTGGGGATGATGACCATAAGATAAGAAGAAGCTTCAACGCCTTACAGATGATCCCCCAGACCTGGGAGATGAACTGTGGCCCCTTGCCAGAAACCAAGTCGGAGGGTACGCCATTGATGCGGAATATGTGTTTTATGAGTAATTGAACCGTTTCCAGAGATGAGGGGTGCCTGGGCAGTGCGACAAAGTGAGTCATCTAGAAAATTGGTCCAACACCGTCAAAACCACCGTGTTTCCTCTTGAGCCGGGGAAGCCAGTGACGAAGTCCAGGGAGATGTGTGACCATGGCCGCGGTGGGATGGGTAGGGGCCGGAACAGTCCTGCCGGAGGGCGACGGGAAGCGACAGAACAAGCACTCCTTGACATCCGAGCTTAAAGATGGCCACTAGAATCTTTGAGTGATGTCGAACAGGGTACCACTCACGCTCGGATGACATGCAATCTTAGACTCAACACCTCGGACCTGAGTTCGGCAGGGACGACAAGCTTACCCCTAGGGTATCGCGGTACGTTCAGCTGCGTCTGCCACCCTTTTCGCCACCTCCCACCGGAGAGCTCCAACTACTTGGCTCACAGGTATGACTGGTTCGCTGGTGGTGTCATCAATCGACCATCGCCTGGATCTTGGAGGGGTTGGCACAAAGTTGACCTTTCTTCCCTATGAACCCAAGGAACGAAACGGAAGAGGAGTAGAATTTGCATTTCTGGGCTATAACAAAGAGATGGTTCTCGAGTAGCCTCTGCAAGACCTGGCAGATGTGTTGGGTATATTCTTGTAAATTCCTGGAAAAAATGTCATCCAGATAAACAAAACAGAAACGGTTTATCATATCCCGTAGGACATCATTGATAAAGCTTTGAAAAACTGTGGGGGCGTTAGTGAGACCAAATGTCCCATGGGCGTATTGAAAACCATCTTCCATTCGTCCCCCTCCTTTTTCCTAATAATGTGACACGCCTTGCGCAAATCTAACTTGGAGAAGATGGTGGCAGAGTGAAGGGAAGCGAAGGCTGAGTCCATGAGAGGAAGCGGATACTTGTTTTGAATGGTTACGTCAGTGAGGGCGCGGTAGTCGACGCATGGATGAAGTGTTTTGTCTTTCTTTTCGGCAAAAAAGAAGACGGCAGCCAGTGGGGAGGAAGAGGGACGAATGAGACCGGCAGCGAAAGATGACAAGATATAATCTTTGAGGGCCTGTTTCTCAGGAGCAGATATATTATATAATTTGGAATTTTTTGGACATGTGGAATTCCAATGTAACTTGTATGCATGTTAAAAATAAATGAAACCATTACCATTACCAATTTGTTTGTCTTTTTTCCACCAGTGTGTTCTGCTCCCAGGAGTCACATTAAAGCAGAGTAGTATTAGGCTGAGCTGTGTGTCAGATGTGACCTGTGCGACTGATGGGGTTGTTCGTCATCAGGCGAGTACCTGCAGCATTTTGGCATTTGTTCTTGGCTGAGGTTATTTAAAGCCTGGGGGGATTTAAACGAGTGTGTTGCGTGGCAATGTCAAGGATCACTTCAATTTGCCTCATGAAAAGGGCTGTAATAAGACAGCCGAGTCTGTCCTCCACTCAATTGTGTGCTGCGTGCACACAATACACCATAGATTTAGCACGACAATGAGAGGAACCCAGAGAACCATTGAGCCACATAATCAATGTCATTTCCACTTTCTGTGGATTGTACTTGGCTTGGGTTTAGTTGAATGCATTTACAATTGTATATTTTCTTTTGTTTAGCAGCAGCAAGCAAGAGCTGTGTTGTTTTGCTATTGTTTTATATTGCATTTGTATGTGATTGTAATGCAGTGTTTTGGATTTCATTTGTTAACGTGTCATATAACTATAATTGACTTACTAAGGTAGTTGGAATAATCATGGATTAGGTGGATGGTAGACCCCTTGCACTCCTTCTTCATTCCGCTTGAGGATACCCCACAGGTACTCAGATATACTTTTGGCCACTCCATCACCTTCAGCTTCCTTAGCAAGGCACTTGTCTTGGGGGTGTTTTTAGACTCGTTATCATGTTGGAAAAGTGCCATGTGGTCCAGTTTCCCAATGGATGGGGTCATGCTTTGCTTCAGAATGGATTTCATGTTTCCCTCAATGAACCAAAATCAGGCAGATGAGATACTGTGTGGGGGCCAACTGGAGGGTGAGTCTCACAGTGCCTGACATGACCCACACCTTCAAGTAGGCCTCCCAGCTGAAGCTCTTCAGTATTGAAATAGTTGTCTAAGTTTCTTCATTATAAAACAAAATTAAGTCCAAATCAGAGTTTCTTTAAAAAAAAAAAAAGAGTTTCCCCAGAAAAAAGTCAGACTCAAAGCCTTTTCACAAAAAAAACCTTCTTCCAAAAAGGAAAAAAAGTTGAAATCAAAGGTTTTTTCAGGAAAAAAAGAGACAAAATGAGTCCACAGAGCTTTATTCTCAGACAGAGTCAAAATCTACGGGTGTCCCAATCCAATATTGATATCGGATATCGGGTCGATATCAGCAAAAACTCGGATTATATCAGCCTGCATCTAAAACTTCCAATATTTGCACTCCGATAAAAGCAGTTGTTTCCATACTCCGCACTAAACAATGACCAAAACATTAAAATTGTCAGATCATTTAGTGTGCCGAAAACTTAGTATAAGCACACTGAACAGTAGAAAAACACATTATAGATGTGTCCTCATGGCCGGTCCAGGGTATATAATATATACAGTATAATATTAGAGACCCCTAAAGGCTATCTGGGGTTGCCATGGCCGAGACAGAGACACTAGTCTACCTATTACAAGCCAATGTTCCATCAAAATGCTGAGCATATGAAAACATATTGTTGCTTAAATATTTACAGAAGCTGAACTAATCGGGATGGTGGTTGACACCCTACACTATGCTGGCTCTCACCAGCTTGCTCAACCAGTCTTGTTATTGTCCTCTTTCTTCAGTACAGTGAGCTACACACATATGGCAGTCCATATGTCAGTCCATAAAGCAGCTGCACGGATAAACATAACTGGTGCTGGAGCAAGCGGGTCAAGCTCAGCCAATTCTTTATTGATTAATTCTGCCTGTGACGTGTCCAGCCTTCCCATTGGTGTAAATACTACCTTGTGTAACACAAGTCTCCCACTGAATCGAAATATGTTCATTCATACTATATTATCTTTATGTAAGCGCACACGGGCAGAGTGTGCAGAATACAGGAGGGCATCAATGAGCCACCAAATAAATGTTTATATTGTCTTTTATATACATACGGTATATATGTATATACACTGCTCAAAAAAATTAAAGGAACACTTCGAAAACACATCAGATCTAAACTGGGGGAAAAATGATCTGGAATATCTTTCCTGATAAGTGGGTGATGTATTAGTATCAAAATGATGCCACATAATTTGATAGAAATGAAAATGATCACCCTATAGAGGGGGGAAATCAAAGACACCCCAAAAATGAAAGTGAAAAAATGATGCAGCAGACTGGTCCATTTTGCTAAAATGTCATTGTAGCAACTCAAAATGATTCTCGGTAGTTTGTGTGGCCCCCACGTGCTTGTACGCATGCCTAACAATGTCAGGGCATGCTCCTAATGAGACTACGGATGGTGTCCTGGGGGATCTCGTCCCAGATCTGGACCAGGGCATCACTGCGGTACCTGGACGCATGGAGGAGATTCCAGGAGACAGGTAGTTACTCCAGGAGAGCTGGACAGGGCTGTAGAAGGTCCTTCAAACCTCAGCAGGATCGGTATCTGCTCGTATGTGCAAGGAGGAACAGGATGAGCACTGCCAGAGCCCTACAAAATGACCTCCAGCAGGCCACTGGTGTGAATGTTTCTGACCAAACAATCAGAAACAGGCTCCATGAGGGTGGCCTGAGGGCCCGACGTCCTGTAGTGGGCCCTGTGCTCACTGCCCAGCACCGTAGAGCTCGATTGGCATTTGCCATAGACCACCAGAATTGGCAACTACACCACTGGTGCCCTGTGCTCTTCACTGATGAGAGCAAGTTCAACCTGAGCACATGCGACAGACCTGAAAGGGTCTGGAGATGCCGTGGAGAACGTTATGGTGCCTGCAACATCATTCAGCATGACCGGCTTGGTGGTGGGTCAGTCATGGTCTGGGGAGGCATATCCCTGGAAGGACGCACAGACCTCTACAGGTTAGTTAACGGCACCCTGACTGCTATTAGGTACCGGGATGAAATCCTTGGACCCATTGTCAGAACCTACGCTGGTGCAGTGGGACCTGGGTTCCTCCTGGTCCACGACAATGCCTGACCTCATGTGGCTAGTGTATGCAGGTAGTTCCTGGAGGATGAAGGAAGTGATACCATTGACTGGCCCCCACGTTCACCTGACCTAAACCCAATAGAACACCTCTGGGACATTATGTTTAGGTCCATCCGGCGCCACCAGGTTGCTCCTCAGACTGTCCAGGAGCTCATTGATGCCCTGGTCCAGATCTGGGAGGAGATCCCCCACGACACCATCCGTAGTCTCATTAGGAGCATGCCCCGACGTTGTCAGGCATGCGTACAAGCACGTGGGGGCCACACAAACTACTGAGAATCATTTTGAGTTGCTACAATGACATTTTGGCAAAATGGACCAGTCTGCTGCATAATTTTTTCACTTTCATTTTTGGGGTGTCTTTGATTTCCCCCCTCTATAGGGTGATCATTTTCATTTCTATCAAATTATGTGGCATCATTTTGTTACTAATACATCACCCACTTATTATCAGGAAAGATATTCCAGATCATTTTTCCCCCAGTTTAGATCTGATGTGTTTTCGAAGTGTTCCTCTAATTTTTTTGAGCAGTATATACAGTATATATATGTAAAATGTCGACTATATTGGGTAATACAAATGTAAATGTGACTATAGGTTTTATTTCATGTTTAGAGGGCTCTAATAATGTAAAAAAAAAACATATTTAGAAGAGCGTAAACAAGTTTTCTATGTTCTAACTCCGAAAATATTCTTTTTATACAGAAGGAATCTTACTGTGCGGAAATTCACTTACCACAGTAAGGTCTGAAACCAGTTAATCGCAACAAACAAGGGATTACTGTATATTTAAATATTTTGTGGATGTTATCAGCTCTTTGTTCTGTATGGGCCCCCTGACTGATATGTTTTTTTTAAGAAACCACGCTCTCTTTTTCTTATATGTTCCTCCCTTTCAGATGACTAAAGCATATCTGACTTCCCTTTGTTGCTTTGAACAACTTGGAGCAATCAACCTGTCACAAATCGCTCACAACAAACTTTGTTGCAAAAACACTCCCAAAACAATCTGCTGTCAACTTGCAGACATTTAAGACTCTCTGGGAGAAACGTTTCCCTTTTTCAATCACGACAAGAGCAGAGCCATAACAAAATGTGAGTGACAGTGGTGCAGAGGAGATGAGGGGTACAAGCTACGGTGAAAAGCTTCTCATTAACGGGACATTTTCCCGACTGTTGTACCTCAATTCTAACGCTGAGTAACAGTCTTAAGCATCTTATCACCCATGTCTCAGTGTCAAGTGAACACCTACAGAGCTGCTGGTGGTTGGTGCAGACTGGCTCCACAGTTCTGCCTTGCAGACAAACAGCTATTACTGTGCTCGCCGAAGACCGCCACTTGAGACGGCAGTGTGTGCGGGGACAGTGCGAACAAGCAGTTAACAACAATCTGTTGCAAGAATAAAAGGTGTGGAAAAAAAGAGGTTTATAATAGTTTGAAGTGTGAGTGTCGGTGGAAGCTGGCTGCAGATTGTAATCGTGATGTCGATTCGATTGGAAGCATGATGCAAAAGAGCAAGCCGCACATGGAAATATTTCTTTTCCCCCTCCATATATTTCACACATAATCACAAATGGCATGCAAAAATATTCTGCTTCCTAACAGCAGTGATATACACCACCAAAAACTGGAAGCAAGATCATATTTCTGCATGCAGGTTATGGCAGGAGTTAGAGCGGGTCGTCCAGAAACCGGAAGGTTGGCGGTTCGATCATCGGTCCCTCCACCGAGTCACTGTTGTTGTGTCCCTGGGCAAGACACTTCACACACTTGCCTGTATGAATGTGAACAAATATTTGGTGGTGGTCGTAGAGGCCGTAGGCACAATTTGACAGCCATGCTTCCATCAGTCTACCCCGGGGCTGCTGTGGGTACAGATGTATATTACCACCCCCAGTGTGAATGAATAATGGAATCACTTCACTGTGAAGCGCTTTGGGTACCCCTGAAGAGAAGAGAAGAGGAGCTGGAGCACTGCAGGGTTTTTTTTTTTCGTACCTTGGCATACGAGTGTCCCAACTAACGAGTATTGTTTGGATACGAGCCATCTCCCAGCTGTTTCTTTGCTTTGAACTGCGAGCTAAAATGTGGGTTACGAGCTGCTAGTTACCAGCAGGCATAGCCGAGGATAGCTATCTGGGGGCTCGTGTCAGTGTGACAAAGGCGGAAGTAAGCGAGCACAACAGACACACACAGCGCTCAGTGAGATGGCAGTAAACGCTCACGACGGAATTTATTCGCGTTATTATTATAATTTATTAGCGATTTATTAGTATTTGTGCTTGAACTGCTGTATATGTCAAAGATGACAGAATAAATGTTGCATATTGAACGACCGGCGGTGTCATACTTCCACATCGCTGAAGTCGCCAGACTAAGAAAAGTGTGATAAAGTGTAAAAGAGTGTTTGTGTCTCTGCATGTCTGCATAAAATTGGAAGTGAAGTACAAGCTATGGCCTGACTGCACTACAGTATATGGACGCAGTTGTTCATATTTATTTTTCTAACACCCTGTTTTCATTTCACTTAGTTGGTGGGTGTTTTCGCAAACTTTTTTTCTAATGTGTGTCACAATTATATTTTGTGAGGATATTTGCTTTGAAGAAAATGATATCTGAGTGATCGAGTGCACTCGTACATTGTGTTTGTTTTTTATACATTGAGGTCCATTTTGTGTTTAGCGGTTTAAAAAAAATACAATGTTTAATCAACAAAAATTTGCATAAAGCAAACATATTATCCAGTCTCATGTTGATAGGTGTATTAAAAAGGTATACTTATTTTAGATAAAAACAAGTTTCAATCCGCGATTAATTTCTAGTTAAATATGGACAACATGTAATGAATCGTGATTAAATATTTTTAATTGATCGGCAGCCCTAATTTCTATATAATATATATTTATATATATCATTGGGGCCCACCATCCTGGTACTGCATAGACAGCATTTTATTCTCACACAAGGTCTTCAATGTGGGCATCAGCTCGTTACACAGCAATGTTTATATGCCCTCCCAAAAACCATTTTAAATATGAATGTTTATCATGTTAGTAGATGATAAACATTCATATTTAAAGCAAAAGTGCACTTTTTTTTTATTTTTACCATCATCCACAATCGTTATGAGACATGTCTCTTTTCTGTGTGTTTTAATGATATAAAAGCAGCTCAAAAGAGGAAGCAAATTAAATGCACATAATTAGACACACCTATTCCGCCTAAAAAGCCATCTGAAAAGAACTAACCAAGCCACAGCGACATTCTTATTATTGTTGTTATTACATTGTTACAACCAATAAATAATACATTACTGGCGTAGTGGCACCTCGCCACACCACGCCAGCTAGCTAGCGACTAGCTTCACCACACACTTGCTCATACTTGAGCTCCCTCCACTGCTGCTGTGTTTTAGAGTTTGGAAAAGTTAACGCTCGGTGTGGCGTTCCTTTCTATGTTGCTATGTGAAATCAATGAACCCAGGAAGGAAGTTCCGCTAATGCTTGAAATGACCAAAACAGGGCAAAATACAGTAAACATTACATGTTAGCATGAACGTGCTTCTTACTACATGCTCACAGCATCTATTTAAAACCATAAAACCTTGTTGGAGGTTTTTGGAGGTGCCGTCTCTGTAGGCGGAATAGGTGCGTCCCATTAAGTTTATTAATGAGCTGCCTTTTTATCTGTTTTTATATCTTTAGAACGCACAGAAAAGAGGAAGACGAGTTTTGATGTCTCACATAAGGATTGCGGATGATGGGCAGAATTCCAAAAAAAGTGCACTGTTCCTTTAAGATTTTTTCATATTCACACCTGTTAGTAGTACTACGAAGTGTGATTAATGAAAAAATTCCCAGGAACTACCTCCGTGGTTTACATTGACAGCTACTGTCAGGAGCGTCTGCTTCTTGTCGTGTGTCGTGTGTTTGTACTTAGGACTATGAAAAAGTTTCACACCTTCTCTAGTTTTGATAAAAACTTTTTACTTTCCTCTCGATTCCTCCGCTCCACTCAGGAACTCCACTTGAAACGGTAATATGTACTTTAAATCGAAGGGGAACAAAATCAATAACCAATTTTTATGAGACGTTTGGGGGCCCCTGGTAATCTCGTAACCCTAGGCAATTGCCTGTGTTTGCATGCCCATTAATTCAGTGATTTGTTGTTAGTTTCCAGAATTAACCACACCAAAGATGCATGCTGCCACTCTAATGATAATGTGCAATTTTCAATAAAAATGCACAATGTGACTCACTTTTACGCATGCAATGAGTAGTTCGTGCAGATGAAGTGATACAGGAAACGGAATTGCCCTGCTAAAATATCACATGCATGTAGCTGAGCAAAGAACGAAGGGAACAAGTGCAGACCATCATGGAGAGAGTGCACATTTGAAATCATTACAGTTCCCCACTGGCACCACCTGTGTGTGTGTGGGCGCGTGGCTGCGCGTGCGTGTGTGTGTGTGTGTGTGTGTACCACAGAGGAATTGATTATGTAACGTGTTCCCAATCACATCGTCGTCTGAGTGCGAGGAGCGAGGACGCTTTCAGGAGTATTCGTGCTGCTGCTATCAGTCTCCCGGTAGTCTTCTCTCCGACGCCACAAAGTCCCTGTCGCTTACCTGGTGCAAAGCTGCTCCAAGTCTCGGTAAGAAACTATGGCGCTTTCATCCAGAACTGTTCTCCAAGTACAGACATTTTTGGCTTCTTTCATCAACTTGCTCTGCCTTATTGGTTCGCAATTTGCATGTGCAGCTGTTGCTAGTATTGAAATTGAAGTATTTATTTTAAAAGTTTTTCAGTGGATTGTTTTTTGCCTTACTTTTTTTCCTTACTAAAATTAATTATATGCTCGTTTAGGAGGAGAGCCATAAATGCAACATTTGAGAAGGCTGCAGAGAAGTCTCCCCGCCAAACAAACCCCTGCTGAGTTCCATGCATTCTCCAGCCGGGATGGAAGGTAGGACACGCATGCATGCTCGCCTTCTCACTTGCACACGAAGATTGACAATATCACACTTTTCACCCCGTCATCTTTCTCTTCCGCCACTGCTGTCTCTCATTAGTGCATGAGCAAGCACAGGCTGGTGCTTGTTTTTTTTCTGTGTCATGACTGATGTTGTCTTCATTAAAAGTTGTCATTTTCAATTTACTCCCCCAAAAGTCATGTGTCACATCCCATAACCATATGGTGGTGTTGGACAAGGTCAAATAATCAAAATAAATGTGCGATTAATTGGTTCTAGACCCGACCGTGATAAGTGAATTTCCTCAAAGTAGGCTGCGATATTTTCGCGGTAATGGCACAGAAAACCTGTTTTCTAAACATAATCTAAGCCCTCTAGGCAGCCCTCTTTGTATTACCCAATATAGTGTCATGTTCCGCAAGACAGGAGCGAGCACTTCCTGTCCCGCGCTCTTATTTTAGTGTGCTGCACTTCCTGCTGGGGCGAAGCTGCACCGCTTCACCTCTTCACCCCAGTGGTTTGTTGCACAGCTAGCAAATGTGTTATGACTCATGTCGATTTTTCATACTTGGCTCTGAGCTACGTTACTTTGCGCACTCTCACATCAGACTCCAGTGGATACTTCCCCTTCCATGACCTGTGGTATGTCAGGTTGTTGGGTCACATTTCCGCTTTTGACCACCCCTACATTTTCAGATCATATAAAAGGAGGAATGAACATACACCACGGTCCGTTTCATACGCCATTAAATGTTCGGTTTTCTCCATCAACTGTTCTTACTTTCGAGCAAGCCATGGTTCTCATTCGCTCGGCAAGCTCATTTTGAGTGACGTCACCGTGTTTGCTGTCACGTAACCGTAATAACTGAAGTAATTACGCCCGCAAACTGCCGCCGTGATCGGTCCGCGAGCATGATTATATGTTATTTTTATACTTCCCATTCGCTTAAATTGGTCACCGGTCCGTAAAGGGCCATCACTGGGTCAGGATCATCAGAGAAAATAAGCCATTTAAGATGTCTTTTTAATTTAAGATTAAATAAAACTTGTGCTCATGTGTGTCGCTGTACATGTGTTCCGGTGCTAGCAGGGGAGAAAAATGAGTGGGTGGTGGATAGGAGGTGAGTTTTAGCCTATCTTGGGTTATTGCCTGCAATCAAGTCTGGTGCTTGTCTCACTGAACAATTACTGACACCTGGTGACCAATGTAGAATACTACATTCACAAATTCAATCATCTTCTTAATGGCTTATATATGTATTTTAGTTTATTTAGCCATTTTTATGCTTGAAAATGCTTAATTGAGACAAAAAAATATGTACAATTTGCTTAAATATGCATATATAGACTGTATTCAATATTCCTCAATTCAATATTCAATAATATATGTTTGAAAAACAGTGATAAGAGTGAAATTCGTACCACGATGTGGCGAGGGCTGACTGTAAAATGTGAATGGAGCTTGTTGTTCCAACTCCGTACAGTACATGTATCCTAACTCTGTTTCTTAACACACGGCATACACGCCTGGTCTGCCAGAGAATAAGAAGATGTAACAGGAGGGATTAGTGTTACCAATTTAGCGACTTTGTCATTATATTTAGCGAGTATTCAGACCCCTCCAGATTCTGGTGGATAATTTTGAGTGCGCTTATACTGTCCAAATTTTCGCAAATTGCACATTTAATATGTTTACTGTATTTTTCCTTCTCCAGCTAGATGAATGAATTGAACGCTAGTGTACAGTATTTTTGAAGCGTTTCTTGAATGAAGTCTTTCATCTACATTTTTTCTTTCAATACAATAAGCAAGGCCATAGATATGAGATCAGTTTAAAAGACTCATTTACCATTCCAGGAACTCATGTCTAAATATCCACATAATCTGTATGAAGTCTAAACATTGTTGTTTAGGCTCCATGAAGGTACAAGCCCATACTTTATCATTACCCGAGCTTTGTTTAATCACCACAGACAACACAGCACCGTAATAGGACATTACAGAGATAGCAGTGAGTCATTTGTGTCCCACCTGCCAACCGCTATCAGCGTTAAGGACTCTTTAAATCAAGGTAATAAATCTATTATATCAGGTAGACTTCCCTCTGTTAGCATAGCTGCTGCAAAGCTTTTTTGCGGGACTGAGCTGTGGGCCAAACAGGGTATTTAATCAGCGTTGGAATAAATACCACACACACACACGCACTCACACACGCACACACACACACACACCGATACGTGTTTTGCTTATCTTTTTACAACAAACCTTTCTTTGTGTAACCATTTGGACTTGAATTAGTCTGCAAACATGGATGTTAATGACATTAAAGAAGGCCCTGTTCTTGTGTGCAGAGCCCTAATTAACATGATTAGGCCTGGCTTTATTTACATCATTACATGGCAAAATGGCTGCCGTGCAATTCTGTTGTTTAGTTCATTTGATAGTGTCTGCATAGGTATACAGTGGTGTGAAAAAGTATTTGACCCTTCCTGATTTCTTTTTTTTTTTTGCATGCTTGTCACACTTCAATCCTTCAGATCATCAAATTTATATATTAGTCAATGACAACACAACTGAACACACAATGCAGTTTTTGTATTTTTAGGAGAGAAAAAAAAATCCAAACCTACATGGCCCTGTGTGAAAAAGTGATGTTGTTAAAACATAACTCTGATTAAGTTCAGTTAAGATCAGTGTTCACGACTCCACCATAAGAAAGACACTGGGCACTGGCCTGCATGGAGTTCCAGGACGAAAACCATTGCCTTGACCTTAAAAAGGCGCTTCCTGCTGGAAAAACCCTCCAATGGGGCTGAATTACAACAATTCTGCAAAGATGAGTGGGCCAAAATTCCTCCACAGCGCTGTAAGAGACTCACTGCAAGTTATCACGAACGCTTGATTGCAGATGTTGCTGCTAAGGGTGGCCCAGTTATTAGGTTTAGGGGGTGATCACTTTTTCACCCAGGGCCATGTAGCTTTGCATTTTTTTTCTCCCTTTACAATAGAAAGTTTAATTTCAAAACTACATTTTGTGTTCAGTTGCATTGTCATTGACTAATATTTACATTTGTTTGATGATCTGAAACATTTAAGTGTGACAAACATGCAAAAAAAAAAAGAAATCAGTAAGGCGTCAAACACTTTTTTACGCCACTGTACATACAATAAGGATGCAGCAAGTTAATGACAGGATAATTACAAGATTTTAACGATCAAGTCATAGATTTGATCATTTCCAGCAACAAATTCATTTCAGGCAAGATTACTAAAATGATGATGAAAACACACAAAAAAAAGTCAATGATATGGATGCCCACTGAGGATGCATTTTTCTTTCTGAACACATTCTTCCACTCAAGATGATTGAAGGAGTGAGATAGGATGATTGTCTCAGAGCAGCCATTATCTCTGTCATTAGGGTGGAAATCACATGCTATTTTAGTGATGCTACAAAGTCTTGATCTGCACAGTTGAACTGATGTGTCGTGGCCAAGATAGCGATGAGGAAAGAGACAAGATAGGACAGAGACAACTGCTGAATGACAGCACACAAATGAGAACTTGCCTATTCAAACACTGCTTCTCAGTGGGAGAGAGCCTATTGAGTCTCATGCTGTGGTTATTTATACTCAGATTTTTCTCCACAGAGTGATGATCCAGGTTTTTAATATCCCAAGATGATATTCCCTTTTCTTTCCCCCCCCCCCATACAGAAAATGAACTGCTGCTGCACAGAAGATAAAAATAATGGGACGCCCCAGAGAATGCCACCATTATTCATGAAGTAAATGCAAAAAAAGTAAATTAATAGCAAATTAATATTAAAGCCAAGATAATGGAGCAGGAGCCCAACAGCAACCACAACCAAGCCTTGTGGAAAGAGATTCCGTGGGATTTCACAGATGACTGTTCGCTCTCACTGAGCGGAACCACCTTCCTCATAGTGGCGTACAGCGCTGTTCTGGCGGTGGGTCTTGTGGGGAACTCATGCCTGGTGTTTGTCATCGCCAGGCACAAGGAGATGCGCAATGTCACCAACGTCCTCATCGCCAACCTGTCCTTTTCCGACATCCTTATGTGCATCGTTTGCCTGCCGGTTACGATCATCTACACGCTGATGGACCGCTGGATCATGGGAGAGACACTGTGCAAGCTGATGCCCTTCATCCAGTGTATATCGGTCACAGTCTCTGTCTTCTCCCTCATCCTCATCGCTATGGAGCGCTACCAGCTCATCGTCCACCCCACTGGATGGAAACCAATGGTGAGGCAGTCCTACTTGGCGGTGGCTCTCACCTGGATCACAGCCTGCCTAATCTCGGTGCCTTTCCTCAAGTACAGCATCCTTACATTGCCTTTCCAGAACCTTAGCGCCCCCTTCCCAGTCAATGAGCAACTTGTTTGTATGGAACGGTGGCCATCTGTGAATGCACGCCGGGCTTATACCACCTCTCTGCTCATCTTCCAGTATTTCCTCCCGCTCTCCCTCATCATGCTCTGCTACCTGCACATCTACCTGCGGCTTAGGAGGAGGAAGGACATGGTGGAACGCAGTAGGAACGCCACGCAGAAGAACAAAGGCTCCACGAGGATCAACGTCTTGTTAACCTCCATAGTGGTGGCCTTCGCCCTTTCCTGGCTCCCTCTCAACATTTTCAACACAGTGTTTGACTGGAACTACGAGGCCATCCCGTCCTGCGGCCACGATATCATCTTCTCATTCTGCCACCTTATCGCCATGGCATCCACCTGTATCAACCCCATAATCTACGGGTTCCTCAACAACAACTTCCAGAAGCAGCTCAAGTCCACCCTGCTGCACTGTCGCTGCTGGGGGGTTACAGAAAGGTACGAGAGCGTACCACTCTCCACCGTCAGCACAGAGGTTACCAAGGGGTCAGTTTTGAGCAATGGCTCCAACAGCATCAATACCTAAAGCAAAACCTTTTGGCGAAAAACTACTGGGGCACTCCCCAGCTGTCTTTGTCTCATTCTTTGGAGCTTTTTGTCTTGTTCAATGGAAAAGTGAGGTTGACATTTACAGAAAACTCCTCAATAACTACCCAGATGGACATAAAGACACTCCACCAGCATAACCGGTGCCCTCTAATCATCATGGTTCACAACGAAAAGGAAGTGGGTAACAAAATTATGGGACAAAGTTCAGAGAGGCTTGACTTATTAAAGTATGATGATGAGAAACACTTAACATAAGAACTTTGTGCAAACTGCACTCTGTACAGTGCTGTGGGACCATAAAATATTTATTACTGCCATTTAGAAATGAGGATACATGTCACACAGTATCCTTATGTACAGATGTCATTGTGGTTGAATAGCTGCAACTCTCTTCGCAAACCTGACTTGTGAGCATTGGAAAACCAACAAACAACGTGGAAAGGACAAGGTGTGGACATTTCCAATGCTAAAAGTACTGATGACTACTGTATAAAACAGAGTGCGACCCGTGATGTGTTAATGATTATTGACTGACTAGCCTATTACAAAGTTGAAGGATAGAACATAATAGTGCTTTCACCGTGGCTTCAGGCGTTTACTGGCATTATCTTAATGTGTTTCTTATTACCCAAACATACAAACAATGTAATAAACCTCACAAAAAAAGGCATTCCATATTGCCCACTAAGGTCTGTGAATCATATATTTTGTGAAAGGTTGGATGGTGTAGATTTGCTGATAAATTGTGACATGCAACAATATATCAAGTGCCATAAAAAAATGTGAATTGAGCAGCTCAGGCCCAATGATGGTTTCTCTGCTGTATATAACCTTACGACATAAATGTATGGCCTGTAAACCGTGACAGATTATTGTATAGTCGGCAATAAAGGGCATTGTGTAGCATAGCCTGAATCTTTGGTGATGTATTAATTTATTATTATTATTAATTTATTATCTCCTCTATTATAGACAAAATATTACACTGACTGAACATTTTCTACCTTGCCCCAAGATGAACCCTGAGCCAACAGATATTGTATATGTCAGCCCTGTGATATTTGAAAAAGAACACACACAAGGTCAAAGGGAGTCTTTTTGCACATTATTCAGTCTCAGATCACACATTCAGATGATGAATAAATGAATGTTGCATCTGGTGTCTGAAATGTTAAATAGTGTGGGGAGGAAAAAACAACACTCAGCTCAGAGCTCAGTGGGAATTGTGCTAAATATTCATGCTGATGGAACACATTTCAACACATGATCACCCGCCACTTGATTAGGTACACCTACACAATCCAATGAGATCTAAATGAAGAGGCATAGCGAATCATTTCACTTTTACAAAAATAATGTTCCGTTTGGATATATTATGGTTATTTTTGCTGTTGGAACCTACAATAAAGTAAAAAAACACTATCTGCCATGATGTTGGTTGACTTCCAAGTTGTTGTAATTTAGAAACAATTTATCCTAGAGAAAATAATATACATTCAACAAAAATACAAACGCAACCCTTCTGTTTTTGCTCCCATTTTTCATGAGGTGAACTCAAAGATCTAAAACTTTCTGAAAGTACACAAAAGTCTTTCAAATATTGCTCACAAATCTGTCTAAATCTGTATTAGTGAGTATTCATCATTCATGATTCATAATCTGTCCACCTTACAGGTGTTGCATATCATATCAAGATGCATGATTATTGCACAGATGTGCCTTAGGTTGGCCACAATGAAAGACCACTCCAAAATGCGCAGTTTAATATGCATATATACCATTTTCTATGCTGCTTATCCTCACCAGGGTCGCGGGTATGCTGGAGCCTATCCCAACTGACTTCGGGCGAGAGGCGGGGTACACCCTGGACTGGTCGCCAGTCAATCGCAGGGCACATATAAACAAACAATCATTCACACTCACAATCATACTCCGAATGGAGTCGCCAATTAACCTAGCATGCATGTATTTTGGGGAGGGAACCGGAGTACCCGGAGAACATGCAAACTCCACACAGAGATGCCCAACGGAGATTCGAACCCAGATCTTCCCGATCTCCTGACTGTGTGGCCAACATGCTGACCACTTGGCCACCGTGCTACCTACACCGATCCCGAGCATCCCAAACATGCTCACTGGGTGGCATGTCGGGTGAATATGCCGGCCATGCAATTACTGGGATGTTTTCAGCTTCCAGGAATTGTGTACAGATCCTTGCAACATGGGGCCGTGCATTACCATGCTGCAACATGAGGTGATGCTTGCGGATGAATGACACAACAATGGGCCTTAGGCTCTCGTCACAGTATCTCTGAGCATTCTAAATGCCATCAATCCAGTAAAATGTACCTGTTGTGAATGGAGTGTCACATGATAAAAAACTTAATAATAAAAAGTAACTGCTAATAAATACCCCAATTTCAGTATCTCATCAAATTTTGAGGAAAAAAGTTTAATATTGTAAACTGCTGGTTCGTGCTCCAATTGGCAAATGAACTGCAAAAACTTCCTGAGCCTTCAATTGTTGTCATCTGAATTGAACTCCTGAAATCAATAATAATGCATGATATTCAAATTTATTGAGATGCACCTGTACATACAACAAAAATAAAGTACGGTCAAACTAAACTAAACTCTTAAAGACGTCTGACGGAGAAATTCAAAGTGTACCAACTAAGAAGTCATGTTATACCTTCAAGCTCCTTGTGTTTTCAATGATAATGTCATAAAGTCATACGATGGTTTTCACCACTCTAAAAGCGCTCCTCACAACCTGTCACAAATGTTTACCAAGGGCAGCTTCTTAAATTAGCTCTCTGAAGGCCATGTTGACATAATTGAGTGTGTGCTTTGCCTACCTCGGCTCTCGATGACCTTTACCGACCTCTACAGTCCCCTGAGGTAGGATGAAGGGTCCAAAAGCAGACATAGTCTAGCAACAAATTTATAACGATGCTGTCTTCCGACAATACTCACTGGAGAGAGAAGATGGGGGATTCTGGGCAGATGATGGTGCAATGAAAAACATGAGACTTAATGAGTTCATGGTGTCTGACGCTCCTATTTTGAGTTATTGCGGAAAGATTTGCATCTTGGCTCCCTGCATTTTAAATTTGAGAGATTCTCTTGAAAGCAATCAGATCACAGGAACAACACGAGCTACAAAGTTGGCAAGATACTTTCTGAAGCTGTTTAGGAAATTACATTTTTTTCAGTCTTAACACAAGAAGAGAGAAAAACTTTATTTTTTTTTGCCTTGTTCCCCAAACAATAAGTGCAGACATTCATTTATACACTGGGAGCCGCTAATGTTGCCAACCCATCTACAGTATGTCGACCAACTCATCAAGTCCTGGTCCACTGCGTTATTATTCAAAAAGTGCCCACTTAAGTGGATGTTGACAGACGTGATCGACATGGACTTGTTGGGGGTTTGGGTGTGGGGAGTGACGGTGGAGGTGACACCAAAAAACAGTCAGTATCTGGTGTGACCACCATTTGCCTCAAATACCACATACGCCAATCCAGAGCATCCCAAACATGCGCAAAAATGGTTGGTCTTGCTTAAAAATGCACGCATTTAGTAGGGACTGGGATGTTTTCAGCTTCCAGAAATGGCGTAGAGATTGTTGCAGCATTGGACTCTGCATTATCATGCATTATCATACGATGGTCATGGATGAATGGCATAACAATGGGTGTCAGGATATTGTCATTGTCAAATAAAATAAAATAAAATAAAATAAAAGGGGTGTCACACGATCTAAAAAGGTTAAAACGTGACAACATTACTTGTTCAGAAAAAAAAGTTTCACGGGCACTAGCACTGGAATAAATAAATGAATTAATCACACCATCCATCCATCCATTTTCTATACCACTTCTTCCTCATTAGGGTCGCGGGGGCATGCTGGAGCCTATCCCAGCTGACTTCGGGTAACAGGCGGGGTACACCCTGGACTGGTCACCAGCCAATCGCAGGGGACATATAGACAAACAACCATTCACACTCACATTCATACCTATGGACAATTTAGAGTCGCCAATTAACCTCACCTGCATGTTTTGGGAATGTGTGAATCGAACCCAGGTCTTCCCGATCTCCAGGCTGTTACTGTGTTGGCCAAAGTGCTAACCACTAGACCGCCGTGCAGCCGAATTAATCACACAATAAATGAAAATGAAGTCAATAATTTTTGCCAGCCTCAATACATTGCCATGTGCATGCATGTCTGTTTTTCTCGTCTCTTGCCTCCAAACAGGCAGGAAGAGGATTCACTCTGTGCACTGTTTTCCGCAACTTGGCTCAATTTTTCCACAGAACAACGAAGTGAACCCTTTTCTCGGTGCTTGGAGGCAGGGCAGCATACATACGACTTTGGGCACATTTATCATATCATATCATATCATATCATATCATATCATATCATATCATATCATATCATATCATGTCATGTCATGTCATGTCATGTCATGTCATGTCATATCATATCAAATCATATCATATCATGTCATGTCATGTCATGTCATGTCATGTCATGTCATGTCATATCATATCATATCATATCATGTCATGTCATGTCATGTCATGTCATGTCATGTCATGTCATGTCATGTCATATCATATCATGTCATGTCATGTCATGTCATGTCATGTCATGTCATGTCATGTCATATCATATCATATCATATCATATCATATCATATCATATCATATCATATCATATCATATCATATCATGTCATGTCATGTCATATCATATCATATCATATCATATCATATCATATCATATCATGTCATGTCATATCATATCATATCATATCATATCATATCATATCATATCACTCATTCAAACTCTGCAACATATGGAAGGGGTATGAAAGACCAGACATGAGATATAAAAATTACACATTTTTGAACAATATCTGTATCCTCGCAGTGGTTCGCAAACTTTTTACAGTCGCGTACCCCTCCAGACATTTGACCTGAAGCCCCTACTCCAGCACACTTAAAAAACATACACCTTTTTATCTTTATTAACTTGAAATATTGAACATAATTCATTGGTTAATTAATTTATAGTAATTCCAGGTCAAAAATGTGTATTTTGCATGGTTGATAAAGTTTGACATGAGCACGATAAATAGATAAGTAATCATCCTACATATATTTGAGAAATATTTAACATAATTCATTGGTTAAATCATTTAATAGTAATTCCAGTCTAAATTTAGTATTTTGCATGGTTACATTTTGATAGTTTCACATGAGCACTGATAAATAGATAAATAATCATCCGACATATCGTTTATTCCAGTCTGATATTGGCATCCTTCTGTTTGAATGGGTTGAATTTGAGCATCACTTTTTTTGTCCACTCACAATGGCTATGGTTTAAGTCTGAATATTAATTTTAATACCAAATTGAAGGATAAAGTTTAATAGTCACGATAAAGCAGCGTCTGAAGTCCAAAAATGCATACAACCAACGAGCAATTACCAACTTTGTGTTGTATCTCCTTTCTGCTCCGTTCTCCTTGCGCCGTGAGGCGTTCAGGCGCACTCGTAATTGCGAGTAGTAGGCGCTACTTGTTTTTTATTTTTATTCACGTACCCCTATTACAATTGGCGTACGCCACTTTGGGAGCCTAGGCTCTATCGTATTCACAGCAAATAACACACATGCCAAAAGGTTTTAGGTTTTCCCCCATTTAAGTGGATATAAAAAACTAATTAATCTTACTGTGCATAGATAGTATAGATGCAGAAAACACACTGGTGTAATTATTTAGATAGTTTTTCTAATGTGTTCCTAGGCTTACTTACTCAGAGCAATAAGCTACGGAAGGCATTTTATTTAACAATTAAACTGAAGTAGTTGAAGCCAGCTCAGTCAGCTCACGTACTTAAAAGAAAACAGTGTGACGCTGATAATGAATTCCTGGTAGACACTTCATTATAGTTGACTTTGCTTTTGGCACGCATTGGCTTACTGGGCTATAGCAGAGCCCTTGACTCACACTTGCTACTTGCAGAGATGCATCTTGCATCTTGGGACTATAATCAGAATTCCCTTTCTTGCTCAAGAACACTTGTAAGCACATTATAAGGAGGGCATAAAAATGCACTTCTACATCAACGCCACACTAGACAGACAAGCAAAACATGCACTTAATAATTAATGGCTGTGTCCCCTGTTCATGCATGCTGATGTATAAGAATTGGTAAAAAGAATAGTCCACTTTTGATGACATATGCTTGTTAGATGACAGGAATTTATATCCATATGAGTGATTGCCTGTTAGCTTATCTTGACATAAAGACTGAGAAAAGAGGGAAGTGATAATCTGGCTAAGAGCACCTCTTCAGCTCACTTGTAAATCCATTATGTGATCACATTATCACAGCGCTTTAAAATCTGAAGACTAAAAGCGACAATTTGCCATTTGCTCGGGTGTCATTTGCCAGACTACGCCATGACAACCAGTTGCTAAGCAACCAGCAAAGACCTAAGCAAGTTACTGGTCCCAGGCAAAGTTGTGCTTCAGTGTTTGCATGTCTTAGGGAGATCCAGGAGTGTTGGTAAGGGAACTTTTGTAAACAGATCTGTTTTGTGCAGTCTTTATATTAACCACACATGCAAAAACAGACAAATACTCAAAAATGTCATCTTTTGATTTAAAAACATAGGTATTTTTATATGAAACAAATTGATGGGGAACCGAACACTTTGTTAGCTATGTAGCAGGTAGACTACAGTCTGCGTTTCCAGTACATTCATTTATTTGTGGTGGCCTGCCGCAATTAAATTTGGGCCTCCACAGAAAGATTTTGCGGTCTTTTATTTTTATTTTATAGTTTTGGAGCCAGCAAGCCACAAGCACCAGACTTGATCGCCGGAACAACAGGCTTTTATTGCAGGTTTGAATTATCGCACAACAGGCACAGTAATCCCTAACACGAGCCACTATTGCGGCCGTAACTCACGCCAAGCTAAAACTCAGCTCTGAACCCCTGACGTCACTTCCTGTCCTTGAGCAGCAGAGCACATTTACAGCAGCACACAGCAGAGTCTTACAGTATGTATGTCTTAAATGGCTTATTCTGTTATTATGTGTATATTGGGTAATGTAATGAAGGTAAAGGTGGCTATTGGTGTGTTATTTCATGTCTAGAGGGCTCTAATATTGTTGTTAAAAAATATATTTAGAAGGTTGTAAACAGTTTTTCTCTGCTCCAAATATGAAAATATTCCCTCTATAAATAAGGACTCCAACTTTGTGGAAATTCACTTATCACAGTCTGCCGCAGTGGCCGAGTGGCCACACGGTCAAGAGATCGGGATGACCAGGGTTCGAATCTTCGCTCGGGCATCTCTGTGTGGAGTTTGCATGTTCTCCGGTTTGAGATTGGCTGGCGACCAGTCCAGGGTGTACCCCGCCACTCGCCTGAAGTCAGCTGGGATAGGCTCCAGCATACCCGTGACCCTAGGAGGATAAGCGGCATGGATGGACCATGCGGGACCTTTGCGGGCCTCTCTCAAATCAGTAGAATTTTCCTGCACTTTTAAATCAGATATTTTTTCATCACTCAAGTGTGCCTTGCTCTGCTGTATCCACTTGAAGAATTTGAAGTAATTGCATTGATTGAGGTCTTTTAATTTATTGTTACAGTATTGTATCAGTGCGTTACAGTATTGTATTAGTGTGTAAATCTTGTGCCAAATGACATCCATTAAAAAGCAACATCGGATGCATCTTCAGTGAAAATGCTGTAGCTGTCTGGTGTGTTTGCTTATTAACAGCAATAACAAAGAGATGTAAACTACTACTTTCCACTGACACATTCGCTCCATAAGCACGTCAGGATATTAAAGGCTGTATGGCTGTCAGATGTCAGTGATTAATTCCATACACTTGTCAAATAATCTTTGTGTCGGTTATTAATGTGTGAACAAGCACAATTATAAGCCAAGTGAAATTGGGGCAGGTCAAGCAAGCAGGTATCAAAATACAATAAATGACCCTCATGCATACTGTACATACACCACCGGACGCAAATAATTATTGCGGCAATCAATGCTGATTGTAAAGATTTATTGTCAACGGGAGAAACTGTACAATGCTAGCGGTATGATTCAAAGAGGCAAAAACAACTTTCCACTGAACAATTGACAAGTGACAAAACAAAGGGAATAATTCAAGTAGTTTTCTAGCGCCATCAGGTGGTAGGTTACAAAACAATAACTAATAGAAGTGCTTTAATACTTCTTGTAGTACATACAGCATCTCAATGTTTTATGTTAAGAATGCGTGTGCTATTTTTAGTTCACCTACAAGAACGATGTAAAATGACAGCGAAAAGAAGAAGTCTATTTCCATCCATCCATTTTTTATGCAGCTTGTCCTCACTAGGGTCAAGAGGGTGAATAAGAGTATTTCACATCCATAATTGGATTAAAAAGAAGTGTAGAGGCAAATGTTGGGAATATGACAAAAGATGCAAGAATGAATGTTGTCTTAAACAAAGCTGAACTGTAGGATGGAATAAAGGCCTTAAATCCTGCTCTATCTTGTTTATTCATCTTGAGAATGCATGGAGCACAATGAGGAAGAGTGGGTGGGTCAAGGTAAATGAAGATGGATGTGAAAGGGCCCTAACTGCCATCAACAAAAGATAAAGAGATTTAAAAAGGCATACAATGACATAAAAGACTTATGAGAAGGCTGGGAAAGACAGACAAGTGCATGACTGGCCGAAAAACAAAGTAGAAAGGAAAGGTAGATGGGATTAGAATGGAGATAAACAGCAAAGAGAGTGAAGCGATGGAAAGATTAAGGGAGGAAATCAGTAAGGATGAATGAAAGCAAGGCTCAGAAGAAGAATCAAGGAAGATAAATGGACGTTCAATAGCTGAAAGGTAGGAATGAAGGGTTTATTTGTGCAGCAGCAGGGAAGTACATTGCTCCATCTCTCACCAATACATACTGTGTATTTACAATAAATGTGAAAAATGAATAATGTCACACCTTGACATCAAAGTTTAGTGCACTTCATGGGCATTTTATATTTATTTATTGTGGCGAACTTGAGGCACACGAGAGGTGGTGTGAGGAATTTCAGCTTTTGCCTACACTGAACCCAAAGTGAGCTTGTCGCACAGTGCAATTAATGCGAGGTGGGGGATGGGGGCGGAGGGGGGTGACCGGTCACGTGACAGAACACTTACTACAATCATGGTGCAAACACAAAAATGACAGCACAACATGTAACGGGTAAGTAAACACAGCTGCGATGGGGAATAATAAACAACAATGTTAACTCTAAACATGCAACTTTTCATTAAACAAGTGCCGCAAGGCATGCTGGGAAGCTAGAAGCACTCTCAGATATGATGTGTAAGAGGAAGTAAATCTTTGTTCTGAAGAACCATCCATGTTTTTGTTATTGATAAAGAATGAGAAGATTGGATCAGAGTTTTTTTGGAAAACTAGATGAGACCCAGACTGTACCTCTAGTGGCCCCCAGGTAAGTTGAGTTTGAATGGCTGAAGAAAAACAAGTTATTAGGTTTAAGGGGCAATCACTTTTTCACACAGGGCCATGTAGATTTGAATTTTTCTTCTCCCTTAATAATAAAAAGCTTCCTTTAAAAAAGGCAGTTTGTGTTCACCTATGTTGTCATTGACTAATATTTAAATTTGTTTGATGATCTGAAACATCTAAGTGTGACAAACATGCAAAAAAAACAAATCAGGGAGGGTGCAAACACATTTTCACAATCTATATTACAAAATATAATTATGAACTTATGATATTTGTTTTCATGTGAACTAATGGTCTTACTAACTTATCAAAGTGGTTACACTGATAAAGACGGGAACTTTTGCAGGTAAAATCTGTTTACAATAACTGATTGCATTCAATAAAAAAGCCATCATGTCTTTTAGGGAATACAAATTTTATACTGTATTCTAGATACTACTTTAATGGGCATCACGGTTTTGAGGACATCAAAAGGCTCAAAAGGCAGCAGCTCCACTGTAAGGGCTGACAGGTGAGCAGGTGAATTCTTTGCATTCTGTCAATCATTGTGGTGTGTGTCAGATTACGCATCTCTTTTTTTCCTCTCCTGCCTCAGGCTGACTTGGTGCTCTACGCCTCACGGCAGCAATCGGCATCCTTTGCACATTTGCAGAAAAAGCACCCTCTTAAAGGGATAGTTCGGATTTTTGGACATGAAGTTGCATGACATCCCCATCAGCAGTGTGGCACATCAAAAGTGACTACCCCCCCCCCACGTCCCCCCCACACTGAGCTGAGTTCTGGTCAGATTTCGGTGATGAGGAAAGTAGTTCCGGTTATTTGGTGGGGACACTTAAGTGAAGAGTTGATATGCCTTTAAAAGAGTAATACATTTGCATCACAAAAATGCCTCCTCGAAAAAAATCAGACCTCTCAATCGCTCACCGTTATTTTCTCTCCGTCGGCATCACTGCATGCTACCGCTTATCCATTGTTGTGTACGTGTTCGACAGTGTTTACATGCGCGGATGAAGACCGCTGCAGTGCGAGAGACTGAAAGTGACATCTACGCTACAGTGATATTGTCAAATAAAAAAATATCTATTAAAAAAATGTGCGGACTTGTAATTATCTGGGCTGTAACAAGAATGTGTCTGAATCTGTATTCCATCGTTCCCTGTACGGACTTTAGACAACTTTGGCTTCTTTCCATATACTGGATGTGTATAAATTAGCTAAGATGAAACATAGTGCACACTTCAGCAAGAAGGATTATGTTCCTACATGCCCAAGACAGAGGAAAGAAACATGTTTTGAAGCGATCTGCTGTTCCAAGAACTAGCTATAGTCATTTGGAAAGCAGTCAAAATAAGATCACATTTACAGCTGTCCCTCCTCTCTCTCGCTGCCCGTCCGTACTCCATCCGACGAAGTTTGGCATCCGTGTGTTCCTGTTCATAGATAAAATAACTTGAAAAAAGCAACAATATTCAGCCAGGGCTCTCCAGTTAACGTTTGCAGACATGCACTACATTATACAGTGTTATGATTATATGTCCTCAAAATCAGACTACCACAATTTTTCACATCTTATATTCATTTTATTTTTGAAAAAAAAAAAACCCTCAACCCTGATTTCAGTGGATTCTTTCAAGTAAAGGCTGCCATTTAGATCATAGGAACATAATTTTGGTAACAAAACCATGTGAGTGCCCTGCATCAGAAGAGGCTAACAGACAAATGCAGTGCATAAATGAAAGAGCACTTCCTTCATGCAGATTATTTACATGCCATTGCTTAAAACGGCAGTTTAATACTATGCAGTACCTTATGATTTGTTTGAATATATTCATTATTATTTTATCTATTCATGAGTAGCTCTCCCAAAGCCAACACAAAGTTGGCATTTCATCAACCTCATAAATCAAATTAGCAAGTTAGTAATAAACAAAGCCAACTAAAGACGAAGGATCTTGTTTTAGTGGCAAGCACAGTGTTCCTGGAGGATTGTGTGACTAATGTTGTTGCACTCTCGCCAAAATATCCACAGAGCAAAACCTTCCAAAAGGTGAAAGGGGAAAAAGAAAAGCAGAAACAACATATGTGGTGCAGTTCTTTGTTTGTTTGATACATTTCTTTGGTGAGCCTCAGTGCTGTGTCTGGTTAGTTTCACCCAACTGGTCAGGCTTTCACCAATTTATCTATTTACTTTTTTGCACGCCACCTCATCTTGAGCTTCTTGCATCTAAAGTGTGCTAGATCCATAACTCAGGCTAAGATACAACCACTTCTCTCTCAAAGTGAAGCTCACACAGATGAACGGTGATGCTGGGGATGGGGTAGGTCTTAACCGTGTAAGGTACATAAAAAAGGATACAATAAGTTAACATGGCTAAAAACAGTTTAAAATGCATAAATATGCTTAAAGTAGTTAAAAGTGGTAATAATTCATAAAGATGTTGGATATGTAAAATTCAGTTGTTAAAAACAGACACCCCACTATTTTAAAAATATGTTTGTCTCTAAAATAATTCAAATCCCCATTGTTGGTGTTCAGGTGTAATACCGCAAGTCCACTAGGGGGTGCTGGTAGCGATAGTGGTATAGAGGAGGTATTAAAGCGACAGAGGAAGAATAAATCCTGCTGGTGAAGATACAACAACTCATTGTGGATTGTCTTCCTTATTCTATACCACAGGTTAGTAGAAAGTAGAAATAACTCACACAAACAGATGTAAAGAGTGGAGAATGTTGATAAAGTAAACAGCTACATGTAAAGTGGTACGTTATACAATGTATTGTTGAGCATTTAAGCACACGCTAAATGGCTAACGCTAACAGGCCTTGGTGCATGGTGAACAGCACTAAGCAGGCTAATTGAAATCTGTGAATTGACTGTGTTGATGATGTTATTGTGCTAAAGTTATGTTATATAAGTATACATTTTGTCCCTAAATTGTCACTTGATTGACATGTGAAGAAAATGCCTTAACATCAGAAATGCTGTTGTATAACTGTTTAATCAGTGTTCAAATGAAGGTTAAACTGATAATACTTGAAGTGTTATTTTTCTAAGAAGAATAAATCCTGCTGGTGAAGATACAACAACTCATTGTGGATTGTCTTCCTTATTCTATACCACAGGATTATAATTCCCACCCCTCTTCAGGCGGGAGGGGCAACATTTTGGGGGCTCGTCCGGGATGATTTCTGTGTCCTAGAGCGCAGTTAATCATCAATCCATTGAACCTGTCATCAGTACCTGGACAGACGCACCATCACCGTGATCCAAGATGTCAGCACTACGCGAGTTGCAGCGAGGCATTCAGAAGAAACTGCACCAGCTGATCAGCTCTTCAAACACCGACGTGCTCCACAAGTTGACGGCTTCCATCGAGGGAGAGGCGAGGGAGGACGCGCCAGGTGACGACGCAACCGAGGTAGAACTTTATGACTTCATTGTGGACTTTGTGAGAAGTGACCAGTTGGCAAGTCTAGAGGACCAAGGTATGTCACGGCTCCTGCTCTTCAACGACCTCCTTACGGAGCTTCAGCAGCCAACAGCCAGTGTGGAGGAGCAAGAGCTACAGGCGGAGGCTGTATTAGCAACAGGATCACCAGTTGTGCATGTTAGGGTGGATAAACAGCCATCCCTAAGTAGCCAGGCTTCTGATATTGTCAAGCTATCAGATGTAGCAGCTTTCTTACCAAGAAGGGAATTCAAAATTCACAGCGGACAAATATCTGATTCAGACTCTGATGTTAGTTATGGTGCCCTATGCAAACAGATCGATGAGGGGTTAGCCGAGAACTTTACTGAAAATGAGATCATCCGTGCTGTGTTAAGAATCATCAGACCAGGCACATTTAAAGATATGCTGTTGACAAAATATGACTTAACGGTAACTGAGCTGAAGCGGTTTCTCAGAACACATTTGAAAGACAAAAGTAATTCCGAGTTATTTCAGGAACTCAGTAATGCAAGGCAACTTGACCGTGAAAGCCCACAACAATTTATGTACCGGTTGATGGGACTTAAGCAGCGTGTACTGTTTTCCGCACAGCACAACAGCTCAGGTTTTCAGTATGACGGAAGGCTAGTCCAAGGTGCATTTCTTCACTCTCTGTACCAAGGAATAAGCGAAAAATATACATATGTCAGGAGAGACTTAAAAGCGCTCATGAGTGACAACGAGGTGACTGATGACTATATCCTAGAGGTGATCACTAAGTCAGTTCATGAAGAAGTTGAGAGACAGACACGAATAGGTCAGACAACAAATAAAACCAAAGTAGTCACTGTTAATGCCACACATCAAGGGGAAAGAGAACAAGTAGCCCAGCCTGTCGCTGAAGTCCAAGCCACTGTTCTCCAGACCCAAGCTGAAGTCCAAGCACAGCGTACAGCCATACATGAACTGACAGCCAATGTGTCTGCTTTGGCAAAGACTCTAGAAAAGGCATTCACACAAGCAACAAAAACTCCAGAACCAGTACCGACAATGTCAGTGAATGCCACGCCACCACTCAAATCAACAAAGCTGCGGAAATGTCAAGTATGCACAACACAAGGACTTGATATTTGCAACCACTGCTTTAGGTGTGGCAAGGAGGGACACCGAGCCGTTGGTTGCCTGCTCAGAAGGAATCCAGCGGGAAACGGGGAGGGGTCACCGGGGAGGGACCACCAGTGACCACATCCAAGCCAGTGTCCCATAGCAAAGCAGTAAGTCACAAAGAAATGATTACAGCTGCACACCAATCACCTGCAAAGCAAAGAAAAAGACAAGGTAACCGAGTAGCACAACTGATTGGGAAAAGATGTATGCTTACTTGCTACCTGAATGGCGTAGAAACTGACATGTTGTTGGACAGTGGGGCCCAAGTAACCATACTAACCAAGTCATGGCTCCAAAGACATCTCCCTAACATTGAGATCCTGTCCCTGGAAGACCTTCTGCCAGATGATCCACTCAAAGTAACAGCAGCTAATGGGACAAATGTACCTTTTGAGGGGTGGGCTGAAATACTAGTTGAGATTAAGAGCCCCACACATGGTCAAGTTGCTATACAGGTACCTGTCCTCATTACTCAGGACTGCGTTAGTGGACTGCTGTTGGGATTTAATGTTATAGAAGAGATCATCTTAGAGAGTCTTGAAAAGCCAGGCAGTGTCAGTTTGAGTGATTTGCTTGCTGAAGCGTTAAAGCTACAGAAGCACACGGCTGAGACAATTGTATATGTCATACGTGACAATTCAATTGAAGAGAGCATTGTGAATGACACACTCAAAGTTGGAAAAAAAGGTCTTACTATTCACAGTGGCCAAGTTTGTGAGATTAGGTGTCATGTCAAGTCAAGACCACAAGGTGACACCGTTTTATTTGAACCTACCTTAAAACCAGACTTACCAGAGGGATTGCAGTTGTTTCCTGCTTTAGTTAATGCACCCAAAGGCTCATCCAGAGCAGTTAAAGTCCCAGTCTGTAATCAGAGTAAACATGATATTTTTCTACCAACTCGCACCATCTTAGGTCACATTGAAGAGACGACTGAGTGTAGACCTGTGAAGTTGGATCATTTTCAGCAGCCTAGAAAGTCCGATAGAGACACACTAATGTGTATGGCACAGGTCGACCAGACTAACAGGGAAGGAGTGTCAAAGGCCTCTGAAAAGTGGCATCCCCCTGTTAACCTAGACCATTTAGATGCTGAACAGCAGAAGGTAGTGCGTGAGATGCTCTTTGAGGAATCCGATGTATTTGCCAAAGAGGAAGGAGACATAGGTTGTATACCAAACTTGCAGTTAAAAATCAGTGTAGTTGACAACAACCCAGTCCAGAAGTGCTACAACTCGATCCCTAAACCTCTCTACAAAGAAGTCAAAGACTATGTGCAAAATCTTTTGGACCGAGGGTGGATCCGCAAATCAGTCTCATCCTATTCCTCCCCAGTGGTATGCGTGAGGAAGAAAGACCAAAGTTTACGCCTGTGTGTCGACTTCCGAGGACTCAACAAAAAGACTGTTGCAGATCGCCACCCACTACCAAGAATACAGGACTTGCTTGACAGTTTGGGTGGCAACTCATGGTTCTCCATTCTAGATCAAGGAAGCGCATACCACCAAGGATTTGTAAGTGAAGAATCCAGGCACTTCACAGCCTTCAGCACACCGTGGGGGCTGTATGAATGGATAAGAATACCGTTTGGACTCACAAATGCACCGGCAGCATTTCAGAGGTGTATTGAGGGTGTGCTTGAGGGTATTCGCGATGAGTGCTGCGCTCCTTATCTTGACGATGTGCTATGCTATTCCAAGACATTTGAGGACCATGTAAACCACCTAAGACTTGTTCTAAGCCGCATCCGAGACCATGGAATCAAGCTGAGACCCACCAAGTGTGAACTCTTCAAACGTGAGGTTCGTTATCTTGGACGCCTGGTGTCTGGAGAAGGAGTAAAAATGGACCCACAGGACTTGGACGCTGTCTTGGCACTCGGGGACAAAAAGCCTCAGACTGTTGGAGATGTGAAGTCACTGTTAGGCTTCCTGGGCTACTATCGCTCCTTCATCCAAGACTTTTCCCGTGTGGCCAAACCGTTATTTGAACTGTTACAAAAACCAGAAACAGACCGTATTACTAGTCGAAACAAGACAGTCAAAGGTGGACAAAAGAAGGCAGATAAAGGACAGTTACCATCAACAACACCTATCACATGGACTGATGAGCACAAGAGGGTGGTGACTACGCTCATAGACATTCTGACAAATCCCCCTGTACTGGCTTACCCAAACTTTGACTTACCATTCATTCTCCACACTGATGCATCCAATGAAGGGTTAGGTGCAGTGTTATATCAACGACAGAACAACAAGCTACGTGTTATTGGGTATGGGTCTAGAACATTAACACCAGCCGAGCGAAATTACCATCTTCACTCTGGCAAACTCGAGTTCTTGGCGTTAAAGTGGGCCATATGTGATAAATTTAGAGATTACTTATACTATGCACCCACATTTACCGTATACACAGACAACAACCCACTGACGTACATTCTCAGCACTGCCAGGCTGAACGCAGTTGGTCATAGATGGGTGGGAGAATTGGCCGATTTTCATTTTGACATTAAGTACAGACCAGGTAGACTCAATACGGACGCAGACACGTTATCACGTTACCCCTTAAGATTACAGGACTGTATGAGGGACCACACAGACAGCATCCCAGCTGAAGTTGTATCTGCTGTTTGGCAAGGCAGCAAAGCTGTTCAAGAAGACAATGTACCCTGGGCTGCAGCACTACAATTGGATGAGACCCGTAAGGATGACGGACCACCGCAGAATGTGCACAGCGTCAAGCAAGCAGACATACAAACAGCGCAACAAGAAGACAAGGTCATTCAGGAAGTTGCTTCATTGAGAATGAGGAACTGGACCCCGAATGACAAAGACAAACGAAACATGACCAAAGAGACAAAAAGGCTATTGTACGAATGGACAAAGTTAGAGGTGGAAGATGGGATTCTATACAGGAGGACTGACAGACACAAACAGCTTGTCGTCCCAGAGAAGTTAAAACCTTTAATCCTGAAGACACTGCACAATGATCTGGCACACATTGGAGCAGAAAAAGTTACCCATCTCGCCAGAGAAAGGTTTTATTGGCCAAATATGCAGCGGGAGATTGAAGATTACGTTAATAAGAAATGCTCCTGTATCAAACAGAAACGTCCCAATCTGCCCCAAAGAGCTCCAATGGGCCACATTTCCACAAGCAGCCCTTTTGAACTTCTGTCCATAGACTATCTCCACTTAGAGCAAAGCCAAGGCTATGAGTACATACTTGTGCTTGTAGATCATTTTACAAGATTTGCTCAAGCTTACCCAACACGGAATAAATCTGGGAAAACCGCAGCTGACAAGATTTTCCACGACTTTATCCCTCGCTTTGGTTACCCTGATAAGATTCATCACGACCAGGGCAAGGAATTTGAGAACAGTTTATTCAGCAGACTCGAGCAGTTGGCTGGTATTGGGCACTCCCGGACAACGCCGTACCATCCGCAGTGTAATCCGGTAGAGAGACTCAATCGCACACTACTGCAGATGCTGCGCACCTTAGAGGAAGAAAAAAAGAGGCAATGGAAAGATCATCTTAATCACGTAGTGCACGCCTATAACTGCACAAGACACGATTCCACTGGGTTTTCGCCATTCTTCCTCTTATATGGTCGCCCTCCTCGATTACCTGTTGACTTACTGTTTCCCCCAAAGAGCTCTGACTCTGGGACGACTGACCGGCAGACATATGCACAAAAATGGGCTGACAGAATGCGAGCTGCGTATGACATTGCTGAAAGGAACAGTGAGAAAACATCTGCTAAGAGCAAAAGACAATACGACAAAGCTGTCAGGGGTGTAATTCTCCAACCAGGTGACAGGGTGTTGGTGAGGAACATGTCAGAGAGAGGTGGACCTGGCAAGCTGCGAGCATACTGGGAGCAGGTAGTACATCGTGTTGTGGACAGAGTTAATGATGGACCAGTCTACAAGGTGCAACCTGAAAGAGGCTCCAAGACACTTCGGGTGCTCCATAGAAACTTACTACTGCCGGTTAACGAACTGCCCCTTGAAGAGAACATCCCCGCTCAAAGTCGTCAGAAAAAGCCAAATAAACAACAAACAAAGTCGAAAGAACAAGAGCAGAGTGAAGAGAGCTCTGACTCGGCGGAGGAAGACTACACATACACGCGGGTCCCGTGCTACCAGTTAGTGCGAAATCAACATACTCATCAACAGAAGCCAGACCACAGTAATGCGGCTGATAAGAGACTACGAGTTGCTGCCAGAGAGTTTCATCCACCCGTACCACAAGTCCCGCAGGATTCCGGTCACGGGGAGGATGTGCATCAGATAGAGGACTGCAGTTGTGACAATGGAGAACCCGTAGATGGACATCAGTCAGAAGAGGAACAGTTGCAGGAGAGACCCCTTGAGGTACAGGTGTCACAGGAGGTAGAGCAGCCAGGGAGTCTCCTCAGGAGGTCCCAGAGGACCATCAAGCCCAGAGAAATGCTCACTTATGAAGCACTAGGACAGCCTTCGTACCACCAGTGGACTGCAGGAGTGAACTCTGTGCTGCCAGGATACCCAATTACAAGTACTGTTCTCTTGCCTTATATCCCTAACCTGTGTTATGGTTACACTCAGGTATATTGATAAATGTCAGGAGACATTTCTAAAAGCAGGGGAGAGTGTAAGGTACATAAAAAAGGATACAATAAGTTAACATGGCTAAAAACAGTTTAAAATGCATAAATATGCTTAAAGTAGTTAAAAGTGGTAATAATTCATAAAGATGTTGGATATGTAAAATTCAGTTGTTAAAAACAGACACCCCACTATTTTAAAAATATGTTTGTCTCTAAAATAATTCAAATCCCCATTGTTGGTGTTCAGGTGTAATACCGCAAGTCCACTAGGGGGTGCTGGTAGCGATAGTGGTATAGAGGAGGTATTAAAGCGACAGAGGAAGAATAAATCCTGCTGGTGAAGATACAACAACTCATTGTGGATTGTCTTCCTTATTCTATACCACAGGTTAGTAGAAAGTAGAAATAACTCACACAAACAGATGTAAAGAGTGGAGAATGTTGATAAAGTAAACAGCTACATGTAAAGTGGTACGTTATACAATGTATTGTTGAGCATTTAAGCACACGCTAAATGGCTAACGCTAACAGGCCTTGGTGCATGGTGAACAGCACTAAGCAGGCTAATTGAAATCTGTGAATTGACTGTGTTGATGATGTTATTGTGCTAAAGTTATGTTATATAAGTATACATTTTGTCCCTAAATTGTCACTTGATTGACATGTGAAGAAAATGCCTTAACATCAGAAATGCTGTTGTATAACTGTTTAATCAGTGTTCAAATGAAGGTTAAACTGATAATACTTGAAGTGTTATTTTTCTAAGAAGAATAAATCCTGCTGGTGAAGATACAACAACTCATTGTGGATTGTCTTCCTTATTCTATACCACAGGATTATAATTCCCACCCCTCTTCAGGCGGGAGGGGCAACAACCGCAAGTATAAATTCCCTTGGCCTTGAACGCAAAGGCGGGTCATGCGGGTCATGTGGTGTTTTACAGCCACCTCCCTTGTCTCCCTCTGCAGTTACAAGACACATCCTAGCATCATTTCTTAAAGTTGCTTTGTTCAACAAATATAAAATTTCCCTTGAAGCAACTCTTTCAACCCTCCTGAAACAACAAAGATAGTGGATGTGATTTGTGCGTTGGAGGGAGATACCAGCATTAGTCACTGTAGTTTCAGCAGTACTGCCCTCTACTGTTGAAGAACTGTAGCTCTTATTTAACAATGCTACTCAATGGTGGAAAGCAAAGGAAACAATTTTTTGCTCGTGTTGGACTGGCCATTTGTATTTGTGCCTGGCACAAGCACGGAATGTGCATAAGATATGAAACAATGCCATATAAGGTCAGGTTTATGAAATTACATTTGAATCAATCATCATATCCCTGAAATCTATTATTAAAACTAAATTATGTGATCCTTTCGTGCCTGCAGACACATTGCAGGCGAGTCACAGAAAGCTATGTCTATTTTATTGAGTTTGCATTGTGCATGATTTAAACTAAATATTGGCCTCACATCCCCCACAGTCTGTTAGAAAATGTGATCTCAAGCAGCAGTTCTTTGTCATGTCAAACACACTCTACGGGCGCTTACTTTGTCCGTACGGCCAATGTGTGTCTTTTGTACGTTTTGCTGGTGTCAGGTTTAGGCAAAATGGCAGCTTTTTTGTACATCAAACTTGCAGCCAAGATCTTCCTCCTTTGTGCTATTGGCGATACCGAACCAATACACATACTTTTGTGCAAATTCACCTACACTGGTACATTTTAAAAAGCAGTGTATTTTCAAATCATATAATAAAGAATACAAGACATCAGGGTAATTTATTTATTTGAAACCCTGAAGAATAATGAGGTAATATTTACCTCATATATTTACAACATAGCCAAGCCAATAAACAACAACAGAAAAAAAACAAAAATCTAAATCATATAAGATATATGAAAATGGTACTTTAAACAATAATAAAAAAAAAGTCATATAATAAAACCATTGAAATAAATGAAATATTAAGAACTACTAAAAGAAAACTTTATTCATAGTTCACGCAAGGCTGCGTTTGTGATAGGTCATCGATAAGACAGACAACCGTTGCCTCAAATGACTGAAGTCTCAAAGTATTTTGGTTTGAGAATCGACTTTAGAGCATGAAGAACTGGTATCGGAAGTATCAGTGTTTCAGTATGAAGCCACACATATTGCTATTGTTATATACTGTATTGACGTTGTGAATTGAGCCCATGGTGGTAGTAGAGTTACGGTAAAGGCAGGCAGTGGGCAGGGGTGCTGCCAGGAATTCTGGGCCCTATGACAAAAAAAATCACATTGGGACTGTCTGGGGCCCTTGCAATTGTCCTAACTTTCCCCCTCTATACAGCACTCCCGGCCGTATGTTAATGACAAGGAACAGCCCCATCTTAACTGTCAGCTTTCATTGTATACTTCAAGAAAAAAAGTGCAAAAGAAATGACCTTTGATTTTACGCTGTACCTCTGGACCCAGATTGTGTGTGTTGATTATGTCTGATGGCAGACTTAACTCTGCTTTTCAGCAGCTGTTGGTGACACATCTGCACTCCCCGAGATGACCCTCCAGTTATGACAATGAAGTATTAATAGCTTGAAATTGCACCCAAATGGCTATCATGCAGGCACACGAGAAAACCTGTTTGTTTTTTCTTTCCATTGAAATTGTTAACAGAGTTTGGCAAATGTTCTTGGATGAAGTTCAGACGTATTCTCGACACTTGCAACATGTTGAACTGTGGAAAGAGTGCAAGTGCAAGTAACTCGACACATCTTTTGTTGAAGCTGTTTTTGAAGCCCGATCTGACATGTATACCTGGCACGCACTGTGTGCTGCAAAAACACTCCACTAACTGGAAGAACACAATTAAACAGGAATTCACGTTAATAATTGTGATTCCCTGTATGAAAAACATCCTTGACAACTTTGCATGTCCTTTCATTAAGTATGATTTCCTTTAAAAAATTACTATGCATTTACAGGTACTATAATTGTACAGAATGTTCATTGACCAGAAAGTGACTAGGCTTCACCAGAAGAATAGCAAACCTTTTGCAAGTCCTGATGCTGGGGGTCCAGCCCGTGTGAGTCTGCTCTGCAGGGGAACCTGCTGGAGCTGACTCCCTGTCGTGGTTGAAGATCCCCTCTTTCAAACCGATGTCATTTAGCCAATTACTGTCCACAACTAGCAAAAGAAGCTTGGCAGTTTCAATGTTTGCACATTCAACCAACCATCAAACATGCCATGAGCACAATGAGACCCCCGATGAATGTTTGGCCCACCTCCCGGGCCAGAAAAGTGTCGTTTCAGCAACTTGAAAAAATGCGATTTCGCGACAGCCGAGGCACACAAACGGGCGAAAATCGACCCGGCGGAAAAGTGGCTTTTTTTGCCGTCTTTCGCAACAACAAAATTTCAGACAGTGGCTGAAATAACGGCCGAAAATCCACCCGTCTGAAAAGTGGTGGCCGTGCCGGGACCCCCGTGAATGTGTGGTGGGTTTGGCCCAACTGCTGGACCAGAAAAATGAACGGCCAAAAATCCACCCATGAAGATTAAGAAACATATACGTTTTAGAGTGGGCGTCATAAACTGCAATGTGAACGTAGCCCAAGAGATGGATAGCCTAAGACATCATTGGAAGAAGCTTGCAGACATTTTGGAAGAGGCTCTGAAAGAACAGGATGCATGGCCACTCCAGAATTGTCTCTTTTTGATTCAGTCAATCACACTGTAAAATTAATTTCATTTACTGAGAACTTGAAATTGACATAATCTTGGTGAGTTTTTTTTTTAGAGAATGAAAGAGCATCATCATAGGCAAAAAAAACAGGTACAAATGATTTTTTATTTTTAATTTTTGTACCTTTCGGTAATACAAAACTATTTATTGAAGTCGCAGAACACAAACTTCCACAATTTTTCTCCAGGATAAATATAACATAGCACTGACATTTTTGGTCAGTGTATATAGTTTAAAAATAAATATATGAATAAACCTAAAAGAAAATCAAAGGAAAACTTAAACTAGATGAATTTTATTAGAAGAAATATCAAAGCGTTTGGGTGCAAGTGTGACCCTTTCAGGCTGCGGGCACACACCTGGCTGCAGAGAACCCTCTCTCTATTTAGAATGAAAGCCGTTTATTCACTGCAGATGGTATCACATACCGTAACCGTGATGGAAACTTTTGGAAATGTTCAGAAATAGTTTGGCAGCAGACGCTATTAGCATTATATCTTTGACGTAAATCAAATGCTCCGTCAGAGATTTAGCAGTAAATTGTGATTCTGAAATTAAAACTGAGATAAAACTTTGAAAAACGAATTGACAGACAGTGAAATGCATTTGGCTACTGCATGACATTATTTCATTCACATTGTTGGTAGAATGAGCTGCTTTAAAATCATTTGGTACACCATTAAGCAGGAAAAGTTGCCATCACTACTGCGGACTGCTGTCAGGTTTAACACCCTTCCTGAAATCTCTGGCATTTTTGCATTCAAGCAGAATAAATCTTTTAAGTGCAGACATACTGTACTCCAGCTTTGCGTGGTGGTTATACATGTAGTTCATTTATACCCTGTACTTGTGTGCTTGAGTGGACTGTCACCATGAAAAGAATCGTTTTTTTTGTTGTTTTAGAGCTATTACAGTTTTCGTATTTTCCAGACTATACAGGGATGTCAAACCTTTTCATGATTTTGCTGGTCCTGCGACTTATAATCAAATGTGACTTACTGTATACATCACAACACATATATTATTTAACATGCTTTTAAATGTTCATTCATGCTTACTGTCATGAATTAGAATCAACAGCTGCAAAAGGGCGCTCTGGGCTAGCGACAACAAGGATGAAGAATTCAATGAATTCAGTGATGTGGAAAGAGATTGGGGAGTTTGGTGAACTTGCTTACTGGTAAACTGCTTGTTGGATTCGCTGGCTTGTTATGCTACTTTAGCCTATTCAGCCTCCAGGTACTGTATGTTCTTTATGCTATTGTGTCGCTGAATACCGGACACCAATTCAGCCTGTTGTTTGTGTGCTATCGTATACAGTCATCCCTCGCCATTTGTGGTTTGAATTTTGCGTCTTCACTATCACGGTTTTTCCAAATAAATAAATTGATAAATTATTGCTGTTTGGTGGTTGATTCCAACCTATTATTTAAAAAAAAATAGTCAAAAAAATATGCATATTTAATCTAAGCTTAAGTATTTTTGGCGAAATTGCCTAAATTTGATTGCCTAAATTAAGCATTATCATGCTTAAAAATGGCTAGATGAATGAAAATGCAACTTTAAGGCATTCAGAATATGTGATATTTAGTGTAATATCTGTGACTTGTGTGTGTGCCTTTAAGGGACAAGACATGGGAAGTCACGTGCAGTGTGTGCCAACTTAGCGACTTTCTCGCTAAATTTGGTAACTTTCCAAACCCAAACGTTGGCAAAATTGAGACGAGCCCTAATGTTCTTTGTGTCCAGCAGTGGTTTTCGTCTTGGAACTCTGCCATGCAGGTGGTTTTTGCCCAGTGTCTTTCTTATGGTGGAGTCATGAACGCTGACCTTAACTGAGGCAAGTGAGGTCAGCAGTTCTGTGGATGTTGTTGTGGTGTCTTTTGTGACCTCTTCGATGAGTAATGGCTGCGCTCTTGGGGTAATTTTGGTTAGTTGGCCACTCCTGGGAAGGTTCACCACTGTTTCATGTTTTTGCCATTTGTGGATAATGGCTCTCACTGTGATTCGCTGGAGTCCCAATGCTTTAGAAATGGCTTTATAACCTTTTCCAGACTGATAGATCTCAATTAAGCTCATGTTTTAACAAGGAGACAATCAGTTTTTTGACACAGGGTTATGTCGCTTTGGATTTTTTTTTCTCATGGCATGGAATGTCAGACACAACGTAGTTCTGTGGAAGTGATAAGGTTTTGACTTCGTACTTTGTCCTTCTTCCCTACTCAGATTGAAACACTTTCTCAAGTTTGGAATAAGTAAATTGGAGAGGCTAACTAGTTGGGGCTAACTAGTTAGGCTAACTCGGTGGCTTGCTTTGCTGGCGGTGGCCGTCTCTTTCTTTCTTTCTTTCTTTCAAAATATATGTTCAAGTAATACCTGATGTGTTTGTATTGTCATGTCATTAATGTGGAATATCAATAACTTCTGTCACTGTGTACCCCTACTGCTCTAATTAGTGTGACACCTTTCATTATAAGTTTGGGCCATGCCTTTGCACTTCCCTTTTTGTTCGTGATCCCCATGTGAGAGGTAGGCGTCAGCATGGCTCCAGAAATGTGTGTTTTAATTTAGTTGAGAAACTTTATTTCTTGTCCTTTCTTTTCTTGTGTTGTAATCTGTGGCACTCTGTGACTGCGCCATTTGTGTGTTGCTTCCATCAGTAAAACGAAGTGCAACCTTAGCAACCCTGTGTCTGTCGTCACTCCTCATGCACAACGCAGAGAGACAAACAACATCGGTTACACTTGGTTCCGTGACGACCCCGGGGCGCGCCGCTCGAGTGGCTGCCGTCCGCTGCTCCTCGCTCCCTCTCTCCTCTGCCGGCGAAGACTAAGGCGCACGCTCCCGCGTGCACCCGGGGTGTGGTGACGTGCACGCTGCTTTGCAGTGTGTGCGTGATATTATTTCGTGTTGGTTGGTGCTGGCGAAGGTACTACTACTACTACTGGCGAAAGTACGTACTACGGTAGTCTAGTGGTTAATCACCGAGTGTTGGCCACAGTCACACTCAGGAGATCGGGTTCGACATGTGTCCGAATCTCGGCATCGGCATTTCTGGGTTTCCTCCCACATTCGAAAAACATGCATGTTAGGTTAATTGGCAACTCTAAATACATTTGTCATCGCCTGCATGCTACAGTGCCATACATACTATTGATTTGTCTAGTGGGCTTTGGGGCAACATGCTCAACATGCAACTCGACAAAACCTAACATCCGCAATCAGACTTAATTGGTCCTGCGAAGGTGGTTATCAGCATACTTTGTCAAGTCCAGCTTTCGGCTTGGTGCTAAGTGCGTTATGAGGAGTTCCCAAAAGATTATGACTGCTAAAAGCAACACCGTAGGCGCCGATACAGTGAGGGAGGACTGCTGGCATGCCAGCATGCAGCATGTGAATGTGCAAGTTAACACTGATTATTATAAAAAAAAAAATACACTAGTTGGCTTTCCGTTTATCAACGATCAACACTGCACAACTTGGACATATTAACACTTATTAAAAAAAAAATCCATTGGAGCAACAACTTTCGTTTTTAATGACATATTTTAATCTGCTGTATCTCGTTGTGACCACTAGATGGCAGTGTTTTGCTTGTGACGTGTTTTATGGCGACTTTATTTTTTTTCCCCTTTTTATACTAAGTGTTTTAATGCAGTTGATTGATGCCTCAAAGTGTTTATTCCTCCAGCAAAAATTGTAATATACGAAAACTAACAGGCTCAGTACTCACAAGGACTCCTTTGACATTTACATGGGTTAAGAATTTAATTTGTTTTGAACAACCGGGCCCTGGTGTTCAACAGGTTGTGCCAATGTTTGACAAGGTTCTGTCCCTTTGCAACGCTTCCTTGGCAACCAGTCAGAGACCTGGAAGCCGACGACCAGGAACCCGTCAGACTGGTCGACTCAGGAACCAGCAAGGTTCTGAGTCCTCCTCATGTAGAGTGTGTGTGCCTCCAGTGACCACTCAACTCATGCACACTGCCGGCTCTACAGACTGGGCCACAACTGTTTTGGTCCTGGCCACATGAGACGTGAGGGCCTGCAGGCCTCCCATTCCCTAGCCATGCCACCATCTCAACGTAGTTGAGAAACTTTATTTCTTATCCTTTGTCTTGTAATGTATGTAGGGGCACGTTATTTTTTCATATTGACTGCATCATTTGTGTGTTACTTCTATCAGGTATGCTATTTTTGTCTCACTTTGTGTGTAAAGGCCCTTTTTGTTTGTGATCTCTAAGTGAGAGGGGCATGTTTTTCAGACACGTTGTGACTGCATCATTTGTGTGTTACTTCCATCAGTAAAACGAAGCGCAGCCGCAGCAACCCTGTGTCTGTCGTCACGCCTCATCCACAACGCAGAGAGATAAAATCCACTGGTTACACCCAATCCATCCCCCAGGAGGGCAAGTACACTCCAACGCCATCACAATTCATCAAAGTCTGTGCATGTGGCCTGTTCATGGCTTTGTTTTCTTTCCCCAAAAGTTCTGTATCTGGGGACCTGATACACTTGACTAGGCTTTTTGATCGAAACGCTATCCATCTAACTGACTGACTGATTTGCAGCTTCTGGATGTCATTTGGTTCTGGGGTGACTCTGAGGTCATACCACAAACACGTACGCACGCATACACACACACAAACACAAACTTCAAATGCATGTGTCAAAAATAATGTTTAATGAGCAATCAAATTATATTATTTTAAAAGTCCTTGGTTCAGTTTCCCTGTCAGCCACATTGCCCTAAAAAAGAACGAAAGGATGTTTGCTTGGATCTTTTACAGATAATTGCAAAGTTTCTAGATACCAGTGACCTGCAGTCATGGGAGAGATCATGATGAAAAATACAGAAAATTATAAAAAAAAAATGTGAATACATATTATTTGTCCATTGAACTGTACTCTATATGTATTTTCTGTGTGATTCCAATAATTTAAACATTTTCTTCAGTAAAAATCACTGAATTTGCAGATTTCTTGATCAAATACAGGGAAGAAACTTATGGTGAGGTTACCGTGAGCGTGGCTTATCGGCAATTGCATACGGGAGGCACTTGCTGTACCACTGCATCCTGAAGGGATGGGGGCGTGCATGAGCTGAAAGGTGCTTGTCACTGACTTCCTTCCACAGACTGTTTTTGTTTTCTTTTCTGCATTTTTTTTTTTTTTTTGCACTGAAGATGTTTATAAATGTGACTGCAAAAATGGAGGATTATATGCCCAAACTCACCACGAGCTAGTCAGACTTTTACAACAAAGTATCAGGACCTTTCCTGAACAAGGAAAGGCTGCCTGTACTTCATATACAATAAAAGGTACAAACAAATGTTTTTCAGTCAGTGCCTCACCGGCCATGAACCTCACTGCACGTCACCACTACATACATTATTTATGAATACAATAAATTAACTTACATTAAATCCTTTCAGCCTGCAAATTTTGGCTAAAGTGGATAACATTCCACAAGCCAAAACCTTGCAAGGCTTGTCCAGCTGCAGGAAGCCATCAGCCACCTTTAGAGGAAACAAACATATGGCTCAGATATGCTTACAAAAATGTAAAAATAAAAAGAAGGGCGATGAGAACAGCGCATGCTTACATTGACCTGCTGGTCCAAATAGTTGTCGAGCCCTCTCTTTCCTCCAGGGTTCAGTCCATATGACCAGTGCTGACTGTGGCTCTGTTGCATTGATGCCTCCAAAAGCAGCAGCCACAGAACCCAGGGTTTCATCGCTACTTTGTTCAAGTAACCATACATTTTGCATGTTAAAGCATGTCACGGATCTATTCGAACAAATAATTACACATTTTCAAATTTAGCAAAGTCTCTTTTACCTTCTTTGTAGGACGGCTGCTTTCTGAACTGTCTGCCTTCTTTGGTGAACCCTGAGTATGTTCCAAAGTATATATGCTGCTTGCTTTCCCAGAATAGCCCATCATTTCACTGCAGGGGCTCACAAAGTGGGATTAAGCAATATTTCCAGTGACCTTTAGAGCACATAAAATGGTAAGTGTCGTCTTGACCACTAACACTGGACAAATTGGCACTTGAGAAGCTTTTGTATGGTTACATAATATTAATCCTTTGCTATTTTCCAGTAATTTTTGTACAAACTCGCATCATAAAAAACAGGCATCTGTTCTTCAAAGGAGTTTATTTATAACAGTCAGTTAATGGAAATATATTTCCAGTCAAGTGCAATAATGGTTGACAAGGAGAAGCATACCCCCGGTCCTAAGCATAAAACAAACAACTTTTGCGCCATATACCAGTCACAAATAAATAATCAGCATCACTTCCATTGATTTTCACACTCATCGTGACATAAACAAACACCATCATTCACGCTCACAGGTCGGGTACCTTCTATTAAATGGAGTAAATAGTATTGCATCAGCACTGAGCTATAGCGAAATGTTCTTGGCCAGTCAAAGACAAGTACACTCATGCAAAGATACACCGTCCTCTTCCTATATACTGTTTTTTGGGAGAACGTTTGGAAGCACTGGATTCAATATACATAAGATTACACGATTTACAATGTTTTTTGGTGAAAAGATACATGTATACTTGTGCAAATAGATTCCAAGCATGATTAAGTTTTTATATATAGAGTATTAACTACAAGAATAATACCAAACATGTGAACGTGACCTTCTGCCATACCAACACGAATTAGTCTCTTAAGAGTCTCTTAGAACTTAAGATATGACTGACATACAACATTTTAGTATGCAGTGCCACAGTTGAATACATGCAAATGGATCACTGACACAAAAAAAAGAGGTAGATCCAGAGCGCACAAACATAAATAAGCTTTTTGAGTGTAGGAAAAGTATTGCATATCCGAGCTGTGTTGACGTCTAGGCCAATCGCATAGGTTCAACACTTTGACTCTTTAGCTTGTGCTATCCTGTGGCTTTGGCTTGCATTTATAGTGTGGTATAGTAGGCTACTTTAGGAGAAAAGTACGGCAACAAATCCATTGGTAAGAGACTCATACTGGTTCGGCAAAAGCATTCCGAGACTGCAGCCATAGACTGGTTTTAACTCCTACTAATACGAAGTAACATACACATATCTGTAGGTATAACATATTAAATACTGATGATTGTAGCCACTGGATTCAATCCAGACACTGAAAACTGAAAAAAATTGCTTTGTGATGTACTGTACGTATTTGAACAATAGACACTGAAATACATCCTAGCATCCAAAGATACAAACAACCCTGGATAAATAGTGAGAGATATTTAAAGCTAACATATCATTGGTGGAATGGAGAAGTGCATACCTGTGTTAAAAACAGGTCAAAAGAGCTGGAGGGAGGGAGTTTGGGGAGTTTTAGGCAGTTGAGGGAGGAGTGAGAAGCCAGCTGTGGCTAATGGGACTTGCATGAGAGTGTGAAGTTATCTGACACTCTGCGACATGTGCAGCGGCGTAAGCATCTCTTCAAAAATGGCTCCTTTCACGTTAGACCCTCTCAGGTTAGCCTCCTGTAGATCACAACCAGACAGGTCGCAGTTCTGCAGCCAAGAAACACACCACACACACCAAAAGGATAAAGTATTAGTGGAACCCTCACAATGAAGTGAAAATAGTCTCCCTAAGCCAAAATAAAACTTAACACGTTCTTCCTTGGCCCGTGCATCATCATGTGTAGAAATAACATATTTTTGCATAATCCCGTTAACTAGCATACTGCTGTGATACTTATCGGTGATGCATTGGCATCTTAGCAGACCCAAACTAATTAAACAAAATGTAAAATCCTCTTTACAGTTATGTTTTATCCGACCGCTTTACTGAGATATCATCGTTATCATGAGCCATGTATTGCCAATTGTATCGTATCGTGACGTACCCTGAGATTCCCAGCCCGAATACATAACCCAATTACCTCAGACATTTTTTGTTGAATGGGATTTTTTCCAGTTATATTCCTTTATTCATTCTTTTATTTGTGGCGGCCTGCCATCAATGGAGTTGGACCGCCACACTTTTTTTTTTTTTTTTTAAGATTTGGTGCTACCAGTTGGACGTTGGTTATAAACCTATTATAATGGGACGGTCTGTATAGCTTGTCGTTACAACTCTGTGCAGTAAGCAACGTAACTCCTTTTTACCCATCCACACACAAACACTGAGCCAAAGTTTACGAAAATCTGCACTCTGGCTGGAGTTTCATTGCCAATTACGCAAATTAGACAATGATGTCATCTCCAAAATTATAAAACATGACTTATACATTGCCTGTACAAACAAAAAGGTTTTATGATGGTGGCAGTTTGACCCTACAACTATTTTTTTTCTATTTCCAATATTTTCCTATGGAAAAAAACAGTTTCAAAACACAAACAAAATCAGACATCAACAAGTGCCCTCTGTTCGACCTCAGAGGTTCTACTAATTGGTCTTGACAGATAATCATTATCGGCACAAATCTGGTTACATTAGCGGCCTATAAGTGCTAATCCCTTTTGATGGCCTCAGTTTACCTCAAGATCAGTCCCAGCTAAAGTGGCGCCCCGCAGATTGCAGTTCTTCAGCTTTGCATTTTTCAGAGTGGCCACCCGCAGGTTAATGCCGGTCATTTGACTTCCTTCCATGTCGACTCCTTTCAGGTTGGCTCCTATTTGCAACAACGTCAGTTTCTAAAAAAACACAAAGTGGAGACCACAGCTGCTTTGTTCAAGATTTGTGATAGATTACCTTCTAAATTAGCCTTCAGGCCAGAAGGATCTTCAAAGTTGCATCCTTTGAGAGAAGCTCCCTCGGCATTGGAGCAGAGCATCTTCACACCTTGTAAGTTAGCACCCTTTGAAAGACAAAATATTAAGAATATTTGCCATGCTTTATTGACTATGTAAATATTAGCTCCCATTCGTAAGATATTGAAGATAATTGTGTCAAGTGTGGGTCCATATGTCTGAGGAGGCAGGAGATGTGAAGTAGACAAACACAACTTAATTGATCACCAGAGAGAATGCAGACTATTCAAACTCCCAAATGACACACAATGAACTGCATGTTATGTTCACAATAGCAAGAAAACTGCTTTCAGACTCACATCCAGGTTGGCTCCGGATAGATCAGCCCGCTCTAGATTGGAACAACACAGGTTGGCATGTGTCAGATTGCAACGACTGAGATTAGCCATCTTGAAATTGATGTAGCGCAAATCGAGCCGGGACAGATCAGCACCACTGAAATTAAGACCCTAAGACAAAATTGTCATACACGCACACACACCCACCCACAAACACACACACCCACACACACACATCATTGCATAAGTTAATTTAATATAGGAGAGCAAAATACAATGTAGTTTTAGTAGGCATTAGAATTTTTGAGTGCTCAAAGTTTCCCACAGGAATGCAATATATCTGTGGTGGTGGGTTGCCAGGTTGGTGGGGGTGGGGAAGTGGGAAGCAGATGATGTTATCGTCAAATTTGCGTAACTGGCCATGACGTATATGCATGTGGATGCTTTCGGGTATACCTGTCAACATTTAAATTACCCCCCCATCCTCCAAAAATATAAGCAAAAGTGACACTTTCATAGTAAAAGGTTTCAAAATAAGTCTCCTCATTAACATGCTTTAACATGGAGAATTCTAACAGCTAGCGCCAAAACTATGTGTGGTGGCCCAAATTTATCTGTGGCGGGCCACCACAAAATAAATGAATGTAAAGGAAACTTACACAAATAAATACAGTAACATTGGCTTTAACACTACAATGCGGTATTTAAAGGCTTCTCTTCATTTTGAACACCTATTACAACTTATTATGCACTGGTACTAAAACTTCACCATGCATACTGAGGTGTCTGTTCCACTTTCACTTTTAAATCTGTGACTTTACATACTACATCATGCACCTCAATTAGATTTATATAACCAATAATAATTGATCAAATCTACAGGATTTATCGATGCTTCCAAAAGACCAGAGTGATGATGCCAAATTATGCAATAAGTCAATTACCATTTTAATTTGCATTACCTGGCAACGAAGCTCAGACTTGGTGGGTGTTGCCAAAAGAAAACGAACAAACTCTTTGCGGGAAATGGGAGAGTGGTCTTCAGGAGGCTGAGAGTTCTGGTATAAAACCATGGATATGACAAGTCAGCACTCACCTAAGAGATATGAGGATATTTGTTGCAAAGCCATGTTAACATTTACCTTGATGACTACTTCCAACTGATCGGCAAGTTGCTCAATTCCAAAGAACCGAGCCTCCTCAAGAACACCTGGAAAACAGTTTTTACCTTTATACCACACCTGTACTTAAAGAGATACTGTAAGATTAGATAGAACATTGATTCCTTGGCAGGGCTGTACACATAGCTTTTTCACTAGAGCACAGAAAAAATGTAGGAGCAATGTGAAAGTAACAACATTTTATTCTTAACACTCAAACAATGTACACAGTAACACAAATGTGCACTCATACGTATAAACACAATCCCATCATAAGGCCTAGATCTCCCTGGGACTGCGGTCCACAACTATTAATGTATAATACGTAGTCTGGCATAGTACATGCTGTACACACATACTAATCCCAGTTCCCAAGATGGGGTCCGCGTTGGGGTCCAGCAATTATAATAGGGGGTATGTGAATAAAAATGAAAAACAATTAGCGCCGAACACTCACATTTACAAGTGTGCCTGAACACCTCACGGCACAATGGAGCAGAGCAAATAATTAAGTTTGTAGATTATCTTGTGCATTAAGAGTGTTTCATCTTGAAGACTTCATTTATATTGGTTTTCAGGCTTTAGCATTGGTGCAGGAGTAGGGGGTACATGGCTTCAGGTCAAATGTCTGAAGGGGAATGCGACTGTAAAAAGTTTGGGGACATAAAGTTGGTATTATTTCAGGATGATACCACTACTTTTTGTTCTGGGGAAAGCACACAAGAACTAATTAAAAAGGTCAAGGATGAAATGGCCATATTAAAGACATGGTTTGTTAAAAACAGATTATCCTTGAACGTAAGTAAAACTAAAATAATGGTATTTGGAAATAGCAGAAAGGATACACACAATCAAATACAATTAAACGGGGTGGATATTGAAAGAGTGAAAGACAATACATTTCTGGGGATCATAATAGACGAAAAAATGAGTTGGAAATCTCATATCAAAAACATACAACAAAAGGTGGCGAGAAATACTTCAATATTGAATAAAGCAAAATTTGTTCTTGATCAAAAATCACTCCACACTCTTTACTGCTCTTTGGTATTACCATATCTAACTTATTGTGTGGAGATATGGGGCAATAATTATAAAAGCAATCTTAGCGCACTCATGTACTGCAAAAAGATTGGTGAGGATAATTCATAATGCCACGTATAGAGAACATACAAACCCTTTATTTTTAAAATCACAGATACTAAAATTTGATGATTTAGTACATTTTCCAACTGCTAAAATAATGCATAAAGTTAACAATAACTTCTTACCCAAAAACGTCATACAGTATTTCTCTATAAGAGAGGAGAAATATGATCTGAGAGGAAAATGTAACTTTAAACATTTATATGCGAGAACTACGCTGAAAACCCACAGCATTTCAGTATGCAGAATTAAGTCATGGAACGGATTGAGTGAGGAACTCAAGCAATGCACCAAGATGAGCGAATTAAAAAAACAATACAAGCAGTTGATGATCGCAGAAGAGTCTTGATTATATTATATTTGTCCTGTCATGCATGTTTTTATTTTGTTATTATTACACTGATTATTACATGGAATATATACAGTCAAACTTGTCTATGGCGGCCACTAGAGGGAGACTGCAAAAGTGGCCGCTATAGACAGGTGGCCTCTATAGACAGGTTGGCGTCCAGTTTGAATATTGACCAGTAGAGGGGAAGGGGGGGGGGATAATAATGTTGACCAGTAGAGGGCACTGTGGGACTGTGGATAAAAGTTGTACAGCACTACTAGGCTTGCTATTATCCACGACCCACAGAACAAAGCTGTGCTAGTAATGTCTTACGGTTGTTTTTAATATTTTACTTTTCATACGGCAGAGTGTCATTACAGCTTTAGTTCATCAGGAAGTGACGGGAAGTGACGGTGGGCGTCCCGAGCAGGAGAGCTAGGCTCAGTGCTAGCTGTGAGTTTCGAGAGAGTTGGGAAGTGTGTTTATGTTGGCGTGGATGTAAAGTCCTGCAGTGTTCTCCGCTGTTAATAAAGCGATTAAAGTGCATCGGCGACGTGAGTCTCTCCTTCCCCACAACAAGCGGCATTACAGTATTGACACACATTGTGCACATTGTCTCACACCAGGAAATAAACGGTGTCACTTGTTACAGGCATTGCCTGGACAGCTATGTAGTGGGGCTTGTTTAAACTTTGGCTTGTGGGCAAGCAGGAAGGAGAGACGATGCTGAGAGATGTGTGTGTGTTCTGAGCTGCTGTCTGGTGGCCGCGTTCAATAAATAAAGTTGGCAGAAGCAACAGGAGAAGTTTCCTTCTTTGCTTTGGAGCTGAATAACACTGACAAGTTAACAGACTAGTAGCGAACGGAAAAGAAGATGGCTTTTTTTTTGTGTCGAATACAGAAGATGAGGACTTGGATGGATTTGTGGATGAGGATTGATCAAAAATAACGTTAGTACATTCTAAAATACTTCAATTAAGTACAACCGAAACCAGTTTTGCTCTCGCTGCCTTTTTAACATGCAGTCTTGTATTGTAGCGTCGCTGGGAGCACGTCCTGTTCCCAGTGTACTTTGCGGTAATGTTTTGGTGCAAATGCTCTTAAAGTTACATGTTTGACCAGGAAATAGCAAGCTCAAAAGAAGACGGCTTTTTTATGTGGAACAACTGACAGTTTGTGTGGATCTTGTGAATGATTGTGACTGAGCTAGGACTCAGTAATTAAAGTCTACACACGACGGCTTCATTGATTGAAAAACGAAACTTTTTCGTGCATGAAGCTTCTACTTGAGTCGGTAATTTGGCCGCTATATGCGGTCAGATATTGACCAAGGGAGACAAAATGGGTGGCCGCTGACCGCGTTAGACAGGTGACTGCTATACACAGGGTCTATAACATGTAAATTTGCTGCGGGGGATTTTTCAGTGACCGCTATAGGCAGGTGGCCGTTCTATAAAGGTGGCCGCTAAGACAGGTTTGACTGTGTGTGTGTGTGTGTGTGTTTTATATATATATATAAAATATATTATCATATTAATTTTTTCCAGCATACTTAAAAGCAAATTGTACATCCAACTTAAGAGTTGTAAGAATATCCACTTCATGTTTTTCTTTATCTTCTTGTTTATTTACACGCGCGCACACACACACACACAATTATAAAGCCATTTTTGTGATGTTCAGAGTGTCCCTGAATGAGTCTTGCGTTCTTGTAATGAGAATGAGGAAGTGTCGTTCCCAGGATGTGTGTGAGTTGGAAATACACACAGTATATGGTGTTGGAATTGTACTGCTGTTGATGTGTTCAGGTCAGAATGAAGTTATAAAAGAGCGTCAAACTCTGTGTCACTATGTGGGGATGCTCGACTGTGCTTCTATCTGCTGTCATAACAGAGAGGCATGCTTGCTCTGGTGCGCATGCGTTAATTACACCAAAAAAAAATTACATAATTAATTACATTAATTAGTTACCGTGGTTAATGCGTTATTTTTGACAGCCCTGCTATATGTATATTTTATAGTTAGAAAATTGCCCTTACCTCGTATATTTACACCCTCATTGATAATGAGTTGACCATGCCGCAAGTAGTTAAGAATAGGCTCGAAGTATTCAGGACTGCGGTCAATGAGGTAGGCTCCATGTTCATCTTGCTTGTTCCCCCACACATCTGGGGAAAAGATCCAAACTTACTGAATAAACCTTATCCAAAGGCTCACAATTAAACCAATGTAAAAGAGTTCTCCAAATTACCTTTCTCTCGAAACATGTGAGCAAGCATGCTCTCTGGCTCTTTGCTGACCAACGTGCTCCTGATAGACACGGTTTGGTAAGATATATAATGTGGATAGTAAAAAAAAAAAAGTGTGCATAATGGCTGAGCAAAACTAAAGTGTGTTATGCAGACTTTGCTGTGAACAGGAATTAAAGCATCACTTACCTGGTCGTGGTGAATAGACGGCCACCGATATTGAGGGTCAACCAGTCGGTGTGAGCACCTTGCTGATCAGATGAGACTTTGACTTCACTCTGACAATCTGTGATCCACATGGGACAGATTATTTATTAAGATTAATCTTTAGAGGTCAGTCAAGTCAGAGCTGCAGTGATGCCAGCACTCACCAATAAATGGATCACCTTCTGAGACATACAACACATCATCATCTCTGACAATCAGACAAAGAGGCACACAAATTATTAAGAAAAAAACGTGATCTTATTGCCATGTTTTTGTTCCTTCCTTACCTGATTAGGGCAATGTCATCTATGAGACCTCCTTTTCCATTATATAAACAGGAGGCTTTTATCCCCAACTTATTGCTGGCTACAGATAGTAAGTCAGACAAGGCCCCATATACTGCTACAACCTGATTATAGAAAACATTGTACATCAATTTGTGTTTTGCAAACTTGAGACACATTTCAAGAAAAACGGGCAATGCACAAGGATACAGGTTGTACTAAGCTGTAGTACTTGTAAAGTCTGATACGTTTAGGATACAGTATGAAGGAATCAAAATTCGTCGGAACAGCAAATGACTTTAGCAGCCAATAAATACATTACAACAGGTTTTGCGGACTTATTTACCCACCTTGCCATTTTTAGACGTACCGTTAACAAATAACGTAACTCGTCTCATTATTGCTCTTTGGTTACTTGTAAATCGGTCTCAATTTTGACCAGTGTGCCTGCCTGCTAGCTTGTACCGCATAAGAAGCTCGCTCGCTAGTATTGAACGGTCAATAACGCAACACTGATGATACCTTCATGACAAATCGGAATCTCTTTAAACAATATGATACTACGATTACAGTCTTGCAATTAGGACGTTCACATGCTTAAATTAACTAGAATTTAATTGTATAATGTACTATTTAGAACAAATGTTACACATGAAGATTGTTGTATTTTCCTAAATGGATATAACCCTAAAATACAACAATTTTGAGGAGCTTTGAACGTCTCTTCCGACTGCCGCTCTGTGATTCGTCAAGCTGAATTTGACGTCATTACGCTACACGTCGTAGTTGACGTACCAGGAAAAAGAACATTGAATCGTGTCGGTATCCTTTATTCAATTAGAAATGATTGGGTGACTATATTTCAAAACAAATTACGCGCAACAATGTATTATGTATCACGTCTCGTCTGTAAACTTTATTTTTTGGTTTCGTATGGACTTGTAAATGCAATGCAGTTTTACTGACCAATTCAGATAAAGTCCGAAATAGGTAGAAATGTTATTGTGAGTTAATTCGTTCATTGCTAATTCATTAATAGCTATGACTACAACTAATATCCAGCTTCAGGTCTGAATCAGTTTTTACTTTTAGTTGTGTCAGTGGTGCAGAGACGAACACCATGGCTTCTGGTGGAGAACATAGTTGCTCCTGCTGCTCACTTCCTGTCTCCTCTTCCAGCGTTTACCAGACAGTGAATGAGATAGATTTTGAACGAGGTATGTAATGTAGTGTATAACTATCAGGCTTATTTTGAGTATAGAGATCACTGACTTACTAACCAAAGTCCTGATTGTATGCAGGTATCTGGTCTGCTGCCATGGATGGAGACTTGAAAAGGGTCAAATCATTGATCCAGAAAGGCATCCATCCAAACCTCAGAGACGCAGCAGGATACACAGCTCTAGTCAGTTCCCTGACAGATGACTTGTCATTCTGTTGATTTTGTCTGTCACTAAAACACCATCTTTGCATTTTTGTTTCAGCACTATGCAAGTCGCAGCGGCCATCTAACCGTGTGTGAATTTCTTCTGGAGAATGGTGCTTGTGCATCTCCTCAAACACCAGGCGGTGCCACACCACTCCATCGCGCAGCTTTCTGTGGTCATCTGGATGTCGCAAGTTTGCTTTTGCATCACAAAGCAGATCCAATGATCTCTGATGATGATGGTGCGTCTCCTCTACACAAGGTGGGAAGGTCAATGGCAGTTAAAGAATTACGCTGAGTTGATGACACAGGAGAATGTCAAATCTGCTTATGCTTTAACATTGTTGTTAAATGCTCGAGCAGGCTGCAGAACAAGGTCATGAAAAGGTGTGTCAACTGCTTCTTGAGGTCTGTCCAGCACTGTGCAGTCTGAAGAACAAGCGACTCCAGCTACCCTACCACATAGCCCCTCAAGAACATTTGAAGAAGCTCCTAAAACCACCTCTCTAGCAAAAAGATGTTGTTATATACAACTTTGATGACAATGCTCTAGAACAGGGGTCTCAAACTCAATTTCAGTGGGGGCCACTGGAGGTAGAGTCTGGATGAGGCATAGCCGCATCACGTATTGGGAGTAGGGCCGGGAATCTCAGGGTACCTCACGATACGATACAATTCACAATGCATGGCTCACAATACGACTAAAGGGCTGCCCCTCCCCCGGTCCATGTGATAACACCACTGTTAGTTCAGTGTTGGTGTTTATTTGCCCCTGTAAGTAAGTAACACTGAGCTTGCACGGATGTTGTGGGCTGCAGTTACACTGCTCTTTGATGTCCAGTCGCGGGCCGCAAAATCCGATTTGGTGGGCTGCAAATGGCCCGCGGGCCGCGAGTTTGAGACCCCTGGTCTAGACTCTAGAGCAGGGGTGCCCATTACGTCAATCGCAAGCTACCAGTCGATTGCCAGGATTGTTTGGGTCGATTGCATAAACGTCACTTTGTAGATGTCATATGACATCAGTGAGCTGACATTATCCTCCCCTCTTGATTTGCTGTTGCTCCTCCCGCGGCTAACATGAAGTGGTGAACTGACGTTTCAAGCTGCACATGGAGATGCAACTTTCATCTTTATTATTCAGATTACGGGTAAACTAACTCGGCGATAAGATGCCTACAGTATATCTATAACAAATCCGTCCGTTCACTTGTAAAAGTCAATTGTTAAAAGTCAATTCTTTGATGGCTTTGCTTTGTATCCTGAACTCCACTATAGAAATGTGTTTTTTTACATTTCTGTTTCATAAACTATTATTTCATGATTAATTGGAAAATGTGCTTTAATTTGTTGCCTTGACTTCAACTATAATATCTTTTGCATCATCATTTTCATTTCTTGTATATCGGTAATGTTAGATGGCAAATTGTAACTGGGCTAATGAACTGTGTGTCCTAATGAACGCTATGTAGCTATTTTGACTGACATATTACCGGTACTAAGGTTATGTACACATTTATTGAGGATGTGTGTGTAATTATCTTTATTGCCGTATTGAATTGAATTGTGAATTATTGAATAATATGAACTACTTTGATTACCTGTAAACTTTGAAACTGTGCCTGTGAAATACTAATCATTAGTATAGCAGTTTCAAAGTTTACTGGTTAGATTTTATATATACTGTATGTTATACACAGTGTGCACAATTATTAGGCAAGTGATTATTTTTGACTATATCATAATTTTATCCATAATTTCCAACTCCAAGCTGTATAAACTTGAATGCTTATTGGATTTAATGCATATCAGGTGACGTGTATTTGTGTAACGGAGGATGTGGCCTAAGGAAATCAACACCCTATATCAAGGAGTGCATAATTACTGTATTAGGCAGATTCTTCTCTTCAGGAAAAATGGGCCAGGTGATTTAACTGACTCTGAAAAGAATTGTAAAAAGTGTTTCAGGGGGATGCAGAACTCTTGAAATATATAAGGTGTTGGGGCGTGATCACAGAACCATCAAACATTTTGTTGCAAATAGTCAACAGGGTCGCAAGAAACATGTCGAGAAGAAAAGACTCAAATTAACTGCCAAAGTTTTGAAAAGAATCAAGCATGAAGCTACCAGGAACTCATCCTCCAGTGCTGCCATATTCCACACCTGCAACCTACCTGGAGTGTCAAGTGCATGGTGTTCAGTGCTCAAAGACATGGCCAAGGTAAGAAAGGCTGAAACCCAACCACCTCTGAACAAGGCACATAAGTTGAAACCTCAAGAATGGGCCAAGAAATATCTGAAGACAGATTTTTCAAAGGTTTTGTGGACTGATGAGATGAGAGTGACTCGACTGAGCAGATGGATGGGCCCGTGGTTGACTCAGTAACGGGCACATGACTCCACTTCGACTCAGACGCCAGCAAGGTGGAGGGTACTGCTATAGGCAGGTAGGATTAAAGATGAGCTAGTTGGACCTTTTGGGTTGAAAATGGACTCAAAATCAACTCTCAGACCTATTGCCAATTTTTAGAAGACACTTTTTTCAAGCAGTGGTACAGAAAAAAAGTCTGCATTTTTCAAGAAGACTGATTTTTATGCAAGACAACACTCCATCACATGCGTCAAAGTACTCCACTGCGTGGCTGACCAGTAAAGGCCTTAAAGATACAGTGAAAGTAAACAGTACACCTCTCTGAACAGTGGTCTGGGAGGCTGTGGTTGCGGCTGCACAATATGTTGATTTTGACCAGATCAAGAAACTGACTGACTCTGTCAATGGAAGGCTTGGGACTGTTCTCGAAAAGAAGGCTGGCTATATTGGTCACTGAGGTTTTTTTTTTTTTTTTTCCAGAAATGATTTTGTAAATTTTGAGTTTGTTTGCCACTTTAAAAGATGAAAATTAACAAGTGAGATAAAAAAATCTTTGTTTTTCATTTAGTTGCATGATAATGGTTTACATATTGTACATATACATCCTTCATACCGACCGCTTTCAGGCTCTACAACACCTGCACCACCTGAACCATGTTGTTTTCACTATGTATTCTTTACTTGCGTATCTTGCTTGCTGCTGTAACAAGTGAATTTCCCCGCTGTGGGATAAATAAAGTACAAATACAAATACAAATATACAGATATTCTCTTAAGAAAGCCGAAACTTCACTTTTACTAGTTACATGTTCAGGTTTGAGGGTTTAACATTGGAATTGGCCAAGAGCACTGCAGTTGTACAATAACAACATTAATCATCAAAAACACAACTTGCCTAATTGTGTACACAGTGTATAGTAAGAGGAAGATAATTTGGACTTGTAACTTGCATCCTGAAGAAGTGTGTCACCCCTGACATACACATACATAAAGGTAAATGTACATAAATACTTAGATTTATAAATTAAATGTATACTGGAGGTAGATCTTTGGGACTTGATCTTTGTAAAAGTAGTTTGCAGGCTGAAAAAGTGTGAGCACTCCTGGTCTAGACTGACTGAGCTCAGCACACCGTGGCACCCCAAGAGCAGGTCAGGGTTCTATGCCTTGCCGAGCAGCACTACTGTATAGCAGTGCCCAGCTAGCATAACTAGCACATCTTCAGGAAACAGTCCGTGTTTCATATTTTTTAAATGTAGCAATCTTGTGTATATTATTTTTAACATTTATTTTTAAAATGAAAAAAATTAAAATTAACTTTAACGTTAATTTAAAAAATTAAATTTTAATATTTTTAAATTTAACAAGTATGTGTCACCTTCAAAATGAGTAAGGAAACAGCAACAATCTACGATCTTCGTTACGAAGAATTCAGAGCAGAATTTGTTTTGAATCCAAAGAGGCTCTGCAGTATTTCCCACACAATGCAGTCCAAAGTGCAGCCCGGGGGCCATTTGTTGCATGCAGCTTGATATTTGTTGGCCCGTGGTACAGTATAGAAATAAAATTTAACAAAAAAAATCCATCAGAAATTGAAAAAATAAAGCAGAAAGGCAAGATGTAAAGCGAAGAAGCTGAAATGTTGATACTAAGAACTAATAATGAAACAAAGATTTGTGTGTAAATATATATAAATAAATTATGTTTTCTCTGTATGATTCCAATCGTTAATTTTACATTTTTTCAGTAAAAATCAGTGAGTGCACACTGAGTTGGAGCATGGTGCCTGCCAGTTTGTTTGTTAGCATGTCACCAATAATATAATATTCCAAAACCATTATACACCATGACTTTCTGCAATCCATGTAATGCCTTTAATGTAAGTGTGACATTATTCTTTCTAATCGGACAATAAAATGTATAGAAATCTCATAAGGGAGGCGCTTGCAGTACTCACTTCATCCTGAAAGGGTGGGGGCGTGCGTGAGATGGAAGGTGCTCTGTACTGTCGTCCTTCCATAGAGAGGAATAGCTAGTGTTATGGTTTTAGCTAGTCAAATGCATTCAATATATTTTTATGCTCTGCTGAAAGAATGAATGAATTTGACTGCGAAGATGGAGGATATATATCCAAGCTCACCAGGAGGTGACCAGACTTTTACAACAATGTACCAGAACCTTTCCTGGAGAAGGATAGGCTGCATGTACAGATAAAAGGTAGTAAAATGTTTTTGAGTTAATAAAAATAAATAAATAAATGGGACTAAGAAGTATTTGAAAAAAAAATAACCAAAGTGAATTATTCTCTTCTTTTCTTAATATCTTCTTAATGAGCAACCAGCATTAACATTATTAAAAACCTCCAAAGGAGTCGGTGTCTCACAAGCCATGAAGAAGTGACGACACTGCATGACCAATTATGCAAATTAGATGATTGCGTCATCCACCCGCGCATCCAAACGCCCGTAACAGATTGCAGTCCTATGGGAAATCTGCTGTGTAACAATACACGACAATACAGACGCATCAGTCGTCATCCTAGACAATTTGAAGTGGTCCATGTTATGTGTGTAGTATTAGTGTGAGGCAGCAGGGGGAGCCATCAGCCTAAGAGGACTTCTCCAACCATGTGAAATGACCTCATTCATTCCACATGCTTACGTTTGGAAAACTAGCTGCGCGTCTGAAACATCATAAAAAGCCAATGTGGGTGCTACATCTGATGTGAACACATTACCTAACATGGGGAAGGTATCAACTAAACTTCTTTTCCATTTGACGTTTAAAACCACAGAGCCAAAACCAGCATGCTATGTGTATCTGTCCCATGTTTCTGCTCTTGATCCTCTGTTTTTCAATGATCTTGCAAAAGCTCAATTCTGCAAATGTTTATGTGAAAATTATTGAGTAACACGAGTTATTTATTCTATTCTACTTTCTTTCCTCATGCCATTTATTAAAACAAACTGACTGATTGGTGCCTGTTGTGCTGTGAAAATATGGAGATGGTGTCCTGTATCTGCGTGTTATACCATAGTACGGTGGCCAGTAGGGGCAAACGTGCAGCAACGTCCAAACGTCCCAAATACAGAAATTATATAAAACTAAAAACACAAAAAAGTGCAATTGCACATAAACACAAATATCAAACAAATGCTAAATAAAGAACAAAAAGGTACATTTTTCTTTATGTCTTTGTTAAACCATTGGTCGTATTATATTTACAATATTTTAGAGTGATTGATTTACGTAGTACCCCATCTCTCGCCCGAAGTCAGCTGGGATAGGCCCCAACATACCCCTGTGACCCTAGTGAGGATAAGTGGCATAGAAGATGGGTGAATGGTTTACGTAGCTAATGGTCTGGTTTCCCCAGTAGCCTAGCAAACGTTCGTTCTGTTATGTCAACTTGCAGCATTTCTCTCGTGCAGTTCTTTTTGATCCTGCAGCGTTTATGTGATTGCAGCATTTTCTCGTTGCATCAGTTTTATAGTGTTTGCATGTTTTTGGATCATTTCTGTGTTTGCACATTTGCCCCTGTTGGCCACTGCACCTTTGTTCATCTAAACAACATCCCATTGTTTTAGTCTGGACATAGAACAAATATGCAAAGGGAACAAACAACGAAAGCTTGGCAGTAATTGTTGGTATACTAAAACAGATGTTAAAGGTGTCACATGTATATATTTGAGACAAATACTGACCTTCCCCACACTGGAGTGTGCGTACAAACAGACCCTAACAGAAACTGCCCTCTCCAATCTGAGCAACTTTCATTGGGTCGGCCAGTGGGTGGTGTTTCCAAACTACCTTCTAAACCACATCCAGTGCAGCGACTGGATGGGTGCCAGGGCACATCTGGAGCTCATTGCAGCTGACGCCACACAGCACAAGGAGATGGGCTGTTGGGGGGTTTAGATGGGGCGGTATGGGGGTGTTTTAGCTCAGAGAGCCATGCCAAGAGAGCTGTTTACGCTCAGTGACATGTTCTTCCTCACACACAGCCAAGGAGCTGTTACTAAGATCACCCAAGAAGTGAATTTTTTTTTATTCCACCTACCCAAATGTATTTAATAAACCACAGCTTGTGCTTTTTGAAATAACGCTGTGATTTTGACTGGTACACATGCTGATGGATCTCATGCCAGGTAGTATAATCAAAGTTATATTTGCAAGCAGTGGAGGAGGTAATGAAAGTTCTCTGGAGGAGGAAGACTGTTGAAGGGCATAAGATAAAGTTCGGCTCTGTCTAAAATAGTTGATGTTCTACTACTCTGGTGTCTCTCTAACAGCTGTTCTTAAATCAGCTTAATCTGTTGCCTACACTGTGATGTCCAGATTGAAAAGGTGTGATTTTTATTCTTAGCTCTTTCAGGGCTTTCACGTCATGCATGTGGAGACGGAGGGAGGACTCCACAAGATGAGGAATTTGGATTAAAGCTCTGTTTAGTGAGATTTATTTGGAAAGCAATGAAACTTCCTGGCTCAGAAACCCACTTCCACCATAATGAGTCCACGTTTAACCGGGAATGGATGTTATTTTCATCTAAAATAGATGGTGGTCTGCGCCATTCTTGTGTGGGTTTGCACTTGTCTAGGGCTTTTTTGGAACAGCACTTTTAAAGACAACTTTCATCAACAAGGGGGTAATTATTAGAACAGTGTGGTGTCGCTATAGTTATTGTTCTGTTTTTCCAATTAGTAGTTTCTATTGCTACAAATATTAAATACTGTAAAATCCAAATATGCCAATGATGCATTAATCCACTGCCTCTCAAATAGTGGGGCGGGACCCTCTGGGGGAGTGTGGTGAACTGTGTGGGGGTTTGGGAGTGGGGGGCAGTAGGCAGTGAGTACTGTCAATGTTACTGCAGACCTGCCAACATATACAAATTTATCGTACTCAGGATGCAGTTTGATTCTTGAATACGCTTGTCTGCCTCATAGCTCTCCATTTTGTTGCATTTTCCTGGTTTCAATTTCGGTTTTGGTCTGTACAGTAAAATAAATACATCTAAATAGTATTTCAAATGGGAGGGGGGGACATGAAAACTTTTCTGTCCCCTGGGAGGGGCATGGCAGAAAATAATAACAACCACTGTATTAATCCAAGGGTGACCAAACTCATACAGAGCAATGGAAGGATGCTGAGGCCAGGGCCACTTTGATACATGCATTAAAGATGCTAAAACCTAAAACCAAGGTAGGTCAGTATATGCTAAGACAGGGGCGTGCAAAGTCCGGGCCAAGGGCCATTTTTTGTTTGCCCACATAAAAAAAAAAAAAATCATTTTAAGAAAGCCTACATCAGAACATTAACAAGCATCATTTGGACCTAACTGAAAAGAAAACTTTTTTTGTTATTATAAGAAAAAAGTTATGCGATGTAAGAAAATAAATAAATACAAATTTGGCCTGAATTTGATTATTCAAAAATAATTTAAATATACTAAATTGAAACAACTTTTTAAAAAACACATCAGCTTGTCATCTATAATTGTAATTACCTTCAACTGACTATTTAAAAAAGTGACATAAGAAATTGAATAATGTAATCCATCATCTACTCTTATATTATATTATTATATTAAAAAATATACACCTTTTTTTTTTTAAATCACTGAAGCATTTTTTTGACCGATATAATATTTGTATAATATTTGAATAAAAATTGTACATACTACTGGCATCAATTATTTATGTAGTCAACTGTATTTAACTGCTTAGCATTCTTAACCTTCCCTGGATTGGTTTTAATGTGTATTATAAAAAAAAATACAATATGAAGAAAATCAAAGTGGCCCCCACATCCTTTCATGTTTCTGTATGGCTCTTGATGGAAAAACTTTATACACCCCTGTGCTAAGATACCTGAACAAATCCATCTTAGCTTTGTGTTATAGGTGACAAATTAGTGTAATATCCAATAATACTGTACATATCATTCATAATCCTGTGATTGGCTGGCGACCAGTCCAGGGTGTACCACGCCTGTCGCCCGAAGTCAGCTGGGATAGGCTCCAGGATACCCCGCGACGCTAATGAGGAGAAGCAGCATAGAAAGTGAATGGATGGATATCATTCATAATTAATTTTTTGTTTAGAATATACCAAGGGCTAATAAAAAATGAGCTGCACCCCTGCTTTAATCTAAGACATAAGGTTGGTCTTATCTTTATGTGCTTTACTTAGGCCACTCTCAAGCTTTCCAGCTGCCCTGGCAGAGCCGGACCTGTCTGTGCTCTCCTGAAGTAATCAGGTAAATGGCTGGCAGATGGGCACACATTAAGGGTTCAGTATTCGAGTCTGGTATGGAAATCTGTCCCATGCATGTTGTCTCCTCTGCTATTAGAGAAGTAAGAGTGAGAGTGTATGTGTTGGGTGAGGGAGTGTACATATTTAATCAAATCTGTGGGTGCTGTTTCTCACAGATGATGCATAATCTAATTTGGGTCCACTCCCTCTTGAAAGTGTCATGCCATCTCCTGCTGGAAGTCTTGTCGTCCACTCTCCAGGTGAGCAGGAGATAAGACGTTCAAGTCTGGAGGCAACCAGATAGATCCTGCAGTCCTTACAGTCGTGACTGTTTTGGTGCCCTTGCAGCCTCTTGTGGTCTTAAATGAGAACCAGGACAAGAACAAAATATCCTTATAGCAGCATTAGAAACTTTATGACAAACAGGTTTCTTCATGAATAAATGTGCAATCAACATGTTTGTGGTTTTGCTATGAGTATGCTTAAGAGGGGAGTTTCTTAAAATTCCAAATCCTTTAGCTTATACTAGGCTGATTGCAGTGCATGGTTTGTTTTTATTGATTATGGAAATGTAATCTCCCCAAAAGCAGGGCCAGACAAACAAGTCATAAACAATACCATATGACATAGGACAATAATGAGGCTTTTAGGACCACATATCTACATCCCATCACAGCATAGGCTGTTAAAAATCAGCTGCTCGAGCAAACCAAATCTAAAAAAAAAGTGTCAGAGCTGTGCTTCGTACATAAAAATTAGCCATTTGAGCAAGTAAAATAACATAAAGCAGAACTTTTTTTTCAGTGTGATCCATTGCAAAGCTTTCAGTAATCACTTGCAGCATTCCGCTTCAAGGGTCTTTCATTGGACAGAAAAGGCCAATTACAGCATACCATATACAGTATGTCACATAAAACTACAGCACCGCTTTTGAACAAGTTTTTGTCATTATAAAGTGATAGTGAGGTTTTGTGCAGGTACATTATGAAACCATTTTATTCTCTTGTATTCAGACGTCTGCAGCAGCACAATATCTATAACTGTATGTGGCAATTCCAATACTCAAGATGAGTGACTGACTAGGAAAGGTAACACAGTGCTGGACATCTAATTGAACAAGACGGTTACATGGATGAACTAAGTGCCACAGAGGCAAGTCGTTCCTCTATCAGCAGGTGCCCGACAGACACTGGCCCTTTCATATGCGCATTCCTGTCTCTCCACTCGCAGCCCAGCTGGTTCCTCCCAGCCACTCAGGACAGGGGCGGACGCACACAAAGGGTCTTCAATCTGCCTCAGACAACAGGCAGCATAAAGCCCCGGAAAACCACAACAGCGTTGTGTCAAAGACCAGGCTGGGGGTGGTGAACTCAGCTTGGGGGGCCTGTGTAGGACAGGGCCACTGCTGATGGATGGATGAGGGCTGAGCTCAGGCAACTGAGTGGAAGGCCGGGATGAGGGTTTTGTGCATAAAGGGAGGACATTTGTACTTGCCCATTAACAATGGAATGTCAACACAAGAAAGGACAATGACACATCCTTTTGGGGTGATGAAGAAGCTGCTAGGAAAATGATGATGCAAAGCATCCGCGGGACACATATTGTTCGTTCTACCTGTCACAGGAATACCTGTTTTCCCTCATGCTGATGTGCGGTCAAATCTGCCTTCAGTTTACTTTTGCATACTGTATTCTTGGCTTGAACAGTGTCTGGCACATTTCATTGCACAGAAAGGAGTGAGGAGTGACCAAAAAAATGCCCCACCTCATCCTGAAATAGACTGTTGAAAGAAAGCTTTTGTTTGTAAAGTAGAACTTTAACTGACTTCATTTCTACCATAGCATTCTCTCAATGATTCAAATCACAATCTTCTCCAAGTAAACCTGCCTGTGTGTGCCTTGCTGTGACAATGGTTGTGTTGCAATAGAAAATACTAACCCTCTTTGACTGGTTTGCTTACATTCACAGTCATTTTGTGTGGTGTCGTGTAGAGCTATTGTGTTCCAAACACAGTATTGCTTAATTTCTACTTTCCACCTTCACACCAATTAAATACATAAAAGATGTCCCCTATCATTGTGTCTATTGTTTTGTTTTTTATTGTTCATATCGCTGTTTCGTTGCAAGGCGGCCTAGTGGTTAGATGTTGACCTTACAATCAGGAGATTGAAGGTTTGAAGCTCCGTTTCTCCGGGTACTCAGGCTTCCTCCTACATTTCAAACACATGCATGTTAGGTTATTTGGAGACTGTAGAGGCCTGTCCACACAGGAAAGTTTTCAGGTCAAAATGGTAAAGTATTTGATTGTTGCAACCTTTCACCCGCAACGGCGTTCTGGATGCCTTTTAACCTGTATTTTTTTAGAACGGCGTCCAAAGTGAGAAAATCTGACAACGTCTTTTCCGTGTAGGCAAATCACTACTTTCTGAAAACAATGATGTCGCTGTCACATGACCAGAAGTGAGCAGTTGTGTACTGGTGCTGAAAAGCCAACATAATATACACATATTTCGACAAGCATGACTCCCAGCCGACATTCTCTTGATATATTTTTGTTTCATACTCCAAAGTGACTCGCAGGAGTAATTTCACTTCGTCAGTCCCAACAAAATGGCAAACGGAAGACAACGGACCTCGTGCACATGCGTTCTTTCTCTTCTGTAGTTATTGTGTCATGTGGTTCTCTCTGCATGTCTGTCTACAGTGCCACTTGTAGGTGTGCACATCATTTTCACCCAGTGAATCGTTTCCATGTGGACGTGACTATTTACTCATCCAACACTGTGTGGATGTGATTTTTTTATCAACCTGGCAACAACAAAAAAAAACAACACAGGAGTGTTCCCATGTTGACAAATTGTCCATAGTTGTGAATGTGAGTGTGAACGGTAGTTTGTCTATATGTGCCCTGTGACTGACTGGCAACCAGTCCAAGGTGTCCCCGCCTCTCGCTCAAAGTCAGCTCGGAGAGGCTCCAGCTCACTCGTGACCCTAATGAAGACAAGCAATGCAGAACATAGATGGATGGACTATTTTTAGCTTTAACAAGTTGACTGTAAGAGAAATATTGTCTGTAAAACATATGGTAGCATAAAAGAACTTCATTGCTTTTATTGTGATCCTTTGACGTTGTGGCTGCATAACTCACAGTATTAGTTCCACCAATAAACATGCTTACTTTTTCACTGGTTTGTATGGAGTTGTCATTTAAACCTAAGCGTGCATTTGACAAGAAAGGGAATTTTTGGACAAAGACAAGATGTCAATTTTAGGAACAATCATTTCTGTCTTCTGTCATACAGAAAGACAACAGAGTCACAGTGTAAGACTTTTTTTTTTTTTTTTTACTAAAGCATTCACTCACACTTAAATGCCAGACAGTGGAAAAAATGACATTCTGCAATTATACTTGCCAGACTGTTTTGTTGCCATTGGTAGTGACTTCCAGGTGACCTCTCAATGATGCCAAGACAGACGTTAGCGCCAAAAATGAAACTAGAAAGTGGAGTGCAGCCCTCCATCAATGTGGAAAGTATAAACTATATACTGGAACACAAAGAATTCCTGATGACGAACGGATTAAAACCTTTTCTACTCACATGTATTAAAGTGAAAGTGTAGCAATTAAGAGACATGATGTGAAGATGCTCTGGCAAGTCTCAAGGGGGATTATGAAATAAGAAAATTATTCACTACACAGGAGCCACAAATAGAAAATACATCAAACAGATGTAAGGTGCTGTAAACTCTTACATTAGAACCTCCAAAGGTCTGAAAAAATATATTCACTATGTCATGCCAGTTTTTTCTGTGAGAGACAAAACCAGAGCCTGTCTGCTGTACAGTGAAGTAGATACTTTGTTATATCTAAATTAAAAAATAAGAACTGAACTCAGTCACCTTAACTGATGGATGTCTTCGGCATCAGATGTGGTAAATGCAGCACACATGATGAAAATCCACCACATGTTAAAACTCAACTCTGTTCCATTGTTAATCATTTATAAGCCATGACATGCACTAAAAGGCTTTGAGCTCATAAATCAAAAGTGTCCTTTTTGATCAGACAGAAGGAAAACCTTTGTACTGACTTGGTAGTTGTATTCCACACTTGTGATGCCGTTTGAAATGCTGGCAAAGCATGTGACATGTCTACCAGCACAAGAAAGTAATTTGAACAGGACGTCAATGGCAGCGCTGTGAAACAGCGTTCGGCAAAGCTTTATTTCAGTATCTATTTACACTTTCGCACGGCCTATAAGGTGAAACGGTACAAAGCTATGTCCATCAGTCAGTGTTTTAAAGTCATGTTGTAGGGATCATAAAAGATAAAGGTAAGGTATTATTATAATCCCGATGTTGTTTCAGTGATGTAATTTTATTTAATGTTATTGACTACAATGGATACCCACAATTCATGAGGATTACTTTGTAGTTCCAGAAAATTCATATGATCAGTGACATGCAGTGAGGTTCATCGCTGGTAAGGCATTGACTCATTTGGATTTTTCAAATGTTAATACAGGTTGCTCATTAAGAGGATAACCAAAAAAGAGGAGAATAATTCACTCTGATTTAAAAAATATTAAGATAGAGGATTCAGCGAGAGTTTTTTTTTTCTAAATGGAGAAATACCATCCATCCAAACATATCTTGCTAGCAAATGTTTTTGTCTGTATTTTTTCAGTGGCGAAAAAAACCCTAAAATAATTTATGGAACCAAGAAAAGAGGGCTTCTAATTTATCCACTTGGACCATGGATATGATATAAGAAAAAAAAGATACATTATGCTGTAATTTCTTAAATTTTAATAATGTTTTTTGGGAGTGGAGGGGTGATGTATATTACACATCCGACCGGATGTAGATGCGTTCTGCACATGCGTAGAACCGATTGCATTTCCAGTACGGATTGCATCATGACAGTGGCATCACCTTAGGTTTCTTCCCTGTATTTGATCAGGAAATCTACAAATTCAGCAATTTTTACTTTAAAAAATGTTAAAAACAATGGGAATTGTACAGAAAATATATTTACAATACAATTCAGTGGACAAGCCCTACAATTGACTGGCAACCAGTCCAGGGTGTACCCCGCCTCTCACCTGAAGTATGCTGGGATAGGCTCCAGCATACCGCCGCGACCCTAATAAGGATAAGCGGCATAGGAAATGGATGGATGGAATTCAGTGGACAAATATTAATATTTATTTTCATATTTATTTTATGTTATTGTTTGAGGCAGAGTCTCTCCTGCCGGCCCTGACCCCATGTCATTGCTTATGATCAAATATTAACTTGTTTTCAATTCTCTGTAGGTTTTGGGGCCGCAGTGTAACCAAGTTAACTGTCAAAAGCCAGTGCTACCATAGCCACACAGCGTGGCGCCATCTTACAACCACGCCACCTACATCTTCCCACATGTGAACTCTCCTCCTGTCGCTGCACTTTTTGTCTCTGTTTGTATGCTGGTTTCATATTCGGTCCTGGTCCTAGTTGGTTACATGTTTAACCCACCTGGTCCAGCCAGCCCCGCACCCCACTGAGGGCCGGAACAAACCAAGGCCCTTGGGCGTAAGAGTCCAGGGTGCTTGGTACCGATCTAAAAGCCTGGACTATCAACGACGCTGAGGTTTATCAACGTACACTTGCACAGCCACACTGGCTGGCATCCGCTACACATGTAAGCTGTATTATGGTGCTGTATTCTTTTCTGTGAAAAAACATCATATTTTCAGAGAGAAAAAGCACAAATGAGCAGGTTTTCCCACAAAAAACATTTTTTGGATAAGAAATCAGAGAATGCGGGACGCGAGTGCTGAATTGCAATCCACTTTTTTGAGAATTCTCGTGTGTACTGAATCAATGTTGGTGGAAATCATTACGTAGTTACATTGTATGCCCGCTTTATAGTTATAAATGTAACCCAAAATAATTTATCTTAAGTTAAAGAAAAGTGTGTGGGGATCCGCTGAGGTGCAGTGGATGGCAGGGGAGCCAGGTTTCCGCCAATCCATTAGACGTGCGTTGCGAGAAAAATTACAGCTCGAAGGAAGACAGGAAGTCATCAGTGTGACTATCAAAATAGAATACCGTTGTCACTGAGGAAACAAACCGCTGTTACTGTAAAAACTCAACTTCTCTCCTATTTTTTATGGAAATGGCTATCCATAAAAAGTTGTTGTTAGGACTCAAATACGTCTGCAATTGTTGTATTAATTTTGGACATGCATAATTTTGTCCATACCGTATTATTTTTTTAATTTCCCTATTAGCAACGGGTATTAAATGGGTTTATTTGCTGATTTGTCATAATGTTGGTACAGTAGCAGAAGCTTTTAACATTTCGTCAAGTCTTTATTTACACACACATTCAGACAGGAAGTTATCATCGTTACGTGGTGTGACTTGACAATGGCCCGGGGATGCACAAACTAGTCCCAGATTTGAGGGGGGAGGTTTGGAGTAGCATGGACTTCTGTTGTTGAACACACTTTCCCACCAGGAATAGTCTTAATACTGTTTTAGAATCCTTTTTGTGTGCCCTGTCTTGTTTTAACATAAGGTTTTCCGTTCATGGGTGATTTTTAAGGAACTTTGTTGGGGATCCTTCTTTCCAGTGTTGAGCGGACTGTTTCATGGTGAGTAAAGGAGATGTGATCAATGGACGACCGAGCCACGAAAGTTAGCCAACAGCGTTTGCGTTGAAAAGAGTAGAATTCAGAATTTGGCCCATCACATTATCTACAGTCGCTTTTCACTTTTGGGACATTTTCAGTTTTTTTACGTTCCGTAATAGGGGGCGCAAGTTCTCGTCCCCCCCTCACTTTTGGGAAATATGCGCAAACTTGTTATCTAAACATTCCATAGTTGGATCGAAGTGGAGCGCCCTCATTACGACTGGATTGTGGATTTACTCTTTTGGCCAAGTTTTTCTGCCTCGAATTTCAGCTGCGGAGTGTTTTTGTCAGACCAACGCTGGCTGTCTCGCAGCAGCCCCCCGCCAGTAAGGTGAGCTGCTCCTTTCTTTCCCAGAGAAACACGCTTTATTGTAAGTTGACGTGCTTGGGGCGAGCATTGTTACCCGCTGCAATTCCAAGGAGATCTCACTGATAAGGTAACCTAACCTCTCCAAGGAGATCACAAATATTTTCAATGATTTTAAGAAATCTTTTTATATTGTATAAAATGACAATGCAAGGCTTTGCTATACCTTTTACCCCATTAAATGGCTAATATAGTCATAAGTAAAGTAATAAAATCATGAATTGCAACAAAAACAACATGTTTATGTTAGTCAAAGATCCTCTATTTGACAGGAGAGCTGTGTTGTATAGGACCTACTGTAAAACACTAGTCTTAGATAGGGCTTGTATGGTTTACTGTACATTTTAACCGATACCGGTGCTCGGTAATTTTTCATTGGTGCTACTGCTTAAATGGTGCCCGAACTGGTACTTGAAAAACGAAAACATATCATTTTTGTCAAAAAACAATGCCTTTTTATCGTTATGGAATTTTGTGACATGCAAGTTGAACAAAATAGTAATTTAAATACTTCAATAGGATAAATAAAAGTATAATTGAGTAGTAAAGTCACCAATACACCAAATAGTGTGCAAAATTTGTTAGACTACCGTTACAAAGGTGTTTGCTAGTTAAGAGTCATTTATTAATTGAGCAAAATGAAGTTAATGTATCAACCTGCTTGTGTTGTATGTTGATGTTCAGAATTCTGGTGTTTGTGAATACACCTCAAAGTTAGTGGTGGATACTGAGGATGTGTTGCTTTTTGCCCCATTCTGGTGCCACGATAGCACTGAAATGTGGCACCATTCGCTACTTTTCTGTCTGGTTACTACCGTTTATGTTGGCACTTGTGCCATTTTGATACATGCATCCTTAGGCTTAGAGCCTTTGCTTTATGCTGTGAAAATGCTGCTCATAGATTGTCCATATGACAGGCCTGCTCTGCTGTTTTTAAAGACATGCTCTGGTGGTTTTAGGAATCTGCTGCAAATATGTTAGCGAATGAATTCGGAGGCTGCTCTGATGTCATTCGTGGGCCGGATTTGGCCTGCGGGCCACCAGTTAAATAGCCTCGGTCTAAACGAAAATACTTTACTTTCTAGACTTTAGGCACCTTGTTTGAGGCTAAAACTACTAACACAAATAAAATGTTTCACTTTTTCAAATGATTGCATGCTAAAAATGAAGAAAAAAATCAATTAATCTCAACAGCATAGTGAATAAATTCATACTGATCTAAACATATGTTAGTATGCCTGGCAGTATATCTAAAATATAATGAATCCAGTTACTGCTATAAGGTTTGTCCTGAAGCACGCATACATCATTATATCATATAAATATCTGGAGTTGACCAATTTATCAACTCCGACAAAGAATTACTCATAAATGCTGTAAAATTTTCCATTGAAATCCTGAAACTGTCACGAAGTCTGTTATGCAGAGCTGTGCAAGTTCAAATGGATACTCACAAGTTTAAGAAGAATCTTGCAATGTTTTGCTTCTCCTCATTATACATTATATCACAACATTGTAACATTATGTATCTCAAAAACCTCCCATTGGGAAATGTAAACAACTTGTGCTTTGAGCACACATTATCCTGTGAAAGGAACTTGGGATGTGCATGTGAACCAAATTGCAACGTGTCAAGCAGCTTGACATTGATTGTTTTTGCATTTAGGTGTAATCTCATGGCACCCAACTCCCATGGCTTGCTGGTGAAGCACGTATCCACAATGTAAGGCTGTAGAAGGGAAAGCAAGGTGTTTTTGCACAAGCATACTGTGCACCTTAGACTTGGTGGAATGGTCTGATGCTGCTCTGTCTCTGAACTGAAAGAACTGAGGAGCCGAGGAATTTTATGCATGGATGACAATGAACAGTAATTATAGCACAGGCCATGTTGTGGGTCAGGCCTGTAACCTTTATCTTAGTATAATAAGAGATTACTGGTCTTTGAACGATCCAATCTGTTGATTTAAAACTTTCTGTTTTGACTGTTTTAGGAAATTCATGACAACAAAGATAACTGTTCAGGGTTTCCCCTAGGATTTTTTGAAGCTGTGGTGGTGGGCTGCATGGGAGGGCAGACTGCTGCTGCTGTTTCTGCAATTAAAAAAAGAAAAAGAAAAAGACAAACAGCTATTTTTTATGACTTTATTATTTATTTAACAACTAGCCGAACATGACTTGAGAACATTGCAAAAGTGTTAATTTAATGGCAAAGTTGCTGAGTGCACTGCAAACATTTAAACTGCACTTTATTTACAAAGCACATCTCAACGCAGTGTGCTCATTTGTCATTAAATACAGGTGTGATGTTTGAGTACAACACAACAAAATGCTAAGAGGTGAAGCAAATATTCTTTGGTGAACTACTCGACATCAGCTGGTGAGCTACTGCTAGCTTACGTGCTACCTGTTGGAGACACCTGTGATAGCATCACTGTCTAAAGCTGTACACACTACGTCTTTCAGGTGCACAACTTCAACACACAACTAGTGTTTTGAAGACAAGCCATAAGTATTATAATGATAACAAGAGAGCAAAATTGTTAGGTGACACTTTTAAAAAGGAAGTTGTGATGATCGCTGATTAATATATCCCATGAACGTAATAGGCACTTGTAGCTCAGAGAGAGCTAGATGCCGTCAGCCAGACATGTAAACAAAAATGCCAAAAAGTGGAATGAGACTGAAATGTGAGAGATCACACACACTGGCATAGATAGTCTTAGCATGTGATAAGCTGTCATCAATTGACTACACATTTTACGGAGTATTGTTCATTCTCTCAATAATAAGAACCAAAGTGAAAGTCAACACAAGATGTGTCTGGTCACTGGTCAAGTGCCAGCAAGGTAGACAAGCAATTCCGGTGCATGCTTATCAAAATAAAGCGCAGTGAAACATTTTTATAATATTTTAAGTCGTTTTCAAATTAATTGTGGTCAATATGTGCGTAAATAATAACCTATATATGTCTTTATATGGCATATGTATACATTCATACAATATATTACTTAACATTGTTTTCAAATTAATTTTTAAGGTGTGGCGGCTTTTATTTTGTAGTGGCGGGCCGCCGCGATCAATTACATTTAGCGGAAACCCTGCTGTTGGTATTATTGAGAAAGTTAGAACATATAGTAGTTATGCTAAAAATGTCTTATTCTATAGCATGAGAAAGTATGTCCATTTTAATTACTGTAGATAGTCTATAATTTAATAGGATGTCTAATTTCCAAGCAATCAATCTTTATTTGATAGAGATTTGTCTTGGATTTCTTTTTTATTTTGATTTTTTTAAAACAATTTTCATGGAAAATCTTTAGAAACATAGCCATTAATAATCATAACATTAGTCCGTGACCAAGTGAGTTTTGAGTTTTTTTTCCCCTCAGTTAATCTTTTGGCTGCCAAACGTATCCATAGAAAAGAAGACTGTAGTATACACTACTGATCCAAATTTTAAGACCAGTTGAAAAATTGCAAGAATGTACATGTTGCACTACTGGATGTTAAGGAGGTTATAAGAAGAGCTTCAAAATGCAAAAAGAAGAAATGGGAGTGAGACAAAACATTTTTGAGCAAGCAATTTATTATAAACAACCATTAAACTGAAATAGGCTGTTCATCAGCTGATAACCATATCTTAAAAAAAACCCACAAAGTCTCCCTAAAATAGAAATAACATTTTCAAAAAAGGACTCTGTAATGAGTAGCTGCACCATTCTTGTTAATCACCTCAAAAATTGCTTTGGGCATGCTTGATGCCAGTGTTTCCAGGAGACTAGTGGGTATGTTGTTGTAGGTGGTGAAGATGGCTTCACGGAGGGCATCCACTGTCTGGAACTGATGTCCATTTTTTTTTAAACTTCTCTTGTTATTCATCCCCAAATGTTCTCAGTTGTATTTACGTAGATTAGGGGAACACACAGGATTTTTTCCTTCCTTTTCAACGTCCCATCTTTGGTGCTCTCATGCAAATTCCAAAGGGGCAGTTTTGTGGCGTTGAAGGAGACGAGGCCTTTGAAGACGTTTTTTTGTTCTTTAAACCCTTCTCTCGCAGAAGCCACTTTATGTTTATTGGACGGCACTTTTTTGTTTCATAACCTTCAGGATCTTTTAAGAAGTTTCAAGTTTGAAAAAAATGACAATGGCAGCTTGACATTTTGACAAAAATGACATTTTTTCTTTGAAAGGCTGTGGTCTTAAACTTTTGATCAGCTAATGAACAGCCGATTTCAATTTAATGGTTGTTAGCAATAAATTGCTTACTCAAAAATGTTTTTGTCTCACTCCCATTTCTTCAAAGCGTTTCGAAGCTCTACTTAGAACCTACTTAAGATCCAGCAGTGCAAAATGTAAATTCTTGCAATTTTTCAACCGGCCTAAAATTCTGTATATGTATATTCTGTATATGTATGTTAGGAGGTATTGTATGCACTTCTAGTTGATTAAAATGCTCTGTTGTGCAAGAACACATCCTTTAGAGTGGTGCAAATATGCAGTTCCTGAAATGGTGAAGGGATATGAATCATTTTCAAAATGTAAAGCACAATTAAAATGTCATTTTCTTTCATTAATATGTGTAACACAACTTATAATTTTTTGCCACTTTGTTGTGGACCAACAAGACATTGTGCAAATAAACATTTACATTAACTGGCTAGACTATAAATAAAAATCATAAAAATTGAAAAATGTGCATAATGTCATTAAATTTGTATTACCACTGAAGTGGTATTAAAGTCTTTGTTTGGTGTTCATATGATTTTGAGGTTATGTGAATGAGGATTTTAAAACACTGAATGGAAAGATTAGGTTTTATTTCTGTTCTGTTCCCATGATACTTAGCCTTAGTATATACCTTAATTTTTCTTATATGTCCTTAATTATTTATGTGGTCAGCATCCATATTCACTGTATAGGCAGTTTTATGAAGACTGACCAAAACCCTATCTCAAGACGTAGAATAAGCTGTAGCAAGGATCTAACAATTTTGCATATAGTGGAATGATTAAAAAAAAAAAAAGACAAATGATTCTACTCAGATCAAACACAGAATTCATGCCTGTGATATATGGGTGGTATGAAGCCAAGTTCATGATGAGTGTGTGCCGAGTGTGAGAGTCATATAACACTTTTTAGTTTGACTCCTGCTCTCATGGGAGTTAAGGATGACAGAGCTTTGTGTCATACTTCGGACAAGCGACTTCCTCCGATTCGCTGACTGGTCATGGTAGTGATGAGAACAGGGAACATACTCTGCTGCCTTCTGTGGTCTTGCCGCAGAAACATTTTCTTGGAGTCATCCCAAGGCATGAGTCACTGCTTGCAAAGCTGTGGTGACCAAGCTTCTTCGTCACTCTTGGATCCCTCTGGCCAAACTCAGCTGCCGGAATAGTGAAGTGTTCTCGGAAAGTGAAAAAGATTGGCGGTCAACATTGTGGCCATTTAGAAGACCAACACTCACTGGTGATTAACTCTTAAAAGAAACCAAGGCTGAATCAGACTGTGCTGTGGGTGAACAAATAAAATCAATTAGGGCTTTGACTCACATGTGACATTACTTACTGGTAACTACTGAAGCTTACGTGGAACTAGAGCTTGGCATAATTATCAAATCATTGATTGATAAAAATGTAGGAGGAATTTTAGACAAGACAGAGTGCGGTATGTGATTGCAGACAACAGAGACGCTGTTGATATGGTTTCGGCAATTCAGATCCTCCAGGATTTTAATGATGTTGCAATCATGTCAGTTCACGCAAAGTGAACCAATCGTCCAACTTTTGGCCAACCATTGTTGTTTTCATCAACGAAATGTGTCCCCGAATAGCGCTCAAATAGGCACGTTCATTGTCTAACCAATCAAATATGTCCCTGCATCGCCCACTCACGTCCTCACTTCCTTCCATTATCAGAGATGTAAATGTGTGATGATAATCTCAAATGTCTGTCATTTACCAACACAAATTACTTTTTATAGATTTTTTAAAATAGATTTATTTGGGGGAAAATTACTGCAAAATCAGGCATCTCAGAAAAGGTCACACTAGATCCTGGGGGGACTGATAAATTGCTGTCAATAATCAAAAATGTGCTCTGCACTTGACTTTAATATGTAAATTAAGCATATTTTGTTAGGTTTGTTGAAATCCTGTGCTTTTTTGGATTATGGTTACAAAGAACTAGGGCTACAACTAGGCCTATCACGATCATCAATAAATCAGTTAGACGCACAATAAATAAAAACCAACTCAATAATTTTGCCGGCCTCGATATATTGACGTACATGCGTGTTTGTTTTCCTCCTCTTGCTGTAACAGGCTGGATGACAAGAGGGTTTACTCTGTGCATCTGTCAACACCTGGGGCCATTGGTTCTATAGCGGAATTAAAGGAGTAAGTGAACCCTCCCACAGTTTCCCTTAGGATTTTCTGAAGCTGTGGTGGTGGGTATGGCACAGCGGCGGCAGTCCCATGCCGCTGCCGTGTCTGCATTTTTTTTTATGATGACAAATGATTTTTTTTATGACTTAATTTATTTGTTAACTTATTTATTTAACATTTTTCAACAACTAGCAGAACATGAACAGAGAACATCAATTCCAGAATTAAGATCACCTGAATATAAGCCGCAAAAAAAAATGTACATGTATAGGCCAAACTTGTCTATAATCAGGTGTGCGGGTGTCTACGTTGTAACATGTGATATTTACACAGAAAGACAAACTACAAACCTTGGAATCCTACCTACACTCAGTGTTCCCGGTGTCATTTGTTGTCACTCTGACAAGTGAGACGTGAGACGCTGCTGTGGTCCAAGCAGTCCAAGCAGAAGCTGTAGTAATTCAACACTGATCAAACTTACTTAAGACTTCCCAGATCAAAACATGATCGCTGCATAGGACTTAAAAACGTGCTATTAATGTCCTCTTTATTACTCAAATTCACTGCTTCATGAATCTGCAATGTAAGCCTGGGAACTGTAGTTCTTTTAGCCATAAATTAGCCACATCATTGTTTAAGATGCAGGATTCAAAGCGTGTGAACAAGGTAGTGTCTCATAGTCCGGAATTTACAGTAATCAAGTAATCGGTTTAGTCCTAGACCGACATAGTCAATATGAACCAAACACAAACTGTTAGTGGTTTGGTCTGCAACATATCGGAAAAGAGGCAAAAATGTTGATCACTGATTTCCAAAGTCAAAGCTGATGTGTGTGAATATCTTGTTTTGCCTAAAACACATAATAGGTCTGGTTTCATGGATGAATAAGACAATAAAAAATATTCACATTTCTCTTGGAGATTAATAAAGTAGCTATTGCTCTAGCTATCAATCTATCGATGTGAGAGGCTGAAATCAGAGGCTATTTATATTTTTAAATTTAAATTAAATTTTTTTAATTAATTGAATACTAAAATAGTTGTTGATTAATTGTTGTTTAATCATTGATTTATTGATTAATTGTTGCAGCTCTGCAAAGAACACTTAAAACATTGATAACAAATCTGTAAAATCACAAGGTGATGCAATGTTATTTAAAAAAATAAGCCTCAAACCATTGCAACTTTTGCTGCAACTTTTTTTAAAAAGCTGCTGCAAAGTCAGGTACTTTAGGCAGCACCAATCACAAAGAAAGCCTGCGAAATCCTGGAAGGAATATTACACTACTACAGTCTCAAATGGAACATTATGGGAATTTGTTCACACAGACCCCATTAACCTGCTCAGTACTACACTAGCACGTTAACAGGAGTCCAGAAGACGCAGAGAGAGAGGGTGTCATCCCACTAAAAGTAATATTTAAAGAAATATCACTGAATCGAGTAATTAATAGTAATTTTCCCCATAGTTGAGCTATAAATTGGTGTTGGTACTGCCAACACAATTTGTTGTAAAGAACTTTGTTTCCAGCTTTCCGCTGTGTAGCCCCACAAATTGTGTTTTTTTCATGTCTCTGCAGTTTATGAGAGCAAATGGTTGGTGGGTCTCTCTGGCTAACAGTCAAAACCAAATGTTAGGTGATAGATCTCTCAGCGTCGAAATGATGTCTCTCTACAATGGTGTCACATAACATACTGAGGTTTTTTGGTCGTTAACGGATTCCTCAACGGGGGAAGGGGCAAGTGTTAAGATGCTGGGGGCTGATGATGCCAGCAGATGTGTGTGGGTCGCACACAGTGCTCCATTTTGCAAGGAATAGTTGGGGAAAAAAAGGCTTGAGCAAACATGACAACAGCCTTCATGGCTTAATATTCATTAGTTACTCAAAAGAAACCTCTCGTTCCTTCAAACTTCGCAAGACGCATTTGTTCTAGCTTTGCTTGAACTCTAGGAAGACTGCTTATCTACAATCTTATCAGTGTTTTTGTACAAGATGGCAATAAACCTCAAATACTCAATTGAACCTTGCAGTCATTCAAAGCAGTTTCCTTTACTTTTTCCGGTGTCCTTGGGTTTTTGTTGACATAAATGTGGACTTGTTATGTTCATTACATGGTCATTTGTCAATTGCTGTGCATCATACCCTGATTCTGAACAATAACATTTCATCACATTCTTATGCTGTACAAGCAAATGTTTGATCTCTTGATCAAACCTGGACCCAGCAGAGACTGACTCAATTTATTTTTTTTGTTGCAGTTCAAATCTGCGAATGACCTGTTGCTGTCAGGTTCTGAATGGAGTTCCAATCGTCGAGAAGCCAACAGTTGTAGCTCCCTCAACAGGATGCTGATGAGGCCAAGTGTACTTCTGTTTCTGGCTCTTTTTGCCCAGGTTTTAATGACACAGTGCCGTCCTGCCAACCCAGATGAAGGTAAGTTGGTGTGATAGATAAACTTGTATTATCTAGTATTTTTAAAAAACATCACACTGGTTGAACTAAGCTCTTTGGTCTGTCTTATCTTAACTTGTGAGAAATAGTCCATTGATAATCAAAGCTTTGTTCTTTGTAATGGAATGTATTTGAAACACTGCAGCTTTGAGTGAAATCTGTCCTTTGTCGCATTCGTCTTTCTGCCTCCACCCCCATCAGAGTTGTGTTATTTGAGTGCACTTCACTGAGTCCTCCTAAGGGACCATTTACACAAGGCCACAAAACTTGAAAACAAAACTGTTAAAAATGGTGTTTGTTATTTGGCCATTTGTTAACATCACAACTGTGTTTTCCATGTGGAAAATGCAAACTCTGGAAAACATGTCTCAAAGTATGAATTTTTGAGAGCTATAAGGTCACAGTTTCTAGGTATACACTAAAACTTTTCATTTTCCTGGAGTCTGGAGCATGTCATCAGTATAACCAACAAACAAACTGATTTTCATGGAAATTTGTGCAACGTTGTGGTGAAGAAAACATTTCTCTTCAAAGCCTAGCCAGGATTTTTTTATTTTATTTGTGATTGTGAAAATCCATGAAAACAGCGGATGTGCCTTTGGCAATTGGTAACCACATATAACATTTAGTACCACCAATTACAGAATGGAGTGGAATATATGGACAGCAACATGGTTAATGTGTTTGCCAAGAAATCTGCAAGTAGGTTTAGTTCGGTCAAGTGTGAACGCAATCATCTGAAGAGATGGGTCTCGGTTGGCTTACAAATGCGGTTAACATGAGCTCCCATATGAACGCTACATGGCCCAGCATTAAAATTACACAAACGAGCAGACAGAAATGACAAATATACTGTAAGTGCTGTCTGTCTGCTTCGTTCTCTCCCGCTGTGTCTGTGGAAAAGCGTGTTGTGAAAGCGCGCGCTAGTGGACGGCATGGGGCAACAACCCTATTTAGAAGTATACAATAATCCCTAGTTCATCACAGTTAAGTGGTTCCAGACCTAACAGTGATAACTGAATTTCTGCAAAGTAAGATTCCTTATTGATGAATGGAATATTTTCATTGTTAGAGCATAGAAAACATAGTAGAAATAATAATATTAAATAAGACACATGCTCGTGTGTGTTGCTATAAACATGTTCCCTGGGGCGGACAGGTAGTGATGTTGGGGCTCAGATTGAGTTGTAGCTTGGTGTTGGTTACTGCAGCAATTTGGGGATTTTATTGTGAATTGTTGTTCCTGTTGTGAGATAATTCAAATCTGCCATAAAAGCCTTTTGTTTCGGCGATCAAATCTGGCGTTTGTGTATCTCACCAAACATTACAATAACATCACTGACACAGTAGGGGTGTCACAAGATTAAAAAGTGATTAGATTTCTTGCGATAATAAATAAATAAATTAAACACACGATAAATGAAAACAAACTTGATAATTTTTGCCGGCCTCCATATATTGCCATGTCTGTCTTTCTCTCTCGCCCCTAAACAGGCAGGAAGCGGATTCAATCTGTGCATTGGTTCAGCACCTACACGTTTTACAGAACAAAAGCGAACTGGTTGAGACCGCTTCTCAGTCATACAGTAGTCCACAGTTGTCTCTGTGGAGGACACAGGGCTACCCGCATACACATAGCAAAAGAGTGGAGCCTCGTGAGGAAGAATGCAAGGTAACATAGTAGAAATTGGGAGGGAAAAGATGCTTGCAAAGCCAAATGCCACAGCCCTTGTGGAGCAATATTGATGAGCAAGGTGAACCCATTACCACAAATGAGCCGGTATGACCAATTTTTTCCAAAAGTTGTAGCAACATAAAAGGCAACAAAACAAACTTACCTAACTCAAACAGAGGTACTCGACCCAGATTTCCAATCTGGGAAAAAATCTACACATCGAGATGCAGAGCTGTCAGTGTTTCCCCTAGGACTTTGTGAAGCTGTGGTGGTGAGCTGCATGGTACTGCTGCCGCTGTGTCGTGCCGCTGCTGTGTCTGCATTTAAAAAAAATTGATTTAATTAATTTTTTTTAATGAAAAAGAACGTATTTATTTATTAACTTTTTATTTCATCAACAACCAGCATCACATGGACCGAGAACACTGCAAAACTGTTGTGGCAAATGGCAAAGTTGCTGAAAGCATTTAAAGTGAGAGTCTAAAATGTCGAGCCTCCTTTTTTTACCTGACCTATTTAGTCAAATAGTACTATGTCACTAGTACAAAAGTACATCATTTTGTACTATTTGACACAAACATAAATTTAATTTGATGCCTGTTTTAGAGTAATAGCAATACACTGGAAATTAATTGTTCAATAATATATTTTTTTTAGTTAAAAATAACACATTTAACAAAATGACAATTTTAATATTTTTGCTCTAGAAATCTGTCCTGTATAAATTCAGAGTCCAGTGTTATGATAGCACAGGTGAATCCAATTCACAGCACTATTCAAACTACCTTGCCAAAAAAAGGAGAGGTGAGCGATTTGTGTTTTATGTAACTGCCAATATTAAAATTTTACTTTATTTACATCTTTATTTACATCTTTACATCTTAAATACAGGCGTCATGTTTGAATACAACACAACAAAATACTAAGAGGTGAAGCAAATATTCTTTGGTGAACTACTCAACATCAGCTGGCGAGCTACTGCTAGCTTAAAAGCTACTTTTTGGAGACCCCTGTGATAGCGTCACTATCTTAAAGCTGGACACACTATGTGTTTATGTTGAACAACTTAGACACATCTAGTGTTTTGAGGACAAGCCAAGTATTATAATGATAACAAGAGAGCAAGATTGTTAAGTGACACTTTTAAAAAAGTAAGTTAGCATGAACGTGATATCCAGTTGTAGCTTGCCCGTGGGAGAAAAATGAGCTCTGCTGCTAGAGAGGCAGTGAGAGCCAGGCAAAATGTGTAAACAAAGATGCCAGAAAGTCGAATGAGGTTGAAATGTGAGTAATCACATACGCTGGCTTAGCTTCTGACGAGCTATAGTTTTCCAGCATGATCCACCTGAGATTAATTGAGATTTATCAGTCTGGAAAGGGTTATTAAGCCATTTCCAAAGCTTTGGGATGACAGTGAGAGCCATTATCCACAAATGCCGAAAACATGGAACAGTGGTGAACCTTCCTAAGAGTGGCTGGCCAACCAAATTACCCCAAGGGTGCAGCGACAACTCATTCAAAAGCTCACAAAAGACCCCAAAACAACAGCCAACATCCACATGCCTCAGTTAAGATCAGTGTTCACGACTCCACCGTAAGAAAGGCACTGGGCAAAAGCGGCCTGCATGGCAAAACTGCATTTTGTGCTCAATTTGTTTTGTGTTGTCATTGACTAATATTTGAATTTGTTTGATGATCTGAAACATTTAAGTGTGACAAACATGCAAAAACAAAACTCAGAAAGGGGGCAAACACTTTTGTTTGTATGTAGATAGCATATAAAGTGTATCCATTCATACAATATATTACTTACCATTGCTTTCATGTAAAAAAAAAAACAAACAACTAATTTTTAAGGTGTGGCGGCTTTTATTTTGTAGTGACGGTGTGCCACGATCACTTACATGTAGAGGAAACGCTGGCCGTCATCCCAACAGTCAATACTCTCTAAGACGTTTGGTCGGCAATACAAACGGAACAGCACAAAATTGTGCGCGTTCACAGAAATTAATTGCAAAAGAAATACTGCTCTTTAATACAGTTGAAAAGCCAGCATTTCAAGAAATGCTGCAAACGTTTGAGAGACAGTACAAATTGCCACTGAGAAAATACATACATACAAATACAACCTTACAGAGTGAAAGATGACATATTAAAGAATGGATGGATATTAAAGGAAATATTGCATTATTATGATATATTATTTATTATTATTTATTATCATAGCAGTGGTTTATTTGGACAAAAAAAAATGTTGACAATAATATTGTTTAGCGTCACTTTGTTGGACAATAAACATTTCAAAACGCACCTGCATTGTTTTGTGACTCGATGAAATAAAAACCTTTGTTTGTCCAGTCATATTTTTTCATTATACTCATTCTCGTGTAGCCAAACTCATGCATCGTCTTGTCTCGTGAGTTGGGTGTCTCGTGACACCCCGAGTGACCAGTGTAGAGTACTGTACATTATTCACAGCGTCTTTGAGTGCGTCTTCTGAAGGACTTATACAATATATGTATTTTAGTTCATTTAGCCATTTTTATACTTGAAAATCATTGATTTATTAATTAATATATATTTTTGAAACCATGATAGAGTGAAGCCAAGAAATCTGAATCGCAAAGTGGCAAGGGGCGACGGTAATATATATTTTTGAAGTTTTTTGTGAAATTCGAGATGGTATAAATATCCACCCATTCTCAATGCTGCTTATCCTCATTAGGGTCTCAGAGGTTTGCTGGAGCCTATCCCAGCTGACTTTGGGTGAGAGGCGGGGTGCATTCTGGACTGGTCGCCTGCCAATCGCAGGGCACAGATTGTAGAAATAGCAGAATATAAAAAGAGGCAACATATTCACCCAGCAGATGCTATTTTGATTCATTAATAATTGAGGTACATCACGTAATAAGTCACAAAAGCTGCACAATCATGTCGTAACTAAAGGGGAGCATGCATTATCACCGCCGTGAAAGGGGAGGTGTGGAAGCATGCAGAAGTTGCAGGAGTCATGACTAGCCATAATGGTAAGAAGACGGAGCTTAGAGATGCTCTTCCAGGTCGCCTTCCTGGTGAAATTCGGAAATAATTTAACTAGAAAAGGTTGAAATGTTGAGAGTAATAAATACTCACATTATATATAAGTGTAATGGCATTTTTTATCCTTTTTATTTACTGCGCAGCCTTTTGGTCCAGTGACCAAGATACCAGTGAACACAAAGACGTGCTATGAAAGATACAGTCTAAACTGATTCATTTCCAATAAAGGAGAAGGATGTGCTGAAACCAAAGCCCAAAAAAGGTGCCTTTTGGATGTGGTCCAGCAGTGTAATCGCTGCCTCGACTTGAGGGTAGAAAGGTTTGGGTGTTGGCACTCTGCAGTCAGAAGAGGGAAGCGGCAAAGCTCAGTGTTATAATCAGAACAATTAAGCAAGAGGCGCTCTCTTGGGCAGTAAACCCTAAAATAAACTTGCATAGATTGTATTTGAGCTGAGCTGAGCTGAGCTGAGCTGAGGTAAACATGTCCAATCCTCATGGGAGCCTACTACCAAAAAAAAATTATTTAGTTTGTGAAAGAGAAGTAAATGGACGGCAAATCTATTTATTAGTGTTATTCTTTAAAACAAAATAAAGGAAAGATAATACACTTTTGTGGAACATCATTTTGTGGAGAATATTTATCTTCCAAGGTGAGCCATACATTTCCATTTGGGTGGGGGCTGTCTGATGCATTTACACTCCTCTCAGTTCTTAATCACCAAATGGCCAGGTACTATCTATGCGCCTCTGTACTTCTTCTCCTGCTCCCCCATTGACTTTAGCTTGGGAATGCTTCACGTTTCCCCACTTCCCAGCTGGGTGACGGATGGCTTCAGCTGTCTGCAAACAATCACAGCAGAAGCTATTGGTTGCATTCCTTTTGTCTTGACCAGGGAAACAAAATAGCTGTGTGGAAATTGTCATGTAGTATGCATGTTTCTTTGTTTGTCTTGGGACTTCATGTTGTGTGTTGCTCACACAAGAAAAGACTGTTCCCTGCACAAAAGAAATACATTTAATGACTCTAGCGCTCACTTGCACAACCATTCAAATGGATACCGCTGCAAAGAGATGTGGTTGGTTTGACAGGGTTTCCCCAAGGATTTTTTGAAGCTGTGGTGGTGGGCTGCATGGGAGGGCGGCCTGCCACTGCCGGGTCGTGCCGCTGCTGCATCTGCAGTTCTTTTTTGTTATGACAAATACATTTTTAATGTATTTATTTATTAACTTATTTAACTTTTTTAAACACCCAGCAGAACATGAACTGAGAACATTGCAAAACTGTTAATTTAATGGCAAAGTTGCTGAGAGCACTTAACCAGAGAGTCTAAAATGTCGATCCTCTATGTGTTTGTTTTGTTTGACCTATTTAGTCCAATAGTACTATGTGACTAGTACAAAAGTACAACATTTTGTACTATTTGACATTTAATTTGATGCCTGTTTTAGAGTGATACGATTACACGGGAAATTAATTGTTCAGTAACAAAATAACTATTTAAACATTTTTGTTATAGAAATCTGTCCTGTATGAATTCAGAGTCCAGGGTTATGATAGCACAGGTATATCGAACTTGCAGCACTATTAAAGCCACTTTGACGAAAAGAGTGGAGAGGTGAGCTATTTGTGTTTTATGCGACTGCGAACATTTAAACTGTACTTTATTTACAAAGCACATCTCCTCTCAGTGTGCTCATTTGTCATTAAATACAAGTGTCATGTTTGAATAGAACACAAAATACTAAGAACCAAAGAAACAAAGTGAACGTCAGTCTGGTCACAAATGCTCAAGTGCCAACAGGGCAGACAGGCGATTCCGTTGCATGTTTGTCAAAATAAAGCTCAGTGAAACATTTTTATGATATTTTTAAATTGTTTTCACACTAATTGTGTTTTTTTTTAACATTGTTTTAAAGTAAAAAAAAAAAAAACTCCTTTTTAAGGTGTGGCGGCTTTTATTTTGTTGTGGCACTGTGCCACTATCAATTACATGTAGTGGAAACTCTGTTTGATTATGTAATTATGCAATTTCCATATGTTTTACTTTTTCCTTGCAGTATTTGTTCCTAACGTTTTTAATTGGGGACATTTAGAGTGTGCAGGGTTTTGTATAAAATATTTATATTGCGGTTATCTCACGGTGTAATATCAATACATGGCGCTGTCCAATATGCAGATTCGCATTTTACGTTGAGTTCAGTGTCAGGTATACTCTTCTATTTTATCTTTTCAGCCTCTCATCCACACGGAAATGGCTTTCTGGGTGCCCTGAAACAGTATTTTTTTTTTAAATATAGTCGACATTTTCCTGATATTTTGTTGTATTATACTCCAAAATGATTCGCAGAAGTAAGTCCACTTTCTCTTAAGTCTAGGCGAGCCTTGGAAAGTGGAAGACGATGCACTTATGTGCATGCGTTTTTTTCTTCTACTATAGTTTGGTGTCACCCAGTGATCCGTTCCCATCTGCATGCAACTATGTACTAATCTGGCATAGTGTGGACGTGAATTTTTTTTCAACCTTTTGCAATGTTTCTGTGTGGACAGGGCCTTAAGTTGTCTTATTTGTCTTGAGCTACCCGTTAAGGTTGTGGTGTGATGCTAAATGTTGCTGAACTCATTTGAATCATAATGGATGAGCTTGAAGGTTAGCTGTGCCCAGCACAGTAAACCTTGTAACTCCCAACTGTTAATCCATGCTAATTGAGCAGCAGCTCATTTAGCAGTGAAAAGGTCCTCCACTGGAGTGCTTTCAGGAGAAACAGTCTCTTGGTGAATGTTTGGGGGGGGCTTGCTAATGGACATTGTCCTATTCTTTCTCTTCCCGCTTGTCCTGACTTTTCTCTAATTAATCCCTTCTACACATCGTCTACCTTTTCAATTGCTTGTGGCTATTTAAGCATAGAAAAGTTGTTTCTCTGTGCACCACTACAGAGCCACAACCGGCCGGACTTTGCTGCATTTAGCCATTACTTCAGTGGGAGCAGGAAATCCCAGAAGTCATTCATGCAGCATATTGCCTTCTATCGCGTAGCAAGAGTGTGTTTCGACGACTGACGCCATCTCTTTCTTCTGAATTTACACGAGTGGGCTTTTTTGAACCCCTCGTTGAAAACGTATCCGTGCTTACCTCTTTGCCCGAATTCCTTTCAGGATTTTTATTAGGCTGATTTAAAATTATGTCAATCATTGTCTTCCCAAATATTTGGAAGTACTGTCCCATTGGGCTGCCAGGATCTTTAATCCTGTATAATCCAATCATAGCGCCAGGAGGCTTAACTGAGATCAAACATCCTCATATTCAAAAGAAATGTGGAGAGGTTGCCACGTAGCTCAGTGTGAATAGGTGAAAACAAACTGAAGTTGTATATTTGTCATGACATTTCTGCACAATCCCATTTAGTTAGTGGCACCTTTTAACTACATTGTGTCACATCTCCCCCCAGTTGTCTTGTCCCTCAAGCACAAATGGTCTTGACAGTGGTCTTCAATTAAACAACAAGCATTTTTTTACAGCTTTTCTGGGCGTTTTATGATGTCTGCAGCTAGATTAACAGCTGGGATGTTGACACAGCTTTATCAGTGGCATCTCCATTTAGAGGGCAGCAACAGAAACACACTGGATGTGCCCCCCCCCCCCCCCCCCCCCCCCCCCCCCCCCCAAAAAAAAAAAAAGGGTTTTCTTGTGTTAAATGTCTCTTCTGCTTTGGACCCTTTGCTTGTGCTTCTGAAGAGAAAGTTGATCCTAACCCTTGGCCCCTTTTTCTGCTGGGATTAAGGGCCTGTCAGACATATGCAATCCAGGAAATACCTTTACTGGGCCCAAGTGGGGTCACCATAGCAACTGGCGCTAGAACCTGCCGCTGCAGGCCCTCACTTGCTCACTCATGTGCACATGCTCACTCTCCCGGGCTTCCTCGCCATTTTTGTTCGGAGGGCTTTGTTTTGCTAGTGGGACTTTACTGGTTTGAAAATATGATGTGATGTTTTTCATTGTATTCAGGAATGTTATGAACTCAACCATTGATCATAGTTTTGATCAATAATTAAATTACTACAAAATGAATTTGAAAAGTGAACCCTCCGTGCTCTTCTGGTAAATGCAACAATATGTGGAAAGTTGGCCATCAATGCTTCTTACCTTTGTCACCAGACAAACAACACCATTGTGACGGACTGTGTGTCATCATAATTGGGTTACTCCCTCCCTCTTGGGTTATGTGGTCATTTAGAACAGGGGAGCTCAGGTGTCCCACTCTGTGACGCTTCCTCGCTCTTCATTCCTGTAATCGAATTTCACCTTCGTTTCCCAAGGAGCTCCTTGCCGATTTGGTGATTGGGCCCCATTTACGATGCAATTTAATTTGGGGAAGAGGCATAGCAGGCTGTGTGCCAGAAGGAAATCAAGGAAGGTCTTTTCTAGTGTCTCTTGGTCATAATATTAAAGTACATTTTTCAAATAGACACAGCCTCGCTTTTGTGTGGAGTCTGATTGTTTTAGGTCAGCAATAGTTTCCATTTCTTCTGTGTTTCGTGTTTTTAATGTTTGAGTTAGACCTGCTACTGCTGCTGCATTTTCTATTGTGTTTCAGTGTTTCCCACAAGACTGCCAAGTATCTGCGGTGGGTTTGGGGAGGTAGATGACATTATTGTCATTATCATATGTTTTTAAACTGTATTTAACAAAATAACAAAGTTATTGACTTATGAGCATTGGTTTCATTTTTACAGTGGTAGACATACTGTATAACAGGGCAATTGGAGCACTCAGCATGCCTTTCGGGCACTTTGTACAGTTTACAGCTAAAGTTACGTGTTTGTTGTTAGCACTTAGTTGTTGTTACCCCGAGAAGGATAAATCCCTGTTGTTATTTGTTAACTTACCTGTTACGTACTTATTTTTTCTTTTGTACCATAACACTGTCATTCTGTTTGATGGCCGTCTGTCTGTTTGTACTGTGTTTTCAAGCCAGTTGTCGACTGTAGCTTGCACTTTAAAGCAAGCTGAAGTACCTCTTACTATACAGAGGAACAATGCCATCAACTGTACAGAATTGTAATTACAAGTTACACACAGACAGCCCTGTTGTAATCTGTTTGTGAGCAAGGGTGACAAGATAGCGCCAAATCTTAAAAAAAAAAAACATGCCAGATCTTTCTGTGATATTCCAATATATTTGTGGCCGAGTCTCCACAAATAAATGAATGTATGGAATACCCCGTGCTTGTTTGGCATTGTCAGTATTAACTGATTCTGTTCAGGCTGTAACTTTTCCTCAATGTTCCTTTCAGTCTCCACGGAAACGCAAGCAAAACTTTTCACGCTCTATCTTGGGGGTCATCTGGACCTAAGCTGCTCCATCAAGGACTCTCTTCATCCTGTCAACTGGACTAAAGACCATGTGGCCATAGTGGATGGAGAACACACGCGCATCCGCAATGGCCAGCTGGAGATTGAGACAGTGGAGCTGGCAGACTCTGGCCTGTATGCATGCACGACCTTCGGCAACCAAAGCATCTTTTTCAACGTCACAGGTATCGTTATAAAACTCAAACCAATGAGACTCATAAAATCACACAACAACATTGGTAACGCAAATTTTTCTGTATAAACCAATACCATATTGAAAATGACTGACAAATCCCTGTTTTTAAACAGTCGATACTCTGGCTTCATCAGAGGACGATGATGAGGACGAAGAATCTTCTTCTGAGGAGTCTAAACTATTGGGCAGTCAAAAACTGCTTCGTAAGTTGTCTGATCCATTTTAACCCACTACCACTGCTGTATTAAATAAGTACATTTTTGCTCACATAAAGTGTGTGTTTATGTGTATAGGGTGTGGGTGTTTGACTATGCCTCTCTGAATGAATCAGATATGCATCTGAAATTCAAACTCAGCACATTTTAAAAACACAATAGAATAATTGAGTCCTATCTCTTTCAACAGGCAATAAGGAGATCCTTATTTTATTTTTGTGTGTTTTGATAAAAAAAGAAAGTCAGCCTAATAATGTCTTCTCTGTGTTTTTTTGTCTCTGTTTATTGTAGCAATGGCCCCACAATGGGCTCATCCAGAAAAAATGGAGAAAAAGCTTCATGCTGTCCCAGCCAGTAAAACTGTTAAGTTTCGCTGTCAGGCCAGTGGCAACCCAATACCCACACTGAAATGGTACAAGAATGGAAAAGAGTTCAAAAGAGACCATCGAATTGGAGGATTCAAGGTCTGTATATTCAAATTTAAATTTATAGTAGTGAATATTCATTTAATATCTCCTCCTGACTGAACAACACCCCTTCAATATTTGGTAATTGAATTTCATGTTCTTTGACCAGGAGTGTGAATGTGACAGTGATCTCATCTTCACATTAGATCACAATCTCGTCCCCTGGAGTAAAGAATGTTTATGCATAACATGCATACCATAGCCATTTGCATTCTTACACCACACAGTGTAAACATGAGCACACCATATATCCAAGCAAGCTGAATTGAAATAACTGCTGCTAAACTGTAAGGTTGCACAGTGAGACAATTGTCTGTGTTTGGAGCAAGGTTTTGCCTAACAGAGGTCTGCCTGTTATGCTGGTCTGCTCATGGGACTCCGGAAGCAGCTGACAGGTATCGGCAGGCTCAGCGGTCTGCGGCTCTGGCAGTCGCTGAGGCAAAAGCTTGGACATGGAAGGAGTTTGGAGAAGTCATGGAGAATGACTTTCGCACGGCTTCGAAGAGATTCTGGACCACCATTTGGCATCTCAGGAGTATGGTGTATGGTGGGGATGGTGTGCTGCTGACCTCGACTCGGGATGTTGGAGATTGGTGGAAAGAATACTTTGAATACCTCCTCAATCCCACCGACACATCTTCCGATGAGGAAGCAGAGCCTGGGGACTCCACGGTGGGCTCTCCTATCTCTGGGGCTGAGGTTGTCAAAAAGCTCCTCGGTGGCAGGGCCACCGAGGGGTGGATGAGATCCGCCCGGAGTTCCGTAACGCCATGGATGCTGTAGGTGTGTCTTGGTTTGCACGACTCTGCAGCATCGCGTGGACATTGGGGGCAGTACCTCTGGATTGGTAGACCGAAGGGGGACCAGAGGGTGTGTTCCAGCTACCGTGGAATCACACTCCTCAGCCTCTTTGGTAAGGTCTATTCAGGGGTTCTGGAGAGGAGGATCCGCCGGATAGTTGAATCTCGGATTCAGGAGGAGCAGTGGCCAGCTGGAGATTGAAACAGTGGAGCTGGGAGACTTTGGCCTGTATGAACTATGGACCAGCTCTACACTCTCAGCAGGGTCCTTGAGAGTGCATGGGAGTTTGCCCAACCAGTCTACATGTCTTTTGTGGACTTGGAGAAGGCATTCGGCCGTGTTCCTCGAGGAATTCTGTGGGAAGTACTGTGGGCGTATGGGGTATTGGACCAGCTAATTCAGGCTGTTCGTTCCCTGTATGACCAGTGTCAGAGTTTGGTTCGCATTGCCGGCAATAAGTTGGACCCGTTTCCAGTGAGGGTTGGACTCCGCGAGGGCTGCCCTTTGTCACCAATTCTGTTCATTATTTTTATGGACAGAATTTCTAGGTGCAGCCAGGGCGTTGAGGGGTTCCAGTTGGTGGCTACAGGATTGAGTCTCTGATTTTTGCATATGATGTGGACCTGCTGGCTTCATCGAGCCGTGAACTTCAACTTTCACTGGATCGGTTCGCAGCCGAGTGTGAAGTGGCCGGGATGAGAATCAGCACCTCCAAGTCCGAATGGACTTGGTGAAGTGCCATCTCCGGGTCGGGAATGAGATCCTGCCCCAAGTGGAGGAGTTTAGGTACCTCGGGGTCTTGTTCACAAGTGAGGGAAGGATGAAATGTGAGATCGACAAGCGAATTGGTGCGGCGTCTGCAGTGATGTGGACTCTACATCGGTCTGTTGTGGTGAAGAGAGAGCTAAGCCGAAAGGCAAACCTCTCAGTTTACCGGCGGATCTACGTTCCTAACCTCACCTATGGTCATGAGCTTTGCGTAGTGACTGAAAGGACAAGATCGCGGGTACAAGCGGCCGAAATGAGTTTTCTCTGTAGTGTGGCTGGACTCTCCCTTAGAGATAAGGTGAGAAGCACTGTCATCCGGGAGAGACTCGGAGTAGAACAGATACTCCTTCGCATTAAGAGGAGCCAGATACGGTGGCTTGGGCATCTGGTCGGGATGCCTCCCGGACGCCTCCCTGGGGAGGTGTTCAGGGCAAGTCCGACCGGTAGAAGGCCTCGGGGAAGACCCAGGACACGTTAGAGAGACTGTCTCCCAACTGGCCTGGGAACGCCTCGGAATCCGTCGGGAGGAGCTGGACAAAGTGGCCGTGGAGAGGAAAATCTGGGCCTCCCTGCTTAGGCTGCTACCCCCGCGACCCCATCTCGGATAAGCGGTAGAAGATGGATGGATGGAGGTATAAAAGCAAATAAAATATTTAAACACTAATAAACTACTAAAGCCAGTGCACAAAGGTGCATTTTAAATGCTGATATAAAACACTCAACAGATGTAGCAGTTTTAATTGCCGAGAGAGAGTTGTTTGGGGTCTGCAACTGCAAATGCTTAGTCTCCTTTGAACATGAACTGATGAAGCCTGCTCGGATGAGAGGCAAAACGTCTTCTAAGACAACCTGAACAGTCCAGCTACGATCAGTTGAATTGCCTGAAAATACAATGACCTGGATGAATGAGAATATTCACAGGCATTTTTCTCCTTTGGTTTTTAGTCTGGGCCTGGGACAATGCAGACAGACTGGTCACATGACCTCAGTGTTGTAACAGGAATGTGCAAAGACAACAATTCTGTTAAATTTTGACATTCTGATAAATAAAGGCGAGACAGCCCATTTCGGCATTATAAAACAAGCAACAAAATCTTGAACTGAACACTAAAAACGAAGTGCAGCCACTGAAGTGATGCAAGCACAGTGGTAATGTGGTCGCTTTTTCCCCATGAGCAGGCGAGGAATTGCATTTTGGATCAATGGTAGTTTGTGAATAGAAGACTGGTCAAGGGCAAAATAAAGGGAGTTACAGTAGCCCAATTGTGAGGAAATGGGCATATGCAAAAGCGTATAGCTTCCCTTTAGCAAGGATTCTGAGCTTTCTTCCCTGAGCTGATTTGTGTGTTAAATTTAAAAGAGCTGTTAATAAAACACATAGGTATTTAACACAAGGGTGGGGGCCTTGCCTAGGGGGCCTCGAGCACTGCTGTCACTAGTTGTCTGTGTCCCCAAAAGACACAATCTCAGTTCAGTTCAAGTAATTTTTTTACATGTTGGAGGCAGTTTTGCAAGGCTTTAAAAAAATCAGTTTTTGATTTTAAGGATCATTAATCATTAACATTTTTGTTTTTAAATGCTACTGGGTTTTTTGCCATCAGACATGAACCGCCCATGACTAAAGATCCAGTATTGCAGTCGTGGTGCATATGTTTGCACATTTTGAGACAAAGAAACAACCCCCTCTCCCTGTATGTCTGCTATGTCCATCAAGGTGTGGGCTAGTTCAGCCTTGTCTTATGCAACCCAAGTCTTCTTCCTTCCCAGCTGGGACACATTTAGGAGTTTCCTCTCAGCTGCCTGTTCCCTCCTTCTTTGCCCAGCCCACAGCACCCAGGCAGCAAGCACACTTTACCATCTGGCTGCTGTATTTTCAGTCACGGTGCAAAGGTCTGCTTTGGCGGCTCGGGATGCCTCTCATCTCTCCCACTCTTGCTTTTATGGCCAGGGTTCTATTGTTCATATACTGTACTGCATAGAGACGTGCAGGAAGAAGGGAATAATGTAGACCACATGTATGAAGCCAAGCACAACACATCTGGCAGCAGGCAGTTTGAGTCCCTCATGTTTTAGTTAAATGAGGGAAACCGTATGGCTCTTTCTCTGTACATGCATGTTTGATGTTGCCATTGCCTTAGAGGTTTGTTGGCTAATCACAAAGTGCTGGTCTGGGCAGATTTATGGAAGAAAAATTATAACATGTCTTGAAGAAAAGAACCAGTCATCTGGTGGTGCTAATAAGACGGGCTGCTGCAGATATATATGAAACATGTACCCAATTTTCTTGTGGGTAGAACAAAGATCTTCTGCATAAAATATATGTTGGCAACAGGAAGTGAGAATAGCCCTGGACCTTGTTATTGTCACATTCCACTTCATCTACCTTGTTAGCCTCAGTTTCAGTGAACCATTCATATTCACAGAAAGCACATGTACGAAAATGAATGAGGTCTTGTTTTGTCTTAATTGGTACACCAGTAAAGAAATGCGAAGCCAAAACATTCCGAGTCCTTATAGTTTCTTTTTTTATGGTGAGGCAGCTAGACTCAACAAAATACCTATACATCTACTTTATGCGGCCGTGGACAACTATCTCTGAAAGATCTGGCATGACTACACTGTCACTTGATGAGAAGATTTCCTATGAATAGAATGTTTATGAGGTTGTTTATGGGTGCAGTGTTTTTTTTTTATACCAGCCACTGTTTTCCAATGCTCAGGTTCGCGACCATGTGTGGACCATCATCATGGAATCTGTGGTGCCCTCAGACAAGGGAAACTATACCTGTGTGGTAGAAAACCAGTATGGGAGCATCAATCATACCTACCAGTTGGACGTTGTCGGTAAGTGATGACTTTCACTAGAACGCCAAGGGAATTTTCATCTATTTTTTTTTCCAACTGCAATTCCAGTCAATCAATGCATTGCTTTACAAGTGATTCCATTAAAGGCAGTCACACACAATCCATTCCCTCTAATTTGTAACACCATTGTGTCGACTGTTATGCTATGCAGTCATTATTAAAAGCTGGTTTATGTGAGAATGTTTATGATCTAAAAAGCACACATTGAGTTATTTTTAGTATGGTTGTATATATCCTGGTTAACAGCATACTAAATCATTGGTATACATGGCTTGAGTTCCACACACACAGGCAACTGAGTCCTGCCCTGACACGCTTGCACGCTGGTGTTATAAATCTAATTCCCCCATGTCTGTGTCTCCAGGGCATGGTGGGACCTCAGTAGGGATCATAACCCTGACAAGAAGTCATATTACTTCAGGGAGCAAAAATTGTGTTTTAACTTATAACCTGTCAAGTTAATTTTGCACAATGTTAAAATTTTGTCTTTAATTGGCTGCTTCCCTTTCCTGTACTACATTTTTTTTTTGTGAATGTTGCACCTTTTTGCACCACACTTACACAAAACATGCATTTTATGTTTTGGTTGTGTTACAGAGCGCTCTCCACACAGGCCAATCCTGCAGGCTGGCTTACCCGCTAATCGCACTGCAGTGGTGGGCAGTGATGTGGAGTTTGAGTGCAAAGTGTTTAGCGATCCTCAGCCTCACATTCAGTGGTTGAAACACATCGAGGTCAACGGGAGTCGTGTTGGTCCAGACGGCTTACCGTTTGTCCGTGTTCTAAAGGTAGGACGTCAATGTGATTGGTTTTCATATAATCAGACAGATTGCTGTTATGGCATATACAGTAAAACCTCAATTTTTAAACACCCCAGTTTTCATATGATTTGTTTTTTTGATGAAAATTCTACTCCGGTATTTGTACAGTCTATAGCATACGTCCGGTATACTCGGTATCATTCAATTTGTGTGCCTAACTGTGTCACATGCTCAACTCAGTGAAATATTGCGGCCACTGGGTGTAGCCAAAAAACACTCCTCACCCACTTTAAATTACCGGTAAAGGCAGCACATGTCACCAACGTGGTGCCTGCAGGCACCAGTTAGCCCCCCACGACTCCACGACCACATGAGGTGCCCGCAGCCTGCTTTTCATTCAGGTTTTCAGTTAATAATGTGAGAACACTAGAAAGAAAAGTATTCTGAAACATAAAATGTGAGTTGTGGATACCAGCATTTTGTGAATGTTTTGGTAAAACAAGCATATTTGATCTGTTTGGGTTGAAATAAGGTATGAAAATCATTTCTACAAAAATGAGTAGCTCGTGGCCATTTTCATTTTCTAAAAGTAGCTCTTGCAAGAAACAACGTTGGTGACCCCTGCTGTATATAGTTTGCACCTCACCATAAGTCGCAGAACCAGCCAAACTATTAAAAAAAGTGCAACTTGCGAAAATTGAAGTACCACTGTATTTTGCTCCAGTAGCTGAAATGTTAATAAAAGTGAATGTAACGGATCTCAAACAATGCAAATCAAAAAGTGATTTTGCCAAAATATTGAGTGTTGTGTGGTGCAACTACTTTGTTTGAGCTGCACATAACGTTTTTTTATTTCCAGCATTCTGGGGTCAATAGTTCGGATGCTCAGTTGCTGACCCTCTACAATGTGACAGAGGAGGACAGTGGAGAGTATATATGTAAAGTGTCCAATTATATAGGGGAGGCCAATCAGTCGGCCTGGCTGACTGTCACCAGATTTGAGCCCACAGGTAAACATCACTGCAGCTGTACAGGACAACACAGTGGAGGCACTTCTAAGACCACCTGGAAAAACTAGGGCTGTATAACTGGAGACAACCTCAGCTGTTTCTCTCCTCCCTGCCTCCCTCCATTTTCTCCCTCCCTCTCTCCTGCCTCAGTGCTCCTGACTGTAAATGACGCTATGGAAAATTCCCAGCGGAACAGTTGAAAGTGTTTAGTCTCAGGTTTACATTGGACCTGTGCTCAATTCTCACTCTTTCCTTTGCTTTGCTATTCTTCTTTCGGCCACAGTGCCATCTTCTTTCATTAAGCTCGCTCCCTTGCCCTTCACAGCGCTTATGCTCTCTTGACACACTGTGTCTGGACTCCCTTTGTTTTTCCCCAGCTATCCTCATCTTTCACCAACCTCCTGCTGTTTGTTTAATGCTCACGGTCCACAGAAAGGAATGTGAGCTGTGTCCAAGTGTGAGTGTGACCTGTTCTGCTGTGGAGTTTTCCATGTTGCTCATCTCTTGCATGTAGAGATGAGACTGAGGTATTCGACATGGTGACGGGATGGCCCAATGCGGTGTTCAGTCAGACAGATCCAGCCTAACTAGCTCCACAACTAACAGATAGTAGGCCGGGTGGGGGCTCTCCTTGACAAGTCCTTGGCTGTGGCTCTCAGTTGTAATTTTTGGTGGGCAAATGGTGTTGGAGGAGGAGGAAAACTCTCCTCTCTCGCTTTTCCCTTCTTTACTCATGGTTCCTATCTCTCTATTGGGCCTCTTGTTGGGTCTGCTTCCTTTATTTTCTAGACCGCGGGCCTTAATACCACGGACAAGGAAATGGAAGTCCTGCAACTGAGAAATGTGTCTTTTGATGACGCTGGGGAGTATACCTGCTTGGCGGGCAATTCTATCGGGTTCTCTCATCACTCTGCATGGTTGACAGTTTTTGAAGGTATCAGTGGTTCTGTCTCTCGCTCTCTCCCTGAATTCCTGTCTTGTTCTTTACAACAGTCTGGCTATCTGCCTTCACATTTGTCAGAATTTCAAACTAATGAAATTCTCTCGGAAAATGTGAGCAGAAGCTAAGACAGGTTGTTGTTCTTAACTTCCCTTCTCTCAGCATGGCTCCTTCTTCATTGTATGCCATGCTGTGCTTACATGAAGTTTAAGAATGCCAAACAAGTCACAAGCTGCCTCAAACCTAGCCTTCCATAAGAATTAAATGGGGAAAAAAAAGATAAAAAGGCAACGAATAATTCCTATTGGCCTCATCCAGGTTAAATTTAAGATTTTAAAAAGGATCGTTTGGCAGTTCTGGTCAGATTTCACTTTGAACTGTCTGAACCATTCTGCTCTTTAATTGATGTTTTCATTTCATTCGGTGTAAAGCTGATGTCCTTTGACAAACGCTTCAAATGACATGTATTCCTCATGTCATTTCCTGTTGTGAGAGTAGCGGCTAGCTTTGATAATTGGCCCTCTGTACTTTGTGTGTCTCATTCCTCTGTGGAGGAATGGGCATTTGTCCAATTATCAAGTTGTTTGTCAGTCAGCCTCTTCACTTAAGTGCAGCTCACTTGTGTATTGCTGGTGACGGGTGTAGAAGCACATTTGGTTTGGGATGCACAGTATATCACATGGGTGGAAGTATAATAAGTAGCATGACATGTTGGACATAGACATACATTTTATTTAACATGATTTACCATGAGATTGCAGGGACAAGCCTATAGTACATCACCACTTTTTGCAGGAGTTACGTTTTATGCCTACCAGTGAATGGCGCAAATGCAGAAGTAATTGTTTTAACTTCTACCCCTCCAACTCTTCTGCTAGCTTGATGTTCTCTTTCGATTCTGCTCAATTGGCAATAAAAGTGACTATTGTAATTATTAGATTAGATTAAACACCAGAACCCGCTGTCTTTAATTGCCATTGTTCACTAGTGATGGAAGCTAACAACCTAACTGCAAATCCAGGTTTAAGCCCTAAATATGCCTCACGCAATCAAACACATTTAAAGTATAAAATGTGTAGGTACTCACCATTAATGAATGATAATGACCATCGATAGAACAGATCATTTGGGGTCACGGGCTAGAGCAACGACCGTCTGTTGCAGGGCCGCCTCAACCTTACTCTGAAGCAGCTAGCTTTATGAGGCACCCCCGCTGGGGCGTTTCTTCAAGCCGCGTCTACATAATCCACACTGCTTGCCTGTTGTAATTCCAGTAGCAGTTCACGATCCTTTATTAACTTGTGTTCACATCACTGCAAATTTTGAGAACAAATTGTTATATACACTACAAGTTTGACTTATGCTTTACACAGCAACTATGGTACAGTCAAAGACCACCAAAAAATGCGAAATCTCAACGCTTGACGAAAAAAAATTATCAATGAAGCATAAAGAGACATAAACATGTAAAAACTGTGGGCTTTCTAAAAGTGGTACTTGTATGGTTTACATTTTTACTGTATTATCACACATTTATGAATTATTACCGACTTAGGGTGAATTTGATGTTTTCTGCCAAAAAATGGCATATTTTCTGAGAAACAAAATAAAGATATCGGGGGGGGGGAAGTGAAATTTTGAGGCACTTATAAATGATTACCGACTTAGAGTGAATGAGATGAGTTTTCTGTGCGATTTAAAAAATGTTTTTTAATATAATTTTAAAAATTTCAAATGTGTGTTATTATTATATATTAATAATAAAATATATTAGTTTTGTTTTAACAGAAATTGTCTTATTTGCAGGGCTGTGAATGCTGAATCACAAATTTGCGGGGTTCCACTGTACACAATTTATTTGACTCAGTAATGACCAAAACCTAGAAGAAACACACATAGAACAATGTAATATCTTAAAGCCACTACACAATCGCATCCCAAGCCAACATGTGCCGTTTTGATAAATGTGGTGTCTTGAATAACCAACTATTGGGTAAGTTACTCAAGTTGGGCCTAGTGTATGGGAGGATAAAAACAACATCTGATTTACTTTACTTTCCACATTAAACTCTATGTACCACATACGTTCGTGGTTATTGGCTTTTTCTTAAAGAATGATATTCATGCATCACCCACAACAACACATAACATTTTGACATTACACCCAAGTAATTGAGCCCCATTTACTGGGAACTAAAGTATTTTTAAAATATAAATGATTACTTAGGAAGCATGGTGTGTGTGAAGTGTTGTGTATAAAAACCATATCCTTAGCACTCCTATAGCCGCTCTCAAGGTTAATTTTAATTGTCAATTTTAAGTTAACCTTTAACCTATTGGCCTTTTCCCAACTAAATATCATTGTGTTTTTTGCACCCACACGTGTCAAAGGGTGTGGTTTTTAGACAGTGTAGCTTGAATGTGTGTGTTTGTGTACAAGGTGTGGACGAATGGGTGCTTGTGAGCATGAGTGTGGTTTGTCATGCGTCTATATGTATAGTTAATTCATAACAATTGATGCAACCCATGCCAATGCTCCCCACTCCTTCTAGCTGTCCCACATTACCCTGCGGCCAACCACACCTACCTAGAGGTGGTCATCTACTGTGTGGGCTTCTTCTTCATCGCTGTCATGATTGCCATCGTAATTATTGTCAAGATACGCACCTCCTCCAAGAAGAGTGACTTCAGCAGTCAGCAGGCTGTCCACAAGCTGGCCAAAAGCATCCCTCTACGCAGACAGGTAACAGAAAGTAGATAAGGGGTTTGGAATATATTACCTTTTCTACTCCTTTCTCTCTCAATACCCCTTTTGCTGACATGTGTATGAGTGTATGTTGACCCCATAATTTTATAAAAAGCATGCTTCCATAGAGATTGTCAAGAGCTCAACTCTTATCAGGTAGGTATAGTCTTGAATATTGTAAACCTAGTGGTTGTTATAGTGGTTGGTTTTCTCTTGACTGAATTAGCTTATGCAATTAGTGTCTGTTTCACTATGAGGGGAGTAATGTCAGGTTTCTTTACTGCAGGTGTCTGTGGACTCGAGTTCCTCTATTCACTCTGGTGTGATGTTGGTCAGACCTTCCCGCCTATCTTCCAGTGGGTCCCCAATGTTGTCAGGGGTGTCTGAGTATGAGCTCCCCCAAGATCCCCGCTGGGAGCTTCCACGAGATCGGTATGTTCTAAAAACCAAAACTTTAAACAAGGATCATCAGCCACTTTACTGTGTTTTGTATTGTTTTTTTTATTTTATTGGTACGGCACAGCTTTTTCGGACTTTTAATAGGAAAGAGTCTTGAAATTTAGCATGTTCTAAATGGAAATTGGGCATTTGTCACTGCCTTAAAGGTCATCCCAAATTGTCAAACACACATAAAATTAGGAAATAGCACACATTTTTTTGCAGAAAATAAATATAAATTTCATAGACGGAAGTGAATTATTTTCAAGATAATAAACTTTAAGGACAGCCTCTGTGCTCTGTAGCCCCTTGAGCTATGACGTCATTACAGTAAGACTTCCAGTTGGCAGCCTGTCGGAATATTGTTTTTTTTTCTTTGTAAACATTACAATAGTTTAAAACGCCTTAGACCTGTCCCGCGTTAGCCGCCCCCCGACCGCTGATCACATCGCGAGCCGTGAAAACTCACCACACCCTGCCTCACCTGCCCAAACGCCTCACTAAACTAAAGCTATTTAAGGCGCCACTCTGGCGAGATATTTTTCGTGGCATGTTTTGCAGGGTGCAAAACTTATATCACTCTCGCAACGACAGGAAGTCCCACACGGCAGACGTGCTTTTTTTGGCTTTGTGAAGGGAAAGTGGGCGGGAGATGGTCGTCATAGGCTGGATGCCGCAATGGGGCAGAGTTGATTGGCGAAGGTGATCGGCGTTATAAAGCAAGTATCTGCACCGTGCTTTTTCACAGAAATCGGCCGATACTAATCAATGGCCGATACTAATCGGTGGCCGATCGATCGGAGCACCCTTATAAAATATCCCTCTATGATTTCTACGTGTGACGAAAACCGGCAACTTCACCCGTCTCAGCTTGAGAGACGAGTCTGACAGCCCACCCGAACCTTTAACATCAAGGTCTAAGGCTAAACCAAGTCGAGACACTGTTGAAAAGCGAAACAGATCTAAAGTATAACAGTATTACTTTGTGTTTCGAATTGTAAAATGTTGGCAAAATGAATGTACAGTATGCATGGTCGTATGACTGAATGCATTTGTGTGAAGGTATTTGAAATGCTATGGTAGTGGCTATAGTGGCTATACTAGTGGCATTTAGGAGGACCTATAGTTGGTAAAATGTCAACAGTTAAGACCTGTTGAGCCTATAACATGTTCATTGACAATATATTTTTGACTTAGAACAAATACAAATTACATTATTATTATGGATCTTCGATATTGGCTTAATAATATCTTAATATTATTTGGCTTAAGAAGATTGGTTTATTAATTATCGGACATCCGTAATTATTATAATAAATTTAGTTGAACAGACACAGATCTATCGCAAGGCAACACAGGACTGCAGCAGCAGGAGCCCTCCCCCTTGTATGACATTACAGCACTACACCACCTTTATCAAAACACTAACTTTCTAATTCAATTGCTCAACTTCCTCGCAGCGTTCAACATTTTGGAACCTGGAAAAATCCTGTTTGGGATAACCTTTAAATCAGATGGACAAGTCAAGTCCATCCATCCATCCATCCATCCATTTTCTATACCGCTTCTTCCTCTTTATGGTCGCGGGAGCATGCTGGAGCCTATACCAGCTGACTTTGGGCGACAGGCGGGGTACATCCTGGACTGGTCGCCAGCCAATCGCAGGGCACATATAGACAAACAACCATTCACACTCACATTCATACCTATGGACAATTTAGAGTCGCCAATTAACCTCACCTGCATGTTTTTGGAATGTGGGAGGAAGCCGGAGTACTCGGACAAAACCCACGCGCACACGGGGAGAACATGCAAACTCCACACAGAAATGCCCAAGGGAGCATCGAACCCAGGTCTTCCCGATCTCCAGGCTGTTCCTGTGTTGGACAAGCCAAGTCACCAAATAAAATCATACTGTCTAAACATACTCATGTATTACAGTGATTACATTTACCATTATTTTCCTGCTTTGCTTACAGACTTGTTTTGGGGAAGCCTCTGGGCGAAGGCTGCTTTGGTCAGGTCGTGATGGGAGAGGCGCTGGGTCTTGACAAGGAGAAGCCAAACCGTGTGACCAAAGTTGCAGTCAAAATGTTAAAGTGTAAGTCAGTTTTCTCTTATAGGCCTTGGATTACACTTGATCTGTACTATCCCGAACCCACCAGCAAATGGTGAAAATCCACGAGTAATTGATATGCCCAGAAAAATTTCCATTTTTGATTCACACTCGCCCCTACCACTCCAAGGCTGTGATTGGTTGGCTTGTAGTACATTATTCCCTGTGTATATACGGATTGCTTAGAAGCGTACAGCCCAACTTAAAAATAATCGAGACAGTGTTGGAGGGAGTGGCTAGTGACTATGCATAATCCAGGTTTAAAACAATACAAATGGTTGTGCAATAGTGGGTCATATTTTGCAATGCATGCCATTTATTTTCAAATAATTGACCAGTAAAAGTTTTTAATCTATCAATTTGATTGCTGCTATCGATTTTATTCATAGTAGTACAGTATTAATTGTAGACTGAATAGGTTTTCTGTGTATTTTCATTTGTTTACTACACATGCTATGTTTTTGCACTAGTGTATTTATTTGGCTTAATTACTAAAACCAGCTGTTTTGATGACCACCTGCAGGCTAATGGTGGCGCTCTCAAGCTTATTCAGATGGGGGCTGTAAAGAGCATGCTATAGCAGAGCAAATTTCATTTCATGTTTAAGTGCAATATTGTGGGCCTTGCAGGCTGAATTTGGCCCACGGCCCACATGTTGGTAATGGCTAATGTAGGAAATGCTCTACAGTCGTCCCTCGTGTATAGCGGTTAAGTGGTTCCAGACCCGACCACGATAAATGAATTTCCGCGATATAGGATTCGATGTTAATTAATGGAATATTTTTGTAGTTACTGTAGAGCATAGAAAACCTGTTTATGACTTTCTAAATACGGTTTGTAACATTATTAAGGCCCTGTAGGCATGAAATAACACGCCTATAAGTCACCTTTACACTCCTATTATTCATTGTTTACATCACATTGCGCAACTCTTATGCTGCAGGGATTTGAGATAGCCGCTAGCTAGCATGATAGCGAGCTAACCAGTTAGCCTCAAATTTATTTCTTCTAAACTCAAGAAGCCAAAAACTTACCACTTCCACATGGAATGAGAGGAAAACTTTTTTTTGTCGGACATGCCATGGCTGACTTCATGCAGTTTTAAGGTAATGTAATGTAAGGCAATGTCTTGTGTCATTACTGCCGCCACTTGTATTTCATTATGTTTTGACTAACAATAGACAATAGTCTGCTACAAAACAGCATCATTTATAAATTCATTCATTTATGAAAAAAACGTGATATAGGGAGGGAGAGATCATCGAACCTTGATATTACGACGGACGACTGTACTGTAGAAACGGAGATCAAGTCTAAGAACAGTGCTGGTCAGCACAGGGAAGACCTCCATATACTTATGAAAACCAGTCAATGGCTGTTGCTGTGCTTAATTGATTCACGTGTATGCTTGGTTCTGAGAATTTTAGGTCTCCTAATATAATTTATTTGCGATATCCTTCAGCTGATGCCACGGAGAAAGACCTGTCAGACCTGATTTCAGAGATGGAGATGATGAAGATCATTGGGAAACACAAGAACATCATAAATCTGTTGGGAGCATGTACACAGGATGGTAAGAGCCCCCACCTCTCACAAGCTGTAGTTATAAGCTGTTCTGACATTTTAAGTATTCCTTGAGTAACAGCATGTATTTAATGACGTCATAGTTTTTATTCCCCCTTCAAAAGTGTATAAGCCTTTGTCATCGGCTTCCTTGGAATCTAGAATATCATTGGCAGGAATGTAATCATTATTGATGTAAATATTGATAAATCGATTCAGTTTAGTGGGTAGATATTTAAGTTAGCTGAGTAAGATGGTGTTTTGTAGATAACTTTGTTCATGTCATGGAAAAAAAACTGAATTGAGTATTCCAACCATCATTATGTCCATTTGCTTCTAGGTCCTTTGTATGTGATTGTGGAGTATGCGTCCAAAGGCAACTTAAGAGAGTATTTGCGTGCACGACGCCCTCCAGGCATGGAGTACTGTTACAACCCGGACCAAGTTCCTGTAGAGAACATGTCGATCAAAGACCTGGTGTCCTGTGCCTACCAAGTGGCCCGAGGCATGGAGTACCTGGCTTCCAAGAAGGTAATATGAGCACAACCAGACCTCTATTTTTCTCTTTTAAATGGAATAGTATTAGAATAGAAAACTTACCCAGCTAAAAGGTTAAAAAAAAAAAAAAAACGGTTGGAAATACAGGATGTCCACAAAGTGTCTTTACAATTTAACAAATTTAATGCAAAAGAAAATCCATCCATCCATTTTCTATGCCGCTTCTCCTCATTAGGGTTGTGGGGTTATGCTGGAGCCTATCCCAGCTGACTTTTGGCAAGAGGCGGGGTACACCCTGGACTGGTCGCCAGCCAATCGCAGGGCACATATAGACAAACCATCATTCACTCACATTCATACCTATGGACAATTTAGAGTCTCCAATTAACCTAACATGCATGTTTTTGGAATGTGGGAGGAAACCGGAGTACCTGGAGAAAACCCACACATGCATGCACAGGGAGGCAAAAGAAAATGAATAGCTAAATGTGTGGAAATTATTACAAAATGAGGAGTACCGTTGATCCCTGCTTTTTGCAGGGGTTATTTTTCATGACCACCTGCGAATGGCTAATATCCCATCAAAAGGTCTATTTTTGACTCACGACTCTCTCCCCCTCCCCTTCCCCTTCCAAACCCTCCCGCTAGCTTGATGTTGACATGCTCCTCCGATTTCAGTTCAACATTTGCAATTATTTGATTCAGCTGCAGAACCCGCCCTCCGTCTCTCTTCAATATGCCTCACACACTCATTCTAAAGTATTAAATTTTATAGGTACTCACTACTAATGAATGACAATGTACAGTAAGATGGTATACAGTATAAGTTTCACTTGAGCGTCTCACTGCAACAATGGTGCAGTCAAGGGCTGCCAAACGAATCTCAACTGTTGAAAACAGATGATCAGTGTAGCATAAAGACATAAACATGTAAAAATTGCGGGCTTTTTAAACAGTGGTACATGTATGTGGTACATTTTACTTGTATTATCACATCTTTATAAATTATTTCTGACTCAGTGGAAATGAGATATGTTTTCTGTGGGGAAAAAAAATGTAAAAATTGTTTTTTTGACGAGAATTGACGGTACCGGGAATGCTGAATTGTGACTGGATTAACACACCTCCATTTGAGCATAAAGTACATCATGACGGGGCTCGATTTCTTGTCACGTCCCTGTGTCCATGAATTTTTTGTGCCGTCCACGAATCGACAGACATGACGGTGAATGTTTTCCTTACATAATCCTGTAGCTTCACTCAGTCTGCGTGTCCGATTCTGTTTAAATGAATCATGATACACATTGTGCCTTTTCTTGAGGAGGAGCCTTTTTTAACATAACCTACTTTATCAACAGGATACCTGATATGTACAAATGCAATGTGATTAAAACACTTTAATAGCCACAGAGTACATACACAAATCTGATGATCATACTGTATCTTATTGCTTCAGTAATAACTTTTTAAATTACAAACAAACAGTTGATATCCTGTACTAATTGCCTCTTAAAAACAAACCCTAAGAGTTTGTTCTTTTATAACCATCTTTATTTTTATCTGTACAGTGCATCCACAGAGACCTTGCTGCTCGTAATGTTTTGGTCACTGACGACAATGTGATGAAAATTGCTGACTTTGGTTTGGCAAGGGACATACACCACATCGATTACTATAAGAAGACGACCAACGTAAGTAGCGGAATATTTTTGGGGAAAATACTTTTGAATATTATTAGCAAGAATAACTTGTAAGCTGCATACACTTCCCCACAGGGTCGCTTACCAGTCAAATGGATGGCTCCTGAAGCACTGTTTGATCGGATATACACACACCAAAGTGATGTGTGAGTATGATAAAATTGCTTTGTTTCTAAATCTTGATGAGTGTGGCGAAAACTCAGACCGTTCCTTGTGGTGTCTGCAGCTGGTCATTTGGGGTGCTTCTTTGGGAAATCTTCACCCTGGGAGGCTCTCCTTACCCGGGTGTACCCGTGGAAGAGCTATTCAAGCTGCTGAAGGAAGGTCACCGCATGGACAAACCCTCCACATGCACTCATGAACTGTAAGGACTCATTCTGACCTGTTCTGATGTTAGTTAGCAACAATGTTAAATGCATTGTGTGTTAGCTTCTTAGTGATTTAGTTATTTAGTTAAATATTGGGCCAAGGAAGAAGATATTGCATTTCTGTGCAGATCCAGGTAAAGGTGTGAAACTGTGGAAGCATCCAGTAGAATCAAAAGGATAATGGTTCTGACAGTTAACATGTGCACAGGCAAACGTAAATCAGCACTGCAGATTGTTTCACTTTTTGTTTACACACTACTAAAAAGTTCTCTGTTTGTGTGTAATTGTCTTTACATCTAATTACATTACGTTATTATTGTTTTCTACTGGGGGAATCCAGTAGATACATTTGGTTTATGGTCGTCCTTCCCAGATGTAAATGTGCGCAGATCATATGGCAGTTTTATCTGGATTACATTAGTATATTATGTTGGTAATACTACCTAGTACTATGGAATGAAAACTTTTATTCTTGAAATATAGGTAAGTGTCCTAAGTGTCTTTTGAGTTGACATTATTGGAACCTGAATGTGTTGTTGAAATGTTACAGATTCATATAAACAGTTGCCCTGTGCCGTAGGCACAGGCCGGTTACCGGTTTCAAGGTATACCACAGTATGAAAAAGTCCCGGTTTCAAAACCACAAAATTTGTCCCTCATACTGTTCCTAGGATTTGAGAGAAAGTAGAGGTCCGAGCGGCCACTACGTGGAAATACTTTGTCACGTCCTGTGTTATTCCTCGCAGTCGGAACTGGGATGTGATGTGTTGAAACCATAGGCGTGTGCTGTGTTGCCAAAAGTCAGGCATAGGTAGCACCAGCATTAGCTGCATCGTTAGCACTGAGCGGCGCTGGTACGGCCATGCTGTTGTCGCCATTGTCGGTCGACATACTGTATTACTCGCGTCGAGGGTCACCAAATGTGGAGACCTGATTCAGAACGAGACAGTAGTCGAGGTTAAGTGGTATAGACAGTTTACTCGCCACAGAACAACACGCAACAACCACTTAACAACGTCTCAGTTGCTAACAATAATTACATTACCCGGAAACTGAAGTTTGTGGAACAGTGACCTGCACATGAAATTAAATAATAACATAAATAATAATATTCCGAATTTTTTTTATTTATTATTTTTTATGTTGTGACCTTCTTGAGCCACTTGATTGCATTTATTTGCATTTTGCTTGTTGTTGTTTTTTTTTTGCTAAAAATAATTCCACTTTCATCATGTTCTATTATATGGTTTAAAAATGACTGTTTTTAATTGACTTTTTTCTCTTTTCAATAAAGATCTTTCAAAATAACACATTTTAGAGCTGTAATTATAATATTGTGAAACCGTGATATTTTTACCCAAGGTTATCATATCTCCGAAATCTCACACCAACCCATACCTACCAAGCCTACTGTGAGGATACATTGTGGTGGTAGATGACTATTTGTTTTTTAATACAGTGAAACCAGTTCAACTCGGTATCGCTTATATTGACCAACTCATCAAGTCCTAGTCCAGCAGGGTTTCCCATAGCCATTTATTTGTGGCAGACCGCCACAATTAAATTTGGACCGCCACAGAAAATTAGGCACTACCTTCTTTTTTTTTTTATTTAGATTTGACTCTATCTAGCCACACTCGCTCACAAACCCAATACAATAGGACTATCTGTGTAGCTTGTGAAGCCTGTATTTACAATTCTTTGTAGTAGAAATTGTAACTCTGCATAGTCAGAAGTACTTCAGTTCGCTTAAGGAAGGTGCTCTTCAATTTGCTAGCGACAGCCAACAACAAGCTTGGCCACACAAACGGCCATCAAACAGAACAGAAGTCTTAGTCATGACGCAAACCAAAAAATAAACAGCAAAACATGTAACAGGTAAGTTAACACAACAACGATGACCATCCATTCTATGTGGGTAACAACGACAAACACGGAAATGTAACTGTTATTTACAAAGTACTTGCAAGGAATGCTGGGTACTCCAGCAGCAATGTCCCTGTACGCTACAATATAGTGAAATATTAGATGTACTATGACGTGTGCATCATCTTTAAAATCAGCGCACACTTAGATGGAGCCCAAGATACATCATGAATTATTATTTTTTTTTTTTTCAATTACCGCTTCATGAAACGAAACCAACCCCATAAGTCATTAAGTTCTGTTCTGCTATGAAATAAGGTTTATAAACTAACTTGAGATGTCGCACATTTCTTCTGACGCAAACCAAAAAGCTCCAATTTATCCAATTTGCGTCATGGCCAGTTCTGCAAATTAGACGATGATAGTTTATAGCATGGTCTTTGAATATATAATGTTGTTCTAATGTCACCACTGGAGTATCTTGGTGAAATCTCCCATATTTTCCTTTATGCAGGTACATGATGATGAGGGACTGCTGGCATGCTGTGCCCTCCCACAGGCCCACATTCAAGCAGCTAGTAGAGGACCTGGACCGGTGTTTGGCTATGACATCCAACCAGGTCTGTGCTGACTACAGGTGAAAGCAGCAGCCATGTTTGTATTGTATCTAAATGATGCCTGTTTGTCCTACGTACAGGAATATTTAGAGCTGTCCGTGCCCTTGGATCAATACTCCCCCAACTACCCCGACACTCGCAGCTCCACTTGCTCTTCTGGCGAGGACTCTGTCTTCTCCCACGACGCAGGTGCAGAGGAGCCCTGCCTTCCAAAGCTCCCTCCCCATTCTAACGGGGCAGCCATCAAGAAACGCTGATACCTCATCTGCATGCAGGCAAACATTGACATTTCCTCGGCTCACTGCCTCATGGGGTTGTGTACTCATTCCCTACATTCCCAGAGATGAAGCTAAGGACTGCTGCTGCTCGATGAGACGATAGCTTGGAGACGCCTCAGAGAACTTGTTGGATCTCATGGACTGTAGAGCACAGCCAATTCCCGGTTCTCGGCAGAAGCTATGTTTATGGGGCACTTTCTTTTTTCAGGAGTTTGTCATGATGTTAGAAAAGGACAGGAAACTCAAGAACTGACTCAGATCATGCCAGGTCTTTTTTATTTGTTTAGTTGATCCAGACAGTGTTGTGCTTTATCGACCAAATCTAGAGCAAAGACTACCAAGGCACATGCAGCACCATTCACTATTCTTGTAAATACAGCTAGGAAATTATAAATATGAATATATATTTACACTATACTCTTATTTTTATGACCATAATAGATTTATTTTCTTTTGTATAAGGATGTGTTATACAGTATAGTCTGTAGGGGTTTTATCACATGACCATTTTTTCAGCTTTAATAATTCCCCTCGTTTAATTTCTTAACTATTGATGGAAAATATATGGATGCATTTTCTATTTTTTAAATGTGCTTTTTAATAGTAAATCATGCATATCAGTATAATTCAATGTTTGAGGGCGGTCTGTCTAGCAGCAGTTAGCCATGATGAGTGTGTATGCATGTGCATGCGTGAGTGAGAGAGTGACTGAAACAGCAGAATTTTATCACATCTCGTCCAAGGAAGGGTCACAGCTGTACACGTGTGGTTGTACGTCCCACTTTTTAGAGCCACTATAATTAGCTTCGGTCAACGTCATGCACTTGCACTGTGCATGCATGCCTGTTGTGTGATGAACTTACCTTCTACTGTAAATGCTTTAACAGGAGTTACATCTGCTGCCAAATAACTTCTGATGAAGGCTTACAGAACACGTGTCCTCATAAACGGATAACATGAAATAAAATGCTTTTAAAAAAAACAAATCCAAAGCTGTCACTGATCTGAACTTCAATGAATCTGGTAGATCCCCGCTTTTTTTCCAGGGTTATGTTCCGGATCCACCAGTGAATTGCAAAAAAATAAGAATAATTGATACGTTCATAAAAATGTATATTGATACAAAGCTGGCTGCTGCCTCCTCCAAACCCTCCTGCTACCTGGATGTTAAGGTTCTCTGATTCTGGATTAACATTTACAATAAAAGTGGCGGTTGTAATTATTATATAAGACTCTGCTGCAGAACTCCCACTTTTCTCTTCAGTTGCCATTATTCACTTGTCCCCAATCCAGGTTTAAGATCTAAACATGGTAAATGTATGCAGTACATTCCACCTACACTATCACGTGTTTATAAATTACTGGTGATTTATGCTGAATGAGATGTTTTCTGTGGAAAAAATGTCCTATTTTCCCAGAAGAAAAAAAACATTTAATTTTTTAAAAAATATCATACACAAGGAGTCGGGCCAGTGAATGCACTGACAATTTCACGACTGTCTTAAAAATCAGTTTTAGAGAGACAGACTAGTTCAATATCTCAGGTTCCTGGAGGTTGATTAGAATTGATAATGTGCTGCTGACATCACAAGATGTGTCGGTGAGCACAGACTGCCACGGTCCGCAGTAAATATGTGATTTGTGGCCCTGTGAATGGCTTGGCAAGTGCTACACTTTCATCCATCAAGCGCGCCAACCTTGATGCCTTGTGTCTGGTTCTGGCTTCCTGCCATTGCCTGATGCATCACCTGGCTTGCAGTCTCTACGCAACCAGCTAAAATCAGCTACATGGTGCAGACGGCAAGTGACCTTTTTTGAAAGCCAGCTCTTACAGTTGAGGTCAATGCAGTTAGTCCTTAATGTGTGATGGGTTTTAGCAGATGAGGATAGTGTTAAGGATAGCTCATCACAACATGTCACTGTAAGAGTCAAACACATGACCTTATTGTTTTGGGAGTGAAATGTCTTCCCCGCCTGGTAACAGGGAGCCATAAAAGTCTCCTGTGTGTTCTGTGGTTGAGGTGATTCTGAAGAGATCTATATAAGAATAGAAAGGACAGGACAAATCTTGCTTTATAACTTGCTAATGGTGCACAGGCGCCATTAGTTGGAGGGCGTTATCACTTTGGACAGATGGCACAGGGACCATTTGGATTATGGGATATCAACCAGTAAACAGTTAAACAGTCACTTCACTTGACGACAATAATCCGTTTGTGTATATTGCTTTCTTGAGGAAGCATCGAGGAAGGTGCGGCTGCGTTTTACTGCTATCTTGCTGTCACTCAAGTGAAAGCAAAGCGGCAGCACGGTGGAGCATCTGGTTGGAATGTCTGCCTCACAGATAGTTGGTTCTGGGTTTGAATCTCAGCTGGTACTTCTGTGTGTGTGATTTGCATGTTCTCCCTGTGCTCTAAATTGCCCATAGGTGTGAATGCTTGTTTGTCTATAGCAGGGGTGTCCAAACTTTTTCCACAAGGGTTGCAAACTGAAAAATCACAGGATGCGCGGCCATTTTGATGTTTTTTGTATTTTGTAAATATGTGTGTCCCATTACATATGGCGTAAAAATTAACGCCACATTTCAGAAAAAGAACACCATACCATATTTTTGGTAGTGTGATGGTCTTGGGCTGTTTTTCTGCTTCAGGACTTGAAAGACTTGCTGTGATAAATGGAACCATGAATTCTGCTGTCTACCAAAAAATCCTGAAAGATCTGATCATGACCTCAAGCTTAAACCAACTTGACTTCTGAAGCAGGACAATGATCCAAAACACACCAGCAAGTCCACCTCTGAATGGCTGAAGAAAAACAAAATGAAGACTTTGGAGTTGAAGAGTTACAGTATAAACGAGTATCCGCTACGGATAATGCATTTTTGCCAAATATGATCATGAAGTGAGTACATCTCGTCATTATTCGTGATGAAAGAAAATCCTCATTATCTATTCACTCTTCACGCTCTGTGATTGGCCAGTCATGCACAGCAACCACCCCTCCCGAGACAGACTATGCAGGCTGGAGCCACAGAGGAGTTGACCATTGACGTACACGGTGGAATTGGCAAGTTGAAAATGACTCGTGTGGCGTTGCCCACTGCCTCCACTTTATTAGGTTTTCGTCAGCTCCCCTCTATTTCGGTTTGTATGTAAAGCTACTTGGTAAACTTGTTTGGTAAAGTAGTTGGTGCATTTGACAAGACATACCTGTGCAGGCTTGTGTTGCCCCAGTCACGTATGCAACTCAATTGGGGTAGCATGACCGCTTTTTCCCTTGAAATGTATTTTTTTCCTATTCCATGAAGTCATCATAAAACAGGCGTGCTACCTACAATATAAAAATTAATTAATTTCAGTTAATTTTCAGTTGGCAGTACACACGCAGTGGTAACAGTAACCTGCATTGACTGGCCACGACATTCTGCCTGTATGGCTGTCATACTACATTATATACATAAGCGTGGCAAAATATTATACCCCTCTCAATACGTTGCAGTATGCACGTTGCAATCTTAAACTTGTTTTCGTAACGTACGCTGTGCATTTCACAAGACATCTGTATATGGCTCGTGCGACAGTCATTGCTGTTTTGTTTTTTTTTATCTGCTTGGTGATATAAAGTCAGTTGGAAAACTTTGCTTGTAGTGCTGAACGCGGTGCTTTTGAGAAAACTACAGTGAACAAGGCTGACAGATTATTTCGCTCTTTGCTATCGGTAGATGTTTGCATGAATCACCAACTTCACACAGATCATTAAACAAATAATTAATTGATAATGTCTTACAGATCACTTACAGAAATAGACAGTACACATATAGCTGAATAATAAACAATAAATATAGCAACTTCTGATCAATTCATATCAATTTCAGACTTAAAATAATGTACAGATTTAAGCTCCACCCATTTCTGGTTAAACCACGCCCATCCGGGTTTATGCCCCCGCCCGCTGTGTAGTATGGATACGGATAATTTAGATGTGTGAACAGATACAGTACAAATACAGATAGTGGAGTTACTCTTCCCTAGTTATAAGTAGCCGGCTAACACCGATAACTAACGACTAAATAACGATCTAACTTCACTGCATTGTACTGCATCTCATAAATGATTAGACAATGATTAGATAGCGACCACATTAGCCTGTTAATTAAAAGTTGTATTTTAAAATCGCCCCCTAACGAGGGGAATCTACATTACTGAACTGGCCGAGAGAGTGCAATGTTTGTGTCCAACTAATAGCACGCCCTTTCTCGGCCACGGCGGATGGCTATCCCTACTCTAGACTCTCTATTCTCCCGAACTCTGTGGCAGCGCGGAGGCTGCTCGGATGCACATCGCCCGGCGGCCATGGCAGGTGCCGCTGCAGAGTGTACAGTGACGTTGGCGTTCTATATTAGCTATCAAATCATCAAATCAGCTATCAAATCACGCAGCACATTGTAGTGAAGTCTGTTTGCTGTGAATTATAGCCACCAGCAATTCTCATGGTGAGATATGTTTATTGTATTCATCTTACAGTATGGGTGGTCAGGAAGTGAGCTAAATAAAAGATGTGAACATGGCCATATGTGGACAGCACACCACATTATCAAACTTAATTCAACTTTTGGAATCTAACGTTGTCCAAGTTAATACATTACCGTAAGTCGCCACTGGAATTACAACAGGTAAGCAATATGGATTATGTATAGGAGAAATGCCTTCTCTCGCCTGCTAGCCTCTAGCGCTAGCCTGACGACCAGGGTAAAGGCTGCACCATGACTAAGATTTCGTCTGTTCATCGATCATCTTACATTATCATTCATTAGTGGTGAGTACCTATACATTTTATACCTGAAATGCGAGTGTGAGGCATATTTAGGGCCTAAATCTGTATTGTGTTGAGAGTGAACAATGGCAATTGAGGAGAGAAAGTGGGGGGTCCTGGAGCTGAATCTATTCTAATAACTGCAACAGTCACTTTTATTGCAAGTGTTTGACGGTTTGGAGCGGGGCGTGTGTCAAAAATCTGCATTTTTAAGGTCAATTAACTCCAGTTTTACACCATTCACAGATGGGCTTGGAACACTGGATCTACTGTCGTGTCATTTGGGAAAATTATAATTCCAAACTCCCCAATTCTTGTTTGATGCTGACTCATGACTGCCGCAAATGTGCAAATCATCTTTCATCACTTTTATTACGATTTGCAAGTTACCAGACTTACGCACTTTACAAAATGTGTATTATACCAGTTATTTAATCAAGCATAAAATGTACATAACTTTGAGCATATGCTCATATGTCATATGTCGTTTGAAAAGTGATTAATCTTTTCCAAGAGATGCAAATCCATGTCTTTCTGTGGAGGTCTAACGGATTTGATTTATGCCACATTTAGATAATCATGCTTAGAGATAGCTCCTTCTTTCAGTGGTAATAGATGACCCACACTTCAACCCTCTGTCACCTCGGCAGTGGAAACACTTGCTTGTCAGGGAGGAGGGGGGTGACGATGCTTGTGTGTGTGTGTGTGTGTGTGTGTGAGAGAGAGAGAGAGAGCCCTGAGAAAATGGGAGTGGTGACGTCAACCTGTTGTGCACTTTTTCCTGGCGAATGAAACCATTATTCTTGATACAGAGGACAAACGGTTTAGTGGAGAGTTACCACAGTGTAGAACTGCAGCTCATGAATATCATCCTGGCCAGCATCCAGTGTTGGCTCACAAAAATGTCAAACATGAAGTACTTCACCACTCTAATGATGGATTTTCTCCACTGCATCGTGGATTGTTGTTAATCTGCTGTTTGATCAGTGACATTTTTAACGGTTTATCTGATAATAGCTTATCAGTGCTCCCATTTTTCCAACCTTGGCTGGGTGATCAGGTCCTGGCTGGGAATCAAACCTATCCGCAGAAAAGGCTTCTGCTTGTACCACTACACAACCCAGGCTTATATAGAATATAACCTCTTTTTGCAGGTGTTATGTTCTACGCCTACCTCTGATTTCTGATCAACATTTGCAATGAAAGTGACATTTGGAATTACAGTATTAGATGAGATGCCATTGTTCCCTGGCCACAAAAACTAACAAGCTAAATACTAAATTCACAATTCAAGTTTAAGCCCTAAATATGCCGCAGTATAAAATGTACAGGTACTCACCACTAATGAATGATAATGTAAGACGATCCATGAACAGATGAATCTGAGTCACTGTGTAGCTAGTTATAGCACATACTGTAACTGTGGTGCATTCATGGATCGCTAAAAAAAGTGCAACCTCTCAACACTGAAGCTTAAAGAAGCATAAAGACATAACCATGTAAAAAGTATGGCATTTTTAATATAACAGTGGTACATGTATGCTGTACATTTGACATGTATTGTTACGTATCAATAAATTATTACCGGCTTATGGTAAAGGAGATGTGTTTTCTGTCGGAAAAACGACCTATTTTTGTGCAGAATAAGCAACGTTTTCATATTCATATTTATATCCATAAAGACCAGAAACTCCAGCAGTGGGATTATAAAAGCATCTATCTATCAATCTGAAATGTTGATGCAAATGTTTTGTCCCAAGACAGCAAAACGTGTGAACTCTGTTGGCCCCTGGAGGTAGGGATGACGAACAAAAACAGTATGTGTCTTTGTTTCTGCAGTCCTCATTGGTTGTTGAGCCCTCTGTTTGCACTGACAGCGGGTGCTACTGTTTGTGGGAGAACTGTCTGTGTGACAAGGCCTCAATGCCCTGCGGGCTCTGTGAATCCGACTTGACAGAAGATGTGAGCATGGGGCACAGACCTGTCAGTCACTATCGTCTACAGTAGTTATCTATTACTGGGTATGCTTTGGTGGCATTGTTTTCAACCTGGAGTGTACTGTTGTCCAAATGTAGCTGAAAGAAACATCTCACTGAGGAAACAACTGACCTAATTTCTCATGGGTTCAGTCACTTACATGGCTGAGAGCTCTAGAACTGCACTTATTTCAGTATGGGTATGCCTTGGTGTACTTTAGAGAAAGTGTTATCAGCCTGGTGCTGTTGACCGTTGCTCAAAATCCTCCAACTGAGCTTATTTCTCAGGCAACAGAAAACACATTTGTGGTCAATCATTTGCATATCTGAAAAGTCTGGAATTGTAGTTATCCAATAGTGGGTATGCTTCGGTGGCATTGTTTTCAGCTTGTAATGTACTGTTGTCCAAAAGAAGCTTAAAGAATCATATAACTAAGGAAACAAGCAGCCAATGTGGGACTCAAACCACTGTAGGGCGTTATTTTTTAGGCTTTGCTTCAAGATATTTTTGGACTTCTGCAGCTGACGGAAGTAGCACCAGGGTTCGGTCACTTACATGGTTGAAAAGCCTGGAGGTGTACTTCTCCAAGTTTGAGTATGCTTTGGTGCCATCGTTTTTTGCCAGGGCATGCTGTTGAGGTAGTTTTTTAAGGTGGAGTTGCCACTGTAAAGCAAAGCAAAGAACACGACAAATTTGTGGCAACACCTAAAAGTAAAGCACAAAGAGGCATGTCCTTATGTTGACAGTGTTACTAATTAAAGTTCCTTAGTCTTACGCTTCTTTGAGTTGAATCGTATTTTGGGTATTATGAGAATGTATGTTAATGCACAGTATATATCCTGTGTCTATCAATGCTCTTATTTATATATCTTTTTGTGGCTTTTTTCAACTCCAATATCGATATCGGCATTGGCCCCAAAAAGCCCTTATTGGTCGGGTTCTAATTTGCATGGCTGAAAGGTCTGGAATTGTAGTTGTCCAAAGTTGGGTTGGTACCACCGTTCTAGCCAGGGTATGCTGTTGCTGAAGTTTTCAAAGTGGAGAGGTCAAGAGGTACCTAAGTAACATAAGTATCGCCCAATGTGGGGCTCAAACCCACTACCCTGAGATTAAGAGTCTCATGCTCTACCGACTGAGCTAACCGGGCCACTGCCCCTTTTCCCTGTAGGCACAATTTTTTTGTAGTTGTATACGGTGATCTTTTCTGAAAGGCGTTTTAGAAATTCGGCAACTGACCAAATTTATCATGGGTTCAGTCACCTACATGGCTGAGAGCTCCAGAGTTGTACTCATTTCAGGTTGGGTATGCATATCTGAAAAGTCTGGAATTGTAGTTCTCAAAGGTTGGGATGGTAACACCGTTTTAGCCAGGGTCTGCTGTTGCTGAAGTTTTTCAAAGTGGAGAGGTCAAGAGGTACCTAAGTAACATAAGTATCGCCCAATGTGGGGCTCGAACCCACGACCCTGAGATTAAGAGTCTCATGCTCTACCGACTGAGCTAACCGGGCCTCCATCCCTTGTCCCTGTAGGCACAATTTTTTTGTAGTTGTATACGGTGAGCTTGTCGTCAAGACGTTTTAGAAATTCGGCAACTGACCAAATTTCTCATGGGTTCAGTCACCGACAAGTACATGGCTGAGAGCTCCAGAGTTGTACTCATTTCAGGTTGGGTATGCATATCTGAAAGGTCTGGAATTGTAGTTCTCAAAGGTTGGGATGGTAACCGTTTTAGCCAGGGTCTGCTGTTGCTGAAGTTTTTCAAAGTGGAGAGGTCAAGGGGTACCTACAAGTAAGTAACATAAGTATCGCCCAATGTGGGGCTCGAACCCACGACCCTGAGATTAAGAGTCTCATGCTCTACCGACTGAGCTAACCGGGCCTCCGTCCCCTGTCCCTGTAGGCACAATTTTTTTTGTAGTTGTATACGGTGAGCTTGTCGTCAAGACGTTTTAGAAATTCGGCAACTGACCAAATTTCTCATGAGTTCAGTCACCTACATGACTGAGAGCTCCAGAGTTGTACTCGTTTCAAGTTGGGTATGCTAGGTATGCATATCTGAAAAGTCTGGAATTGTAGCTCTCCAAGGTTGGGATGGTAACACCGTTTTAGCCAGGGTCTGCTGTTGCTGAAGTTTTTCAAAGTGGAGAGGTCAAGAGGTACCTAAGTAACATAAGTATCGCCCAATGTGGGGCTCGAACCCACGACCCTGAGATTAAGAGTCTCATGCTCTACCGACTGAGCTAACCGGGCCTGCATCCCCTGTCCCTTTAGGCACAATTTTTTTTGTAGTTGTATACGGTGAGCTTGTTGTCAAGACGTTTTAGAAATTCGGCAACTGACCAAATTTCTCACGGGTTCAGTCACCTACATGGCTGAGAGCTCCAGAGTTGTACTCATTTGAGGTTGGGTATGCTGGGTATGCTGGGTATGCATATCTGAAAAGTCTGGTATTGTAGTTATCCAATATCGGGTATGCTTTAGTGGCATTGTTTTCAGCCTGGAGTGTACTGGTGTCAAAACGTAGTTTAAAGAATCATCTAACTCACAAAACAAGCGGTCAATGTGGGACTCAAACCACTGTAGGGCATTATTTTGTAGGTTTTGCTTCAAGATAGTTTTGGACTTCTCCATAAGTCGAGCTCTAATTTGCATGGCTGAAAGGTCTGGAATTGTAGTTACCCTCCTAGGTTGGGTTGGTACCACCGTTTCTAGCCAGGGTATGCTTTGGTGTACTTTAGAGAAATTGCTATCAGCCTGATGCAGGACCGTTGATTGAAATCCTCCCACCAAGCTTATTTCTCAGGCAACAGAAAAAACATTTGGGGTCAGTCTTTCGCATATCTGAAAAGTCTGGAGTTGTAGTTATCCAATCCTGGGCTTGCTTTGGTGGCATTGTTTTCGACCTGGAGTGTATTGTTGTCCAAAAGTAGCTTAAATAATCATATAACTCATGAAACAAGCACCCAATGTGGGACCCAAACCACTGTAGAGGGTTATGGATATTTCTGCTAAATGCAAGGGCACGCTGCTGTCTCGGTTTTCAACCCTGAAGATGTACAGAAGCAACTATATCCCAACCCCCCACTCACAAGTCAAGTTGCCAAAAAAGACACGTGATATGCCTCGTGCACATAGATGTGTCAGAGGAATGCAAGTGCAGGTATCCCACTGCCTGTGGGGACTGTGGAGAAAGGCCCAACGCACCCATTGATCCTGTTTGATAAAGACCATGACAGGCCCAGATTATGTGTCTGAGCCTGGAGGAGGTGTCTGTTTTATGATCGTAATCTATTCTCAGTCTTGTGCTGAAGAAAGTTGATCTGGTGGGAAAGAGGTGGGGCCATACCTGTAGGCATTTTTTTTGTAAGAACGACAACACATACCTTGCTGGGGGAGAATTCACTTCCAACACTTCATTAACACCTGTATGTGCAAAAAAATTGAACCTACATTGAAAGCTGAAAGAGCCCCGGTTAGCTCAGTCGGTGGCGCGTGACCTTCTGATTCTAAGGGTTGTGGGTTTGAGCTCTACACTGAGTGCTGACCTCAGGGTATCAATATGGCTTTCATGTTTTCTGATTATAATCTATTCCCTCCATAGATAATGAACATTAATAACTGGTACAAATGACTGCAGACAGATTATGAAGACCCCAATGATAGTTCAGATGACCTTCAGGATCCTTGCCGGACTCACTCCTATTAGCTCCTCTAAGCTTGAAGGCCTTTGTGCAGGAAATGACCTGATAAGAAAGGAAATTAATCAAAGCAGCAGTGCACAGGACTGTAATGATATCAGCCAAAGTGTTTGTACTCTATTTAATTGAATTTGAGTGGGAACTGAGCTACAAATAAAGAGCATTGCCAGGTACAATAGCAATTTGGGATAGTTGCCTGCCAAAAATGGCCTACAGCCAAATGTTGTATGCCACCTTTGTTTTTGCAAGCCCTCCAGGTTGACCAAGGTTTTAAGCTTTGATTGGGAATTCTACTTACATGTTTGCAAGGCTCTAACAGCTGATTAAATTGAGATTACAGAAAGACAACTGATTTGTGCTCAGTCAAGTTTGTTTCATGTTCTCCTGTGTGGCAAGCGGCATTCCTCTGCCATCTCGCAGCTGATGGCCTCATGAAATTCATGTTTTAATGCTTTAGAATAATCAATTTATTTGTGTCCTTCTGGCCATCACTGTGTGCTACACTCCAGCACACACTGCAATCATGACTCTAAAACAATCTGCAGTTTAAAAGTGTGTGTGTGTGTGTGCATGTACTTGTCTGAGGTGTCAACATCTTTGTGGCTCCTGTCTGAAATGCATTGCCTGGAGCAGCTGGGATTTTCCCTGGACTGGAGTAAAACAGATTTGGTCTTTCTTCTTGTTTTGTTTTGCCTGTTTCCTGTGCAGCCAGGAGGCCAAACGGTGAAAGAAACTGCAGTGAAAACAGACAGAGAGTCCTTTTCAGACTTCTTGGCCCGTAATCAGAATGGGATGTGGGTTTAAACCTGAGGAGAACACAGTGGGCGTTAAATCAGGCAGTGACGTAGAGAACCTTTTAAGGGTCTTTACTGACTCATCCCATACCTGTCAACCACAGGAAACTTTATGTATGTTTCTTATATAGACAAAGCAGGTACAGCAACGTGTAACAATATCGCAACTCTTTATGAGACTCACACTAATAGCCAGTTCCGGTCTACAGTGCTAGAGACCCGCTGTTCATGGGGATTCCGTTCCAGGTTTGTAAATAACCTAATAATAATAATAAAAAAGGCAAGTAATTGAGATGCCCATAAAAATGTCTATTTTTGACACATGACTCGCTGCTGTGGAATTATTAAGATGTATCAACATCAGAAAAAGTTCACTTTCACTTTGCCTCACGTAACTATGGTGCGTTTAAGGACAGCTGAACAAAGTGAGACATCTCAACGCTTGGCGAAAAACATCAGTGAAGTGTAGACATAAACATGTAAAAATTGTCGTCTTTTTTTAACAGTGGTGCATGTGTGCTGTACATTTTACCTGTATTGTCACATATTTATACATTTTTACTGACTTAGGGGGTGAATGAGAAATATTGTCAGTGGAAAAAAAGGCTTATTTTCGAAGAAAAAAAACTAGTGATGCACTTTTTATTTCAAGCTTATACCAATAACTTCCTGCTTCTCAAGACCAATACCGATACTGATAACCATACAGCCATCCATTTTCGCCTGTCCATTCTTGTGTGCGTGACAAAGATACTCACATCTTCTTCTGCGACGGAGCGCTGCGGCCATTTGTTTACGTGTGTGTTACACAGCGGAAGAAGATGCGAGCAAGCCCTGTGCCTCGGGCGTCGTAGCGATGCGATATGTGGTACAACACAAATATTTATTGACAACGCCCAATATGTACCTGTACCTTTTGTGAAGAGTAATAAACAAAAACTGCACAAATGTAAAAATGGTCAATATAACCCCCAAATTAAATAATAAACCGCTGACATCACACTCCACACGTGTGTAAGCCTAGGTCATCCTCTCCAGCATTGTTGATTCCAGCGCTTTCAGAATTCCATCCATACATTTTTTATGCCACTTAGTGTCGCGGGTATGCTGGAGGCTATCTCAGCTGACTTCGGGCGAGAGGCGGGGTACACCCTGGACTGGTCGCCAGCCAATCGCTTTCAGAATTTTTCTCTCAAAATGATAAAACAACCTGCATAAATCAGTAGTTGTTTCTAATTAAAATCATATGTTTATATTCTCATATCTCAATAGAGCTACTCAAGAACTGTACAGTATTTTCTTGAGTCACAAAGCACAAATCAAATGACAAAAAGCAACATACAGTAGCTGTTCAATGCCCTTTAACAGCAATACACAAGTGCATGTATGAACTCAAATGGCTCCCTTAGCTTTATAGCAAGTGCTTCGACATAGCAATAGCTAGTTTGACACAGTAATGTTGACAGAATAATGATGTCAACACAAAATGTAATTGTACAATACAGTGCATTCAATATGCTTCTGATGTATTTTATTTCTTTGTCACAGAAGGCTAGTGACACCTATGACACAGAATCAGCAGTGGACCGTCGCCCCTAACCCCGAATTTCCCTTTTTTTCCGGAAAATTTCCCCTTATTTTAAAATGCAAATGTTGAAATGTATGCTATTGTTTGCCAAATCCAGCACAGCCATGTGTTAGTTCTAATGATGCGCTCTTGGAATGAGTGGTGACTTTGCTGAACTTTTTATGACAAAGTGCATCTGAATCTGCTCTAAAAGAACAGCTGTCAAAAGTATATCAACTGCTGCATGTGTTGCTTTTTGAAACAGACGTTTTTGTTTCTGTCTTGCTATACCAACACATTCCCTCTGAAAAGGCTTTTTCCCAAATATTAAAAGTGTATCCTTGTTTTTGTTTTAATTGTACTGTTGTCCATCCACTCACAGTGTGCATATTGAATTGTGTTTTTTTTTTAACAGGTAGCTGGTTTATTTGCAGGAAATATGCTCAAATAGTACTTTAGAAAGAAACCTGCAATAATTATGGCATCAATATTTGGAATGGATGGCCATGCATTCATGCTGGTTCCCAGCAGATGTCTGGATTGGGTAGAGCTCTGCAAGGAGCAAATTCAGGCATTAATTGCTACTCACTGGGCCCAATTTACAAAACTCTCCTTACAGTGCAGTTCTAAAAAAAAGTCAAGACACAAGCAAACCCTTTGAACCAGCGTACAAATGAAAATAAACCATACAGAAACGGCTCCACAGGAAATAGCTTTCCCTAACTGTACAAGGCAACACCCATAATTTTGTAAGTGACATTTGAATTCCTTCTCTGTGTAAATGTGATGTACATTACTGGGTGGCACAACATCAGAGTCCTGGGATAATTGCGCATTTTGCAACCGGTCCTGTGATTTGAATCAAACTATAGCAAATCAAAACAAACCCTCAAATGGTTTAGGCCGCTCATGACATTTTGCACCAGTTTTACAGTCTGTAACACTAAATTCTTTATTCAGTTGACACATTTGGTTTACTTTGGAAAATGAGGACAATGTGTTTAGTTTTTGTTGACTGCAGTGTCTTATGAGGATGATTGGGACAAGAGAGTCCTTGTGAGGAGAGGATGGCAATGCCTGGCACAGATCTCTGTACTGGCCTCTGCTGCTTGGGTGGACAGTTTTATGGACATCAACGCCCTCTGGTGTCGTCACCCGAGTACTAAAACTTAACGTCTGAGAAGTGAAGCTGCTTCTCATTACTTAATCTGTTTCTTTTCAAATGCACATCAGAAATGCCATTCTTTTCGTACACCATTAATCCTGTTTGGTGTCAAGAGGAAACTGGAGGTTTTAAGCCTGTAGTACCCCAAACAACAACAGGGAGAAGAAACTATATTTAATAAAATAGATGTTTATTGAGCCTCAACGATACATAGTAATGTGAGACACAAAAAACAATAATCGCACCGGTCACTTTTTCCAAATTTTTCCCCTTTTAACGTGGAACACCCAGCCGCCCTCCACTCCACAAAACAAAACAAAAAAGAAATTAAGTTAAAAATAAAGTAGTACATTCAGTACATTCAAAAAATAATTTCAAAAAGTGCAACAAAGCAAATAATGTGGATTTGTAAACTGTAGTGTAATATAATATTACAATATTAAAACCAGCATTTTAATCTGGAACCTTTTTGCTGTGAGGAAACTTGTTTTAATTAATTCTCAATACATTTTTTATTTGTTGCTCTGGCAGAAGAATTTGGCCAAATAGTATGGGATTAAGGGATTAAGGCGAAGCCATGCCAATGATTTTAATGTGCTTCTTCTTGAACACCTTCTTTGTTGCCTTGGCCGTATGTTTTGGGTCGTTGTCATGCTGGAAGACCCATCCATGACCCATCTTGAGTGTTCTGGCTGAGGCTAGGGCAGGGCTCCAGACTAACTTTTTTTACTAGGAGCACAGTGGCCCTTAACTTAAAATTTTAGGAGCGAAAGCAAAACATTTAGGGGACGGAAATTGACTTGCAGTAAAGTAAAGTACAACTGTAAGTAAAACTATAATATTACATAAATATTAACATTTCCTCTCATTTTTACTGTATTACTGATAAGTATGTGAACAAGAAATGGCAACTGTCTTCTCTAACCACCCTGTTTCTTTCCCTAGCTTCTGGAAGGCCTCTTTGTTGGCATCATGTACACCTTATGACTGTTTTACACTTTTATTTATTACTATACCAGAAGCCACTAGCCTGTCATCACACCTAACGTCTTTATCATTAAAGATCATGATCATCATATGTGGAGTTCCAAGATAGGTTGATTTAAAACAGGGGTCCCCAACCACCAGGCCACGGCTCCGCACTGGTCTGTGGGCCATGGAGAACTTTCAGAAGCAATGATACAAAAAAACACAGTAAATAACAAGTAAATAACATTCATTGAATGTAATAATATGTAAATGAATATCAATTTAGAAACAAGGGCTATTATTTTAATGAAAAAATATACTGTTTCATTATGTTTCACTGAGTGTTACCCCGCGGCCCTTGAACACACACATAGTTGTGTGCACATAGTTCTGATGCTGCCACAAATAGCTAACTAGCAAACTAGCAAACTCGTTCATTTGCGCACAAGTGTGGAGCACAGGCTTGTTAGCAACAAGCAATATTCAAAAATAAAATCAAATCTGGAAATTAACTGGTCACACATGCACGAGTAGATTACAAATTTACCTCCAATGTCTCACATTTTAGTCGCAAAATGCATCACTACGAGCTAAATCCAATCTATTAATTACAAAGGTCACGTCGATTGCAAATGTTGATCCAAAATCAGAGGAAAATGTCAACGTCAAGCAAAGAGGAGAGTTTGGAGAGGGCGGTGGGGAGCAAGCTGTGTGTCAAAAAAATTTATTTTTATTCGCTGGTGGTCCCGGAAGATAACCCCTGCAAAATGCGGGGATCTGCTACATGTACATCTGACCAATAATTTTTTTTTAACATCATTTTACATCATTTACATCATTATACAGTTACATACATTATACACTCATCATGTATGTTTGATTCATTTAGGGCCCTTAATAATTTATTTGAATAGTTCCATTCGTAGGGTAGAATGATAATACAAGGCACATCTTTTTTTTTTAAACAATTGGCTTAAGTGGATTTAGTTTATTTGTGATTTTTGCAAAATTATACATACATGTTCAAATATATACCATAATTTCCGGTGTATAAGCCGCTACTTTTTTCTTAAATTTTTAACCCTGCAACTACTGGCAACTACTACTAATCGTTTAAATACTGTGCCGCTTGCGAGTCAGTGAGGAAACGGCAACTCTTTCTTTGGCAGGAGCCAATCATGAGCTACAAGGGAACTCACGACGAGCCTGTCAACCCATCAGATGCAGGCAGTTTTTTTTCTTTAAATACAGTATATGCGGTAGATTATATTCCAAGATCAAATAGCAAATGACAAAAACCCATGTCTAAATGAGACCCCCATAAAAATGTGTATTTTTGACACAGGAGCTCGCTCCCCCCAGTTCACCTGCTAGGTTGATGTTGACGTTCTCTTCCTCCGATCAACATTTACAATAAGAATGGCTGAAGAACCCTCCCCGTCTCTCTTTTATATGCCTCACACACTTATTAAACACATTTTAAATGATGAAATTGTATAGGTACTCACTCAAGATGATCAATGAACAGATGGAATTGGAGTCACTGTGTAGAAGTTTCACCTTTGCATCTTACAGCGACTGCGGTGCATTGAAGGACCACCAAGCAAAGTGCAAAAACTCAGCACTTAACGAAAAAACATTATCAATAAAGTATAAAGTAGTATAAAAAATTGTGGGCTGTTTTAACAGTGGAACATGTATGCACATATTTATAAATTATTATTGACTTCGGGTAGACGCGATACATTTTCTGAGGAAAAAATGGTCTATTCTTTGGAGGAAGAATTGTGACGAGAACCTCAACCTCAATCTTGCAGTAACTAAGTACACTTCTGATTAAAAAAAAAACAAAACACAATTAATGTAATACTAATACATTTCACTTTCAGAGCTAAACTGATTTTATAGCTAAAAAAAGTGCTTGCAGCTCTTAGCCCTGTGGCTGAGAATGAGCGTAAATAATTTAGTGTAGTGGTGCTGCCCTCGTGTCCCAGTGCAAGAAAGCATCCTTTCTCATCATTCCTACTGCACAATATGTCTCAGAGCACACAGCACAGATCCGGTAAAGCTGCAGAGACACAGGAACCCCTCCTCTGCCCCTCTCCCTCACACACCCCCTCTCTCTCAACTCTGCCCTCAGAGTTAGTTCTGGGCTTGTTAGGCAGTCTACTTGTCGTCTCTCTGTACTACACCTGCTCTTTCTTTTTCCTCCTGCTCGGGAATGATGGAGCTTGGACCGAGATGGCTCAATCTGATCTACTTTGTGGTTCTGTGCCTCTCACTCTCCCAGCCTGGATACTCAAACACAAAAAAGGCCTCCAAGACACCACGCTGTCCTGCGACCTGCTCATGTACCAAAGACAGTGCCTTCTGTGTGGATACCAAGGCTATACCAAAGAGCTTCCCACCTGGGGTCATCTCACTGTGAGTTCATACTGTTACCAAGAGCAGCTGTATAATGTAATAGCTGTATGCAGATTGAACAATAATGTCATCCTGCTTTATGTAATGAGTAAAATCCTTGTACTCGCTAAAACCTAGAAATTGGTATGGAATTTTATTTTGTCCTACTCAAACAAAGTCATTTTAATATTGCCGTTCTTCCATAAGGTGAACTTAAGGTGCAGCGGTAGCATCTCGCTAGGCAATAGCATTAGATTAGCTTTTTGCTTCTCCTCACTCAGTGTAATGAAATGAGGATTAATCATTGATGCAGGAGGATAGACTGGTTGAGATATGTTTCCATTTATATGACGCTGACCCCCGGGGTGCACAGGAATTTCAAGAGAACACGCCGACCTCATTCCAGAAACGTAAAAAAAAGGAAGTTACGTGTCCTAGAAAAGACCTCCTTGACATTCAAACTACAAGGACAAAAGAAGACATATGATGGGTGAACAAGGTTAGAGTCATTATTGGCTGGATGGATGGAGTCATTATTGGGATTGCTAAATATTTGATACACACACTATTTTATGCCTATAAAAACAGTCCACCTGAATTTATTTGTCTTATTTTATCTGTAAAAGTGTCATACAATCTGTTATATGTGCTTGTTTCCCTTATTTCAGGAGCACTTTAATTGAACATCAGACCACATTGAATTTTACAGTTTTTTTTTAACTGAATAAGACACCCGGAATGAATAAAGGATGGGTGATATACAATATGAACTATGCATGATAAAAAATGTACTTTTAAAGAGTATGTGAACGTCCCTCCTTTTTTACTTCCCAGACAGTGCAGTGGGTTGGTTGAGTAGTGTGTCACATACGTGGTGACTTGTGTTTGTTTGACACCGTGGGTGAGGTATTGTCTGGATCGCTGCATGTGAAAAGTTGCTTAAACCATCAAAAGGTTGTCTCAGATTGACTCTGACTACTTGTAAGCCATGTTGCCAGCTTGTAGATTTACAGTCATGGAAAAAATCATTAGGCCACCTTTGTTTCTTCAGTTTTGTGTTCATTTTAGTGCCTGGTACAACTAAAGGTACATTTGTTTGGACAAATATAATGACGATAACAAAAATAGCTCATGAGAGTTTAATTTAAGAGCTGATATCTAGCAACTTCCATGGTTTTCTTGATAATAACCAAAGTCACTTATGTTCTTACATGAATAGCTATAGCATTGTACTGCCACAAAAATGGACTCTTTTGAGCTATTTTGTTATCATTGTTATATTTGGTACATGAAAGGGACAACAAAGGTACCTTTAGTTGTATCAGGCATTCAAATGAACACGAAACTGAAGAAACAAGGGTGGTCTAATCATTTTTTCCACAATTTTATGTTAAATGTTAAATACTTTGGAAGCATCTGGTGGGCCGGGTTCAAACGCTCGGTGGGCCGGATGTGGCCCCTAGGCCATAGTTTGCTCACCCCTGTTCTAATATGACATCACACTTGTAAAGTATGCATGTAGGGATTATGTCAGGGGCCTCCAAACGTTTTCCACCAAGGACCGTATACTGAAAAAAATCAAAGGATGCGGGGGACCACTTACTGTAGATATTTTTAAGATGTTTTGAATTTTGTGAAAAGGATTAAAAATATATAGATATACAATTTTCTCTTTACATTGTGCCTTTTTGCTCAAGTTTTCACATTTTTGCTGTTTTTTGGGGGGTTGATTGTATGTCTACAATATGCTGCGGGCCAATAAAATAACAAATGGACACCCTGGCTTATATTAACATGGTAACTTGTTTGACTGTGCAGGACGATGGTGAGCACAGCATTTACCGCAATCCCAGAGGGAGCTTTCTCACACCTTCACCTCCTCCAATTCCTGTGAGTGTTTTTGACAACAACAAACATTGCTTGTTTTTCAAGTCAAGTAATGTACAGGTAAAGTTTGTGGTAAACACGTGGGCCTTCTGACTCCCTCTGCTTGAAATGAATGATTGAAAAGAGTGATGACATAGCAGTAATAAGAGTGGTGTCTCTGTATCAGTGTCATCCCCAACTGACTCCCTCCGTTGTGCCCTAACAAAAGCTTATTTGTCTGTCACATGCAATCACAAATGTCCCTCTTATCATTGTGTGTAGGTCTGCATTTGTTTGCAATGACTTCTAATTCAATTCATTATAATATTTTGGTATTGATTGATGACTCAGTGTATTTAATATGGTTGTACTTTATAAAAGTGTACTTGATAGGACTACATTTCATGAGGCATTGCACTGTAATGCACCACATGGATCTACTGTATTGCATTGTTTACAAACCTACATGTATCATGGTAGCATCATTCATTTTCATTTTGTCTGCAGGCTCTTGAACTCCAACACATTCACCATGATTTCTGATGATGCATTTGCGGGTCTTTCTCACCTGCAGTACCTGTGAGTAAATGAAGTAGTTTAAAATTATAGTACAGTAGGTCTTTATCCTGTAGCGATGGGTTGCTCTCAAACGATATGGCTCTTAGAGCCGTCTCTTTGAAGTGAATGAGCGGGCTTTGCTTTCCCTCTTTTTTCCTCTTTAAAGAGTCCGCACTTAACTGGTCAAAATGGGAGCCGAAAGAGCCAGCTCTTTTTAGACAGCCAAACCAAAATAACCTGCTCCCTTAAAAAGAGCCAAAATTCCCATCACTATTAGTGGCAGAAACAATAAAAAGCAGTGAAGCAGCTCTCTGTTTCGCATGTAATATTGCACTTCACATGTAAACACTGGAGAATAGTGCAGCACGTTCTAGTAGAGTAAAGGCATTGTATGAAAATACCATGTAAATTATATTTATGACTGTCACCGTGTCAACGAGAGCAGCATTAAATGTTATATGGGTTACGGTATAACTGGAGTGCTGAAAGATATTAATCAGCATTGTATAAATATAGGTCGACTGAGAATGCGATGATAGTATAAGTATGGATAACAAGTGCAGTGATATGAATTGGTATGGTATGGTATGGCACGGTATGACATGGCATGGCATGTTTCAGACATGCGTAACAACTTATATGAAGAAACATTACATGGTTACATTTGCACAATTCAACATGTCTGAAAAGGAGTAGGAAGAAGCAGATCTTGTATTTAATCCGAACTCTTCCCCATGTTTATTACTGATAATTCATTCACACCATGTTTTTTCTGTTGAACTTTATGATGACAACAGGTGTTGTGTTGTTATTCCTGCCAGACACTGGGATGCATGTGTCCATGTTGTTGACATACACATCCACCCCCTTTGACTGCAGAAAGGTGGCCACCTGTTGCTCTGTTGGAGCAACATCTTGTCCTCCTCCGTTGTCAGCTGCAATGGCATAAGACGTGCGTGTTATGTGAAGCCCAGTCACAATTACATTGTTCATGCACGTCAACTGCTCCAAATCATCCACTCTGCATATCATTTGCAATATAATGAGATCCTTATCATCATTTTGTTTCTTTAAAGCTTCCACTTTCCCTTCTAGCCCATCCATTTGTTTCCGAAGTGATGCATTTTCATTCTTCAAATCCTTAATGTATTAATTAGGGATTTCACGTTTTCATGCTGTTTATCTATTTTGCTGTTTAGCTCCTTCCTTATATCATTCAACAACATCACAATTATCTCCTTTAGGGCAATGGTCCCCAACCACTGGGCCACGGCCCAGTACGGGTCCATGGGTGGGGCCGAACCGGACCACGGGAAGTTTTCAGGTGCAATGATAAATAAAAAAAATACACTTGCAAATAACTACATCAAATTTTATGTAAATGCATATCAATTTCGGAAATAAGGGCCATTATTTTATTTTAAAAATAATATACAGTTACAAATCCCATTTTTTTGGCATTTATGGGTTTTTTTGCAAGCGGCGCCCCTTCCCACTTTGTTCGACGGTCCGTGAATGCACCACTGTGCATGTGCTAACTTTCTCTCATGCCGCACAAATAGACTACTATACTGTATTTTTACCGTTTTTCTTTCACCTCATATTTGGTCCTAAATGCTGATACTATGTGGGAATGCATTATACAGTTACAAATCGCATTGTTTTGGCATTAATGTTTTTTTTTGCAAGCGGCGACCCATCCCACTTTGTTCGACGGTCCCTGAATGCACCACTGTGCTAACTTTCTCTCATGCCGCACAAATAGACTACTATACTGTATTTTTACCGTTTTTCTTTCACCTCATATTTGGTCCTAAATGCTTATACTATGTGGGAATGCATAAAGGTAAGTTTTGATGATCTTATTGAGTGCTAATGTGCACATTTGTCTCCAGTTAATTCATGCTAGCACACTGCCTTTTACGACACACGTCAAACAGCGATGTAATCATCTCTCTGGAAAACATGTTGTTCATGTCTTAGTTTTACACAATACATAATAAATATGATAAATTAGATCGTTATAATGTACAAACTCCCCCCTGGTCCACGGGAGATTTGTGGGAAAAAGGTTGGGGACCACTGTTGTAGGGTACCTGGTTCCTAGCTTCCTCCCATGTCCTCCTAAGATCATGAAAAATATCATATAGGAATGAAATCAAACTAAATGACAAAGCAAATATTGCATGATGAGTAACCAAAGCACTGTCACAGTCAATTATGGGCAGGTCCCCGGGATGCAGAGACTGAGGTGACGTGCAGAAAAATGTCTTTAATAGAGCTCTAAAACACAAAGTACAAAATAACAAGGGTGAAAAGGTAAAGCGAAGGCAAACAAACTCACCATGGGAGGTCAAAACAAGAACACGCACAAAAAAGAGATGAAAAACAGAAAACATGAGATGCAACGGGATGTAACGACAAACAGATAACAATTAGTAAAAAAAAAAAAGGTAAACTAATGGATGGACACCATGCTCATGCTGCCACCTCTGTGCTTTAAAGTGCCGCAAATTACCGATTAGGAGCAGGTGTGCTCTGCCGGGCCGTCTAAACAAAAGTCAAGAGGTGGAACTAAACACATCACAGGAACAGAAGGTAACAAAATAATAGCACACAACAGGAGATACACTACGGGAAATATGGAAATAAATTTCACCACAGACAAAACCTTTCATGCAGAACATGACAAGAATCATTTTTATTGCACATCACGTTTTGATTTTTTGTTCTGATTTGTTTTGGATTTTACATTTTGATCTTCTGACTAGCATAGTTTTATAATTAGCCAAAACATGTTTGACTTTGCATTATTGTAATTTATTGCATTGACATTTGTAGTCTTGCACTTTCTTGCAAAGTCATTAAAAACCAACATGATGATAAAGGCGAGGATTCCACAATAACTAATACAATAAAAATAAACAATAAATCCTGTGATGATGCAGATGCATGCAGGGTGATAAAGCTGAATATGCTGCAGCTTATTGCCTTCTCCTGCAGTTTGTCGCTTTAGTGCCATTATCAGTGCTACCTGCTGAGAATGTTAATGAAATCCTACTGTCACAGACAACCACCCCCAACAACATTGTACAGGTTACAGTATACAGCATATACTAGCTACACTGTTGACAGGTAAAACAAAGAAAATGCTGCAATGTCATTTTATCACAAACTATTCCCCTGTGAGTCAGTTTAAAGAAAAAAATGCACTTTTTAAAAAATGTTGCCCATCATCCACAATCCTTGTGTGACATTAACACGTCTTTCTCTTTTATGTGCATTCTAAAGATATAAAAACAGCTAAAAGGACGCAGCTAAAAACTCCAAAAAGCGCCAACAACACTCCGTTTACATATAATGTGACGTGCATATTAACCAAGCTACAGCAAAATTGTCATTACTTTTGTTCAAATTGTTGCGCCGATCGAACTACGTTAGTGGCGTATTGACACCTTGCCACACCACACTGGCTAGCTACTGCACTAGCCGGCTAGCGACTAGCTTCACCACACACTCGTCCGCAACGCATCAATGCCTCAAGCCACCACCAACAGGTAACAGGCGACATATTGGAGTTGCTGCTACTGCTGCTTCTGTTTTTGTTTTTGAGTTTGGAAAAGTTAATGCTAGGTGTAGGCGTTAGTTTCTGTGTTACTATGTGAAATCAATGTGCCATGGAAGGAAGTTCAGGTAAAGCTTAAAAGGGCCAAAATACGGCAAAAGTATTACATGTTATCCTGAATGTACCTGTTACTACATGGTTACAGATGAAACCATAAAACCTTGTTGGAGGTTTTTGGAGGTGTTTGAATAGCGGTGTTTGTCGGCATCATAGGTGTGTCCCATACGGTAATCAGCTGTCTGTTTTTATCTGTTTTTATATCTTTAGAACGCACAGAAAAGCGAAATACGTTCACGTCTCACATGAGGATTGTGGATGATGGGCAAAATTCCAGAATGCAGTTTTCCTTTAACAACAGGCTTTGCAGCACTTATGCAGATAACAGCGCATCACCCTGGCATAATTAATTACAAAAATATTGGTCTGTATTTTCACATCCTAATTTGAGGACAACTGAGCTGTTCAATTTTAAGCCTAAATGCACCATGTGCACACCCTGATAATACAAGTAGTAGCCTCCAAATGCAACCATTTGTCAAAGCTTGGTAACAATATGAGTGACTTTTTAAAATTGAATTGAATTTTATTTTTCTTTACCAGATTTATTGAGAATAATGACATCCAGACCCTCTCTCAGTATACCTTCAGAGGATTGAAATCTCTGACTCATTTGTGAGTATTACTTTTGTCCAGCAAAAAACAAGATGCACACAGCATTATGCATGATTTATTTTTATTTAGTGTATATTTGCACAGTATACCGGTTGAGCTCTTTTTGTAAATGTAAAACATATGAGTGATTATTTCTATTATTTATTATTACTATTATTTTATTATTACTATGAAACGACACCCATAAAAACGTATTATAAATAAACAACTGGGCTTTTTTCAGATCCCTCTCAAACAACAACCTGCAGCAGCTGCCCAGAGATCTATTTCAACATCTTGATATCCTTACCGATTTGTAAGTGTCTGTCAACAATGTCTGACCTGTCATCTGTCATTGATCATTGTAGTACCTTCAGACCAACATACAGTAGTTTCTGTGTTTCATGGCTGGTTTCAGGGACCTCCGAGGAAACTCCTTGCGCTGTGACTGTAAAATCAAGTGGCTGGTTGACTGGATAGAAAAGACCAACACTTCCGTTCCTTCCATCTACTGTGCAAGCCCTTTTGAATTCCAGGGTCGCAGAGTCCATGATCTCGCCCCACGAGACTTTAACTGCATCAGTGCAGGTTTGAACTCTCCGATTTGAAAAATAACGACATGGCAAAATGTTTCCTTTGTAATTCGTTCTCTTTTTCGCCACTAGATTTTGCTGTTTATGAAATGTTCCCGTTTCACTCCGTGTCAGTGGAGTCTTACGAGTTCAGTGGCGATCACTTTGTGACCTTTGCTCAACCTGATTCGGGTTTCTGCACTCTGTATGTGTGGGATCATGTCGAAATGGCCTTTAGGACTTTTCAAAACATTACTTGTAAGTAATTGCTACAAAGACGTACAAAGAGTGTTATTCTATTTTGTGTGTCATTTCAAAATAGTCTTTGTATGCCCGTGCAGCTCGCTCAGCGGTGTACTGCAAACCAGTGGCGATAAACAACGTGCTGTACATGGTTGTGGCTCAACTTTTTGGTGGCTCTCATATCTACAAGTAAGGTTTGCATGAATTATTAGTATCATCATTTACTCGGGTTTACAAACTGCTTCCAGCCATGCAAACAGTGTTGCCAACTCCTCAGTAGGAAAATAGCTATTAGCTGTCCTAGAAGCCGCTGGAAGATGTCATCGGCTAATTTGCATATTATTTGCATATGACGTTGTAACAGATGAGGTAGGAAAAAAAGCATAACCTCGTAGGACAGACAAAAAAGTGAGTAAAACATCTTAGTTAGTTTTAGAACTACTACTTGATTCTTGGTTTGTTAATTTAAAATTGACCATCACTTCATCAAAATATAATTTTGAAACGTTATCTTGGCCAGCGCCTACCACCTTTTTTCTTGCATTAGGACTAATCGTTTCATTTATTAAATGTTTTTCCATCACACATTCTGACACACTGACAGGTAAGTGACTGAGTCCAAATGAGGCTTGAGTGTAATAAGTAGCAATTTAATGAAGATTAAGAAACATTTACGTTTTAGATCCCACATCGTGCCGCGCGCATGTGTGATTCAGGGATGCGTAGTGCTCCACTATGCTCTCAGTGCGGCTGGGCGACATATATTCATATTATTAATATATTGATGGTTCTTTTAAGCATCAAAAACAAGCATATGGTTCATATCTATATATACTGGATTTGCGCTGTAACTCTTGGCTTGTCTCACTCATCTCGCTGCACTGTGTGTGAGCTCCTGCCTCGCCCCCCTCTATGCATGTAGGAGGTGACAGGCCACGGAACACAAGCCCTTGCTCAATTTTCAATAATAATGGAGGCGACAACGTCTGAAGAAAAAGCAGCGGCTCAGTATTTTGGAGGTACTTCGCAAAAGTGCCTGTCAAGTGCGGAAGCTCTACAATGTGTTTCAGCACTTGGCACAAATTCCAGTATGAATGTTTGAAGCTGTGGGCTGAAACACCACAAGTCTCCTGCCACAACACAGTTCATTGCTTGCTTCTTTTTCCTGTTGCGTTCCTAATGAAAGTAGAGTAAAAGTGCAAAGTGGAGTGCTATTACTAAAGTGGTGTCCTATCACATTGCTAAAGATATGGTCCCCATTGCAGCGGTGGAAAAAACACCTGCTGAAAACAATGGACTCGAGATGTCCAGCGAGCTTCGCAGTCGCATGTATTTAGCACGAGCTCTACCACAAATGTCAAAGGAAGACAGACAAAGCCTAATATGCAGTTGATAGTTTGGTGTTCCTAGCACAAAGTCTTTAAAGGAATAAGGACATGCTTATGTCTTTTAAAAATATTTACCTAAAAAAATAACACTGTTCAAAGTAAAGTATTTTTGAGTTGCTGCTCGCATTTAAAAATGTCTTTTAAAACGGGGCACTTTATTTCATATTTTGTTCTTTCGTGCTTTTGGTATTAGCTGATGATTTAAGCATAGCTAAAGATTTGTTATAAAGAAGATTGAAGATTATATTTTACTTTTTCTATATTTGTTTCAAATACAGAATGATTTTATTTTAGCAGCTATTTTTTTTTAAGATTTTTAAAATGTCAATAAAACAACTTTGCACGCATATTTGTCTTTGTCTTTGTTTAAACTGGCTTTGTGGAAAAAATATTGGGATATATATCATATATTGATATTCAACCTAAATATATCGGGTTATGAGTTTTGGTCCTGCGATTGACTGGCGACCAGTCCAGGGTGTACCCCGCCTGTCGCCCGAAGTCAGCTGGGATAGGCTCCAGCATGCCCCCGCAACCCTAATGAGGATAAAGCGGTATAGAAAATGGATGGATGGATGGAGTTTTGGTCCATATCGCCCAGCCCGAGCTCTCGGTGTGCCGCGGAAGCTGACTGCTTGTGACTGCTTTGGGGCGGGGCGGACCTCTCAGCAGCACCCCCTGCTGCTCAGTGAGAACAGAAACTGCACAACAATACGTGCTTTCACTTTTAAGTTCGCAAATACCAGAAAACTCTCCAAAGATGCCAGAAAAAGTCATTAGATTTGTCACAAGTCGCTTTTGAGAAAATATGTCTGCAAGATGGTTTGGAATATCACCATATTTACCAACAAAGTCGCCAATTTGGCAACACTTCATGTAAATGCTTTTTATTGTCTTTGTGATCTTATCCTATTCAGCATTTAGCCTGACATTTGGGTTTAAGAGGGTATAGTAATACAGTAGATCCCAGCTTTTCTTTGCGGACCCACCAGAATAAATGTTTACATACTAATATACATGCAAAACAATACAATTTTATACTAATTTATAACACGCAAGGCATGCTGGGTAACTTCCTGTCGGGGAAGTTTGTGTGTGAGTTTCCCAACATGCTTTGTAGGTTATACATGAGTATAAAACAGTATTGTTTTGCATGTGTTGTATTACACACTCATTGCATTATATGTATGAGTGTGTAAGCATTTGGTTTGGTTTGGTTTAGTTTATTTGAACATGAAGGTTACAATGGAATACATCTCATGAATCATTTTTTCACAGTTCCACATGTCCCAAAGGAGTAGGAAGAAGCAAAGCTTATTAAATCCTACCCTCCATCCATTCTACATCTAGTACAGTACATGTAGTTCACTTCCTGCATTCCATGTCATGTTTTCTGTGATAATCAGGATAATACATAATAGATAACGGTAAGACACCCCTCCCAAAGAAAAAAAAAAAAAATATATATATATATATATATATATATACATATACATTAATAATAATAATAATAATAATAATAATAATAATAATAATAATAGATAAATAAATAAATGCTTAAAATAAATATGAATAAAGAACAAAACTTTTTTTTTATAAACTTTTTTTTTTTTTCATTTATTTTGAAACCCGCATAGTGTGTTCCACATGTGTTACTTGTGTTATTTTTGGCTATAGGGAGGCGTTTGGCTGATCTCTTGTTGGTTTGTGTTGTGTGAGTAGTTTGTAAATGCCGAGCGAATTCATTGCAAATAGACAGTACAGTACTTCCTCATGTAGAGTACTCTCTGTGCAACTCAAGCTTTACCAATGTAGGGCAAATGATATGGGTTTTCTACCAATAAATGGCCTAATTATGGCTATTATAAGCACAAAATGCAGGTTTCCCCACAAATAAAAATGTTTATTTTGCGTCTCAGTTTCCCAGTGGAGGCGTTCATGCTCTGTTTCAGAATGTCACAGTACATGTTGAAATTGATTTTTTGGCAGCACTCATGCAGCCACAGACCACAACCCCTACCACACACATCTGACACGGTTGTCTTGCTACTCACTTGTTTTGCCAGCTATTGAGACAATGTCTATGAGTTTTCAGTGGATAGTAAATCTATACTGCTATACAAGCTGTACACTGACTCATTTGAAAGATATTGAAGTTTGTCCCTTCAGAAAACATACGATCATAAAGGTTGTTGCATAAATGTTTTTTTTATGGAAATACTGCATGATGATGGAGCCAGTCAGTAATTAAGCAATGTTATTGCATTTTTCTTCAAATTGCAGGTGGGAAGAGGACCCACAGCGTTTTGTAAAGATCCAAGACATTGACACAACTCGTGTGAAGAAGCCCAACTTCGTGGAGACCTTCCAGCTGGATGGTGAATGGTACTTTGTCGTCGCTGACAGTTCCAAGGCCGGTTTAACCAGCATTTACCGGTGGAACAGCAATGGTTTTTACTCCCATCAGTCCCTCCATCCTTGGCATCGCGACACCCACGTGGAGTTCCTCGATGTTGGAGGAAAGCCTCACCTCATCCTCTCCAGTGCCACTCAAACACCGTTGATTTACCAGTGGAATCGAGGGCAGAAGCAGTTTGCGGTCTACTCCCAAATCACAGAGCAAGCTGACGTGCAGATGGTTAAGCACTTTTGGATCAGGAAGGTTCTTTACCTTTGCCTCACACGCTTCATAGGTGACTCAAAGATCCTCCGCTGGGAAGGGCAGCGTTTCATCGAGATCCAGGCTCTTCCCTCTCGTGGCTCAATGGTAGTGTATCCTTTCACAGTGGGCCTGCGTCACTACCTCATCCTTGGAAGCGATTTCTCTTTCTCCAGAGTGTACTTATGGGATGATCTCACTCAGCGTTTCCATCCCTTCCAAGACCTCAACATGAGAGCACCAAGAGCCTTCAGCTTGGTGTCGGTCGACAACAAGGATATTATGTTGGCTGCCAGCTTCAAGGGCAACTCTCTGGCCTATCAGCACCTGCTAGTGGATCTCAGTGCCAAGTAGAAATATGAGCGTCAAAAAGACAAGATGACATGTGGCAAAAAAAAAAAAAATGGTAGGAAAGGTTGGAAAGTTTTATTGTTGATGTTGAAAATTATTAATTTAACATTTAAAAAATTTTTTTTTAGGAATTATCCCTGCGAATCTGAAATGAATCATGTTAAATTAACTCTCAGTGTCATGCTGAGTGGCTGCTTTTGTATATATAGCATTCTTTTTGTCATTGTTAATTTCTTTACTGAAATGTATGTGCATTTTAAACAGATACAGGTGGTCCTCGGGTTACAAGCGTGTTTCATTCCTTGATTGTAAGTCCAGTTTTAGTTGAAGTCGGAACTTACTGTATACCGAAATTATACCTAAATTAACTCCTAAGTCACTCACGCTGTACACAGAACACAGAAGAAGATAAAATACAGTAATAAAAAGACTGAACACAAGAATTAAATGAAAGCGTAATGACAAGAGTACAACAGGCCTTTCTACCTTCTTAGAATATTGTCCTAGGCTAGTCTGGAAGGATAACTTTCTCTTCTCCTCCCAGATATTCTTGTAACAGCACATGGAATCCATGACCCCTCTCGCCTTCATTAACATTCAATGATCTTTATCCTTAATGATGGTCGCGACAGTCGAGTGACTGAGACCAAAAGAGCGGCCAATATTGGCGGGCATGTCTCCCCTCTCTGAGTTTTTTACTTCTATGGCCAAGGCTTGCCTTTTTCTTGGCACACTGCTGCTTGGATAACATAATGAAGTGCAAAACATGAATTAAAAAGCAATGTTATCCTTCCTCAGTGTAGTTGTGCAGGCACATACCGTGTTCTTCCGCCACGCACAGTGTAACAAGTTCTGTCATGCAATGTCATGCTTTGTTGGTCTTGCTGCCGTGTGTTGCAGTGCCCTTTTTTGGTAGTTCCTAGAGCAAAATCACTGCTGCACACCTGCTTCCAATTGTTTATCAGGCCTTTATCAAGATGCCATTTGCCCCAGTCAGACACTGGACTGTCTTCCATGCTGTGCCGCATGTTACCATAGTCTTGCTCCTTGCCTTGCTAGGTAGCTTTAGTATTTTGGCTTTGGTCTTGCGTTGTACTTTCTATTTTTGTGTGGCTATGCCCCCAGCCTGTGCTGTGATTTTGTTTTTTGTTTTTTCCCCCTGCGGCAACCTTTTGTTGCAGACACTTTTTGTTCTCCTTTTTGCTTGTATTCATGCGTATCGTGCACCTTTTGTTCTGTAAAACTTTGTTTACTTTACTTTGTGTCTGTCTGCTTTGGGGTCCAAACCCATGGCTACCCTGCTCACTTGTGACATTCGTAACCACGAAACGTCATAACATGGAATGTTGTTAGTTAGTTTTTCAGCTATCTTTTTGTTTTGCAATAATGACAAACATGATCTAAATGGCCTGAAGAAAGCTAATTAAATGAAAAGGTGGCAATGCATATGTTGCTTGTCTTATATTATATTTTATTTTGTTGTAATTGTGTGTCCATGTTCTAAAAAAATGCAATTTCAGCTTCCTTTGGGAGTGTTACTTAAAAACAAGTGTAAAAACAGAAAATCAGGGATTGTGCATTCATATTGTTAACCTAGTATTACTCCAGAACGACCTTAATATTATCATTTTAATGTATACATGGTCAAAACCCTTGATTCCACAGTGGCTGTGCGCATTTAAGGACAAGGCAAGTATGAATAAATCGTGCTTTGTAGTCCAATGTGCAAGTGAATAGCTGTTTGTCTATGTTTACCCTGCGATTGGCTGGCGACCAGTCCAGGGTGTACCTTGCCTCTCGCCCGAAGTTAACTGGGATAGGCTCCAGCATACCCCGTTTCCCTAGTGAGGACAAAGGTATAGAAAATGGATGGATGGATAGATGGATGCTTCATAGTCCTTGAGAAAACCAGTGACTTTCTATGGCTTCTGTCAGCATGCTTATCTTTCACTATAGGTTTGAGTATAATAAAACAACTTAGTGACACCCTGTGATCTATAGACTAAAATGCAGACTTGCACTCAAAAAGCTACAAATTGACATTTTAACAATTTAATAAAATTGTCATTGGCAAAACATTCAACAGTAAAAATGGAAATGTTTTTGTCGAGGGAAAGGCTTCTTGAGACGTCATCTGTACTTCTGTGAAGAAGGTGTCGGACGTTTCGCTCCTCATCTTCTACACAGACGCAAATGTTTTTGGTTGATTGTCACGTACAACGTGTTTATTTAATGTAGTTGTAGTCTGCAATGTTATATATAATATACCGTTGTTCAGGTAAAAATGATCGGTATCGGCGATACTAAGCCTGTAGTTACATGTTATTGAATCGATACAAAGTAGGTGTAGTATCGCCCACCACTAGTGAACAGCGATAGTATATGCGCAAAATCTGCGCAAGCGCTCTATTCTAAAGAAGTAGTTGTCGTGCGCTTGCTTTGCTCATCAGGGTCTTTGTGTGGGTGGAAACGACATGCATGCACATTGGGGCGTTAGCTCCGCATTCATCGGTGTGTGCGAGATGGACTGTACCACAAAACAACAACCCGTGTTAGCAAACTGTCATAGTAGTTTACCACGGTGAGTAGCTTGTTGTCAGTGTTTCATTTACATTTAATTTACGTTAAGTTAACACATTTCAAGGACTTTATTGCAGCCGCCCGTGGTTTTTGTTGTGTTGTTCTCGCTGGTTGGACTCACAGTTCGTTTTGAATATAGCTAGCTAACCATGAACAGCCGATAGCTAGCTACCTGAACGGACTGTCACAACACTGAGAACGTTGTTTTGAGCTCGCTTGGATTTGAGACGCAAGCTTCAAACATGTCGAGCTCCACCGAAGTCACCCTGCCACCCGAATGGAACGACGACGAGCGGATGAATTTTCTCTTCTCGGACTTCAAAGAGACCCGCGACGTGAACACAACGGACTGGGACAGTAAAATGGAGTTCTGGACGGGTCTGGTCCTACAAAGCTGCCGGGATCGTCGATCCGTGTGTGTCAATCTGCAGGATCTCAACAAGACCTTCAGGAGGAAAGAAAGATTACCCCTGGGCTTGGCAACTGTCATCCAGTCCTTGGCAAGGTAAATGTACTACTACTACAGTCTAGTAGTAGTAGTAGTAGTAGTAGTAGTAGTAGTAGTAATAGTAGTAGTAGTAGTAGTAGTAGTATTTGTTATGTTGACATGCTTTACAGTAGATCCACACCTATTTGCCCTTAGAAAGTTGTTTGATGAGTACTGCCGGGCACTGTCTGACAAGTCAGTTCATTCAACATTTTCCAGCAGGAAGATACTTTGACAAGACGTGATATTCTGTACAATGCATATTTTGAAAGTACAGTATTGTGTGCAGTATGCCTATAATTATTTAATTATGTAACGTGTGAGAGGCACATTATATACAGGGCTTAGAGCAGGGACATCTACAGTGCAGCCCGGGGGCCATTTGCAGCCATTTACTTTTGTATTGGCCCACAGCACTGGAGGCTGATGAACAGACCCGTGGTGCCGTTATGATTCTGGTGGGTGGATGGGACAGTTCAGTTGATACACTGGTAACCCACATTGTGAAAATAAATTCCTGCATCCACATTTTTACCCACATCCTCACCAAAATTTAACAGGTTTTGCAACACCTCTATAGAGTTTTTCCAGAATGAGGACTGGCTTGACTACAGTAGCTTAATATAGATGTCATTGTCAGAACATTTTCTGTTCACGTCATCCAGATGTGGGAAGCTTCAGAGGGAGTCTGAGTTTGCTGCCAATGTGGATTGTGGCTGGTTGTCTTGGGGTGTTGGCCTCCTGCTGGTGAAGCCTCTGAAATGGACCTTCTCCTCTCTGTTGGGAAGCAACCGGGTACCTCTGGAGGAGTCTTATGTTGTCATTGAACTGGTGAAGGTTTGTAACGCAACTGCCATTCTTTTGCACCTGCATCAGTAGATAAATATAAATGAAGAGTAGACTACTAGGAGTCTGAAAGTTTAGAAAGATTAGAGCCATTATCCTGTACTTTTGTTACCTGAGTGGTAATGCACCATGCATGACATTATTGTTTTAACTGAAGCAGATTTTGGCTTTCTTATTTTTTTTATACATAATGCCACGGTGTGCTGTTCTTTCCAGGAGAAAGCAGCTGAAGTACTCAGGATCTACCGAAGGAGTGAATTTGCAAGCCGCTCTATCCTGTCATTTCAAGAGTTGTGTACGCTCACCTCCAGTGTATGTGCTGATGAAAGCACTCTGTGCATGGCTCTCCTGCAGCTGCAGAGGGACAAACAAGTGATGGTCTCCTTGCACGAGGGCGAGAAGGTAAACCCAAAGGACTGCAGTCTATATGTGGGGGGCATAATTACGTCATTGTCTAATTTGCATAATTGGCCAGGATGCAATGTGAGACCAAAAGTGAGTAGCGCTAAATAATTTTGACTGCGAAGCTCTCTGGACATCGCGAGTCCATCATTTTCAGCAGGTTTTTAAAGCGTTTTTTTCCACTGTTGCAAAGGGACCATATCTTAGAAATGTCATGGGACACCTCTTTATAATAGCACACTACTTTGCTTTTCCTTTAATGAGGGACGCAACAGGAGCGTGCAGCTTCACACATTCCTTGTATAGGTGTTTGTGCCAAGTTTTAAGGTGGTGAAAAATATTTTTTTGTGCTTTGAATCCGAAGTACCTCCGCAATACTGAGCTACAGCTTATTCCTTGCTGACTAATTCTTCCACGGCAAATGCTGTTGCTTCGATTGGAGTCGCCTGGCTTCTGCTTCACCCCTCCTCCCTCCCTCCTTCATGCAGGGATGAGGGAGATACAGCGCAAATCCAGTCTATATCGATATCAACAATATGGTTGGTTTTGATATCATGCTCAAAGTAAATATTGATATTTTAAAAATATTGATCTATCACCCAGCCCTAACTCTTAGTATTTTTATGTGTTCTATTCAAACGTGACACTTGTATTTAATGACAAATGAGCACACTTTGTAAATAAAGTGCAATTGAAATGTTGGCAGTGCTCTCAGCAACTTTGCCATTAAACAGTTTTGCAATGTGCTCATGATCTGGACATCCCTATTCGATTGTCAATCGATTGTTCACATTTTTTAAATATCGATGTCTACCGACCGGAAGAAATACACCAATGGATGTCTTATGGGGGCATGCTGGAGCCTATCCCAACTGACTTCGGGCAAGAGGCAGGTTGCCAGCCAATCACAGGGCACATATAGACAATCACTCACACTCACATTCATACCTGTGGACAATTTATAGTCTCCAATTAACCTAACATGAATGTTTTTGGAATGTGGGAGGAAACCGGAGTACCTGTAGAAAACTCACACACGGATGGGGAGGACATGCAAACTCCACACAGAGATGCGCAAGCGGAGATTCGAACCCAGGTCTTCCCGATCTCTTGACTGTGTGGCCAACATGCTAACCACTTGGCCACCTTGCGGTCCAAGTTCAGATATTTCAACCAAAAAGAACTCTGGTTAGCACCGTCATTTAAACGATACAAACCTTTATGACCCTGCCTTTTAAAAGATTCGGAAGCAAGACTTGTTAGGAACCAGACTCAGAATGAGGAGTTGGAACCAAAATTGTTCAAATACAAACGATACCCAATCCTAGCCACCACAGAAAAATTAATATGGGAAAAACAGCCGTAATTGATCAGTCCACAAACCACTGCTCATTCAACACCATGAGAGGAATATTTATTTTTCTAGCTCACTCTTGTGTCTTTTTTTATAGATTGTAAAGTTTTGCCAGCCAGGACAAGGTCGCATCTCCACAGTCAATGACGTAGAGATCGGCATCTACCAGCTACAGCGTAGTGAGAAACTGCTGGAGGCGAGGCTGGAGAAACTGAGCCTGGAGGCTGATAAGTACATCAGCTAATATCGTTTTCATTTGCTTGAGCATACTGTCTGCTTTTTAAAATCTGTAAAGTCAATTCATCGTATTTTGAACAATCATGTGGGTATTTAATATATGGTGGTGTAGTCCTCAAGCGATTTCTTTCTTTGGCTTGCCATAATACCATGGAACGTCAGCATTTACACACAATCTCTGATAGAAAGTGTAATCACTAGTTTGTTCTACATGAACCGTGCTCAGTTCCAAAGAGGAAGCAAGAGTTCTCCTTCAGGAAGGGAAGAAAGCACAGGTGAATATTTGCAAAAACACACATTTTATTAAAGGCAGCCACAAAAACTCATCAGATTCACTTTTTCAATTTGCTGTCCAACAGGCATTGAGGTGTTTGAGAGCGCGGAAAAGAGGAGAAAAGAGAGCAGATGGCTTGTTTGGCCAGCTTGAGTCCATCAGAGGAATCCTGGACAGAATAGCCCAGTCACAGACTGATGAAATGGTAAGTCCTTAGACGCCCAAGAATACCAAACAATCTTTGAGGTTGCTTCATTGCTGGAGGTGTGTCCTGTGTAGGTTTTACAAGCATACCAAGCAGGAGTGGCCAGCCTCAGGTTCTCTCTCAAGGACGTGACGGTCGAACACGCTGAAAGCCTTGTTGATCAAATCCAGGAGGTAAGTGTTAGTTAGAAACTTTATATTAGGCAGTTTTTCAACCTAATAAAAAATCTTCTGTCATTTTACCAGTTATGTGACAAACAAGATGAGGTCAACCAAACCATTTGTGGAGCAGTGACCAGTGCAGGTTTGATGACATTTCTTCACAGCACACTTTCATATAAAATCACCTACTGTATTTGCTGAGATGGTGTTTAATTACGCAACTACAGAGGATATTAGGCATTTATTTTAAGTAATCCTTCATTTATACAAATTAGGGCTGTGATTAATTGCATGGCAAGGTTTATGCACAGGTATGTGTTCTGGTTAACTTATAGATATTGTTCACATTATAATAATGCAGACGACAAGGCCTGCTTTAAAGAAATGGTGTTTGTTTCATCATAGTAAAAGACGCCAAATGAAATGAAATAACAAATGTTTTCCAGAATGTTCTCCACAGTACATAAAAAGTCGTTGTACCGGATTAAAAGATGTCATGAAAGCCTAACTGTGTAACAAATGATAAGTAATTCTAACAAAATGAATGTCCAAATAAACATCATGTTTTAAGAAGCTCAACAGTCACTTATGATGGACACACCTGTCTGTCACCTGGAAGGAGCTTTTTCGATATTACTTCTATTCAGATTTGCGTATACTTTGTGGTTGTGAGACCATGCCGATGTTTTGTTCGACCTGTGGTGTATTATTGAAGTGAGTGATTTCTTACATCAATTTGAGGGGAGCTATTTATTGTTTAAGTGGACATTAAACACAGCATCTAAGCAGAGGCTATTATTTAAAGATACATTTAATACATCTTTTTTTATTATATATTTTTTTAAAGATGAAGACGTAGATGAGTTGGAGGAAGAACTGAAATTGTTATTGGATGAATCCATGCCAAATCCCGAAGTTCCACCAGAGCACCTGCCAAACATCCCATGTGACGACCTACTGGATTTGCTGCCCGCCATCCCTCATGGTGACCTGAATGTTAGTACTAAGCATCTAGAGGAACAACTGGAGCAGCTCACTCTCTAGGATTCAGGTGTGCTGTTATTTTGCACTGGTTTTTCATGTTATGAAGATATTACGACTTAATTTCTCCCATCTGTTCAGGGTTCCAGCACAAGGATTACACAGTGTTGGTTCAAAAAGAGCGTGGCAACCTCCAATTTTTGCATTTACACCTCCATGTAAGTTTTTAGCTAGAAGCAGAACTATAACTTGTTACAAACAAGACAGGTGTAAAATTGTAGATCAGGATGGAAACAAGGCACTTTACTTCCTTTAATCTAAATACTAAATGCCTTTGCTGTGGATGCATGCCAAAGAGGATTTTTTTTAAAGTGACCTTTTCATTAAGCAATATAGCATGTATTGTTACAGTTCATCTTGATCTGAAGCCTCAAGTCAAAAGTAAATATTTATGTATGCAACATTCTCTTTGGTATGCCACCACTTTTTTTGACCGAGGAAGACTAGGGTTTGTCCTTGATGTGTGTAGTTGTATGTAAATGTTATGTATTGGGTGTCCTGTGGAGTGTCTAGTGGCCATCTACAGTATATGGATCTACATTTGCCAAAATGAATCATGTATAAACCACACAGATGATGTCTAGTCTCACTGAAGCATACCCATAAAGCTCAAGAAGCCTAAAGTGAGTTTAAATATTTTTTTTTCTGCAAATAAAATGTATTTTAATGAAATGTAATGTTGGAGATCATATGTGCTGAGCTGTGTTGATGCACTCACTGCCTGCTCGTTGTAATTTTGGTTTTTACCCCCTTTAAAGTAGTTGTTGCAGTTTATGCATCCACACTGAAGATATGGGACAAAAATAAATGGCAAAGATGAGGCCATACAAACGTGATCTTCAAGAAACAGAAAAAGGTACATTTTTGTCAGATGTGATTTTGGTAAAAATCCTGTGGAATTGAATTTATAGGCTAAAACAATCGTTTTTTGTTTGATACTTATACTGTGGACGCTGGTTTAACTAAGCATGTGCATAGGTGGGACCTGATATAAGTAACAACATGGAGGCTGGTTTAAACAAGCATGTGCATCGGTTGGGCCACCAGGGGTCACTCGTGTGCACTTTAGATTTTATACTTTGGCTATCAAAAAATGTTTTTTTCCCACTTATTTCACTAGCACTAGTCATACCCCATTAAACCTAAAACAGATTTCACTCTTCTGGGGAAAAAAATCTGCAAGATATTGGAGTCAGTTGTATCTAGTTTAGTCTATATATTGTATTTACATGTAGTTCTCTTGCTCTACATTGTGAATTGTCAAATATGTGAAGATAATATTGTATGAGCACGGCTGGTTTGCAGCAACAGCTCATTACTAACCTTAGTGTTGATCTTTTTGGTGCAATTTAGGAAACGCATTCAACTTAATTTCCTTGACTGATTAATTGGGAAATGGGAAAGTTAATGATCGATTGAGGGCCATGTGTGAGCTGGAGCCTATCCCACCTGACTTTGGATTGGTCACAAGTCAATCACAGGGCACATATAAACCAACAATCGTAATCACACTTCAGTCACATGCATGCTTTTGGACTGTGTGAGGAAACCTACACAAGCACAAGGAGGTCTGAACCGAGAACAGGCTTTGAGGAAGACACGCTATCTACATGCTCCACCGTGCTGCTCATGTTCTTGAATGCCATAGCTTATTACAGAAAGGAGTAGGCAAACAAAAAAGCATTGCTTTATTGTATGGATTATTGGAGGACAGGTGTTAACATGAACAGCAGGATATAAAGTGACAATAATTACCATCTGAGGTGTTGTTGTATTCTCTAATAAATAAAAAAAAAGCAATCCCTTACAAATGTACAGACTTTATAAAGTATAATTATCACAACATCCTATTGGAGCAGTGCTTTTAAAAATGCCCTTTTTTAAAATCACAAATAACATGGAGATGGTTTTGCTGAAACTTCCATCTGTTATCTTCCAGCTTCTTCCCCTCCAGAAAGACACTCTTGCATGTACACACAAGTCAGTGTGTTGATGACCTTCAGCTTGCATTGAATTGAAGCATAAATACATGTGCTGTTGCCAGTTCAGCAAAGAAAGCTAAAGGACGTCTCTTTCACCTCGATTATGCAACTTACAGTACTGTATTGTTATACTGATATTGCAAGCGGGCGGATAAAAGACATTCAGAAAGTATTAGTTGAATCACTGGAATGTCAACCTATGCGGCTGCAGACGTCTTGTTACACAGTCTGTTGAAAAGAAAAACAATACGTAGAGATGTTCTCCGTGACTACACTACACAGCGTGTGCGTGTTTGCACCTAGCAGGCACTGATGCAGATATTTGGCTGAGGATTTGTTGAATGCGCCACACAGCACAGTATAATGCGTGTATAATACAACACTTATAAGAAACATTTGGCATGCTTCGCAGTAGTCCTTTTTCAAATGTGCATGAAGATGAAATACATGATGTCATTTTCTTTTCACGTTGCAGTGTTGCGTATAAAGCAGGCTACACAGTGGGTTGGGCTTCTTTCTGCCCCTTATTGTATATATGTGTGCGCATTCATGTGCAAGTGTAACAGCTTTAAACTGTCCTATCAGCTCCAGAACGCTTTCTCACAACCTTTTCTTCATTCACCTGGTCCACTGCTAGAGTCTCCAGCTCTGCCTGGGGTGGGGCCAAGGGAGGGGTTCCGTGGGGGATGCGGTGGGCCACTCCAACGTGAGCCCTGTACTGGCGGTCTCGAGCTGGGCTGTGACGAGGGCTGGCAGTAGCTCCCAGGGGAGGCACGGGGGGGCGTTCGGAGGCGATTGGGGGGATAACAGCAGGTCTTTCTCGCACTACCTGCAGCTCGGGAGACTCTTTCCCTGCCTGCAGGAAGGGAGTCGGGTCGGGCATAGCGTCCACAGTGTCTCGCAGGACCACTCGCTTACCGTCTGGGCCGAGGCGGTACACCTCTGTCAACTCGGGGTGAAGTGGCTGGGAGAGACTTTTCCTCATGCGGCGGCGTGGGGTTTCAGGCTGCCTGTCTTTGGGTGGAGGAGGCGTGGGCTTGAAAGACGTGACTGGGCTGACGTTTGGGCTTCCCTCTGAGGAGCTGCCTGCCAGCAGTTTTTTCTTCGTGGCGTGAAGCTGTGATGTGAGGTAAGCGATGGTGCTCGCTCTCTGTTCCAATTCCCCCGACAAAACGGCCAGCTTGTGGCTCTTCATCTTCAGTTCCTCCAGGTACTTCTTCTCCCTCTCCTTGATAGTATTTTCCAGAACAAAGATCATGGCATTCTTCTGCTCCAGATCCCTGAGCAGCTCTGTGTTCTCCTCCTCTTTCTTCTTCAGCTCTGCTTCCAGCTCCTCACACCTTCTTTGCAGTTCTCTGCATCGCACCTCACCGCTGTCTGCACGAGTGATATGAAGCAGTTACGACAATGTATGTCACAATTTGACAACACAACAACACATGAAACAAAGTTGGTCTTTCTGAATCAAACTCTAGTTTGCAGCTTTGATAAGGATTGTTCCGTCAGCAGTGAACACAATCATTGAACCAAACTAACTGCGGCCATTTGGCTGTGGTGAGAAACAAACTCTTTGGTTATATAAAACAGCCGGGACTGTCCCTCTTCCAACAAACTCCCATTTAATATGGTACAGATGGTCCCCGGGTTACGAAAGGGTTCTGTTCCTACAACGCATTGTAAGTTGAAATTTTGTGTAAGTCAAAACTCATACCTAAAAACAGTCATGTCACTCACACTGCACAGAGAACACACGAATGACATAAAATGCAGTAATAAAAACACTAAATAAAATAATTAAATGAAACCATTAAAAAAAACTGCAAAAAAACACTATGCTGCTTATTACTGTTGTTTTCATAAGGAGGAGATCCTTTAACATGCTCAAGGATGCTATAGGGACCTGGCAGTTATGTGTAGTGTTAAAGAGTTATGTGTGTTCCGACACTTTGGCAATCTGTGAATGTGACATGAGTCCTGACAGTGGGTGCATACCGAGGAGAACAGTTGCTTGCAGAGGGGACAGATGAGGGTGCTGAGGTTGTTTTGACGTGGTTCGGCCGACAGTAGCCTCTTTTGTTTTTGCAATAAAGAGTGTTAATTGCACATCCTCGTCATCTTTACAACATCCAGGTAGACGTTACAATGTTTATCCATAATGATGGTCGCGACAATCAAGCGATTAAGACAAGTGCGGCCAATATTGAGCACACTGTATTCTTTCACTGCCGACGAGCATTGTACGTAGTTCTTGAGTGAGTCTTTTGTTTAACGACCAAAATAAAGTTTTTAATTAATTCATGGGCATGTGTTCGTAAACATGAAACATTGTAACACAGAATGCCATGAACCGAGGTCACCTGTACACACACTAAATATTACATTATAGATCCGATAGATAGCTGGACAAACAGACATTGCTATATATATATACCCAACCAACATTTATACCACAAACTTTTTAATCAAAAATCTTTAGCCCTCGTTAAACTGATTTTCTGGACTTTTCAGCCCTTAATGCAGTGTCTTCTCTCTCACAGTAGGAAGTTAGAAGTTTTTCTTTATTTTTGTAAAGTTGCAGCACCTCACCTTAAGCCTTCCCCTAAGGGAAGGTGCATCTCATATTTTGAAATTTGAAATCTTTGCATGATAATTTACTTGCTTTGACATCCCCATCTGGTAGGGGTGTCCAAAGTGAGACCTGGGGGCACTTTCAGGCCGCAGCTCATTTTGTATCAGCTATTGGCATACTGTAAGAATAAAATTAATGCGTTATTAATGAGATGTATTATTAGCTATTCCGCTTATTTCATTGTCACCTATAACATAAAGCGCACCTTAGGTCACACCTTAAGGTGCGTTTGGCTGGTATACAGTAGCCGAGCAGATTATCCATATAGTTATCAGCAAAGTTTACAAACCCATCAAGTGATCTGTGCAAGAGTAAGGAGAATTGTAGTGAAGGCACCGTAAGGTGACAAACACATCATTATGTAACACATAAGTACACTGCCAGAGTACGGTTGCATGGAGACTAAAGTGCAGTGTTCAGAAAGCTCTTGGCTCACATTACATCAAGAACCTCCTCTCTGGTGACCTTCGCTGCAGCTCATTCAACAGGGCTCTGCCCCACCCAAGCACACTCTTTTGCAGCCATTAATGCTGCTTATATGTCAAATCCTAATCATAAAGTAAGACAGTATAGTGATTTCAGTGTTTGCATCACATTTTAAAATGGAAAAAAAAAATCAACTATATTGGAATGATTAGATGACACACACGTTTCTAAGTGGGGCGGGGGTGGCATGTTTTCAGGCGAATTAAGAGTAGCATAGAGGTTGAGCACATTGCAAGCTGTACATTAGAGTTGCGACAGATAATCTCATTTCCTGCACTCTAACCTCTGATGTCCCACAGTGACATGATAGTGCCTCTCTCTACAGCCTCTAATGATAGTCTATCAAATGTGGGCCGGTTCATGTTATAAAGCCTAGAACATGTGGTGGGACATGACATGTTTCCAGATGAGGCTGTACACAAATATATACAGTACATAAAAAAGCTGGAGTGGAGTCTCCCTGGCTGTTTTGACAACTGTATTGCCAGCCAGTATCAATGTTCAAGTCACATGGTGTCACGGCCATGGCAACGTGGGGGAGGGGCAGTTGGCAATGAACAGACAGATCTAATGAACAATGAGGAGTCCCACAATGCAAATGCTTCCTGGGTGGTGACGATGTGTCACTGGGATACAGACAGACATTGGAGACGGCCCTTGCAGTCTTTCAGATGCTGTACACCGTGTAAACTATTTCATACCGGCAAAGAGACGTACTGTACGTACTGTAGCTTAAATGATAAAGATGACATCACGCCCTAAAAGACTGTAGAGATGCAGAAATAGAGGAATGTGCTTACTGATGTTAGCTTACCTGAAGGATCGGAGCTTCGTACAGTGAGCTCGTACGTCAGGTCTGTTAAAAAACACAAAAAAGTGACACTTATTGTATGGATTGTTAAGGTAGGAATCACATGTGCATGCTTGCTTGTAAGTTTCGTCTCTCTTTATCACACAGGCTGAATGACAAGAGGATTCACTCAGCATCTGTCTGTGTGCGTTGGTGCCCCAGTGGAATGAACGGAGAGAGTGAACCCTCGCTAACACTAACATGAATGAAGGCACAGAAACGATGGTTTCTAAGGCGAATGCCACAGCCCCGGTGTGGGAGTATTTCGGTTTTAAACAGAATGAACAAGGTGAGCACGTGAACACAGACCAACCGATACGTCGCAATTTTTTTGAAAGTAGTGACGAGGAGGAGGGGCGATACGACGCTGACTGAGGCATTTGGTCGGCAAAGTAAATATAGACAAACAGTGCAAAATGGTGCGCGCTCACAGGCAGACTCGCTACATTGCAAAAGAAATGCAACCGTTCAATACTGCTGAAAAGCCAACATTTCGGGAAATGTTAGAAATGTTTGACAGAGCACGAATTGCCTGGGAGAACGTACATGTACATGTCACAAACAGCACTTGCTGAACTCTATAACAGAGTGAAAGAAGACGTTTTGAAAGGCATCAGAAACATTGCATTTTACTCTCCCACCACAGATATGTGGTCCAGCTCAAATATGACCCCCTACATTAGTTTAACAATACACTACATAACTGTGTGTGTATGTGTGGTTATTATTGGTGTGTTTTTTTTCTTAACAGAGACAGAGTCTATTTTTTATTGTTTTGGTTATGATTATGATTTTTCAAGTGCAATTTTTTCTATAAGAGTCCATTTTATTTTCATTGTGTTTTTTTTTGTCTTTTTTTGTTTGTTTAATTTATTTAAAAGCTCTTGACATTCCAATTACAATGTTAAATACTCCTGAGAAATACTCGTGAGCTCTGATTCTTCCTACTCATTTTCAAACATGTGGAACTGTGACTTGTAACATGAATCATTCAATGTATGCTGTATGCATGTTCAAAGTCAATTAAACCATAACCATAACAAATTAAAGTTTATTGCTTTTGATAGATGTATTCTCATTATCATGCCATATAACTAATGAAAAAGGAACGATTAACGATTAACTTCATTGGCCCTCTGCCCTCTGCATACTGTAACAATAACACGAATTCCCTGGCAGAGAAAATCTGTTGAGCACATAAGGGCATTTAGATCCACAATACTATCTGCCCTAATGGCTAGACAGGACCAAAAAAAAAACATGAATTCATTATTAATGCAATATATTATTAGATATTACACTATAACACAAAGCTAAGATGCAAATGTTTTGTTGACCTACATTAGATTGGTTTTAGCATCTTTAATGATTACATTTTTCTGTGTGCGACCCTCTGGGAAAAAGGTTTGGACAATTCCTGTCTTACAGGGATGTAGTTTTATGAAAATGGGCTGTTAGCAGATAGAAGTCACAACAGTTGGGTGCATTTCACACAAATAATCACCATCTCCATCACCAAAAAATCTGCCTCTATCGTTGAGCAAAAACTCAAAAGTTCAGTTCAGCAAGCTTTTTTGTTTTACTATTAAAAGTGGGTAACTTTTCACAGGTGTGACAGTTCGGAATGTTAAATAATGAGTAGTTGCTTCTGCAACGCAGCTCTTTGTCATTTTATTGTTTTTATATTTACAATTGTTGTCAACTTTTGGCTTTTCTCGTTAAAGGTTGCCAAAGTCAATCTTAATCCCACTGACATACCCCAAAGAGGAAGCAGAGTCTGAGGATACGAACACGGCCAGTTTCATCAACGTGGTTGAGGTATCTGGGGTAGTCCAAAAAACTCCCCAGTGACAAACCTCCAGAGGTGGAAGAGTTTGGCCCCGAGTTCCTCAAGGCTCTGGATGTTGAGGGCCTGTCTTGGGTAACACGTCTCTTCAACATTGCATGGAAGTCGGGAACAGTACCTCTGGACTGGCAGAACGGGGTGGTGGTCCCCCTTTTTTAGAAGGGTGACTGGAGGGTGTGTTCCAACTATAGGGGGATCACACTCCTCAGCCTCCCTGGGAAAGTCTATTCCAGGGTACTGAGGAGGAGGGTACGAGTGTTAGTCGAACCTCGGTTACAGAAGGTGCAATGTGGTTTTCGTCCGAGTCGCAGAACACTGGACCAGCGCTACACCCTTGCAAGGGTGCTGGAGGACACATGGGAGTTTGCACAACCGGTCTACATGTGCTTTGTAGACTTAGAAAAGACATTCCACCATGTCCCTCGTGGTGTGCTGTGCTCCGGGAGTACGGGATTGCTGGTGCACTACTACGTGCCATTCGGTCCTTATACAACCGGAGCAGGAGCCTGGTTCCCATTGCCAGCAGTAAGCCGAGCCTGGCCTCCGCCAAGGCTGCCCTTTGTCACCAATTCTGTTCATAATTTTCATTGACAGAATTTCTATGTGCAGCCAAGGCGTTGAGAGGGTCCAATTTGGGGGCTTTGGGATCTCTTCTCTGCTATTTGCGGACAATGTTGTCCTGATGGCGTCATCAGGCTGGGATCTTAAGCGTTCACTGGGGGTGGTTTGCAGATGAGTGTGAAGCTTCTGGGATGAGACTCAGCACCTCCAAATCCAAGGCCATGGTTCTCAGTCGGAAAAGGGTGGATTGTGGATTGCACCCTGCGGGTTGGGAGCAAGGTCTTTCCCCAGGTGAAGGAGTCCACGTATCTCGGGGTGTTGTTCACAAGTGAGGGAAGGATTGAGCGTGAGGATGTTTTTAATTTTATATCACTCTCACAGATGGCAGGTAAGTTCCACAGAGCAGATATGTTTGTTTTGGCTTTGGCACGCCTGTACAGTGTGAAGGAAGGTGGGTTTATCCAAGACGTTAGAGCAAGACACTACACTGCACATCAGAGTCGCAACAGTACTAGCCAGAGGTGATCGGCTTTTGTGATCGCCGCTGAAAGGCATTTATCAGCATATTGGTGGTCGATCGATTGAAGCATACCTAGTTTTTACACCAGATGCCCTTCCTGACACAGCCCTCCCATTTATTCAGGCCTGGAACTGGCCTTGTACATCTCCAATGGCTGGGTGTTCCTGGGCCGAAAGCTTGTACCATTATACTACACTTGTATGATTGTGATGATTTAAGAAAATTGTCTTTTCACATAATTTTATGCTCAAGATTCTCAAAACTTTGGGGGAAAAATTGTTTTGAAAATTGGAAGTCAACCAGATTCCTGAACAGACTAAGGTTCCGCTCTAATTCTACATCTGTTTGCAGATGTGCCATACGGTCCCTTGGGACACCTGTTGTTACTAAAGGAGATTCCCAAAGCAAGGTGGAAAAGAAGAATCACCTGTGCATTGCTGTTGTAATCGGCGGATCTCTGCATGCAGCCCCTTCAGCGTGTTGGCATGGTCCTGCTGGAGGAAGAGTAGGTTTTTCTGTGCACTGTGCAGCTGATTCTCCAGCGTAACGTTGGCTGATGCCATGGCTAATTCCATCCAAAACACAAGGAAAAATGGCAAAAAAACAAGATGAATGTCAAGAGCAATCACGGCATTTCAAGCAAGTATTTTGGGATGTGGTGGTAAAAACTGTCAAGAAAACAAGTTTTGCCAAACTGATCGCTAACAATCCATTTAGGAAGCAATAGACTCCAGCTTACCTGTGACCCTAATGAGGACAAGCGGTATAGCAAATGAATGGATAAATACAATTTTAGTTGATTATGTATCTATCCAAATTGGTTAGTATGGTTGTACCCTAGTGGAGGTATTTGTGGATGTAGCTCAACTTCCCATAGCTGACATATTTTTCTTTGGACCTCAAACTGGTTGAGACTGACTTAACAGAACAGAACCTCTGCTGGTTGGAGCCAAGTTGTGCACTCCATTTTGCCTCAAGATGTAATTAATGACCAATCAATTCTACATAACCAAATTCTTAATGATCAATGAATCAATCTTTATGCCTCTCCCTACAATAAACAAACAAAAGTAAAGCCCACTTAAGGAGAGCAGTCTACAAGAAACCTACATCTTTCTTTTCCACCCCCAGCCCCATTCACTGGATGTGCATGTCTCCAGAGCCAACCCGGAGAAGCACTCAGTCACATCTTCATCCACTACCAGAAAGAAAATAAACTTGGCATAGCATTTTTATTGATCTCTGTAACAGGTCTCCTGAGAGCAACGAAAGCCTCTCTGTCTGCATACGCTGAGTGTGCTTCAACAAAACATCCCAAAACCTTGCATGTACTCTTACAGCTCAATAATATGAATAACATACAAAATAACACGTCCCTGCCACTAGATGTCTTTCAAATGTCTATACATTAAAATGGAAAAGAGAATAATATACTAACAAAAAACACAAACAGAAAAAAGGACAGTTATTGGTGAGCCATAAAGGCTGAGGAGATAATCCATTATTGATGAGTAATTGGAAGTCCTTCCGGTAAAGGCTGGCAGTGCGAGCAAAGCTCTCATCCCAGCCCTTTCCTAGAATAGCTTCGATTGATTTCCATTTTTGCAAAGGCATGACCTCAGTCAGCAATAACATGAGTGATGCCATTACATGAAGGTGACAGCGGACTGGAAGAATTATATGCAGGACAGTGGCGCTTGAAGGGAATGCAGTGTGTGGTGAATGCAGAAACGCAACATTTTTCCTGTTCAAAAAGCAACTTCTGTTGAATGTTCCAGATAAGACATAAATAATGGATGAACTGCAGCCGCATAAAACGTTAGCCAGTTGCTACCATCCTCATCTTGGCGTTTGCAGATGCTCCTGCAATGCATGCACATTCCTTCTCATTTAACTTACCCACACTTTACTGTTTTTCTTGTCAACAACAATTATAATAAAATAGTGCTACGGTGAGGTAGGGCTGCATAAAAAAAAAAAAATCACAATCTCAATTCACACTAACATGCAATCTATTAACTAAATGCTGACAATTTTTTACCTTTTACTTAATGAGCTGCATCACAAAAACACAGCCATTGTACTCATGCTGCACTGTTGTTAGCATGACGGCCAACGCTTCCTCCTCACTCTCCCCCTCCCCCAGCGAGCCTCTCTGGCCTGAGCGAGTTTGCTCCACTGCTCTGGCCAATGAGGCTCGTGGGCTAACATTCATCAGCTCATGGGTGGAGAGATCACATAAATTAGTAGACTTTTCTGTGGACTTGTGTTGATTACATGCATGAATGTACTGTGGAGTGAGAGAACGTGTCATGTTTTTGACTTGATGGACAGAACATTGTTTACAATCACAATGCAAACATAAAAATGACAGCTAATAAGTAAGTAAACACACTCAGGGTAACTACTACTACTACGGGGAATAGTAAGCAAAAATTACATTAACTATACACACGTAACATTAGCAACTTTTTACAAAACAAGTGTAGTAAGGCATGCTGGGAGGTCGGAAGCACTCTCAGTGATGCTGTGCAAGTGAAAGCACTGCCAGGTCTCTGGCAACTAAGAGGCGGCAAGAGAGGTCAATGTTCTGATGAACCCATTCATGATCTGAACTGTTATTTATAAAAACAAAGATTGGATCAGTTCTACTTTTTTTGGAATACTTGAAACCAGGGATGTCCGATAATATCGGCCTGTTTTGGCATTAAAATTTAATAGCGGTTGATATCGGTATCAGGTTTTTCCCTATAACGAAAACTGATAATAAAAAAAACTGCTGTACATAGGCCTATGGGCTCCCGTACTTGCTGTCATCAAGGCATCCAACGCCGCCAATACGTGGAAATATTTAGTCACGTCCTGTGTTATTCCTCGCAGTCGGAACTGGGCTTGATATGTTGAAACCACGGGCGCGGGTGTGCCGCAGATAGCACCGAATTTATCTAGCTCGTTAGCTTGTAGCAGCGCCGGCACGATCTCGTTGTCTCTGTCGTCAGTCGACATTTTTACCCACATCAAGGGTGATTAAATGTGGAGATGCGATTCACCAGACAGGAGTCGAGGTAGGTGGCACCAATCAGTTTACTCTCCACTCAACTGAACAACAAGCAACAATTCTTTAGCATTAGCTAAATGATTAAACCAAAAACATATATACGTAGACGCCACATATACAAGCGCTGAGCCGTACGTCAATGTCACCTTGTTTATACATTCACACACGCTAATATATACTAACAAGTAGTTAGTATATTAGTGTATGTGTGAATGTATAAACAAGAGGAATTCACTTAAATTTATTTGTAGAAAGGCACTTTATGAAAGTAAGTACATTTAAATTGTATTCATTTATAGCACAGCCTTGACACATCCAATATGGCGGTGACGTTGACGTATCGCAGCTTTGGGTAAAGCCATTACAGTAGATGTGGCGTCTACGTATATACAGTATGTCTACGGCTACAACAACCTCATGACCCGGAAACGGAAGTACACTTGGTAGGTAGGTAGATAGATAAATAGAAAGATAACGTTATTAATCTCCAAGAGAAATGTCTAATACAATATTGTGGGTCACCACAATGTGTTAATTCCATGACAGGAGATATGTTACACATATGTGTATAGGTTGATATCGGAAATTGAGAGTTGGACAATATCGGCATATTGGTTATCAGCAAAAAAAGCCAATAACGGACATCCATACTTGAAACCCTTTTTTTGTACTGGATGCAGGTCAGCCTCACCCAGATTCTAACTCTAGTGGCCCCCACGGAAGTTGAGGTTGAGACCCCTGGTCTAAAGGCAGAATTGCTCATGCAGTTCTTAGCAGTGTTTATTTCACTGATGAATAATTTTCGTCATAGTTTTCATCAGTGATCTTTTTTCCTTGATGAAAAACGAGACAGTAACTAAACAAATGCACATTGACCAAAACTATGACGGCTTTGTCAATGAATAAAAATGAGACAAAAATGTTGAGAGAAATCAAATCCGACCATATCTAATAGGGGTGAAACTATTAATCTACTACATCGATGTATTGATTTAAATTCCTATGATCCAACTACATGGATCTGTGTTCGACAAGTTGCCATTCCGGACGATATATATATAACATAATTTAAAAGGTACTCAATTGATAGCCCCGATACTAGGAAATAAACTATTGGATTTATGCACGGCAGGCTTTATATGGATATGTGTTTTTTTTTTTTGCACTATTAATGCTAAAGACGTTAAACGTTACTCGATTCACTCTGCCTGTCTGTGACGTCATCGCCACGCGCCAGCAGACAACAAAACGTAGCATGACGGATGGCACAGGACAAGCTGGCAAGCGACAAATAATTAAGCCACAATCATCGTCCAGTGTGTGGAAACACTTTGGCTTTTGTAAAGAGGGATATGTTCTAAATAAGTCGCTTGCTCTTGGTACGATATGTAAAGGTCAAGTAAAATACCACAGCACAACACAGAACAATGTGCATCTCACCGCTTTGCGAAAAAACAATCAGGGAAGCACAAAGGCATAAACATGTAAAAATTGTGGGCTGGTACATGTATGCTGTATATTTTACCTGTATAATCATGCATATATATATATATATATATATTTATATACATATATATATATATATATATATATATTTATATTTATATATTATTACTAACTTACAGTGACTACAAATTTGCGGGGTCACAAATGAAGAATCACAAATGTGCAGGGAACCACTGTATTCACTGAGAGCAGGTCTACTTTATTATGATTTTTATTATTGGGATGCTTTGCAGGCAGCCTAAATGAAGGTGGTGTCAAGGGAAGAAGCCTTATCTTTTATACTTTATATTTTAGTTCGCTAAAAACTAAATCAATTTAGGTGATGACAAACTAAAATACATTTTAGTCATTGGCTATGACTAAAACAAAATTAAAAACCGCTGTGAAAATCAACACTGATTGATAGACTGGATTCCATTACATCAAGTGTGCCTTATGAAGTGTCCGCGGTGTGTATAAACCAGTCTTTGGATGCTGCGTACTTCGAAGTGCTTTTCCAGGTTCAGCACCCGCAATGCGGACAGCACCCAAGCCCACAAGTTGTAGCAGCGGCACACATCCTCAGAACCACACCAAAGAGACAAGGTCCAAACCCACCCAGAAGAGCATCTTTACCGGTACCAAACTAAATACCAGCCCTGGTAAACAAAAGGCCTTCTTTGTACAGCTTAACCTACATTTGGGAAGATAGCGCCCTGCTTTTGTTTGTCCGCCTTGACAAGGCACGAGCACCGCCTTAAATTATTATGATTATTTACAATGAATGTTACATTGAATTCACACCCATTTACGAGGATTTAGACACACACCACCATCTTTTATTCCGTGATGAAGGGCATCTCTTAGCCATCACCATATCCGTGAAGGAAACCCATTTGCATGTCAACACCGAACTGAAATATAAGCAACATTTAAATATAATGAGACGAAATTCTTTCAATGAAACAAGCTTGTCCTCAGAGGGGGAAGCTCGTGTGACGCTTTGATTGTGCTAGGTTTGGTCGGGCAGCTAACAACAATGTAGTCCCGGTACGTTCAGTCGGGTGCTTACCTTGTGGCTAAAACAACACGGCCGTCGACAAGTTGACGAGAGACGGTAAAGCTGTCATGGAACGGACAAAAGCCACAGGCGGCTCACTTTAAGGACGCTGCACCTCGTCGAGCATGTCTGACGCTGCCGAAAGCTCGACTGGGCGGCTGTGTCAGGTTGCTATCATGTCCCTAAGCGACAAGGCTAAATAAAGCGATGCATCATGGGAAACCAACGGGAATCATCTCGGCTGATGAGAAGGAGCCCAATTGGTTCTTCATATTTCTTATTTACTACCAACAATAAACAAATAAATACATGGAGGTAAAATCACAAATTATATCAACTTTATTCACTGACCTGCTTACGTTTAGCGTTGCCCAGCGTCATTGCCATGGCAACAGACACAGTCACCTGTTCACTAGTGATGACGTTACGTCATCTAGTGGCAGCATTGGATATTGCAAGCGAGCAAGATGGAGGTTTCACTTTCTTCTGACGTTTACTTCATTACATAAGGCGTGTTTTATTGTCAGCATTACGTGTCTTTATTTGACAGTGCTGGAAAAATGCATTGCACCGACTATTTAGGAACAGCACAACATCCCTCTCCCTTTTATATGACAGTCCATTGTAATCATATTATACACTTTCTGTCATCTCGTGTTATTGCAGCACACAGTCGGCTGAGGCGATATTTAATATAAATCAGATACTGATGTATTTATTTCACTTGCCATCTGAAGGCTAGATCATGTACAGCCCGAACAATATCTGATGTGGTGGAGAACAAATACTTTCAGCGATCCTTCTTTTCCTGTGACTTGTTTTACCTGGTGCCAGGTAAGAGAAGCATTTCAAGTTAAGTTTGACTTCAGATAACTTCTGGGACCAATCCAATGTTGCATCTTTAGGTACAAATAACAAATTTGACCAGTGTTATGAGTAACGGCGTTAAAAATAACAGCGATACCATAACCGTTGTTATTTTCCAGAAACAGGTATTGTAAGTGACAGGTTTAGGTTACTGTCTGCAGAGGTGTGGAGAGAGTGCATGGTCATGTGGTCATTGGTATTTGAAGGTTTTTCAAAAGAGTAACTCAATAATGATTTTCCCTGGTAACTAATTACATTCATGGAGGAATAATTCCATTACTAATTGAGTTACTTTTTTGGGAGAAAGTAACTGGTGTGGCAGACATTGGGGGGCATGTCTCTCGCCTGGTTGGCTGTAAGATTGGAGGCGTGGTTTACACCAAGAAAAACGTTCCTGTCTTTGCATGCAGTCTGTTGTTGGCAGGTGATAAATAAAGTCAGGGTGTGACGAACCACTGCGTTGTCCTTCCAGCTGCCACACTGGTGACCCCGATGGGATCCAGAGTGCAAAATTGATCACTTATACCACACGTGATGACTGTGCCCAAACGGTCGGCTAGATGTGTAGCTTGATAAAATCCTTCTCAATAGCTGGTATTGGTACTGTATACATGTATACTCTAACTTTAGTGCAACTCCTTGATGGAATAGAAAACAAGGAGAAAGGTAAAAATGTAAAAAAAAAACCCAAAAAAACATTCTGTTCATGAAGATGTAAAGAAAAAAAGAAAAGGCATTGATGTTGCACTTCTGGTTCAGGTAGAAATAAGCTGAGTTGTGCCTTTTCCTATTTTCATTGGAAATGTTTTCCTTTTTGTCTAGTCAAAATATTTCAGTTCATTCTGCAGTTTCCATTTCCTGTGCGCCTCCTTATCTAACATCTGACCACTGTTGGAGTAGAAAGGATCTTATTATATTGGATGTACTTACCAGTGCTGCTTCACTTAGTGTTTGTACAGTGATAAGAGTTTTTGCGTGTTTATTTGAAAGGAAAATGTAATATTTTTAAATGGTCAGTGGTCAGTGGTCAGTGGTCAGTCTGATCTGGTCTGAGCCAATAGAAGATGCTTTTCACTGACTGAAGACGAAAGTGAAGCCAGTAGGACCCACAAACAAGCAGCAAGGGAAGGTGGCTGGAAAAGCAATTCCAGGAAGGAAACAGAGTTCGATGACGTCCAAGGGCATGACTGCAAAAGATTTTCTTCAAATATTATAAATAATGGCTATTTTTACAATAACATCCAACTACTGAGTACAATTGAGGCACTGGAAATGCAGTAATTTAATTACGAAGCCTAGTTTTGTGAAACCGATTAAAAGGGACATATGGAAACAGGTATAATTAATCTTTGTATTATAGACGACAAAGCAAATTAATGTAATATCTGATAACATACTGTATCTCATTAATAATGAATTATGGTATATTTGTAGAATAAGCCACAGGCCAATAAAAAACAAGCTGCCCCCGGGCTGCACTTTGCACACCCCTGGTTTACAATGTTTATTTTCAGTGAAGTGCAAGTGTAGCAGTTTGAACAGTGTGAAATATTTTATTTGTAATAAATGTTAAGTTTTATTGCCTGAAAGGCAGCATTCGCATTTCCAGCTTGTGGCCGCGTTCTCCATCTCTACTGAACAATGGCGGCACACTGCGTTCATCTAATCTACTTGTATTTGTCCAGGTGAAGGTGAAGTGTTCAAAAACAAGATTTTAACGACAGAAGATGGTCTCTAGGCTCTGGATTAGCCATCTAGCCATTACTCCCTCTAGCCAAAAGCTGTTTTTGTCCGCCAAGATTGCTTTCGTCTGCTTGTACTACCGGGCTTGTGGAGGTGCAACGCCGAATGCACACTTCCTCCCCCTTATTGTAATCTGGATGTGTGGGAAATTGGTATACCACTTAGGAATACATGTACCATTACACCCCCACCTGTGACCCTAATGTGACCTTTAAATTAATGCTGCCACTCTACACTTTACACTTTATATTCTTTTCATACGATTTTATTTTTTTTGTAGGTTTGGGTCCCACAGAGGAGACAAATTTCAGGTCTTCAAATGTGACATCAATAAAGCAAGTAAGTCAGCACTTCAGTTGATAGCTGTTTACAATTTGTAAATATTAGTGCTATTTTTTTTACTTCCTGTTCTCCATCTTGGAGAGCCAGGGTGCACTTGATGACCAAACAACTGCTGGCTGCTGTTTATACGTCTCAGTGCCTGTGAGATCTCTAAAGGTCTCGGGCTCCGTCTGGTCTAACTGGGTTACTCATCCTTTGGTTCATGGCTCCAAATAAAACACAACAGCCACGCCAAACAAAACCAAATACAGAATTATTTTCCAGCTTGTGTGTCCAGACAAAATAAGAGGAAATCAATTCAACCTTGAAGCTTTCCCAGGAAGACAAACTAGATCAGTGAGGTGAAGGGAAAAGTCCAATCAACACACTGTTAAGGTCCTTCCTGAATGTGTCATTGTCCTCTTTAGGGGTCAGTGAAAAGCTCTTCTCCCAGGTGGAGAACTCCTTGACTTCAAGCTCTTTGCACCACACCCCGTCTGAGCTGAGAACATTTGTTTTCCACCACCGTCTTGTCTTTCATCGACACACCTCAACCATCTTGACACCATCTTGTGTTCCCACATTAGCTGAAGATCACAGGTGCTGTGTCCACAACAGGGACTTGAGGTGGTCGGGTCCTTAGGGCCTCATGGAGGGATTCAGCTGGACTATCCTCTTTCAAAAGAGGGCTGAAGAGGACCACGAAACACCATGGCCCAGCTGTTTGGATGGAAACTCAACACCATCTGCACAGGAAAGCCATGGATTATGACCTCCCTCTTCCTCAGCCATCTTCAGTGTGGCTGCTGACAAGGAGCACTAATATATGTGCTTATAATTCCAGGCAATATTAACATTTTCCCATTTGAGTAATTTAGATGCATCATAATGTTAAGAAGTAACTGATACTACACAACACAGTACATATTGTGCTGTTTAGTGGCAAATGGATTGAGTTTCTTTTCAGGAAATTCCTTCCATGCTGTATATTCATTGAGGCAAGGGCACAGCTTTGCCTTGGAATTCTATTACGAGTCTACCCCAGTCCCCGAGAGCGTGCAATGAAAAGAGCCTTTATCTGCCACTCACTCAAACGTATTACCATGAGTGACACCTTGCCAGAAACAGTTAAAGCTTCTATTAATCAAAAACAAACTGTAAAATGTATCTGCAGTTAAGAGTGGGGTTTGGGTTGGATTGACAAAATAATAATAAATATTCCTTTCACTTTTATGTGCAATTGAAACCAATGGGGCATAAAATCAGTTGATAGCTCCATATGAATAATGTTGCAATGCTGCTCTCCAGGAGCAACACGATGGTTAAACCACCTTGACCAACCAATACTTATTTCCCACATGCTTTTAATATCTTTGAAACCACATCTCCTCTGCAGTGCTCTGACTATTGCAACATGATTTAAGTCTGGGGCATTGAACTGGGCAAGTTAAACTCCACAAAGGTCTGGTTTTATGAGTGCACCCTGCAGCATGTTACAGGGGTGTGCAATGAAGAAAATAGCACCCGGCGAGGTTGACTTGCACTGACTCATTTACACAAGCTTGACAGATGAAAATTTTGGAATTGGGGGTTGAGTAAACAAAAGCTGCTCCCTGTTTGTTGACCCCGCCTCGCTGCTGAGAGGGCAGCTGGTGAGCTGTCAGGGTGCAGTGAAGGGGCCGTGAACAGCAACAACATCAGCTGCTTCTGCGCTCAGAAGGGGTTAGTGGGAGTTGAGACCATAGACCGTTGTGGAATCAAATGACACTATATTTACAAAAGTGTTGCAACAACTACAAATATGGAGCTTCCACTGTCCTGGGAAGACTTGCTACAACGTTCTGCAGTGTGTCTGCTGCAGTGATGTGTGGGGGGATTCATGGCTTTTGAGGCACTGACTCCTTTGTAGTTTTTTTATGTTACTACAGTTTGCTCATTAAAGGAAAACTGCACTTTGTTTCTGAATTTTGCCCATCATTCAAAATCCTTACGTGAAACATGAACACCTATTTCTTTCCCTTTTCTGTGTGTCCTAAAGAGAGAAAATGAGTTAGCATGACGGAGCTAACAATGCACGTCATGGGACCCACCTATTTTGACTGTAAAGCCCTAAAAAAACTCAAAAAGCCTCCAACAAAGCTACAGCGACATTCTTATTGTAGCAGCTAACTCGAAGAACTAGATTTTTCTGGCGGAGTAACACAACGCTTCACTAGTCTCAGCGTCACGCACGACGCCTCAAGTCACTGCCGAGCGCTACACTACCTACCGCAGCAGCTGCTGTGTTAATTGTGGGTTTTGAAAAGTTGAACCTAGGTTATAAATCATGCCTCGCACGTGTATTGCAGAAGGTTGTGGCAATAAGCCGAAAAGTTGGTTAACTTTGAGATTTCACATACGACTAACTAAACAACGACTGAAGCAGTGGATACTGGCTCACAATACAGACCCGACGACATCGCTACGAAGACTCAGCAAGATGCTCATTTGTTGTTGGCATTTTTTACGTGAGGACTATGCTAAATTTACCTGCTCAATGGGGAGTACATGTCTTGTGCTGAAAGACACAGCCATCCCATCAGTCGACATCCCAATGAGAGCGGACATTGTAAGTGACTATTTCATTATACTGTTATCCATGAAACATTTAGCACTAGAGCTAAGAGGGGACAGGGGGCGTCGTACCTGCTAACCTTTAGCTCATCCTCCATATACTTAGGCTCAAAAGATGAGGTTCCGGATCCTCATTTGTCCAAAAGTAGTCGTCAGTGGCGGCTCTCACGAAGTCTGCCATGATTAGTAATAGCAAACATGCTGTTTCTATGCTGCTGTTGTTGACGGAAGTAGCATTAGTTCCTATCAGCTATGTGAAATCAATGCACCTAGGAAAATTCCGGTAATGTCTGAAATGATCAAAACAAGGCAAACGAGGGGTAACCAACGCGGTGCCTGCGGGCAACAGGTAGCCCTCCCACAACCACATGAGGTGCTCGCAAGCCAAGTGAAATGTAAAATGCTCAGTGGAGAAGTGGGGAAATCAACATCGGCTGCTTGTCCGGTCAAAGTTGCTAAAACGCTACGACCATCATGAGGGATGAAGATGGTCTTTTTTGAACATGTGAAAGGATCTTTGACCATGAAATGGACAGTGATAACTCAGCAGCGGAGTGGTTTCATTATTCAAACGTCCTCCTTCCAATAAGCCTGTCTCTCCCTCTCTTGCAACGCCCCTTCCATTGTGCAAGACAACCACAGGGATAAAAGTAAGGCGTTCTCTCTATTTTGTTACCTTTTCGTTCAATTCTAGTATTTATTTTTTTATTACTGTATATCATATGTCCTTCGTAAGTTCTGTGTGCAGTGTGAGTGACTTCGGTGTTCATTTAGGTATAATTTCGGGATAAGTTCCGACTTATACGGAGGACCATCTGTACGGGGCCAGTATCGCCAATATCGATACTGATACCTACCTATAACCATCTTTTCAAAATCATTGAATGATTTTGTGATTTTCAGCTTTAATTTCTTCATCATTATTACAGTATAATCAGAATACAACACAGGATCAAGATTTTACGGAAACAAAAATATATTTTTATGAACGTGTTTGTGAACAATTTTCCAATATATAAATACCACAATATCAACAAAATAATACAATTATTCACTTTTATAACAAACAATTGTTTAATCCATAGGTTCCCAGAGTGGGGTATGCGTCCCCCCGGGGTACACCAATTATAGGAGATAGATAGATAGATTGATTGATTGACTGATTGATAGATATTAATCAATCTCCAAGAAAAATGCCTAAAATGTCTAAAACAGTATTGTGGTTCACCACAATGTGTTAATTCCATGAAATGATATGTACTGTTACACATAATAAATGCAATAACCATGCAATAAACAAGTGCAATAACCGTTCAATAAACCTGTGGCTGATCAACATGTACACATGTAAATAGTGTATATAATGTCTTGATTTGTATTGCCTTAATTTTGCACTTTCTATGCCTAGTTTTTAAGTATTTACACCGGAAGCAAGTGTTGGTTCTGGTGTAAAGTGAAGGTGCAGATGATGTGCAGCAAAAGAGCAACTGTGTTTGTTCACATTCCTACAAACCACATCTCCTTCTGGCAGCTCGTGCCCGATAGCTCTCCCAGCTCCACAGGCTCATGTCTTGGGTTTCTCCAAATATTTTCTAATGCCACTGAAGAATGTTCTAATGTTGTTGAAATAGCAGCGCTGTTGTTTTTTCTTTCACAAGATACTTTATGAAGAGGCTGGACTGAACTAAAAGTTGTTCCCCTCCTTAACCCACATACAGCACTCCCCTGTGAGGATTCGCGATACAGTTTTGTTTTACATAACACACACACACACACACACACACATGCTGCACACAATGAGTGTACGATTGTATAGCAAGCATGACTGTCATAAATGTCATGATTTATTTCCGTCACTGACAGAAATTATTTGCTACTGTATGAAAATGAATGAGTACATTTGGCTAAAAATAAAGCTGCGGTGTCATAGAGAGTTTCTTTGGCCCGGTTGGTTTTCTTGCCTTTGGACTCAGAGTCAGGTCTGCAGGGCCTCTGAGTCTTGAGCCCCGCCAACATATTCCAGTACTTTTCTTACATAAATAAACAGAAACCACTAAGTCTGGCCACACCGTGGAAGGGTTTGGGACTTAATGGCAGTAAACTTTGGTTAAATTTCTTCCTATATAAAAAAAAAAAAAGAAAAACATACAATATATTCTTTTATAGTAACTAAGCCCATTGAGCCACATGGTGTTTGCACTGTAGACTTTCTGGGCACTTTAAAACTTTTTAAATCATCAGGACAATACATTTTAAATCAACTAAATCAAACCAAGTTCCTTCCAGGTGGTTTGCAGATTTGAATTCTTATCTTAAAATTGTCTCCCCATTAGTCCCAGTTAAAAAGCTTGTTAACATAGTTTGCCTATTCATTTAAGCACTGGCCAACTTTGTCAGCGTAAACTCAATTCATTCATTCATTATTCATATGCATACAGTACTGTCGTAGCCTGCGTGACAGTTTATTTTCCCATTATGCATCAGTTACTGTTCTACGCCTTTATTTTGTAATCACTTCCTGTTTTGTTCCATTCAGTTTGCTGCGGTCTTTACATGCTTAGTTATACGCACTTGCCTCTAATTTGCCTTTGTGTTTTTAATTCAGGTGCGCGCTTCTCCCCTTGTCGGAGCATCGTTATTGTTACTGTGCTTGTCAGTCTCATATGTTTCTGCTTTTTTGTGGATCCCTGCCGCTGCACGCCGGTTATCAGTAAGAATAAGCATTTTACCTGCAATCGGGTCTCATCTCTCGCATCCTGGGGTCGCCGCATCACCGGCCACATGTCAAAACGTGACAATTATCATTCAATCAAAGACAACATATTATTTTGTATAATAAATATACATATACAGTACATCGACCGCAAATGAATGGAACAGACTGTATTATGCCATGGAGTTGAAAGCCCGCCATGATGGTGAGGCGGACAACACTGCACAATCTATTCACTAGCTCTGACCTGAGTATAAAATAAAGTTTTACGCTGTGGTTACACTTTGATAAAATGGATGGATGTTATTTACTGAACACAATGAATATATATGTATATAAATAAAGGTGTAAAATTCCACTATCTGCAGAAACATGACCTACATGTAGATGTCAATAAAAACCTGAGCAGCAGTATGGAAGAAACTTTTTCCTTTAATTTAATTTTTTCCTCCCTTACAGTGTTACTAAGGCTTAAAAAGCAACATTATTATTATTATTAGTAGTAGTAGTCGTAGTAGTAGTAGTAGTATTCAGTATGTATATCATTAAATAATAACAATATAACAAAATAACCAAAACAAAATAATAACAATAACTATGTGATTATTTTATTTAATAATTAACAATAATTAATAATAAATGAATGATAATAATAAAATAACACACACATATCAATAAATACATTTCTAAACCAAAAAACGCACTCAAATTTTGGACATAAAATGTCACATACAGACAAGAGACAATGCACAGATAAGATGGTCAACAAAATAACCACATAAACCACATTTACTCCACTGACCTGCAAATGTGGGTAGGACCACACGTATGGCATCGTTCATTACCATTCCACTAATCCATTCATTACCATTCCACTAATCCATTCATTACCATTCCAAGTTGATGAAAAACAATCTGGTTATTTTTTCATGGCAATAAGGAACAACAGAAATGTCATTTAAAAGTACTTATATATTATTATATATATAAGATATTTAACTGGAAGTATTTACACAATGCAACATTTATTTCAGTAATGGCATTGTTCATCCATTTGATAGACTATAATCACAATCATCATCATCACAAACTTATCATTAATTGAAGTAATCGTCCAGAAAAACAAATTAGTGAAAGATATATTGTGTGGGAATCCCACACAATATACACTTTCAATCTTGTCCAATGTCCTGTTTATTTACAACAACCAGTGTTATCAGTCTACAACATTCACACATATCACACATACCTGTCTTTGTTTTTGGGGAACTTTTCTTTTGGACCGTCTACTAGAGAAATTCATGGCTGAACAGTGTGCAGATGTTTACAATGCGTTGTTTCTGGATTATTCTCACCATCATGGCGGCCAGACCCGCACAGGGCATAATACTGGAAGTGGATGCTGAGTCTGCACTCCTGTTCTCTCGACTCCTTGATGCAAAGGACATCATCAGACTGGTTTTCCACATTCCCACAGTGCTGAGCCACCGGGGCGGAGACGACACATCTGCTGTAGCCGTTGAGACACAGAGCCGATGATTACTGCACGTGAACTCACTTATTACTGCTGTGAAAATGAAGGGCTGCGTCTGCCAACATGGACAACAATGTTTCAGCATGTGCACATGTCACGCGCCTTTCAACAGTTCTGAGCGACGCGACTTAGAAGCTTCAAGAGTTCTGTGGATGTATGTGACCTGCATAGGTTGACGTTATTTGTGTGCACAGGTGGCACTTGTACAGTATTCAGATGTGAATATTTGTCAGCTTTATGCTGTGATGAAATGAAGGCCTGTTGCTCTGGACTGTGTCAGGTGCAGCCTACAGCCTGGAGTGGTTTATTTATTCGTTCTTTCTGCGGGGCTAGGGAAACCAAAATTACAACACAGGTCTGTTTGTTCAGTAGCTGTTTGGCCAGGTGAACAACCCATTTTCCTGATAACCCCACCCAATCCAGTATGTTCTACCCTGCCTCTCTGTCGTCCTTCTTATCCCATGTATTAGCTGCTACAAAATAATAATCTCTGTTTTTCAATAAAAAGCCCCCTAATGTACTTGGAGCCATAAACACGTTTAATTAACCACTTTATAAGGCGTTCTCTAACCGCAATGACAGGGAATGGCGAGACTGAGCAGTGAGTACAGCCTTTGGAAAAATCCAGTAGAAATAAAAAAAAAAAATGTTTATGAGAACAAGTAGATTCATAAGAAGCAAACTGTTGATGACATTTTCCACCCTATATTGAGCCAAGCAGTAGAGTTAAAAAAAAGCCGTTAAAATCCTGCAAACATGTATAAAACGAGCAAAGCTTTAGACGTTGATAGAAGAGAAGCAATTTCTTCTTGAATCCAACAATTTGAGTAGTCTTGTAAAAGCGCTTACACGCTGAGGCAAAGCCATTAGCCCTGTTTCTTTCTCATACGGTTTGAAACACGTTTGCATCGCTTTCTCAACCAAAGTGCTTATCGGTTGGAATATGTTCTCTTGTCTAACCCCGGTGGTTCCCACCCATTACCATCAATGCCAATTTTGGGGGACCTTGTTGAAAGACACCAGAGATAAATGTGACCTTACCCCACTTTGACGCTATCCAGAACCACGGACTTGACTGTGACACTTCCTGGTCTTCATCATTTGTAAAGTCTATTCCTGAGAGTCTGGGATTTTGGCTTTTCCCCACATAGGTTTTTAGCTTTATCCGGCATTCAAATATACCATCCCACAAATAGAAAAACAAACAAATACAAATTGCTGTCATAAGTATTATTATTTCAGTTTTTGCAAAAAAAAAAAGGTTTCATTCTTACATAAAGTTGTTGTCCATTTGTTGTCCAATGTATTTTTGAAAGATCATCTGCTTTAATGTTCAATACATTTGAATCAAACATTTTGCCTGAATAGTTGAATATTTGAAACACGGCTTTCTCCTAAGGTTTTCAGAGTATGTTACAGTTTTAAAGTTTTTATGCGTTTGTTGAAGTTGAACACATTAAAGCTGGTCTAATGTCACAGGCTCAAAATTCATATATAAATATAAGAACATATGCTACCAATAGTGGTTTAAGAGATCAGATTTAACAAATAAACATCTATATTTGTCACATCTAGAATAAAACGACAACGCTCATGCCGGTTGCGCGTGCGCATCGCAAAAAACAACAAAATAATTTAAAAACGGATGTCATGGTGCTTGCTCTATTGTGAAATCAGATGTTTTTCCAAACACTGCTTTTGTAACAAAAAGTTATCCTTTTGTTGTGTACGTGTATATTGGGGGGCGTGGCTTACATGATCGAACCAGGAAGTGGGCGGGATATACAGTAATGCTTGCTTGCTTGCAAATATTGTGCCTTGGAGTCATCCACCGGTCATCCACTACAGTTTTCAAAGGCATTTTCTATCATATTCTACTTTGCCAATGTTATCCCATCTCATGCCGAAAGTGCTCCGGTGGTCCCCATTGGGGGAGCACCTCCGACTTTGAAAACCCATGGTGTAGCATGTGATAGTCACAGACCAGTTCTGGATGATTCCCAGCTTGTTTTGCATTTTTCCAGTCCCTCACAGCTAGTAGTAGCATCATCCAGTGGTAACTGCAGTCTACAGATGATGGTAGTGGTGGTAAGTAGTACAGCTCTACCGTATACGTACTGTGGCCATATGTGACCGTTCTAGGGTGTCATCCAGTTTTTGGGATAGACTCTAGCTCCCTGCGACTTCGAATAGGATAAGTAAAAGAAAATGGATGGATGGAGATTCTGAATTGATTGTTCTTCGCTTCACAACAAATTCATTTTGCACAGCGCTTGTCTTCATTAGGGTCACGGGTGAGCTGGGGCCTAAATCAGCTGACTCCAGGTGGGAGGCGGGGTACACCCTAGACTGGTCGCCGGTCAATCACAGGGCACATGTGGTCACACCCATGGACAATTAAAAGTGTCCAATGAGCCTAACAGGCATGCGTTTGGGATATGGGAAAACGCTGGAGAAAACCCCTGCGAGCACTGGGAGAACAAGCAAACTCTACACAGAACCCTCCTGATTCTGAGGCAGACTGCCACCGTGCGGGGTGAACGTTTTTCAACCGGAATGTTTCATTCATCGACATCTGTGATTTAAGTGTTCCTTTTATTTGTTTTAAATATTTTTCTCCATTTTCATGGCTAGGATGAAATACTAGCGCATTGTGGTTTGCTTCCTCTCTCCTATAAGTTCTAGTAGGAACCTTTGGCTCTGAGAAATGTTCTGCATTCGTCAGCCTGGAGACCTTTGACATAAAATAACACCCTGGTCATACATACAACCGCACACACCACAGTGCTTTGGCTGCTGTTAAACAACATTTATTGGTGAGTCACACAAACCTATAGGCTGTCAACTATGCAACACAAATAAAATACGTTGCTGTGGTTTTGGCAATCGTGATAAAAGAAAGAGTTCTTCTTCTGAGTCAGACAGCAGTTTCCTCAGACTACACTACGACATTCAGTATAGACAAATGACTACCACATTGCACATGCAGGTTAGTCACGTCAGGTCAAATAAAGTATTTTTTTCTGATTTGCAGCCGGTTCTCTTGCACAAAACCGAACATGAGACAGAACGCGGATCCTTTTGCACCGTTTGACATGCTTACACTGCTGCCACAAACAAACAGCCATTTGTCACCTTTCCTTGGTGTTATTCAATACCCTGCATGCTCCAAATGTATGTTTCTAAATGTACTCTTCTGCATAGTGTCTAGACTGGAACCTCGGTTAGTGCCCCGGTTACCATGTTTTTCGGTTAACGTCGAAAATTTAAGGCACAATTTTGCCTCAGTTTGCTTGCATTTGCGTGCAATATGGCGCGGATCTTATAGTGTTGATAATACACTAAGTCCAGCTGTGTTCTTAATGTATTTTTTTAAATCACAAAACATCCTTTCTTGTTAGCATCCTATTAGCTAGCTAAACAAAACGGCAACTCGAACCGAAGGTTACGCCACCTGTCGATGATGCCATCAGCAGTTGACTCAAAAATGTTCACACAAATCACGATTTAATAGTTGTACAACTATAGCTTTACGTGCATAAAACAATTCTAAATGCATATAAATGACGAATGAAAGGGAAAAATGAACACGTAAGAAAGACACGATGTGGCAGAGAGATCAACCACCACCGCCTTCCAGTTTTCAGCCATGTCAAGAATCACGTCTTCAGTGAAAGTAAAAGTAACCTTAAATGTTCATTTAACCCTCATCACTTATTTATATGCATTTGGATTTGTTATCTGCATCTCAAACTGTAATTGTGAAACTAACAACGGGTTTTGTGTTAACATTTTTGGCTTTCCGGAACAGATCAATTCGATATACATTTTTTCTGTTTCAGTTACAGTCAGACCTTCTGGAATAATTTAATCACGCTAACCAAGGTTCCACTGCATATGAAAAGGATGTGCCTCCTTGCTAGTGCATGGGGAAACTCGATTACTTGTACTTACTCACTTGAGTGACTTGTCACAAAGCACATGCGCAGAAACTCGCACATGCACAATAAGTTGCACCCGTGAGTCAGTGAAACTCAAGTCTTCATCAAGCATTTTGTTCATTTTGCCATTTTGCTTGGGCAGGAAGGGGAAAGGAGAACTTATTTGAGGCAAGGACCAGATCTGTTGCTTTTTCCATGAGGTTAATACATTCATACAACTGGGGCTAGAGTAACAATTGCACAATTGATTACAATTGGCTTTTTTTTTTTTTAACTTAACTAGCACACACAATAGAAAACTATACACACACTCCTGATCAAAATGTTAAGTCCAGTTGAAAAATTGCAAGAATTTAAATTTTGCACTGTTTGATCTTAAGGAGGTTCAAAGTAAGGCTTCAAAATGCAAAAAGAAGAACCGGGAGTGAGACAAAAAACATGGAGAGGACGCAATTTATTGCAAACAACCATTAAAGTGAAATAGGCTGTCCATCAACTGAGCAAAAGTTGAAGACTTGAGCCTTTAAAAGCCAAAATCTTAGCAAAAATGTGGATTCAAAGTCATTTTCTGTCAGGTATTCACACGCTCATGATCTCTTGATGGCAAAGGCAAAAAAGCTTTCTCTCTTTGAATGTGGTCGGACTGTTGAGAAGCATAAGCAAGGCCTCTCGCAGCGTGCCAATGCTGCTGAGGTTGTAGGCAGTAAGACAGTCATTTTAACGTTCTTCAAAGATCCTGAGGCTTATGGAACAAAAACGACTGGCTGTCCGTCAAGACACGGGACCATCCTCGACCCAAATGAAGGTTGTTACTGGTGCCGAGTGCAGCCCAATAACCATCATACAGCATCTGCGAGAGAGGGGTTTTAAAAACAAAAAACATCTTCAAACACCTCGTCTCCTTCAATGGCACAAAATTGTCCATTTGGAATTTGGATCCCACCTGAAATGTTTTCCACACGGCACAGCGGAGGGGGCGACATCATGATCTGGGGTGCTTTTGCCTTCAATGGAACAATGGAGCGTCAGGTTGTGCAGGGGTGGCAAACAGCAAATGGCTATGTGGAGATATTGCAGAGGGCATCCCTCCTGACTGAAGGCCCTTGTCTCATGACGTGGTGATGACTGAGTTTTTCAACACGACAGCGCTGCAGTTCACAATGCCCGCCTGACAAAGAATTTCTTCTAGAGGAATAACAATAGCAATTCCCACCAGGCTCCTGGAAACACTGGCATCAAGCATGCCTAAATTCATTTTGTAGGTGGTTAACAATAATGGTGCAGTGTTAAAGCTCTACTTAGAACCTCCTTACGATTCAACAGTGCAAAATCTAAATTCGTACATTTTTTCCAACTGGTCTTAAAATTTTGATCAGGAATGTACATATATATATATTATATATATTTTTAAGTTTTTTGTTTAAATCAAGGTCAAGGTGATTTTAATGTAAGTCAATATTTCAATCATTTACAGCTACTTCATTTAACAATATCGGGGGAAATGCAACATATGTCCCGATCTCTTTAAATCAGGGGTGTCAAATTCATTTTCATGGAGGGCCACATCGCAGTTACGCAGTCAGTTTTTATGAATGTGACACCTGCGCTTTAAATTGTGGCAAAATATTACAAAGGGGGGTGATTTTGGATTATTTTGTTGGGTATACCCTGCCGAGTTAGATTGTCTCTCCTGTTATGTCATTATCACACAATAACCACAAAACGTAGGTGTTGTGGCAGCTTAAACTAAGAATTTAACAGCAGGGAGCTTAAAACATGAATAAGGGGGCAGAATCAACAACTGGGGAGAGGTGGCTGATCTGGGGGACAAGGGGGAGGGGTGCATGGTGTAATTAAACTGTCTGTTGCTATTTCAAGCATTTAACAACTGGAGCATGAACTGAGGAACAACATGCTGTGGTCCATCATCTTTGCCAGGCTATGCTCCCCTACCGACATGTCCCACAAGCAACTGTCCACCACAGTTGGATCTAATCACATCTATTGGGGCTAAGAGTTAAGACGTGGTCACACTGCAGTTTTGAATGACACTGTTGTGAAATTTTTATTGGCAGGACTTAATAGTTATGGCAAGTGAAGAGGACAATTTGGCTTTTGATGTTCAGTAATGAACATCATTTTCTCATCCCCTCATAAAACAAACCATATGATCTACATACCTAAAAACCTTACATTCAACTCCAAAAACACCAGACATGCTGTATTATTCATCCAGCTGTTATACTCATAGTCTTCGCCGAGGCGTGTGGTGACAAGTGCCAGGAAGCAGATCACTGGATCCATTCTTGCTCAGCCAGTTGTTTCTGAAAGATGCGCCACAACCTCAGCTTGGCAAACAAATGTTCACAATGTCGTTTTCTTCAATTCCCTCAGGTGTTTGACTTTCTTGGCTTTTTTCCATCATCTTTCTGGGAAACCACTTTGGTTTGCACAGCAAATCCTTTCACATTTTTCCATGCTCATGAAAGCAGATACATTAGGGATGCATCTCCTTCAGGAGGTTCTGCACCACACATGTTGAATTATAACAGATATATGAACGGATGAAGGAGGTTTATGCATCCACTTGGGGCCTTCAAAGCAGATTGAAAACCATCCATAATGACATCCCAAAGCCTGAGACTCCTAGCTGACCCTTTAATCTTTCATTCATAATAAAATAATACAAACGTGAGTATTTATCCTGTTCAGCAAGACTAAAATGCTTTACCAAGAAACAACCAAACCACTGCCACTAGGGGGCTCTTGTCACTGCTGTAATACTCAGTAGAGTCTCCAGTTCTGCACAGATACCAACGTACATGTGTCCTCTGCTGCAACAGACTTATGCATATTATAAAATTAAATTATATTAAATGATATTGCTAAAGACAGAAAATATATCCAAATATGTAGTTTTAATATGGCAAGTAAGTTTAGATGATTTTTCAGCTGGTGCACTGATTAAAACTGATATTTACTTTACTGTCATGATGTTTTACTGCAGGGGTCACCAACGTTTTTTTTCTTGTGAGAGCTACTTTTACCAAATGGTTTACAATCATTTTTGTTACATTTATTTTCATAGCTTATTTCAACCCAAACAGATGAAATATGCTTGTTTGACCAAACATTTTGTCTTCCAGAGTGCATGTCTTTCTAGTGTTCTCACATGAACTAAAAACATGAAAAAAGCAGGCTTGCAGGCGCCTAATGTGGTCGTGGGGGGCCACCTGCTGCCCGCGGGCACCACGTTGGTGACCCCTGTTTTACTGTATAGAAGGACTGAAGGATTTACATGCTGCAACGCACACAATTCACAATATATGCACAGGGAAAAGCATGGTTTTATATAGTTATTGTATTATTAATGATGACGATTAATGACTAAATCCCATGTGTTGTTTTAGCAGTGCTATAAACAACTTACATTTTTAGTGTTTTTATTGGATTCAAATCATAAAATCAAGATACTACGATGGAGCATGAGGGCCACATTGAGAAAAATAAAAAATCTGAGATTTCAAGAAAAAAGTTGTAAAATTTACAGGAAAAATTTTGGAATATTACGACAATAAAATCGTACATTTATGAGAAAATACTCGTAATATTACGAGAATAAAGTCGTAAATTTATGAGAATAAAGTCGTAAGATTACATGTCATCGTGTCATACGTGACAGAGGGAAATCAGGGCATAGGTTTATTTTCTCTTGGTCCGGTGACTAACTTCAGGAAGGAAGGCAACTTTCCTCTTCCTACAGACAAACTTTTATTTATAACGTGGCAGCAAAACAGAGCAGTTGAGCCCAAACAGATTAGCATGTCTAGCCCCACATGTGACCCTCACACTCCTGCCTTCATTACCCCGCCCCCTCCACATGCCCAAGGGCAAAGGTCACATAAATCCTCCCTTTCCATAGCTGTCTCAGGCAATGCCTGTGACATAAAGTTACAAGTTTTTTTTATGACTTTATTCTCGGAAATTTTTCCTCTTAAATTTACGACTTTAATCTCAAAATCTCAGATTATTTATACTCCATCGTAAAATACAAACAAACAAAGAAAATGTAAAAAAAAAAAAAAAAAGCAAGCAGCTATTGCAGGACCCTGCCTCACTTAAACTTTAAAGCAGGGGTGTCAACCTGTCTTTTCATTGAGGGCCACATCACAGTTATGGTGGCCCCCCAAGGACCACTTATAACTGTCTGTACTGTACAAATGAATATAAATATGAATATAACCTCGTGATCTTATTACACAATTGCCCATACATTTGATTATTATATTTTTACTAACAAATTGATGGATAACTTGCTTTGAAATGAGAAGTGAAGTGAGAATGTCAAGGTGGCAAGCAGACATGCATGGAACATTTTGTTGCATGATCAGATAACACTGCGATTGGCTGGCGACCAGTCCAGGGTGTACCCCGCCTGTCGCCCGAAGTCAGCTGGGATAGGCTTCAGCATTCCCCCGCGAAGAGAAGCGGCATAGAAAATGGATGGATCAGATAATATTCAAGTTTAGAAGAACTGCACGCAGTACAACTTTTCTGTCAAAATGAAAGAATACATACATTTAGAAGGACAAAAGGTGAAGTTAATGATTGACACACATTATTCCCAGGCTTTTGCGGGCCACATAAAATGACGCGGCGCGCCAGATCTGGCCCCCGGGCCTTGAGTTTGACGCCTGTGCTTTCATTGAATGGATGCTTAATTAGTGTATGTGAACACTAACACTAACACTAACACTAAGGGTGCGTCTCAAATTAAATACTTCCGTCAGTACACTTCAAAATGTATGCTATGTGTGTAACGGATGCCAGGTGGTGCAGATATACAGGAGTACTTGATAAACCTCACTCCCTGACACCTTGAGAGTCGCACTGACAGCTCAGGCTTTTAGCTCGATGGCTTGCGCTCTCGAGAGGCTGGACCAGGCGGGCGACATGTACACTCCATACTTTGTTCCTGAGGATGCAAAGTTTGACAGTGACGTGCTGTCAGCTACCTCTTTGTCTCTCCTTTTTATCTGTAAATTGCAACCACTCGAGTCAGTCCCTCCCATTCTGCTATGTAACCAAGATGATGGTGACTGATCTGAACGCACTTATGCACTCGAAATGCAAAGTGTAAGTTTGGAAGTGTGTGAATTGAGACACAGCCTAGTGCTATTTACAGTAGTATTTTGTCAAAATGGCTACTGTGAAAAAGATAATTAAAGAATGACCTTAATTATAGAATGTTGACCCAATTTCTGTATGTATCATTATCATAGCATCTTCAGCTAACGAGTAGTTTTATTTGATGGACCTTGGACTGTACATTGATTAGCAGCGCTGAGCGCACAAATGTCTGCATTTCATCTTAGTGATCTAAATTGAAGCTGTGTATTTGATGGCTGCCATGACGGAGGCAGCTTCCCAAACCTGAGAGCTGACTGGGCAGCAAGTCTAATTTATGCTGGCAGAAGTCGGACCGTTGCTGCAGAACATGGAGCGATACTTTTGGCCTCAGCTGTGGAACTATTACAGAGCACAACAGCCACTGTCACTCTCTCTCTCTCTTTCTATCGCTCTCTCCCTCTTTGTGCTATCTGGGCGGAGGCCAAGCATTTTGGATGTGTGCCTGTTTTCATTGCACTGAAAAGCAATAATCTGGCAAACTGGCATGCCTGTCCCAAAACAAGCGACAGTTGAGCATTAAAGAGGGTTTGGCGGGGTTTACGCTCTCAAGTTCGCTCCCTTTAACATCAAACTGCAGGCAGATGGGAATGCAGACCCAGTTTAGAGAGAAGTAAAAGGGCAACTTGGGTTGATGGTGCTGAAAAGTGAGTAAGGTGTGTATCAAGTGTGGCAGTAAAATCTAAATGCATAACCCGATTAAAAATAAAGTCTCCCATTACAGTTTTCACTTTGAAACTACCCATATTGTCATTACAATCGTGAAATATGAGCGCAAGAATGTGGATATTAGTGTCTCCTTTAATGGCCTAGTTAGCTATATAATGCTATTCTCATATGTTGTGTCAGACATTGACTGTGTGTTGGTATATTTTTAAGAAAGCTTTAAAAAATGATACCACATTTCCTGACTGCGTGTGGTTATGTGGGTTAAAAACAGCTTAGCAGGTTTGGCCTTAGTTCAATGCAAACAGACATAAAGTACATACTAGTTTTCACTCATATTGATTACAATATATACAGTATACAAGATTTCTTTTTAAATCAGGAGCAGTCATCCCTTGTTTATCGCAGTTAATTGGTTCCAGACCCAACTGTGATAAGTGAATTTCCGCAAAGTAGGATTCATTATTTATAAATTGAATATTTTCATACTTAGTGCATAGACAACCTGTTTAAGACCTTCTAAATACGGTCTTTAACATTATTAGAACCTTCTTGACATGAAATAACACCCCGATAGTCACCTATACACTTTTATTACCATATATAGTAGACATAATAGAACAAAAAATAAGACATAATATAGGCTCACATGTTAGCAGCGGGAGAGTTCCTCGTTGTTGTTTTTTTATTTATGGTTTCTGTTTAGTACTTCCTGTGGTGTCTCATCAATGTAACATAATGTAACATTACTGACACCAAGTGACCAGTGTAGAATACTACATATCAAAACATGTCTTTCAATGCATTTTCTGAATGCCTTAAATTTGTATTTTAGTCATTTTTATACATGAAAATGCTAATTTTAGGCCAAAAGTATGTAAACTTAGCTTAAATATGTATTTTTTTTACTAGTAATAGGCCGTGTCAACCACAAAACAGTGACGATTTATTAATTTATACAGTTTATTTAGAAAAACCATGAAAGAGTGAAGCCATGAAATGTGAAGCGTGATGTGGCGAGAGATGACTGTACATCTTTTTTTCTGCATGTTTGTGTTCAGAGAAAAAGGCTTGCTTGAGGCTGTTCCTGGACTTGCACAGAAAGTGTTCCTGTCTGATACAGGATGTGGGGCATCCTGTCTGGCTGTAGCAAAGACGGGAGCCCAGCTTCAAAGGCACAGGAAAACGATCAGGGAAGTAGAGAGACACACAATCAGCCTGGACATGATGCAAGCAAAAAAACATCATACACTATAATATGTTTACGCTGACAAATGTTATGGCTCGGTGATTAAGGTTTAGACAACTCCAATCAACAATCAACACTAGGGGGCAGTGTTTTCTGAGAGTGAACAACCACTACGCTCGTTGACTAGCTATTTAGCTTCCTGTATAGTAGAAGTGAACAATGGGAACTGAAGTGACATCCAGATTATTGATATCGATATCAGTGCACAATACAGTCATCCTTCGCCATTTAGCAGTTCGAGTTAAGAGTTGCGTAAAGATACGGTAGTTCTTTTACAGATACAGTATACGTGTATGCCAGTTGTATGTCAGACTGCCTGCCCTGTATAGTAATCAAGTGGCAAACGTCATAGTGAGGATGGCTGACGTCGATCTTTTTTTTTAATGCCACGCGAAAGGAACTCCCAATGCCAACATGTGTTATTATGTCTTATTGTCTCTTACCATGAGACACCCAAATCACGAGATGAGACGATGCTTGAGAGCGGGTCCACGAGACGAGACGAGATTTTAACATTAATTTTAAGAAAAGTACAAAGAAAAATATGACTGCACAAACAGACTTTTTCATTGAAGCGAGTCACAAAACAATCCAGGCGCGTTGTCCCACAAATTGATGCTCAAAGATATTGTCAACATTTTTTGAGACCAAATAAACCACCTTAGGATACTATATCTTGTATACTGTATAATAATAGTAATAAATAATAACAATAATACAGTTCGCTATTTTTCTCTTATCTACCTGTCTTTGTCTATTTACGTCAGGAGTGTCCAGCTGTCATTTGATATTTATTATTAAAAAAATAAGATATACAGGTACATTTATCTTTGTGTTTTTATTAGTTATTAGTGTCAACATTTTAGCTTTTTCAAGTTACATTGTGCATTTTGCTTCATTTTTCTACTTTTGCTGAGTTTTTGTTTATATTATTACTGCAATGAGCCACGTTCAACAAACGGCTCCTGCGCCACACTTTGGACACCCATGCATGTTTTGCCAGGAAGGCGTGGAGCAGCCAGTGGAGAGTGGATTGTGTCCAAACTCAACTTTCTTGGCTCTGTTGGTCAGGCGTTGGGTTGCTTTATGGAGGGTTTTTTACAGCTTACAGACGTGCATTGCAGTATCCTTCACCTTTGTTGAGGTCTTGTTTTTAATTTAAGTATGGAATAAATGCACAACGCAAGAAACATTTATATGCGGACCCTTACTCACTAAATATATCAACCATGTAGCTAAATGTCAACACGGATCTCTTCTAAGTATGAGGTGTGTTATAAAATGAAACCCGTGATCGCCGGTACTTGAAAGTTGGCGCTGCACCAAATGCAATGAGCGTCAATTAAGAGTACAGACAAGTCCGAACATCTATGTGGGCTGATTTGAAAAATCTTCAGTAAAATTGGATCAAATGTAGAATTACTGTAGCTTCTGCTTGGACATCAACAAGTAGCAAGCAGCTGTTTGATGCCAAATGAACACGTCACTCACTGACGCTGGGAACACAAAGGTAGGGTGCATTGCAAGGTGTGCCTAAAGCACTTTATGTGCAGTTCCAATCATGCCTTGCACACTGCCACTTCCATATTAAGTTTCTTATCATGCAATGCCACCCTTCACAGTCTGGATTGGCGTTTGGCTGCCCTGTTCTCACGATACAGCTTTTCTCCAAACTAGAAATCTTCACACACACGTCACATTTTAATCTCGCGAGATACACCCGTAATGTTTACTATATTAAGTGATACGAGTGTAAAGGTGCCTATAGGGGTGTTAACAGCAATAAACAAGGGATGTCTGTAATGTGCCTCATTTCACTGTCGGTGACATTTGAAATAGTAGGTAATTAGACAATTATAACGTCAGTAATCCCGTTACTCCAAACACTGCTTTCTAGTAATAAGAAGAATACGGTGGACCAAGACTTGATGAGTTGGTCGACCTGGACAGGCTGTCGACATACAATAAACGGGGTCAACTTAAAAGTGTTGCACTGTAACATTTTAGACAATTACCGTTATTAGTTACATAATAATTGTGCGAGCTAATAGTAGTCCTATAGTTGTGCACACACAGATATTCTCCTAATAGTTAGCTATGTTTTATAGATGCAACTTTATTGCTGTCATTACAAGCTAGGGCATTTCTGATAGGCCTTTACGAATCTTGACTTTGAAAATATGTGCAGTTGGCAAAGAGCGACGCACCCTGCTCCAGTGGCATCTGAGTCATGTTCCATCCAGAGCTCAGCGTGCCAAGAGCAAGGAGGCTGCACACACAGTCACACACACAAACAGAACACAAAGTGTCAGTCAATAACAATGACAAGATAAATACTGCAAGGTGTGCGATTCTGTCAATATGTGTGTGTCATATACAGGATGTAGCTTTTCAAGTCACCTGACATTTTACTCTTGCAGACTCCCTCACATGTAAGGCACATGCTGAGAAAGTCAAGAGTAGGAATCAAGTCATTATCACTTAAAAGAAAAAATGTCTTCGCTAGTCTTCACTGTAAATCCCTTTCCGCCGCGCATGTGTTTGACATTAGCTGTCCTGTGCCCCACATTAGAATAGACATCCTACGATCATTAAAAGGGCCTGAAAGACAGCCTCAGGCACAAGAACGTCTATTTATACATCAGCATGGCCACAACAAGATAATTGGTACGCTTCATGTTAGAGCAGGAAATGCAGCGAAAGCAGACGTGCACATTTTTTGTTGTCTTAAGTCTTAAGCCAACAAGTGTGTCACATATGATGGACTTTCTATCTCCTCATTCCATTATAATTAACTATTTTCCTGAAATGACTTGACAGAACATATGAAGGCCTTGCATTCTGTATAACTACAGTAGAACTTCGGTAAACGTCTGCCCCGGTTAGCCACGAATTTGCCTCGGTTCGCGTGCATTCCCCGGTTAGCATACAATATGGCATGCGTCTTGTCGTGTTATTTAGAAACGGCATGTCTTCTTAATGTATTCCTGTTATCACGCAACGTCCTCCTTAGCATCCTCTTAGCTTGCCACTACATGGAAACAGGAAACGGAAGTCCACCACGTCGCCCGTCTATGATGTCATCAGCAGGTGACTCTCAAAAATGTTAACTAACACAAGACACGTTTTTATAGTTTACCAATTAGAGTTTTAAATGCATAAAACAATTTTAAAAGCATATCCTGTACATGATGAATGAAAGGGATAAATGAACATTTATGGTTAATTTTACCTTCACTGAAGACGTGACTGTTCCTAAAGACATGGCGTGGCAGTGAGATCAACACGAACACCACTTTCGTGTTTTATCATGAGTTATTTATTGAATTCATAGTGTTTATCACCTTTTTTATTAAATGCTGCCATTTGCAACACCCTTTGGCTCCATTTTGGGTTACTGAGGTGAGAAACACTATTTAATTCAAGAAATAACTTATGGCAAAACAGGAAGGTGGTGTTCGTGTTGATCTCGCTGCCACATTGTGTCTTTGGTAACAGTCACAAAGAATCACGCATTTCTAATTTTTTTCTGCAGGTAAAACTACAATTGTAAAACTATATGAACAAGTTTTGTGGTAAGATTTTTGGCTTCGGACCTACAAAATTTCTCATGGGAAATATTGATTGAGTTAGTGTATGTTTTGGTTAAAGTCCAACCTTCCGAACAAATTAAAAACGATAACCGAGGTTCCACACTCCAAACGCAAAATTATTTTCTAGTTCAGCAGACATCAAAAGAGAAGAAAAATAATAAATAAATGATTCATTCACACATTCTAATGCTTATTGTGTTGAGGGTCACGGGTGAGCTGGAGCCCAGCTGATAAACCTTGGTCTAGTCGCCAGTCAATCACAGAGCAACTGTTCACCGTCACATTCACACCTATCGACAGTTTAGTTAGTTACAAGTTAGCTAATCTAACATGCATGTTTTCGGAATGTAAGAGGAACCAGAGTACCCAAACAAAACCCACACAAGCACATTGAGAACATGCAAACTCCACTTAGAGAGGTCCAAGATGGATTCGAACCCAGAAGCAACTGGCTGTATGGAAGCTAACCGCATGATTAACCGTGCAATATTGTTATAAATAATACTCTAATATCGTAGATATGTGGGTAGTCATCGATGGCGTGCCGCAGTCAGGACCAGCAAAGCCTTCTCTGCTGGCCTAAACACTATCAGACAACTTCAATTGTAGTATTTGTTCCATGAAATTGTATTAATTTATTCCCAGCAGTCTATTATCTTTATTCTGTAGCATGTCTTTTGCACTTCTTCCAGACCATGCATGTACTGTATGTGTATGTTAGAGTTTTCTGTCTAATCATATTTTAGCTTCTATGTGTTACCACGTCAGTCTAATCTTCCCAGGGCCTTCGGTGTCAGGAGTGCTGGCCCATGTCGCATACGCACTATTAGCAATATTTCTTCTGTTTGGGGCACAGATTATAAAAATGCAAAATAAATATTCAGTATAAATACAGCCCACAACAAAATATCTGCATTTACTAAAATAATAACGTTCACTTTTCAGAGAAGTATTAAGTTAACAATATGTTTGCTATTGTTGACTTTAAAACTGTGCAGCATCATGCATGCACAACATTGTGCAAAGTCATCGCAATTGCCTTCTTCAATCTTTAAAAAAGATGTTTGATTGTAAAATTGGTTTGCAGTTTGAATGAACTTTCTTAGTGATATGTGAGGTTTGATATATTGTTCTTTTGGTCAAGCACAGGCTGGGAATTCTGCTCAGAGAAGAGGCCTTCATGACAAAATATGGATAAGGAAGCCTTTTGATCAAAAGAAGCAATCACACGTGTCAGCATTGACCAGAGTTGCATGTGGTCACACTGAAAAAACGATTTCTCGTTTGGTCTGTAAGCCATGGGAGTGAGTATTTGTTGGAAAAACTAAATGCTCTCCATGCCAGAACGTCCTCATAGATCCTGCCTGTTGGGGTGTCAACATGCCCCACAAGAATGTGCTGAGCTGCACCCTGGTCAAGTGTCAATGTTTGTATCACTTGTGTGTGTGTTTATCTGAGACAGTGAGTGTGTGTGTGTAGATGTGTGTGAGAGGAGCTCAGGGTGAGTCAGCTGGAGCAGCATGTGTATGTGAGGAGAAGTAGGAGATGTGAGACGAGGCTCTCATGTTATGGACCGTTTGCTGCTAAATGAGGTCAGCTGCTGATCATCAGTAACCAATGTAGACGGTCTTACACTTTAAAAACAGGCTAATAGACACAACACTACTCTTTAAGTCACAATGTTGTTGTTGCCATAGCAGCAGGTGCCTTTTAAGCTGCAGAACAATGAATCACTAAGTGCGATAAAGACATGCCTTTTTGATTATTTTCCATGGCAGTTGTTAGTCTGACTTGGCTTGAGGAGCTGGAAGGCAGCACGCCCATTTTACATGGAAAAAGCAGAAGACTCATTAAAAACCATGCACTCAAATGTGTTGCCTGGAGAGAGGCTAGTTTGCTCATAAGCAAAGCATCAACTGCATCTGCTGGAAATGCGACATTACATGCACAGCTCCTTCAATTCCTTATATTAGTGTGCATAGTCGATAGAACGTATGTCTGTAACAGTCTAAAGCAGGGGTACTCAACCAAAATTCGAATGGGTCAAGTTAGAGAAAATTTCCTCAAGCGAAGGTCCATCATAATACCTAATTTGCGTTAGGATTTAGTGTGTGATGTACAGTAGAGAAGTAGCTTTGTAGTTGTATCAACATCTGCATGTAATCGACAACTGACTGTCAAGCTTTAGCTTCTGCCATGAATGGTCTTTAGCAGCTGTTGGGCAGTGAATGAATGGCTCAGGATTCAGGTGGATTGTTCATATTGGGCTCTGAGACTGCTTATTTTCTGTGACCTCAGCTCAGACTTGAGTGGGTATGTGTGGTCAAAAACTTTGTGCTTTTCATGAGTGCCACGGTCGTTGAGCAAATGAGACAGACTGGTTTTGTGTTTCAGGAGGAAAGAAGAAAGATAAACGAGTCTGTCCATTCTGGTGTGAAAACTTGATTTTATCTGTCCACTTTCCTCTTCCATGTGCATTTACTTCTCTATTGTCTCCGAGTCATTCGTCTCTCTGTCCTCTCTCAATCGCTGTATCACTCAGCTCTATCTCTATCATCTCTATTTTTGTCGTCTTTCCCTATATCGTTGTTCCCTGCCATTCTCTCCTTGTCTGTCTCTGTATTTACAATCACAATGTTTGTGTTTGCGCCTGGAATGCACAGATTTGATTGGCTAAGTACTATCATGTGGAATGGCTTAACTCACATTCAGTTGGTCGGTGAATTTCCTGATCTGATCAACCAGTACCTTCAGGTCTAAAAAGCTGCACTGGTCAAAATAGGAGCGCCCTATCAGACCTTAAAATACTTAACTTCAAATGATTTCTTGTCTCGGCCCAGGTCTGTACAGGATGGCATCTGGGTATGGATAGGTCTAGGACCACAGTCCGGCAGGTAGTGACCTACAGTATACCTGTATAGTGGTGTATAAGATCAATTGTGCATGAGTTGACTATATTAATGGTGTCAAAAAAACATGAATTTTCCACTTCTGGGGGTAATTTCCTCCTATCTTCTATTATGAATGAATGAATCATCCTAAATAGCCACCATAAGGTGCCCATGCAATGCCAGTATATTTTTTGGTGGGGAGTCCAAGATTCAGAATTGTGCATGCGTGCATACCAGGGATGCACATTTGGCTGGTTTTTAGTGCACACTAGTTGCCAAGGACAAACTTCCTGGAGTGAGTTTGTCCTAAATATTATTTTGAAGTAAATTCTTAACAACAGAAAATACTGACAAAAATGTATTTTTTCCACACGTAATTTTAACATGGACGGAATATTTATTATAATTTCCTGGGGACAATACAATATTATATAGAAATCCTATTTCACTGACCTTTATCTGAAGTGGGAGTGGAATTCTTCAGCTGAATTTTTTTTCGAGCAGCTGTTGTGGAACAGCAGTGGTTCATGTCTACTGGGGATGCCTCTGCGGGCTGAATGGGCCCACACACAGTGGGGACGAGAACGGTCATGGCCAGCTTACAATGCAAGCCCCCGATGCCTCCTGGGGATCAGTCACTGTCAAAGTGGGTAGGGGATCAGCGCAGGAATCTGTGGAGTTCCAACTTGTCTCCTTATTCTTGGTGTTTTAGCATACTCATGGACCCATAAAGGGGTCAAAAGGCTTTCATTCAAACAGGGTTTGTAATAAGGGGAAATACACTAACTGCTGTGAAGGATGCAGGTCCACACAAAGACTGATTCACAGGCCTGGAAACATGTGTGCAACACATGCTGAAGTTTGAACACAATGAGAGCCAAAGGCTAGATGGCCCACAGAGACCAGCTAAACAACCACCACACATTACCTGCACACACACACACACACACACACACACACACACACATGCACAAAACCCCATGTTCTTCCAAATTCTCATCTACCACAGGAAGTGGATGCATAATGGAATTGCTTCACTTTCAAGGTAAAGCTCAATGTTTGTCGGCTTGTGTGTGGTGAGTGATATCCGGTGGAGTGCCAATGTGTGGAAGTGTCTCGGAACACCCAGAGAGCTCAGAAAGCTGATTAGAGCTAATTGCCAATGAAGCACAACAGCTGGAAGTGCCTTTCTGGCATTCTAAGATACACACACACACACACACACACACACACACACGCATGCAGACATGACTCCCTGGTTTTAACGATACTAAAATGAACTATCTCCACACCACGCCTGTCATTCCTCTGGACCTGATCTGTAGGCAGGACCACATTTGTAGTGAAGAGCTCTGCTTGCTGGAGTTGATATGAGCTCGTCTGGCCGCACGCTGCTGAGGGTGCTTTCTTTCAGTGGTGGGGTTTCCCTGCTTTGCTGGCCCACTGTTGGAATCTTAAGGATACGTGCAGCCAAGAGAAAGGGAGGCAGCGCGGGCCTCGCACAGACTCAGCATCGTAAATCGTCAAAAGCATGTGCTGTGTGATCATCAGCGATCCTCTGTGATCCTTATCCATCTAAAAATAAACATGTCCTGAGAAGGATTCAAAGATGTCAGGTAGGCAAATTTGTGAGGACGGATTCAACACTCCTCAACAGTTTGTTTGGACTAATGTCAACAGACTGTGTCAGGAAAAATACTTTTTAAAAGATATCTTCAGAGGTATGCCACTGGGGGAGTACCCTCTGAGATACTTACCCCGACACTTGACCTCGACAACTTATGGGTCATACCTTCCCTTGTAGACCAATGAATTGCTGTATGGTGTTTTCAGGTGTAGCTAAGGTGTAGTTAATTTGACAGTGCATATTATACTATTTTTAAACAATTTGTCTCAAAGGTCTCACAGGTTCCACAATACATTACATTTTTTCGCAAGAGTTATGGTCCGAGACCACCAGTGAGTGGCGAAAAAACATGAGTATTTGAAACACCCATAACAATGTCTATTTCTGACACACGGCTCGCCTAACTTGACACAAATGTTAGAAACACCTAGCATAGCTATGTGAGCTACAGTGCACAGTACATTACACTCACATCTTGACTGCGACATCACGCTAGGTTAGCCTATTCGCTGAAGAAAAACAAAACGATAAAACAACTCCCACATCCGTTTGAGCGGCTCTTCTCTCACGTTTAGTGGTCTAGGGCCACATATTGCTGTTAGAATGTCATTAAAAAGTGTGATATGCGCATTGTTGGAAGTGGGGATATGGGCAGGCACGTACGTATGTTATGGACAACAAACACAGGTGCATTTTATTGATGGCATTTTGAAGATAGCGATCATATGGTATCGTAGGCAAATGGTGGTAACACCATATACTGGTTTTATTGTGGCCAACCTATGGCACACCTGTGCAATAATCATGCTGTCTTACCAGCATCTTTATACGCCGTACCTGTGAGGTGGATAGATGAATCATGAATTATGAATGCTCACTAACACAGATTTAGACAGATTTGTGAACATTATTTGCGAGAGATTGGCCTTTTGTATGCAGAGAAAAAGTTTTACATCTTCGAGTTGAGCTAATGAAAAAACCAAAGTGTTAAATGCTGTACTGTATGTGAGTGTATCCCAGCTGATTTAGGACGAAAGTTAAACAACGCATTGGACTGGTCGCCAGTGAATCACATCGCACATTCACACTCTCACCACCACTGAGTGGGAAATGGATGTCAGCCGAGTTCACCACTAGACTATCGATGACCTAGCTGGTAAATCACGATCACATTCCTGAGCCTATTTTTGCTTTTCCACACACGCCATCGCTGTTGTTTTTCTCCCTTCACATTCTTTCTGCCTCATCTACTTTTGCTTTTAGTCACCTTCCCCGCATGTCATTCTTCTGGTCTTTCTCGTGCTGACAGGAAGTGCGGCCTCTCAGCGTTTGGGCCCATCAGTGAGGTGTTTATTTTGCTAGCTACATGGTTTAAGCACCATAGGCAAAGTCCAGGGGCATCAGAGCCAGGGAAGGTTCATGGGGAGAAAGAGGAAACAAAGCAAAAGCCGACTGGCGTGTATATTTGTTTAGTGTGAAGCTGCCAACAGTCAGTGTGTCGATCAGGGGTGAGAGGAAGAGGTGGGGGATTAGACTTGGCCTTGACTCGTTCCTCTAATTGTGCCCTGTGAACCCTGTTAACCTGTTAGAAGCCACGTTTTTCACAACACGTGATGAAAATGATCTGATCCTTGTTAGCCTTCCTTCAACTCATAAAAAAACATTTTCCTAGCTAAAATTCTTTCTTTAAATGACCATGACTGCTTCAAAGTACTTGACCATATGTGTGAAAAGTCTGTGAACATGGACAGTGTACATGCCTGCACATGGCATCTTTCTCTCCTAGCTACTTAGAGGCAGTAAAAGGGAAAGTTGACTACTGAAACGTGTGTTTTTATACAACAATTTCATTCATTTACAGTTATTTTTTTACGGAAAATTTCCTTTATTTTCAAATGCAGACGTTGATAGGTATGTCCTTCGGCTGTGGCCAAAAAAGCTCTATGTTCACAAACAGAGTTAAAAAAAAAAAACATTCACCAGCTTTCATGCTAATCTTGGCCAATCAGAAGCCTGGAATACCAACATCAGCTGGTCACTGATGTCTGGTCACTGGACTTTGTTTGTCAATGTTGTGACATATTAAACATTATATATTAAACATTATGTTTAAAATCGACATCATGCCATCGAATGAAATGATATGTGCTAGGGGTGTCACACCCAACTCATGACACGAGACGATGGACATAATCGGGTCCGCGAGAACGAGATGAGATTGTAACATTAATTTTAAGAAAAGTACAATGAAAAATTCGGACTGGACAAACAAACTTTCTTATTTAACCGAGTCACAAAACAGTGCAGGTGTGTTTTGATGTGTTTATTGTCCAACCAATTGACACTAAACCATGTTGTTGTCAAAATGATTTGAAAACAAATAGACTACTGTTATGTAGGGGTGTCACAAGACACGAGATGAAGCGATACAAGAGGCGATGCACGAGATTGGGTCTACGAGATGAGATGAGATGACATTTTAACTTTACTTTGAAGAAAAGTAGAGTGAAAAAATATAAAAATATATGAAAATTTATTGCATTCTTCTCATTTTATTTCTACAACGTTAGACTCTTCTGCATTCTGTGTGTATGCTAGAGCAGTGGTTCCCCAACTTTTCCCAGTCGCGTACCGTTCAGACATTTGACTTGAAGCCATGTACGCCCCACTCCTGCCCCCTTAAAAACATAAACCTTTTTTAATCTTCATTAACTTGAAATATTGAACATAATTAATTGGTTAATGAACCTTATAGTAAGTAAATAATTCTAGTTCAACAATTTTTATTTTGCATGATCAAATTTTGATAAAAGTTTTACATGAGGACTGATAAATAGATAAGATGTGAATTTCTCTTGGAGATGAATAAAGTATCTACAGTATCTATCTACTGTATGTATTTGTCCTCCATGTCTTTTATTTCAGCCATATGTTGGTTGAATAGGTTGAATTTCAGCTTCACTTTTGTCTACTTGCAACTGCTACGAAGTCTGCATATTAATTTGGCAACACGCACATAAATTGATCGGTTTTGAAATATTGTCACCTGTTAATCTTGCGAGATCTTGTAACACCCCTACTGTTATGATAATATATCAAAAATAATAATAATAATAAATAATATATCATAATGCAATATTTCCTTTGATATTTCATCTTTCACTCTGTAAAGTTGTGGAAATGGCGTTTGTGACATGTATTTTCTCACGGGCAAGTCGTACGGTCTGTCAAACGTTTGCAGCATTTCTTGAAATGCTGGCTTTTCAGCTGTATTATAGAGCAGCATTTCTTTTGGAATTACTTTCTGTGAACGCACACAATTTTCCGTTTTTCCGTTTGTATTTACTTTGAATGTATCTCGATGTGTTGTTTTTTTCCCAGATAGGAAAACCGGATCGGGTGGATACGTTTTAGGTGATCAAGTTCATTTTGTTGCCTTTTATGTTGCTACCACTTTAGAATAAATTTGACATACTGGCTTGTTCATGTTGACGGGCTCACCTTACTCATTATTATTCCCACAAGGGGGCTGTGGAATTTGGCTTTGCAAGCATCTTTTTCCCTCCTAATTTCTACTACATTACTTTGCATTGCTTTTGTTGTGTGTATCCCAGCGGCCCCGCCTCCCCTACAGAGACAAAGCGGCTGTATGACTGACAAGAGGTCTCACTCTGTTTACCGTTGTTCTATGGAGCAGCGTTGTTGTCACGATATCTCATGAGAACCCTAATATCTGGATAAATGACATTTGTCAAAAAGCTTTGTTTTACCGTGGACACACGAAATCTATGCTCAAGATTTTTGGAAAATGTTTTTGCAAACGCTCCATCTTTAAGGACAAAAACCTATGCTTGGGTGTGGATAAAATTCCAAAACACAGAGGAAAAAGTAGGACTCCATACAACCTCTTTTTAGATCTTGAAAAACAGACATTAAATTATTGGGAAAATAACTGAGCAGAAATGAATGCAAAAATATAGCTTTATTGTGACAAAGTACAATGCAACTGGGATTGGTAGACACTAGTTGACTGGATTTAGAACCCATTCTTCCCGTAGGAATGGCAAAACATGCAGACGTAGATAACTTGTGCTTATGCGTCAGACGGGAGTCTCACAAATTACACATCCTGGTGGCACCTCAGACTAGACGTGGTATGAAAATGAAATTGCATCTAGTTGCTGGTCTTCTTCCTGACTACTGTCAAGTTGAGGCAGCAACTGGTCGATGCCTAAATAACTTTGCTTAGCTTAGCCGAGTTCTAAACTTGCAACAGGCCTTTCCCCCTTTCGGGGACTGGGCAACAGTGGTTGTTAACACTCACCTACATTTGAATATAGCTACGGCGGGCAATGTGCACAGCTTTACAGGATGAATGAAGTAATCATTATAATAACAACCACCCCCGAAAACACCAGCCAGCATAGCTACAAGCAGCACTGTCATTACACTTACAGCGGAGGTGAGAGCATTAATATAAATCTTTAATTTGGGTTAAATACACAGTTTAAACTTCAATTACCTTCACCAAGAACATATAGAGGAGTTGTAAACGTGTGGAAGTTGTTGATTCACGCCACACAGAAGAAGTTAGAAAACAGAGAAACTTTTATAATGCTATTTAAACTAAATCAAAAGTCGATGGCTCAAGCAGTTAAAGTTAATTCCCAATGTATGTGGTATTTTAAAATGCCAAAAACTGGAACCCAAAGGTGGCCAATAAGAGAATGTACCCACATTCAGCATGTGCCAATAAATTAGCGGTCTCATTAGGAAAAGAAAAGTGCTTCGGTTGGTGCAGTCGGTGACCAAGTGTAGTAAAAACAGGGGAGTGCAGAACTTCCCCCACCCAAATCCCCTCGCTTGACGTTGGCGTTCTCCTGCGATTTCGGATCAACATTCGCAATAAAAGTGACTGTTGTAATTATTAGATTAAATTCAGCGCCAGAACCCTCCCCTTCTCTCTTCAACATGCCTCACACATTTATTAAACACATTTAAAATGATAAAATGGAAAGGTACTCAGCACTAATGCATGATGATGTAAGATGATCCATGTACAGAGGGAATCAGAATCACGGTGTACAAGTCATATACACGTTTCACTTTTGTGTCTGAAAAAACACTTTTGTGTCATGAAAACATAAACATGTAAAAATGGTGAAGTTTTTAACAGTGATACATGTATGCTGTGCAATTTACCTGTATTATCACATATTTATAAATGATTACAGACGTAGGGTGAATGAGTTTTCTGAAAAAAAACAGCCTATTTTCAGAGAAGAAAATAAAAAATATATTTTTGACCAAAAATCCGCAAATTGGACTCACGAGTATGTGGGGATCCGCCGTATATGTGTTTATTTGTTTGTTAGCAAGCTACTTTCAAGCTTATGGAGGCTGACATAAGACGGTGAGGAAAGAACATTTTTGAATCTATTGGGAAAAAATACTTTCCTCATACACAAGTGAAAAAATAGAGAATGTCATACACTGTATGTTTGTTTTTCTGTTGCATGGTTAGTTGGCAGTTCATTTTTAGACAAGACAACCACAATTTCCTTGTGCACTTGGTATAATGACAATAAAGATTCATTCATTCAGTCTTACTTCCTGGTTCATGGGAATGATGTAAGAATGAGATGGGCAAGACTCTTTACATTCTGAGTGTATTCAGATTTGGCCCTAAATTTATTAGGTTCTTCTTCGGCGAATGTCATAGCCAATAGTTAGTGTGTTTTTCAGTTATCCCTAGGTTGATTTATATGCCGCTCCTAAATCTCATGAATGGTTTGGTACGAGAACTTCAAGAGATTTCCACAAGATCTTGTGAATGTCTCACGTCACAACTTGAGGAAGTCCATATATGGCAACTTGCCGGATGCCCGGCGGTAACCCGAAAGCACTGCTCAATACTGGTTGTCACTTTTCCTTGAAAATAGCAGATGGAAAGTGTTTTTGGGGCGTAAGAACTGTGACGCTAAACCAAATTAAGACAGCAATGGGAGATTTTTAAATTTTCACCTCGCAGAGTTAGTGCACAGCTGATTCTGCGTTCGAACAAAGCACAGTTCAACGCCAGATTGTCCAATATTTGTCCAGTCATAATCAATATCCCGTTTTTCTTTATTGTTTGCTAATCATTAGCACATAACCGGTTGAGGGGGGCTTGAGCCAAACATTAAACCCTGACCAGTCGCAGCAGAGTAGGCATTGTCGGGGAGGAGGCTGCAGAAGTAGAGAGTTTTGGCAAAGACGAGAATAATGCAGATATGCCCTATACACAAGATTTATGAGATTTATGGAGTATTTTATTGAAAGGAACACTCTATAGTGCCCCACTCTGATCTAATATCATTTTGAAAGCCACTGAGATGAGGAGGATACGGCCCCTTTAGTAAAGTAGGCTTAGAAGGTATTGGGATTCCAGGGGTTGAGTGAGTAGAGACAACATTTCAACATTAGTAGAAACTTCTTTGTGGAGGATTAAAGTTGCAGTTCTTTTGCTGTTGGTCAGGGCCAAAGCTGGGGAAGCCATGCGTGACTAATCGTGTAGACGTAAACGATGGAAGACCACAAAGGTTGGGCTGCACCGGGGCTGAAGGCCTGGCTCTCTAAAGGGGAGGAAAATGTCAGGCATGTCATCCACTGGGCTCTTTGACACTAATCAGGCAAATCTCCCTGAAGAACAGAATTTAGATGAAACCACAGAATGTCTGGAAGCAGTTGACTCCCGGGGGAAAAGTAAGGTAAGCTAAGGTATCCCAACTGTGCCTGGGCTTAATCTTTACTGCCCAAATGGTTATGAGGAATTACCCCAGATAGAGACACTGATTACTGCAAAGTGATGAATTAGCCTGTGTGAATGGGAAAAAAGGATTAGAAGAAGAATGATGGCGAGCTGTGGTGGCCCACAGGATAACTTTGGACATGTGTGTGTGTGTTTGTGTGTTCACCAGTCCGAGTCCAGCTGTCCTGCCACTCTTAAACCTCTGTGAATTTTGGCCTTTGGGCTGGTGGAGGAATGCTTTCTTGTTCCTACCCCAGAATCGCAATGAAAGTATTAAAGCAATTTAAAACATTTCTATAATACATTAAGTCACCTGTTTCCTGTAATTCCTAATAATGGCCTATATTCCTAATTAATGGCCATGGGGGAAATGAGGGGCTGCACAGATGAGTGTCTGGGGCACAAAAAGGAAAATACAGGACGAGAGTGAATGAGAAGATGCGACACTCCTCTTACTATCATATGTTTTTACATAGGATTATAACAAAAACAAAACATCCTGTGTTCAAAAATCATTTGCGCTTCAGCGTGTTTTGATTATGGCTAATTCAGTGCCTGGAAAAGCAAGCAAGGGTGAGTTTCCCCTGTGTTTACTTTTTACATGGGGACAGAATATGTCCGTATACCACTTTTGACAGTAATTTTCTCAATCCCAGCAATATGCATGGGAATGATTAAAGGAAAAATATGCACCGTGGTGGCCACAGTTAATCTGGCAATCAGGAGAAGGAAAATGCCGGGGAGGTTTTTTTTACTGCATGGATCTTTTACTGCACCTGGGCTCATCCTGTTCCCTTTGGAAACATGCAGGACGATGTAATCATCTTCATACATGCATGTATGGTGGGCCCTTTCTTTTGGGAATTAAGGCATATCTGCTAAACCTCCAGACAAGAAATACTTGGAACATTTTCCTCCTCCAACAGCCATCAGCTATTTAACTTATGTTCCCATGCTTTGATTAAATCAGTCTTTGCAGTCTGGGGAAACATTTCAGCAGCATCAGGTAGCAAAGATAAAGTCTCCTTCCTTGGCCCGAATCTTTAAATATTCCCGCACCATCTGTTTTGAACCTGCTGGAATCAATGTTTGCACAGCTGTCCTGCTTTCTCAATCTTTCTCCATTTCTCAGACACCCACTACAGGAGAACTACATGACAGAAACCCCCAGGTAACCAAGCCTGTGCTCTGTAGTGGAAGTCAAGTAAGGAAGCCCCTCCATGACCACTGCCTGACTTGTCGATCGGATGTCCGCTCTCATGCTTGGGCCGGATAAAACTTGTTGACAGAGGAAGGTTGTTCTCACTAGGAGCTCAGACAATGTTATAAAAATATAAAAGCAGCTCAAATTCACAGAAAAGAAACAACATGACGAGTTCCATCAGCAGGAGGTATTACAGTAGTGTGGTGTGGTTTCAAAAGGAACGATTGAAATGGGATTTTGAAAGTACTAGTGGTGTCGCGGGATCTCGTTTGACATTTACACTCATATTACCTAATATAGTTGACACGAGGGGGTGCATCTTGCGAGATTAAAACGTGATGAGATTTCTTGTTTGGAGAAAAGACATATCGTGAGAACAGGGCATGCAGAAGCCAGACTGTGAACTATGGCTTTAGGCACATCTTGCAATCCAACCTACCTTGGTGTTCACAGCGTCAGCGCGTGACGTGTGGCTGTTTTTTCTACCGGAGTTAAACAGCTGCTTGCTACTTGTTAATTGCAAAGCAGAAGCTGTAGTAATTCTACATTTGATCAACATTACTTAAAGATTTGTCAGATCAACCCACGTAGATGTTTGGACTTGTCCGCACCCTTAATCACAGAGTGGTTCTATTGACGCTCATTGCATTTGGCTAAGCACCAGCTTTCTTGCACCGGTTACGTTTCATAACATACCTCATACATAGTAGAGATCCGTGTTGACTATTTACATTATTTATTTCGCCAGTAAGGGTGTTTCTTGTATCATGCATTTATTCAGTAATTAAATACAAGCCTTCAACAAAGGTGAAGCATCTGTCGAGCAGCTCCATGACGCCTTGCAATGCATGTCTGAAGGCTGTAAAAAAACCTCTCGATAATGAAACCCAGCCACTGACCAACATTGCCAAGAAGGCAGAGTGTGGACACAATCACCTTCCTGGGAAAACACGCATGGATGTCCAAAGTGTGGCACAGGGGCTATCTGTCTAGCGTGGCTCATTGAAGAAATAAAATAAAGAAAAACCTAGCAGAAGTGGAAAAATAGAGCAAATAGGCATATTCTAACTAAAAAAAGCTAAAATGTTGTTACTAATAACTATTAAAAACTTCTTTAAATATATGTGTAATAAAAATATTTTAAAAAATTTAAATATATACAGGGTAACTATCAAAGAACAGCTGGAAAGCCCTGGCGTAAATAGACAAAGACAAGTAGACAAGAGCAAAACAGTGAGCTGTCGTTTATTTGATCTAAAAAAAATGTTGACAATAATGCCTTTGAGCATCAGTTTGTGGGACAATAAACATTTCAAAACACACCTGCATTGTTTTTTGACTCGGGTAAATAAAAAGGTTTGTCCAGAACAATGTGTTCATATTAGGGATGAGCTGGATACTCGTTATAAACGGATAATGCATTTTTTACCTGGAGCTGGCACATTTCACACCTGTCATTGACAAAACAGTCAAAGAGATCATCTACAGTCTGAGTCCATCAACGTGCTGCCTTTTTGAGTTACCCACTAGATTTCTAAAGTCTGTGCTGAGCAGTTTGCTACCACAACTCACTCATCTAGTTAACATCTTACTTCAGACTGGAAAATTTGCAGAGGCCCTAACAACTGCTTTCATTAAGCGTCTTCTGAAGTGTGTGTGTGTGGATACAAAACAACTTTCTCCAGCTAAACTCAGACAAAACTGAAATCATTTTCTTTGGCCCACAGAAACAAATAGAAAGTGTCACTAGCCACCTTGAGAGTCTTTCTCTAAAACCTAATCATCAGGTTAGAAATCTAGGGGTAATAATGGACTCAGACCTGAACTTTAACAGCCATATTAAATCAATAACATCATCAGCTTTTTACCACCTAAAAACAATACCAAAATCAAGGGACTAACGTCTAAACCAGATTTGGAGAGACTAATCCATGCCTTTGTCTCCAGCAGGCTGGACTACTGTAACGGCCTTCTCACCGGACTCTCTCAACAGGCTGTAAAACAGCTGCAGTACATCCAGAATGCTGCTAGAGTCGTGACTAGAACCAGGAAATATGAGCATATTAGTCCAGTACTCAGGTCTCTGCACTGGCTTCCTGTTACTCAGAGAATAGACTTTAAAACAGCTCTGCTTGTGTACAAGTCTGTTCGTGGTCTTGCGGCAAAGTACATGACTAAACACGGTGAGGCGGCATTTCAGTTTTATGCTCCTAAAATCTGGAACAGTCTTCCATGTGCGACAGTCCTCCACTTTGGCAATGTTCAAATCCAGTCCAGGGTGTACCCCGCCTGTCGCCCGAAGTCAGCTGGGATAGGCTCCAGCATGCCCCCGCAACCCTAAAGAGGAGAAGCGGTATAGAAAATGGATGGATGGATTTATGGAATTTTATGTATCATTTTAGAATGATTTTATGGAGTGATTTTACCCTTGTTTTTTGTATAGCATTTGAATTACCTTGTGTACTAAGGGTGTGCTATAAAATGGATGGATGAAAATGGATGGATGAATAAGATAGGTGCTCATTTGGTGAAGAACATGAAAACACCACTCATTCTTTCCCAGTTACTCATCTCCTGAACCGCACGATGTTAATATCAGAGATAAAATATGTGTTGGCACTTTTGGATGACTTTCTCTCATTGTTTGATGAGAACCTTGGGATATGTAAACACACTCTCACTCACTGCCTCACCTCAGGCTTTCCCTGTCACAGCACAAAATGATTTAAATGAGCAACATTTGTCATGTTTCTGAGGCTGTTGAAAAGTAGAAAAATTGGTGGGCCTTGTGTACCAGCAGAGTTTCTCACACATACAGTATCTATGAGGGTCGGGAAACTGCTGAACTTGTTTGCGTAGATGAGAAGAACGCACAACCTGGTTCCACATTCACACCCACACAACACAACACCAAGCCAAAAAGAGAAGATTGCAGTCCCCTCCCATAACAATACAGTGTATTTTTGGATGGTGCCACGGGTCTCATAGTTGGTGCAGCTCTAATGTATTTATAGACAGGTGGTCCTTTTAGAATACAATTTTACATTTGACATGGCATGTTCCTGTCTTATGCTCTGTACTTGTGAAGTCTCACCATCAGCCAGCAACAGCCTGGTTGGCAGCTGCTTCTTTGCTTTGGCTGCGAGCACAGAAAAGCATGTGTTTGAGAAGAAGGCGGCAGCACTGACAAGGAAGGGTGTGGTAATAAATGTCCAAAATTCAGGTTGGGCTTGGAGTTAAGTTTAGCCCTGTTGAGCCTGGCAACTCCCGGGGAGAATGGAAGGCGAAGCAGCAGAGGTGGCATAGTGTTGTCATCAAGTCTGTCACCAGTAATGATATATAACACTACCGTATCCCCGTCTCTTTCTCCTGCTGTTTATAAATGGACAATGTGACTAATATTTACCCCATTTGACTGTCTAGACACACTGGAGCAAAATGAAATGTGTCTCCATGTAAATGCCTTAGAAGTAAACAGTTTTAAGTTGTACAAAAATGCAATACTGTACATACTGTACATATTAAATCTGAATGCATACATGTATTCTATTGCAAGACCGTTACTGTGCCTTGGCAACAGCTGTTGCAGCATTACGGTATACTCCACAGTAGGTCTGGGCGATATGGACAAACATTTATATCTCGATATATTTATGTTGAATATCGATATACGATATGTAGCCTGATATTTTTTCCACAAATTGAGTTTAGACAAAGTCAAATATGCGTTGTTACATTAAAATTAATAAAATCTTATAGAAAAATAGCCGGTAAATTAAAACAGTTCATTCTCTTTTTGAAATAAATATAAATAAATATAAATATAGGCATTTTGTTGGTTTAATGCCTTTAATAATGTCTTTCACAGCACTAAAGGTACAGTTAGTTCATTGTCTCCATTTTCCAGAGGAAACAATGATGCACCATCATTTTGTAGTTTTCTTAGGTTTACCTTTCTGTGACATCGCAAATGTTGTTCGTCAGTTAAATGTAGCTTAAGTGTAGCTACTCCTCGGCCCCGTGGTTGCCGCAGATGGTGCTTGGTGAGAGGTGTAGCTTCTCCTTCACAGTGCATCTAAATTCTCACAATTTTGCAACTGGTCTTAAAATTTTGATAAGTAGTGTGTTATTACATTTTTGCTTGCATATTATGCTGTATTGTCATGTCCTTAGAAAGACTTTGGGTGTCATCATAATTTGTTATTTATTAATAATGACAGCTGCTTGATGACTCTGCTTCACTGATCAACATTATTGTAAAAATAGCACCATAATGAACTCAGTCTCTGTTGTTTGTGTCCATACCAAAAATTAAAGACTGTCATTGGACCAAAGGTTTAGCAGTAAAATAACAAACGTGCATAAAGTTACACCCCGATTGCACAGCTTCATTATTTATTACATAAGCATAATGAAATATCACAAAACACAATGTTGTCTGCTGGGTTGGTTATGTTGCTATCTTACAGCAGAGATTTTATGAAAAGCTTCTAAAATATACTTTTAAAGAGCACCATTGCTGCGAGTGCACACGCATGCAAAGCACTCAGTTGCAAACGCTGCACAGACCAAAGACAGTACAGCAAAGTACACAAAGAAATGACAAATATATAAGAAAAATGAGTCAGAACCGTTGCTGCTGCTTGCTTTCTTCTGAGAGGCACTGGCGGCCTGTAGGTTTGTATGTATAAACCTCTTGACCCTGTCATTTTTTTTCTGACTCTTTTCTACCGCAAAAATACTGCCTTATGTTTAAGTGAATAATAATGACAAAGATTATATAATGATCAAAAATACAGTAAACGATCATTTTGCACGCTTAAATGTGTGTAAGCATTCTTTGTGTTATTCTGAAGAAAACATACACTGGTGAAGGCTACTTTCCTCTTAAGAGGTGCGTAAGCAAATGGTTTGTGAAAGAGATCCCGTTGCGCAGGTTTGTTTCTGGGCTACCAGTGGTGACGACGACTCTGGTACTGTGATGAGAGATGTTAGTTCTCAGCATGAATAGCAACAGCAGGGGGCTTATAAAGTGTGAGCTTCTTTTTCTCTCTGTATTTTCTTTTCAAGCCTCTCCATCACCCTCTTGTTACTCCTGGAGCTCTCTCTCTGGCCAGACAGTGTCATTGCATTGGCCTCTGCTTCTTTGTAGGTCCAGTTTGAAACCCAACACTGGCACCAGGAGTCACCTTCCTAGCATGGCTCAAATACCCACCGCCACCCCCATGGTCTGTAGTGACAAGACTGAGGTGGGACAGGAGGTAATGCCTACAGGCAGAACTGTTGTACCGGGCCAGTCCTGTTGTCCTCCATAATATAGGAACATATAAGACGGTACTAGGTGGAATAGCAGTACCAGGCATACTATATAATCAAAACACATTTCTGTCCTTCTGTTTGATGAGTCCCCCGTGACCTGCCATTAACCTGGGAGACCTCCTCAGAGAACTCTCCTGCCTCTCCTGATCCCATTCTGAGGATTTAGTTTCAGTAAGACCATACCATACTGCGGATTCCCGTAATACATGCAGCGGCAAATCAGAGAAGTGAGGAAGGGAAAAGGCACGACTGCAATGGGTGATTCTGGAAAAGGAGATGTAAAAAGACACAAATAGAGAGATGTGCTTGTGAAGACAGCACACGAGTGGCTTGGCCAGTCTTGCTTCTTGAGGTCATCAGTAAGGTGATTGATAGACATGGGGGGTGTAGTCACTGCGGCAGTGTTAGCTTGTGGGTCGGGAAGGTCCCCTGGATTTTGCAGGTCAGCAGGAATGATATAGAACACGAGTCCTTTTCAGACCACCCACATGGGCCTGGCATTTTGACTAAAATATATATTTTAACGACAATAATCTACAGAATTTCCATCAAACAGGCTTTGCTCTACATGTGTCTCTGTTTACCAAGATTCATCAAAATTGGGGAAAATGCACAGCAACATCTAAACCGAAGGTCTTCAACCCCCTCACTAAAGTTCTTTCATTTGGCCCAACAAACACTGCCCAAATAATTAAACCCTTCTGTTTTGGGAGTATGTGTGTGTTTTTGGCATTTTCAGCATCTTTCTTTTGCAACTGACATAACCAGCAAGGTGTCGCAGACTTTTTTCAGTTCAATTTTGGTTCAATAATTTATAGTCATCCTTGCCACATCGCGGCTCGAATTTTGCAGTTTCATTTCATCCCAGTTTAAAAAATATATATTAATTGATAAATCATGCTGATTTGTGGTTGAATATGTCCTATTAGTTTAAAAAAAAAAGTATGCATATTGAAACAAAAGTTACATATTTTTTTGCCAAAATTGATCATTTTCAAGCATAAAAATGGCTAAATGAAGTAAAATACAAATATAAGGCATTAAGAAAACACAGTATTCTACACTGGTCACTAGGTGTCAGGAGGTGAAACATACCAACTGTCAAGATTCGGCGTAGGCTGATGTTTTGGATCCCAAGGTGCAGAGGCAACACACTCAGATGTGTATAAAAGTTTAATACAAAAAGTGCTCCACCGTAAAACAAAGACTAACAAGTACAAAAAATTTCACAAGGCAAAAAGTCGGAGGACATGAGCCAAAAAGACAAACAAAAAACACTGCTAGGAAAACAAAAGTAGGGGAAAAAAACACTACAGTTACAAATAAAAATGAGTGTCATGGTGGTGGGCCAAGTGGTATCATGTTGGCCACACAGTCAGGAGATCAGGAAGACCTGGGTTCGAATCTCCGCTTGGGCATCTCTGTGTGGAGTTGGCATGTTCTCCCCGTGTGTGCGTAGATTTCTCCGGGTATTCCGGTTTCCTCCCACATTCCAAAATACATGTACTGTATGTTAGGTTAATTGGTGACTCAAAATTGTCCATAGGTATGAATGTGAGTGTGAATATTTGTTTGTCTATATGGGCTGGCAACCAGTCCAGTGTGTACCCCGCCTCTCTCCCAAAGTCAGCTGGGATAGGCTCCAGCACCCCCCGCAACCCAAATGATGATAAGTGGCATAGAAAATCAATGGATGAGTGTAGTGGTGACTATAGGGGTGTTATTTCATGTCCAGAGGGCTCTAATATTTACAAAGTCATAAACATGTGTCTCTGCTCTAACTACAAAAACAAATCCAACTTTGCAGAATTTCACTTATCACGGCCAGGTCTGGAACCAATTAACAGTGATAAAATAAGGATTACTGTACTTTCAAAAATTAAATCAAATACGAGTGGTAGTCTGAACTGAATGATTGTATTAAAAACGGTACTGAATGTACTGTATGTTCCCATTAGGCAGTTTTACAGTTGAAAAAACATGGAAGACATTGCACACATGATGGAATAAACACTAGGGCCTGCAGCTACAGACATGATATACTCTTAACTTTTATATTTCAATAATGTATTGAAATGAGTGAAAATCTGAATGACTGCATTAACAAAACACAGCATATAAATGTCCTTTTATATGTTATAATAATACTTTTATTTTTACAACATTTATTTCACAGAAGATGTGATCGGGACTTGCATACATCAACATGGCCTTTAACTACTCAACATGCTTATTTTACCCTAAAACTTTCATCACTTTAAGGAAAATTCCACTTGATTACAACTGGGCCTTTGAGTCGTAAAGTCTATTGCGTGTTATTGTACATAGCGGAATAATTGCTCAGGTGGGAACTTGTCTCGCTACAGGGCAACAAGCACAACGTGGCTGGCAAGCAGCCAGGAGGCAAAAAAAAAAAACATACAGCAGCTTATTCATGCAAACCACTGTATTTGAATGTAAAACTGAGCATGCATATGTTTGGATTCTTTTTGCTAGTCCTTTGTTTTGCAATTTAATACCGACTCCACAACGTTTTACATTCTTTCTTCTTACAGTCTACATTGTTGCATCTTGTGTCTCTGAAACTAGTTGAGAAGAATGTCCTTTACCAAAAACATTCGCTGCGGTTTGATGAGACCATTTGATGAGAAAAATGTACAGTTCTGATGCCACTTTGAGGTCCTCCAAATATGACATGGCGTAAACTGCCTTTAATGTCAACACACCAAGGCATCAAGGCATCAAATACTATTCCCATTGTGATCAATTCCACATAGGGTCCTTCTAATGGACCTGTGCAGCACTAACTGTGACACCTACTAATTTGTAAATCTAAAAAAGGTTAAGCCTGCTAAAGAACAAAAAGAAGTATGTGCTGAGCTAAAGAGACCGTAAACAGAAGTCCTAGTGGATGTGAGATTGCACCGGGCTAATACACGTGTCATCAGTATGTCACTGTTGTGTCTACATCCCACTCTTTTAGCTTCAAGTGACTGAAGAAATCAATGTCTACTCTTTTAGAGGAGCTAAACTGCAGTCAAATATTATCAACTTTATTCTTCAATGCAAATGTCAACACCCCTCACTCATCCAACCCCCAGAGCAACTGAGATTCAAGGGAAGTGCATTTACAGACAATGATGCAGTCTTCATTTAGGCAGCAAAATAAACCTTCTTTTACACACGATCCCCAAAGCTGCGCCCCGTCCAGCCCCGCAGGTGCCACTGCACTCACAATACTCGCCCCAAGTGGTCCCTGATGTAAGCCCACACGAGTTACATTCTTCCTGGTAACAGAACGCTGTGCTGGAGCCGGTTTCCTTGAACTCACCAGGAGTTATAAAAAGAGCAGAGAGCAAGTAAAAGGGCACTGCCCCCTCTCTCTCTTTCTTTGCCCACTCAGTCTGTGCTGGCCCCACCATCTTTCACTCATATTCTCACTTTCACCATCACACTACCTGATGGTCACAACAATACGTACTATATGTCCCATAGCTTTTTAATTAATTTGCGCGAGAGCACCAAACATGGGATAATGAAAGGTGGAAGAAGGTTTTATGAGAAAAAATGTGACCTTGACGGTCCTGATGGCTTCCAACATTACCAGCATGACAAGGTGATCCCACCTGAGATGTTTTCCCAAAGGCATAGTGGAGGGGGCACTGTCATGATCTGGGGTGCTTTTTCCTTCAATGGAACAATGGGGCTTCAGGTTGTGCAGGGGCGTCAAACAGCAGATGGCTATGTGGTGATGCTGCAGGGGACATCCCTCATGACTGAAGGCCCTCGTCTGTGTGGTAATGATTGGGTTTTTCAACTGGACAACGCTGCAGTTCACAATGGCCACCTGACAAAGGACTTCTTCCAGAGGATTAATGTCAATCTTTTGGACCATCCTGCGTGTTCCACTGATTACAATCGAATTAAGAACATTTGGGGATGGATGGCAAAAGAAGATCACAAAAATGGGCATCAGTTCCAGACAATGGATGCAACATTCCCACTAACCTCATGGAAACGCTGGCATCAAGCATTCCCAAAGCAATTTTAAAGGTAGTTAAAAGGTGGTTAAAGGTGGCGCAGCTACTCATTACTGAGTCTTCTTTAAAATATTTTATTTTTTTTTAGGGGGTGTTTTTTTTTTTTTTAGCTATGGTCTTAAACTGTTGATCAGCTGATGCACAGCCTATTTCAGTTTCATGTTTTTTTGCAATAAACGTGTCTCATTCCTATTTCTTCTTTTCGCATTTTGAAGCTCTGCTTAGAACCTCTTCAAGATCCTTTTTCAACACAGCCTAAAACACATTCTCAGCCAAGCCTAGCAACTTTATCCTCCCCCCCAAAAATGCCAAAATGTGTTTAAAAGAACAAATATATTGAAAGAAGTGATAGCATGATGGGCATGAATGAGCAGCTGAGCTGTGCGGTCCAATGTGGGTTGGGTGTTGAGGTGTTGAAATGGCTCATTGAGTCAGAATGTGAGCTATATGCAACAAATAGACGAGAGCAGCAATCTGTCCACAACTTCTAGCCACTGCTCTCCACCGCCCACTTACTTTCATGCCCACTGTGGACACAATGCTTTCAAAGGCTTTAACACTTGTGAGACGGGAAAGGAAGTAGATACTTTAAAAGATGTCAAACGTTGTCAGTCTATTTGTATGTTTGGATCCCAATCAAGTGAATGTGTGTTTCCTCTTCAGAACTCCCACAGCACATTGTCCTGTGGGTTGACACATAAAATCCCTTTCCATTGTAAAGCAGTGAAAGGAAGCCGATTCTGTGAAATGCCACATCCTTAACAAAAAACTCATGGAAAGCCTTCACAAGGCCCACATTGTTCCCTCAGCCTGTTAAAATGCACATGGGGAAGTTGGAGGGGAAAAAAATGCTGTCCGTGTGTAAGACTTTAAGCTGCTTGTAGATAGCATCTTTAGAAAACAAAGTCATTCTTTCATTCAGGTGTGATATCCACCTGAATTTTATGAACCAATTAGTACCATTAGTGAAAAAGATTTACATTTCCTACATTGCTCATGTGAATGCATCAACATAACAGTCAACTTAACACTCAAAGAGTCAAAACAAGCCAGTGGAAAGAATCCCAATGGAAGGTTTGTTTAGCATTAACCCCGCATGAATTTCTTACATATTTTCTGTCACAGTCTGGTTCCACGTTAAAGCAGCATCCCAGAACGTGAATGTCGCACACTGCAGTCAAACGAACAATAAAGAGCTCACAGAAGGTGCACGCAAAGCACTGCAACATTTCAGCCGGTCGTGTGGAAAGCTGCACCACAAGCTTAATGAGCGCAGAAACAGCACTGCTTTTTCTACGGTCTGCTGGTGATGGAGCTCTCATAAAACTCCAGCAAATTAAAAGCCGCCACTGAGAGTCAAAATAGCCCCTAGCTCAGACTGCTTGATGGACTCTTTTGGAGTTTGCAGTCTTTAATCTGACTACTGCAGTAAAAACAAAACCCACCGGAAAATGCGGTATGTGAGGATTGCACATAAATGTTGGAGGTATGAAGTGATTATTTTGTGGGCATTGTATGTTATTTGAAAATACTGTAGTTTCCCACTGTCAGATCCATTGTGCTTGCACTCATGAGGAACAATCAGCCAAGTTGTGTAAATGATTGAAATTGTGTTATCCTTTCCAGTACATTCCCTATTTAGTCTCTAGTGGGTATGTCCCCAGGGGGTGGTCCCAATAGAGTTGTTGATGTTGTTGCCAGGCGTGGCTGGTGAAGACTGCCCTGCATAACAATACCTCGTTCGCCCGCTGGGTAGAAAAACAGCCCTTTCGTGGCCACAATTGCAGTGGAATGAGACCAATTTTGAGGGGCATATTAAGACATTGTTATAAGCAGACAATAAGCGATGGTGCAAACCTCTTCCTGTTTAGAGAAGGCCTTTCTAATTTTATGTAAAAGGCGTCTTTCACACCTGTGTCAAACCAACAGTCCTCTCTATCCAGAATTTGGATATTGTTGTCCTCGAAGGAATGTTCCTTCTTTCTGAGATGCAACTGAAGTGCTGACACTGGGGCCAAAGAAACTGCTTTCCTATGATGTGCCATGCATTTGCATAATGGTTGCTTGGTCTCTCCGATGTAGAAGAAAGAAGTCATTTACGTCAAACTATAGTAGAAAGTCCCTCTCTGAACAGAGGAGGTTTGTGTTATCACCTATCATCTGATTGTGACAATGTCCTAACTAGGGCTGTGAAAATAGCATGTTAACGTAGGTTACGAATGTATTTAATTCACTACATTAACATTTTTAGTGTAATTAATGCATGTGCGTCATGTCAAGCCACAACTCTCTGTTATGACGGCAGACGGAAGCATAGTGTCGTGTCCCCACACAGTCACACAGAGTCTGACGTTCTTTTATAACTTCATTCTGACCTGAACACATGATAGCAGTGCGCTTCCTACACCATATTTAGCATCTCCAACCCACAAACAGTTCCTCATTGTCATCAGATGGCCGCGAGCTGCATTCACGGGCACTCCGAAATTCACAACTATATCGTTATTATGCGTGTATGTGTGGTCTAAAAAACCACTCAGAACAGGCGAATTCAACTTAAATTACATGGTGTGTTTAAACACAACTCTTCATGGCTCGTAATATTTTCAGACGTGTGGTATCTTTTAGATTGATTTAAATTTTCTGTTCATTTGGAGCTGTTAATACATACAAATATATATAATTGTGTCCTGCCATTTATTTAGTTTGTTCATTTCTATTTTTGTTTATGAAATACAGTCAAAATGGGCATGTTTCAAACATAGTTAATCATGATTAATTAATTTGAAAACTGTGATTAATTTGATATAATCATTTGACAGCACTAGTTCTAACATCTCACGCCATTCCAGAGGAAAAGTGGCCACTAAGGAGCATTTTTTTCCACCAGGCAATCGAACGACCTATTGTTATACAGGATGGTCGTTCGCCAGCCACGCCTGGCAACTACCGCAACAACAACCTTATTGTGACCACTCCCAAGGGACACACCCACCAGAGATATAAATAGAGAGACTCCACACTTAAAACTGAAGAAGCCTTTTGGATAATAGATGAAAAGTCTTCAACAAGAGTCCACTTGCCTTGATTCAACCTTTGTGAATTACCATGACTTGGAGGACTGAGGGATTCATAATTAATTCATTCATTTATACATTATTTTTTAATTTAAAAATATATATTTTTTTAAGTATAAAAATGTATTTAAAAACATGATAGACACCGATGGGTTTTTTTCATAGTTTTATGAAAAAAGTGCATTTATTTTATTTGAAAAATAATACACAAAGAAATAAAGTTGGGTACACGCGATCACAATGCTTGTCGCTTCCATGCGAAACAGCCAAATGAAGGGTCTGGGGTTTGACACAACATGAGACGGTCCGGGGGCTCAGAAAGGTTTTAGATGGTAGAACCAGAATAATTTTCTACATTAATTGCTTCATTTCAAGTCATTTTCTTCTTTAGATCCCAAACTAGCCTGAATCATCGGTACCTCTGCTGGTTGCAGCCAATGCACTCCGTTTTACCTCACTTGCTTCACAGATGTCCACACAGCCAACTCACCAGTTATTTGATAATTGATCATTTTGCCCACCTTTATAAGAATGCTCTTGCAATTATTAGAACAGTCCAATGGTGTCACTTAAACCTTGCCGACAGTTAATTCTATGACGGTATTAGCAATCGTAGCTTAGACTTGTAAAACTGCCCCATAATGAGAGTAAGGCTCTTTATCATGACAGCTCATCAGAAAATGATGCTCTTTGACCTTACAAGTTCTTCCATTGCATGTTAGCTCTTTGGCATGCAGTGTCTGGCTCAGCAATCTTGCTGTCATCAGCTTTGCTTCAAAGTAAGCAAACAGCTATTCTCAGTTCTGCCTGCCCAAATCTGAACAGAACTCACTGGAGTTAAGCATCTTCATGGGGAACCGGCTCTCACATGCCCAGGTAAGAACCCAAAAGAAGTAGGTCATTGTTTTAGGAGATACTCAAGACCTTAACTAGAGATGCTGTAGGAAGTGCTCTTTGGTCTTTTTTAAAGGACAAACTGATTCTATAACTGATGAAACTATCTAATTAAGCTTCTCGGTTGGGAGGTTAGAGGGCTGGGAGTAGGCCCACAGGGTGAGACGTGCCCCTCAGCAGTCCTGAACTTGTCAGCAGAGTTCACCCTCCCCCCAATCCAAACCATGATGGAGCAAACACAGGAACCACATCAAAGCGGCCCAGCTAGGCCACAGCACCCCTGTGTTCCACTTTGTTATTCTGCTGCAAAGGTTAATGACGGTGTACCTTCAAAGGGCTACTTCTGCCATCTGCTAGGAGTTGGAGACTTCAAGTTGGGAGATTCCTGGCAGGCCAAAGTAAAATATAAACACACCAATCAATCATTGCACTGCTAAGTCACAACCACCCCCCGCTGTGGTTTGAGGGGGGTAATTGCCAGTTAATGTCTTACTATGAAAATGGCACCTGACCATGAAGCAGATACTTGACACCTCTTTAATCCACTCTGCTGCACATGTCATGTGAAGGGTGATACGAGGGCATGCATCCAACACTTCAATCAAACTCAAAAGCAGCAGGATGACTAAGTGAGAATAAGAAGACAAAGAGTGTCAAGAACAGGGGTGTCACGACACACTCAGCTCACTAGAAGAGACGATACATGATACCGGGTTCATGAGAACGAGAGAAGATGATATTTTAACATTACTGTTAAGAAAACTGCACTGACAAAATATAGGACTGGACAAAGGGACTTTCACAAAACAATGCGGGTGCATTTTGAGATGTTTTATAAATAGCATGCATGACCTCAGCATGATGCTTTTAAATGTTTAACTATTTTCCACAAATTGAAACAAAAAAATAATAAAAGTTGTAACTGCTACTACTAATTATTTATGTTGATTTGTCGATATCAGTGGCGGGTGGTGCATTTGGTACCTGGGCCTTCAGTGGGGACTTGATCAGTCACAATTTTTCTTGGCAGACACTGTGAGGGCCAGTATTGTTGAAAAACAATAATGACAATAATAATGTATATTGTCATACATTGCCGTTGACACTCACCAGGATAGAAACCACAGTCCCCTGTGACAAGTGCTGATGTCATAACCCACTACACCAATCAGCTGCTTAAAAAAATGAACTCTTACATTTTACACAAGTGCCAGGTACTATATGTAAGTTCCTTATTGGCTGTAGTGCAGTATTAATAGTTCCAGCCTGAAGATGAACAATGTCGGCTCATTGCTTTTGTCTTATCAACTTGTCTCTGTCTATTTAGGTCAGGGCTGTTCAGCTGTCCTTTGATAATTATATTTAACACATTTTTTTGTTGTCTTTGTGTTTTTATTCATTGTTAGTATCAACATTTTGTCATGTTCTTGTTACATTATGCCTTTTTGCTCTATTTTTTTTTCTACTGGAGGTGTGTGCCCAAGCTCTGCCTTCTTGGTTCCGTTGATCGTCAGGGTTTGGCTTGCATTGTGGAGGGGTTTATGCAGCTTTCAGACTGGAATTGCATGGTGATACTTCTACACAATCAAAGGTGGAGCTCCACTCGGCTGCATGGCGGACACTTCACCTTTGTTGACGCGTAACGCAAGAAACACTACCCGTCTTTCGCTTTTAATGGGCACACTTACTCGTTAAATATAGCGACCATGTTGGTAAATTGTCACCACGGATCTCTTCTACATATGAGGTGTGTTACGAAGAGGAGTTACGGTCATCACAAGACACCCACTTAACCTTTTATCCTCCAATACATCGTCTCCGATATGCCTGAGTTTAATTTCTGCTACTAACTTGGAGTAATAGTATCTAGCTTCCACCTGTGATCACTGGTGCTTGTAAAGTTGGCGCTCGACTAAATGTAATGAGCGTAAATAGAACGGCTTGATGATTAAAGTGCAGACAAGTCCGAACATCTACAGTTTTGATTTGACAAATCTTAAGTAAGTTTGATCAAATGTAGAATTACTAGAGATTCTTCTTGGACATTAAGACAAACGCAGCTGTTCAACTCCGCTGGAAAAAACAGCCACACGCTGCAAACACTGAGATAGGTTGGTTTGCCATGTTTATAGTGTGCGTAAAGGACTTAATGTGCGGTTCCAAGAATGTCTTGCGCATTCCCACTTCCATTTTACGTGTACAGTCATTCATAGTAGCGATACCGTGGTTCACAGTATGATTGTTTCTGGCTGCCCTTTTGTTGCAAGAAAACTTTTCTCCAAAAGAAAAATATTGTCCATCCATCCATCCATCCATCCATCCATCCATCCATCCATCCATCCATCCATCCATCCATCCATCCATTTTCTATACCGCTTCTCCTCTTTAGTGTTGCGGAGGCATGCTGGTGGGGTACACCCTGGACTGGTCACCAGCCAATCGCAGGGCAAGAAAAATATTGTCACATTTTAATTTCATGAGATCTTGTGTCACGTGTCTCATGACACTCCTAGTAAAGAAGGGAGGAGTTGTTTGCGAGAAAACAGGTAACCCTAAAAAATACGCTGTTGCGGCGAGGAGCCAGCGTGTCCAAAATTTCATGATGTGCCCTTCCAAGGGGATTTGAATGGTCGGCTTTCGTACATTATTTCAGTGTGTATATGACTCGTTCAGAGGGCACACAAAGGCATTAAAAGTGACAGTGGTAAAACATTGATTAGTCCCACTTGCAACACTCCCCTTTTCTCTGTAATTGCCATCGTTCGCTTGCGACGAAGGAAGCAAACAAGCTAAATGTTCAACGAGTGTCATGGTTGCTCAGTGAGTTGACTCTCTGGAAACACTGCCCCTAATGTGTCGGAGTTGACTTTGTAGAAGCATAATCCAGGCGTAAGCGTGTGAGGGGCAGCAGCGACTGCCACGACCTGTTGGTCGTTATTTGTGTTTGTGCAACTGAATCCTGAGCTTTTTATGACTGTTTACCATTGAGGGAGTCTTGTTAATGCCCCCCCCAAGCTACTAGGTGTCACAAGTGAGGAGTATCCACTGCACACAGATGGCTCAAATAGCAGCTCAAAAACCCACCACTGAGAACTTCCACCTCCAAAATATAGTCAGGTCCATCAAAGAACACCGAACACCGAAACAAACAATTTATGCTGTTGTGAACATACACATAAATACTGCGTGTGAACTTTGCTCCAAATTTAAGGTTTGTTTGCTACACATCAAATTTCCAAAAACATCCGTTAATTTTAACCCACACAACCACGGGAGAACATGCAAAGTCCAAACAGAAAGGCCTGAGTCAAAATTGTAATCAAGAACTTGCGTGTGAGTGTGCGTTTGTGTGTCCCTTGCAGAGTAGCTAAGCCGCACTCTTTCAAGTTTGCAGCTTGTTGTTTTATGTGTCTCTCGTTAAATGGAGCCACGTGTCATCGTCACATATGGATGTAACATTCAAAAGCTGAGTTTGTTTTGTTGGACAGGCTGAGGGTCATCAATACATGAATCTGCAACTCAAACCTAGCAGCTCAGGTGTGTATTCCAGAAAGCCGATTTCATGTAAACCCTGAGGTGAGGGAAAGTCTGGATTCCCGTTCCAGAAAGAGAGGTCATTCAAACTCACAATCAGTTACCATGAAAGCTTACTCTGTAAACCTAACCTGTTCACTGGCAGGTTTTCTCTAACAAACCCTCAATTTGTTCATGTCTCCTCCTTCATGCTGAATCTGAAGCAAGCTGTCAGACATGGGGTGTCCTCTGTAACCCAGTTAATGTCAAAGCAGAATTCATTTGTGGAGTCTTACGTCGGGAGAGGAATTTGTGGTCACGGTTAGATATACTAACAGTATTATCTGACTGAACGTTACAATTTTCGTCACAGTCCATAACTTACCCGGAAAATATTCTCCATCCATACATCCAATAACATGCCCTGACATCACAGTGAATTCTGTGCGTTGCTCTCTGTTTCTTTGCTCATGGAAGCTTCCGTTTCAGTAGGTCTTCCAGAAAATATGGGGACAGCCACTGCATGTTGAGCTGTAAGGAAAGTATCTCCGATTTGAGTATGTATTACTTACGATAACACAGAAAGTGCCTGTTTTATTAGGAGAAGAAAATGCCCATTGAGTTTTGATATTTAAGTTTGATTAGATAAAAAAAAATAATAAAAACAAACATGTTATTTTGCTCTTTCATTACTGTAAGTGTCTCTTACTTAGATTTAATTTTCTTTTAATAATTGAATAAAAAGATTGATAATTGATAATAAAAATGATTTAGTTTTTTGTTCATGTCATTGTTCTATGGAACAAATGCACCAGGGTCCTGAAACAATGCACAGTTGGAGGTAGGAGACGAGGAAAACAGTCACACATGCACAATATACAGTATTGAGGCCGACAAAATTATCGAGTTCATTTTCATTTAATGTGCAATTAATTTATTTATTTATTTATTATCGTCCCAGGCCTCGTGCGCACAGTTTAAATTTTTTTTTTAGATTTTAGATATTTTATTTTGCTTAGATTTTGTTAAAATTATAATTTAATACAAAGAAACATATACAGTCCTGAACAAAATGTCAAGATTTAATTTTGGGGCCTAAAGCGAACATAGCCCAGCGGCCCATATGTTCTTTTTACACAAAAAAGCAGGAAAGGCAGCCTCAAAGGCCCTTATCAATATACAACCTTACGCTAAACTAATACAAGGTGAACAGAATGTGAGAATAGTTTTCAGAAATAAAACATGTGTATGTCAAATTGCCAGATATTTATTTTTGAACCAAAACAACCCAGACATCATCACAACATGTGTGTGTGTTTCAGAGAGAACAAGAAAGACTGCGTGTATGGACTGAGGGTGAAGATGAACAATTACAATGTCACAAAAGCAATTACTAAACAATATATGCCAACGGTCATAACTATACACAGTGTCAGGAGGAAGGCAAGGGAATGGGAAGAAATTCATTGTTTGCAAATATGATTTATGTTTATGAGTGTGAGACAGGGAGACAGAAACAGGGAGAATTTGTGTTCAAAGAGAGAGGGGGTGTTCATCTGTGTGTCCGAGAGAGAGACAGAAAGAGATTATTTAGCCATAATAGACATACATAAATATGTATGTCTAAATAATTACCATTTCATTAATACAATTTCACACACTCATTTCCACACCCCAGCCCCCTCTGGTATATTATTTTGCTTATTTTAAGGAGTATATTGCAGATTTTAGTATATATTACTATGATAAGCAACTTGTAACACAGAAAGTGATCTGGTAAGCAAATAAATTTCTTATTAGTACATAAAAACCCCAACAAACTCTCAGGGATGCTCCGATCAGGTTCTTATGCTGCCGACTCCAATACCGATCATCCATGAATGAGATTGGCCAATACCAATCACATGGATTAACTACATTTCTCAATGTATTTATGATGAGTGCAATTGGCCAGGGCCACTGTTAGACAATTCCAAGGGCCCTTGGCAAATAGGTAATAATTAAAAAATAAACTTTTGGGCGGATTGTCGTTGTTTTCTGCCTTTATTTTTGTGAAACGGTTTTTGTACTATTTGACACAAGCCTACATTTATTTTGATGCATGTTTTGGAGTAATACTAATACATGGGAAATAAATTGTTCAATAATCTATTTTTTTAATTCAAGATAAAAAAAAAATAATAATAATAAATTCAGTATCCAGGTGACAGGCGTCTCCGACTTTCATGTGTTTTATTCATGACTGGCAACATTTAAATTGTACACGACTTTATTTACCAAGCAGATCTCCACTGAAACAGTGTGGCCATCTTCTTTATGCTACTTTGGGCTCAATTGTCATTATATAAAGGCATACAGTCTGAATTGAACAGTTGTCATAAAATTTTTTTTAAAAACTACTAAGAGCTGAAGCAAATATTCCTTGACACTTTGGTGAGCTACTCAAAATCAGTTGGTGAAATAGGAGACCCCTGTGACAGTATCACCATCATAAAGCTGGACATTAAGCAACCACACACAAATGTTTTGAGGACAAGACAGGAGAGTTAAATTATTCAGTAACACTTGAAAAAGTTAGTACGTACCCCATGAACGTGATATCCACTTGCAGCTTCCTCGTGGGACAAAAACAAGCTCTGAGCTAACCACTTTGCTTGTTTTTTTTTTTAAAAACAAAATGTCACTGTGATAAAAAGTCACATTTGGAGTCTGAAGACCAGAAGCTAAGCGGATAACTCTAGCGCTAGCTAGCTAGGCAAAGTGTGTAAATAAAGATGCAAGACAAGTTGAACAGCAATAGGTTTGATAAGAGAGTGATCAAATACGCTGGCATCGATTGCCGTAGCCTGTGGCAAGCTGTCAAACTGACGCCATTGAGGTTTTAAAAACTAGTTTTGATTCTCGCGGCAATACGGGACAAAGTGCGTCCCTTGTTGGCTCAATACGGGTGTTGGCAACACTACGTGACACAGCAGACATGTAAGGTTTGCCGCCGCACGCAGTGATTGGCTTTGAAAGGCATTTATCGGCAAATGACGATCACGTTTTTACGGAAATCGGCCAATACTGATCGGTGGCCGATTGATCGAAGCATCCCTACAAATTTATTTGACCTTGATTTCAGACATTTAATTTGACTTGGATTTTCTGTTTTTTCATAATTCGATAAAAACGGAATTACAGTAGACGCCCCTACAACGTAAATAATCCGTTCCATAGAACATTTATGTTATAGGGGTTTTACGTTATACGGAGCATAAAATACATGGAAATAGCCTAATCCGTTCCAAGATCTTCCCAAACTCACCCCTTTGGCCCTTCAAAATATTCAAAGTCCACCAAATATGGTGGGAAAATATAAGAAAACGTTAGCATAAGCATAGTAGAGTAACATTCCAATATAAAATAAGGTAATAAATAAGATTACTGTAAATGAATAAAACTGAAAACCAAAAACAATCAACTAGTTTAAGGGTGACTATGAAGAGGAAAGGAGATTGAAGGGAGAAGCCTGTCTCTCACACAAACTCACGTACGCGCTGTATAAGTCAGCCAATGAGATGAGAGCGTAGGCGGTGCCCCAATAATCAGCCAATGAGATGAGAGCGTAGGCGGTGCCCCAATAATCAGCTAATGAGATGAGAGCGTAGGCTGATTATTGGTGCCCCGATAATCAGCCTACGCTGATAATCACCGATAATCAGCCAATGAGAGCATGAAGCGTCAGAAGGCGTCACCAAGTGTACTCGAATCGAATTTCTGAACTTGTACCGACTTGATGCTTTATGTTATATGGAATTTCTTACGTAATACGATGCAAAAACTTTACATAAATTCTTTACGTTCAGTGGAATTTACGTAAAAGGAGGTTTATGTTATGCGAGGTACTACTGTACATTATTTTAGTTTTTCATAATTGTAATATACAGGTATACTGACGTATTAAGGAACAGTTCTACACCATTGCATCTACCTGGACTACATCCCTGACAGTGTCAGTCAAACTAAGTGTTGTTAGTAACACACATATCCTTTATTGTTGACATATCATCATCATATAAGAACTTGTTGAACATTGTTAAATTTTTAAACATTTGGAAATGCACTAATCCAGTACATGTTTTACTGTAGACAATGAAAATGATGTATTCAGGTAGCTACATGGTCTCTGTAGGCAACTTGTCAGTCATCACATTGTCATTTCAATATTCAAGCTGAACCTTGGTGGAAGACTGATGTCTTTAAGTACTGTACTTGTACTGGCTATCAATCAGGATTATACACAAGTTGAATCCCCACCCCTTCCAGCTATCACATTCGCTAAACCTGCACATCTGATAAGATAACTAAGTCAGTCTACACCAGCGGTCTCCAACATTTTTTCTTGCGAGAGCTACTTTTACAAAATGAAAACGGCCAAGAGCTACTCATTTTTGTAACATTTACTTTCCTAGCTTATTTCAACCCAAACAAACCAAATATGCTTGTTTTACCAGAACATTAACAAAATGCTGGTATCCACAACTTGTATTTTGTATTTCAGAATGCATTTCTTTCTACTGTTCTCACATTATTAATTGAAAACCTGAATGAAAAGTAGGCTTGCGGGTGCCTCATGTGGTTGTGGGGGGCAACCTGGTGCCCATGGGCACCGCGTTGGTGACCCCCGATCTACACCTTTATCTGGATTGGCATCAAAATGTAAGGAATTTCGCCATGGCCCTTGTACATGTAGTTTCAAACTCGTACGCTAAGCTAAACTACTTGTCTCCTGGTTTAGGCTTATGCTTAGCATGATATTCAATTGGAATGCCCTCATCAATCTTTGAATATGTGGGAAAGACAATTGCCACGGAAGATGTATGCCAGTGTGTGCACATGAAAACCGCTGACTTGTCAGCCGAATAAATGGTAGTGGGAATGTGCAGCTGACATAAACATCTCATCTCAAAGAAGGCCAAGCACTGATGAAATCTCTCAATCTGTCATTGAGTTCCCTGCAGCTACCTTCGAGTTCCAACCTCCATGCAATAATTCACCAGCAGCACATCACATTGGACAGCAAGGTTTGGCATTGTAACCATGAGGGGAACAAATACCAGCATTTAGGTAACTTGGTGTATAGCTTTGTGAGTGATAAAATCATGTAAATGGAACCAGTCGCGAACAACACAGTGCAGTCAATAGCAGAACATCATTCCATATCCCCCTCCTGCCAAAGGTAATAGGACTCAATAGTGTAAAGGTAAAGGAGCGGCTTCTTTCAAGCAAGAAATGGCAAAATCTTCCTATGTGAGTTGTTCCCTGACTCATGCAGACATGGAGGGCGAATGAGGCATGTAGCAGCTGTGATTTGTGCTGCTGTTGGCTGCTTGTTATGAAGGGTCACTCAGGTCAGCGTGGTCAGTTGGGACAGTGGTTTGGACGTGAGCTCGGTGCAGCACCACACAGCTGAACAGACACAAGTGCCAAAAACAGACTGAAGCTCATGCTAGCGCAAGGTGAAAATATACCACAGTAGCGTCGACATTTTACGCATAATTCCAGTCTGTCCACAATATTCACAATATTCGATTTTATTTTATTTTTTTACTACTAGCAGCAGATGGCTTCCCGCTGTATGCAGAGAGTTCCACACAGAACTCACAGGGAGTATAAAGTATTACTGAGTGGACTTAAGTTCAAATGGTTTGTTTTTGGTCACAAGTAAGGTGAGTCAATTTGGCTCATATTAGCAGCAGCCAAAAGCAGTGTCTGAATACTGTATGTTGTTTCCCAGTGGATCTCAGGAGCTGTTTTCAGCAGCTGTGGGCTGCGATGACTGACCCCCTTTCAGGAAAGAACTCAATAAAAACAAACATATCGTTGACTGGACCACAGTCTGCTTCCAGTCACCAGCCACGAAAATGACCTGAATTCAGTGTGGGAAGTGACACTTTAACTGATGGGAACCCTCATGGTAGCAGTGATGTGCAGTCAGGGGAGGCAGGTGAGGCAGAGCCTCACTAGTCATGATGAAAAATAAGGATAATGATAATATGAAAAAAAAAATTATTTCGGAAAAATTATTATTTGCATATTTACTGATCAAGTGAGGATACCACGAGCATGCCTGCCTACCGTGAGTTGGATCATGGCACCTGCCAGTTTGGATTTGTCAGTTTCTGTTTGTCAGCATGTAGCCAATAATATAATGTTGCAGAAACATTTATTACACACCATGACTTTCAACAGCGCGTGTAATGTCTTTAAAGTAAGTGTGACATCATTATTCTTGCTAATGGGACAATGAAATACAGAGAAATGTTATAAGGGAGGCACTTGCAGTACCGCTGCATCCTGAAAGGGTGGGGGCGTGCGTGAGCTGGAAGGTGCTTTTCACTGCTGTTCTTCCATAGAGGAAAAGCTAGCATCTTTCTTTTTGACAGTTTTCGCAGTAGCCAGCAGAAGGTCAAATACAGTGGTACCTCGGTTAATGTCCGCCCCGGTTAGCGCATTTTTTGGTTAACAACTAGAATGTTTGCCTAAATTTTGCCTCGGCTTGCATTCGCCCACTTGTTTAGTGTCCAAAATACCGTCCAGTTTGTTTTGTTTGTTGTTTGTTTGCCGCCATGTTGGATCATGCGCACAAGACGAAATCTCGCGATACTTGCGCAATGCATTGTTGCCCGCAGGCACCATTTTAGGATGTTTGTATCAGAGTTGAAAAGAGAAAAGTGATGGACAGTACCAAGACAAGGGTGCAAGACATCAGAATCCCATGAGCACAGCATCCCATGTAACAGTCTGTCAACCCGGCGGCGCATCGATGGTGACACTCTGTCTGTCTGTCTGTAAAATTGTCTAATTTTGCATCCATAAAAGTCATTTGTGGTTCCAACAACAAAACATAAGCATTCCGACTTACTGTAGCACAGTGCTCCTCAAATAGTGGGGCGGGTCCCCCTTGGGGAAGTGTGGTGAACTGTCGGGGGTGTGAGAGGCAAGGAGGACTTTCAATATTAGTGCAGACCTGCCAAAATGTATGAATTTGTTGTACTCAGCATGCAATTTGACTGTTGAATACGCTTCACTGCTCTCCATTTTGTTGCATTTCGCTGGTTTCAGTTTCAAGTTCAGTCTGTACAGTACAGATAAATAAATGGATTTTATCAGTTTCTCAGTCGTATTTCAAATCGGGGGGCGCAAAACATTTCTGTTCCCCAGTTGGGGCAACACAGACAATAAATGAGAAACACTGTTGTAGCATGTTTGCGGCATCCACAGTCAAACATAGCACACATAAGACATAAGACATCCTCGCCAGTGCACTTTCGTGATGTCACTGCCACGAATGATTGTTTTTGTTTCTTTTCTTTTTTCTTTTTTTTCGTTTTCTATATTAAACGGCAAGGTACATGTACATGCTCCTCCGTGAATCACCACCTCATCGTGGTGGAGGGGTTAGTGCCCAAGTGATCCTAGGAGCTATGTTGTCTGGGGATATATGCCCCTGGTAGGGTCTCCCAAGGCAAACAGATCCTAGATGACAGGCTAGAACAAGAGGAGGAACCGCACCTCGCCCGGACGTGGGATACCGGGGTCTCACCCTGGAGCCAGGCCCGGAGGGGGAGCTTGCAGGCGAGTGCCTGGTGGTCAGGTCCTCACCAGTGGCCTTCAGCCTGAAGAAGCCTCACAGCTGGCCTGGGGACGCCATGGTGTCCTCCCGGTGGACCTGGATGAGGTGGCCAAGGACTGGGAAGTCTGGGCTTCCCTGCTGAGACTGCTGCCCCCGTGACCTGGACCTGGATAAGCTTAGGAAAATGGATGGAATGATGGTACATTTTTATTGGTTCTAGAGCGTAGATTTGCTAAAGTTACGTGTTTTGTGTGAAAGTAGTTGTGCATTATTCCCATAGTAGTAGTGGTAGTTAAGTTATGTGTGTTTACTTACTTACTTTCCTTAACTTTTGGCCTGTACTGGATATGTTGTGCTGTCATTTTTGTTTTTGCCTGGAATTGTAGGTTGTGTTCTGTCTAATGACCCTCCCACTGCATTTCACTGCATGTGACAAGCTTTGTTGTTATCTATTGCTTGCCCAATTAAAGAGCCTCATCCTTTAAGCAAGTTAAAGTGCCTCTGACCATCTCTTGTGGGATTCAAGTTTGCCACAATATATGTAATATTGATGTAAGATGCGTGGGCTGCACAAACCCCAACCTTAATGTCAAGTAGGGGGCAGAAAAATATGGATGTTTGAGAAACATGGCTGAATGTAATAAATACATAAATATTGTGGAAACTGCTTAAACCAGTCCCGCTTATGTGTCCCAAATCATGACAAGCATGCCTGCTTAAGATGATTTCAACTTTCATGGTCGACTGCTGTTGACATAAAATTTGAGACCCAAAGAGGTTATTTCTAGGGAAAATTGTTCAGTTTATGTCAAACAAATTAAAACAATAATATATGCACAAATAGAGGAAACCCACGTCAACAAACAAAATGCCATAGATTCAAAAATCCTTTATTATCACCCATTGTTCTTATGTCTCTGGCCAAAGTTACAAGTAAATGTGCAAGCAATGGTTAGTTATAGTTTGAGTTTGGTTATGTCTGCTTATGCCTGCTTATGTTGATGTCAGTCAGTCTGAGCACTGTTAACGCAAATGGTTCACACTAGGGATGTCCCAATCCAAATTTTTTGGCTTCCGATCCGATCCAATTTTTTTTTATATAGTCTTGCCAATCCGATCCGGTACTAGTCGTTTTTTGTTTGTTTTTGTTTGTTTTTTCAATAATAATAAGCTTTTGTTACAAACATGAATTTGTGGGATTGAATATGGTTATGAATATAGCTCTTCAAAGCGCTAAAAATAATGCAACCAAAATATTGATGAATTTACTTTTTTATTACACAGCATGACCAACAATATTGTTTGGCTTTTGTAACAAACCTCTGTGAGTCAGGTCCCTAATCCAATAAAAGTCTATCCAATAAAAGATAACATTTGAAGAAATGGGCATGCAAAATACTTTTAGGGTAAGACTAATCATTTCACATGGTTATAGATCAATTTGTGGTGTGATTTAGAATATACAACATTTTTTTAACAAACTCTTGGGGCCCTATGAAATCCATTTTATTGTTACCCAAATTCCTTTTTTTCTGTTTTAATTTTTTAGAATTCAGTTTTTTACCTTTTCAAATTATTTTACCAGCATAGAGTGTGTGCTATTTGGGTTAGTGAATAAAATGCAAAAATCCTTACATTTATTGATGCAATACATCATTGGCCCATTTTGTCCAGTAAGTGAGAAATGGATGTAGCTTAGCTAACTTTTCTAATGTCAGCCTCAGCACATATTGCTACAGTATCTTCAACAAAGTGTTGTGCTTGTGCTCGTGATTAAGGAAGATGTAGTCATTCCAATCGCATTATTAATGTAAAATATTTTAATGACACCCTTATTTTGTTTACACAATTAGACAAATTTGACAAGGAGTGCTCTTATTTTGAAGGTCGGAATGTGTTGTGTGTGTTGAGAACGGCAATTGACAGTTTACACGCCCTGGGTACAAGACTAAACGTGCCTCTCGTCTTTTTTCACTCAGATACTGCACGTCGTCAGTGTGCATTGTAAAATAGTCCTTACATTAAAGCAGTAAAACACAACACGGTGAAGTCGCGCACACACACAGCTGCACTAGCTAAACTAAGCAAACCCCACTAGCGTCCATTCACGCTCCGTAACAGGAGTTTCCAAGGTTTTTTGCCACCGTTTCACTTAGTAGTGTTTGTGCGGTCCCTCTTATAAGCAACCAGTGGTCAGAGCGGCACTTCCCGTGTGAGCTCCCTTCACCATGACACAGCAGTCTGGGCATAGTGAGAGAGAACTACCGCTGTAGCTACGGAGCCAAATATCCAACGTCCACATGAAACTAACTTCACCACGGTACACCGCGGACGTGTCTGCATGGTGGTGTTGTGTTTTCTTCTTCTTGAGGGTGGCGAAACAGCTTTGAGGCGCATTACAGCACCTACCATGTTGGAGTGTGCAGAGTTACGAGCTTGATACGGCAACCGGATCGGCCTGATCTTGTGGCAAAAGCCGATACTATCCGACCTTCACAAATACAGCGGATCGGCAGCCAATCCCGATCCTGAAGATCGGATCCGGACATCCCTAGTTCACACTGTATCACATTATTGGGGTCGTTCAGATTTGTTGCTCTAATGAAGTCCTGAGAGCCGCAGCTTTGTAAAGGAGATTTGCAACGGCTTACTTTATTACAGTTACTCTTTTATGTTAGCAGTGTGGTCCAGAAGCCAAAAGAGAGGTTCAGTAGCGCCTGTCACAGCATACATCACGCATCACGCAGTTTCTTCTGATACATTCTTATCCTCCATGTTGATGCACACTGCATTGCATTGAGCTCACTGTTGACGAAGTCAATGCAAGTTCTAATCTTTGGCAACCGTGTGAGACTGCATGTTTATTCAGTCCAACAAGTCAGGACATGAGTGTTGTGGTGTGGCACCACGACACACTCCATGTGTTTGTTGCCTTTCTCAGCGTGTGCTAGCGTGTTTGTGTGTGCGTACAAGTTGAGACAGTGGCATATAAACACAACTTGTTTATCCACGGCTGTGTTAAGCAGACGTGCGTGTACGTGTGCGTGTGTGCGTGCGCGAATGAGTCGGTTGCGGAGGCCTAACGCCAGACAGGAGCAGTAGAAAACAAAGCTACTGTCAGACTTTGGCAATTCTGCATCAATAAAAACTTCCAATATTAGTTAATATGAATAATATGAATGTATCTGCATCATGACAATAAGTGATTTTAGTTGCCATGACCATTCCTTCTTGGTAAGAGGAAAATATCAGGTATTTCTTCCACTTCATGTTCTTACTTGGTGGAACTTTTTCCAGACCTTCCAAAATGCAAAGCATGTTTTTTTTTTTGCCAACTAGTGTGTCTCCTTAAACACAAGCATGGGCCTCCAAACAAAAGGAAAGGTATGATGCTCAACGTGTGCCAAAACCAGCAGATGGACAGGCAGAAGCTTAGTCTCCTAATAAGCCTCCAACCACACATGCTTTTTCACATGACAAGAAAGGACCAGAAGGGGAGAGAGCGAGAGACTAAGCATCAACCAGTGCAGAAGAGGTCCATCTCAGTGAGGTCAGATGTCAGCGAAGAGGTAATGCCCTACTGAAGATAGAACATTATGTGAGCATGAAGAGGAACACAAAGGGTGTGTGAGGAAATAATGGAGGGACTCAAAGGTAAAATGATGAAGTGGAGTCCAATTTTTCACCTCCTATTTTGTGGAAGCACCCATTATGCAGTCTCACAAAGTCTGTCTACCTCAACCAAGAAACGTCATCAAACAGCACCATTTTAGTCCAGAAAACTCACAAACTCATTAAATAGTACTCCAATTTCCTGCCAAGTCACAAAATATGGGCTGTTTTGTTATTGACTCGCAGATCATTCTAAAAATATAATTTAACAAGAAAACAAACAAAAAAAACCCCAGCAAAAATGGAACAGTAAAACGGCAAGAATTTTCAATCCAATCCAATCCACTTTATTTATATAGCACGTTTTATAAACAGTGTTTCCAAAGTGCTGCACAGACTAGCAAAACCACAAATAATAAGTAAATAAGGGAATGTAAATGTAAATAATAAGCAAAAATGACTACAGTAAAAACTAAAAGAATAAAGTTTCGCAAGAATAAAGTAAAAATACTAAGAAAAAAAAGCTGTACTCTAAGGAGAAAAAGGCGAAATTTTAGGAGAATAACGATGGAATATTATGAGGGAAAATAAAACAGTTAAGTAGCATAAAGTTTAAATATTAAAGAAAGATGTAATTTTTAAAAATTTGTAATATTATAAAAAACAAACGGGGCCGCACGGTGGCCACACAGTCAGGATATCAGGAAGATCTGGGTTCGAAACTCCGTTGGACATCTCTGTGTGGAGTTTGCATGTTCTCCTCGTGGGTTTTCTCCGGGTGCACCGGTTTCCTCCCACATTCCAAAAACATGCATGTTAGGTTAATTGGCAACATGTTCGGTATGAATGTGAGTGTGAATGGTTGTTTGTCTATATGTGCCCCTCGATTGGCTGGCGACCAGTCCAGGGTGTACCCCGCCTCTCGCCCGAAGTCAGCCGGGATAGGCTGCAGCATACCCCCGCAACCCCAATTAGGATAAGCGGCATAGAAAATAGATGGATGGATGGATAAAAAACAAACAAAACAACAAAAAAAGCTTTAATTTTTGGACAATTAAGTTGTGGAAAAAGTTATGTTCCAAGAACAAAGTCAAAATTAAAGGGAAAGTCATACGTACGAGAAGAAAATTAGCAAGAAGAAAGTTGAACTAGTTACAAAAAAACCCAGCAGAAATGAAAAAGCTGTTGTGAGACTAAAGTCACAATATTAAACAAAAAATATTGTATTCTCACAAGAAAAAAGGCGCAATTTCACGGGAAAAAACTTGTAATATTATGAGGAAAAATAATGTCATTTTAATAGGGTCACTGACATGGTTTTTCAACTTTGCTTAAATATGTTCTATATTGTTTGAAATTATGTTCTACGTTGATTGTTTTTTGAAAGCAAACTACCAATACGCTTTTTCACTTCACTTCACTTCACTTTCACTGCATTTTTTTCTACTACTTAGCATATCTTCATCTGTTGATTTACAAAATAGCAAAGAGGCCCCTGCACCCTTTCATTTTTTTACTTCACTTCAGTCTGTGGTCCTCGGTGAAAAAGTTTGAGTCTGCATTAGAGAATGGATGAATGAATAAAGTGCATCCCATTTTGCATTAAGAGACAATAAAATTTTAGTGTACAACTCAAGACACTCATTCCAGATGCTTAACATGTTTCAAACACATGTCAGGCATCAAACCTACAGAAAAAAAAACACTTGAACTATAGCTTGCGTGCACGGAAACCAAGTCAAGCCAGACGTGGTTTGTTACCAGCATGTGTAATTGTGAAAATCGGAGTTTTTGAGAGTGGCTCGCATTCTCTTCTCTTCATAGATGTACCTATATTTCACATTGTTTATTCCATTGGTATTGCAGTTCAAATACACTAACTGGCCATCGAGCAGCCGTCACATTCTATAAATGTGAATTTAATGAAATGAATAAATTTTATGAAAATTTATGGGAATTTATAAGAATAAATTAGAAATTTGATTAAAGGGGAAAAAAAGCTTAGAGTTGGATTTCAGCCCTGATCTGTCCATCTCGAAATCAAATTAACACAGTGCACAACTTACTGTCGGCCTATTGTTTTAGTTTTGTTTAGAAGTGTTTTTGGGACGGACATTGCGTGTTGATGAACATTTCTCTACATGGCGCATTGAAATGAAAACCACCAGATTCTAGCCCAGGCTCATTTCCATCTGTTGTCCTTTTACATATAAACAAACAAGATTAAACACAACAATACATAATAATATATACAAACAAAAATAATCCAGAAAAATACATAGTATAGAGGCCACAACCCCGGCATGTGCTGTTAATTCCTGTATCAAATGCACAGATCGTTTCTTAACTCCTGCATACTACAAGAGTTTTGAGGCCACACGGCTGCATTTGATCCCATCAATTATTTTTTAAAAGCCAAAATACAACATTGGACAGCAATGATATTGTTATTGTTACTGAGGTCAATTTATTTAATTCATTTAATTTAGTGTAGTAAAGTTTAAGGGGACAATGTAGATTTTTTGAATTTTATTGTATTGTATTTTGACTTGATATTCTCCCCCAGCAAAAGAGACCGGCACTCTACGCAAGTACACAGCTTTGCCGTCCAAAAGCTCAAAGTCTGGTTTTCTTCCTGTTACAGTCCCTCCCATCACACCTAGTGCTGGCTTTTATTGGGATGGATCGAAAAATATAGGGTCTGTGTTCCTGTTCTACACAGAAGCTTCAGTAAGTTATCTGTAAGCATCATTTGGTGCTAGAGTATGTAAGTGTTATTGAACTGCACTAAACTGAAGCATGTAATGCATTATGGTACCCGAGACAGAAATCAAATACACTCCGGCTAGAAATTAGATAAGAGCAGTTGAAAAATTGCAAGAATTTTAATTTTGCACTGTTGGATTTTAAGGAGGTTCTAAGTAGAGCTACAAATTGCAAAAATAAGGAATGGGAGTAAGACAAAAAAAAAAAAAATTCAGTCAGCAATTTATTGCAAACAGCCATTAGTGAAATGAAATAGGCTGTTCAAATGCTGATCAAAAGTTTAAAACCACAGACTTTCAAAGCCAAAATTTTGGCAAAAATGTGGATTCAATATCATTTTCTGTCAGTTATTAACACTGTCATGATCTCTTGATGGTAAAAGCAAAAAAGCTTTCTCTCTTTGAACGTGGTCGGATTGTTGAGCTGCATAAGCATGGCCTCTTGCAGCGTGCCGTTGCTGCTGAGGTTGGGTGCAGTAGACACTCATTTTAAGCTTCTTAAAGGATCCTTGAGGGCTATGGAACAAAAAAGTCAAGTAGTAGACTCAAAAAAATGTCACCGGCCCTGAACTGGCGGTCAAGACACGGGACGATCATTGGCACAAATGAAGGTTGTTCATGGTGCCGAGTGCAGTCCAATAACCAACAGACGGCGTCTACAAGACACAAATTTTAAGAACAAAAAACGACTTTGAAGGCCTCTTCTCCCTCAACGGCACAGAATTTGTTCATTTGGAATTTGCAAAAGAGCACCAAACACGGGACATTGAAAGGTGGAAGGAAGTTTTATTCTCTGATGAGAAGAAATGTAACCTTGACAGTCCTGATGGCTTCCAACGTTACTGGCATGACAAGGAGATCCCACTTGAGATGGTGTCCGCATGGCACAATGGAGGGGGAGCCACCCGCTTGCTTATAAAACGCACTATAAAAAATATAAATAAGTAAATAAATAAGAAAACTGCCCCAATCCCAGTGCCTTGATAAGTCATCATAGCAAGATTCAACTTTTTAATAAATGTTTATGTGTAAAAAAAAACACTACTAAATATGAGGTTTTTATCATTCTCTGGTCTTTTCAAAATAAAGGTTTGAGAAAAAACTTTGAAAAAAGTGGCATTTGTGTGCATCTTGCACACAGAGAGGAGCAAGGGGAATTCCTTTAATAACATTCAGACCAAAACAGACATGGGTGGTCCTTGCTTGTCATTATATTGCTGCAGGCGAGGAAGCAAACACAAAGCACCAGGGGAAACTGTCCCTGATGGCAGAGTGCTTAGAGGTGCTGTCAGTCTGACAGAAGTCATGAACTTTCAGTGAAAATAGGGGTTAAACGTGTGGTGCATCAGTTGGCTGAGGATCAAACAAGCCCATAAAGAAAAGCACTTTTATAACCTGGGGGGTCACTTTAAATGGTGAAGTGAAATAGGAGATTATAAATGTCTCTACCCGTGGAGAAAACATCAGTTTAATAGTTCTTCTGTACCTGTTGCATGTTTGAAGTGAAGTCAAACTAGCACCCTACTAAATATGTCATAATACCATTAAAGGGCCTTTGTATTGAGTTTTGGACTCCTACAGAGCAGCAACACACAATAACCCGCACAGAAAGCTTTCTAGATCTTCCTGCAGTGTTTCCTGCCTCCTGCCCAAACGGGCTGTGTAATTTACTCCACCCCAGGCCCTCCTCCAGGTACGCCTCCCTCCGAGCCCACTCCGCTGTGATTGGTCACACTGCCAAGCGCTCCCGAGGACTTTCGGACAGCTGCCGAACCCCTTTTGTCCGATTACTTACACAAAATAAACACAGTTAGGACACTGATAAATTGTTACTTACAGCTTTGCTCTCCTGATTCTTCAACACGACCAAGTAATGTTGGAAAGGCGTCGGACTTAAGCAACAGTTTGGCGGGTAGTCCAGCTTTGTATTGGCCCATGTTCACAAAACAGTCCCGTGTGAAGTGCCGTTGACAGATGAGCATATTTTGCTCTTGCTGGTCAGGAATCAGCAACTTCAACCACTTCTGCCTGATGCTTGCCTCTTTAGGCACAACCGAACAAACATTTCCTGGGAGCCATTGCTTGACGTGCTAACACCGTGAACAGAGCAAAGCAGAGTGGGGGTGCTGGGCATGCCAATATAAGGAAGTCCGGGTTGGATCGACATCAGTGGAACTCGGTGTTAAAAAAAAACTCTGTAAAACAAAGCGTGCAGAGCTGTCCAAAACTGCTTTCAGGTCTCACTTTTAAATGCACAAACCGACGCGTTGGCATCATTTACCACGAGAATACAACATTGTAACAACATTTATAGGTCAGAAAAGAGGAAAAGCATAATAGGTCCCCTTTAAGTGAATGTTAAAATTCCCACAGAAATGTAAACAGGACCGTCTGGGACATGTAATGTGGTGAATATTAGCTAAAAGCTCAGCAAAGCCAATTTTATGAAAATTCAAACCACATGCACTTAAATGGACAATTTTCCAAATAACACTCCAAGACCAGCATAAGCCATGAAAAAGTCTGACAGCCATAAATTCCCAAAACAAACTTCAAATGCAAAATCAAATATTACATTATTACCATTACATTTAATTATGATGTTATTGTAGTTCAGTGTATATATTATTGTTTATTAAATAGGATTTATTTATACTTTGCAAACTTTGCATATGTTGAAGCTAACGTTCTCCGAACGGTGCAAGCATTCCTCCACCGCAAAAAACAACCAGACATGAAGACAAAACTGTGCAAACAAAAAATGACAAATTCCTAAGCATTTAATGAATCTTGTATTAATTTTGCTGTTTTGTGTTCTTTTACTTTTTATGTTAGTCTATCGTTTGGGGTTACACTGAGATGATTTCAATCATAAACAATGATGTTTTTCCTATGATAGGCCATGTAATCTCCTGTGATGATATCTTCCGGTGACTCCTTCCGGGTGAATTTCCGATAAACCTATTGGTCAATTTTAAAACTGGAATGGTGGATTCTCATTTCTATTGTCTATAAGCTATCAAATGATATGTCCCTCATACAGATCAAACATTGTATTCACCAGCCTTACACATGCATTTATGAGGAACAATGTGAGAAATATTACAATTGAACATGTGTAATATGTGCCAACGTGTGTTATTTAGGGTCAAACATTACTCACGCATGTCTAGATACGTTATAAAAGTGTCCTTTTTTTCAACTTTATTAATTAAAAAGTTGATAATTGATTTTGAGTTTACAGCGTATTTGTAAAGGGGATTGAAAATCGGCCGCACGGTGGCCTAGTGGTTAGCATGTTGGCCACACAGTCAGATTGGAGATCGGGAAAATTTGGGTTCAAATCTCCGTTGGGCACCTCTGTGTGGTGTTTGCATATTCTCCTCATGCGTGGGTTTTCTCCGGGTACTCTGGTTTCCTCCCACATTCCAAAAAACCATGAACGTTAGGTTAATTGGAGACTCTAAATTTTCCTTAGGTGGTGGTTGTTTATCTATATGTACCCCAAGCGACGCTAGTGAGGATAAGCAGCATAGAAGATGGATTTAAAGTCTAAATTCTGATTTTTTTCATCAGACAGAAATGAAAGCCACAGTTTTTCATTTTCCAGAGGCAGAAAGCATACAGTGTGTACAATCCAAATCATCATTATTTTAGTGCTAAGAACCTCTCAGGGCATTGAATTCAAGTTGTCTTAGAACAGGGGTCTCAAACTCGGGGCTCGCGGGCCATTTGCGGCCCACCAAATCGCATCTTGCGGCCCGCGACTGGACATCAAAGAGTAGTGTAACTGCAGCCCGCAACATCCGGGCAAGCTCAGTGTTACTTCCATACTTACAGGGGCAAGTAAACACCAACACTGAACTAACAGTGGTGTTATCACATGGACGTATTGTGAATTGTCTCGTATCGTGAGGTACCCTGAGATTCCCAGCCCTACTCCCAATATTTGATGCGGCCCAGCCTCACCCAGACTCTACCTCCACTGGCCCCCAGTGAAATTGAGTTTGAGACCCCTGTCTTAGAATATGTTTTGCCTCTCATCCAAGGAGACTTCATCAGTTCCTGCTCAACGACTAGATAGGACAGCTGTAGTCTGACCAGATTCTATGTAGACTTTTAGATTCAGTGAAAAACCTTATTTATTTTTCACTTTTCAGGGGTCAGGAGGTTTAAAAATGCTTTATTTTCATACTTCAATGACATTTTTTTTGTTTTTCAGGGAATACGTTTTCATATTGGTACTTGAGAGAGAAAAATGGTTTCTGTTTTTATGAGATTGTTGCAGTTTAATTGCTCCTGAAAACTAATCCACAGGTCCTCAGGAGCAAGGCGTGTTTACACTTTAAATGCACAGCGAGTGAGGCAAAGAGGCCTTTCTCTCCAATGTCAAGACAAATGTGTTTGAAGTGAGATGAATGGGACAAGAAACATAAACAATTCTTATCTCTCTGTCCAGTACCCCCACTGTGACCTTTTCCTGTATTCAGATGCTTGCTCCTCCGCTGATCCCCACCTAACTGGTGACCAGCATGAACATTGTTCACTCAATAAATAACACCAACAATCAACAAACGTACACAAAGCAGAGATTGTATCTATAGGCGCATGTTCTTTGTCTCGGTGTGACCACTGTAGACACACGCTTAAGCCAGCCAAATGAGACCAATCAAAATCATGGCTACTCGATAGGTGAGTGACAATAAATTATGAAGGATTTTTAGCTGTCCCATAAGTTGTGGGAGAAGCCTTTGATGACTCCACAGGGTCAGAATTCTATATTCTTTGCTGTGTATGATGAAGGTGACATCCTGAAGAGATCCATGTGTCCCATCCTTAATTAATTACAGTGCCATCTAGTCACCCATGCAACTATCGACTTGCATAAACCCTGATTTGCGTGGGGATGCGAGGGCCCGTTCAACGTTGCTTGCAGCTTCGCTGTTTTTTTTTTAGTTTGGTAGTGGATCTAATTTTCGATTGAAGCACTTTCATTAGCTTTGTGTCAATTATGGCTTGCACAAGTCATATCTAACCTTGTGATTGACTTGACCACACACAGAGTGGAATGCTGCCATTCCATATTGACCTAGTCAGATTACAAACGCAAGGAAAGAGCCATGATCTACAATAAATCAGTGCAGCCGAGCATGTCAGTAAATACAGTCAGATATCCTGTGCTTACATATTAAACAAAATCCATTTTTATGTTTACTTATTGACTGTTCACAAGAAAGCTGTGAGGAAGTGAAATGTTAGAGGAAGTGCAAGTGAAGAGCTGTCTGGATCAGTGCCAAAATTCATTGGTTCCTTCTAAGCAGGGGGTGTGTGGTTTGATCCAAATATTGATAGTATCAATACCAGGTATAGTATCAGTATTGGAGCCGTACTAGCATGATGATAGGTATTTTTCGGTTCTTTTCTCTGTTTATTTTGGAAAAAATATGTGTGTTGTTTTACACAGGGTAAAAAGTCAATCACAAGTTTTTCCTTTTGTTTAGTTATTTTGCATTATTGATTTAATTTTGCTCCGACAAATGTATGTAATAAAGAATAATTGTATTACTTTGTTGATATTCTTGCTTCGTCTTACACCGTCATGAGTAAGTTTGTTGAGAAATATACATACAGGTGGTCCTCGGGTTACAAACAAATTCCGTTCTTACGTTTTGTTTGTAAGTTGAATTTTTCGGAACTTACACCAAAATAATTAAGTGAGTCACACTGTACATAGAACACATAAAGGACATAAAATATAGTAATAAAAACACGACATACAAGAATTCAATTAAACGGCAATTTTAAAAAAAGAGAAGGAAAAAAAAACACTGGTTAGTTATTACTTCCATAGGATCGGTTCCTTTAACGTGCTCTCAGATACTGTAGTGACCTGGTAGTTATGCATAGTGTTAAAGACTTTTGTGATTCTGAAGGAGAACGGCTTCATGCAGAGAGGACAGTTGAGCTCGCTGATGTTCTTTTGCTGTGGTTTGACCGACAGTAGCCTGTTTTGTTTTTGCAATAAAGAGATTATCCGGGTGGACATTACAATACGACCTTTATCATTAATGGTGGTCGTGACAGTCCGCACATAGTGTGTTCTTTCACCGGTTCTCGAGCGAATCTCATGTTGACAGACGAAAATTACGTTTTTAATGAATTTATGGGAGCACAGCAAGCCGGGGCCTACAATCTTTGTGCTGTGTTTTATTGTGATTATAATCAAGACCAACAAATTAAAAGCGAACTCATAGAATCATTCAAGGATCTACAAAAATTTCAATATTGGAATGCCCAATACTGGCCCTATATTTACTTGGTATAGGATGGTATGGATACCATTTGTAGTGTTGGCCAACCCTATTCCCTTCCTTAGTTCCAGTAAGTTTTGCCCTGAGTAGTGCAGACATCTCCTAACATATCTGCAGCTCCTCCGTGTGTGGGTTATTGCTAGTTGAGGCAGTAAGGAAGAAAATATTGTATTAATCAAACATCTTTGTTATGCGTGACCTAAAACAAGTCACCTCTCTAACTTGACCTCCTGTTTGTATTCAGTTTAGCCAGTCGCAGTGTGAGAAGTATCTTCCCTCCATTAAAACCAGATGCAGAGAAGTGAGGTGTACTGATGATTCAACTTTGAGGTTTTGGATTTTGCATATTTGAATCCTGCCAGTGTCGTTCATCACAAGCATGTTCACATAATGCTACATCAGGGGTGTTCACACTTTTTCCACTGAGGGCCACATACAAAAAAATTGAAGAGTGTGGGTGTCAGTTTGATGTTCCATCCATCCATCTATTTTCTATGCCGCTTGGTGTCTGATTACCAGGAAACCTGGTACACATGTTCATCATGACATGATACACAAAAATGACCACATTTGGTTTGCAGGTGCAATTTTGGTGGATTTGGGCAGTTTCCAGTTTTTCTTTGACTTCTGTGTAATGTTCTAATATGGGCCATGTTTAACTTCATTTGGAGCGTGTGTCGAGGGCCATTAAAAAACGAGATGCGGGTCGCAAACGGCCCCAGGCTGCACTTTGGACTACTGTCCTAAATGGTCAAACAAGGCTGCAGAGCGACATGAACACACAGCAAACAAGTTTCCAGTGTTGACGTGTACATTGTGTGAAAAGCAAAGTGGAGAATGGTCACCTATCTGTGAGATGTTGGGAATTATTGCCTGCAAGTCTGAAGAAGAGAGTTGTGTTTGGAAACCGCAGCTGACGTCCCTGGTTGACTCAAAACAACCTCCCTGCCAGCCGCGGCCCCTCTGTGGTTTGTTTACATTGGGAGTCATTACAGCCAGCACATGCACACCTTGAGAAAACACAACGCGTGCACCTCACTGTGCACAAGGAATTGGTCATCAGGACAGCTTTACATTCATAACAACTGTTTTGTGTGTGTGTGTCAACACGTGAGTGATGGTCCTTTAACGTCCTGAGACCCAGAAAAATAAAAGTCTTTGTGTTCAATTGTTTTGGGGGAAAACAATTGCAATAAAAGTGACTGGCCATTGTTCACTTGCCACACAATCCAGGTTTAAGCCCTCAGTTTAATTCACACACTTTAAACGCATTTAAATGATAAAATGTGTATGTACTCACCACTAATGAATGATAATGTAAGATGATCCATGAACAGATGGAATCCAGAGTCGCTAGTCACAGCACACAACTATGGTGCATTCAAGGACCGCCGAACAAAGTGCAAAATCTCAACGCTTGACAAAAAAAACATTATCAGTGAAGCATAAAGACTCCAATCAGGGTTTTGAGCTGCTGATTCCGATACCGATCATCCATGAGTGAAATCGGCCGATACCAATATCACATATTTTTCAATTTAGTTATGATGAATGCTATTGGCCGGGGCTGCCGTACAAGGTGCTGCCATGGGGCTAAAAAAATAGGTAATTACTAATAAAAATTAATAATTAACTAATAAAAAAGTGGGAGAAGGGGACGTGAATTTTTTCCATGGGGCCCAAAACTTCTGGCTGCACCCCTGCTATAGGCTATATGATATGAAAAAAGGAACCATAAAATCACCTTAATTTAGGCAAATGACTTACTTTTTCAACATATCACTCACTAAAATTTACAGAGGATGAGATGCCTTCTTTAAGGATACTTTGGATATGTGAGTACACTGGTGGAGCTCTGGCAAGACTTCCAGGTAGGGGTGGAAATCTCTGGCCACCTCACGATTCGATGCTATTCCGATTCATAGGCCTGTGAGGTGATGATAAAAATCATTATCGATGCATCTTTTTTTGAGATCAAGAAAAGATCTTTTTTTATGAGTAACTTTTTCTATATATAATTTCTTTTTACTCACTGTGTACTACTAAAACAAAGCATATTTTCCACAATAAAATAAACATGAAATAAACATAGAATTTCTGACAATAATATTTTTAACAAAGTCAAAAACAGCTTTCATACAAAATATAGATTTCTGTACCAGCGGCTCTCCTACAAGAATACTGCTTGCAGACATCAGTATATTATGAATAACCAAAAAAAACTACGCTGCCTTTATTCACAGTTGCAGTGTCAATGAAATAATGTTGCGGTTGGATGTTGTATCTGGGTTCCAAAGTGTGCAACAAAGCACGAAAGCCCTGCTTCTCAACAACCGAATACGGCCAGAAGTCCTTCACAATGAAAGTTGACTTTGTGATTCGCTTCGCCTTTTCCGCGTTGGGTGGAAAATTAGTTATCACCTGCCTGATGGTTCTCTGGTTGGCAGCTGTTTTTCCTCCTGGTTCGGGTGGAAACGTGCTATGTTTGTATTTTAAAAATAATTTAAGCTTGTATGACAAAGCTTGCATATTGTCTGGTTCTTGTCCAGCTCATTTTTACCTTCAACATTGGAAACCTGTTATTTATTTGTATGTTAAAAATTAGTTACACAAACCATCTCAACCTATTAATTAAACACACAAACACCACTGAATTTCTCCCTTTAAAAATGCAATAACTGGATACATTTTGTACCCATAATTCATGCCGGTCGGTATAGCAACCATTTTGGGAAGACAGATCTTCTATTTCTTTGGACAAAACATTATTTTAGAGTGTTGTTAGATATTATTATTACACATACAGATTCAGTCCAATATTTCAGTGGATTTTCAGTCTAACAGCTTCTCAAAGAAGACCTTCTTGACACACGCTCACATAGCACGATCAGAGTTGCGCAACATTTACCTATGACTGAAGGAAAAATACTGGAAGAGACAGACACCAAAAAATAAATGTGATGTTCTCACACGAGCTTAACTCTCACTTCCACACAAGCTTAACTTTCATTTTCTAGAGAGTATATAATCTGCGTACTTTCATTCTGGGCTCTTTTGTTGATCTTCCTAATTGTCTTGCGCTGTAACCAAATGTATTGCTTCTATTTTTTAATACAATTTGAAAACCTAAATTGTGTGATCATTGACTACTTGTCCGATAGCAACTCGGTCCAAAGCTCGCTTTCTTCCAGCACCAGAAAGAAAGGCTAAAGACAAGAATTAGCGATTACCGTGTTTTGCAGTTGAAAAAAGGCCGTGCTTGTCCCTTCTCTCAGGATCATAAAGGGGAAAGATGATGAAGCAGTGAAAATGAATCATCATTAAGACAACTTGTCCTCCTCCTCGTCTCTTTCGAAGCCTCACGGGACCTCAGAGTGCTTAGAAACAAAATCCTGATTGCAGAACTCTTCAGTCACCTCCCACATAATGGAGGCATGGAGTGGAACGTGTATTTGCTCCAAAAGGCCCCACGTATAGTATGCATTATGGAAAAGATCAAAGGGTTGAGAAAGAGCGACACAAGGTTGGGGCAAGCAGGAAGGACGTATGCAAACGGACTGAACTGACGAGCGGGTTAATGAAACATTCATGCTAAATTGACTCAATGACTCAAGAATTTTTAATCATGTAAAACTAAAGAGGGCCCCACGGTGTCCTAACGGTTAACATATTGGCCACACAGTCAGGGGAACTGGAAGATTTGGGTTCGTATTTCTGTTTGAGCATCTCTGGGTGGAGTTTGCATGTTCTCTCTGTGCATGCGTGGGTTTTCGCCCGATACTCCAGCGTCCTCCCACATTCCAAAAATATGCATGTTAGGTTAATTCAGTGGTTCTCAAATTATTTTCTGCCATGCCCCCCCAGAGGACAGAAATGTTTTCACGCCCCCTCGATTTTAAATACTATGGAGAAAGTGATCATTTCTATTAATTTTAGGGATGCTCCGATCAAGGTATGGCGGGCCGTCTGATACCAAGTTTTTTCATGGAAATTGGCCGATACTGATCGGTGGCCGAACGATCAGAGCACCCCTCATTAATTTATCTTTACTGTGCAGACTGAACTCAAAACTGAAACAGGAAAATGCAACAAAATGGAGAACTGTGAAGCATACAAGCATATTCAAGAGTCAAATTGCATGTTCAGTACAATAAATTTGTACATGTTGGCAGGTCTGCAGTAACACTAAAAGTACTCCCTGCCTCTCACGTCCCTGGAACCCCCCAGGGAGGCCCGCCCCAATAATTGAGAAGCACTGGGTTAATTGGAGACTCTAAATTGTCCATATATATGTATGAATGTCAGTGTGAATGGTTGTTTGTCTGTATGTGCCCTGCGATTGGCTGTTGACCGCACCTCTCGCCCAGAGTCAGCTGGGATAGGCTCCAGCATACCCCCGCAAACCTAGGTTTTTGTACGCCCTGGTTAGGATTTGGTGTTTAGACCAAAAGGATGTCTCAGTTTTCATACACTGTCTCGTACGGCCAAACATTGCGCCTAACAAACTAGTTCTAACAAGCTGTTCATATTTCTTTATCAAGTCAAGTCTTATCTCACACCTCAAGTCTTGTCAGGGAGACATGTTGAAGAACCAGACTTCGAAAAGCCCTGGTTCAGGGTTTCACTTCAAAGAAGAGGCGTTTTAATGAGTGTCCCATAAAGTGTCAGTGACGCTGACTAATGCAGCCAATATGTTACCTTCATTTCTATCTCGTCGTTGTCAGTGCTCCCTCCCTTGAGATTCCCTGCAAGACCCACAGACACACCCACGGCACCCGCAAACACGCACCCTCTGTATCCCAGTGTCTTATTGGTAATCTCTAGCAGAACTCCACTCTAATTCCCTGAATGCCTGAGGATTAACATGCTGGTCTTTTTAAAACGCACATGGCGGCCCAAAAACACGCCTCTCTGCCACTTCCTGCTGTGGATCCCAAACAAAAACACAGAGCTCAGCAAATGTGTCATTAGGTGTATCTTCCACACTTGTTATGAGAAGTGAACACACACACTCACACATGAGCTCCTGGCAATGTTCCTTACCATGGAGAGCTGCTGGACCATCACACAATCAAACACTAAAAGCACACAGCCTGCTTCACATGCTGTTATTTGGATTCTGATTTGTCTTTTGGCAGAGCTGCTGTTTGTAAGAGTATGAAGAGAGAGGCCAAACATGGGGAGGGCACTGTCAACAGGGATTCATTTTTTTCTGTGTGTGTGTGTGTGTGCGCACGTGTATGTGCAATTTAGTCATTCAGTAAACCGTGGATGCACGGCGTTCCCACCCAGTCCTTAAATACACCATCCCAGACTAACACACACGTACACACACGTGCTGCCCTTATGAAGGATATCTGTACTAATCCTTTAATAATCCACGGGGAGACTTAATGCTTTCTGACTGAAAGTAAATTGGCTGTGAGTGTTTTTATACACTTAGTTATCTAACACCATCCCAAAATGATGGGATGATACCATGGTAACACAGTTGGATTAGAAGTACAGGGTGAGTAGATTGAACCAAAAAGTGATACCAAGGGTAAGAGCCGTATCGGATTGATTCATATAGTTACATTGTTGATATTGTTATATTGATACTGGATATTGTTGCATGTAGTATGTCAGTTGTACACTGTTCTCTGGGATATTCTTTATATTCTGTATTGAGTATATTATAGATAAAACTAGCATGAACATTGTACAAACAGATGTATAACATATACATTTATAATCAGGGGCGTATTTAGTCATTTGGGCAAGGCAAACCTAGTCCTTGGGACCCTCCCCATTTTTTTTTTTTTTTTTTACAAAATGTGAGTATGGAATTTAGGCCACGTTTTTCGTGCTTTTGAAATCTGTGAGTTATCTGTCAGCTTAAGTCGCTAGTTACATGTTTATACACCCCCCCAAAACTAATTGAAATATTAATGTTTATCATCTTCTAACAATTGTAAATATGAGAAATATGCTTTTACTGTAATTGATAAGAACATTAAGCGACATCTAATATAGTTTACCGCTTTGAAAAGCGCATCTTTGTGATGAAAAGCGTCACTCTCAGCTTCATCTACTGCATTCTCCTCGGCTGAAACTGACAGTAGCGGTGCTGCCTGCTGTGTATCTGTTTGTTGTAACCAAGAACACTAGAATTTAATAGGACTGTCGATTCAGTTGCAAATGAATGGAAGAGTGTGCAGAGAGTCCAAGAGAGGTGGGCGGGGCTCGGCAGACAACAAAGTACAGTGTATTCACTAGGCCTGAGCTGAGTATCAAATAAAGTTATACGCTATGTGTGCACTTTGAATAAATGGATGAATGTTATTTACTGAACACAATGAATTTTTGTGTATATATATATAAAATAAATGTTTTCCTTCTTTGACTTTTTTCCTTCCTAATGCTTAACAATCAACATACAAAATAATAACTTAATTGTTAATACATTTGCCTGACTATAATCTAAATCATGGGTGCTCACGCTTTTTTAGCCTGCAAGCTACTTTTAAAATGACCAAGACCCAAAGATCTACCTACTACTATAAATATAGAAAGTATATATATTTGATAATTACACATAACACCTAAATAGTTGTGTACATAACCCGAGTACTGGTAACATGTCAGTCAAATTAGCTATGTAACGTTCATTAGGGCACACAGTTCATGTATTACATCCAGTTAGCATTTGCTATCAAACATTACCGATATACAAGAATTTAAAATGATTATTCAAAAGACAATGCAGCCGAAGTCAAGGCAACGTATTGAAAAGGTTTCACCAATGGGCATATTTGTAATTTCATCATGAAATAATAGTTTAAGAAGAGAACGTGTAGAAAACACTGATTTCTGTAGTAGAGTTCATGACGCGAAGCAAAGCCAGTAAACAATACACTTTTGTTCTACGTAGCAAGCCGCTACAAGTGAACAGATAACTTTTGTTATAGATATAGACATCTTACCGCAGAGTTAGTTCATCCATAATCACAATAATAAAGATGAAAGTTGCATCTTCGTGTGTAGCTTGAAACGCTGCGAGGGAGCAAGCACGAATCAGGAGGGGAGCTTAATGGCCACCCCTGCTCTAAATCATCATCATGACTGACTTGTCATCAATTCAACTAATAATCCAGAGAAAGAAATTAGCTTAAAGCTATATTGTCCCACACAATAGACATTTTGTGAGTCCACTTTGTGAGTCCACTGTCCTGTTTTGTTACAACCAGTGTTATAAATCTGCCACATTTTTATGACATGTACTGTACCTGTCTTTGTTTTTGGGGAACTTGAAAAATGACAGTCTATGAGAGCAATTCACAGCTGAGCACTGTGCTGAGGACATGTTTACAATGCAATGTTTCTGGATTCTGCTCACCATCATGGCGGCCAAACCTGCACAGGGCAAACTACGGAAGTACATGTCGCATACCAGTCCTATTCAATTTCAGTGTCCTTGGCTGTGACTGTGAAAACGGTTGACACCTTCAATAGTTTTAATAAAAACTGTTTGTTCTCTACTCGCCTTCTCTTCTCCGCTCCACTTTGGTAAATCTGCACCAAAAAGTTTGCTTCCCGTCTTCCGTAATGAATCCGCACATGCGCAGTAACATGGAACAGTCCATTGTATGGGAATGGATGGGCAGCGGTCGAAACACCTATGAAAGACTATGCATTTTCATGTAGTTTTAAGCACGTGAATTTAGACTAAAAGAGTGGTATGTACTTTAAATCAGTGGTCCCCAACCTTTTCTGACCCACGGACCGGCTTGTGTTCCCACAAATCTCCCGCGGACCGGGTGAGGGGGTGGGGTGGGGTGGGTTCGTACATTATAGCGATCTAACTTATCTTATTTATTATGTATTGTGTCAAACTAAGACATGAATAACATCAAATTAAAAGCACAAAATGAATGCCGACCCACCATCCACCGGTTCAAGTTCCAGCCAAGTTTTTCCAGAGAGAGTATTACATGGCTGTTTGACGTGTGTCACGTTCTCGGTGTGGTTTGGACCCCAATATGCAGAGACGATGCCACGGAGTGCAAAAGGTAAGGGTACTTTAATTACATAAGCAGGAGAAACAAAAGGCGACAGAGGAAAGGCTCTGTGACAAAAGTGCAAGTACAGGTAAGTAAATTGTTTAAGTTACCGCACTGACTTGGAGACGAGAAGCATGGATAGCAAAGACAATAATAATGAACCAGCGCCGCACATTCGAACGCACTGGCCATTTATCTGCCATTAATGTTAATTGGCCGCAGGTGCGCGGCCACCAGGCGAGAAGCGGCTGCCTCTTCCGCCCCGGAGAAGGCACAGCCCGCCAAAATAAGAGCGCAGGACAGGGAACACTCGTTCCCGTCCTGCAGAACGTCACAACGTGTGTGGTAAAAGGCTAGCATGAATTAACTTGAGACAAATGTGCACATTAGCACTCAATAAGATCATCAAAACTTACCTTTATGCATTCCCACATAGTATCAGCATTTGAGACCAAATATGAGGTGAAAGAAAAATGCTAAAAATACGGTAGTAGTCTATCTGTGCAGCATGAGATAAAGTTAGCACACGCACAATGGACATGCGTCAAGTGAGACGATGTACCAGAGAGAATCCGGCCACTTTTTTCAAAATAAAACATTAAAAAAATGAAATAATGTAAACTATTTTTTCTTTCTGTGCGGCCCGGTACCAAATGACCCAAGGCCCGGCACCGGGCCACGGCCTTTAAAGGAAGAAAATAATCAATAATCACATTTTATGAGATGTTTGAGGGCCCTTGGAAATCTCAGGGCCCCAGGCAATTGCTCTGTGTTTGCCTAATAGTAAGTCCGACCCTGTGTATAATAGTGATAAAATAGTTAGATATAAATAGAATAGATATTGCTGAAGTACTTAAACTGGCTCATATTAGCACATATTATTTATTCAGTTCCGTATTTTAATTCCACATACAGATATGCTTACGTATTTTTAGTGTTGTGCGTGCATCCAAATGTTTTAAATGCCATTTTTCCCAAAGATTGCATTTCCCCTGTCTTGTTATGAGTTTCATTCATCTATTTTCTATGCCGCTTGTCCTCATTAGGGTTACGGGGGTATGCTGGAGCCTATCCCAGCTGACCTTGATCGCCAGCCAATCGCAGGGCACATCTAGACAAACAACCATTCACACTCACATTCATACCTATGGACAATTTAGAGTCTCCAATTAACCTAACATGCATGTTTTTGGAATGTGGGAGGAAACCGGAGTACCAGGAGAAAACCCGCACGCACGGGGTTTTATTCAGATTACAAATCATGAGCAACAAATGAAAGGCAAAATCACATAATTATTTAAGAAGCTTGACCAATTTCAAGTAACAAGTATCAGTTCAATACCACCATCAGCACATTTCTAGTTTTTTTTTTACTGTTCGAAACAGAATCATCACCATGATGTCTTTATGACGTTCATGTTGTGTGTTTCATTATGACGTAGAAGATGACACAAACAACCTTTAAAATGGAGAAACGTCGGCATGCGCGTCCTCTGTTGGCCACACGTGGTAGTGCTCCTCGTCATAGGCACTGGACTGGATCCAAGGACCACGCACACATCACACGCACGCAAACGCGCGCGCACACTTTGAGCGTGGCGGTGACGCGCCCAGCAGTGGAGTTTTCATCCTGAGGTGCGTCAGACGCACGTCCACTTGAACGTTGTTGTGCAGAGCTGTGTGACGTTGACTTTGTTCAACCACAGTATAAAACTTTTGCTCTGCCAGCATTGGAAACTTAATTTGTGCAACCCTGGATGAGGATTTTTTCAACGGCAATATTTGCAGGTAAAGTTAATGTTCCTTGCCTTTTTCAAAAGTTTTTTAATGAAAAAAAACAGCTACATGCATTAATACCCGTGTTCTCGCAGAAGCCATCTGGAAGAAATTGGCCCAGGAGTGTTTTAATTTCGACGCAAAAGTTTCGACGAGAGAGAGAAAAAGGTCCTTTACAGTGCGACTTTTGTTGTTTGCGCTTTTTCTACTCTGCAATCGTCCCAGAAATGGTGGGACACCTCCACTTACAAGCGATGGATGAAAGTCTCAAAGGAAAGAACCGGGAAGGGCTGCTTGACAGTCCGGATTCGGGGCTGCCACCCAGCCCCAGTCCGCCCTTCTGCTCCCTGTCTCCGGCTCTCATTGAGTCACGCTCCGGCAGCTGCACGACGCCTGTGGAGAACCAGCAGGCAGCCTGGAAGAAGGACTGCAGCAGGGAGGGAAAACTGGTAAGATGCAGCTTCATCTTACATTGCAGTTGCAATATTAAGCATGACGCTGTTGTGATTAGCTGTGATTGATTGGTCAGATTTCACCAAGTTAAATGCCTGCTTTACTGCAACAGACTTAAATGGGTTTATGGGGACTCCAAAGTGGGTCCCACTGACACCCTCGCCCCAGTAAGATGAGAAAGTTTCATCATATAGTGTCCAGTATCAGTTGCAAAAAGTGCAGCCATTTATTATTGCCTTGTGGCCAGTTGTCTTTTTAGGTCCACCAGTGGACGTGTGCGGTGTGTTTGGGTCAGGAGTAGTTTGTTACTTTGTGGTGAATGAGTAAGGAGTTCACTTGTTCATCAAAAACAAGTTGTCACTCACTTTTTAGAAGCCAACACTTAAAAGACTCTTTGGGGAAAAAAGTGTGAATTGTTGAGGAAAGTTTCATTTTCAAACCCAAGCACGCAACATCTTGGGAATCGCGTAAGCAAGGGATGTCTATACTTGTAACATTTTCATTCATTTATACATTATAACATATACTACATTACAATGCACCTGGCCTGCCAGAGAATACGAAAACGGCACAGGAGGGATGAGTGCCGCCAACTTGGTACCTTTCTTGCTATATTTAGTGAGTCATCAGACTGCTCTAGGTACTGTTTTTCAAAAAAGCGACAAATCTAGTGAAGACTTTTGGAAGAGTCTCACATGAAAGCACATATCGCTCTTCTCCATGAAGAATCAGAGTGCTGCTGTGGTCCCTCCCCCTTCTAAAAGCACTCATCAATGACTGACTCTGTTTTGTCTGTGTAAAAAAGCACATAAAAAGGCATATATCTCAATTATTCATTTTTACAATATGGCACAGGGGCCAATACAAGACATGCTTTTGTAAACGCACCACATTTTGGACACCCCCTCTGGATGCAGATGAAGGCGTATGACATTGCATCCCAACATCATTGAGCCATCCAATCAGATTGCTCTGATGCCATCAGTACTCTAAAGATTACTATGATGTGCTGTAATACCCATGTCGTAATAGTACTCCATGTATTTCTTTGGTATTCTGGTCTAATTGGTCAGCATTAACAAATAACCATCGCAAACTATGGAAATGAGATGTATTGTCATGCACTTTGCACTAATGCGCTTATAACATTTGGTGAGTTTATCATCTCTGATTTGTTGGTGACCAGTCCAGGGCGTACCCTGCCTCTCGACCAAAGACAGCTGGCATAGGCCCCAGCATACCCGCAACCCAAGTGAGGATGAGCAGTATAGAAAATGGAGAGACGTTTACTAGTTGGGTATAGAAGAGGGCATTTAAAATACAACAATTTATAAATCTAGCATAAAACAAACAATATTTGAATGTTATGTGATATTTATTTTGCAGTTTACTTTGTGTATATTATCAAGTCAGGGTGTGTGGAATGTGGATTTTGAAGCAGTTTATTGAGGTGATGTCCAGAAGCTACTAGTGTAGTGTGCGACCTCATGTGGGATTTTAGCGGAGTGGTCGCCGCACCCAATACAACTTAAATATATTGTGGAATTCTTTGGAGAAATTACTCCGATTGCCTGGCGACCAGTCCAGGGTGTACCCCGTCTCTCGGCTCAAGTTAGCTGGGATAGGCTCCAGCATACAGACAGATGGATGAATGGATGGATATGGTGAAATTACACTGACACTGCTTATTTCCTTCAGTGAGTATTGTAATCTACAGTAGATCCTCACATTTTTGGGGGGTTATGTTCCAGGACCACCAGCTAATGGCGAAAAACCACAAGTTATTGATACGTGACATAAAAACGTAAATTTTTGACAGCTGGACCAACACCAACACAATCTAGGTTTAAGGCCTAACTAAACCTGACACATTTAATGCATTAAAATGTAAAATGGATGAGTCCTTCAGCTAATGAATGAGAAAGATGGTCAGTGATTGTCGAAGCTAGTGGTTCTGTAGACAAACTGGTGCGTTCAAGGACTGCTGAGCAAAACATAAACGTGTAAAAAAAATTTTTTTTCTAAAAATGGTGCATGTATGCTGCACACTTTACTACCCGTGTTATCATATGTATACAATGTTACTGGCTTATGATGAATGAGATGTTTTCTGTGAAAAGAAATGGACTATTTTTGGAGAAAAATCATTCACGGACCAAAAATTTGAATTTGCACGGCCGTGAATCTTGATTGTGCGAGGATCCACTTTAAATCCAATAGGTGTCTTCACTGACAAAAGGTTTTTGGTGCACACCTCATATTATTTTTGCACATTTTCATTATTCGGTGCGATGCAAAAAGGCTCATTAGATCGGAAATGATTTCCGGGTCACTCCCATAGTCGGGGGAACGTGTCTGCACAGGTTGAGCTGGCTTTTAAAAGGTCTAATGACACACAGACACACATATTCACAAACACACATACCCACTAATCCTTCGGAGAGCCGGACTTCTTGTTGTGGTTTCTGTTTTTTAAGCTCATTCTATTTAGTTTTGTTGCTTGTCTGCAGGCAAAGTGTAAAGAATGACATTTCCATCAGTGCCATTAGGGCCCGAGTGCAAGTTTGCAGCAGGTTGAAGGGGAGCTATATGTATCCTTTCCAATTCTATTTTTGTGTTGTTTTTCTATGCCACCTAAGAACAATCCCCAAGCTCTATTTTGAGGTGCAGGGTCTCGTTAGAGGCTGTTACATAAGTGAACATGGACAGAATGCTCAGACAGCCCGACTGTTGTTAAATGGAGGACATGCATCAGACTTTATTTTGTCTCCTAATGAAAATCCACAGACTGAGGCTTCTTCGAAGAAATGTTTGAGTTGGCCCTGCGTTGTTCTTTCTCAGCAGCAGACTGTTTTCCTGGGCACCGATGTGCTTCCAGGAGGGCTCGAGTCTTTGTGTGCAAACTTGGGCCCCCCCTAACCTCCATTCACAAGTGTTTGCATTGCACAAGATGAAGCGCTCGCACACATTGTAGAAATACCTGGAATGTTCCACTTCTGAATTAGCGGTGCAGCTATGAACATTATGGAAGCTTGCACGTAAACATTTTCAACATGTTGCACATAGAAGATAGTGAGATGATTGCATAGGTAAGACGAGCCTCATGCACTGATCTGCTGTGCCCTTGGCCTGTTCTCGCCCGGTCCTTGTCCTGGCATGTGCGCTTAACTGCGTCCAAGCCACAGCATGTGACTGCCTCCCGGTGTAATGTGAGAGGAGCTGGGGATGGGGGCTTACCAGGCTCACATGCATAGACAGCCATCAATCCTCACTGCAGCATCTGTCTGCTGCCGCTGCACAGGAGTCACAGCTCAGTGGTCTAGCGGCTTGGCCGCAGATTAAAAGCGAAAGACCAGTGCAGACCGATCGCTAATTATATTGCATTTTTGACAGAAAAGAAATAAGTTAACAATGCATTAACAATGGTTTCCCAAACATGTCCACTTTCTGAGCATCAAGCAATGACGTTAAAATCGTTCACAAACGTGCATGACAGCCACTGAATGTTTTTTTATGTGGATTTATTTTTTTTAAACACTTGTGAGGATGGATATTATTTTTGGAGAAATGTAAATGAAATGTTGAAAATATCCGTGTTTGCGTGGACATGGCCTTAGATGGGGAGGGGGACGCCACAGCAGTACAGAAGCGTGATTACGTTCTTTTCAAATTAGTCTCCAACTAGAGTCCAAGAAGACCAGAAAAAGAGGCTAGATTTCACGCTAGTCACTAAACCAGCAACACTGAATTCCCTCTTGCTACATCTTCTTATTCTCTGGCGGACCAGGTGCGTATGAGGTTGTGTTGAGAAGCAGAGTTATGACGCCATCTATTGTACTGAGTTAGAACAACAAGCCACACACAGGGGTGTACCCAACCCAACCTCTCAGGTGAGAAAGGATAGGATAAATGTTTAAAAAAAAGTATCAGTTTGAACTAACATCCGCATTCAGGCACCATTGGCTCACCTCATGGCATGAACCTATTGATTTTGAATAACATCAGTCATACGCCTGCTGAAGTTGAGGAGATGGGCATGTTTCTCAGTGTGTCAAAGCAGGATAGAGTGACTGTAGTGAGCAATGATCGTCATTCAGCCAAGAGGAAAAGGATGATAATTTAACCTGTACACACCTTAAGTTTTATGGAGTATTTTATTAAAATCAACTTCTTAAAATGCCCCACTAGGCACCAATATACATGTTAAAAGCCACTGAGATGCTAAGATATAAAAAGAGCTAATTAGCGTAATATCTAATCTCATCATTAATGTTGAATTGAAATGAGCTGCGGGCTGAAAATGGCCCACACGCTGCACTTTTGGACACCCCTCATGGCATGGTACGGCAACACTGAAAGACAAAACAAATGGTAAATCTGTTTTCAGCGCCTTACTAGTTACAATTTTTGCTGTGAGCCCACATCATACTCCCACCATACTTTGAATAGTAGAAGCAAAGTATTTTATGTTTAATGTCCAATAATTTGCTCTCATGCTGCTTTTGCCAGCGTGCACACAGTAAATAAACAGCACCACAGTATTGGGATGACAAGTTGTATCAGTTACATTTTTTTTTGTCAAGAGCTGAAAAGGATTTGACGAGTAACCATCAGATCAGACAGGTTACATCACATCCAAATATTGGGAGGTGTGCTTTCATCTTTCCTAATAAAGTCTTTAAATGCCACGTGTGGTCATGGTGAGCTAGCAGCCAAAGTCCAGTCAAGCTTCTCAACGTCTCCGTCAGCCTGCTTACCAGCTGCGCTCGACATGTATGTCTATATTGTCTGTAGGCTCAACATCTGCAACACACACACACACACACACACAATTGGAGCCTTTGTCTCACTCAACTGTCTTGAAATTGTTACATTTGGCTCAAAAACGTTGTTGACATGGTGGGCTGCAGTGGTTTTAATTTAAGTTGCTGGCTCTGCTTAAGCCCCCACAACCATGCTGGCATTTTTTACTGGAATTCTTTGAGCGCGGGGACACGTTGGCATGCCGGTCGGGATCTGTGAAATGTTTGTGACGTCGTGTTTCCTCTTTCCAGCTGCCTTATCTGCTGCTCAACAACACAGGCACGGACCCCAGGACTCGCATGTACCCTGTCTTCTATGGCGAGAGCATCGAGGTCGACCCCAAACCAGAGCAGGAAGTCAAGTAGGCATGAGTGAAAGACTGTTTGTCGTACAGTAGTTGTACACGGTTGAGAGGCGGTAATTTTGTCTTGACTACAAGTGAAAATCTTCCGGTGGCTAACCACGGGTGGCTAACAATCTAAAAAACAAATGAAATGGTTGCATTTTGTTTCCATGCTTTTATTTTGAAGCTTGCTTCTTACTGAACAGGAAGTTCCCATGTGTCAGGCATGTGCAAAATTCCGAATTTGGAATTTCAATTCATTTCAAGAGGTGGAGTTTGAATTGAATTTGCTCCACCCCACAGGATGTTGAATATAATTTGAATTGGAATTACAGGAAGTGGAATTAAATTCACTCATTCACTCATTCATTTCCAATTCAGAGAAAGCATTTGTCACGTTTAACAAATACCTAAAGATACTTTACAAACAGGGTACACAGCAATATTTACATAAAACCCGAATATGGCCACTTTATGATTCGATGCGATTACGATTCAGAGGCCTGCGAGGCCTGAGATGCGATGATAAAACGATCCAAAATTAAAATAAACATGAAACAGATTAATTCCATTATATTTTAATAATTGGAAGGTTGCATCTACCAACATATTTCCCATTGCACACAAACAGCAGGAAAAGTAAAGTACGCCAGTAGCAGCGTGCATAAAATGAATAAAATAGCATATTCTGAAAATTTAACAGAAAAAAATCTGCCTTTATTCACAAATAATAGACTTCTGAATTCAAACTAAATTCAAACTAAATTCAAACTAAAAATATTGTTGCTGTATAGCAAAGTCAAAAACAGCTTTCATACAAAATAACAAGATTTCTGTACGAGCGGCTCTCCTCCAAGAATAATGCTTGCAGACGTCAGCGTATTATCAATAACCAGCAAAACCAAGCTGCAATAGAGTTTGTGAATCGCTTCGCCTTTTCCAAGTTGGGTGGAATATTATTTATCACATGCGCGATAGTTCTCTGGTTGGCAGCAACTCCAGCTGGGTGTTTCTCCTGGTTCATGTGGATTCATATATTGTGGTTTCTCATATTTTGCCGTGTTCCCAAAATATTTTAAGGTTGTATGACAAAGCTTGCATATTGTCTGGTTCTTGTCCAGCTCTTTTACCCTTTTACGTTCAACTACGTGAAAGCCAAAGTGCTTCCATACGCTCGCTTTAAATCCAGCGGGTGCACGACCATAAGCTTTCCGGGCAGCACTTCCGCTTTCCGTCTTTTTGTTCCGTCAGCATGGATTATTGACATTTATGAATCAATAACTGTCAATGTCCGCATCTAACAATCGATAATTTCCCCCACCCCTAATGCTATATCATGGGTGCCCATTTCGGTGACCGCGAAGGTAGTGTTGGTCACGTGTCACGCACATAATCGTCACTTCGTAGATGTCACATGACATCAGTCAGCTGACATTAAGCCCCCGCCTGATTTGCTCTTGTGCTGCACCAGCGACATAAAAAAAGTGAACAGATGTCGGCAGCCACACACGGATCATCTTTATAATTCCCGTTACGGATAAACTAACTCTGCGGTAAGATGCCGAAATCTATAACAAGTTATCCTTTTACTTGTAGCGGATACTTATGTTAAAAAAAAGGTCAACTGTTCATAGCTGCGCTTCGCGCTTTGTTCTTCATCACCGAAATCCGACCAGAACTGGATTTAGGAGACCTAAGTCGCTGCAGTGCTGATGGGGATGTCATACAACTCCATGTCAGAGAATCCGAACTACCCCATAACAGCTCCAAATTAACTGAAAATGTAAATCAAGCTAAAAGACAACACGTTTGACCATCTATTTACCTAACACCAGTGTCTTTAATGGTAGCAGCATATTTGAAATCACACTTTGACTGTGTTATTATGAGCAATGAGAGCTTGTGTTCAATGGAGTGTATTTTCAGGGCTTTCCGAGCATTCTAAATGCAGCACATTGTAGGACGCACAAAGTGAGTGATAAGAATATCCACATTGTTTTTTTAGTATTTATGTTTAGACAACACACACACACATAATAGAGACGTTGTGGTGATGCTCAGAGTGTCTGTGAATGCATCTCGTAGTCTTCTAGTGCCGTTCCGACGATGAAGGGACTAGAGAAGTGTTTGTGAGTTGGAGATACATACATGGTGTTGGAATTGTACTGCTGTTGATGTGTTCAGGTCAGAATAAAGTTATAAAGCGTCAGACTCTGCGTGACTCTGGGGGAGCTACACTGCCTCAGTCTTTGATCAGTTGTGGTTTGCCATTATGCTTATGTGTTAATTACACTGAAAAGTTTATGTAATTAATTAAATCAATTAGTAACCGCCGTTAGCACGCTATTTTTGACAGCTGTAATACGCTTTTTCATGTATATCACAAAGCTGAGATGCTATAACGCATGATTCTGGGATAACCCAACATCAAATGGAATTGGAATTTCAATTCTATTTCCTGTTTGCGACCTGGAATTTTGCACAAAGTGTAGTTAAGTGTAGTTTACGTCTATAGTAAGACAAATGTTGACGGAAACTGAATGACTTTTCCTAGAAATGAGCCCTTTAGGTCTCAAATTTGATGTCAAAGTGGTCGATAATGTATGTCGACTTAACTCAAGTTGGCACTTTTTAGTAATAAGAGCAAAACAGCGTGATAAGTTGGTGGAAATAGATGGCTTGTCAACATAAGTGGGGGCCACTGTGTATATCCTGGACTTAAACGTGTCGCAATGTTCTCTTGCAGGTGCACCTCAGCGGTGCGGTACGACTCTGACAAGCATTACAGAGACCACGTCTACTGCGTGTCCGTCCCCACGGCCATGTCCTACAGCGAGACTGTGGTGGCGGTGCCCAACTGCACCTGGAGGAGCTACAAGTCCCAAGTGTACCTGGAGCCGAGGCAAAAGGCCATCAGCTACCAGAGTACCACCATTGTGTACCCCAAAAACGCCAAGAACATTTACCGCACCACGCTCTCTTACAAAACTACGACCGCGCGCCGCTGGTTCGTCTCCAGAGTCCAGTTGGAGTCCAGTGAGGATTCTAGTCCCTGTATCATCTACACAGAGGACCTGTAGGCCACCCTCCGTGCCTTTTTTTTTTTTTTTTTTTTACAACCGGGAGGTCTAAAAACTGTTTTTTTTCTTCTCACTCTGGAGGAAACCTTTTATTTTAACATTTGGAACTTTCTACTGATGCAGTCTTTAAAAGGGAGTTGCTGCACTGCATTGGCAAATGTCTTATTTAATGACACACATGCTCACCTTGCTTCTACGCACCTGCAGGTTGGATGGACGTCAGTGAAGAGAATGAGTGAATGAAAAAAGCTGGGGATTTTTTTTAACAATTCCTGCTGGTGCATACTGATCCTACAACTAATACATCTTTCTTGCACTCCTCTTGGTGTGTGTGTGTGTGTGTGTGCGCGCGTGTGCGAATAGTGAATAGTTTGGACCAAAGTTCTAACAGTCGTGAGACCTTTTTCTCACAGTAAACTCCACAGAGCAACTAGACTTGTAATATTAGTGGTAATAACAAGCGGTGGTTTACAGAAGCATGTTTCTTTCTGATCCCCAGGGGGCATTGTTGTAACTCTTAAAGGTCATAATTGCGTTTAATCACACACTGAATCCGAGAATGTCCTCCTTGCAAATTTGGAGTAAAATGAAAAAGATGTTACAGAACTGAAAAGCGAAGAATCTGGATTGTTTGCTGTTAATGAGTGTAATAGTTGGGATGGAATTTAAAATGTACATATTTGATTTCAGCCCTGGTCTGTTGGTTTTGTTGCGCGAAATAAGCCATGAGGTAGTTATCCGTGCAGTATGGTAAAAAAGAAAGAGTACAGTATGTTTTAAGTATGGTCAAAGGGAAACGATGAGCTGTGTGAAGCGTGAGGGAGCAGTTATTGATGGTCAGTGAAGTGTCCGTGGAGCGACGAGAGAAAAAGCTGTTTAGAGTTGTTAAAAATGGTGTTTTGTTTCCCAACACTTGATTTTTGTTACTGTAAAATACTTTCCTGTTGTATATGTGGCATCGAGGCACTTCATAATTGTCTTCTATATTTTTGTACGTCAGCCTTTGTTCCTGTTTTGATCTAATTTAAAGATGTATTCTAATTGAATAAAAAGGTTAATAATTCCCAAGTGTATGTGGATGTTATTCCATTGTGCTGTAAAATGTAATTTGGAAATGCAAATGGACAGAATTTATGGATTCCTGAACACTGGAAGCCATTAAAATGGATACTTATTTTGAAGACAAGCTAAAAATAGAGTAGATCCCTGCAATTTGCAGGGTTGACTATCCGAGACCACCCGTGAACAGCAAGTGAGGCGCCCATAAATTTGTCTACTTCTGACACTGATAATGCCTGCTTTATGCTGTTGTATTGATACGCCACCGTATGGTATGCTAGCTCGCGCATCCCCCTCCAAACCTTGCTAGCTTGAGGTTGCTTTTTCTGATTTTGGACTAACATTTGCAGTAAAAATGACTTGAGATTATTAGATTCAGCTGTAATATGACACTAATGAAAATAAACTGAAATCGACTAGTGCAGCTGCGCGAGCCAGGCCTTTTCTGTGGCGCCACCAACCTACAAGGTACAAAGCGCTCAGCCATTCTGTATTATGTTGTACCCGCATTTGATGCTTAATTATCACACTTGTAAATTATCAAAAATGTAGGGTTAAGTGATGGGTTTTCTGAAAATACATAGCGAAAAACACAAATTGGCAGGTTTTCCCACAATTTGTGTGAATGCTGAAAATGAGGGGATTGGCAAAACATCTACTTACAGTTAGCCTCTTCAGCTCACTTAAAAACTGTTTTGCACTCTGCAGAATTAAGACTGCTGCTAAAATAACACTTGTTATTGTTGGCAGAGGATTTTGGACGCCTGCCTAAAAGCTCTTGTAGGCTCTTTCGGGTCTCGAGGACTGTGGCGCCTCCCGGTGGAAAGGCAGAAAATAGACCTGAATGTATTTATTATTAAACTAGTTCTTGATTGTGAGCCTAGATCACTGGCCTCTGACCTGCCGAATGTTTTTGTGGATGAATGGACAATAATGCCACAATCCAACAATAACATACACGTCAACATTTCTTAGAAACAAGAGTGGGAGCTGTTACACATGCAAAAATACGTCTAATTTTAAATAGGTCTTTAGCGCCCCACTGTGGCAGATGATGTTATTGCAGCAAAGTCATCAGCTTTCACACGATAAAATAAACTGACTCAAAGACTATAAATGGCAATAAGCGTTTTATTTAAACATTAAGGCAGTGTCTTATTTGTTTTTCATTTGTACACTGCTATCAACAAAGCTTGCTGGTGGGCATGTAGAATTTAACCATGTGAATATTTTTTTTTGTAATACCAACCTTTAAGCAAGCCACATAAATATTTACATCTATTCAGTTTTATATACAATCCTTGCTATTATACAGTGGGTTATAATAATAATAAAAAAAAACATTATGAACAAAATGTTTGAACAATGTTATACTGTTTGTCAACACTGCCCTCCCTCCCACTTTCCATCTAGGACCACATTAGATATCCATGTAAATAAAATCGCTGTTGCACAAAACCGTGAGAGCAAAGGCAAAATAGATGCATGTTTTTTTTTTTTTTTTTTTTTTTTTTTTTAAACAATGTATTAGTCCATCATCAGCTAGATATGGCTTAGTCTGTTTACGGTCACATTCTTAAACTTCATCAGTGGATTAATGATAAACACGTGGAGAGACTCATACACTGTAACAATGGCGGGGGGAACAGGAGGTAGTCCAATAACAGTCATACATGTACATCGCTGTGATAACATGAAATGACACGTTATTAAATGACACTTTACTCAGCGAAGTATCTTTCACACAGACTGGCCGAGAACAAGTGAGCGGGTGCAGTGAAGTAGACTCAGTCATGGGGGATACATTAATGCACAACTGATGTTGCAGTCTGTGATGTCATGCGTGACACTGTTAAAAGCTTGCACTGAGAAATGCAAAAGAAAAAAAAAAACACATTTCATTCGCTTCTCTGTTTACAGAATTTCCAGCATGGGAGGGGCTGAAAAGAAAAAAAAATTGTGCGTCACTTGGTAACTTCAGTACTGTGCGTGGAAAATAAATGGCACTTAACACTAAGAATATATTATAATGTACAAAAGCTGCACAGAAATAGAAGCTGGCACTCAGCTCCTCCTCTATGCAGTCAAAGTCAGACTGTCACAAAAGCTCCTGGATGGGATCCTGGCAGGCCAGCTGAAGACAACGCAAAAGACTGATGGTCTGATGTGAAGAACCTGCTTGAGTGATCCTTCACTCACATGTGATTGTCGCTTCTGTTGTTTTAAACCACCGGTGATGGGACCATAATTAAAACAGGAGCAGCAGAATGACACCTTCCAGTTGTCAGCGGGCCCAGGACAACGCCATTGCGAACAGACCGACAATTAAGTGCTTCATATCCAAAAAGCGTTTCAACAAACACAGACATTGTTAATATAAAAACAGCAAGTGTCACTCGTCTCAGTGCCAACATCTGTCTGCATGCCTGTCGTCAGCAGGCCTCGGCTGTTCCTGTGGACCCTCCCTAATGTTTGATGACGTCAGCATTGAACAGCATGTTTACCCTGTAAACCAATGATATGAACCTTCTGCGCTTGAATCCTTCCCAACCCCTAATATGTCATTGAAGATAAGTCAGCACACATATACAGTACCCATCTACCATTCAAATGTACTGCCAACGCCTTCCAATCACAAGACCGGATTGAGTGAATATAAAGCAGGAAAAGGACCAAGAACAAAGGAAAAAAAAAAAGTGAGTTTTGTCCCATCCCTTGCATGCACTTAATGTAGCGGTAGCAGTGCTGATAGTGTAGCGAAAAATAAGAGGTCCTCTTGTTGAGTGGGCTGTGCGCTCAAGGCAGGTGCACAGTCGAGATGTGGAACGGCCGCCATCCGACCAAAGTATCCCATCCACGTGTCAGCACATGACAGCGGCGTCCGTGTTGATAAGGCCAGTGAGGAGAATGTAGTTGTTGTTCAGATAATCCTGGAGTGATGGTGTGGACTGAGTGGAATGGTGCGGAAGGTTTCACTTGTGTGTGCGTGTGTGATTTCATTGTCGGTCACTCGCTGTCAGATAGGGATTCGTACTGAGACATGAGCAGAGGCTTGGGCTCCTCCTCCCACATGCGGCCTTGTCCCTGACCAGGAACATGGCCTACTGGTTGCCCAGATGAAGGGGATGGAACGGAAACTGTCCCACTAGGGAAACGCATGATCAAGGGGTTACAAGGGAAGGGAGTTGGAGTTGAACCTGCAAAAAGAACAGAGAATAATGAGGTGTTAGAGTGTTTGCTGTAATTTCATCTCTAATCAGCTCCCAATGCAGCAGCTTAACCGGTGGTCCTCGGCCCTTGGCACGACGTTCCGTGTCATGAAGTTTTGTGGTTACAAACATGCTCCCATAAATTAATAAAAACTTCATTTTGGTCTGTAAACACCAGACTGGTTCAAGAACTAGTTACAGCGCTGCAAGAATGCAGTGTGTGTCTGCACAGCTACACTAGAACATCGCTTATTAGTTAACTTTTGCACTTCATTATGTCTCCCAAGCAGCAGTGTGCCAAAGACAAGGAAAGCCATCACCACGTAAGTGAAAAGCTCATAGAGTGGAGACACGTCCACCAATAATGTCCTCTTTTTTGGTGTTAAAAGGGACTGATTGCAGCGGCTTTCTCCAGCTGCCTAGAGGGCGCAAAAAATCAAATGCACTGCAAGTATTATATTCCGCCTCTTCCTGCTTTGAATAGATAAGCTACACCAACGTAACATGCATGGACACTAGTTTTTGTTGTTGTTGTTTATTTGTTGTCAGCTAATGATAGCGATTTGGCAAAGTTGACCTATTATTGTTAACTATCATTGAACGTATAGCTCATCATAACAACATGACTGCAAATTGTCCATCGCTTTTCTGAGACTGCTTTTATGTACGTGCACGTGAGACCGCAGTGAGTGACAGCCATGAATGTGTCATCTTATTGGGACCGAACAAAAATGTATGACAATTTTTATGCAGTTAAACCAAGTTTAAGTAATTGTGGAAAAATATAGACTTTTTTTGTACAATCTGCTCCTTCAATCCATTATTGGCAACATATGCTAGCCAGTGGTGGTGATCTTATATTTTTTGTTTGGAAAAAAATGCAATCTTAAGCCAGTTGCAATCAGTCCCTTTAACAGCTGAATTGTCACGACCATCATTAAGGATACAGATTACTGAGTGCTAACGAATGCTAAATGAGTCATTTGGGAGGAGGAGAGGGGGTTATCCTTCCAGACTAGCCTGGGACAATATTTTAAGAAGGTATGACAACTACAGGGAGGAGTTGTTCTCTTTTTATTATTGTTTCTTGTATTTAATCTTTTTATTGCTGTATTTTATATGTCCTTCCTGTGTTCTGTGTACAGGGTGAGGGACTTGGGAATTAATTTACATATAAGTTCCCACTTACACTAAAACTTGACTTCATTACAGTCTTCCATAACCCGAGGACTACCTGTAATCGGTATGTGTAGTGAGTCAGGTGTCAATACCTGTTGAGGATGGCCGGTCCTCCCAAACTCGGCTGGTCAGAGGAGTTCTTCTGTTACAATCTCCTTCTGAGTGGACTGAGGAAACAGAGGACGGTCTCTCACCCCCCGACAGGCCAGGTCCCGGAGACTTGACCTTGCGCCCATTAGAGCGCCCGCTTCCCTTTGAGGGCTTCCCTCCACCTGTATGGAGAAGAAGGTGGAATTTGAAGGTGTGTGTGACAGCACTTCCAGCTATAACATTTGGTCCCAATTCATCTGTAGAGGCTTCTTGTCAGCACCATTAGGGATGCAGGGCATCTGTTATTTCTCTTATTGATTGCAAGAATGAAAAAGAAGCAGTTTTGGCGTGTGGTCGAGTGAGTAAAATAGCACGACTAAACACAACATGGCAAAGGCTATTTACCTGTAATTATGTCCCCCACATGATTTGCATGAAACATGATTCGCCAGTTGGCACATATAAGAGTTCTGATTGGTTTTTCACCATTACTCAACCACCGACAAAAAGAGCTCTTGGACCAGTGTAAATCTATAACAGACTCAAGAGTCAAACATGGATTTCGACATGCTGGAGAAAGTAATGACCTTGTGAGAAACAATCCTCGGCACGTCCATCAGTTCCACTCATAACAACCGGCAGGCTGGGAGCCAGTGGGTTAGCAGCATTGGCTGGAGAGCGTTCCTCAGGTTGATCATCATATTTGCCCATTAAGGCCTTTCTTATAATGGCCTCCAGACCGATGGAGTTCCCAGGCGCCTCTGGTGCTGGGTGGCTGCGAACACTCACAGGTCCTATTAAAGAGAGAAGCACGTGTCCTTTTAGGGAGACTGTCAGGTAAAAAATAAAACATAGATCTGGAGAAAATCCACATCAGAGGATGATGGGTTTCACAGAACTGTGATGAAAAGACAGTAAGCAACAAGGCGAGGGAGACAACAGAAGAGATGACAACCAACATGATTTTTGATTGTCAGGCAGCGGCAGAGTAATAGCAAATTGAAGATTTAGACAGATAAATATTTTCCAAAAACAGTGTGTGACCTGAGGAAGCATAAAAAAAAAAGAGTTGTGCTGCAAATATTGTTTTGGATGGTTTAGTGATGACAAAAGAGGTGAAAAAAGCTCACCTGCAGTTGTTGATGCTGGCATGTTGAAGATTTCAGTTCCAGGCTGACCAGCATCTAAAAGCGTGACCAAGGTTTATTTGTTAAAAGTACGCACACTTTATGAAATCACAGAGGTTGCCTTGTTCTAAAGATGCAAAGTTACTTCGACTCGCGTAAGACTCACTGAAATCGTTGTCATTTCCCACCACTGTCATCTTTTTGATCATCTCCTGCTTCTTTGATTTTACAATAGCTGAGGTGCTCTCTGTCAGCTTGCTGAAGAAAGCTGGAGGCTGGGAGGTGTTTGGAGGGGAACGGGAACCCATTCTGTGGGAGGAAAAAGTGCCTGGTCAACACACCTGAGCCTGCTGGAGCACTGTGGAGATAAACACTATCTTGGAAGCAGCTCTGCCAGTGAGCTGCAAAAGCTGACGGCAAACTGAGTAACCATGTAAATTTCCAAGCGTAAAGTCTTTCTCGCATCCACACCCACAGGCAGTTTTCACATGCTTCATTTGAGGACAACAGCGTGGATCAGCGACAAAGACCTGAGATGTGATTGCCACTGCTTGACAGAAGTACGGCGGAATCTCTTAAATCAGCCAACACATTTGTGGAAAAATATGCCACTGAAGTTGTATAAAAACCTGGAGCTGAAACATGATGTAACGCAATACAGTAGATCCCCCGCTACTATTCACGGGGATTACGTTCCAAGACAGCCAGTTTTTCCCCATATATTCATTTATTTGTGATGGTCTGCCACAAATACATTTGGACCGCCATAAATAGATGTGATGGTACCTATTCATCATCGCTCATAAACACATTATAATGGGAGTGTCTAAAAAATAACCTATCGTTACAACGCCATATAGTAGGCGGCAGTATGGATCATAACTCTTCGCTTGTAACGCTTCTTAACACACCTCATATGTGCCTGGTTGACCAGAGAATGAGAGGACGTAGCAGGAGCGATCAATGTTGCCAACTTAGTAACTTTGTTACTACTAGGGTTGTGAACAATAAACAGATGCACCCGGCGTCCGGTTTGATAAGCGAGAGGTACGGCTGCATCGGTAGCAGCCTTCTGGATTGATAAGAATCAGCCATAAATCCTTAATTAATCAATTGTAGAAACATGCACCGGGGATTGTAAGACCAGCAACCGGTTGACAGTGCGTCTCTTAACACGAGAGCCTGGGCTGCTGGCGAAAAGAATGGCGAATGCTCTGTAGCTTACAATGACTGAAGACGAGAATGGATGTAAATAGTAGCAGTACATACATTGTAGCCATCTAATTTATCCTATTTATTATGTATTGTGTAAAACTATGACAGGAACAAAATAAAATTAAAAGCACTAAATGAAGACAGACCCACCATCCACCAGTACCAGCCTGGAGTTTGTTTTTCAGAGAGAAGATTATACATCGCTGTTTGATGTGTGTGCTAGCATGAATTAACTTGAGGTTGTGGACTGAACAAATATGCACATTGACACTCAATAACGTCATCAAATCTTACCTTTATGCATTCCGATATAGTATCAGCATTTGGGACCAAATATGAGGTGGAAAAAAAATGGAAAAAATACAGTATAGTAGTCTATCTGTGCAGCCTAGGAGAAAGTTAGATGGTGCGTTCAAGGACCATTCAACAAAGTGGGACAGGTCCAAACTTGCAGCACACAACAAACATGTAAAACTGTGGAATATATAACTGTATATTATTTTTTTCAATAAAATAATGGCTGATATTTCCAAAATTTACCGTACATTCCGATGTGTAAGTCGCTACTTTTTCTTAAACTTTGAACGCTCCGACCTACACACCGGGGCGGCTTATATATGAACAAATGTGGTTTGTCCTCTAAATTTAGTGAGTGCGGCTTATACACCACAATTTAGGGTATATCCATTTACATTGAATTTTTTTAGTTATTTAAAATTTTTAAAAATTGATTTATTTTAAGTATTGTTTTTTTAATATTGCGCCTGAAAGTTTCTTAATCGGTGGTTGGACGGACCCCTGCCTCACAGCATATTTTGGGATAGGATGTGCTCTTTTACACATTTGAAAATACTGTTAGAATGCCACTTTTATAGAATTGGCTTCTTTATTTCATAATGTAAGATTAATGACAATATCAACAAATGTAACTGTAGAATCGTATTGAATCGTATCAAATTGTTGTTTTTAAACGATATCGTTATTGAATCGTATCGTAACCCGTGTATCTAGATGTGTATCAAAACGTCATTTACAACCCTCCTTACAACTATGGTGTGCTTGAGTCACACAGGAACTAGAGAAAGGCAAACTTTGGCTTGCATAAGGAAGTGCTCTTTATTTGCAGTTATTAGCTTAACCAATACTTAATTGCACTACACAAAGGAACAAGAGGTCACTTACCAAACCCACCAACCCACCTCACTCATGGGGCGAACAACAATAACAACACAAAGTTACCACATGGAACACATGATGCAAAGTTATCTACTGCACCACACCAACATCAAAATAAACACCTACACAGAAACAAACACGTATCAAATCTCTCGACACTTACTGTATATATGTCAGCTTTAACTTCAGCTTTGTGAACTTCTATAAAGATTTGAGTCTTGGGCCTGCGCTTTTTTCTTTTTCAACCACATAAGGGGTACGCGTCATGGCAAAAAAATGTGATGACAAACAGAACCATAAACATACTGTAACTTGTGGCGCTGTAGAAAAACAATATAGACACACGTCTATCCTATCTGCTCAGTACAGTATGGCTAAGTCAACAATAGTGATAAAAGAAGAACGGAATGTATACTATAAAGTGAGCGGTGTCTTTATGTCAATCGTGTAAATTGATACAAGCAATAGGACATACAATATTAATGCAGAAATCCAAAGCAACATAAGGTCTTACCCTTGCTCCCCTTGTTCATTGGGATAGGACACCCCTCCCTGCCCCTCAGGTTCAGAATTGACTCCAGCAGGTGATACTGGTTCAATGCCGTCATTGGAAACACTGATCGGGGATGTTTTGGGCTGAAGAGGAGACCTGCAGAGCACACACAGACACATACATGGTTACTCATCATCATTACCACAGAGACCTTTCACAAACATCTCACTATCATGGTCTCATGTGTCTATGAAACACAAGTACTGAGTCTATTAATACATTTATTAGCCATCAGAAATAGCGATGCGGGACCCCCAGCCATTTGACCATATTCGCTGTTTGGGATCCCGCTGTGTAATTACTCTTACCGGTCTCTGTTACGGTCTCCCCCAAGACTCTCAGGATAGCGGGCCACCTGGGCACACTCCTGGGAGGTGGGTAGGGGCTGGGAGGCACTGGGAGGACGGGTCAAGTCCAGAATAGGAGAGCCATGGTAACCTTGCTGTTGCTGCTGACTCTGCCTGGTGTAGTCTTTAGTTATCACCTCCTGGTTAATGTAAAAAGTAGTTGAATTACTTGTTTGATCGCAACACAAAACACACATTTTTTTTTTCCATTTGGAAGTCAGTGGACTTACACTGATGTGCTGAGCTAGGGTGACAACCCTTTGACTGCCTTTCACACAGGGAGAAGGTGGCTGCTGGCCTGGGGACAGCCTCTCCACAGACGGAGGACGGTACAGACCATGTGAGTCTATCTTCTGTTGAGCTGTGAGTTAAACACATACAGGTTATAAAAAAAATACATAAAAATCACATTCACACAGGTAAAAAAATTAGCTTGTTGTGCCTCAATTAAACAAATGCTATAATGAAACATGCACCTTTAAAAAGCATCACCATCTAGGGAGGATTTAAGGATTTATTTGGGAAAGTGGCATAATTAAATGGCAGCTGTTCCCTACTTTAGACCAGAACTGACATTTTGAAATGAAATTTGACTCTGACTGATGCAATAAAAAATAATGTTTGCACTGGATTAATTCAACCTCCACTAGAGTGCATGATGAAACAGTATGTCTTAACCATTCTCGTTGCGTGGCCTACAACACTATTCTCATCCTTCTCATCCATCAACAAGCGCTTATTAATACAGGTCACCATGTTGTTTCATCCACACCCCGACTACTGTATGAATAGCAGAAGAGGATGATGCAAGCTGTGCACAAGGGACAAGAATGATTGCATAGAATCCCTGAGAGGGCACATTCCTCCAAAGGGACAGGATGTTGCGGTTTCTGTCTGCCAGTAATGAAAGATGAGACTTTGTTTACCTAACTAATAACTTTTACCAGCCTGCCTTTCTATCTGGACTCTCCTACTTGTCTGAAGAAATGAACAACATCAATATGATGTTAGCATCCATGGCGATATGCATGTTTACTATGTTTATACTAGTACTTGCTCAAAAGTACAGATTTTGGCGTATTGCTTTTAAGCAGTACTGTTAAACGCTATATTTAATTGCATAATCATCTTTGTTTAATTATGACTTTTTTCAAGTGTTCAATATTTTCTGGTGTTGAAAGTGGTACGGTTGTTATCAATGCTGTAGCCGCATAGCTTTCTGGGATCTGTTGTTTTGTGTGCACTGAGGAGTACTGAGGAAAATGTGCTTCTTATCCACCACAACTACATAATTTGTGGAGAAAATAATTTTTCAGCAACACAGTAAGTAACACACTGATGCTGTGCATTTTTTCACTGCCGGGTAAAAAGGATGGATAGTAATGAAAAGTGTGTTATCAGCTGAAAAGGCTGCTTTCTATGGTCACAGATACTGGAATGACATGTGCATGGGTTAAGTCACAATTGAAAAAGCATTGCTTCTGGGTTGAAAATTAAAGTGAATAAAAAAAAAAAAATCAAACGTGATATAGTGGTTATGCATGAATTTAAAATGTGTGTGTCTGTGTATATATTAACTCTAAATAAAAAAAGCAGAATGAGGATATTTGGTATTGCAGACCTGCCAACCTTGAAGACATTTTATTAGTACTACCACCCCACCCGGGCCACTTTGGTATTAGTGGTCGACTGATAGGGCCGATATTTGGAATTTTGACATATACTGGTATCGGCCTTTATTTAAATCCGATGGGCCGATATCAAGAAATCAATTTAAAACTGGGTTATTTCGGCTCAGATGCAGCTGCGCCTCGCTTGCTTTCCTGCCAGCTGCGATTTCTGTCTCCAGCATTGCTCCACCCATAGCGCCATTTGATTGGTTACGCATGCCACAGGACGCGTTCGTGGCAGAGGCAATCTGAAGCGGATGCTGTCCCCACACACATGCACACACACATGGCTGAGAGGGAAGTTTTCTTGTGTGGAGAGTGTCCTGAGAGCAAACACATATGTAAAGGTAAACGCAGAAAACTCTTAAAATTGTAATACATATCCCAGTGCTCCCAGTAAACATTAGCGGCAGCTCTGCTAGCTCATTGTACCTCCCAACGTGTCTGTGAATTACTTGAAATAAACCTTCTGATAATGTCGACAGACAAACAGTCCGTGATAGTAAAAGCATGTGTGTGATTGAGGGAGAGCACGTAAAAAACTCAATTCACTTGTTTTATTGGAGGGAAGCCCGTCGGTCTGGCTCTTAAGGTTCAGCAGACTATGTATTAGCAATGGGGAGAATGTATGTAATGAAAAGAATAGTGTGTGTTCGCGTGAAAGTCACATGAAAAACAGCTCACGACTACTACAATAGTAGCGGAGTAAACATAAGCGGCAGCTTTGCAAGCTCGTGGTACCTTCCAATATGTCTGTGAATCACTTGAAACAATACTGTTGGTAATAACAATGTGGAAACAGTCCGTAATTGTAGAAGCCTGTGTCTGTGATTGTGTACGCTAAGAAGTACGCTAAGATGAAAGCTGAAAAAATTCATGGAGCTATTATATGAGTTTTTAATTTAACTTTACAAGAGTTGCTGCAAACTTAAAAGATAAATAAGTTATATATAAATGTTACTTTATTTACTGTGGAAACATTTCAGGGAGGTATTTATTTAAGTTTTTATTCAATTTCTAAGAGATGCTTCTGAGTCTAGGAACTCTATTTTTCTATTTGTTTGGTTATATAAACATGCATTAGGAAGTTAAATGAAGTTACATGTTTGTATTATTCAACATTTTACACCAATTTGTACACTTTTAGTGCAAATGAATATTGGTTCCAAATATTGGTCATCGGCCTCCATAACTACTAATAATCGGTATCGGCCCTGAAAACCCATATCGGTCGATCTCTAATATATGTATTTAAATTTTTGCTACAAGGCTAAAAAAACAATGTTGGATGTGCATGTCAAGCTATGCCGGGGGTGGACCAAGCCGATGTAGCGTACATTGTTGCATCGAAACAGGAGCATAATCCAAGTTTCAGAGACTGAACTCATAACGGAAACCGAAATGTAACAAAATGCATACATGGAGATCTGCAAAGCAAATCAGCATATTCAAGGGTCAAAATGAACGCAGAGTACAAAAAAATGTGTACATGTTCACAGGTCTGGTATTGCAAATCCAAAAAGTCATTGAAACCTACTGTGGAGACTCTGAATGACTGTGTAAAAAGTGCTTAAATTGCAGTAAAAGGACAATAATATGTGATGACCACAGTAACTTGACAGTCCTACTTAAAAGCTACAACACAAAAAGAAATACAAAAATACATAGCGGTTAAACTACAAGGACATTGACTGATAGAGATGAATTGAGCATTTGGGGCATGTGTGTGTGGGAGGAGCTCAGCAAAAATTATGATGCCATAAAAAAGGAGCATGCAAAGATCTGGAGGGCACGAGGGTGTAGTACCCCGTCTCCCTCTGAAAGGCTGAGAGCCTCCTGTGACTCACAAGGTGCGCCAACAGGAGACAGTTTGGTGGTTGGCACAGCTTTCAGCACATTCTTGCATAACTGTCACTGACTGTGATTTAAAGTGATGGCATTTGATTTTAAGGACACTTCTACAGGGCTCTTTAGTCACCTGTCTGCCATGTAAAATATGTTTACCCTTAACTTTAAGACACATAATCCCAATATATCTGAATTATCTGTTGAAGTGATTTAAATACAGCTATACCCTCACTAACACTGCTAGATTGTGTTGAAAGTGAGCAGCCAAGGAGGGAGGAGGGGTGCCACATGTGAATTTTCAATTAATTTTTGAACGCAAACAAAGTTAAAACAAATGAAGAGAAGCAAATTATGTTCTGACTGTGTGATCAGCTATCTCGAGTGGAAATTAGATACCTTAAAGGACACCTGGGATATTGCTCTTCATCAATGAAAATCAAATGTGTCAAATGTTTGTCTTTGTATCAGTTCTTATTCAAACTCCTCATTTAATCTTAGCCAGGTCAGTTGAATATGGATAAACTAGTGGTCTGTCATTTCTAGAGGGCACCCTTGGTGGTCTTTAAGTATTTAAACAAAAAAAATTGAGCAGAAATTACAGCAATTAAAGGAAAAAAAAATGTAAATGAATTGGGCTGATTTGATAATGCCAACCACCACAGCGTGCAAGAGGCCACAGACTGACGAGGAGGGTCTGGGTGATAACAGGACCCTAGGATCCACAGCATCTTACCATCAGTGGTGCCGCTGGCAACAAGCGAGCCCGTCTCTGGCATCCCCGTTTCACAAGAAATTTGACGCATAATAATCGCGTTTATGAAGTTGGCCGCAGTCATGGTGGTCTTACCGAGTACTCTGAGCTCTTGTTCCTGAATGGACATCGGTTTGTTTTGAGTCTTTTCCCTACTAGGTGTACCACTTTCTCCACGGCCAGGGGGGTTATCCGACTGGGGAGGCAGCAGGTGTGGTGGCCGGCCTGAAACCGAGGAATAAGGACCTGGGTATATTCCTCCTTGGCTGGGGCTGGAAAGCTTGGGGTCTGACTTGCTAGACAGCCCATGCTGGTCTTGGACTTGCTTGGGAAGACCGCCCCTGTTTTTGCCTCCATCACGCTCTTTGGCTATGCTAGAGTCCAGGGCAGGTGCATAGGCCTCAGGGGGCAAACCAGTCCTTTGAAGATGACCATGGTAACCTTGGTAACGGGATGGTCCTGAGGATATGGCTCTAACCATACCAAAAAAAAAAAAAAAGAGCTTGTAAAAATTGTGTTCACTTTTACTATATTCCAGTGTCCTGTTTGAAAAGTTTAAACATTAAACATCAGTTTACCGTAAGACAGAGGAGCCGGAGTGTTCGGCAGAAAGGTTCTTGCTTCCAGTATTATGGAGGACACTTGGCCTTTGCTGCACGTTCTCCTGCGTGCGAGGGGACACTGGGGAATGCTGGTGGCTGTATGGCTGGGAAGAAGGTCTCACACTGCTACTACTTGCCAAGCTGTGCTCTGTACCTGAGGCACAAAAGCAGAAATTACATTTTGTTCACCTGTATGTCTGTTCCAAATGTGAACCTAAAACCAGCTCCATACCTGGTCGCCAAATAGGGGCATGCTCCACATTTGCGCCACTCTTTTCTCTGTCACGGTCCCTTTCACGGTCTCTCTCTCGTTCTCTCTCCCGATCCCGTTCGCGCTCACGCTCCCGATCTCTGTCACGATCACGTTCTTTTTCACGCTCACGTTCTGAAGAGGAAGAAGTGCCTTGCATCTTGCTCATGTGTGAGGAGCCAACTGTGCAGAAAACCAGCATTATAAGAATGTCAACATTTTCTAGTTTTTGTGTTTACCAGAAAGCTCTCATCATACCGGGTGAGATTGGGGGAGTGGTGTAAGGCCTGCCAGGGAAGGTGTTGCTTCCCCCCGGGATATAGGTGATGCGATCCATTGGGGAGCTGGTTGTCCCTGCAGAGGGAGGGACCAGGACAGGTAAGTGTGGCACCTGAGATAGATCGATGATTCCTACAGGGAAGAAAGAAGGGAAGAGGGTAAAACAAATTGTAATGGTGAATAACAATGTGATTGTATTGTGTGTTAAAGTGTTATCTCAGGCATTGCTAATGCCCTCAGAGGGCCGGGATAAGATAACAGTACTGTAAAAGGGTCTCAGCCTCATCAGCAAATAGGATAAAATTTGTATTAATCAAACAAATAACATCTATTTTAGTATTTCAAACATGGAGACATGGTTAGGTTGGTTGAGCTGCTGACAGCTGTTTTAAACCTCTGATTGATTGTCAAAAACTGGCATATCTGCTTCACTATTAGTGCAATATTGTACATTTTTATTTCTGATTTAATTTGTAGCAACAAGCAACAAATTCCTTATTATTTAATGTACTTGTTGAATAATAACATAACTTAACCTGTGACTCAACATGCGTGCTAAATTTGTAAACATTAATGGAAGAGACCTTTAACATTCAGCTCAATGTGCAGTGATGTAATACCACACATGTAGCACAAAGAGTACCTTCTGAATACTTCTTTAGAGCTGCTGCGTCAGGAACAAATTCAAGCAGATGTGAAAACTAACGATTCACCCCAATTGCATGACATTAAGCCTTTTAATGACGCTTGACATGCATCCTTTCAAACAAGACAACTACAATTGCATTGGTATACAATTGGTGGTGTCCCTTGACGACTGAAGTAATGGGTGTAAGAATAGTGCTCTCACCACGAGGGGCTGCAGAGTAAGGCAGAGGAAGGGGTTGGTCTCGTGGAGTAAGGCCCCTTAGCATGTCTGAGCGCTGGGCAGCCATTGCAGCTGCTGCAGGCCACTGGTGCATTTGCTGAGAAGTTATGTAGTCATTTAGCAATGTCTGGCGGTTCTCGAGGGCTGCCGTGTCTGGAAAGCCCCGGATGAGGTAGGGATAGGGATGAGGGTATGCCGGGTTGGGGGCCAGATGGCGAGGCAAGTAGTAGGCTGCATGGAGGAGAGGAAAATCGTTATGGCAACGGTTTAATTTACACTCTTTTGAACACGCATACAAGTTACATTGGAATACATCAGATAGTACAATTCACAGTTCCATATGTCCAAAAAGCAGTAGGAAGAAGCAAAGCTGATTTAATCCTACCCCCTCTGTTTCACATCAATTATATTTGTTCACTTCCTGTATTCCAAATGTACTGCCAATTTTAAAATACACAGGAAAATGATAAGGCAGTATAACAATGTGGTGCAATAGGTGTCAATGTTTATAATCACTGAAAATAAATAACCTAACAGTCATAGTAAGAATGCACATAATAGGAAACACTTACAAAACCTATAAAGCCGTCTTTAAAACACTCCAAAAGGACCAACAATGCTCCATTTACATATATTGTGATGTGCATATTAACCAAGCTACAGCAACATTGTTACGCTAGGTGAAGGTGTTCGTTTCTATGTTGCCATGTGAAATCAATGCGCCCAGGAAGGAAGTTCCGGTAATGCTTAAAAGGACCAAAACATGGCAAAATACTGTAATGAATGTACCTGTTAGTACACGGTTACAGCATGTATATAAAAACTATAAAACCTTGTTGGAGATTTTTGGAGGTGTTTTAATAGCGGTCTTTTGTAGGCGGCATCAGTGTCCCCCATTACGTACAGTAATGAGCTGTCTCTTTTTATCTCTTTTTATATCTTTAGAACACACAGAAAAGAGAAAGACGTGATCATGTCTCACAAAAGGATTGTGGATGATGGTCATAATTCCAAAGAAAGTGCAGTTTTCCTTTAACTCATTAAGACACAATATCTAAGACGATCTTGGTGTGAAGTATAAAGGATTAACTTGTGTTTTTGGAGGGTCTGCCAACACGCTCATATGAATGGCAATTAATTTTGACTGTCTCTGTGACTATACCTGGATCAATGGGGATGCCACGGGACAAAGCTGTAGGATCAAAGGCTAAAGGAATCTGTCGGTACACATCAGCTCCAAGGCCCTGCAAAAGACGCTCATAGGTCTGTTGATCAGGAACCCCTGGGAGAGGGGATTTGGTCGCACTCATCTCCCTTGGGGTTGGTGTGGCTTTACGCTCCTGAGGTTCTTTCTTACTGGATCCTGGAGACAACAAAATAGAATTTCTAATTGGTGTAGAGTGTTAAAAATTGTTATTCAACATAAAATACTTTTACATTTTCAGGGATATAGCAGAAAATAGAAATATTAATCCATAATCCATAGTCTTATCATAAACAAGCAAAATGCCCTTTCTCAAAACCCTAGTTGACAAGCACAGAGATCAGTTGGTTCTTGTAGGTTGTCACCAGGTTTGCACACATGGTGTTGTTGGGGTAATATTCAGCATTTCTCTGCCTAGGTCAACATGTGCAGTTGATCTAATGCCAAGAAGAACTTAATTGTGGTCTCATGTGACCACATCACATTCCCCAAAGCCTTGTTTCACTCATTCATGTGTTCATTGTTATGTCAGGCTGGCTTATACATGCACCTTCTTGACCAGAGGGACCTTGCAGGCATTTCAGGATTTCAAACCAATACTGATTTTCCCCAATGTAGTTTTTGTGTAATACCCCCAAAAGACATTGATTAAAACATATCCAGGGAGGTAAAAGAAAGATTAAAAACCTCCAAAAAACCAAACAAACTCACCATCATGTTGCCTTTGACTTGACTCCCTGGACAGAGGGGAGCCGCGATGTGACGGCCCAGGGTAAGGGGTCCTTAAGGTGCCTTTGTCCTCGTAGCCAACAGGGCTATGATGGGCCTTGCTTCCCTGTTCTGACGCCAGTGTAAGGGGAGAAGAACGGGCTATTGGGCTAGCAGTGCTGACGACCGCACTTGGACGTCCTTTGGGTGCCTCTTCGTAGCGTCCCCTCTCAGCCCGCATCTCCAGGTGAGGTGGTGGATTATGGTAGGAACGTGGTGAACTGGCGATGATGGAACGGACATCATGTCGTTTACCTGAGCCAGCAGCCTCCTGTTTCATGGGAGTTCCCTGAAGGGAATAAAAACAGGAATATTTAATCAGGCATTTGAAAAGAAAGACCAAGAAGGTTCAGAAAGTATGTTTATACCGGTGTTATAATGCCCTCCTTGCCAGTCTGTCTGAGTTCCTCTCTGGGAATGAGGTGGATGGAGCGCCCAGCCTCCTTTACTGTGGGTACCATGGCCTCTCTGCCCTTCAGTGGGTCCGTCAGAGAACCGCCCCCACGTGGCGGAGAGTTCTCTCTTTTCAATTGTTTGGCCTCTCTCCTCAGGTAGCTGTCCTGAGGGTCCAGATGTCGTGGTATACCTGACACCATAAGAATATATGATTTCAAGAGAGAATATGTAGACTGGACAAAATGTCACATTATCGTTCATTCATAGAGGAGAGCAGAGGAATGTTAAGCATCGACTAAAAATATCCGGGAATCTGAGGACCTTCAGACACCTGCATGATGTCTTTTCTTGGGAACATGTGACAAATATAGTTAAAATAAGAGTGAATTGGTGGTTTGAGTTACTTTCGTGTAATAATATTTTACCTTGTGAGATTGAGCCACGTATGTGATGAGTATCTTTATAAGGTGTGTGGTGTGGACTGTCCCTGTCATGGGGCATTGCTCGACCAATTAGACCTGAAGTACAGGTTGGGAAAATACCAAAGTTATTTTTATTTATATAGTAAGTGTGAAATACAACAAAAGACAAGATCAGATTGAGCAGCTACCTTCACAATTGGAAGCAGACAATGAATCCCGCATAGGCAGACCTCGGGAAATTCCTCCCTCCATGACATCATAAGGACGCTTTAGGCCAAGAATTTCACCAGCTTGCCCAGAGCCTCTACCATCATCTTTAGATGTTTGAGAAACTGGACCTACAAGTTTCAAAGATGTGTCACAATATTGTTATATTTACATACTTAATTTATCACATAATTTTCATAGCCATTGTTGGGTTTGTGCAAAATGACGAAATGTGACCTGACATACTCACGGTCATATGTGAGGATGTGCCCACTTATTCCCTCATAGACCACATGACCTTTTGACAGTGTGTCATCCCGCTCCCTCTCTGCACGGCTCGCACTGTCCTCTGTGATTAAACGGGTTATGGTTCCCTTATACAGCACATCAGCCGGTGTCCCCTGTAGCCACAGTGAGAAAGCATAAGTGACAGATGGATGAATTAATAACAGAAATCCACATTACGGTACATCAAATATTTAACCTAAAATACAATACAAACTCCAGCCAAGTCACAAGTATTCTACTCACAATCAAGTTTTATTTCCTGTCTTATAAGTGCTTAATGTGGCAACCACCTGCAGCTCGGGCAACATCAATGCAGTAAGAGACTTTCTTCCAGGCACGTGTCAGCATATAACGACCCACTGAGTTCATCGCTGTTGTTATTCAATGTTTAAGGTCATAAAGATTAGTGGGTAGCAGTAGAACATAAACAAGATCTTTTACATATCACATATTTACAAATCACACACTGTGAGGTCTAGGGATATTGCAGGCCAAGCACAAAGAGCAAGTTCTTGGGCTTCCTTCCGACCAAAGTTGCCAGAGGAACGACGCAACTACAGCGCCCCTGTGGCAGCCTTTCAAAACTAAGAAAAGGCCTCTTTCAAATGGTCACTGACTCATTGAATGAAGGTGCTTGAGAACTGAAGCAATGCGTCATGAAGTCGGTTCATTCTTTTTTAATCCTGTTGATTTTTACAGTGGTATCCAAAACATTTTTGAAAAACAAGGTATAAGAGGACTGATTTGGCATTGTTCAGTTGTGTTCACATGCATCACATTACCAATATTTCAAATTAAGGCCACATTTCTACACAGCTTAGTAAACAGATCCACATAGGGAAGGGTATACGGTTGTGCTTGAGATCGCATTTCATGGTTTTTAATTACATCATGTAGTAAAAGTGCACCCAAGTTGTGGATTCCGAGTGCAGGACTTCTGGTTCCTATACTGTAGACATCCATCTATGAAGCCAAGCAAACAATCTGATGCAAGAGATCAGATTATGCACTGCTCACCTTTTCTTTACTAATCTGTCTTCACAGATTGCAACGCCTTTCAATTCTCATTTGCTCTTACGAGCCAGTTGGCTATCATACTGTATTACAGTGGCTAGGTTAGAATTAATGGGAACAGGCAGAGCACACTGTGTACTTGTTGCTAGGGTGAAGGGCTGTGGTTATGTCACAGCAACTGTGAAATCCAGTAACCATAGCATTGGGTCTGCCTCATAACCTCTTCACTGCACTTTCCTGTCCTCCATCCTAAGTACAGAGGAGATGTGTCGAAAAGGTTCCAGGACTGTTGATGTTGATCACATTCCCTGATGTGAGGGGCATCGCCCACTGCAAGTTCTTGGCACAGGGCCAGATGATCAGCCAGCATGTCTACAAAGAGATCCTGCAGCGTTTGCTTCGTTCAGTGCACGAGAAGAAGCGAGAGCTGTGGCACTCATGACTGTTTCACCATAACAACGTGCCTGCTCAAAATGCCTTGAGCATCTTGACAGTTCTTGACCGAGAAGAATAATGCTGCACTGGAGCAACCTCCCTACGCACCTAATCTGGTTCTGTGTGATTTTTTCCTCTTTCCCAAGCTCAAGGGGTCATCAAAAGAAAGAATCCTTCTAGGAATGTATTAGGGTGTGGCAGAGAAGGCTGGGAAAGTGTTACACTCCATGGGGATACTTCCAAAGGGAAAACTTGGTTGGATTTTTTGGATTTGGATTTAAAAAATATCTTTTGTGACACCTGTCCTAGAACTTTTCTAACAAACCTCATAAATCACAACCAACTAACACTACCACTGTTGGTTTTCAAGGCTTCAAAAGGAACGAAGGAACAATGGCATTAATATGGGAAAAACGGGAAGGGATAAAGAACAAAATACTTTGGTTAATTACCTGCCAAAGCTAGTAGACACCTTATAAATACAAATGCAGTTTATCATAGATAATTTAAGAATACAATTCATATCTACAGTATATACTGTATGTCCTCACAGCAAAGCACACTAACCATAGCCCACTCCTTTTACGCAGCGATCCAAGTATTACAAAGAATATAATAAGTTTGTATTATTATTATTGTTACTATAAAAATAGGGCCGCACGGTGGCCGATTGGTTAGCATGTTGGCCACACAGCCAGGAGATCTGGGACATCTGGGGTCGAATATCCATCGGGCATCTCTGTGTGGAGTATGCATGTTAAGAGTATGCAAATGGGTTTTCTCTGGGTACTCCGGTTTCCTCCCACATTCCAAAAACATGCATGTTAGGTTATTTGGCAACTCTAAATTGTCCATAGGTATGAATGTGACTGTGAATGTTTGTTTGTCTACAGTGCCCTGCGATTGGCTGACGACCTGTCCAGGGTGTACCCCACCTCTCGCCTGAAGTCAGCTGGGATAGGCCTCCAGCAAACCCGTGACACTTGTGAGGATAAGCAGCATAGAAAATATATGGATTTTAAAATTAGTGTACTATGGTTAATTTTGATGATTTTATATTTAATACATATGTTTATAAGTATCTATTATATAATATTTGTACATATTATTTGAACACATTATTTGTTTATTGGGTGGTAGATTGTCAGAATAAAATTAATTTAAATGTACACACGAGTGTATATGTTGTGTGAATATGCTGCTGGGAAACATTCATTTTCTTGACGGGATTAAAAAAGTATATATATCTAGCTTTGCTGTAAGGGCTATTTGACTGATCAGCAAACAGGCACATAATTTCTTGGCAGTTCATGTTTGTTGTAATAAATCCCATTGATCATTAGTCTATATGTACAGTATATGTTGATGTTGTGTTTGGGGTATGTATACTGGAGTGTGTATACTGTATGTTAAGTAAGTTTGGGTTGAGGCACACAATTAGTCATTTGGGTCTTAAGCTGAAAAAGTTTGGGAAACGCTGCTGTAGGTTAAACTCACACTGGACAAAGGATGAAATCTAAACTTCCAAACAACAACCAAAACATAGAAATAGTTGTAATTTTTTTTTACATATGGGACTATTTGAAGGACAACACACAACTTCTTTCGACGCTTACCTGAGTGATGGAACCCCCTCGGTAAGAGATTGAGGAATCTGGATGCATTCTAGTCCCTGGGATACCCTTAGTGATACTACCACCCTGGACCGCTAGAATGGAATTCCAAGTGAAGGCAAGAAGCAAATAAAGAGCAAAAGAAGCCAAAGTCAAGTATAATTTCCATTCCATTCAATAATAATTATTTTAAAACAAACTGGTGAATAGAAAAATTCCAAGTGGCTGCAAACATCAGTAAACCAGTGTTACTTAAAAGATTTAAGTAATTGGGTCATTCAGAAGGAAAGAAAAATAATTAAATGTCTACCACATACCTCTTCCCGTACCATCATGAGCTGTGCCTTGGGGAGATGGGTTGTCAGCTTGTAAGGAAGAGCTGCGGGGTGATAACTGTTCTTGCTTCACCACAGGGAATGGACCGCCTGTGAAGTGTTTGGGAAAACACCAGAAAGAGAGACATGAAAGGCAATCTATTGTGGTCCAACAAGTGGTCAGACCTTGTTATCTGTTTAGACGAGGGGTCTGCAACTTTTACCATCAAAAGCCATTTTGCCTCCTCTTCTAGTAAAGAAAAATAGTTTGGAGATGCAAAATATTATACAGCTTATAAACTTTTAAAAGTTTTAATATTTTTCTCAATTTTAACACAGGTGCAGAGTGCACGTGTAGGCCGACTTTGAAATAATTTAAACACTGAATAATGTAGTAGGCCTTTTTGAGTGTTTCCTGCATTTGTGTAAAATTAATACAAAACGTAGCCAACTTTGAAATAAAAAAGCCCATTATAGTTCACATATATGCATATCAGTGCGGTGCGGTCTGCACAATGTCATTTACATCACTTGACTCATCACAGGCAATTGAATATGCTTGCGCTGAATTAATGTCATCAATTTCCTGACTGACAGGTGGCTGAGCGCAGCATCTGCAGTAATGCGCTCGCTGTACCGGACCGTCGTGGTGAAGACAGAGCTGAGCCGGAAGGCAAAGCCCTCAATTTACCGGTTGATCTATGTTCCCACTCTCACCTGTGGTCATGAGCTTCAGGTCGTGACTGAAAGAACGAGATTGCGGATACAAGCAGGCTGAAACGAGTTTCCTCAGTAGGGTGGCCAGACTCACCCTAAGAGATAGGGGGAGGAGCTCGGCTATCTAGGAGGGGCTCAAAGTAGAGCTGCTGCTCCTTTACATCGAGAAGAGCCGGTTGAGGTGGCTCGGGCATCTCAGAGCTGCCGTAGGAACACCTTGGTGTCCTCCTGGTGTAATTGGAAGAGGTGACCAGAGACCGGGAAGTCTGGAGACTGCTGCTCCCGCGACCCGGACAGGATAGGCAGAAGAAAATGGATGGAAATGGATGGAATTTGCCTACTGTTTGTTGCCATTCTATTGGTCCCGTCCTTGACTGTCTTTGCAGAGAGACATATTGAATTTATTTAATTTTCTGAATAATTTCCTGTCTATTTTTTTTTAATTTGGAGTATAGATGCCCTGATATTTTTATGAACAATTATTTCATGTATTTTCCATCTGTGAACGACTTCCCCTCCTTACAATTTCCTGTGCGACCACACTAGCAGCCGTAGTTGAATTTGGAGCGTTCATCCACTTCTTGAAAGTACGTTTGCTCTGCTCAACCTTCCGTAGTAGTTCCTAAATTGCTCTCTTACAACAATGTGCAGTTGTGTACTTTTCAGAGAAAGCTGAGTACTTTTTTTTGAAAATGTCTTTCAACATCACATTTTTTGTTGTTTTCTAATTTCTCGCCACATATCAAGCACACGGGTAAGCCAGCGTCATTGACACTGAAGGCAAAGGAATATGTCTATTCAGAAATCAACTATTTTCTTTTGAGATTTTTCTTTTTAGGGACGTATTCATGGTTATGGATAGCTTACCGCGCAGGTAGCACACTCAACAAAACATCTTTGTGCATCCTTCCCTTGGTCGTCCAATCAGCAGTCAGAACACAATCAAGATGCATTCATGAACTTGCGGTGAGTCGGATATTTCAACCTCTTTTCATAAATGCACATTTCCTCCACTTCGGTGTTAAAAAATGAAAAGCTCAGTGAAGGGAGCCGCAACAGGGAGACCGAAGAGCCACCGTAGATGTGGGTTGCTGACCCCTTGTTTAAACAATCCTTATTTAAGAAGGAGATAACTCATCAGAGAGTAAGACCAAAACTGAATTAGTTAGTCCAGATTGTCCAAATGAACTCACCAACTTTCCTCTGATCCATCCAAGGTAAGCTCATTTGAGCAGAAGGCATTTTCCCATGCTCGAATCCATGAGCTGGGCTGTGCAACTGTACCGGAGTTCCCTGGAGGAGCAGTGATTTAATGGATAGTGTAGTCTAGCATAGAATTTCATAACTTATCCTAACTCAATAAGTCCTTGTCTTTTATGCTAACAAATGTGTTCTCTTATACCTGTGTGATGGAGCCGCCTGGCTTGGCTGAAGAAATAAGAGGCGGTGGTTCTGGCATAATGAGGGGTCTGACTGCTGCTTGCCTGCCACTATCCTGTGGCAAACCAGGAAGTCCTGGGTGACCCGATTGCTGAAACGCTGACAAGCAGAAGAAATTATGTGACGATGATCGGAGAGTATACAGTTAAGGGCATGGCAGGTGCAATGAAACATGGTACTGTACATATGGCATGTAAAATTAACCAAGAGGACACAAAAGAGGGCCCTTACAGTTAAACTGGAGCAGGTGCTGGTCATGACTGATCTTGGTCATGTCTCGTGGGGACATGGGGAACGGGGACAAAGCTGGTCGACCTAAGCTGGAGGACCTCAGGTCGTCGGGACCCAGCACGGGTCTCTTAACCTCACCATGTGAGGAGAAAGTCTGCATCTTGTCTGCAAATGCAACACAACACACGCACGCACGCACGCACGCACGCACGCACGCACGCACGCACGCACGCACGCACACACACGCGCACACACGCGCACACACTTGTGAGAACCAAAGCAAACCAACATCAATCATGCATTGTTGCGTTCTGAAAAGCTATTTTAAGACTCTCTCTTTCCTTAAAATCTAGCAAAGCTGGTGTATTAGAGCTCTTCTTGGCGGGCTTTCAAAGGAAAGGCATGACTTCTCTATGATACTCACATTCAATAAGATCACAGTGATCTAGTGGATTGTATGAGCCTATATTCTCTTCTGGGTCAGTGGGGATACCATATCATTTATCAGTTCCCTCTCCACCAGTGTCCCAGAAACACACATTGTCACTAAACACTAGCGAACACAGCCTCAAGGTCGAAAGCGAACTCGGGAAAATTAGTTCAAACACTATTAAAACTGCTTAATAAGCTGATAAGATCCATGTCGGCTATTACTGACATCTCTAGTGAGTTAGTTTTGTTTACAAAGAAATTTATTCATTTTCATTGTATTCACAAAACACTATACACGGCTCAGCACCATAAAAGGGAAAACATGAATTATCCAGTAGGCAATAAAAGAGTCGTGCGTACCATCCTTGTCACCGGTGGAGGGGCTGCGTGCGCGGATGCGAGGGCTGCTGCTATGAGGAGCATCCCTGTCTCTTTCTGTTTGTTGAGTATAAGGCTGCTGCTTGCCTGGCTGGCCTGAAAGTTGCTGCTGCTGCTGTTGTCTGACCTCCTGAGATGACTCCCCATGAGCCATGGTGATCTGCTGCTGGTACAGTGCCAGAGCGTGAGGGGGCAGCACAGCCTTGGCACCCCCACTCCGCTGACTGCATTGAACTGATGCTTCTGGTATCTACACAGAGGACGAGAGAGAATAAAGTGGGTTATGTAATGTAGGCACTTGCGCAAAAATATTTATTATATGCTCCTTTAAATATTTAATGTGTGTTCTCATAACCATGGTGGTTCTTTACATCTTAATGATGGAAAAAAATATCACCTGTTCGGTGGTCATTCATCTTAAACACAAGCTGATTAAATCCTTATTATTTTCATGGCACTAAAAATGTTTTGTAATCACAGTGGGTAAAGACATTAAAAGAAACATGTGTAAAGTTGTATGTACTCAAGGCACATCTTTTATTAATTAGTGCATTTAAAATAAGACCTTTAAAGCACAGTCCGTTTTGTATTTTGTGTAGTTTACTGGCTAGAAAAGTTACCTGTTTGAAATGATGTGATAAGACAACTTTTAAAAAGACCGCAAGCACAAAGGAAGACAAAAGATTTAACTATTGACTCACAATAGGTGGTATGGCAGCAGCACGCTGTTTCAGTTGTTTAAGGTCCATGGGCTTCTGCAAAGGGGATGATATCACTCCATCATGGGCGTAGTTCAATAGGCTTGGACGGGGAGAAGTCATTCTACAGAGAGATTTAACGCTATTAAACAGTAGTAACATTTTCCCCCCGCCTTCTTCAATACAAATGCAATTCATTAGTGTAAAAAAAATATATAAACATACATTTACTGTTCTACATTATAAACAACTAATACAGTACCTCAAATTTCGCCAAGAACTGCACAATATACATACATCGCACGAAATAGCAGAAAGACACCGTTCAACATGCAAATTGAAAACACACACACACTTCTCGGTTTGCTTTGGCAGAGGGCAGCATTTTTCTCAATTCTGCCAGTGTACGCAATCAGCTCTCATGGAAATAAACAAATACAGCGCAAACAAGACTAATCATTCCTCACACGCACTTTGACACCCATTTCTTGTGGCTTCATTTCCAGACACGCACATATATCGTATGTGTACCATATATGTACTTTATATGCTTAATAATACACATTATATGAAGTGACACTAAAATCATCTTGTTGGCAGAAACTTGTGAATTAGGGACACATGAAACTTCCGATATTCCTTTTGTTTTCTTTGGAAGACGAGAGAATTAAGACACACTGCACCCCAATTAAGTGCAATTGATGGAAAATCAGAAATTCACTGAATGCATTCGAAAAACCTAGTGTGCTTTTCACCTGTTCTTATCTGTGTTGTCTGTCTCTTCCACTTCATCAGCACTGCAAGTGGCACTGGAGTCACTGTCACCATGGGAGCATGCTTTGGTCCCATGGTCCTTCTTGGAGCTCTTTGGACAGTTTTTGACATCCTCAGTCTCTGCTGCAGAAGGTTTTTTGTCTGTGGCGTCACTGCTTGGTGACGGTTTGTTCTGCCCCTTGTCTGGCTCTCCTGTTTCAGTCTTTATCTCCTGTTTGATGGACGCCTCTGCATCTTCCTTTACAGAAGGCTTTACATCCCCAGGCTGCGCTGTGTCTGATCCAGATGTCTCTTTATCCCCAGTATTGGAGCTCGTCTTCGACTTATTAGACCCCTCTTCCTTGGCCTTTGTGTCGTCAGCTGAATGTGGTGATGGTAAGCTCTCTGTGTCGGAGCTGTTGTTGGCACCACCTATCAAAAAGTACAGCAACACACTGGTCAGAGGGAGGCCTTAAAGAGTCATATTATATCATATATTGTATTTCTTCAAATAGTGGCCTATAATACTATGCCCTAATGTCCTACATTTAAATAAAGCAGCACACTTCAAACAGATACATACTTTACTTCCCACAGGCAAACTAAATAACCGGTAGTACCATTAAATGACTGTAATTAACATTACTGTGAAATCCAAACCACACATGTAGCTGTAGATTTTGACAACATGCTGTACATAGCCTGAACAGCAGACCTGGCATCTGTAAAGCTGAAAGAAAAAGTGCTACTGCAAAAGGGAGCAAAAATTGCTAAAGATATCATCACAGAGCCAAAAAAAGATTAGGGAATGGAGTTAACAAAAGAAACATCTGCTTCTGCGCCTGCTGACAAGAAGAGAGCACAAAAAAGAAGCACAAGGTAAGAAAGAGACAAGGTTTGCAAGCACTTGGACAGAAAGTTTTTGGAGTAGATTCATTCCATGTGGGACAACCATAATAGAGTAGAAAAATGATACTACCCCTCAGTAAATTACTGAGGCCATAAAATAATATATATAACAATAATAACACAACAATATTATACTGTATAATAAAACACAATATAACAATATTATTATTTGAGGTTAGTGAGTCATGTGTAGAATGCAATGTACCTTCGCCATCTTCAGGTGCCTCTTCTTCATTGCCACTAGCCCCTGAGCCCTCAATCTCCTCCTCCTCTGCTGTGAACTGGGCAGTGGCTCCTTCACTTTGAAGTGATTTGCCCCTGCGTCGAGCCTTTCGTTCCTTCTCCTAGGTTAATACATTTCAAACAAACCAAAATGTCAGTATTTTGTGACACACAGAAAGTCATTAAGTTACCTGTGATCTCTATACAAAAACGTCTAATTTTTCTTGTGCTTACCGATTTCATTTTATGTTGCTGCAAAATTTCATCCAGTTTTTGCCTCTTCTTGTAGTTGAAATAGAAGTTCTTACACTGTGACACCGTTTTTGATCCCACCATCTTGGCAATGGCAGACCAGTTCCTACCATATTGGAGAAGACCTACAATAAAAAGGGAGAGGCTTCATTGTGATGTAACGTCTGTCATCACTCTAATGAAAGTTGGGAAAATATGTAAGGTATTTAAAATTGCACCGTAAGCATACTGGCCATTTAAATGTATGCATGGCTATACATTTCAAAGCAAAGCACTTTAAAGAATCATTCCCCATGAATTAAAAGCATAACATTGTGAACTCTAAATATCAGTTCTTGTATCACGGCTGTAGGATAGCCTGTGAGTTAAGTCCACAGTGTAACAGACACCCTGGCAAGGAGGAGCATTGGCAAACAGCCATTATCTTCCTAAATACACACGATTGCATTGGTAAGGGGAGTGGTAACACAGTAGCCGAACCACCAATGACATCACTAACTCTCCTTCACTGAGGTCACACTGTTATATTCTGACTAACTTTGATGTGACCCAATTCCAAGAAATCATGGTCCTTTACCCAGTCAACCACATGATTGTGCCTTACACAAGAGTCGACATGCAAACGCCAGGCCAGAGAATGATACAAAACATGGTCATGAAATTTACATACTGTGTGTGCTAAAAGAAAAGTCATAGGTAGTCGTCAGCATGTTTGTGCAAGAGAGCGCTAAAGACAGTGTAAAAATTACTGTGGTGGTTCCCCTTCAGAGTGTGCTGTTCGCTAAAAGCAGCTCATTAACAGTGTGTGCTGTAAGAGGCTTAACCTACACCGCCCACTTGTTTCCTGTGCCAGTATGACAGGTCCTGGCAGGGCAGCGTCTCTGAGGGTTGTGGGGGTTGTTATTAACAAGCATGGAGCCAACACTTTGCGGGATAACCTTGTACAAGAGTTCAGAGGTCACTGTATCTCATTATTTAATGGAGGCAGTTTAGACAACAAGCACACAGTTGTATTAAGTTGACCCTAATATCAGCTGAAAAGCACTGGGAAAGTACTATTCACAAGGAACAGTTGTGATAAAAGCTGGCCCCAAAAGCAGTTAACAAGATAGATGATGAGGACAAAAGTCACAAGAATGTGTGCTAGGGCACACATGATCACAAGAATAGGACTACTATAACAGGATTGTATGTGCATGATACATAGATCAAGGTCACTCCACTCTTTGCAATTGCCTGTTTATGGTCATAAATAATCTTGATACTATAATATATCTGTTGATATACTTTCTAAAGACATGTGCTAAAGCAGTGCATCAGATATAGCAAGCTTGTAGTATTGACTTTACCGCTGATATTGCTGGCACAGAAGGAAACGCAAAAACTACTGCTTTAAAAAACTACTATTGCCTGTATCTATACGCTGAAGGACTATCACAGAATATTTTGCTGAGAGACATATAGAAGCACCTACATAGGGGAGGAGGCCTACCATACAGAATTTACAAAAAAAACTTTGCTGTGTACTCCATGAATTCTAAGTATGACAAAAACAATTAAGTCACTCAGAACCAAATATTACTTCATTATGACAAATCTATTACTAGTTTAGTCCTTTTATGCAACTGCACAAAGCACATTCCCAAGTAGCTGTAGTTGACTCCAAGCCTAAGAGGCAGAGGCAACACGTGGAACAAACACCCAATCAGCAGCAGCAATACTAAAGCAGGTGGCTGCCTCTTGGCCAACCAAGACCCAGCATGGCCTTAGGCTCCACCCGGAGAAAGTCCAATCAACAGCTGGTGCAGCCAGAACGTGGTTGTCACTGTGTCACATGCCTGCTACTTCAGCCGTCGTCTTGTGGCCCTGCTGGATCACACGATCAGACTGTCTGATCTCTGGGGGGACAGCCGGAATTGCTCTTCAACACTGGGCCTTCCAATCCGGAGCAGCGATAAAAACAGCTCAGTCCCTGCACTCTTGCTTCCAGCTGGCTGATATTTGAGCTGGGGTCAGGGTGACATGCTCCAAAACAACACATGCTCCTGGTCTCTCCCCGTCTCTCTCCTATTCCCTGTGCCTCAGTAAGTGCAGCTCCTCTTGCGCTGTGTCTCTCCACAATGGCGGTCGTCTAGGAGGACTTCCACAGGAAAGTGGGACTAGGAGGCAGTGCTATGTGCTCAGACTCTCTCTCTCTCACTCCCCTGATCTGATCTCTTCTCTATCTCTCTTTTTCCCCTCCCTCTCTCCGTCTGCCTATCCCTCCCCCTCCCTCACTCTGCCAGCAGGCACCACCGACCAGTGCACACACTAATGCATGAGTGAGTACACACCAACTCAGGCCCTCACGCTCTCGTTTGCTCTCTCTCTCTCCCTCTCTCTCTCTCTCTCCTGTTAATACTTTAGCACACAGACACAAACATACTCAGGCAGTCGAAGTGTAAACATAGAGCACACAGAGAAAGGAGGAGAGAAACAATGGAGTAGGGATAAAGAAGTGGACAGTAAGCAAAGAGAGACGATGGGGCGGGGGGGAGGCGGCACCGGAGTTGATGTTGATACCATGAGAAAGCATAAAGGCTTTCACATTTTTCCTGACTGACCTGCTTTTCATCTTGAATGTGACCTCTCTCCGGTCTATAATAAAACAGAGTAAGGAGAGAGAGCAGAGTGAGGGGGAGGGGACCCCACACTTGCCAAATCTTCCACAGCTATTGCCAACTTGGGCCTGCGCCATCTCCTGAACCGAGAAGTGGACAGGGAGAGCAGCAAAGAGAGCACAACAGTGGAAAAGAAAGATGATATATGGCTTCTACCTGCAGCTCCTTTATGCGGATTGTTCTAGCACCTACAGCAGGGGCCTTTAAACAGGTGACGGCCTGCACTGTGGCAAAGCCTTGCAGATTAGTGCACTTACATAAACGCCAGCCAAAAAGTGTGAACATGCAAACACAGAACCTGGATCAAAAGCCAAGAGAGAAAATCTTTACAAAACATACAGTATCTTACGCACAAGCCGGCACACAGAGGTAGAGCTAGCGCAGCCTTTAAACAACTCTCTTCTGAGCTGCAGGTCTTTGTGCAGCATGGACACTGGAATTATTGTGGCCAAAACGAATCCTCGAAAGTAACATAAAGTCAAATGACCTGCAACATAAATGCCATTATTCAGATCTGTTTAGCTAAAGAGGATGAAAACATTAAGCTTGAGGCCAAGTAAGCCTCTTTAAAACGTACACATGTCAAGCAACTGGAAAGGAGAGCACCTTGATGAACTTGTACAATCTGTACAACTTGAGCAATTTGGACTACGCTCCGGGAAAGGAGCGTGAGCTCCTTTTTACAAGTGAGAAGTAGCTGTTAGAAGTGCTGAAAAATGGCAAGACCGGCTCCTCTGGCTACTGTCACTGGGGTTCTGTGGTTACATAAGCACTTCATAGAAGTCCTGCATCCACTGAGCTGCCAGGCTAATCCTCTGGGATGGAGCACCCCACTAATCCTGCCGCAGGAGAATGGAACTGAAGACATTAACCAGGATTACTACACGGTTCTGTGTTCAAGCCAGGGCAGTGCCAGATATTGAAAAATAACCTCTTAGCATACAAATATGCACAAATACATAATCTGCACATTGCTGTGGCCACTACACAAGTAGACAGCATTACAAACACGCCAAGAAGAGGCTCAAGTATCGTATTCAAGCAGCTGAAAGAGAAAAGGCACTTGATCTACTGTGATTAAAAGGAAGGGCAGACTGAATTATTCAGAAGTAGAACTTAAAGGAGTCTCACACACAGCCACGCAGTCGTGACATTATAAAAACAACACTAAGCCAACAACTTGATCTGACCCTTTCTAAAAATTTAAGAGTATGTAATTTCCGGTGTATAAGCCACTACTTTTTTCTTACACTCGGAACCCTGCGGCTTATACACTGGTGCGGCTAATTTATGGCCATGTTCTAATCTTGTGAGATCTCCTTTACTTCAGAACTACTACTAATCCTCTAAATACTGTGCCACTTGCAAGTCAGTAAGGAAATGGTAGCGCTTTCTTTGGCAGGAGTCAAATCATAAGCTATAAGGGAACTCACGACGAGCTTGTCAATCCATCGAAAATCACACAAGGTCATTACTCAATATAACAGTCTAACTCATAGACATCTTAGAAAGAATGTTAAAATCATCACACAGCAACATAAAGGGATATATTGGATTTTTTTACATGAAGTTTTATGACATCCCTATCAGCAGTGCAGTGCATCAAGAGTGACTTAACCCCCACTTGGTCATCTTGATGTAAAAACAATCTGAACTGTCCCTTGAACACTCAAAAGGTAAGTAAGAAATATGCAATACAAGTACCAATATGAGTTTAGAATTAAAAAAAACAACTATTATATAAAAACAACTATAACGGTTTCCCATCATGCGTTTCATCCCAGGAAAAAAAAAAAATCACTGGCCACGGCTGCCGAGGCACTGCAATGATTCATTCAACTGCCTCTGTCCACCAGAGTGAGGTAGAGGGAAACTGTTAAAATAGTTGTTTTGTTATTCTAAACTCGTATTGGTACTTGTATTGTATATTTTTTACCTTTTGAGTGTTAAGTTGCTGTGTGATGATTTTAGCATTCTTTCTAAGATGACACCATGAGTCAGACTGTTATATTGACTAATGACCTCCTGCAATTTGACAAGCTCGTCGTGAGTTTTCTCATAACTCATGATTGGCTCCTGTCGTGTACGCTACAATATGCCATTTCATGATGTGGACATCTGCGGCTTATAGTCCAGTGCGGCTTGTATATGTACAAATCTGTTTTTCTTTCTAAATTTAGTGAGTGTGGGTTAAACACCAGTGTGTATTAAACACTGGAAATTACTGTAATTCTGTTTAATTTAAAATACTCATTCAGCATTTAGCAAGATGAGATATTCAGGCTGATGTCTACGAGGAATCCCTATCTTTTGAATTTGAGGAATTTGAACCCACTGAGGGTGAGAAGCCCATTCAATCATCAGCTCAGCTGGAGAATCATGTACCGTGCGCAACAAACACAATCACACACAGTACAAGTGTGAGGACGTTGGGCACAGTATCAGCGACCTCTGTGAATCAGCCATGGACGGCTGGGTAATTTTCTGTCAGAGATAATAAACAGGCAGGTTAATGACTGCAGCATTTGCAGAGGTTAACTGATAAGGGACAGACTTAACAGCCGCCTTGATAAGAAGACAGGCTGCCTTGACCCAGAGAAGGGAAATGGTTGTGAAGAGCAGCAGCCCCAGTTCACATTGATACAACCAGACAATTTAGAAGCACGTGTGAATCGCTGCCTCACTAACAGGAAGTCACAGCCCCATCATTTGTCTGGTGTGCTTTTGAAGAAAAAAAATGACTTGTTCTTTGAGTGGCAGCTCTATTATGCACACTAATACAATAATGTTGCAATGAAGTTCAGAGAAAAGAAAGGATCGTTGTGTATTACCTTTTTTGGCAGTTTCCATCTCTTCTTCAGTCCAGCGAGAGCTCTCATTCATCTCCAGATTGGCTGTCTCACACACACACACACATACACACACGCACACACACACACACATACATACATACACAAAATAAGAAGAGGGAGGAGGAGGGGTAGGCAGTTGTGACAAAGTCAGTTAGGGAGTGACTGACAAGAGGAAAGGAAAGAGAAATTAGAGAAGAAAAAAACAATATGAGGGGGAAGGGTACTTAGTGCTGCTTGCCAAAGAGGCACTGCTGCCTAGGTCGCTAGGAACTGTTTGTTTTAGACGGAGGAAGCAGGAAATCCAAGGAGAGAAGTCAGTTAATGATTATAGACATAACAACTGGCTTCTCCCTCTCTGCACAGGGCCAGAGTGACGCTGGCCCTGCCCGACACACAGAAGTTGGATCTTGTACTTTTATGTCCTCTATATGGACCTGTCAAGGGCAAACTCGCCAGCTAAGCACTGATCCGAGCAAAGGAACAAACAGAAGAGGGAGGCTGTTGAGTCATTGTGGGATTTTGTTTGAATGAACTAACATGCAGCTTGCACACACACTATCTGATACATATATTACCAATTATAAATAATCTAGCAAATAGCACAGATAACTCATGATGTAAAAGGATTGCACAAGGAAACACCTCACACTTAACGTCCTTGTCTTTCTAGAACAGTTGGGAATTTATATACATGACCAGCTCAGTCACCTAACCTAAAACACATAACTAGTGTATTCAGTGTCACTTTAGCACAAAACAGGGTATATAAGGTTGAAGATTGAACAGACGTCAAAGAAGACAACAGTGCACTCTAGTGGTATGGGTCAAGAGATCAATTCAAGTGGCATGATCATTTCAGGTCACTGATAGATTTCATAGATATCTGTATCTTTAAATGTGCATATTAATGTTGATCACAAGCACAGTGGATTCCCGCATACTGACCAGTGGCAACAAATTCTCAGATTTTTTTTGTCACGCACTGAGATTTCGCACATTGTTTGGTGGTCCTTGTGAGATGCAAGCCGTGCGTTAAAAATAGACATTTTTTTATAGGTGTATTGGGTATATGGGTTCTTTGCCATTCATGGGTGGTCTTGGACGGTAACCTCCGTGAATAGCAGGGATCTACTGTATATGTTCATCCAAACACTGACAATAAAAAAAAAAATCTAAACATTTTCAACTTATTGTTATTTTTGTTACGTTTGCCCGCTCCAAGTAAAATATCTCAGGTTTTTGCAGTAACCTGCTTTCATGTTCAACCACAGAGACTAACCAAGCTCATTGTTGACAGGCGGTGCAGTTGTCTCCTCCACTTCGCTGGTCATAGAGCGGGTGATTCGGCCCTTTCGGCGCCCCTGGCTGTTGGCTGTGCGTCGACCCTTGACAGCCACGGCAGGCTCTTTGTCCTCTGCATCTTCTCCGGAAGTTTCATCTCTGTAATTTAGAAATGCCATTACATTTTCAAATGACATTTCACAAATATTGCAACCCTACACAGACAAGCAATAAGTAATGTATGGTCAATGGATATATCACACACAGTCTGTACTTAATTGTATTGATTTCAAAGGTCCGCTATTATGCTAAATTGATATTTTAATGACCCTGGATCACCACATGTGAGACAAATCCATCATGTCCGTCACTTGTTTAATGAACTTTAGAGGTCCAGGTGTTCATGACGTGATGAACAAAAAATCTCCTTCGTATGTGCCCACTACTTAGAGGGCAGCTTTGTTAAAAAAAATAAAATAAATCAGGCTTTTCTACACATCTTAAAATAAAGCATGGAACTATCTGTCAGTCACCTACAGATGTGGTAGTTGTAAGTTTTATTGTTATATTTTTAGCCCTTCTTGGAGCACCACATTAGATAGGTGTGGGCAAATACAATACATTAGCATTAAAGTGCTCAAGACAACAAAACATATGAAAAAAAAACATTGAAAGGCATATTTGTGTCATATTTATGTCACTTGCTCAGTGTGAGCAAGTGACATTTACACCAGAAGTACCCACCCGAAGCTACTGCCCACGGCAACGCTACCCCATTGTAATGGTCTAGTTCTGGATGAATTTCTGTTGTTTGTTATAGAGTAAGCTTGTTCACATTTCCAAAAGACACCATTCGCTTCATCAGATGCGTCGGCAAACTTCATGGGACAAATGTTTCGATACTGCCCCACAGATGGAAATAAAGTAAAAAACCCACAAGACCTCGGACCATGGAAAAGCGTGCCATGGTGGCAGTAAGTCAATCCGCATTACTTCTGCTAACACTGTCAATAGTAGCTACTGCAGTGTGGATTCCTAACTGACGCACTGACTAGGCGGCTAATGTGCTATCTGTTGTAGCGTAAACAATAAATCCAAAGGGTCGCCTTTGATTGCCGCGTGATTACGAAGCTTTTAATAATACAGTAATATGGGTTTTCATGCCAAATTGCGTCAAAAGACAATGATTGCTGTCTCCCATCTTCAGCTCTGTGCAGAGTGAAAAGAGCAAGCTGATAGCTGTGGTGTGCCAGTAAAACATAGAATAATCCTCACAACACAATCTTAGTGAATGTTATTCTTGTGGATATGTCGCTTTCTTCGCATGCATTCATTGCTGTGCTTGTTTGCACCTGGTTGCCGGTGTCATCCGTAAATCTTCTAGACATGAATTGCTAGAAAACATGTATTACTGTCATTCGTCTTTCTAGCCTATCTGTTAGTTTCAGTACGTAAATCCACTTCATTTCACTCCTATTTTATAGTTGTTTATGTATCTATGTACTTTTATTGGATCTTTTATTGGATTAGGGACCTGACTCACACAGGTTTCTTACAAAAGCCAAACAATATTGTTTGTCATGTTGTGTAATAAAAAAGTAAATTCAGCAATACTTTGGTTGCACTATTTTTGAATGCTTTGAAGAGCTATTTTCACAACCATATTCAATTCCACAAATTAATGTTTGTAACAAAAGCTTATTATTATGTTTTAAAAAAGGATCGGTACCGAATTGGGTCAGATCAACAAGAATATTAAACAAAATCGGACTGGAAGCCAAAAAATGTGGCCCTGGACATCCCCAGCGATAAGTTCACAAATCGAGCAACGGCAACGCTACACACTACACAACAAAAGCAAAGCATTTCCACTTTTTTATGTAAAATGCAAATCATTCAATAACTCATACACTAATAAGTAGTCAGTGCACAGATGCTTAACAGCTTTGTACTAACAGTTTTTTCGTAAATCACATTTCTTTGGTGAAAAAAGTTTGGACACCCCTGCTCTACACCCATTTCCTCCTGGTGTATTAAAAGCCCTCTGCTATATGCCCCTTGCATGCTCGCCTTCAAGATCACCTCAAATTCTTTTTGAAAGTTCCAATCAAGCAATTCACTCTGTTCCATAACTCCAAAAGTCTGAATTTTGAGGACAAAGCTTGAAACAATAGGAGTTCTGGCCTTCAGGCCAGCTGCCCCGAGGCTGTGGAATTCCCTGCAAGACCATCTGAGGACACTGAAAAAAGGGTCGAAAGGCTGGGTTTTTTTTTTTTTATTAACCAACTGATGTTGCTTTATTAATGTTATTGCAAATATTTTTTCTGCTTTTAAATACGTTTCAATTCTAAATCACATTAACATCCACCTGTGACTTCATAGATGTTATAAATGAATGAATGAATGAATGAATGAATGAATGAATTCATTAATATTACGGTGATGCAGATGATACTGGTATCTACATTTGACTGCTGATTTGATGCTGTCTAGGTTAATTTAGTAGTTTGACTTACTTCATTCCATCCTCTTTATCTTCAGCTTCAGTTTTTTCCTCATCCCGCTCTCCCTCTGCCTTGTCTTTCTCCTCCTTGTCCTTCTCTTCCTGGCTGTTTCGGTTGACTTGCTGTTGCTGTTGCTGCTGCTGCTGTCCGTGCTACAGTTGATCAGACAAGAACAACGAGGCATCCCATTATAAAGATAAATCTGAATGATAGATATTCAGCACAAGTATTTGAGCCTCTTAAGTGACATATACAAATCTGATTCTCAAACCCTACGCTGGACGTTTTAATTACCACAATGAATTACCTCAATGAATTAACGTACTATACCTCCCGACTCACGAGTAGCTAACAAATTAGGCAAGTCTTGGTTGTACATTTACTGTTCACTTTTGTTTTTCACAAAAACAGAACACAACTTCCTTTTGTTAAAGTTTAAAGCCTATTTAACACATTACAACATGAAATGCATTTCTAATAAACAGGAGTAAATATATAGCTATTATTAAATTACACTTACAGAATTTCATTGATAAAACACTAACACACAAATAATATGCTTTCATTGACGCACATACAGTGATGTGAAAAAGAGTTTGCCCCCTTCCTGACTGCTTTTTTTGCATGTTTCTCACACTTAAATGTGTCAGATCAGCAAATTTAAAATATTAGTCAATGACAACACAGGTGAACACAAAATGCAGTTTTTAAATGAAAGGTTTTTTTTTTTGTTTTTTTATTTTAGAAAAATCCAAACCTACATGGCCCTGTGTGAAAAAGTGAGCCTCTTTAACCCAATAACTGTTTGGGCCACCCTTAGCAGCAACAATTACAATCAAATGCTAACTTGCAATGAGTCTCTTACAGCGCTGTGGAGGAATTTTGGCCCACTCATCTTTGCAGAATTGTTGTAATTCAGCCACATTGGAGGATTTTCCAGCATGAAGTGCCTTTTTAAGGTCATGCCACAGCATCTCAATAGGATTCAGGTCAGGACTTTGACTAGGTCACTCCAAAGCCTTAATTTTGTTTTTCTTCAGACATTCAGAGGTGGAATTGTTGGTGTGTTCATTGTGTATCATTGTCATGCTGCAGAACCTAAGTTGGTTTCAGATGACCAAACATTTTCCTTTTTCCAGGATTTTTTGGTAGACAGCAGAATTCATGGTTCCATTTGTCACAGCAAGTGTTCCACGTCCTGAAGCAGCCAAACAGCACCAGACCATCACATTACCAGCACCATATTTTACTGTTGCTATGATTTTCTTTTTCTGAAATGCTGTGTTACTTTTACGCCATATGTAAGTTAAAAGTTAAACTTTTGTCGCTTCAGACCACAGAGTATCTTCCCAAAGGTCTCGGGGATCATCAAGATGTTTTCTGGTAAAATTGAGACGAGCCTTAATGTTCTTTTTGTTCAGCAGTGGTTTTTGTCTTGGTACACTGCCATGCAGGCCATTTTTGCCCAGTGTCTTTCTTATGGTGGAGTCATGAACGCTAACCTTAACTGAGGTAAGTGAGGCCTGCAGTTCTTTGGATGTTTTGGGGTCTTTTGTGACCTCTTGAATGAGTCGTCGCTGTGCTTTTGGGGTCGTTATGGTTGGCCGGCAAAGAACAGGGGCAAACACTTTTTCACACCACTGTACATTTTACTAAACTAGTAAGAATGTCAGCTAAGGTAAAACAAAACAGGATGTGAAAGTTCAGAAACCACAGAATTACTGTTCTGATGTATAACTTTTTTTTTTCTCGCAAGCAGTACCACTTCCTCACCAGTATCTTTTGCCTGTCTGGGCTTTTCGGGTGAGAGTTCAGTTTAATACAGACATGTAGTCTGACCACCATTCTTGCAATAATGACATTCATTGCCCCATGTCATGTATTTGACATTGCTGCCCCGGTTTAATGCAACATTAGTTTGATAATGATATCACCACAGCATCGTGAATGTGTGACACTGACTGACAGCGAGACAGAGAGACAGACAGACACAGAGAGAGACAGAAACAGAGACAGTGAGAGAGAGAGAGAGAGAGAGAGAGAGACAGAGCGAGAGAGAGAGAGAGAGAGAGCGCTAACAAGATGAAGAGGATACGTACGACTACCATAGCAGTGTTTCCCATAGGTTTCCAGCTGTCAACATTTGCATTTGTAAATAGGGGAAATACTTTTGAAGCTGAGGGACTGAGGGAAAATAAGGGAAATTCTGGTCTTTCCCCGAGAATTTTCCCCACACGGCTTCGGCAGTAACAGAGAAAATGTTTATTTCATGGAAGTTACAATCCAGGAAAAGGGGGGAAAAAACGGGAGGATGCCAGGAAAGAAAGGAAAAAGACAAAAGTTTCCTGGGTAAAACGGGAGGGTTGACTGGTATGGGAGGACTGGCCTGACACATGCATGCAAACAGCATGGCAGCCTGACAATCATTTTTCCACAGTTGCATTTGACAAGTAACAAAAAGCAATAGAAAGGCTTGTATTTTTGTATTTTGTATTGCTCCTCCACACGCGATAGCAGATGAGAAACTGTACACACGTGACCGTGTAGAGATAGAAATGACATGCAGTCGTATAAATAACATTTAGTGAATAAGAAATGGCTATTTCGTTAACAAGATATAGACCTGTTCTATAATCAAAGGTGTCCTGAAATTACTTTTGTTGAGATCTAGCGTGATTCTAGAAAACAAAAATAACATTAAATCAAATTAAGTTGACCTTATTGGGAGGTGTAGGGTGCATTCTTAACTCATTCAATACCAAAGACGTAGTTATACATTTTTTTATAAACCTGAAAGCCCTATCCCAACAATGTATTTATAAATCTTTTACCTTTTACGTTTTTACGCAAGAGGCTGACGGAGATGATGATGCAACTAACCATCAATGTGTTCGGCTTCAGAGCAATTTTAATGACATAAAAACCGCCACTCGGTGGCATAAGTGCATTTCATAAGAGCTCAGCAGGGACCAGGAGAGGGCTGAGAAAAACACATGACAGGAAGAGGAAGTGGGAGAGCATTATAGGGAAATTTTAACATATGAGCACACACACAAGCGCACGCACGTGCACACACAGTTCAGTTCCAAATGTGAAAATTGTAAATAGTTCATGGTGTTATATTTGTAAATAAATTGTTATTTTGAGGTTTTTTAAAAAAACGTTTTTTTTTGTGTTGTTCATCTATATATTTGATATTTGACCTTTCACAAAAGCAAAAAATATTTGTGTCAAAGTGAAAGTTACAGTATGCTTGAAATGTATCTGTTCACAAAAACCTTGTTTTCTCCCTTTTCTAGTCGGCAACTGATATTTTCCTGAAACTTACCTATGTTCTACGGCTGATTACTAGACAGGAGTATGTAAGACAGGAGTCTAATCTTTCTTTTGGTAGAATCCATGTTTATATAGCCATATAACACAATATTCTGTGTGCCTTGAAAGATCAATCAAAATAGTCTAAAATGGTCGGTACCAAAGGGGTTGTCTTTTGAAAAATGGCTGGGATTAAATGAATTATTAGAATGGTGGGGGAATCACTGCATAGTCACACTGATAGACAACTCTGTGTTTTGCATCATCTCAAATGCAATTTTTCAACACAACACTACAATTGCAACAGGATGCGTAGTCTTGCAATACATCCAAAAGAAAAGTAGAGGAAAGATTAGCATAGGTTGTTTCTGTCGGACTTGTTTAATCATGTGACGATGGTATTTTGCCCAGAGCATGAAGACCGCAACCTCAACAAATGTAATCAGCTAAAAAGTGTTACTGTCATTAAGACAAGACAGCTGACACCTGACTTGTAAGCATACAGATCATGCACTCTTTGAACTATAAGAGGACATAATTAATTAAGAAAAGAAAGAAAAAACACGAAAGTTGACAATACCTGGCTTCTCCCCCGTCTTCTGTAGTTCCTTCGCACTATGTTCTTATAGTTCTCATTCTTTTTGGTCAAATAATAAAAGAGTACACATTCCGCCACCGTCTGAAAAATGAAAGAAATGTGATTTGCCTGGAAATGTAATTTCCTGAGAAGACTGAATTTTCCGTTGAACTCAAAGCCCATACCTTTCTTTCTAGAAAAGATGCAATAAGGCCAAAGTTTTTAGGGTGCTGAATGAATCTGTGGGAGCAGAAAGAAAAAAAAATACAATCTGAAAATATTTGAAAAATCAAGCACTTGGCATTCAAAGCAAAACAAATGAGAATAACTGAATGGAAGATTTATGTTTCAGTAACGCGCCATGTATACAACTCAACTGAGTCAATATTATTTAGCATCTAAAAGAAAAATATTACATCACAATAGACTGATTGTAGTCTGTTACTCTATAAGCTGGTAAAGATACATTTTGTCAAAAACGTACAGTATGTAAACTTTCCTTTCTTGGTGTGCTTCAAAAGCCTTTCGCCATCCGGAAAGAATGGACCCTTCATTATGAATACATGAAGATTCAGTACAGTTTTGCTCACTCAACATTTGGCTAGCACTGGAAGCTAATATGAAATTTTAGAGGGCATATGCATTTTTTTTTTAACCAACATATATCAATTGAGTTTCAGTGGCATATTTATGACAATCCGTGGACTACGGGCCAACACAGCTCAGGAGTTATAGCGGCTGTAATTTGAAGTTACTGGTTTGACCCTGAGATCCTTCAGGGACCCAGTTATGTATCCTTGAGCAAGACACTAAAAAGTCAATTTGCTCCTGATGTGATGGTTACCATCTTGAATGGAAGCCTCCACCATCAGTGTATGAATGTGTGAATGGGACGCAATGCAATACTGTCAAGTGCTTCCCACAAAGGGGGTGCACAAAGTTGCTACATAAATGCACTGCATTTACCACCCTGACTATACTGAAAGGTTGACCTTACTTCTCTCTGAAAGTGTCCTTCTCTTGCTCGCTCCACATGTTCATGACCTGCCGGTCCTTGTACACCTTCATGGGGTCATCCATCAATCCATTCATGTTGATGAACTTGATGCGTTGCTGCTCGGCATCAAACAGCATTGGAGGGATGACTGCTAGCTGTCGCATTTGCTTCTCTGTGTTCTGTTGTTCACACATGCCACGCACAAGACACAAGCACAAAACAACATCCTGGAAATGAGAACCCTAATTTTCGAGAGGGAATCTCTCAATTAAGACTAAGTCATGAATCTGATGCAACCTTATGGTAGTTTTAAAGTGCGAAAGAGGTCAGAGAACAGGAGAGGAAGTGAAGCTTCCTCACCACTCTCAGTAGTCTGAGACATGCGAAACATCAAATGTGAACTCTGCACACAGTTACCTATTCCACTGACTCTCTACTTGGTAACCTAACTCACACTATGTGAAATAACACTCAAGTCCGGAACAGAGGCACAGATTAAAAGTCTTGCCTGGTAGAGAGGGCAGTAACATGTACAGCAAGATGAAATACAGCATAGGCTGTCTATTCACATCTGTCAGACTGTAGATGTGTGTAGGAAAAATATAAAGTAATGTTACATAAATAAAAAATATTTTAAAAAGACTTTGTGTGATTGAGTTTGTTTTCTCTCAGTTAAATCCTTATTTCTGGGAGAAATTATGATATACTGTATAACAATGTGCATGTTCGTACTCATCTGTTTTTGTAGGATTGGAGTTTTGACAAAAAAAATTTTTTGCCAAACAGTGCAAGCTAGTTGCAAGCTAGTTGAGTAACCAAACATAGCATCCATGCATTGCTGACTCTGAAGAATGGATTGTGATTATTTTTCAGTTGGGACACTAGGGATTGTAAAGTAAGTTCCTTAGTTAACACAGTTTGCTGGTGAATGGTTTAACAGAGACACATAATAGATAGTGAGACAGGCCAGTGTGTGTAATGATGATTGTACCTGCTGAAGTTAACAATAAAGCAGCGCTTACTGTCCATTCTTTAAAGTTAAAGGGATAGTTTGAATTTTTTAACATGAAGTTGTATGACATACCTATCAGCAGTGTACTACATCAACAGTGACTTCGTCTGACCTTTTGGAACGGATTAATGACAAAAAAAAAATGAGGTTCCACCGTACTTCTGTGGTGTTGAAGCTACACACATTTTGGCATGCTACAATTGCTAGAATAGGAAACCTCACTCACTTTCACTTTCCACCAGTCTACGTTGAGTGTATTTATGGTACACACAACTGACCAAAAAAAACGGTCCCGCAACAAACGTCACTGGCAGCTGTTCAGACCATGAACTAGTTGGGCTTGCATTAATAGTTCCCTCTACTGATTGCTGCCACAGAGTGAAAACCATTCTGCAAACATTACTTTTTGACATAATAACTATCAAATTGATTGACGGTCAAGAAAGGAGGACCGTGAGACTGAGGTTCTCTCAGTCTCGCAATAGTAAAATTAACTTCTCACCTAGATATATTAGCTTCTACTAAAACAACTACACTTGGTGTACTAATAACACTTATTTAACTATATGCTACAATGTAAGGCGCCAATTGGAAGGGTGTTTTCCAATTGGTGCGCTGACTGAGCACTGAGTGCTGTTTCGAATATGTTTTTAGCAGGATATGACAAAGTGGTATTTACTCCACTTGTTTTAAACAAATGGTCTGATCCATGTACGGTAATTGTTAACTTTTCTTCATAAGTACACAACATTTTACTTATTTTTCAAAGTTTTGCCACGTGAATTCCAGATTCTCTATAAAATGCTCAATTATTTGTTGTGTAAGGTTTGAATTCACTATGTGTATGAAGGGCTCAACTATACATGTTCAGTAACAGGTTTTTTTTCCCATTATCTCACAGACTCGTTCTTCCAGGACATTCCCTTACGACAAGACAAAGACATGCAGGCTACGGACTGAACATTTGACACTAAATACACTGCAAGTCAATTGATACACCATTGTTGGTAGAAAATCTTACCTCGTGTTCTGATATTCCGTCAATGATCTCAGAGACCTCATGTTCACTGCGAGCCGCAGAAGAGGTCAATCCACCTCCTCGTTGCCCAACACGGCTACAAAAACAAATAATACAAAAAAACATAAGAGGTAAATGCACAACTGATGTAACAATCCCACAATCCCAGACAGCGTCCAGTGATTAACTCTGTTGCAGATGCACAGATTGAAAACGTCCAGCTCACCTCTGCATTCGTTCCTGCAACTCTCTTTGCTTGCGGATCTCTGGGAACTGTTTCTCGTAGTACTCCCGCACCTTGCTCTCCTTGGCTCGGCGCCGCGGGTTGTTTTCAATGCGCTCCACCTTCTTCTCCCAGGCTTCCATCAGTTGGTCATAGCGCTGACAGAATTTCTGTTCCTAATTGCCACATTGAAAGGATTGTTTTTCAAAATATTGAGCTACTCCTAAAAGAAGCTACAAAGCAGTCGAATGCCAGGATCCAAGCTTCTTGTCTCTTGGGTGTATTTGTTGCACTTGAAAACCGTTCATTCTGGCATTAAATATACTTGAAATATAAAAAAATGCCAAGATAGATATCTCCTACGATTTAAGCTATTTTGTTTACTGGGTGGATTGTATTTATTTACAAAAAGTTGTTTTTCCTGGAAAATTGAAAAACTCTGGCTCTGTTCAAACAACATAGCCTACCCCATTGATCACTGCTCGTTGGCTCAGTTTAACTTCAGCACAAGTCTGAGCAAGACCAGGGTTTTATTTTAAAATGTTTTTAAAAGAAGCAATTATCCCTCAGGTTAATGCACGTACAGTGAAATGGATCATACCCAGAACCAAACTTATCTATGTCCGCCTTAAAATGGCCACTCACTACTTTAAGGAGCTGCTGACCCAGTTCCACACTAGTTATCCATCACTGGATGAGTTCCAGCAGAGAGTCAAAAATATTGAGTTCTCTACACTTACCCACTGCTTACGAGCATGATTTCTTCTCTTGAAGTATAAGATGAGTTTTTTCCTCATCGCCTGGTTTCTGAGAAGGTTGGAAAAAAACCCAAAAAACAGGCATTACTACAAGTATGGTTCGACAGCTTAGAAGCAAAAAATAACTAGAGGTTTTCACACATTTTTCAGTGCATGTAAACAGTGACTGAATCGATAAGTACATGACCAAAACAAAATGAACACAAACATCCTCTATGAATCCAGTGCATTGAAAAAATCTTTCATCTGGACAGAGCAGTATGGGGAGCAAACTTATAAAACTTGTGTAGGTTGGAAGCAGCCAGCTACAGTTGTTCAAATAAAGGTCAAGGCCTGTAATCTCCTTAGGCAGTCGCTCAGTTTGTCTCTTTCTTCACTGCAAGACAGAGTTTTATTCCTGACACTTAATCTGTCAGTTGTAAGGTCACATTCTCCGCTGATTAATGTAATCTTATTCTACATTAGTCACTTTAACTGAGCGCCAGGGTCACATGCAAGGAGAAAAGACTACAAAGTGGACTATGAGCGGTGTGAGTTTTATATCACAACTGCAAGACGACGTGATAAGATTTATTGGCTGAATGAATAAACAGAATAAACTGGATAATCTTCTCTCCATTTCCCAACACGTTATCTGCAATATAAACCCAAGTGAAATCCAAACAGTCCTAACCCCAAGCATACATAAACACTGACAAACAGTCCCAGACACCCACACACACACACACACACACACAATCTGAGCCAAACCGTTGCTGAATCAAAGATAAACACTATGACAATTGAGCTAGATGTCATGGATTTCTATAAATATAGTGACATTCATTACATTACAGTTACAAGCACAGAAACTGTTGCGGTGGTCCTCCTCTAAATACCAAGGCAAAAGCATAAAAATCTGGCACTATACTTAAAAAGTTTGATATGCCAAGGCCTAGGCTCCCAAAGTGGAGTGTGCGTACCCCCAGGGGCACACCAATTGTCACAGGGTGTATGTGAATAAAAATGAAAAAGAATTAGCGCCTAACACTCACAATTACGAGTGCACCAAGAACGGATCAGAAAGCAGACAGAGCGCAAAGTTGTTCATTACTCTGTGTGCGTCATATGAACAATTAAGCAAGTTTGATGAATATTTTGTGCATTTTGTGCATTGTTTCATCTGAAAGATTTCATTATATTGGTGTTCCAATCCCCGCACGGCGCAGCGGTGAAAACCAGCTGTCACTTCCTTATCGTGATTGTTAAACCCTCCCCTTCGATTTGGTATTAAATTAATATGCAGACTTAAACCATCGCCATTGTGAGTGGACAAAAAGTTAAGCTCAAATTCAACCCATTCATATGGAAGGATTTCAATATCAGACTGGAATAAAGGATATTTGGATGATTACTTATCTATTTATCTGTGCTCATATGAAACTTTATCAAAATGTGACCATGCAAAATACACATTTTTGACCCGGAATTAAAATCAAATTAATTAAGCAATTATTATGTTCGATATTTCAAGTTAATTCGGATAACAAGGTTTATGTTTTTTAAGTGTGTAAGAGTAGGGGTACATGGCTTCAGGTCAAATGTCTGAAGGGGTACGTGACAGTAAAAAGTTTGAGAACTACTGCAATAGAGAATAATTAGATAATCACTCAGAAGAAAGTGTGTAAGAATAAAAAGGCTGATAAAAGAGATGTGGTCTACATATATGCAATATTTAACTGGATCTTGGCAAACATAGGCACGGGTGCCACTGTTGGCACACGGTAGTTGAATTAATGGCATGCCACCTTCCGAGTCTATTGAAGGATGCTTGATTGGCATAACAGCCGTCAGTCAATAATCTTGTATGTTCTTACATATAGTAACCAGCAGATGGCAGCACTCTCTCATTTTACAACCATGCAAATTGAAATGACTAGGTGTGTCCCGATACAACTTATTCCACTTCCGATGCGATTCCAATATTGCAGACCTGAATATCGGCCGATATTGATCCGATATCAACACAAATCATAGATACTATTATTACTATTATTATTTATTATTTTTATTTAATTTGTAGTGTTAAATGTTAGGAAAGGCTTGATCAAATGATATTACTCAAACAGAATAGTAGTCCGCAACAGCAGCAATGAGAAAAAAACTCACATTTACTTCTTTAAGTATCTGGGGTATAGTTTTATCCACAATGTAGTGGCAGCTAGGCATAATACAGCGAGGTTCAAGGTGCTCAATGTAGCATTTAAACCCAGGATTACTCACCACCGCCAGGCGCTCGCTCTTTTCTGTAGATTTGAGATACAGGCCCAAATAATCCGATATTGTTTTGTTTTGTTTTTTTACTGATATCAGCCCCGTATAAATATTGGATCGAGACATCCCTAGAAATGACAGGAGTGTCACTCCTGTCAACGCTGTACAGTACAAGGTGAGAACTATCATTTTCACACCAACACAACAAGTCAAACTCTAATACCAAAAAGAACATGTCCACCCATTAAGATTTGGGACGACCTCATGCAGCCACCGCTTCTTGATCAAACCCATGATGCTTTTCATCTGCAGGACATTCAAATGTTGACATAGTGTCACCAGTGTTTCCTATTCATTCATTTTGTGGCAGACTGCCACAAATAGATTTAGCGCTACGTGTTCGTGCTTTCATCTAATTATATAACCCGACTGCTACCCACACCACCAACCCACCACTACCACAAATAGATAGCAGTCCTGTGGCAACCACTGGTCATTGTTAAAGAGGCAATGGAAGGTTGTTATGGGACTGACACAAATGTGTTTGACCCCTGCTCAAAAGCCCCATTCCCATTACACTGCCTCTACTGTTTGCCTCAGCTCTATTTGGCCCTACCCACCGTTTGAGGTGGTTAGTTTTCCACTACAAAACAGTCCTGCCTCAATTGACGAGGGCAATTGCTGTGAGGTCACGTGTAGGAAGCTGCATAGAAGCATCAGTGAGAGACAGACATGCTAACAGAATTTATTTGAATTGTATGCTCCAAACATTGACTTGCAAGTTTAAAGTTGAAGGCACAGAGCATCACAATGGCGTGTCAACAAATGAAATGCAACCTCGCCTCAACCTCACTGCAGCAGAAAGCAAACATACGGTAGCAACTCTGCAAAGAACACCAACTACTTTAATCCTTGAATAATATCGACAGCGCAACAAAACTGTGTGGCAAGAAAGAAAAAATGAGCATGATTTAAATAGAAACATAAAAAAAATATCCCAGACAGAATTGGAAGCTGCTTACTCAAGTAAAAAGACAAGCTAAAGCGCTACCTAATGAGCAGATCATACTGTACTTCTGCTGAGCTTGTACCTTGGCAATATATTTAATTTTACTGTATATTGGTTAAAAGGCAAATATTATTTGGGAGATGACGGATGGCATCAAGAAAATAAACCGCTGCTGCAAGTGAAGAATGTGAATTATTATAAAGCTGTGTACAGAGCGGGGCCGGACAGGATGAGCTATTATAGCGTGTGTGTTTATATTGTCATTTCTATTTGCCTATCACTGAATCTTAAAACTCTTCTTCTGAGTACGCAGTGATAACTGTAACAGTGATTATGTTTGACCAATGAGCGACCATCGGTGGTTTACATCATCCATACTGGCTCGATCGTTCACCCCATACTGGACAAAGTAACGTGTAGCATGTGGATTTGTTTGTGGAAACGTGTCAAAAGTAAGTACAGCCGTGGCAAACCAAGTAGATACTGTGTAGTGAGAAAGAAACAAGCACCCTGATTTCCGTGGCTCACATTAGATTCTCTGTTTAAGGGAGAACAGTTTTAAGTATTTTTGTGATTGAGGTCACTTGAATTTGGGTCATTAATAATGCTGCTTGAAGCACTGAAATTCAACTCAAAAGTGAATTTGTTATCTACAGTCATGGAAAAAATGATTGGACCACCCTTGTTTCTTCAGTTTCTTGTTCATTTTAATGCCTGATAGAACTAAAGGTACCTTTGTTTGGACAAATATAACCATGACAGCAAAAATAGCTCATAAGAGTTTTTTTTTTTTTTTTTTTTTTTTTTTTTTTTTTGCAGTACGATGCTATAGCTTTTCATGTAAGAACTTAACTGATTTTGGTTATTATAAAGAAAACCATGGAAGTTACTAGATATCAGCTCTTAAATTAAACCACTATGAGCTATATTTGTTATCATCATTATATTTGTCCAAACAAATGTACCTTTAGTTGTACCAGGCATTAAAATGGATCAATAAAACTGAAGAAACAAGGGTGGTCTAATCATTTTTTTGTAGGTATGACCAAACCATGATTAGTTTTTCAGTACAATCTGAAATTACATTTTTTTAAAAAAATTAAAAAAAAGAGATGGTCTTGCCCAGTCAAAATTCAACATAGCTCTTGCCAACAATAGGATACCATATTTCTGCATTATTACTGTCATACCTTTGCCATGAAAAAGTGTGTAGGCATATGCACATGGGTGAACTTACATTTTGATGTTCTCATGGTACTGCTTGGTATCAGAAGGCTGATTGTATAGTGGCTGAAACAAGAGAGAACAATCACATCATATACTCAGTTCTGTAGCGGCATGTACACCACAGAGTATCACAGAGATACACAGAGTATCAATCTGCTACCTTGTCATAGTTATACTGCATATGTGTGATTTCACTCATTTGCCAACTGTTCTTTAAACAGCACAAGGGGACGCAGATTACAAATTGTTGGTAGAAGTAACCTAGTTAATTGCTATTCCAACAGACAGAACCAAATGATAAAAGTCACCATGTGTGCATGACCAGAATAGATTGACGGATGTACAAATGGATTAATAAAGATGATGACAGATGCACAATACAGTATGTGGTGGGAAATGTTAGGAGTGACATCACTGAATCAAAGTGAGAAATGAGAGTTGTTCTATTTTTAAAATATGCCATATAACAGATCGTTTTCAGAGGGGTAATAGCCTTGTACTTCAATATAGCCATTTTTACAAGTGCCCGAAGCTTGTGCCAGGATATCATGGTGCAGTTCAGTTATTTAGTATCCCCCATCACTAATGCAAAATGGAAAATAAAACTCAAATTGAGCAAGAAGGTAAAAATGCAGAAAACGCTATTTAATGTAAAACGCAACTCACCAGTTCCACCCTGGGTCCAAGTCCTTCCAGTATCCTGTGAGCCTCTTCTGCCTTTTTCTGGACCAGAACACAAACAGAAGTACTAGATTAGCCGGCTGCCTGCACCTCTGTCATCACCATGACAACACAGTGAGCACACTCACTTGAGCGCTTAGACTACACTACAGCCGACTGGGTGACTGGATGTAACGATAGAGATGGATACATTGACTATTATTAGAGCTTTTAGCTCAAGCTGAGACACAGTTCCTTGCCTCAGCCCATCACTCCACTGACAGGAAAAAAGAACCCACTCACATCCCCTCAACAGAGAGACATTGAGAACTAGTGGGAGTCGAAAGTAAGTGGAGAAAGCAAAGGCAGCAGGTGTGGAGTGGGTTGTTAAAAGGGCTATGGTGTTTATCTCTTAAGAAACATCAATGATAGAATAGAATAGAATAGAATAGAATAGAATAGAATAGAATAGAATAGAATAGAATAGAATAGAATTTAATGTCACACTGTTCCAGGAACAATAAAAATGTATTTGGCATCTTTTCATAATAGGCAGCACCAAAGACAAAAATAAAAGATCAAAAGCGCACAATTATTTCCAAGTTGGGAATATGTCTATATTTGGCGATAAATAGTATAAACATGTTGGTATTGCACTTGGTGGTGGTGGTGGTGGTGGTGGTTGTTCGTTTCAGTCTTTCGGTGGAAAGACTGAGCTAATACCTACACCAAATAACATCCTGAAACTTGAAATGCTTGGACGACCACACTGTATCCTACTGGGCATCCTCTAATTCCTAGGTTCCCACACATGTCCCCATGGGTCAACAAACTGTCAAAGGCATAGGTGAAAAATAATTAAACTGCATGACTACATTGTTGCCTGAAAGCCTAACACTCAGAGTTACGGAGCGCGTTTGAAAGCCTCATCACAGAAACGACGTCTGCATAGCACAGAGAGTACAGTGCAGAAGAAAGCAGACAGACAAGAAGGTGCTTATTTTCCGTGTGTGTTATATTAACAAAAATTTAAGTTTAATGATAATGTGCATTTAAGAGTGTTCAATCTTGAAGATTTCATTTACAGTATGTCACAAAAGTGAGTACACCCCTCACATTTCTGCAAATATTTTATTATATCTTTTCATGGGACACCACTGAAGAAATGAAACTTTGCTACAATGTAAAGTAGTCAGTGTACAGCTTGTATAACAGTGTAAATTTACTGTCCCCTCAAAATAACTCAATACACAGACCTTAATGTCTAAACTGCAGGCAACAAAAGTGAATACACCTAAGTGAAAATGTCCAAATTGGGCCCAATTAGCCATTTTCTTTCCCCAGTGTCATGTGACCCATTAGTGTTACAAGGTCTCAGGTGTGAATGGGGAGCAGGTGTGTTAAATTTGGTTTTATCACTCTCACACTCTCTCATACTGGTCACTGGAAGTTTAACATGGCACCTCATGGCAAAGAACTCTCTGAGGATCTGAAAAAAAGAATTGTTGCGCTACACGAAGATGGCTTAGGCTATAAGAAGATTGCCAACACTCTGAAACTGAGCAGCAGCACGGTGGCCAAGACCATACAGCGGTTTAACATCACAGGTTCCACTCAGAACAGGCCTCGCCATGGTCGACCAAAGAAGTTGAGTGCACGTGCCCAGCGTCATATCCAGAGGTTGTCTTTGGAAAATAGACGCCTGAGTGCTGCCAGCATTGCTGCAGAGGTTGAAGGGATGGGTGGTCAACCTGTCAGTGCTCAGACCATACGTCGCACTCTGCATCAAATTGGTCTGCATGGCTGTCATCCCAGAAAGAAGCCTCTTCTAAAGATGATGCATAAGAAAGCCCGCAAACAGTTTGCTGAAGATAAGCAGACTAAAGACATGGATTACTGGAACCATGTCCTGTGGTCTGATGAGACCAAGATAAACTTATTTGGTTCAGATGGTGTCAAGCGTGTGTGGCGGAAACCAGGTGAGGAGTACAAAGACGAGTGTGTTTTACCTACAGTCAAACATGGTGGTGGGAGTGTCATGGTCTGGGGCTCCATGAGTGCTGCCGGCACTGGGGAGCTACAGTTCATTGAGGGAACCATGAATGCCAACATGTACTGTGACATCCTGAAGCAGAGCATGATCCCCTCCCTTCGGAAACTGGGCCGCAGGGCAGTATTCCAACATGACAACGACCCCAAACACACCTCCAAGACAACCACTGCTTTGCTAAAGAAGTTAAGGGTGAATGTGATGGACTGGCCAAGCATGTCTCCGGACCTAAATCCTATTGAGCATCTGTGGGGCATCCTCAAACTGAAGGTGAAGGAGCACAAGGTCTCTAACATCCACCAGCTCCGTGATGTCGTCATGGAGGAGTGGAAGAGGATTCCAGTGGCAACCTGTGAAGCTCTGGTGAACTCCATGCCCAAGAGGGTTAAGGCAGTGCTGGAAAATAATGGTGGTCACACAAAATATTGACACTTTTGGCCCAATTTGGACATTTTCACTTGGGGTGTATTCACTTTTGTTGCCTGCAGTTTAGACATTAAGGTCTGTGTATTGAGTTATTTTGAAGGGAACAGTAAATTTACACTGTTATACAAGCTGTACACTGACTACTTTACATTGTAGCAAAGTTTCATTTCTTCAGTGTTGTCCCATGAAAAGATATAATAAAATATTTGCAGAAATGTGAAGGGTGTACTCACTTTTGTGACATACTGTATATTGTCTGCTCAATAAGAGCTGGTCTTCTTCCCTGGTGCTGTGACTAATTAGTAAGTTTTCTGAGCTATGAGCCTTTAATTTGTTTATTGACTGGATGCACTGACTAGTATATGTGTAGTTGGAAAAATAAGCCATGGGATTTTATTGAGCAATGATTAAGACCAGAAGAACTACAGTATACCGAGCAAGCCTTCATAAAACAATACAAGATGTTTTTAAAAAAAAACTACTAGTGGGCATACTAGCCAGTGAAACTTACACACTACAGCTGTCAACAAATACAGGTGACCAAAAAAAAAGAAAAAAAGAATTATATATTGAATTAATTAAATATACAAAACAGGTGAGAAATAATTCAAAGTGCGCGTGGTACATACAAACCACACATGGAGGGCAGGGGCACATGTGAATTGAAACAATCTGCTCGTAGATGGGGTTTTTTTGCCCCTCTCGACTTTTGTCGCATTTGAGACGACGACATATAAAATTTCCTACAAACACACAAGAAACAAAGTATTTGTAAACCTTTATCTGAATTAGTGAACTTGAAATCGTGAACAGAATTAATTGTTTAATTATTGTTATAGTAATTCCACGTCAAAAATGTGTATTTTGCATGGTCACATTTTGCTAAAGTTTCACATGAGCACTGATAAATTGATGAGTAATCATCCTATATATCTTTTATTCCAGTATGATGTTGGCATCCTTCCATTTGAATGGGTTGAATTAGAGCTTCACTTTTTTTGTTCACTCACAATGGCTATGGTTTAAGTCTGCATATTAATTTATACCAAATTAAAGGGGAAAGTCTAACAGTCACGATCAAGCATTGTCCGAAGTACAAAACATACAACCAACGATAAAGCCTCGTTTTCACGGGAATCCCCACTCACAGTGACAAGTTTTCACCGCTGCGCCGTGCGGGGATTGGAATATAAATGAAATCTCCTACGATTAAACAGTCTTAACGCACGAAATAATCATCACACTTACTTATTTGTTCATATAATGCACAACAATGAACAACTTCATGCTCTGTCTCCTTTCTGCTGCATTCCTCTCATGGCTTGAGGCATTCAGGCACACTCGTAATTGTGAATGTTGGGCGCTAATTGTTTTTCATTTTCATTCATGTACTCCCATCACAATTGGCATACCTCACTTTGGGAACATAGGACTTATACCATACCTCTTGCTCGTCAGTGATGTAGGCGTACAGTATGTATAGCAGCCTGCAAAATACTGACTAACTGATCTTATAAACATTTTTTTTTCAGGATTCTCAGAAACTGATCATTTATCTTGAAGAAAGAATGAACAAACTTGGCCAAATAAGACAATATGGCTCAATTTTTTGAGGCCCCTAAAATTACAGATATTATCCATAATAAGGTTTTAAAAGGCAAATGTTATACTGTATTACCTTCTCAATCAAATCTGAAAGTCTAAACTTTACTTCCTATTTTCACTATTAGTTCAAGTGTTCAATTACATTATGGAAGGGAATTCCACTATGACTACGACTCAAAATTTCAGTAAACTAGTAATGGTCCAAAGTAAACATGCCCAGTGTAGTGTTAAGTAGTTAAGTATTCTAAATACAGAAATGCTAGAGTGTCTCTGCAACACGCCATTCTTGAGAACAGTTGAAAAGTGGTTGATACAATAGAGAGAGGGAGAGAGAGAGAGAGAGAGAGAGAGAGAGAGAGAGAGAGAGTGAGAGAGAGAGAGAGAGAGAGAGAGAGAGAGAGAGAGAGAGAGAGAGAACTAAAGGGAGTTGGGGAGAGACAGACGGGAGGCCAGAATACATCCTGGCAGGAAAAAAGGGAAGTGGAAAGTGTTACAAAGGTCAGCATACTGTATATAATGGAGTAAGCTATGAGTCACTGTTGCAACTCCAGCTTTTCAGATAAGTCTTAAGCATTCCTTAATATCCTGTAACTGCTTCTACTCATCAGTGCAGTGATTTCAGCGAGTGTGGAGGCTAAGAGGGTGTAACTTTTGTAACCACTTCTGAGAGCGTTATCATGGTTATGTAGGGACAGTGTACATTATGTCAACTAGTTGTATGTTCCAGGTTTCATACAACGCAGGCTGAACGTAGGGTTTTAATAAGTTTATAATTTGAATAGCTAAAGTCCTGTTGTGCTTTATAGACTAAATAGTATTTTCCTGTTTAAAATGTCTGGCACTTTATTTTCTGCATGAGAGAAAATAAGCACAAAAAGTGCAAATCGAACGATAACAAAAAAAGAAACAAAGTCAGTCATTTGTCATTTTCAGCCTTCTCCTGAACTGAACATGTTGAGGCGGCAACCGGAAAAATCGGCTAAGTCGGCGAAAAAACTTTGATCCTCTTACTAGTCACCACTAGTTAGTAAGCTACTCCTATTGCTGGGTTTGCTGGGTTTGCTTGGTTTAGCGGCGCATGCTAAACTAGGCTGCGTGCGTGTGTGCGTCAGTCACTCAGGCTGTGTGAGTTGTGCTTTGGTGCTTTTTAATGTAGCCCAGCGTTTTAGGTTGGCCGCTGACTTAGTGCAAGTTGTGTGTGAAATAGGGACAACAGCCACGGTTTCAAGAGGCACTCGATTGCTATCTCAATTAGCTATAGTCAAAACACATTTCCATCACACTTCCGGCCTTCAAAATAAGAGTGTTGCACATCCTGTCTAATAGTGGTAATAAAATAAAGGTGTCATAAAAATAGCTTACATTAATAGAGTAATTAAAATTGCATCTGCAATTGTATTTAAAAGTGCTTGACATTGCAATTACAATGTTAAATACTCCTAAGAAATTAGTTTATTGCTTTTGATATGATGTACTCGCATTATTGTGCCATATAATTAATGAAAAAATGGTCTCAAAAAATGTTGTCGATTATCGATTATCACCAATAATTTGTAGGACAATTATCGTCCCGCAAAATGTGTTCGCGTGACAGGCCTAGTTTGAACTAATGTAAGTTCTGGACTGAGGATAGCAGAAAGTATCACACTCATTTTGTATGTCATGCACAGGAAAACTCTCAATGAAGCACCACTGACATGTTTTATATTTGAAAAAACAGCTCCTTTCCTCCTGCTGAAAAAATTGACAATGTAGTATACTTGTAAATGTCTACTGCTTTCATTTTTTGTATTCCTCCTACTACCAGTTTTTTTAAACAGAGACTGGTCTGTCTTTGGCATCCCGACTGGAATCGCCCTTGTCAGTTTAGAAAATCAAACAGACACTAAAGTGTGTTTTAATTTCCACTACACCTGATTACTGATGCCATATTGTTGAAGTTATTTGGGATATTTGTGGTCTTAACTCTTTTGAAATCTTTCATGCATACCCACATGTATATGCAGTCAAACACACACACACACGCGCGCGCGCGCGCAATCACACACACTCAAGTGCAGCCCACTTTATCACGTTTGGTGTAAAGTCATGCGAGTTTAGGTGGAAAAACTGAGTCTCTGGTGTATATTCCACTGACCCTGTTCTCATCATAGATTATCTGCACCAAGCTACGGTGCTTGGCCTCGCTGGGTGGTGGGGAAATGGGTCGCTCTGGCTCGTGAGGTTTCGCAGCCTCCTCCTCCAGCTGTTGCTGTAACACACACAAATCAGAATGACTTAGTTAGCACTTAAAAATGACAACATTTTTAAAAAAATTTATCAGATTAATTACAGTTTTCATATGAATAAATCCTCATTAATCACCATTAGCAACTATGTGTGAAATACTGTATACCCGTTTTGACTGTATATTTGTATGTATTAGCAGCTATGTATTAGCAGTATGTATTAAAATCTCTTTAATAGTAGTTGAACATTTGAATCACACTTTAAACCATGTTATTATGAGCAATGAGGGGTTGTGTTCAAAGACATCATGTAATTTAAGGTAAATTATTTTTTCCTGTGTAATTTCCAGCATACTTAAATGTGGCAAATTGTACATCTGAATGAGCTCTTTAGGCTAGAGTTTTTTCAAGAAAATATTCAGTTTTGATATTACTATTTCAAATGGTTTTGCTTGAAAATGGTTACGGATAAAGGCATACTGTAAGTGAGAGAAAATCATCAGTATGACTCAAAGTTTGTGATGGGAGTAAATTCACTCATCTAATTTGCCTATTATGACATCACCAGGCTCAGAAATGATCAGATCCCTGTCTCCACGAATACCAACAAGCTCATCAAAATGTCTAATCCACTTGTGATACTCTTCCTCATCTCTCACGCAAACACAGCCATCATCATCATTTACTTGTGTATTTCCTCCCCCACATTACAACGCGGCTGTCCCTATTTCCGCTTTTTTTTTTAATAGCGGTGTTTTGACCACCCGTGCTACACGCACTTTCACCGAAGTGAGTGACATGAATATCAAATTCATGTTTTTCTTCATCTTCCTGTTTATTTATATACACACACGCATGCATTATAAAGCCGTTTTTGTGATGTTCAGAGTGTCCCTGAATGCATCTCGCGTTCTTGTAATGAGAGTGAGAAATGTTGAACGAACCAGAGACGTCTGTGATTTGGAGATATATACTGTATATGGTGTTGGAAGTATACTGCTGTGTGTGTTCAGGTCAGAATGAAGTTCTATAACAGGCTCTGTGTGACTGTGTGAGGACGCTCCACTGTGCTTATGACGACGGACCAGTCTGTCATAACAGAGACGTGCTTGCTCTGGTGCGTATGCATTAATTACACTAAAACATTTTTACGTAATTAATTAAATAAATTAAGTTACCACCGTTAACACGTTATTTTTGACAGCCCTACAAAATATACACCATATTTTCACGACCATAAGGCGCACTTAAAAGTCTTAAATTTTGTCCAAAATGGATGGGTCGCCTTATAATGCGGTGCGCCTTGTGTGTGTACTGAGTTCCAAAATCTGTAAGTGTTGCTGTGTTACTTTTATGAGTGCTCCGCTCGACTGTCTTGGAGCGTCTCCTGCTGACACGCTGCTTATATAAAGGAACGGTGGACATGACTGAGGACGCTAAAGGCACGCCCCCAGTAGTTATATAGTTATATTTTATGAAACGGCGCCATCTATCCATCCCGGCAAGGACTACCGTGGTGCAGCAACATCCAGCGGATTACAAGCTCCTACTGCAGTAAAAACATTGCAGACCAACACATCCAGCCCAACTACATCATCAACATGGACGACGTGCTGCTCACTTTCGACATGCCAGTGAACCACTGGCATGTCTGTTTTTGCATTGCTGTGTGATGTTTGTAGTTGTGCACCGTGACTGAGACTCTTGTGTTGAGTGATGACCATCCTGATTTCACGTGGGTTTGATAATGAATGAGAGTTCTGCTCTTAATCGGTCTAAAGAAATAAAGCACTGTCTCTTCCTCAATGACTTCTAAGCGACACGGTATATATACAAGTATATATCTACACACACTGTGCATACCTGCGCCCAATAAAACAGTGCGCCTTGTATATGTGTTAAATACAGAAATAGCACCTGTAACTGAGACCGTGCCTTTTAATACGGTGCGCGTTATGGTCGTGAAAATACGGTTATTTAAAAAAATATATACTTCACTTGTGAGATTAGTGTTTGTTATATGAACGTTTCCTCCTAAACTCTCCAGCAGAAGCAAGACTAACCGGAATAGCAATTAACTCCCCAGGGCTTTGTTAATCAAACAGTTACCTTAACAGCCTGTAAACACAATGCCTGCTCAAGAAAGAAATACAGACAGAAAGAGCAGGAAATGCAAACTAACATCAAGAAAATACAATAACATGTTTCCACCTTGGAAAATTACTGCCTATAGAGAACAATACACAGCAGACTAATGGTCCTAAGCAACATACCTAGAGTTATATATATATATTGTTTAAATATTCTGCCAAAAAAATCAAATCTTCAATTAATTCTCACCACATGATGAATAGGTGTAAATGGTCTAGTCAAGCTCTTCAGTCCTTGTACAGTAATTAAGTCGATGCGAAGTAGGCCTGTCACGATAACAAATTTTGCTGGATGATAGGGTAAGCTCCAGCATACCCCCGGCTGCCGTATCAACATGTTTAGTTCGGGAGGGGGTTAGTGTTTGTGATGACATTCCGCCATGACTGAGCAGTCTGCCAGTGAAATACTTCCCCACACAAAAGTTCCTTCTTGTCACAATGACCTGTTTGGTGGAGAAAGAGGAGGAAATCAAACACGTATATGTCAATATATCAATCGCGGCAAAATTATTTAGTTTGTTTTTATTTATCGTGCAGTTAATTGATTTATTGATTAATGTGACAGCCCTAATGCTCAGCATGTGGAAGTGACAACATTCATTCCCATTTTAACAGCAGGACATTTTAATTATTAATGGACAGAATCTCGAAATGTGAGACAATTGTATTGCAAACGCTTACTGTGGTGGTGTTTGCCAAATGAACATTACAATGATTACGAGTGATGTTTTTCACTTCCAATCAACTTTCCTGAATTTGGATATTCACTGATACAATTCCGATACCAGAGCTTTGTTTGCTTGAATTCATTCAATACCAAAGACGTATTTATACGCTTTTATAAACCGGAACGCCCAATCCCAACAATGTACTTATACGTCTTTTACGTTTTTTTGCGCCAGAGACAAAAAGAGGTGATGATGCAACTCTCCACTAGTGGATTTCACTTCAGAGCAATTTTAAGCCACAAACCACAAAATGGCAGAAGTGTATTTGATAAGAGCTCAGCAGAGATCATGTGGACAGAAAAAAAAAAACACACATGACAGGAAGGAGGAAGTGAGAGAGCGTGGAGGAGTCTCGCGTGCAGTAGGTTACGCACTGTAGGGAAATGTTAACGCATGCACGTGCACACACATGCACACACACATACACTGTTATAAATTATATTTTCAAACGTGAGTTGATGACGTGTTTCCCCTGTAACTGCACGCCGCAGCGCACTGTACAGTATTGATGCATTAGCGCGTCACGTCTACCGCCAGCAAAAAAAAAGCAGGGAACAACAAAACAACCAAAAGAGAGACAAAGAGAAAATGAGCACGGCTGAAGGAGAAGCGTAGACTATAGACAAACAAATTATGTTATGGTAAATGGGGAGGTACCTCTGTAATATGGAAGTGGTTTAGTTTCAATAGAGCAGACATGTGGAGTAACCGAGCGACTCAACCATATACCGTATTAGCCTCACGGTCCACTACATGACCAGCGACTGGACTTTGAAGTTGTCCTGTCCTTTGTTCCCAGAGGAACACACAGGTGAAAACATCACAAGTGAGTTGAAGGAGTTTCTCCAGGAATAGGACTTAGATGAGAAGAAACAAGTGTGCGTAACTACTATGACAGTAGATCTAATGTTATGAAAGCAGCTGCCCTCAACAACTGGAATAGACTGGCCTTCTTCGGACACTCTCTACACAGTGCCATCGGTAAGATTACTTTTAATTTAATTATTTTTAATTATGTGAGTTATATTAAGGTTTGTAGCTTTTTATACGACTCAGCTGAATTGAATTATATCGTCACATTGTGATACATCCCAAAAATATCGCGATACATCCTAAGGTCCATATCGCCAACCCTATTCTCTACCAAACAAGCAATGCTGCCAAAAAGAAGACCGAGTGGAAGGGAGTGGTTTAGAAGTCCCAAAACCTCAGCCATAATCCTTCTCCTCCCTCAGGAAAACATTATTTATAACTGTATGTATTTTTAACCTAATTTTGTTCTAAAATAAAACATGAAGAAAGATGCAGAATGGACTGCAGCTGCTTGGAGGACTGCATTATTAGCATTATCTACAAGAACCAGTAACTTGGCCGCAAAGAAAAGGTTCATGAGGAGTTCAAAACCATGCCCAGTAAGTCACATTGGGCAATCAAACATGAATAATTTAAAGACAGAGTTCATACACATTTTGCAGTGTCAAATTCCAGCAAGTTTAAAACACCTGCCCGCTAATGTGATTTCGACTTTATTTTAAGCCGATGAACACCTGGCACTTTAAATAGATCAATAAATGTGCAAACCTGTTTCTTGCGAAGCTTGCAGATCTGCTGTTCCACCATAGTGATCTCCCTGTCTACGCGGTCCATGTTCTGGATCAGCTCTTCCTTAGAGAAGCGAGCTGGCACCAGATCCAAATCAGGGTCCATATGGACTGGGCTCACTGGAGAGATTGGCTCGAGTTTCCCCATGGTACTTCCACGATCCTATAAAAAGTGACAGGGTTAGGAAGTTTGTAACAGCAATCATATTCTTTGTCATTTTATCTACTTGCAATGATTAAAAAAAATCAGAAAGGGCGCAGTCACACTAGGCCATTTGTTCCGTGCCCAAATAGGGCGTGATTCCAACTCCTCCTCCTGACCCCAAGTGACCGGTGCTAACCTTCAGCATTTGCGCTTTGACCAGTTTGCTCGTGCCATCACTTGTACGACGCAATTATCCTCATTTTGTGGATTATTTTAAAGAGTTATTTAGAGTTGCCTATTTCTATTGTGTAACGTGTCAGCTGTCATTTATAATTTGTGGGAGGAACGATGGCATTAATTAAATAGCAGGTCTATTACACACGTCAATGTACTTGTGAGCGAGTGAGAGTACTTTTAGAGTGTATTTTTAGTCGTTCTATGGATTTTTTTTTGTACGAAAGGTGGTGGTTAACATTAAGAACTTGTTATTCTGTCATTCTATGCTACATCTTGTGCATGCTTGTATGTATGCATAATCAATCACGCCGGGGCATAGCCCAACAACTTCTGGTATCAAGTGGACCCTGGCACGTGTAAAATAACAGCAGCAGGAGAAAAATGGTTTATGGTTTGTACAATTTCAAATTCAAACAGGAACATAAAAAGCACTTGTAGATAACCACAAGGTATAAAAAAAGATGTAAAGGAATACAGTATGCAGTCCTCTATTCTGTGGTTATCCAGGAATGGGAATTGAAGAGAGCAAAACTCTGGGGAAAAGTGGAGGACCACAAAGGTTTAAACATGGACTGGCACTGTTTTGTTCTGTCTTCAATAACGTACACACCTGAACAAAATCTTAAGACCAGTTGAAAAATTGCTAGAATTTGCATTTTGCACATTTGCATCTTAATGAGGTTTTAAGTAGAATTACAACATGCAAAAGCAGGAAGGGGGAGTGAGACAAAAAGCCTATTGAAAACAACAAACTGAAATAGGCTGATCAAAAGTGGAAGGCCATTGCTCAAAAAATAACAAAAAAACTCTCCAAACCAGAACATGTGTATGCGATGAATATCATCAAACTGTTTTTAACACGATTTTCTCAGTAGGACTCAGTAATGAGTAGCTCCACCGTTCTTGTTAATCACTTCAAAAATGGGTTTGGGCATGCTTGATGCGAGTGTTTCCAAGAGGCTAGTGGGAACATTGCTCCAAGTGGTGAAGATGGCTTCACGACGGGCATCAACTGTCTGGAACTGATGGTCATTTTTATAGACTTCCCTTGCCATCCATCCCCAAATGCTCTCTATGGGATTTAAATCAGGGGAACATGCAGGATGGTCCAAAAGAGTGATGTTATCCTCTCTGAAGAAGTTCTTCGTCAAGCGAGCATTGTGAACTGCAGCGTTGTCCTGTTGAAAAACCCAGCTGTTACCACACAGACGAGGGCCCTCAGTCATGAGGGATGCCCACTGCAACATCTGCACGTAAGCAGCCACCTTAATTTGGGTCGATGACCCTGTGTCTTGATGGACAGTCAATCGGATCCTCCGGCTTAGCGCAGGTGTGATTTTTTTGGGTCTACCATTTGACTTTTTTGTTTCATAATGCTCGGGATCTTTAAAAAAAATGTAGAATGACTGTCTTACTGCACCCAACCTCAGCAGCAATGGCACGCTGCGAGAGGCCTTGCTTGTGCAGCTCGACAATCCCACCACGTTCAAAAAGAGAAAGCTTCTTAGCTTTAGCCATCAGGAGGGCATGACAGTGTGAATGCCTGACAGAAAATGAAAATTGTGAGCAGATTTTGGCTTTTATAGCCTGTGGTCTTAAACTTTTGATCAGGTGATAAACAATTTCCGTATTTCATTTTTTTTGTTGTTGTTTAAAGTTCCAAAGGTTTTTTGTCTCACTCCCCCTTCTTGCTTTTGCATATTGTAGCTCTACTTAAAACCTCATTAAGATCCAAATGTGCAAAATGCAAATTCTAGCAATTTTTCAACTGGTCTTAAGATTTTGATCAGGTCTGTATATTGTATTCAAACTCGCAGGTGGATTAAAGAGGTGGACCAGTTTGTTGTTTCGAGTCCCCGAAAAACTTCATGTAATCCGCCGACTATCCAAATCACAAAATTCTTGGCTTTGGTTTGAAAGTGGCTTTTGAGTATATGCAACCGGTTCCCAATGTTTCAATTCCCAATCTTCCATTCCCATCCCTACTCATAGTACAATGTAATTTTTCAAAATAATTTTGGGCCCTTTTTGGGTCTTCTTTTTTTTCTTAAATATATTTTCTGAGTTTCCCTATGCCCATCTACTCCCAACACCCTGAATGCCCCTCAATTCTCTGCACACTTGCCTTGTGCTGCACTTCTTCCGCGATCATTTGGTGCACTTCATGAAGTGATTGCACTTGACAAGACTTATGTAATGAGTTTACAGCCTGCATAGCTCTGAGAGCAATTGCTGGCAATGCTAAACATTTCCCTAAAGAGCACATGAATATATTTTTCTGGTAACTGTCTGGAATACTGCCAAATTATAAATTCTACAGTAGAATGCAAGTACAATGAAATCTAGGTCAGCTTTTATTTATTTATTAATTATTGTTTCACAGCTCCCTTCGTCTTTAATCCCACTACAGTTTACATACTGTATGTCCATGTCAGTGCACAATCTCTTTGTATGATTTCTGATAGTGTATGTGTAAGACTATCATCTGTTGTTTTGATGGAGACAAGCAACATTATAAAAAAAAAATATTAAGATAAAACTCAACATAGGTCACAGTGGCCAAGTGGTTAGCATGTTGGCCACACAGTTAGGAGATCGGGAAGACCTGGGTTCGAATCTCTGTGTGGAGTTTGCATGTTCTCCCCATGCGTGCGTGAGTTTTCTCCGGGTACACCGGTTTCCCACATTCCAAGAATATGCATGTAAGGTTAATTGGCAACTCAAAATTTTCCATAGGTACGAATATGAGTGTGAATGAATAATGTGTGCCCTATATGTGCCCTATATGTGCAATTGGCTGGCGACCAGTTCAGGGTGTACACCGCCCCTTGCCTAAAAGTCAGCTGAGATAGGCTCCAGCATACCTTCGGGACCCCAATGAGAGGCATACAAAATGGATGGATGGAAATCCAACATACAAATCATACCTTGTTTGAGGAACAAAACTGAATTAATGGGGTGGAGCAACTTTTCAATGCTTCATACCACCTGTTTATTACTCACAGGGTTTTCTAATCAGCTCTAATCTGAAAAACACATCTGGATATAGTTACATAGTAATGTATTCATATAAACTTTCTACATTGTATCTTATAAAGACCAAATTCTAAGCTTTAATAAGGCAGCTGAAGTGTTGTTTGAATTAGTAAATCATACTGGTGTTGGCGGTGGCAGTGGAGGCCAAGTTATGTATTTGGTGTTGGTGATGTAACAACAGACTATGGTGGCAAACTTAGAGGTATGTTAATTTGATAATTAAGTCAAATTTGTTTATTTTACAGAGGCTACTGACCTTAGCAAGATCCTCAGGACCTCCCAGAGGCAATTGTGGCCGATGAGATGAGGGTCTCATCAGAGAATCTGGACCCATCTCCAAACGAGGTCGTTTCATCTCTGCAAACTCCATCTCTGATTGGCTGCCAGGGTCTTGAAGGTAGATGTGCTCATAGCGGATATGCTGCTCTTGTCCTCTGTAACAAAAAATGCTGAGTTAGAAATTAAAATGTCTGCAAACTAAGGTATGAGTAAATACATTTATCAGATTTGGTTCCAGAAATTATAAAATATATTGAAAGAATGTTGAAGAGTCAATATTATTTTCATCTTTACACTAACACAAAATGTGATTTCAAAAGGTTTGTGGCTTGTGTTTCTTGGTATAATACATTCTTCTGTCATATCCTTGCCAATTTTTGCAGTAACACTACAGGAGAAACAAGAAGTCATTAGATAAAACAAAAAAGATGACCAGCTCTTGTCAGTGGCGAGTAATGGACAATCGAGTACACTACAGGAGTACACTTTCATAAAAGATGAAAAGCTAATGAAAAAACATTTCCACACATGCTGTTGTGAGTGAGTGTGTGATGCTGGTGCCACTTAAATATGTACAGTCAAACAACTTGTAAAAGATTTATCTATAAAAAGTACACAGGCTAATGTTATCACTTAACATTAGTATACTTTGTTTGCTGCCTCAATGTTGGTGTAAGCTAGATGTGAGTAACATGTCCACCGACAACTATGACAACAGCGCGGCCTTACCGGTGGAATGAGGACACGTGTGCCTTCATTGACTTCTGCCACCTAGTGCTATTGTGCATGCGTATAACAAAGAAACCTGTTGTAAATGGAGTAAATCTTCTAAATGTGCATCCACGTGAGTACAATGTTATCATTAAATAATGCTATATTTCTGTATTTTGTCATTTACTGTACATTTTAAGCAGCAACGTATAGTGTCAATAAGTGTTTGCGCTACAAGCAATTAAAGGAAGATATTTGCGACTTATTAGGAAATGATGTTAACGTTAACATGTCAAAAATGTATTTAAATAGTGTTACGTGCTTACACATTAGTTCAACAGCTGCAAAGCCTTGTGAAATACATACTAAATCCACACACTTTGGGGATGCAAAACTCTACGAGGGCCCACGTCTTGTCACACCAGCAGCGCTTGACGCTTCGAGACAGCTAACGTCAATGCTAGCGATAGTTAAGTTGTGGACTTCTGGCAACACAGCTCAGGCCGGTGGTTTCAGCACACCAAAGCCCAGTTCCAAGTGTGAGGAATAACATAGGACATGAAAAAGTATTTCCACATAGTGGCCGTGCTGAACATCCACTCCGTAGGATGGTATGACGGACTATTTTAGCGGTTTTGAAACTGACTTTTTCATACCATGGTGTACCTTGAAACCTTAAGTGTTGTTTATTACAATCATCACACAACAGACACATTGTTTGTGAAGCATAAAGAATATAAATATGCAAACGTGTCTGCTTGCTAACATAGTCATTGCATCCAGTCAAGAAACAAATTACTGGCTCATACAGTTCAGAAAATGCACAAATTCTGACCAGCTCTCATTTTATAAAATAAATCTTCAGGATTAAACACTTTTAATGTATACCATAATCATCAAACGTACTTGTTAATATAACACACAAAGAACAATGAACAACATGCTCCGTCTCCTTTCTTCTATCCTGTGCAGGGCTGTTCACATGAGGCGTTTGAGCACATTACATAACTCTCGGTGTTAAAGGGATAGTTCAGATTTCTTGACACACCAACAGTGACTTATACCCTCAATTGGTCCTGTGGGTCCAGTTCTGGTCGGAGATCCATGACGAGGAACGTATTTCCGCTTAGTTGCTGGGGCCATTTAAGTAAGGAGTTTGGCTTCTCAAAACAATGTGTTCAAAAGAGTAATACATTTGTGTCACAAAAATGCCTCCTCAAAAAAAACAGACCTCCCAAAAAACTCTGCGCCGTATCCCTGCGCACCTGTGTTTTCATGTGTATGCGATGAATATCATCACACTGTTTTTAATTTTTATTTATGTACCACCTATAACATATGGTGTATCCCGTTTTGGGAACCTAAGCCACATAACAAAAGAGCTCACTCAAAAATTATTAACATTCTTGGAGCAATGCACAAAGCTAAAGGGACCCCTGATAAACTGATCTCTCCTGGAATGCTAATAATTTCAGTGAAGAGGATTACTGTAACATGATCTAGCCGCAATATCCCATGTTGTCTGAATGCATTCATCTCATAGAGAAAGGTACATTGGAGAGAAAAACAACCCACCAGGACCTAAAGTATACCAGTGAAGCAGATTAACTTCCAAGCTACTTAGTTTTGGGGAAATTGAAATATCCCACAAGTAAATACTTAAATACTTCTCTGTTCTGAGAGAACGATTATCTCAAGTCTGCCCTGCAGTCAGATGCCAGAATGTGAGTAACTTTGCTGCCAGTGTCAAATGGAAGTGGCTTCTGAAGAGCAGTGGGGAAAACACAACCATAATTGCTGGTGTAGGCCCACAGTGGCCTAGTTTGTGGTTCTGTCTACATACCAAGAAGCATGAATCCGCTCTGTCTAGTATGGTGCTAGTGGGGTGGTATAATCAAGACCTGAATCTGCTATGACTACAGATTGCTTCAGAAGAGATTAATCAGCTCTGGCACTTATGTAATGTACATGACTTCACTGTGCTTTATTTTGATAAACATGCCTCGGAATCACCTGTCTGCCCTGTTGGCACGTGTTCATGTGCAACCAGATAGACGTTCACTTTGTTTCTTATTATAGACAAAATGCAAAATAGTCCGTAAAATGTGGAGTCAATTGACGACAGCTTGTCACAGCCTAAGCCTATCCATGCCAGTGTGTGTGATCCCTCACGTTTCAATTTTATTTGACTTTCTGGCATCTTTGTTTACACGTTTTGCACACTGAGTGGAAACGTGCTTTGTAAATAAAGTACAAATTAAATCTTGGCAGTCACATAAAACAAAAATAGCTCGCCTCTCCATGCTTTAATAGTGCTTTAATAGTGTTATACCTGTGCTATCATAACCCTGGACTCTGAATTTATACTATTTATACAGGACAGTTACCCGTGTTATTTTGAACTAACAAATATATTATTGAACAATTAATTTCCCATGTATTCGTATTATTCTAAAACAGGCACAATTTAAATTTAGGTTTGTGTCAAATAGTACTAAATTTTGAACTTTTGTACTAGTTGCGTAGTGCTATTTGACTAAATAGATCGGGTAACAAAAGGAGGCTCAACATTTTAGACTCTCACTTTAATTACTCTCAGCAACTTTGCCGTTAAATTAACAGTTTTGCAATATTCTCATTTCATGTTCTGCTGGTTGTTGAAAAAAGTTATTAAATAAGTTAATAAATAATGAGTTAATAATAATAATAATAAGTTAATAAATAAGTCATAAAAATTGTAATTTGTCATCATAAAAAAATTTAACATTCTCGATGCAGCATCGACACGACACAGCAGCCGCAGTCCCATGCAGCCCACCACCACAGCTTCAGAAAATCCTAGGTGAAACCCTGTGGACGCATGTCGAGGACAGAATATAATCTAATTAAAGAATGTTATCTATGCTTATCTTGCTGCTACTACTACAGTTTAAAAAAAAAATGGGTGGCAGAAATTAATCGGCAGATGGTATATGGCAACTTCCCAAAACACATTTGCCCTGATTCACTCCTATTTTTTCATCTCCATAGATGGCTGGCACTTACATAATCACATCAAGCTCGCGCCTACCCCCCCTCCCCGCAGCCCATCTCTGTGTCCCTCTTTTCTTTCTCCCTCTCGTGAGCGTGCAGAATAATCTGATCCCTGGGGAGGATTTGTCTGGAGGATGACAGAATGAGTTGTGTGCAAGGGTGGGGGAGGAGAGAGGGCAAAACAACATAAACACCAACACCTAACAACAGTTACATTAGATTCGCGCTGGCTTGGGTCCCATCATGGCAAGAATAGAGATTATGTGTGCTGATATCAGCCCATTACTGTGAAAGCACGACAATGTTTGTGCGCCTGCCAATATCTTTGCTACTCCAAAGAGGAACAGCTCCACAACTGCAGCTGGCACAGAGCCTGCTTACAGAGAGGCTACACTCAGGATGAATGAAACTGAGATGGTGCAGAGAGAAGGAGCCACTTAATGGAGATGTATAAAAACATCATACAAAATAAACCCGGACCATAAAACTTTTATGTATATTATGACTTTGCCTCTGTGTTTCACATCTACAGCTGGACCTTGCTATATTAAAGTTGATTGACAATAAAATGTAGGTCAAGCTGAACGAGGGATTCCTCCCGCAGAGAGAAGGAAACCTCATTTTGAAATACTGGATTTTTTGGTATGTTTTGACATAAGCCAGAGATCAGAACAAATTCCAATTCAGATATGAGGTTAAAAACCATACAAAGTCAGCACTTTAGCAACTATGTGTAAAAGAAATCATCCATCTATCCTTTCTTTTTCTATGCCTCTTATCCGCACTAGGGTCGCGGGGGTATGCTGGAGCCTATCCCAGCTGACTACGGAGAGAAGTGGGGTAAACCCTGGACTGGTTGCCAGCCAATCGCAGGGTAAAAGTAATCAAACCAGTAATATAAATATTAGGGATGGATGGATGCATGGATGGGATGCTCCGATCGATCGGCCACAGATCAGTATCGGCCAATATATGTGGAAAAGTATGTGATCGGCATATGCTGATCAGTGCCTTTCTATGCCGATCACCTGTTGCTCATACTATACAGCCTGTAGAAAACCCAGTGTGCAGTGTAGCGTCCTGCTCTCATGTGTTGGGTAGTGTCCCCCCTCCTAATGTCATCGCTGGGCAACAACCGCCCGTATCTGCATGACAGTCAGAAGGCTAAGAATATAATCTAAAAAATAATTGAATTTGTCGGCTGAGATGACCAGCCGTTCTCAGCGGTGGAAGACACATCAGACAATGTACTCTCACATCCAAAGTCTCCTTAAGGAAGACGTCTCAGCCTCTGTAAGTGAATGATATATGGTCTCTTGAAAAAGTAAAATATTTTTTGTCTAAAATAAGGTAATTTCATGGTTCCTTTTTTGTAATCATATGGCCAATACAGGGTGCAGCCACAAATTCTGGGACCCATTAAAAAAAAAACATGTTAACCCCCCCCCCCTTTTAATAATTACCTATGTTTTGGGGCCCAGGGGAATTGTCCGACCTTCCCCCCCTTCAAGGCCCCACTCATCATAAAGTAAATACATTCACAAAATTTACAAAATTTACAGTTAACCCATGTGATCGGTATTGGCCAATCTCACTCATGGATGATCGGTATTGGAATTGACAGCATAAAACCCTGATTGGTACACCCCTAATAAATATCCTGCCAGGAACTTTAAATAATCATATCTTGTCAGTGATTCACCACACCATTTCTGCCATTACGCCTCATGTGTGCTCGGTAAAGAAGCCAATTTAAGATCTAACATTTCTCCAGGTTGTTTTGCAAGCATTATGTGACTTTCGCATGTAGCCCGACACATGGGAAGAGACACGGTGACAAGGTTTTTGTCTGGAGTAAACAAACCGTAAGCACAGTGGCTCACCAATGATTACACTGTAGCTGTTTTCTGACATGTTATTATAGTGAATTTGGAGCATTAACACAACATAGTGTAAATTCACCTTGCGTTGAGTCTAAAACTAGCAATATATGGCTACAAAGATTATTAAAACTTATAAATAAGTTTTTGTTTTTGTTACAGCATACATACAGCTTTAATGACGTGCCATCAGTGCAAGATAAGTTTCATACTTTGCACTTTGTTCTTATACAGATGTTTGTGCCACATAGAAATTAGGGGTGGGGAAAATAACCAATTTTTAGATGTTTCGCGATGCGGACATTGGCGATTATTAATCAATTCATAAATGTCAATAATTGATGCTGACGGAACAAAAAAATGGAAAAGAAAGACGGAAAGCGGAAGTGCCGCCTGGACAGTTTATGGAGGTGCACCTAAGACGCTACCAGAATGACTGAGTGTAAACTCCGACTCGCACCCGCTGGATTTAAAGCGAGCGTCTGGAAGCACTTTGGCTTGACGGTAAAAATTAGCTGGACAAGAGCCAGACAATATGCAACCTTTGTGATACAACAATAAAATATTTTGGGAATGCGACAAACATGAAAAACCACATAGCACGTTTCCACTCGAACGAGGAGGAAAAACAGCCAGCTGAAGTTGCCGCCAACCAGAAAACCATAGAGCGGAGCAGGCAATAACTAATTTTCCACCCAACTCGGAAAAGGCGTTGTTATGTCACCGTACCAGCGCACTTCATTACTGATGACTGGAAGCTAGCAGCTCATGTGCAACAAACGAGAAGAATGAATGAGAGCCACGCATAGTCAGAGGAACTGTAAAATAAGCATGAGTCGCTATTAATAATTTCTTATGTGTCCAACCTCGTAGATTGATCATTAAAATTAAATTAATTATTTCTAAAAGCGATCAGATTTTGTTTTATAGGCAAACGTTTATACCCAGTCCTGGATTAAGCGGAAGAAAATGTATGGAGGGACGTTTATATATTTATTTCTCAAATAAATGTTTTGGCCTAAAAGGGGTTTTGATCTTTGGTTTCATTGCATAATACAGTAGTGTACTTATTTATATCTATATGTACTTTTAAAATCTACGAAGGTTTGAACTTTGAGAGTGTTTAAACGAGAGAAATGTGAGAAAATGTCGATGCCTGTCTGAAAAAAGTGTAAAGTATGAAGTGTAAAGTGAGTGGTTTTACAGTCTTAAAACATACAATAAATGAAAAAACATATCCTGGAAACGAAAAAACATATCCTGTAAATGAAAAAACATATATAATAAACAAAAAATTATATATATATATAAACAAAAAAGCATATCTTGTAGACAAAAAACATGCACTATAAACGAAAAAAATATACAATGAATGAAAAAACATTAAAAACAACAAAAAAAATAACCTTCTACTACACGGATTTCACTTAACACGGGTATTTTTTGGAAACTAACCCGCGCGTTAAACGAGGAAACACTGTACTACGTAATATGCTTTTAATGCATTGATTGGCTGCGTAAGTAAAAATAAATCTTATCATTGGCTGGACAGTGGTTTGTCATTGTGTTTGTTACATGTTACCGCTTGTTGTTGCCTGTCACTCACGGAGTTGTACTGCAAAATGGTACAGAATAAATCATGTGTTTATTTTATTTACAGTTCATGTTGGATTTTATTTCATGCGCTGCATACATTTTCTGTGCGCTGAGATCGCTGGAGCAGTGTGCAATTGCGCAGGCACGCAGCTTAGAGGGAACATTGACCACATATACACGCATAATAAAGATGTTGTGATGTTCAGAGTGTGCGGGAATGCAACTCACGGTCGTCTAGCAACAATGAGGAAGTGTCATTCCGAGGATCAGCGGACTAGACGTGTGTGAGTTGAAGATACATACTGTATATGGTGTTGGAATTGCACTGCTGTTCATGTGTTCAGGTCAGAATTAAGTCAGAAAAGGGTGCCAGACTCTAAGGGGAAGCTCCACTGTACCTCTGTCTGCCGACATAACAGAGAGGTATGGCTTGCCATGATACACATGTGTTAATTACAAAAAAATCTCAACGTAATGAATAAAAATAAATTAGTTACAATCGTTAACGCGCTATTTTTGAAAGCCCTAATCAAAGTATCAATGTAAAGTTAATCACCAGAGATTAATTCCGTCTGCCCTACTGCTTTGACCGACAATGTCACTGTCAGACAAGTATTATACATGTCTCATGAGACCTTTGCACAGACATCATCATATACAGAGATATCTGATCTGAACGCGCAAAAGGTTACAGCAATATTCCATTTTGCTGAATTTTGTGTGATTAAATGCAGGATACAGATCTCTGGCTCGGATGTGCCAATATTGTGGTGTCTGTGTGAAAGAGGCTACTGAATGGGTGAGTCATTTTAATTCGAAGGGTAGGTTTATTTCATACTCGGAAAGAGGTGATGGCCTAATTGCCAGTTGTTCCGGACTGTTTTCATGATCTACTGGTGGCCATGATGAAGTATTGCTACACTGAGACTGTGCAAGCCTCTGCAAACAACCAACACACAACTTAATCCCTGTGGTTGTAGTATTATACTGTATGTGAATGAACTGCCTTGCTTTCCAAATGGTAGGCCGAGTGAGATGGCCAAACTCTGCATCTTCCATTATACCACAAAGCAATATAAAATAACATACCAGAAAACGTGCTTGTGCTTGCCAATTACAGTACATAAGGATTAACCATACCTCTCGCTCCCAGGCTGGAATTCAGAAAGCAAGGAGGGACGGCGGCGATGGGGCTGAGCCAAGTGGGAGCCGTAGTCTCTGGCATGATGAGAGTGGTAGTCCACCATTCCCACTTCCTAGAAAAGGAAATGCAACAAATGTTTAATTTATCTTCTGAAACGGGTACAAGAAAGGGTGCCGTCACTATGAGGGGCATGACTACAGTGATTTTCAGCTATAACCAAACAAAAAATATACTGCAAACACATTAAATAAACAGGGGAAACAGTGTTGAATATTTCTTTCGGGTCTGTTGTGTATAAAACATGATCTGGTGTCAATTTCAGCCTGTTTGAAATGAATAAAACAAAATGACGGAACTTACTTACTTTCAGTTGCTGTGATTTTCGAAGTATAACACCTCATTGTGCACCAAACACATTTTGTTGCATCCAAAACATTTGGTACTTTGACCAAACTCAAACAAAACATGTATGTGTCACGATGGTAACCAGCGTAATGTGCACACAATGTAACTAAAATTGAATCGGGAAAACTATGTACAAATGAGCAGACCTCTGCCTTGACACACAATGTGAACTTGAGAGTATCTGCGTTTTATTTGTCTGGCGTTCCGTCAAAATTCGGATAATAACGAAAATGACACTAAAATGAAAGTCAGAAATACAGTGGTGTAAAAAAGTGTTTGTCCCGTTCCTGATTTCTTATTCTTTTACATGTTTGTCACACTTAAATGTTTCAGATCATCAAAAAAATTTAAATATTAGTCAGTGACAACACAACTGAACACAGGGGGAATCTGTTTTTCACACCCACAGATGGCCATGTAGGTTTGGATTTTTTTTTCTCCCTTAATAATAAATTTTCATTTATAAACTGCATTATGGCTTCAGGTGTGTTGTCATTCTCCACACCACTGTATGGCGTAATGTCCAGGATACGCATTACCTTCAGGATTTCAACTCATGTATTTTTTGTCATCATTACACTATGAGGAACTGTTTTTTTTTGTTTTTTTTACATCACCCTTCCAGGGAAGGCGAAGTATGTTACTGCAGTGCTAACTAACAATGTTTTAAAGAAGACAGTGTTGAGTCTCACACAGAGTTTGAAGCGGAGTCCATCCACAAGCTCTGTGTGACGTACAAGATACGTCGCCATTTTGGAGAATGTTTGTGGCAATTTAAGATACGTTTAAAGCACTTATAGAGCGAAATATAGATGATATAGCAATATATATTAAAGTGATACTTTAATATGCGAATTGGTTTGAGAACTAACTTTGATAAATAACTTTGCAATTTTGCTTGCTATGTCACTCTATGTCAGGGGTAGGGAACCTATGGCTCGGGAGCCAGATGTGGCTCTTCTGGTGGTTGCATCTGGCTCTCTGGCTTTAACACAATAATTTTTTTTTGTTGTAATTTTATTTGACAGAAATCACGGTGTTAAAAATAACATTCAAAATATAAAACTTCTTTATGCACTTTAATCCATCCATCCATTTTCTACTGCAAGCACAGAAGTCACATTAATGGTAAGACGAATTTTGCAGTATTTATTATTGGTTAGCTTCAATATAACAACATTATTAAAAAGAATAAATTCAGAGACTTATTATACTCTAAAATTATTGGTCATGCTGAATGACACACTCATTTAGTTGTATTATCAGGTGCTGTTAGTTGTACAGTATATGGCTCTCACGGAAATACATTTTAAAATATGTGGCTTTCTTGGCTCTCTTAGCCAAAAAGGTTCCCGACCCCTGCTCTATGTCATGCTTTTGGTACCCCTTTCAGGAGACTAACCCTATTACATTTTGCCCCGTAATATCCAGCCATTACTTCTTAATTGTGTTCTCATAAACAGGGCAACAGCAATAAGACACTTTACTACTACATCCTTCTGAAAAACAAAGATTTTGTCTGTCCACACTTATCAGTTCATATACTGTATGTTACGATGTACTGTATGTGTGATACAGCGGCAACCTTGTGAGGAAAAGCAATATCAAGGTATAAGTCCAATGACAACAAAACTGCCGGTCCAATGAACCTCTTTAAAAAGACATGCCTCTGATAGAGAAGACATAATCTTGATAATTAGGAGGTGTGGGTGGAAACAGTCCGCTGCACAATGACAACATGAATGTCGAACAACTAATGAGGAAACCGAGTTATGTGCACAACATTGTGATTGGGAACCTTTCTAAGAAAAACACAAGTTAGGGCCCCTGGGGTCAGGCCCTCTCTAACGAATCAGGGTAATGCCTTTTGCTAAATGTCAACCAAGCAGGCAGTATTATAAGCACAGTAGCAATTTTATTGAGGTTTATCTTGGAAAGCTCTGTATGAGAAATCACTAAATGCATTGTGTGGCAGGCCCCTTACCGTGTGTGCCCGCTGGAGCTGCAATGGTAAGGCAGCCGGGTTTGGCAGGTGCCTTGTGTCCACAGTCCTCCGGCCCGGTGGCATAGACTGGGGATGAGAGGACATCCTGGCACAGCCTCTTCCTCTACAGATAGGACGTATGTGTGGTCGTGGAGCAGATGCGTTGCATTATTGGTTGTTTGTTTTTGCCAGCAAACTACAGGGGGAAAAAGAAAGCAATTTTGTATCATCAAATACTAGAGCTCAAAATATACCAAGGGTAGCAGAAAATCAATCCCTTTCATAAATAAAACAGGCTGGTGTAACTGCAGTTGACACACAATTTAATATGAAAGTAATATGCGACTTGAGGAGTAGAATGCCTAATAGCATTAGCAATCATCCACATCAATCAATAAAATCTACCCCTTACGGTGCCAGAAACCCCACATGCTCTCCAACAGTATAAAACCCTCCACTCTGCCTATCAATCTGACTGCTTAGACAAGAATATTTTTGATTAAAAACTGATTGTTTTGGTTGTATCTTTACATGACAGCAGTGTTTTAGGAGGCTGGAATGACAAAAATTAAAAACAGGACTCAGGATGAAAGCTATTAAAACTAACAGCGTCAACATTTCCATCAAAATTAGTGCCCTACAATTTCCGCATTAAGGGAATCGCAGACGAAATCGTGGAATTTGCAAATAAAAATGGAATCTACTGTTAAAACGAGGAATCTTGCGTAAATTGACAGCGAGTACTGTCATTGTGAGGAGAATTAACTTTTGTGTGGGGAAATATTTCACCAGCGGACGGCTCATTCATAGCGGCATACCTTCACATACACTAACCAGCCCCCTTCTGAACTAAACATGTTGAGGCGGCAACCTCAAAAAACGGCTAAGCTGTCAGAAAAAAACTTTGAAACTCTTACTTGTCATAGAGCATGCACGTAAGCTCGCGTACAGCAATGGTCAGTGTACGCTGGCTGAGTTGGCTTAGTTTTGCGGAGCATGCTAGTGCGGTTGTGTGTACAAGTCAGGCTGTATAAGCCGATTTTTAGTGCTTGTTAATGTCACCAAGCGTTTTAGGATGCCCGCTGACTTTGTGTAAATTGTGTGTGAAATAAGGATGGCTGCCATGGCTGCAAGAGGCACCCAGGTGGCTATCTCACTTAGCAACAGTCAAAATACATTTTCAACACAAACACTTCCCGCCTTCAAAATTAGAGAGGCGCACATCCTGTGTAGTGGTAACAATCTATGTCTTCCTTAACCACAAGTACAGATGTTATAGTTTGTTGAGGATTTTGTAGCAATGAAAAGTTAGAAAAGTTTGGAAATTTAGCCAAGTTACATCCATTTCTGAAATACTGGGCGAAATGTCCAATGTCTAATGATGTATTGCTTCAATAAATGTAAGGATTTTTGCATTTAAAGGAATAGTTTGGATTTTTTTTTTACATCATAATTTAAAGTTTTCAAAGTATCTGTACACATTTTTATATTTAAGACAATCGTTTGCGACCCTTTAGGTTCCATTTGTGATGTGTAAGTTTTGAGACTAAATAATAAAATAGCAGCATTTGCCCAACCAAAACATTTTTCATCGGACTAAGTGAGAGTTCACTCAACAGATCACAACTGACAGAATTCATTGAAGTTACCCAGGTTGGGGTGTGGTTGACAGTAGGAAGAAGAGCCCGGCAGCTGTAAAATATCAGCCTGGAAGCTATATTTAATATCCAATGTTTAAATAACTGAGATGAGATGCTGATTCACCTGCTACTAAGAGTACATTTTTTTTTGAAAAATGAAAAAATATAAAAGCTGTACTACTAATCATTTATGTTAACACCAGAGTTTCCGCCACATGTAATTGATCATGGCGGTGCGCTACTACAACTTAAAAATTTGGTTTTTTTGTAACTTGAAAACAATTTTAAGTAATATATTGTATGAATAGATGTATACTCTATATATCGATACTTATATAGCTTATTATTGGCGCACATATTGACCACAATTGGTTTGAAAACGATTTAAAATATAAATGTTTCACTGCGCTTTATTTTGATAAGGATAAGTTTGATCAAATGGTAGAATCTTGCAGAAATTGGCATAATATGAATGAAATGCTGTTACTGTGTGAAGGAAGGAAGGAACGCTGACTGCTTAATCGTGGCGGAATGTCGTCGCAAACCGTAATCCACTCCGTCCCAAACTAAACATGTCGAAACGGAGACCTAAAACACCTGGGAAAGTGAGGGGAAAAAAAAACTTTGAAACTCTAACTCTGTTATGGAGCGTGAATGGAAACTAGCTGGGTTAGTTTAGCAGAGCATGCTAGTGCGGCTGTGTATGTGCAGTTCAGTCTGTACGTGTGTGTTTACATCGTGTTGCTTTTTACCACTTGTTAATGTAATCGAGCCTTTTAAGATGTTCTGAGTGAAATAAAGACAGGAGGTCTATTTATTCTTGCACCCAGTTCCTCCTAGCTGTCATGAGACATTCTCAACACACACAACACACTTCCAGTCTTCAAAATAGCAGCACTTTGCCACATCCTGTCAAACTAAACAAAACAAGGGTGTCATAAATAATGGCATTGTAATTACATCGGTAAGGACGTTTTGCTTAAATACAAGCACGGGCATTACGGCTCTAGAAAGACAGGCTCGGGGCCACGAGATTGGAAAATACTCCTCAAGGTCTTACAATTGTCTTCATGCAGTCATTTCAACTATGGCTTTAAATGTTTTCAAGAAACTGCTGCATACTGATCTCCGGGGTAAGCTGACATAACAAAATACTGGGATATGGTAAAAACCTTGTATACCCTGGCTGTTGTTGAAATACCACATGAGGATAAACACATGATGTTTACAGAGCATGCTAATATATTAAACAGAAGGCAGAAAGAGGCCAAGCAAGACAAAAAAAAAGGGTGAGATTAACCAACCACTGTTTGATGCATGCCCATTCCACAGACATTCCCCAGAGAAGGACAAAAACGAGTCTGGGGGACAAAAAACTGAATCAAGACAAGGGGGCCAGCGCAATAAAAGAGCTCTGACATAAACTCAGAGGCGAATGGGGCCTTCCAGACGAGAGGCTAAACACATGCACTGGCACTGCTACAAACACCCACAGGCAAGCCGCTGGCTCAAAGCCAACAGTGTGGATGAACTCTGTCACCTCGCGCTCTCATTCTAGCGCACTTTACTTAGGCCCTCCTTGGATCGCGCTGCAGAGTAGAGTGGGTTTTAGCCTTCAGTAGTGCAAGTCAATACCTCACCCCCACCCCCACTTTCAAAATGAATTGTGGAATGGCTGAGGAAATACTAGCAGAGAACACAGGGACTGGTGCTTGCAGGGTTCCAAGGGAAGTAGGACGCTTTCTTCAACAACAGATGAAGTCTACTCACAGTACAGTAAAAAAAAAATATCAAGTCACCAGGATAACTTGACAGCCTTCGCAATGAGAGACTGCAGTGGCAAACAAAGCAAGCTGGATGAAAAACAAATGTTTAATTGCGGGTGAAAATCTGAGATAAAGTCCATTAACACATCAATGACAATCAATGAGATAATCAATGAGCAGTTGGACGCACCTTCCGATATTTTAAGTGAAAGAGAAACAGAAACATGCCATCAGCGTAGGGCTTGGCGATATATTGATATTTTTAAAATATCAATATTTACTTTACGATATCACAAACAACCGTATAGTTGATATCGATATAGATTGGATTTGTGCTGTATCGCCCTCATCCCTGCATGCAGGAGTAGGAAAGAGGGGCGGAGCAGAAGCCCGGCGGCTCCAGTCGAAGCGACAGCAAGGAATAAGCGGTAGCTCAGTAATGTGGAGGTACTTCGAAGCCAGAGCATAAAAAAATATTTTCCACCTCCTTAAAATTTGGCACAAACCAAAATAGGAGGAATGTGTGAAGCTGAGCGCTGTCTGTCTGCCGCGCTCCTGTTGCGTTCCTCATGAAAGGAAAAGCAAAGTGGTGTGCTATTATAAAGAGGTGTCCTTTTTATCACATTTCTAAAATATTTGAGCTTCGCAGTCACAATGATATAGCACGAAAAGCTCTACCACAAATGTACAAGGAAGTTAGACAGACAGTTGCTAAGCCTGATGCAGTTGACAGGTTGGGTGTTCCTGGCACAAAATAAGGACATGCTTGTGTCTTCTAAAAATGTTAAACTAAAAAAATACTACTGTTCAATTTAAAGTATTTTTGTATTTTTGAGTTGCTGACATTTTAAGGTCCTCTTAAACCGGACACTCATATTTTGTTCTTTTGTTATTAGCTGAGGATTTGAGCATAGCTAAAGGTTTGTTATAAAAAATATTATATTTTACTTTTCTGTATTTATTTTAGGCCGCACGGTGTCTAGTGGTTAGCATGTTGGCCAATACAGGAACAGCATTTCTGTGTGGAGTTTGCATGTTCTCCCCGTGTGCACGTGGGTTTTCTCCGGGTACTTCGGCTTCCTCCCACAATCCCCCAAAAAAATGCAGGTGAGGTTAATTGGCGACTCTAAATTGTCCATAGGTATGAATGTGAGTGTGAATGGTTGTTTGTCTATATGTGCCCTGCGATTGGCTGGCGACCAGTCCAGGGTGTACCCGACCTGTTGCCCGAAGTCAGCTGGGATAGGCTCCAGCATGCCTCCGCGACCCTAATGAGGATGAAGCGGTATAGAAAATGGATGGATGGATGTATTTATTTTTTAAAAAGAATGGCCTACTTTATTTTAGAGGCTATTTTTAGATAAGATTTTTTATGTGATATTATCTTGCATGAAGCTTTAACATCCTCATGTTAAGTATTTTAATAAAACAACTTGGCACGCATATTTAGCTTTGGCTTAAAAAATATCGTGATATATATCTGAAATCTGTCTTTAGTCAGAGCTCAGTACCATATTGGCACCAGAACCGGAAAGTTAAGTAGATCACATCCTATTACAATTTTCTGGCCGATCACCGATCACCTACAGTATCTTTAAAAAGCCTGACCTGCCAATTCTGGTTTTGGTCTATACCATTTTTTTGTAATAACTGATAGCATACCTTTTAAATGCCCCATCTTATAGTGTTGCAAAACATTGAACAATACCTGTGAAACAATACAAACTTGTTTTTTTAACTGCACATCAAGAAGGTCTCTCAAATATAAATGACAAATTTAGAAAATTGCTGTCTAAGTTACAAGGCCATATCAGTTCCTTGAGTCTTTTATTTTTCACATTTGAAAAATAAACAAAACTTGCACAACAGGTTGTACCACAGACCTGATTTCAGCCTCTTACCAAATATAAAGTGCACAGCAACCAAAAATGTGTCGCCCAATGCTATGAACTCCATAATTTTCCTCGCGGGAGCTTTGCTCTTTTCACTGCTCATAAGCTGTAACAGCAGGCCACTGCTTGACTCTTTGCTCTGGCTAGCTTTAGTTTCAGTCTTTGCGTGATTGCTAGCTGTCAATCTGGCACAGCAAAATGGGATAGTGGCTGACTTTCAGACCTCTGTGGCAGTAGATAAGATCAGTGAATAAGATTGGTTTCATATGTAAGAATCGGCTGATCACAGATCCCACAAACTTTATAACTTTATGAATATTACTACGTAAGTATTTAAATGATTATTCTGTTCAACATGCATTATACAACATTTTAGGGTTGGGAGATAGTTTTTATACATCGTTATAAATTCTTCCAATGATAAGAAAATGACTTATACAGGTATAAATGATAAACGGAAACAAGCCAAGTTGATGACTGCATGCCGCGGTGCACTGTATTGATGCATTGCCGCCTCACGTGTACCACAGCACGGAGGGCCCTATGATTTCTGCGGAATTGCGGAATTGGCCAATAAAAACGGAATTTACTGTTAAACGCTCCTCCGTGAATCACCACCTTAACGTGATGGAGGGGTTTGGGTGCCGGAGTGATCCTAGGAGCTGTGTTGTCTGGGGCTATATTCCCCTGGTAGGGTCTCCCAAGGCAAACAGGTCCTAAGTGACGGGCCAGACCAAGAGTGATTCAGAAGACCCTATGAACAAACACAAGAGGAAGGGCCGCACCTCACCCAGACGTGAGATACCGGCGTCTCACCCTGGAGCCAGGTCCAGGGGAGGGGCTCGCAGGCGAGCGCCTGGTGGTCGGGCCTTCAACCGTGGGGCCTGGCCGGGCCCAGCCCACAGAAACCACACGGGATCTCCCCCCCGTAGACCCACCACCTGCGCGGGCAAGCATAAGGGTCCGGTGCAATGTGTTTTGGATGGTGGTCGAGGGCGGGCTCCTGGGCAACCTGGTCTTCAGCAGCCAAATCTGCTTCGCGGGACATGGAATGTCACTTCTCTGGTGGGGAAGGAGCCCAAACTTGTGCGAGGTTGAGACATTCCAACTAGACATTGTCGGACTCACCTCGACCCAAAGTTTGGGTTCTGGAACCAAACTCCTCAAGAGGGCACTTTATTGTTTAAGTATGTATCATTAATACAATGAAAATGAAAGGAAAAAATACAGTATTTATTCTGCAAGTCAACTTTGGTGTGCACTCCTAAATTTTCTGTTTGCGCTCCTCAAAGTTTAAGTTCAGGGCCATTGTGCTCCTACTATAAAAACTTAGTCTGGAGCCCTGTGTTCCATGTATATTATAATTGGCAGGCTTGTTCTGCCAAATGTTGTCAAGCTGTGTCTATGGTGGACATCTGTGCAGCTATTGCATTTCCTGCCTCTTCTTCTGTTGTTGTCTGATTCGTGTGTGAAATTACATAAGGCTTAAACCCCCCACTCCCCCTTGTTAGCCTTAAAACGACCTTTATATCTGTAGCCATGGAGTCACCTCATGAAAACAAACTACAGTAACTGACATTTCTGGTACACTCTGTTGAATCAATTGTATACGCACAATGACCATTGCAATTCATTAAATCCGGTTTATTAGTCCAGAATCCATATTACAGTGTTTGCAGTGATCTTTTTGACAACGTTACGGTCTGCATTGTTGAGAGAAAATAAAATAAAAAATAAAGCTGCGTGAAACATTTTTTATGGTATTTTATATTGTTTTCAAAGTAATTGTGGTCAATGTGTGTGTAAATAAGCAATATATGTATCTATATAGCATACATAGTAGGGATGTCCCGATCCACATTTTTTGGCGTCTGATCCGATTTTCTTAAGTCTTGCCGATCTGATCCGATCCGATAGTTTTTTTGTTTCTTTTCTTAATAATAATAAGCTTTTGTAACAAACATGAATTTGTGCAATTGACTATGGTTGTGAAAATAGCTCTTCAAAGCATTAAAAATAATGCAACCAAAGTATTGCTGAATTTACTTTTTTATTACACAGCATGACCAACAATATTGTTTGGCTTTTGTAACAAACCTCTGTGAATCAGGGCCCTCATCCAATAAAAGTCCATCCAATAATAGATACAATTGGAAAAAATGGGCATGACAAATACTTTTAGGGTAGGACTAATCATTTGACATGATTATAGATCAATTTGTGGTGTGATTTAGAATATATTAAATTTTTTTTAAACAAACTCTCTCGCGCCCTATGAAATCCGTTTTATTTTTCTCCCCAAATTCTGTTTTTTTCCGTTTACATTTTTTAGAATTTTTTTTTTTCCTTTTCCACTTATTTTACCAGCATAGTTGTCCAGTAATTGAGAAATGGAACTTTTCTAATGGGATGTCAGCCTCAGGACATATTGCTCCAAAATCTTCAACAAACTGTAATGCCCGTGCTTGTGATTAAGGAAGATGTTGTCACACATGTAATTCCAATCGTGTTATTAATCTAAAATATTTGAATGACACCCTTATTTTGTTTACACAATTAGACAAATGTGACAAAGGGTGCTCTTATTTTGAAGGACAAACGTGACAAAGAGCACTCTTATTTTGAAGGCCGGAATGTACTGTGTGTGTTGAGAATGGCAATTGACGGTTGATACGCGCTGGGTGCAAGAATAAACATGCCTCTCGTCTTTTTTCACTCAGAACCTGCACATTGTCAGTAGGCATTGTAAATTGGCAGTAAAACACAACACGGTGAAAATACTGTATACTCATCCAGCCTGAGTCGCGCACACACACACGCGCGCACACACAAACACACAGCTGCACTAGCTAAACTAAGCAAACCCTGCTAGCTTGTGAGGCTCTACAACACCTGCACCACCTGAACCATGTTATAGTCAATATGTATTCTTGACTTGCGTGTACCCTAATGAGGAAGAAGCGGTATAGAAAATGGATGGATGGATGGACTTGCGTATCTTGCTTGCTGCTGTAACAAGTGAATTTCCCCGCTGTGGGATAAATAAAGTACAAATACAAATACAATAGCTTCCATTCACGCTCCGTAACAGAGGAGTTTCCAAGGTTTTTCGCCACCGTTTCGACATGTTTAGTAGTGTTTGTGCAGTCCCTATTTCACCAACCAGCGGTTACAGCAGCATGCTCCCTGCACCATGACGCAGCAGTCCGGGCACAGTGAGAGGGAACTACCACTGTAGTTACGGAGCCAAATATCTGACGTCCAACGTGAAACTAACTTCACCACGGTACACTGCGGACATGTCTGTATGTTGGTGTTGCGTTTTCTTCTTCTTGCGGGTAGCGCGAGTCGAGTGGCACCCAGCTTTGAGGCGCTTTACTGCATCTACCATGTTGGAGTGTGGCTCAGAGTTACAAATAGGGAAACCGGATCTGCCCGATCTCATGGCAGAAGCCGATATTATCCTACCTTTACAATTACAGAGGATCGGCAGCCGATCCCAATTCTTAAGATCAGATCGGGACATCCCTAATATACAGTATATCCATTCTTACAATATATTACTTAACATTGTTTTTATTTTTATGCACATGATTGCCAAATGTATTTTCCACTCACTAAAAATGACCATGACCCCCTGTCACCTCTTCTCGAGTGCTTAAGCAACATCAAGGTCAGGTTGGCTCAAAATTTCTTTAAGGTCAATGAGGGGAAGACTGATCTTATCCTCCTGAATCACAGCGGCCCCCTCATGGACTTGGGCCCCCTCATGGACTTGGGCCCCCTCAAGAAGCATGTCTGTCCCACAGCCACCAGCCTTGGCGTCATAATAAGACAGTGATTGTAAAGTTAATAAACATATCAACACCGTTGTAAAATTCTGTTTTTATCATCTTCGGCTTTTATCCAAAATTAAATCCTTCTTATCTTTGCAACATTTCAAACAAGTCATGCATGCTTTTATTTCGTCATGTCTGGACTACTGTAATGCACTTTACTCTGGAATAAGCCACAAATAACTCTCTCGCTTATAGTTAGTCCAGAACTGAGCAGTTTTTAACAGGAACCAAAAACAGGAACCAATTCTAGCCTCCCTGCACTGGTTGCCTGTGCGTTTTAGAATTGATTTTATTGTTTGTTTTTAAGGCATTGAATGGACTGGCCCCTCAATACATTTCGGACCTTATCCAAGTTTACACTGCAGCGCACATTGAGGTTCAAAGACCAGCTCCAACTGGTGGTGCCCAAGACAGGACTTAAGACCATACACCGGGCCTTTTCCGTAGTTGGCCGCGAGCTGTGGAACACTCTACCCCTCATGTAAAAACGGTCCCCACAATTGAAAGCTGTAAGTCTCGTCTTAAAATCCACTTTTATTCTCTGGCTTTTAACTCGGCGTGGGTCGTGTGGTCCTCTGTGTCTTTCATTCTTTTCTTTTTGGTTTAATTGGTTTTATTTATTCTAGTCTTTATTTTATTTATTCATTTATTTATTACCTACTTATTGTATTTATTGCTTTAATTGTTGTACTTCTTTTTTTAAGTATTTTACTGCATAAAGTGTCTTTGTTTTTATATGATCTTTAAGTTTTTACTGCAGTAATTTGTACTCTGTGCAGCACTTTGGAAACAGTGTTTATACAATGTGCTATATAAATAAAGTGAATTGGATTGGAAGTTTAAAAAAAATCATTTTTAAAGGTGTGGCTGCTTTTATTTTGTAGTGCCACACCGCCACGATCAATTGCATGTCGCGAAAACCCTGATAATGTACATGTTTTGCTGATGTGTTGAAAATCTTTCTCGGTGGCTAGCTAGAGTGATGCTAATGCTAGTAGCACTAATGCTATTTAGATCCATTCTAGTCTTCAATAGTGGTCACACTGAAACATGCCCACAAATAGCTGTCTTCGGCTATGCCTGCCGGTAACTCGCAGCTCAAAACCCAAATTTTAGCTCGCAGTTCAAAGCAAAAAAATCTGCGGAAAGACGGCTTGCTTGTTATTGTTTTCTTTTAAACGTTTTTGGTGTCATGAGCACTTTAAGGTCTCAATTCATGAGAACGTTTCTAGTGTATCGGTTGTGTTATGAAAGCCCACCTGCACGCCAAGCTAGCCACGTAGAGTAGCAGGAAATAAAACTGAGGCGTGCACTTGTCTTCTGGGCTGACCTAGTTCCTCTTCATGCTACTTAATTATTCAGGAGCTTTGAAATGTTCTCCTGTGTAGAAGCATGCAACCCGAGTGGCTCTGTTTGCCCCTCATGACAGCAGCCACACAGTGATTCTATTTAAGCACACGTGTGCACAATGAGCTTGGAATACATGACACAAACACACACACACACACTTTATGTACATAGGGTCAATCTTCATTTGATAGGTAGGTTTTAAATGATGGAATCCCTCTAAAACACGGCTTTAACATGTCATGACAGGAGTAAAGTATGGTAGCACAAGCTCCATAACCTGTAATTACACTGTACTAGTACTCCTACCTTTCACTGCGACATCTCAGTGACATTTTCCAAAACAAGGTCATCAACCCAAAAGTGCATGTACTGGACTGCCCTTAAAAACATGCCCTTCCACACACATTACGCCAAACAACAAGCGGAAAAGTCAGGCTAATCAAATAACATGAATCTAACAGTACTGCTATCTGCAGCTGTGGCCTACGCACAAGTGAGAATAACGTCCTGTAACATGCTGTCATCTGTGTTGCGCAACAGAGTCAAGTGAATCACTTACCAAAGAGCCATTTGTAATCCCTGCTAATGCGGGAGTCTGCATCTCCTAAAAATGGTTGACTGGTTTTAACTGCAGCTGAAATTCTCAGGCAAGAACATCACAATAGAAAGCTTTGTGTGAAAGATAAATGAAACATCAGGAACTAACTACCATTGCAATTTGAGTCTCGTGTAACAGTTCATCCTCGGTGAAATCAGCTCCCTTCGCTGTATGGTTTAATGAAAGATTTTCCTATTGTTAAGTATCGTTGAAGTGTTAGACTGACATTTTTTATAATAAAACAAGATTGTGGTTAAGATAAAAATGCATCATTCTTGGGCAGACAAAAGGCAAACATTGAATTTGGGAACACATCAAATTTAATTGGCATTTTTTTTTTAAATGTATATGTGGTTTTGGGTAGAATACTCTGGTAACCATTTTTTAAGCCAAGAGCTGTTTCTCTGGGCCAGCAGAAAAAAGAACTTGAAGACTGATCACTCTCTTAGCACAAGCCCCTCTGCTGCCTTGGTAAAAGACATTTCTAAGAAAAGCAGGCGAACAGAAAAAAATTTGTTAGTGTTTGCTTACATTGAAAAAAAAACTTTAAACCGCCTTGGTTTGAAAGGGATATATTTGAAATGTCTAAGAAAAGCAGGCAAATGGCACACAAATTTTAAGTTACTCTTCACTTACATAAGCAGCATGGTCATTTTGCTGAGCTGTCATGGAAATATGAGAAAAGATATGTTTTAATTATCATCACAGCGACAGTTCTTCCACTGGGCTATCCCAGAAAAGAGGAAAACTGCTGAAATTCTGCCAGTGAAAGTAAAGTGGGATTGTGTCCCATTTTTTGATTGTGACTTAAGAAATGCTAGACAGCTGCTGTTTCTCAGTCGCTGAGAAGGAAGAAGGCTGGGAGGAGGCTGTGCTCATGGGAGGCACGTTTCATGGAGTGCCTCACATATCCTCCTTCAGTTTCTGCACTTCAGCTTGGGGAATTATAAAGTGCACTGTAGCAACCTGGGCCATTTCCCTTTTACAATTGTTTCTTGTGCTGCACTTTCTGGTATAGATGTGTGTACTGTCAAATAGTCATCAATAGAATGGACAGATCTCAAAAATAAAAAGGTTACTGGATGTGCCTGTATACTGTATATATTTCTGAACTGTTTACTTCCAAAGAAGTGTTTCCCTATCCTACATGTCAGGGAGCTATTTGAATAGCTTGCATCTCAAAATGTTTTTCTTCGTGTTAAATCAGAAAAACAAAGAAAAGTCAAACGGAAACAAAACACTCCACAAAGCAATTGTATTAGACCTGTTTGTGATTTGTGTATCATGGCAACGACAAGATACAAGCTTCCAGGAGACTGATAGAAATGCAGACTAACTGAATGCACTGATGGAATGTTCCATGTGCTTATGTAGTGTTCCCTCGTTTATCGTGGGGATATGTCCCAAAATAGCCCGCAGTAAGTGAAATAAGTAAAAATCCGCAAAGTGGCCAACTTAATTTTTTTTTACTATTATATATGTTTTGGGGCTGTAAAACCCCTCACACTATATACTTTATACACTATTCTCAGGCAGATATTAACATTTTCAAAACTTCAAACCTTTGTTTGAATTTTAATGATCAACCTACGAGGCTGGACACAAGAAATTATTAAGTGACTTATGCGTATTTCACTCCTCTGACCATGCCTCTTCTTCTGGTGCCATTCTGCTGCATTAAACCATAACTGCTCCTGTCGTCGTATTTTCCTCCTCCTCGGACCAAAGATTAATTTATTCCGTAATGCTGGGCCGCAATGGTTAGCATCCTCCTCTGCCTATTGGGTGCAATCGCAGGTGTCTTTGATGGTGCAGAACCTTTTGTCGACATTGTGGGTGTTGTCGGGGATACAACTGGCAAACATGCAGCCCTTCAGAGTCACACTGCTAGCAATCAAACATTTATGTAAATTTGGCAATCTGGCATTCTGTACTGTACATGAAGGCACAGAGGAGATTGACTGACAATGTTCTACAGACCGTCAGCCAATCACGACACAGAACACAATGCGTGGGTTCTCCCTGAGCCAATCAGGACACACACAACGCGTGTGTTCTCCCTTAGCCAATCAAGACACAGAACACAATGCACATTCATCCATCCATCCATTCATTTTCTATGCCACTTATCCTCATTAGGGTCACGGGGGTGTGCTGGAGCCTATCCCAGCTAACTTCGGGCGAGAGGCGGGGTACACCCTGGACTGGTCGCCAGCTAATCGCAGGGCACATATAGACAAACAACAATGCACGTTCATACGCTGTAAAAAAATTTTTTTTAAAGCACTAGCACTAAAAAAAAATTTGCCAAACAGTGAGTCTGCGAAACATGGGCCACGATGTAGCGATGGAACACAGCTAATTGAGCTAAATGAGCTACATACAACTGTTCGACCTGCTGTGTTGTATTGTTTTGTAAACATACTCACAGAGTGGATAAGGGTAACGTGAAAGTAGATATGAATAGACAATGAAAATCAAAGAAGGCATTAGATAGAAATTGGACCTGCAGTGCAAATTCATAGTGCTTATATAAAATAAGCTTCTGTTGTGGGCTGGCTATACGCAAATAATTGCACATCAGCGTCGTTTGATCTTGTGGCCAACACAGATGATTCATTTTTTCTTTTTAAATATACATTACGGCGGGCACCCCAATTGTGACGAGAAGGGAAAAAATAAACATGCTTGTTTGACACGCCACGCCAGTTAAATCAGGCTAGATTACAAAAATCTATCAAGAAAATCCAAATGAAAATAATACTTTCAACAACAGAAGCACCTGAAGTGAAAACACGAACATGTCAGCCATTCAATTGACTGTGACCGTTATGGAACATTATACTGCATGTCAACATTGGTCTCATCTCACCCCTTCAAGCTACTTGTTATTACGGGAAGGCAAATCTCTGCAGAGTTGGTGTGACTAGCCGAGCAGAACCTAAGTTGGGAATAGCATATTCATTGGTAAAAACATTATAAGGCACAATGTTAACGGCGAGCTAGAAACAGTCACACTGCATAGATAGCACAAATGAAGTGTGTGTTTGTGTCGTTGAACTTGATATATGGGAACATTATTAGGGGTGTGCCGATCCAATATTGATGTCGGATATCGGCCTGATATCAGCAATAAAAAACAAGTATCAGATCATATTGGCCTGCATCTAATTCCCAATATCACCACTCCGAAACAAGCAGTCCATTACATAGTCTGCTCCTGTACTTCTATCCAGACTCCGGACTCAGCATGGACAGAATTTCTAGGCGTAGTCAAGGCGTCGAGGGAGTCCAGTTCGGGGGCCTAGGATCTCGTCTCTGCTATTTGCAGACGATGTGGTCCTGATGGCCTCATCGGACTGTGACCTTCAGCGTTTACTGGGGCGGTTTTTGCAGCTGAGGGTGAAGCGTCTGGGATGAGACTCAGCACCTCAAAATCCGAGGCCATGATTCTCAGTCAGAAAAGGGTGGATTGCACCCTTCGGGTTGGGAATGAGGTCCTACCCCAGGTGGAGGAGTTAAAGTATCTCGGGGTCTTGTTCACGAGTGAGGGAAGGTTGGACCGTGACGTCGACAGGTGGACCGGTGTAGCATCTGCAGTAATGCAGTCGCTGTACCGGACCGTCGTGGTGAAGAGAGAGCTGAGCTGGAAGGCAAAGTTCTCAATTTACCGGTCGATCTATGATCCCACCCTTGCCTGTGGTCATGAGCTTTGGGTCGTGACCGAAAGAACGAGATCGCGGATACAAGCGGCTGAAATGAGTTTCCTCCGTAGGGTGGCTAGACTCACCCTAAGACACGTGTCAAACTCATGCCCTGGAGGGCCGAGACGCTGCAGGTTTTCTCTCCAACCAGTTTCTTCAGCAGGTGATTTAATTGTTGAGCTCCTTCCCTCAAACTGAAGGTGTTGATCATTAAAATCACCTGCTTTAGTCACTGGCTGGAAAGAAAACCTGCAGTGTCTCGGCCCTCCATGGCACGAGTTTGACACCCCTGCCCTAAGAGATAGGGTGAGGAGCTCAGTCATCCGGGAGGGGCTCAGAGTAGAGCCGCTGCTCCTTCAAATCGAGAGGAGCCGGTTCAGGGGGCTGGGGCATCTAGTCCGGATGTCTCCCAGACGCCTCCCTGGTGAGGTGTTCCGGGCATGCCCAGCTGGGCTGGGCCCCAGGACGGACCTAGGACACGCTGGGGAGATTATGTCACACAGCTGGCCTGGGATCACCTTGGTGTCCTCCAGGTGGAACTGGAAGAAGTGGCCGGGGGCCCGGAAGCCTGGGCTTCCCTACTGATCCCTACTGCTTCCCCCCGGACCCGGAAAAGCAGAAGAAAATGGATGGATGGACAGATCCAGCATGCAGAGCCCAGGTGACCAAAACAACAGCCTGTGCTAAGGTGTTTACAAGGAGTAGGAGTGTTGTCGGCCATGTAGCACTATTTTTTGTTAAAGTCCGAAAAACACGTTGCAGTTGAGAGCAAAACTTACCATGCATAAGTTTCCCGTGATGGCATAGAACTGGCCCAGCATCCCCAAGCCACCAAGATGGCATGCAGGCCGCCAGTAGCACGGACCCACCCCGAGCACACAGCAGTATCCATGGCCCAGGTCAGTCCAAGGGCAGCACTGCAAACCGAACCCACGGTCAAAGCCCCTGCGCCAACCGGCCTGAGCGGGCCCCCGCCCCCGGGAAAGGCAGGCGAGCCAGTCAAAAACGCCCCACAAGCCAGGCCACCCCGGGTAAGCCACAATGCCCCGGCTGTCAACGGACAGGTCCACAACCGAATCCCCGGCCCCGCCTGGTGGACAGGTGTCACGGAACAGCACACTTTTTCAAGACAAGCTTACCAAATAAACAGTAGACATTTCAACAAACTCTTTTGTATTTTGTCTTAACATTTCACTATGGGGTATAATTGGTGGCACGTTTGATTTGAATCAGCAGAGCATAAAAATGATCAACAGAGATGAGAAGCAATCATCCCAAACAGCAATCACATTAGGATGTACCGTTAACAGCTGGCTGAGCACAGTGCTGACTTCTGATACATGTATGCCATCACCTAAAGACTATGTCATATTAATGACACATCAAAACAACTTATGCCATGTTACTATTAACCTTGAAAAGGTCAAATTCATGGTCCAACACAAATTTTACTGAACTTTTAGGGCTGATTCTTCAGACAGCAAAATGAGGAGGGGGCCGTCCTCTTTCTAGTTTCATTGTTTCATTATGTGAGCTGAAATTGAACTAGCAGCGTAACAGTCTCCCCTGAGGCCCAACAGTAAGGGATTATCTCTGGCCCTGTTAACCTTCTGGATAAAGGGGAGATATCGCCTCATTCTTGTTTGCTGACGCAACTATCTGCACAAAGAAGGCATAGTCACTTCATATTATAGAGAGTGATGCTTACTACATGTTAACAGAAATCTTTAAAGCAGGTGAACAACCGTTGTTTCATTATTGCAGATACAAAATGGTACTAATCTTCCAAGAGCCAGCTCATTGGCAGAACCATTAAATAAAAACTTAAGCTAAATGCTAACCGCTCATGTTCAGTCAATAGCACTGTAGTGCAATATTTTTTCATTTGGCCTATATTTTAATCACAATTAATCATTAACTCACAATGAATCAGATTTTCTGTTATATTCTGTTTAACTTAACGGTAAGATGAAAAGGGTGCTCACTCAATCGCTTGTACACCCGCATACGCAACGGACCATAGAACAGAACACTCAAGTGGTAATTACATGTTTTAAAAAATGGCGTTAAACTGGATTTGTGCTAACTCGTTAAGTTTGACTGTCCTAATTTTGATGCATGCAGTATATATATTATATTGGTGGTGCTAATGCCCTGGGTTACAAATTGAGGGGTAAATACATCATCAACTGTCAGTACCATAAAAAAGAAAAAGATAGAAAGATTTTCCAATTCGTTCAGCAAAGCAAGTGTCATGCCAGGTCAAGGAGACGTTTTGTATCATATCGTACTCGTGTGAGCATTCAGATGCAGTGAGATGTGAAAACACTACAATGAAACACAGTCACTACAAAGACACTAATGTGGCTGCCAAGCTGCTGTGATTGGGGTGCGTGTGTGTGCGTGCGTGCTTTGTCAGTTCATTACCAGCTGTAAAGGCTGCTTTGTTATTCTGACCACAAAAATTGTGTCAAACCAAGTCTCAAGTTTATTTGTGCAAAACAAACGAACAAATGCTTTTACTCTTTTCAACAGGATCAAAAATATGTTGACTGCTTTTCGCTGGGCAATTAAACATTACATACATACATCATTACAATTGGCTATTTATGTTGACACCAATACCTAGAAAGCGACCCTGAACAGGAAGTGTAGCAGAGAATGAATGAATTGATTACTCTTCAACTGTATCTCTGTGGTAATTGAAGAAAAACATAAACATGAGCTTGGCCTGTTTATAGTTAGCGTTAGTTAAAATACCAGGGCTTATTATTATAGAGTGGTACGGTTTATTTGTTTCTAACATGTTTAGCAAGTGACATGTTAGTGGCATTCAACATGACGAAAAGAAGTACGAAGAACCAGAGCTTATTTAAACCTGACACTTGTCCTTGTCTAATACAGATAATTCATTCACACTATATTTTTAACATGTTGACACTTAAGTTATTTTGTCAATAACAAGTTTGTTCACTTCCTGTGTTTATGAGTCACCATTTTCTGATACGGAGAGTAAAGACATGTAGCTATGGATTGATAGTTTTTGTAGAATTAAGGAAATTACACTGAGAAGCACACACAGAGTGCCCTGATAAACGGTACAGTAACTCTATTGCAGGCATTATGTAGTAGCAGTAAAATCACTAGGGTAAGATGTGTAATCACTGAAAGACGTGTTTTCCCTTCGTCCAACAGGCCGAGCATCAAATAAACACAATGACATAATACAAGATAACGCAACATGACCTGCCTAATAATTCGGTCAAACTCTTAGATAACGTTGGAAACCAGATTTGGAGCAGTTATACTCTGCCAAATACGATTACATCAAACTACTATCAAGCTACGATTAACAATCAAAACACACGTTATCACTAGGACATAAGACAGACTACAGTAAACTTTCTCAAACCAATGTTTACAAACGCAAACAGGGCGCTTTGTGCAGTGGCGAGCCTGCTAGCAAAGTTAGCCAAACATTATTATATTCTCACGTAAAAAAGATGATCGACATGATTTAAACACATAGTATCAAGGCTGTGTGGTGCGGTATGCTGTGATTTCAGATCAAACAGACGAATGCTGTTTGTGTAATGAAGTAAAAATAGCGTTAGCCAGAAACCATGGTTCTGACAGCTAGCCTAGTCAGTTAGCATCGTTAGCCGCTAGCAAGCTTAGCCTAGCCATGTAGCACGTGTTGGTGATTTATAAAATAATCAACTTTAACTGACAATAGCTCGCTAACTAATGACGCTGCACTGACGTTAGAAATCAGATCGACCCGACGTGTTCTTGCCTTTAATCGATTCGTAAAACGAGTATCTACTGTTTACATAGTAGGATGGAAAAGGTCAATACGGCTACATGGGTTTCTACTCCAAAGAATGGCTAGACCCGGTCGTCCATCAACAGAAGAGACAGACCACCCCCAAACCGACAGAGTGCAATGGAAGCTAACAAACCTTAGCGGCGGAGTAAAAGAGCGACCATCCGTCGGCGTTGTTGTGTTGACGCTAACGTCCAAATCCTCGTCAACACCGCAGGGTTTCGATTAGAGATCCTCTCACTTCAATGGCACCAGTCTCCTGTCATTAAGTCCACACGAAAGAGTAGTTTTCCTTGTCATTTGTTCCACCGAAGGTTGATCTATGTCGTGCCTGGTCCAGCACAATGCACTGATCTGCTGCTACTCCCTACCGCGGACACGCCACAGCATTGGGACTAGTGAACCGCCTTCCCCCTCTCTCCCTTCACCCCCCGCCCTCTCTCTCTCTCTCTCTTCTCTCTCGCTCTCTCTCTCTCTCTCTCTATCGCTCTCTCCCTCTCACTCTCGCTCTGGGCTGAAGGACGCAACACACATCCAAGCAAATGTGATAGTGAATGATAATGATCATGTCCTCAAGTCACTCGTCATCACACTCCAGTTATATTCCAGTTATCTGCTCCCATTTCAGTATTGTCATATGTTAATCCACATGTCTGCTGATTGACCTAATCATTGTGAAGTCATGAGTCCTGACCTTTTCTGCCCATAGGTTGCATGTACTGTAACTGTGAAAAAGAATGCTGAACGACATTTAATACCGTTTCTATATAATATACTCGGTATTATCTATCCATTGTACAATGTTTATGTTATTTTTTTCTCCTGTACTGACTATTTACCCTTCATTGTTGTATTATTTAATGAAGGTACAGTATTATTATCATATATGCTGTACTTCTGTCAGCTTCACTCCATTACTGATTGGCTGATTTATTTATTCTTTATTACTGAATAGGCTCATCACAATTAATAACATTATAAATACATACACTTGTATTTCATAATAAAATGTGTTGTGATGTAAGATTTTAGAATCCATTTTTTTTTGTTTTATTTTTTTATAGCCAATTTAATTGAATTGAATTAAAGCCTCTGTTGATAAGAATCCAATCCTGTTTTAAAATATTACAGAAGGTGATTAGAGGAGTTTAGATTGTAGTAATTCACAAGGTGTGTATATATAATGTATTGTTTATTCAGAAAATGTGTTTTTTAGTTATAATTAAAAATTAATTTAATGTAATAAATGAAATAATTGATTGATAACATTGACTTTCATTAAATTAAATACATGTATTAAATAACTAAATATATATATACTCTATACATTAAATATATTAAATAATGAAGAAGAAGAATAACATTTATTGTTCAATTAAATGAATTAAAATACAATACAATCCTATAGTATTACCGGTATTTATGCACAATATGTGACTCACTAGTTAAAACATTTGTATATATAGCTGCAAGCAGTGACATGCCTTTGTTAAACTAATGTTTGTGAATCGTGGGTAAGAGTATTTGTATAGAAATAATGAGTACCGTAAATACATTGTCATCATGTATTATGTAAAACATGTCGAGCAACATCCAAACATACGAAATGTGACGTTTCACGTGGAGTTGCTGCTATAAGTACAGCAATTATATATTTTAATCTATTTACAAACTATTAACTTTACTATTACACATCTTTATACTTTTTCTTTTACTGTTCAAAAAACTGGTACACACTAAACACGCAAGATGAACAAATTATCAACAACTGCTACGACATAGAGAAGTGGTAGGATTAAATTAGCTATGCTTTCTTTCTGCTCCTTTTCAGACATGTCCAATTGGGTAACTGTAGGCATGTGGTGTACTTCATGTAACCTTGTTATGCATGTTCAAAATAAACAAAACAAAACCTGATCATATCAGAAATGTGTATTGCCACAACATCCAAAACCACTTACTGTATGTTAGGTCCTAAAGTATTTGGATGGGGACAAGTTTGCGTTTATAGAGTATATACAATTCATAGTGTAACTATCAAAATGTTATTTGAAGTAAGTGTAGCTGTGCGATAGTAGGTTAAGCACTCCCCGATGCCTTAAGAGCTGCGCTGATCAGTCGTTTGAAAGCTTTTAGCCTGCTGGCTTGCACGCTCGACTCTCAGTCGGTGGGGATGTGTGGTGGGGAGATCAAACCCAGGTATTGACCCATGTGGGATGACCACTTACATGTTGACTTTCAGTGTTTTAAAATTATCTAATTTATTTACCATTTAGAAATTACAACCATTTTACAGCATTGATATAAATGATAGAATTGGTATTTGCCTGCTGTTTGATGCAAGCTTCCAATATAAAATCCAAGGAGATTGTGGAAGGTGGCCATCATTCGAGGATAATAAATATCACTCTATAAAAGAGAAAACAAAACACGTCAGGATGACTAAATCAACAGTAAAGTGTGAAAAGTATGACAAATCCTCTCTTTGGTTAAGAAAAAAACATCAACAACATCAACAGAAGTCAGGAATAATATGGAGAAGGAAAGTGTATCATTGTCAAAATCTATTTTGAAAAGAGCCTTTATGTATGTGAATATGGCACTTGAACACTGGTGTCCTTCATGGTGGAGGGCGTGTTTAAAAAAGTGACTTGAGCATGTACGTATAACGGATGTTTACAATGCTACAGGCTGTTTATTGATCATGTGGAGTAACAAGATGACTTGTGAGGTACATAGAGCCATACTCGGGTCATGCTCAACAAAATGCTAAAGAATTTATTACAACAAACATGAATCAATAGCCCCATAAATATGTGCATGTACTATATCTATCAGTGATCCAGTAAAACCAGACTTGGGGACCTGCTTGGCTCCCAACACAAAGTTTGGAATTGAGACAGCTTGGTTGATTATTATTACAAACTCTGGCCTCATCAACATATTTCATGGTTCATTCCACCCACCTGTGTATTTACTCTCACAACAGTCTGAAATTGAGGTTCCAAAAGGGGTTAAAACCAAGCTCTTCCAGGCCAGAAAGCATACATCTGTGCTGTTTGATGCCCACTGAGAAGTACAAGCTGTGAATACAGCGACTTAACATTGAAGGATCGTATTTTGGAGATCAGAGCACCACACGCTGTGTACATACACGTAGTTGGTGACTGTGCTGAAGCCCGTGCTCTACTAGATGCAGTGAAACCTCTCTGTGTGCCTCACACGGTGTCCACAAACACCACACACACTGCAGGTACTGGCGTCTCATAAAAATGCTAAGAGCACTGTACTGTATTAATAGTAAATAAAGCAAATAAATCTGCTGGTGTGTATTTGTGTGTTGATAACATGTATGTATTTGTAGTATCCTGATAGATCTGACATCCAGCAATGACCCATAGTGTCTCCAGGTTACATACAGCTATGACTCAGTTGAGCAAAACAATTCACACAGGAATGGTGGTGATACTGTTATGCCAAATAAACATGATAGGGATATTTAGAAAGGTGTATTTCTATACATTAACAAATATGTTTGGTCCTATAGGAGGGGTGTCTAAACATTTTCCACCGGGCACCAATTACTGAAAAACACTAAGACCAATCTGTTGCATTCATGTATTAATAATATATACAATAATAATCTGAATGAATAATAAATCTGATGGTTTGTATTTTTGTGTTGATCGAACACGCAGAGCCACGATGGGTGGCTCCGCTTTGCCCCGTTTTGCGCCAGGATGTGTATTGCTACCATGAGGCATAGAGCACCAAGTCAGCTTAAGGCAGCAGAGACAATCTGACACCGCACTCGTCGTTGGTGGTGCAATGGTACAGCTGCTGCCTTTTAAGGCAGCGTGTGCAGGATTGATCCTAGCCCCGAACACTTCTTTTTCTATTTCTATTACTCCAAAACATGCATCCAACTTTTTCCACTGATGGCCACATACTGAAAATTATAGGACGTGGGGGACCACTTTGATATTTTTATGTACTTTTTAATTTTGTAAGAAGGCTAATAATAATAAATATATGATATACACTAAGTCCCCAACTTACAAACATCCGACATGCGAACTTTCGGAGATACGAACACAACCCGACTGGTCTATTTTTTCATGTATTTTGCCTTGTAGTAACTCAATATTTATACTGCTACATGCTTGACCAGTAGAGGGCACTGTGACACTGCTAATGGGACCAACAGAGGAAGAGTTAGACGCTGGGGAGAGAAAGCTAAATAGAAAGCTAAATTGTAGCTGTATGATACAACCCGGACAGAGCGTGTGATTAAAGTTTATGAAGAGTTAATAGGCCTGCTTAATTCTACACCACCCACAGAACACTACCTCTTTTAGAAGAGTCTAGACGAGGACGATTTGTCTTTTTTTTTCAATATCTCCTCCTCCACCACCACTACCAACAACGTATGCTCAACCACTCCTCTTTAAAGGTAAATAACATTTACCATTACGTATTATTATATCATTATTGTTTTTTTCATGAATTATCCTCGTTTAATATTACTACTACATCCAAACTCATATTTACATACATACACATATACTGTATATGTATACACGTACATGTAGTACCTATATCATTGGTAATATTACCTTTTCCCCTACTTAAGAACAATTAGACTTAACAACGGTCATCTGGAACCAATTGTGTTCGTTGGTTGGGGACTTAGTGTACGCACTTTGGACACCCCTGATCTAACTAAATTCAGGTTCAAGTCAAAAAGCATAAAAAATAGTTTTTAATGGGTCAGGTGTAGGTCCTCGAGATGTGGGGACTGCCCTGCGATTGGCTGGCGACCAGTCCAGGGTGTACTCCGCCTCTCGTCCAAAGTCAGCTGGGATAGGCTCCAGCTTTTCCCGTGACCCCAATGAGGACAAGTAGCATAGAAAATGGATGGATGAAAGATGTGGCGACCACAGCTTCCCGGGTGCCCAGTGTGAGTGCCCCAATTTGGCCAGGGGCGGTCCTGCTAACACTTGTGGATTAGTAATATCATATCCTGATAGCATTTTTGACTTTGTTATGTCATTCCACTTGGACAACACTTGGGCCAGCAATAAAACTACCCGGCACATAGCTGACAGGCCGTGTATCTTGACCTAAATTTCAGTGCGGCAGCCCTCTCTGTGATGTCAGATGAGATTGTTTTTCTTCCCTGTGTTTTTCTTTCTGCTCTGTGGTTTGGGAGACCCCTCTAACCAGCAGCGCAACCACCCTCTCTTCATCCAGCCATCACAAAGCAGCAAGGGGAATTGTTTATTTCAGCTGGGCTTCCTGGGCCTGAGCATATGTCAGAGTAATCGGTCCCCCATCGCTGCAATGGCCAATTTGTCAGCTCACTGATAACGCACAAATGTTTCTCACGTGCCAGTTTGGATGTCAACAGCTCTAGCATTCAAACAAACTACAAGAACCTACACGACATCCAAAATATTGAACACAAAATATCATTTTGAGCAGTACTGACAAAAACTCAAGAATATTCAAATAAAGCGGCACCGCTGAGCGTTGGAGTCAGCATCCAGTTCGAAAGCTGCCATTTGGTATGTGCATTGCATACACTCATTATAGTGCTGACATGAAAAAAAGCAGGAAATCTCTCTGAACAGAGAAATGGCTGGAGGGAAAATCCTACTCAAAACAGAAGTCTTAAAAGACACGCCGCCATTTGAAGTCTAGCCAATTAATGAGCAATCAGCTTTGATTACAGTTCAAAGTCTCATATTCCATAGCATCTTTTGCCATGGTAAATGAAAAGATCTAACTGCTGTGCCAGGTGTTTATTTTAAAATAATGGATCCTACTTATAATACTGGTTTGATTATACGTCCGTTTCTTTGTTTGACCCTGCGATACATTTTAGCTGCTATATAATTCACTCTGCAGGAACTGGCATTTATTACTGTCACCTCCAGGCTTGAGTCAAAGGCTGCAGGAAGATTATCTTACATATAAGATGCAGCAGGAGGTACATAAGTAATATCAAATGGGTCAAGGTTTCCTGTGCAAAGTCAGGCCTGCCATGAAGTACTGGACTTCATCAAACACCTCAAGACAAACTCAGTGAATGCAGCATCTCACTGAAAAGTCTAATAACCGCCTGCATTGTTGGAATTCCGGCTTAACTTCCTGAGTCTGTCTGTACCTGGCCAACAGCCAGCATGTGCTTTTCTCTCATTTTTTCCTTTTCTTTTATCCAAATCACAGTGACTAGTTTAGACAAAAGAGATAAATAGATAATACAATGGAAAATTGTCTTTTTAATCATGTAACTATTATTTACAGTGCATACTGCATAAGTGATGATATTTTGAGGCTTTTTCAATGTCCATGTACACTGATCATTTACAAAGAATTTAGGGGTGTTTTTCATAGTCATGGAATAATCTGTTTAGTCTATGATTAGTGGGAAAATGCTGAGAGACAAGCATTCACACTAACGCTATTGCATGTCACAAAAATTATATTATCTAATAATATAATAATAATAATAATACTGTATATATTTTGTAAATATCTTTCTTCTTCTGCTCATTTTTTTATCACACTTAATAACATCCAGTTCAAGGCTGCCGACTGTGCATATGTGCATTGCATACATAACCATAGCTCAAATGATTAGTACTTGAAAAATTACGACTAGTGTTATATGCGTACTCTATTACTTTTCTCTGGCCAAAACGTATGGTCCTGAAATAATAGGGTATGTAAAAATAGGAACATTCTTTCTTTGTGTTTTTGAGACACACAGATATCAGCTTTGTCAAACTGATTTTTTTTCAGAAAACCCTGTACAGTAGATCCCCCCATTCAAGGCGTTACCTTCCGAGACCACCCGCAAATAGCAAATAAACACGAGTGTTTGATACACCCATAAACATGTCTATTATTGACACACTAAAACCTGGGTTACGCTGCTTTATCCAGGCCCCACCGTACGCTACATCATACCTGTAAACACTGGGATTTGGAAATAAAGAAAATGTTAAGTTTTTTAAACAAAAAACAATACGCACACAGTACCGAGACTCAGCTTGTGTGTAGTAAATCACTTAACAATTATCATTATCCACACAAATGCCACTATAGCACTCTATTCTGCCATTGTTTAGGCTGAGACAGACCGACGTCAGATAACTTGAAAATGACAAAAGTAATAATTTTATTACACAGGAACCTCAGTAAACATACACCCCGGTTAGCATGTTTTTCGGTTAACGTCGAAAACCTATGCCAAACTTTTTTTTTCTGGTTAGCGTACAACGTGGCACGCATCTTATTATTGTGAGTCCAACTGTGTGTTGAATGTATTTTTATCACAAAACGTCCTTGTTAGCAGCTTGCTAATACATGGAAACGGGAACGGAAGTCAGCTCCTTCGCCCGTTTATGATGTTATCGGCGGTTGTTCTTGCTAACAAACAAAAGTCTTAAAAATGTTAACACATCTTTTTATGGTTTTACAAATATCATGTTACATGCATGGAACAATTCTAAATGACGAATGAAAGGGATAAATGAACATTTAAGGTTACTTGTATCTTCACTGAACACATGAGCCAAAGACAAGATGTGGCAGTGAGATCAACATGGACATCCCCTTCGTGTTTTGCCATGGTTTGGTTTGGTTTGGTTTGGTTTGGTTTAGTTTATTTGAACATGAAGGTTACAATGGAATACATCTCGTGAATCATTTTTTGACAGTTCCACATGTCCAAAAGGAGTAGGAAGAAGCAAAGCTTATTTAATCCTACCCCCCATCCATTCTACATCTAGTACAGTACATGTAGTTCACTTCCTGGATTCCATGTCATGTTTTCAGTGATAGTCAGGATAACACATAATAGATAACGGTGAGATAACCCTCCCCCCCAAAAAAGAGAGAACATTCATAATAATGATAATATGATGACAATACTAAATAAATAAATAAATAAATAAGAACAAAGCTTTTTTTTTTTTTTAAACACAACAAAGAAAATTATAAAAAAAATAAATAAATAAATAGAAATAAATAAATAACAAATAAAATTTAATTAAATAAATAAAAAATAAAATAAAATAGAAAATAAAAAAATAAATAAATAAAATAAAATAACAAACCTGACAGAACAATCAGGACTCTTCTGCCTTGTATTTGGCAAACATCAACTGCTTGTATTGTTTTTTGAATTTGCTCATCTCTGTACATTGTTTGAGTTCTTTACTCAATCCGTTCCATAATTTAATTCCACACACGGAAATGCTATGGGTTTTCAGCGTTGTTCTCGCATATAAATGTTTTAGGTTTAATTTTCCTCTAAGATCATATTTCTCCTCTCTGATTGAGAAATACTTGATTAGATTTTTGGGTAACGAGTTATTATTAACTTTATACATTATTCTAGCGGTTTGAAAGTGTACTAAATCTGCGAATTTTAATATCTGTGATTTTAAAAATAAAGGGTTTGTATGTTCTCTATACTTGGCATTATGAATTATCCTCACAGATCTTTTTTGCAGTACAGTGAGTGAGTGAAGATTACTTTTGTAGTTATTTCCCCATATCTCCACACAATACGTTAGATATGGTAATACTAAGGAACAGTACAGAGTGTGGAGTGATTTTTGATCAAGAAGATATTTTGCTTTATTCAATATAGAGATATTTCTCGCCACCTTTTGTTGTATATATTTAATATGAGATTTCCAACTCATTTTTTCATCTATTATAACCCCAAGGAATTTATATTCTTCCACTTTTTCAATATCCGTTCCATTAATTTGTATTTGGTCGTACGTGTCCTTTCTACTATTACCAAATAGCATTATTTTAGTTTTACTTAAATTCAGAGATAATCTATTCTTGTCAAACCATGACTTTAATATGACCATTTCATCCTTGACCTTTTTAATGAGTTCTTGTGTGCTTTCACCAGAACAGAAAGCAGTGGTATCATCGGCGAATAAGACCAATTTTAAGTTGTTAGTTACTTTGCAAATGTCGTTAATGTACAAGTTAAACAGTTTTGGTCCCAGTATGGACCCCTGTGGTACTCCACACGTATTGTGTAGACTCCCAGATGTATATTCTCCTAGCTTTACAAATTGTTTCCTCTTTGCTAGGTAGCTTTTAACCCAATTTAAGACTAAACCTCTAATTCCGTACCTTTCTAATTTTGAAATTAAAATAGTGTGATTAATTGTATCGAAAGCTTTTGTCAGATCCATGAATACTGCAGCTGCGCATCTTCTGTTGTCTATGGCAGTAGTGATTTCCTCCGTGATTTCCATCAGTGCCATAGAAGTTGAAATGTTGGCTCTGTAACCATATTGACTACTTGCCAATAATTCATTCTTATTAATAAATTTGTCCAACCTATTATTAAATAGCTTCTCCACAATTTTCGAGAATTGTGGTAACAAGGAAACTGGTCGATAATTTGTAAATTGGTGTTTGTCTCCTTTTTTGAAAATTGGAACCACCTTGGCTGTTTTCATTTTGCTTGGAAATATTCCAGTCTGAAATGATAAGTTACTAATATATGTTAACGGGTCTGCGATCTCATTGATGACCCTTTTAATTGTTTCCATTTCGATTCCATGACAATCAGTTGATGTTTTTGCCTTAAAATGGTTAACAATGTCAGTGATCTCCTTTTTGGTTACAGCAGTGAGAAACATAGAATTAAGGTTCCTATCGATAATATCAATCCCTTCATCAATTGTGTCTTGTTTTGGAATTTCCTCTTCCAGTTTTTGTCCAATATTTACAAAATATTCATTAAACATTTCAGCTACCGCATTCATGTCATTCCTGTAAGTGTTTCCAACCATGAAATAGGGAGGATAGTCTGCTTTCTTAACGTTGTTCTTTATAATACTATTTAAGATGCCCCAAGTTGCTCTCATGTTATTTTTGTTCTTATTTAGTACGTGACTATAATATTCCCTCTTACACACTCTCAAGATAGTTGTCAACTTGTTTTTGTATGTCTTATACTTTTGTTCTGCTTCTTTAGTCTGTTGAATGATAAATGTCCTGTATAATGTGTTCTTCTTCTTACAGGCGTTTTTTAGTCCTTTTGTCATCCATGGCTGCTGGTTTTTCTTTTGCTTCTTGGGCTTTTCTTGCCAGGGACAGTTCTTATCGTAGAGCTCCATATAAGTACCAAGGAAGCTGTCATATGCCTCGTCCACATCTGTTGCACTGTAGACACTCTCCCAACTTTGTTCTTCTAGACCTATCTTGAAGGCACGGATGTTGTCCTCTGTACGCAATCTTTGAAAAGTCTTTTTTGCCTCCGCCTGTTTTTTCTTATAATGTTCATTGTAGATTGTAAACACTGGAAGATGATCACTGATGTCACTAATTAGCAGGCCACTGATGGTGTTGTTATCAAAGTCATTGGTGAATATATTATCGATGAGGGTGGCACAGTGGTCTGTTATTCTACTTGGTCTAATGATTTTAGGATATAAACTCAAGCTATACATTGTATCTATAAAGTCATCTGTTTCCTTGCACTTGTGTGAGTTCAAGAGGTCAATATTGAAGTCTCCACATATGAAAATAGTTTTCTGACCTATGTCTGTAAACGTTGTCTTAATCCAATCCTCAAACATTCCAATCTTTGACTTTGGAGTTCTGTACACACAACTTATTAACACATTTTTGCTTTTTTCTTTACAGATTTCAATTGTTATACATTCTAAAATGTTATCAATGACAAATGACATATTCTTTACCATTTTGTAGTTCAAATGTTTGTCCACGTATAAGGCCACACCTCCTCCATTTGCATTGTTCCTGTTTGCACACGTCATTTCATATCCTTCCAGCTCGAAGTCCATTCCTTTGTTAGCATTAATCCAAGTTTCTGAGATTGCTATAACTTTGAAAGGTTCTTTGAATTGATTCAAATATTGTTTAATATTAGTAAAGTTTGCGTTCAAGCTTCTGCTGTTTATGTGTATGATGGATAACTTGTCGTCGTTGATGAAACTGTTGTTGTATTGCTCCTCCGTATAATAACGGCAGTCGTTTGTAATGTGAGAGAAAAAATTTGAGTCTGGATCAATATCTTTTTCCATATCCAATTGTTTGTGATCTGTAAAGTGAAAAGTGTCCAATTGTAGATCTTCTTGTAGCATATTAAAGCTGTTTTCCTCCATGTTGGGAGACCTCAATATCTTTCTAGGTCCTTGATGTCTTTGACAGCAAGAACTCTGGCCTCTGGTCCTCCATTTGCTTTGATGAAGATTTTGCAGTTTGCACTCCATGTTCCTTGAATCTTTCCTTGCTTCCTCAGATCACGTGCTTTCTTCGCAATCTCAGCGTTGCGCTTGGTCAGGTGGTCATTCATGTAGACATTTGTTCCTTTCAGCTTCTTTCCCTGTTTCAGCAGGGCAACCTTGTATTTCCTGTTGGTGAATTTGACGATGATGACGGGTGTAGTGCGGTTCCTCCCATACAGTGGGATGCAAGTATCAATAGATTGGATGTCTACATCCACCTCCTTCGATTGCAAAAAATCAACAACTTGTTGCTCTGTTGAGGCGACATCCCTTTCGTCTGGTTCTTCAGTATTCGCCACTGCTCTGGCATAGGACCTTGGTTTAATTCGAAGTCCCGTCACGACCACGTCATTCATTCGTGTGTTCTGATCCATATCATCTATGGTGTTTTTCAGCTTCTCAATGATTTTATCCTTTTCTTCACGTTCTTTTTTGAGAGTGGCTCCCAGTGCATCATAACTTTCCTGTAATTTTTTATTCTCCACTCTCAGACCTTGCATTTCTCTTTGTATGGCGTTGGTAGTCTCTATCAAACTGTAAATTAGTTGATGCAGGGAGTTGGAATTCTCCACAAGTTGCTGCATCTGTTTTCCATAATCCTCCATGGTTTTCGCCATAGTATACTCACTCTTTTCCATTGAACTTCTTTCTTGCTTGTTTGCGCGGTGTTTAACCTTCTGCAAGGCTGTCGCTGTTGCTTTGTCTATATTTCCACTCAGGTGTGTCATGAGTTATTTGTCATGTATTGCTGGCACTTGCACTTGCACCTTTGGCCCCATTTTGGGTTATTTTGCAGCCGTCATCAAAAGAAAAGCAGAGACTTCAGGTGAAAAACACTATAGAATTCAATAAATAACTATAAAAACGTGTTTTGTGTTAACATTGTTGGCTGAACGGATGAATTGGATTTAGGTTATTTCTTATGGGAAAAATGGATTGGTTAGAGTACATTTCGGTTAGAGTCTGACCTTCTAGAACGGATTAATGACACTAGCCAAAGTTCCGCTGCATATACTGTACAACTAAATATTAGGTTACGTGTACCATTTCTCTTGAATAACAATTCAAAAGCAATGTCTAATTTCCATTCTTTAATGATTAGTCATTTTTTCAATATTATCACTTTTGTCAGTGTCCAAATATTTCAGCGATTCTTGCGGGTTTTTTCTATTTGGCCTAAGGGTACCAACAATTTCAATCACGTGTGTATTCACCCATGCCCAGATTTCAAGTTCATCTCTAGGATAAAACAGTGCCAGAACAGGCTGCTGCAATACAGAAAGTGAAAGGCAAATAAGGAAAATTAAAGGTGAAGTGTACATAACTAACAAAATAAATTAAATGATGAACTAGAGGATTTTCTACAAGAGCCAGATTGTTAATTGCATGAGATAGTTTTACGGCTTGTTTTGTCTGAGGTTGACAATAAAGAAAGCTACAGTACATTGTGAAATACGTCTTGCCTTTTGAACCCACGCAGATATAAAATACGACTGAATGGAAGTTGGTCTACCTCAAGTTCTCAGGTTTTGGACAGGTGTGATACTACAGTGTGCACGTTTGATGGTCCTCACAGAGGTCCAAGGAATTCTCAGGTCTTTTGTGTGTATGCTCAGACATTTCAAATTTTAAGGGGAACCATGATCACTACAGTGTAGTCGACCATCTGTTAGCTTGGGTCCATATAGCGTGGAGTGGACGTGTTTCAGCAAGATTGTCGTAACATCGATGTTCGTCATGAAATGAATACACGCATGAAAAAATCACATTCCTGCTGTTTTTTCTAATGGTGAATACATGTCTGGAGAGTATGATTCACTGCCTGTCTGGTCTAATCCGGTTCTCGAGGCCTTGGAAAAATAAGATGCAGGCACATGATAAGGCATATATTATGCTCGCTCTATCAACATAACTCACAGAAGTGAGACTTGTCAGAATAATAGAAGTGTTCAACATCTGAGATTTTCTTTGACTGCATGTGCAAGTGATGTAATACTTGTTCATCTTGTTCAATTCCTATCAACGCTGACACTCTACAACAGACAGAAAAAACGCCATTTGATCTCAAGTCATAGATCCTAGTTCAATTAGTCCTCCTTTCAAATAGAAACAGATTAGGAATTCCTTTCTCTTTCCCTCAAGGACAAAAGTGATTTTGGCTGCAGTTTCAGGCTAATTGGCGGGGCCAAGAGTCCAGAGGTGACTCGCCCCTCTGCTCACCCAGCACAAATAGGGCTGTACAAGAAGTGCTGTGCAGTGCTGCAAATAATGTCAGATGCCAAGTCAGCACTAAGTGTTTTGCCCCTTCTGAGATCAGCCCAGTCGAGGCCCTTTGTCCATAGCATGATAAGAGGTTCCTTCTCTCAGGTGTGACTCTGGGAAAATACTGACACTTCCAGGAAAAGGGAAGGATGTATATGGCTTGTGATAACACTATATATAGGAGGAAACAGAAGAGTAGTGACATTTTAAGGGGGCGCTTGCAAGGGAGGGGGTTCAGAAGAGTGCAGAACCCCCATAAATAAAGGTAATGAAATGGCAGTTGAGTGTGGAGAGAGGCGGGAGGGCTGGTTGGGTCTTACCCACTGTCTGATTTATCCTCAGTGTCCCTGCGAGCACAGCGGGTACATCCATTACCTCTCTTCATCAATAACATCCCATGGACAGGGCCAAAGGCCTGCTTTCTACACTGACACCCACCCAAGGGAGCAGCTCTGAAGACTCTCTTGGCGGGGGGAGGGTGAGCCGATGTGATGTAGTCACACATAGAGAGCAAAAATGTCTCCACTGGGGGATGGGTTACGTTACTTTAAGGGAGCTTTGCAGCTCAACATACAGGCCAGTGCACTCTTAATATACGCACAATTATCTTGCAACCCTTGAAAATGGATGAACATGCATTTTTTTCACATGTGTGTCCTTACTCTTTGTATCTGCTGTGAGTGTTTTGAATGGATGAACATGCATTCTTTGAGTCGGATGTCAAGAGAATTCTGCTACGGAAAGAAATGAGAGAGAACATGAGACATGTGACACAGATAATGCATGCTCTAAGTCTTTTGCACCATAAATGAGGTAAAATGTCACTAGAGCTTTATGCATGCGGTTAACAGAGATAGGAATAGAGTGCGACAGCAGATAGTGTAATTTAAATCATCTCTGTCACACAGCTCTGTGCATGTATGTGTGTTTAAGAATGATCTTTCATCTACACTGAAATGTCAGCGTTGGTGTCAAGATGGAGTAAGCCATCCCTCCGGGAAGGAATTTTTTGCAGCGTTGCTCAAAGAAGGAAGCCTAAGTCTCACAATTGCTTCGAAAATACGCACTATCAAATCCTTGTCAATAACGCATACGCATTGTCCATGCATTATTCATCGAATAACAAATTACATGTGAGAATTTGATCATGTTGAGCATCTCACTGAATGTGCAAAGTCAAGAATTCAGGTTCTTCCAAGATGAAGCGCTTTCTGAAGAGCTAAATTTGAACTGAAATAGCACTCATTAAAATGCAGAACACCACTAAGCTTGTGTTTGCTTGTCTAGATACATTTTGCCAAGTGGCAGATTCTGCAATCAGTAGCTTCTGCTCTAATAGTAAAGAGGCAGTAAATGGCAATGGATGACCTGCTTATAGCTTGTTGCCCTCTGTGTGACTTTAAATATTATAAAGACATATTTTTAGAGAGGCCCAATGTTATATGTTGTCATTGTAAATATATATATATATATATATATATATATATATATATATATATATATATATATATATATATATACATACAGTATATATATATATACACACACACTCACACAACACACACACACACACATACATACACATACAGTATATATACAGTGGTGTGTTCGCCCCCTTCCCGATTTCTTATTTTTTTGCATGTTTGTCACATTTAAATGTTTAGATGATGAAACAAATTAGTCAATGGCAACACAACTGAACAAAAAACTGCAGTTTTTAAATGAAACAAACAATGTTCGTGCAGTATAAGACAATAATACTGCAACATGCAATGTAAGCTGTAGAAAAAGTGCCATATTTATTGAAACATTGTATCTCAACAAAATAGTCATTAAAAAAAATCATGAACAATGGTCAACTAAAATAACATGTTCTCCTACTATCAACAACTAAGCCAGGTTAATTTTTCGGATAATTTCACAAATACGAATCCAATTAAATAATGCTGATCACTAAGCAATTTGGAAAGCTGCACAACGTCTGTATGAGACCAAAGTGCAAAGTATGAAAGTGTGAACTAATAAAATTATCAACTGGGTTCATCCAGTGCTGCTTTGCCAGTTAACGTCTTATCATCATTTTGCTGCATACCATACACGTTGCGTGTGACTCAGAGTGATTCTTCCTGAAGTGTGATATTAGATTAGAAGTGTTGAAGGAAGACGCCTTGCACCCCTCCCTGCACAACCAGCGCTTTATAGTCATTGCAAATTGCATATTCGATATACAACACAAATGAATCCATCTGCATTTTTATCCAGAATTGTATTTAATAGGTTCTTGATGTGTCACTCCGCCGCAAGGTTTTGTGGAAAATAATTATGTAATTTATTATTTTCATAAATCATTTTTATTTATAACTCTAACAAAGAAATAAATTGGTACAAAAACAACAGCCTGGTTTTTACGATGTGTTGTTCCGTCTGTGTGTTGTCAGGGCATTCAGAGTTTAGTTCCCTTATCAGTCAAACCTTTTGCAGACTGATAAGATGTTAGAGCTCAGTGTGAAACAAAGCAAACACAGGCTTTAGTCCAATACTTACACAAGCCGTCATTTCTGATAATCAAGACAATCTGCAGTCTGTGGCAGCTCAAGGTGCTATCACCGTGCAAACACTGAAATAATATAAACCTAGGTTGGTTGGTGAACTATTATCCTACAATTGCCTTTGGAAACATAAAACAGCATTCATTTGGAGTAATGTGCAGCCAGTCGTTTCAGGAAATATTGGCTTGCTGTCCTTGTAAGAGGGAGGAGAGTGAATGTAACCACTAAAATTGTTGGACACAAAAGTAAAGCATTGCCGTAAAGCTCAGGGTTTCTCAGAAATTGTCACAAAGTCCCAAGGCAGAGGTAGCAATTAAGCTGGTCCCTGTGGGGATGACAAACATCTGTACAAAGCACCAAGGACGTCAGTGTGATTATGGCATATCAGCCAACACACAGGCTGTGTTTACATGCACAGCCGTATTCTAATTTGAACCTGATTCAGACATTATTCACATGAATAGACTACCTTGTAAAAACAGTATTTTTTGACGATCTAAGCCAGAATTATTGAGAGTAAAAAATAATGTGATCGCCCACCATTTGGAGGAGAAAGTAGTTGCCCTGTGAAAGCCAGAGGTATTGTTTTGATTGCCATTTCTTAATTTGTTTGTTATTTAGCAAAATTACTCAAAAACTACCCATGAAACTTCAAGGGATGGCAGTGCAGTGTGAGATCCTATTAAACGGATAGACGATTCTAATGGAGTTTTACTTTTGCATCTCACAGCAACTATGCTGCAAGGACCTCTGAACAAAGTACGAAATCTCAATGCTTGACGAAAAAACATTATCAGTGAAGCATAAAGACATAAAAATGTAAAAATTGAGGGGGTTTTAACGGTGGTACATGTACTGTATTCTGTACAGCAGGGTTCGCCAACCCATTGATCGCGAGCCACTAGTTGATCTTTGGGACTTTGCGGTCGATCGTGAGAATATATAAAAAAGTATGATTACATCAGTGCCCTCCCCTCCCGGAGAGTAACCAACAGGCATGCATTTTGACCACTGAACACGCCCGTACGCCTCGCCAACCTCCAGGCACACAACCCACAAAGCTCCAGCCAGGAGCCCAGTCCTCAAAAGCCGGCCGTGTGTACCAGCGCATGTACACCGGTTTGCCTCGCCCCGCAACAACAAGTGCTCAGTGACAAGCTGAGAGAGAGAGTGACAGCGTGCAGCAATGTGCCTGAGCACACAACAGCAGTTATTGCACATTAATATGGTTCAAAATCTGCCTTTATTACCTCAACATTAAAGCACAAATATAATTCCATAGACGTGCACTTCCAAAAAAAACCTTCGAGCTGCGGCACGTTAGGGCAGACTATTGTAACTCATTGGCCAGTCTCTCTCTCCTCAATCACCGACACTGAGCCAACAAGCCGAGTTGCAGTTTGCTCATAGAGCGACGCCACAAGCCCGACCCCGACAAAGTTCCACAAATGTAGGGGTGACCAAATTGCGGCTCTGGAGCCATCCACGGCCCGTGGCTCATTTGTCACAATGAAAAAAAACTGAAATATTGACACCCACAACCAATAATAACACAAAGCTTTTTATTTAAAGACAAAGCTTTAACGTTTTTACTGTACATTTCTACAAAACAAAAAAAACAAACATATATATATATATATATATATATACAGTATATATATATACAGTGGTGTGAAAAAGTGTTCTCCCCCTTCCTGATTTGTCACATTTAAATGCTTCAGATCCATCCATCTATTTTCTATGCCGCCTTTCCTAATTAGGGTGCCAGATGTTTCAGATCATCAAACAAATTTACATGTTAATCAGTGACAACACAACTGAACACAAAATGCAGTGTTAAAATGACATTTTTTATTATTAAGGGAGAAAAATCCCAAACCGACATGGCCCTGTGTGAATAAGTGATTGCAGCAAAACAGCCCCAGGCCATCACACTACCACCACCATATTTTATTGTTGGTATGATGTTCTTTTTCTGAAATGCGGCATTACTTTTACACCAGATGTAATGGGACACACACCTTCCAAAAAGTTCAACTTTCATCTCGTCAAACCATTCAGTATTTTCCCAAAGGTCTTGGCGATCATTCAGATGTTTTCAGGCAAAATTGAGACAAGACTTAAGGTTCTTTTTGTTCAGTAGTGGTTTTCGTCTTGGAACTCTGCCACGCAGGCCATTTTTGCTCAGTGTCTTTCTTATGGTTGAGTCATGAACACTGCCCCTAACTGGGGCAAATGAGGCTTGCAGTTCTTTGGATGTTGTGGTGGGGTCTTTTGTAATCTATTGGATGAGTCGTTGCTGCGCTCTTGGGGTAATTTTGGCCACTCCCTGTTCCATGTTTTTTACATTTGTGGAAAATGGCTATCACTGTGGTTCACTGGATTACCAAAGCTTTAGAAATGGTCTTTTCTCAATTCATCTCAGTTAAGTTATGTTTTAACAAGGGGCGGGCAATCACTTTTTCACACGGGGCCAAGTAGGTTTGGATTTTTTTTCTCCCTTAATAATGAAAAGCTTCATTTAAAAACTGCATTTAGTGTTCATTTGTTTTGTCATTGACTAATATTTACATACCAGAACATTAACAAAATGCTGGTATCCACAACTCACATTTCAGAATGCATTTCTTTCTAGTGTTCTCACATTATTAACTGAAAACCTGACTGAAAAGTAGGCTTGCAGGCGACTCGTGTGGTCTTGGGGGGCTCACGTTGGTGACCCCTGGGCTATTTGATATGAAAAGGGAACCATAAAATGTTGCCAAAAACGTATTTTACTTACTTTTTCAAAATCACTGAAACTTAGAGGATGAGGCGCCTTTTTTAAGGAGACTTTGGATGCAAGATGGGCCGCACGGTGGCCGACTGGTGAGTATGTTGGCCACACAGTCAGGAGATCGGGAAGACCTGGGTTCAAATCTCCGCTTGGGCATCTCTGTGTGGAGTTTGCTTGTTCTCCCCATTGTTTCTCCAGATACTCCAGTTTCCTCCCACATTCCAAAAACATGCATGATAGGTTAACTGGTGACTCCAAATTGTCCATAGGTACGACTATGACCGTGAATGATTGTTTGTCTACTGTATATGTGCCCTGTGATTGGCTGGTGATTAGTACCCTTCCCGCCCAATCAGCTGGAGTTTCATTGATTGACCAACGAACAGACAGGATGCTAATCAGTACACTTTCGCAAGTAAACATGGAGGAAAAAGTAATACTTGCCGTGTCAGATATCCCGGAGCTATTATTACATTATTAAAAAAAACAATATAGTGATATAAAGAAAAGCAGCAAAGGAGACATAATGGCTGAGTTTACATTAATTTACACGGACATTTATATAAGTTTATCTTCAATAGTAGCAAGATCCGGTATTAGCAAGTGCATGATCAACACCGGCCACTTTTCCTCCTCTGAAATACTTTGGTACCCCCATATTGTATAGGCTCGTACAATTCGCTGTGGATGTGAACGCGTCGCTTACCGGTGTAACTGGTCACAGCCGCTCGTCGCTTCCCAATCTGCAGGGCTTTCTATGCGTTGCCGATGAGTTTCGCCAGTCGCAGTTGTTTGTCACCGCCCGTCTATCCTGCATTTTGGCTAATTAGCTGCCGCCCGACCAATGATCACATCAGGAGCCGCAAAAACTCACCACACCCTTTCAAGCGACCGCCCCCCAAATGCCACACCAAACTAAAGCTTTTTAATCCGGTATCTTACGGAGCTGGTCACAGGTCTCGTGAGACGTGACGTGGTTCAAGATGGCGCCGTCCTACGGCAACTCGGTGTTGCTCTTTGTTTGTTTTCTGTTTATACACGTTCTAGGCACAGCACACCCACAAGCCATCCGCCACTTGAATATGCGCTAACACTTACTGGACTCCACTACCGACCTACTACCTCTTCTGCTTATTTTGCATGCTGTTACTCCAGCAGCCCTGTACAACCATGTACTTTTACCAATGCACTTTTTCAATGTTCGTACGCTGTCATTCCTGTCTTCTATGTTTTTGACCCCTTCTTAGTTTTGTTTCTGGAGTTGTATTGTCGTGATTGTATTGTCAGACTGTGAGCACACCAAATACATTCCTAGCAACTGTATACCTATACTGTTCATATGGCTAATAAACTTGAAACTTGAACTTGAAACTTTAAGGCGCCACCCGCGTGAGATATTTTTTGGGGCATGTTTTGCAGGGTGCAAAACGGTACCCTTTTCACTATCAACAGAAAGACACATAATGGAATGTGCTGCCTTTTAGGAGGGAGATATCTCATTCATTTGCTTCTGCCTGTCTTTCCTGGCACCGAGGTCAAAATGTATCCAGTCCTGGCTGGGAAGAGGGAAAACAAGTCTATCACATAAGCACTGAAGCAGTGCCAGTGTCCTGGAATGTGTCAATAAAGGAACACTGATTCACTCCCGTGAGAAGAAAGACAACTGTACAAGCATCAATGCAGTATCTAAGCACTCTCCGTGTTCCTATTTCCACTTGATGTAACCTTCTGTCCTGAAGGCGCGGTTGAAAAATTCTTAACATGAGAAAGGTTGTTTTTTTTACACACAACAAGGATGCAAGCTATTGTGACTCGAATCCATTGTGACAGATAAAGGCAGTAACTGAAAGAGCACAGTGGTAAGAGACTAACAGGAGAAGAATTTCACTTGAGACTGCCAAAGTGAGTGAGTCACATCCGATCTGAGAGATTCTGGTCAGATGTGGGAGAGTGGGAGTTGTGTGGGCTGTAGAAATATGATCTAGAGGCACACATCCAGCCTGCAAGCATTTTCTTGTGAACGCCAAGAAATGAATCCATCCACCTTGGAAGGTCTTCAAGGTTTTTCACACTGAGGATGTGTTGAGTCAGTAACATGGGTCGTTGGGTGTTTATGTCAGTAAAAGACAGAATGGAGACACTGAGGGTAGTGTAGTGTACCCTGATTTGTACACCTTGATATTTGGGTTCAAATAACATCCCTTAACAACAATCAGTCACAATTTTGCATTGGGGAAAATGAAGGGCACTGCCCCCCCCCCAGATTCATTAGATGGTGTTGTGGTAAAAAAATATACGATTACAAAGTAGTCATTGAATTGTGACTTTAGTACATATAAATAACATTGACTCACAATCCTTATAGTGTTTGTGCACTAACTTCCTTAGTATGGGCCTGTGTGACTGTCCAACTGTCGATTTTCCTAGTTCTTCCTCTGTGTAAGGGGCAACACAGCCCTCTGCCACAAGTTACTAAGGAAACAAGATAGTAAAGGCTATTCGACTGGGATATACCAATTTATTTTGGCATTTGGAGCACAAATTATTGTGAATTCTGCCTTACAACAAGTTTGCCTAATTTAGTACAGTGGTAATGAAAGGAAGACTGTCGTTTGCACAGCAGCTTTTCCTAATATGATCTTGTATCATATTGAGTATCATCTAGTACTGGGGTGGCCATTAAGTTGATCGCGAACTACCGGTAGATCGCCAAGGTAGTTTGGGTCGATCGCGTAAACGTCACTTTGTAGTTGTCATGTGACATCAGTCAGCTGACATTAAGCTCCCCTCTTGATTCGCGCTTGCTCCCTCGCAGCGTTTCAAGCTACACACGAAGATGCAACTTTCATCTTTATGATTGTGATTATGGATGAACCAACTCTGCGGTAAGATGTCTATATCTATAACAAATGTTATCTGTTCACTTGTAGCGGCTAGTTACGTAGAACAAAAGTGTATTGTTTACTGGCTTTGCTTCGCATCATGAACTCTACTTCAGAAATCAGTGTTTTCTACATGTTCGCTTCTTAAACTATTATTTCATGATGAAATTAAAAATGTGCCCATTGGTGAAACCTTTTCAATATGTTGGCTTGACTTCGGCTGCATTGTCTTTCGCATAATCATTTTAAATTCTTGTATATCGCTAATGTTTGATAGCAAATGCTAACTGGATGTAATACATGAACTGTGTGCCCTAATGAACGTTACATAGCTAATTTGACTGACATATTACCAGTACTCAGGTTATGTACACAACTATTTAGGCGTTATGTGTAGTTATCTTTATTTCCATATTGAAGTGAATTATGATAGCAACTACTTTGATTACCTGTAAACTTTGAACATGTGAATGTGAAAGACTAATCATTAATATTTACAATAGAATTTCAGAGTTTACTGGTTACATGTTGTATATGTTATATGTTTTATAGAAAGAGGTAGATCATTTTGACTTGTACTTGCATGCTGAGAAAGTGCGTGCACTCCTGATATACATGTATAACGTACATAAATACCTACTCATATTTTTTAAAAATAAATATAGTAAATATATATACTTTCTATATTTATAGTAGTAGGTAGATCTTTGTGACTTGGTCATTTTAAAAGTAGCTTCTAGGCTAAAAAAGTGTGAGCACCCCTGATCGAGTATCATCTTGAGCTAACGCTGGAGCAGGTCTGCATGATTCGGCTCCAACTTTGAAATGCTCTACTACTATTATATGTTCAGTATATAATGATCTTGTTATTTTCTTTCTGAATTATGCAATCCACCAACACATATACTGTCAAGCCCACCCCCCAAAGCAAGCATCTTTATCTCTTTCCATCTCTCACTATGTCTTAAAATCATGTTGCTTTAGTGCGCATCATTTCCTTTGAATCCTTTGTCTTATCTATCGACAATACTGTCCTCATCTCTGTTTGGGTTTGCCCATATCCTGGGAATGATCAGTACCCAACCAGGTGGCACTAATGTGCCCATTCTACGATGTTTCCTTCCAGGGGTCAGGGGTGCTGGGTGACTAACACACAGGATGTGACCTTTAATCCACTCACTGCTCCTCAGCGCATTAATCTTCCCAAGCCAGCGTTCAGTTCTGTTAATGGTATGTTAATTAATGATGCGCTTTTGACGTGTGCTGTCAGCCAGCCCGGAACTTGTAGGACCATACTACTTAAGTATAACAAGTGACAGCAAACTGATTTTCTACCAGAAATTATGTGGCTCTAATCACCTGCAATAGTGGTCATGTGAAATGAAAAATGGCTTTTTTGTTTGTTGTTTGAAGGGGGCCCTATTCTGCCCATGTCAGAAGCTTTTAGAATAAGATTGGATCCCAGTGGAGCACTATAGTAAGTTTCTTTTAATGAAATACTTCATAAATCTCAAATTGTGTACAAGGGTAAATTTGCATTCTTCCCCTCTTGGCCAACATGCTCGGATTCCACAGCCTCAACGGGTTATGCGCTTATGGTTATCTGCAAACAGTAAAGAAGAATTGGATGAATATTGGAGAATTTGGCGTTAAACTGTGCTTTGTTGACAAAACAGTGAAGAGTATGTGAACAGTATACCGCCGCTTTACAGGGAACATACACACCCTTTATTCATAAAATCACAATTGTTCAAATTTGCAGCTAACAGCTAAAATTATGCATAAAAAATAACATGTCACCCAAAAACGTAAAACAATTCTCCTCAACAAGAGAGGAGAAATACGACCTTGGGGAAAAATTAAACCTAAAACACTCATATGCACGGACAACAATAAAAACCTTCAGCATTTCTGTATGTGGAATCAAGTTGTGGAATAAATTGAGCAAGGAACTCAAACAATGCACTAAAATGAGCGATTCCAAGAAACAGCACAAGCAGTTGATGTTTAGAAAGTACAAGGAAGAAGACACCTGAACCACTGTGCACATACAATGCTATGTCTAACATCGACTACTAACTCTTAATTTCTGGTGAGTACATTGTCTGTACTCACTCATTATCAAACGGCATCTCTGTCAACTATTTCATCAGCTATTATCAATGCATTACCATCATTAAGTCGATTGTACATTGAACAAATGTATTGCAATTGATGTGAAACGGATGAGGGGTAGGATTACAGTAAATAAGCTTTGCTCCTTCCTACTCTTTTTGGGACATGCAGAATTGTGAATTGTGTTATGTGATGTGCTCCAGTGTAATTTGTGTGCATGTTCAAGATTAATTCAATCATTACCATTACCTTTACCATTACATCCAAAAAACATTTTCTGGTTGCCATTTTCAAGAAAAAGTGACAAACGATTCTGACACCCGACAAGTTGCCATACCTGGATTTTCTAAAGAAAGAAATTGGAAAAATCTTGTGAAGTTCTCATACCTGACCATTCTTGAGATTTAGGAATGGCGTAAAAATGAAACCAGGGCTAACTTAAAAACAAACTAGCGTTATCATATGGCACTTCCACATCATGTACAACAAGAACGTATGAGAAAATTTGAAAAGTTGGAAATGTAGACTAGGGCGCCAATTAACACTGTGATCCCCAAAGGACTATGGAGATGCTGCCTTATATATTTAAAGAAATGTTCATTATGTTGAAATATGGAACAACAAGCTCGATGTCTGCTTTGCACTCATTACTCAAGGTTAAAGGGAAGATAATTGAAAGAAGACCTTTCTTTACAGACTAGACATACAGCATGGATGGAATGTTGAAAGAATTATAAAGTGCACAGTAAAAAAAAAAAACTTAAATGAAAATAGTTGAGAGTGTGGAATTCAAAGGTTGGACACCAGATATGTATGAAATGTAGCTATGAAGGAATTGTTTTCTTGTGTATCAGTCGATTGAAGCACAGCAACGGGACAAAAAACAAAGTTCGCAGAGCATCAGCACCGCTGTCACTGAGGAGGTTAATACAAGCACAGGAATGCCAGCGGAGGAGCCCACCCAGCCACAGAAATCTCCCAAAGAGGATAAGATCAAAGGGTGCAGACCAAGTGTGAAGTGGCCTAAAGCTGTTGAAAAGAACAAGTGGGAAACAGTCAACAATGATCTGATAAAAATCCTGGAACAACAACAGGGCACAGCAGAGAAAAAGCTGGACAAGATGGGAGACATAATCTACCAGTGTGGAGAAGAACACTTTGGGGAAAAGCAATAAAGCAACACCAACACCAGCCAAATCCAGCAGACAGAAAGACATTGAAAGACTGATCAGAAAGAGAGAAGGCAGTTAAGAAAGCAGTGGAAGAAGGTCTCTGATGCAGCCAGAGATGGTCTCACACTACTCCAGAGAGACATTAAAACTTGGTTGGCGACCTTACGAAGAGCAGAGAACTTGAAGAAACTCGGAAAGTGGAAGAAACACACAAGAACACCGTTCTATAAAAACCCCTTCAAGTTTGTCAACGATCTCTTTGTAAGGAAAAGTGGAACCCTGAAAACTCCAAAGCAAGAACTGGAAGAACATCTGGAAAAGGCCCACCATGACACGAAAAGGCACAAACCACTAGTCATCCCACATGATATCCCACCAATCGCCTGAATTCCATCTGGAGACTAGAGAACACACTACGGCCCAAAATATCTGCATCAGCCTTCAGGCCAAAAGGAGTGCCGTATAAGCTGTACAAGAACGCACCAGACGTTCTACGTTACCTGTGGAGGCCCATGAGGAAAGGGCTGGTATGCTAATTCCCAAGGAGAAGGATGCAGCACACATCTGTCAATTCCGGCCAATCTGCCTTCTCAACGTTGAAGGGATCATTTTTTTCAGCGTAAAACACAGAGACTGTCCACCTACCTGGAGAAGAACAAGTACATTGATACATCTGTACAGAAGGCCGGCATTCTAGGGTTCTCTGGTTGCTTGGAGCATACCAGTATGATCTGGCACCAAATCCAAAGAGGCTAAAAAGGGCAAAAGAGACCTCCATGTAACCTTCCTCGACTTCACTAATGCCTTTGGATCAGTTCCCCACAACCTCCTCTGGGAATCCTTTAACTTCTTCCACGTTCCATTATCCATCACAGCTCTAGTGAAAGCCTACTTTGAAGACCTGCAACTGTAACTGCAACTACACAACATCATGGCAGCGTCTAGAAGTAGACATCATGGCAGGCTCCGCAGTCTCACCCCTGGCATTCACAATGGCCATGGGAATCATTATGAGGGCCTCTCGATGGGTCGTGGTAGGCAAACAAACTAAGAACGGAACCCGCCTTCCACCTATTCGAGCATTCATGGATGATCACTGGCCACTACTGCAGCATGCACCACGCGGCTACTTGGAAACCTGCAGGAAAACATCAGGTGGGCTTGGATGAAAATCAAGCCGAATAAGTCACAAAGCATCTCAATAATCAAGGGAGAGCTTAAGAACGTGAGGTTCTGCATTGGTGACGACCCATTACCGAAGGTGTCAGAGCAACCCATCAAAAGCCTGGGCAGATGCATGCAAGCCTCAGGGATAAAGACTAGGTGCAGGTACTAAGGCAGGACATTACCAACAGTCTGGACACCATCAACAAGACACTGCTGCCAGGGTAGCTCAAACTCTGGGTAATGTGGCCACTCATGATCTACGAGGTCCCAATAACAACGGTAGAGAAGATGAAGCGAAACATAACTTTGTATGTGAAGAAGTGGCTTGGGCTCCCACGCTGTCTGACCAACATCAGCATCTACGGCAAAGGAGTCCTTGAACTACCTATCACGAGCCTCACTGAAGAATACAAGTGCTCCAAAGTGAGACTACAGATGACATTAAAGGACTCCAGAGATCAGACCATCAGCAGTGCTGCACCACCTTTGTTAATGGGGAGGAAATGGACACAATCCGACGCAGTACAGCACGCTACGTCAGCCCTGAAGTACGACATTGTGGGACATGTCCAGCTGGGAAGAGGAGAATTTGGCGTTGCAGTGAATAAACCAACTTAAAGTTAACAATAAACCAGTGGAAGCAAGAAACATCAGTTTCATCATAAGAGCTACTGTACATATGATGTGCTCCCATCCCCCAAAAACCTTCACCAGTGGCATGGCAAGGACCCGACCTGCAGCCTCTGCCCAAATTCAGCGACTCTCAAACACATCTTGGCCAGATGTAGGACCAGCCTCACATAAGGCCGCTATACCTGGGGGAACAATCAGGTCCCCAAGAGTCTGGCAGCAGCCCGTGAGAGCAAGAGGAACACCATTAACTCCTTTCCCCTGAGAGCTACCAATTCCATCTCTGTGCCAACATTCATTCGAGAGGACAGAAACAGCCTAACCACCCCCTTACCAATCAGAAGCTGGTCAGCTAGCCATGGCCCGGGATTGGAAGATGCTAGTTGATATTGGCAAGCAACTAATCTTTCCCCCAGAGATTGCAACCACCACCCTCAGTATAGATTCCACCGAAGAGGCCTACAAACGAAAGAAACTGTGCTACAGAGACCTGGTAGCAGATGCACAACAACGAGGAAGGAAGGCCAAGGTCTATCCAGCTGAATTAGGATGCAGAGGTTTTGTGGCTTCCTCTACCATCAGGCTCATGAAAGGCTTTTGGCATTCATGGACAGGTTCTGCCAATGGCTATGGATCAAGTCCCTTGCTGGGCTCAAAGCAGAGGGGGGCACAACTAGGATGCCAGGTGTTGCCGATGAGCTCTCCGGAGGTGTCATGGGCCTATTAGTGGGCTAACGATGGAGGGTGCCCACCTGACGACCCTAATGAAGTTTGAAACCCGCCCCCCTTCCTGCCCTTACCCAAGGATAGGGTGTTGGGGGGAAAAGAGGAGGCTGAGCGACGACCCTGTGGGCGGGGCAGTTTTTGGTCGCAGGTCGAGATCTCACTGCCTAGATCACTGACCCCCACCTCTCCTTCCACCTTCCAGGCACTAGTCTACTCATGATTGGGCATGGGACAAAGGGTCAGGCTTGATCACCCTGTATTTGGCCTCCTTTGATGAGGGTGTCTAGTGTTGAAAGGCTGAAACACCAACTGATTCAAAGGTACACTACTGATGATGTGTACCAAAATTTACATCCTTCCCATAGCTGAGATAAAGTTCCCACATCACTCTCAACACCCACACCTCATGTGATTACCATCTATTGGCAGAAAGGACAGTTTCCATTAAGTCCTGTGTATTTACGAAATCATCGTGCTCCGCTGGAGAGCTGAATTTTATTTTGCCTTGAGGGACCAGCGTGCATTGTTAATGATGATTGTTCTCACAAAGATTTAGTAGGATTTTGTATGAAAATGATACACTGTAATTAGTAGAAAATAAACATGTTATTTGGGTTACATTGAAAAAAAGCTGTTTCCTATGAAAACAACAATACTATAACCTTAGAACCCTAGCCCCCTAATAGCAATTGATAGTAAAATAAGGTTAATTAATTGCATTAATTGCAATGTGGGGGGAAAAGGGGAGGCTGAGCGACGACCCGGTGGGCGGGGCAGTTTTTGGTCCCAGGTCGAGATCTTATGATGAAAGCTTTGTACACATAAAATAATTATCAACTGAAAATGTTCTTTTTTGTGATTATAATAAAGCTGTGTTCTTAAATGCAAATACTAATTCATTTATAAACTTTTGACATTGTGTGTCTCTCTGTTACCATAAACGTACCATAAATGTTCTGTACTGTTAATGTTTCTAAGGCAGTAAACTTACAAAATCAGCAGTCATGATCCAGCATTCACAAATACTCAGAATGGTTTTTACTTTTCTCCAAACATAGAACATTTCTCATTCACCCTCAGATGGTAATAATTTATGAATATGTCGAATAAAGGATACTTTTCCCCCCCTTTATGGGCGTCTCAATTAATTGCCCTCTGCATCCTTTGAAACGGTTCGGACACCCTTGCTCTAAGGGTTCCTGAATCAGCAGCTTAAAAAACAAATCAATAACCTGAACAGTGAAATAACACACCGGGTACCATTTGCTGATACATTCCTGCTGACATTTTACTTTTTTGAAAAATTTTACTTTTGCCAAGCTCTGTTTTTGTCCGTCACTGCCTGACAAGCTTTTTCCATGATTGACTAGGCATGCCGTTTGCTGCTGATTGGAGCATGACAGCAACAATTCAGCTGCCTTCATTTGACATTACGTCTCGGTTGAATACCCACCGAGTCTTCCTTTTGTAAAATGCATCACTAGATGATTCACACAAGACACAAAAGGAGGTCTTGTAATTGTATTGCAGTGATTCTTTATTTTTACTCCATTGAGACAGCCTGGAATATTGGACATAAAATAGAATGTGACCCCGATCATTTATAATCACTTTAAAGAATGAGAAGATGGAACATCAAAAATATTCCTGTCAATAGCACACCGGATACCTCCTGAGTTGGTAGACACACACAGAGTAAATATTTGATTTCCATACATTACATCGACTGGAAACAATCAGGACTCCAAACTGCTCTGCATGCCAGATGTGTAATGCTGGATATATCATTCCTTGGCTGGGGGGCGTCACATTACTCAACATCAGCTCCTACAAGGTCCACAAAACACGTTTAACACCAATATGTAGTGTAACACCTTCAATACTTACCACTTGTATTATTATCACATGAATGTATGGCCTCATATTTGCAAAAATAGATAACAATATAAGAACAATTCCGTGCAATGACCCAAACATTGCCAATGATACGAATCCATGTGTGTGGCTGTGTGTTTAATAAACACATTTCATTAGAATTGTTTTATTTTACAGACTGTTTTTAGAGTTAGCCACCTTGGAGGCCAGGTGTGTAGAAAATACAATAATGCTCAACCTTCCCTTCAAAAAGGACCTCGTAATAATAAGGATATAAATAGTCTTAACGTGGCTGAGGCATAAAAAAAACGAGAGATCACACCCTCACTTCATTCTCTGCTGTGTGTGGTTTTAATTATGTGATGTGAATGAAAGATTATAAAAGGGAAAATAGTTCTACTATGACAAATGCTACACCACTAGGGTTGAATAAGTTCTTCCTCCATCGTCTTGTGCACCCCACCTCTTTCTCCTCTTAAGCCCCATACAATCTAAGGCAAGAGGCCTCTGGTCCTCAGACCTCATTGCTTCATGACTGTGAGTGTGATTTATGTGTCTTTTCTAGACTCGGTGGGAGCTGGGAATATAGAGCCTCATCCCCTCCCCCCCAACAAAGCTCTCTGAAAATGTGTGTGAGAGGTTTTGGCGGAAGCTCCCCTGAGAGGCAAATAGAATTAAGGAGCCAACTGGAGTCACTGAAACTATGCTTGCGCTCCTCAGCTGAGAGGAGACACACACACACACACACACATACACACTCAAGCCTCTCAGTATTTCTCCTCGCACGACTGCTTCTAGTTGCACTGCTGTATGCGTGTTTTTGACCAGTACTATAACAGCAATAACCCTCTGTGCTGTTTCTTTATTTGCAATTCTCTTCCAATTCTGGTCAGTCAACGACACGTGCCTCTGGAAATGTTGAACAGTCAATCGGGGTGTCATAAAATCTTGTGTCACGAGATCTCGTGAGATTAAAATTTCTTGTTCACATTTCTTGTCTCGTGGGCACTAGGCCTGGGATTAAATACCCGTGAGCCAATGAAACTCAAATCGTTGTTGACTACCCGTGAGTCAGTGAAACTTGAGTCTTCGTTGAGTAACCACGAGTGAGTGAAAATCAAGCCTTCGTCGAGCACTGGTGTGTCAGTGAAACTCGAGTCTTCGTCAAGCACCCATGCAGCTCGTGCAGGAAGGGAGAGGAGGTTTGGTTTGAGGCAAGGACCAGATCTGTTGCTTTTTCGACGGAGCTAATACATTCATACAAATGCAGTTAGAGTAACATGTGAACAATTAGTGACATGTCATCTGGTTTCCTTGTCAACATTAGCTAGCCGTAGCGGGGGGGAGTAAATGAACGAGTTGACAAAGACGAGTACAGTCGTCCCTTGCAATATTGTGGTTCGATTATTGGTCTGTTATTAGTCAAAACATATTGAAATACAAGTGATATGCAGTATTCTGGCCACAAGGTTCTCCTCCCGTTGCATGTGGTAAGTGGTAAGTTTGTGGCTTCTTACTTTCTCCTTCTTCCCCACTCTATTTGAAACCCTTTCTTAATTTTAGAAGAAATACATTTGAGGCTAACTGGTTAGCCCGCTAGCTTGTTAGCTTGCTAGGTTGCTAGCTAGCGACCATCTAGAGTCCCTGTAGTATAATAGTTGTAGGTGTAAACAATGAATAATAGGAATGTAAAAGTGACTATTGCCTGTTATTTCATGTTTCAGGGCTCTAATAATGTTAAAAATTGTCTTTAGAAAGTCATAAACAGGTTTTTGATGCCCTAACTACAAAAATATTCCATTTATTAACACTGAATCCTATATTGCGGAAATCCATTTATTTATTAATTTAACCATTATGAACGAGGGACAACTGTACCCATGAGTCCAGATTCAGTAAAAACTTGTTTTGAATGACTCGTTTATGACTTGCACATCTCTCTTCCACTGCATTACAACCCAAACCACAGTAGTGGTCCTAGATCAATAATGAGTTGCATTAGTTTCACATGTCAAACACTAAACCCACAGTTATGCCAATGCAGAGTATTCAAAAGCTGATTTTGGAAAGGAATAGTATACAGTAATTATGTTTCTTGGTCACAAAGTGATGGTGTGGAATACTTATTACGGTACTGTCAGTTGTTTTTGCAGGTGCTTTTGAAAAGGAATTGTTTTGACAGTGTTGTCATCTATTTAAAAAACGTTACAGAGATGTTTTCCATGTTTTGATGCCAGACGATCAATGAATAAACACACACGCACACATACAACACCCCCATGATTAGTCCTCACACATTTATTCTTGCCAGACTACTTGCAGGCTGGAATCCACCAGGACATCTCATGTTGCGTATCAACACTTCCATGTGGGCAGAGTGAGCCTTAAGTAGGTTAGAGGAAGGCATGCACACTCCACTTTGGTCTCCAAGCCCTCCAGGCGGTAAACGATTGTGTCAGAGAGGCTGCTGCTCGTTATCGACGTGCTCACAGGCTTCAAGTTGCAGCCGGAGCAGCAACTCCTGCAGCTCAGCAGCTGCCTCACAACAGCCATGGGTGATGGAGAATGTTATGGATCAGCTGTAACAGCGTACCATGCACAGTAAAACAGTGTGCAGCACAATGCATCACTATGTATTGATCACCACAGCACAGAGTGTTTTTACATGCTGTTGTATGCGGGTACAGTGAAGCTCAATAATGAATGGTTCAAGCACAATGATTGAACGTGACTGTCACTACGGCTGTACTGCAGTGCCGAATTAGATTTAATTATATTGTCTTTTAATACAAAATGTCCTTCAATCGTGTGCTAATGAGCGTATAATGACAGCACTGTCACACTGAACTTGGTAGGAATGTTGTTACACCACATTCCCTTTTTTTGCTTCACTTGAGAAGTAAGCTTGCATTAACATCATTTTTCAGCTAGTCCTTGCTCTTTTGTGTAGTTTTTCCACCTCGGGACACATATTGAAAAAAATCAAAGGATCGCTATTTTTTAGGTTGATATTTTTAGATATTTTTCAATTTTGTAAAAAGACAGAAAATTGTATATATACCGTATTTAGATGCGATTAGAGATCAGGTTATAGATAGAACTGTATTTGTCCCTGGGCGTGTGCTCTCAGGGACATTTCAGTTCCGATAACAGCACACGCAGTAAACATGTAGAAATAAAATAGAATAATAAAGCATAAATGAAAAAAGACAAGGCTTTGTGTTATTGTGTTATTAGCAGCAATACTTTATCTCTTTGCCGTTTTGATCTGTTGTTCCCATTTTTGCTGGGCGGGGGGTTGTTTAATTTCATTGGTACACTACAAACTATGGGATACTAAATACTACTTTGGACACTTCTGATGTAATATTCAAGTGTTTAATGCATAAATCTTAGGGAAATGTGTCTCTACAAACTGTAGGATAAATCTACCTGATACATTTTTTGTCACTTGATTAAAGATGTGTTTACTACTGTATATAGTTTATACCAAACCTGTCTACGCTCCTGTTTTTCTCAGGAAACTCCCGTATTTTGCCCATCTTTACCATCGCCTTCCCGTTTGAATGGTTTCCCTTAAATTTCCCATATTTTAACACATTTCTTGTACCGCAGGTGACAATTTTCCTTATTTTCAAAGGCAAATGTTTATAGTGTCTTAATTTCATGGTGTAGCTGTCTTGTTCTGTTGTAAATGACAGTAAATTTATTCAATCTTAATTGTGAAGCGAACGTGGTTCATGTGGACAAATGCATTAATAAAAATGCCCAGTTCATGTAGTGTAGGCGCAAAGGAAATGCAAACCTGTGGACATAATGCCGAAAAAAAGTCTCTCGTAGCTGCAGAGCACCCACAGACAAGACCCTTAAAAGCCAGAAATCTAGCCTGGCTAGACTCATAAAAAATAAGTGATTCTTAATGGTGCAGCAGTAAAACGTACACCTCATACCGAACCTGAAGCATTTTTGACTGTGACTGTATGCTTCTCGTGTAACGTGAAGCAGGTCGGCTATTAGATCGTTTGTCTGCATGTCGCACCCCTCTGGCCGTTTAGAAGGGTTGGGTGGGTTTTGAGGTTCAACCTGAATAACAACTCTAAAGAATGAGGTCCTCTGTGCGACACACAGATTCTATGCTGCAGTTCAGGAGTGTGCGATGGGAGAAAGTAGGCGAAGGTGTAAATGAGCGCCTTCACATACAGTGTGATATTTACACAGAGGGGTGCGTGTGGGGGATGGGTGGCATGTGCGAAGCAAGGCACATGATCCATGTTGCATGCACCTGAGTCGTCTGACTGGAGGCCCCCGCATTGCATACGTGTGACACTGAATTCCACTATCTCACACAAACAAGCGCCTCATCCAACACACATGTCTTCCATTACAGTCCGACCATTCCAGGCGTTGCCCGGAATTCCGTGAAAAGAAAGCGATCATGTACCAGGCACACGGAGAAAACTGAACAAAGTAAGTCAACAGGGATGTATGTGTGCAGCAAGTAGAAGAATAAGGAATGTACAGATGTTTCATGTCAGAGTCGTTTGCCAAGTCAATACATGTACACACGTCAGCAATGCTCATGGGTAGGCTTGGTGGTATGTTGGTTCCGTTCATTACTGTTATGAACACAGTAGAAAACTATTTTAAGTATACAGTACAGTGTTCCCTCGCTACATCGCGGTTCACCTTTCGCGGACACACACTATGAACGCGCATTGTGTTCTGCGTCCTTGTGGTGTATTAGAGTGATCCATTGGTGCTCTGTTGCATGGGTCTGTTGTTGTATTTACTACTGCTACCAGTAGAGGGTGTTGAAGACGTGTCCAGACATGTCCACTTCATCTCATTATGTATAGAGCCACAACAGTCCTGATTGGCTCAGGGAGAAACCGCACAGTGTGTTCTGTGTTCTGATTGGCTGTAGACCATTATCAATCAATCTCCTTCGTACAGGACCGCCTGTTTGCTGTTGAATGATCGCTAGCTGCTAGTGGTCATACATGCTGAATGAAGGAAGAAGTTATGTTGCTGTAGGGCGCCTGGAATATTGTAAATGAATCTTCGACTCATGGCGGATGAGGAGGAGGAATATGTTTTAACAATGATACAAAAACGCTTCAGCCTAACGGCGCCAGGACAAGCCACGATCAGAGTGACTTAACTCCTTGTGTCCAATCCCGTAAGTTGATCATTGAAATTCAAACGAAATTTGAACTTTGAGAGTGTTTAAACAAGAAAGAAATGTGATGAAATGTTAATGTCTGTCTGAGAAAAGTGTATAAAGTGTATGGTGAGGGGTTTTACAGACTTAAAACATATTTCATCATTGTACAAAAATATAGTTGGCTACTTCGCGGATTTCACTTACTGCGGGCTATTTTGGGAACCTATCCCCCCACAAAAAAAAAAACAAAACACTGTACCTCAAAAAAGTTAGTACAGTGGATCCCCACACATTTGTGAGTCAGCATTCACGTCCTCGTAGATTAGCGGATTTGTAGAAAAAAAATACATTTTAAAATATTTCAGATTTTGTATATTTTATTTACAAAAATCAAATATTTTCATTTGTTTCTCATTCAACAACGAAGTCGGTAATTATTTATAAACAGAATAGAACAGAACTTTAATGTCACTATTACAAGAACAACGAAAATCAGTTTGGCATCTCTCAAAATTAGCAGCATTGGAGATAAAAGTAAACAAACAAAAACACACAATTATTTGCAAGTTGGGAATATTTTGCTCCACAGTAAATGGTGTAAATAAATACATGATCATTCAGGTAAAATATACAGTATACAAGTACCACTGTTAGACAGCCCACAATTTTTACATGTTGTATGTTGTGTGTCTTTATGTTTCACTGACCTTTTTTTTGTCAAACATTGAGATTTTACACTTTGTTTGGCAGCCCTCGAACGCACCGTAGTTGTGTGCTGTGACTGGCTACATGGTGATTCCACCTGTTCATCGATCATCACCATTCATTACCATTCATTAATGGTGAGTACATATCAATTTTATACTTTAAATGGGTGAGGCATATTTGGTGCTTGCACCTGTATGGTGTTGTGAGTGAACAATGGCAATTGAAGAGAGAAGGGTATAGTTCTGGAGCTGTATCTAATCTAATAATTACAACAGTCATTTTTATTGCAAATTTTTATCCAAAATTGGAGGACAAAGTCGTCGCTAAGCTAGCAAGAGGGTTTGTGGGGGTGGGCTGGGGCGAGCTGTGCGTGAAAAATAGGCATTTTTATGGGTGTATCAAGTGCTCAGGTTTGCCATTTGCTGGTGGTCCTGGAGCGTAATCCTCGCGGAGGGTGGGGATCTATTTTATTTTATATTTTATTATATCTTTCACTTAAGAAATGATACTTTGATACAATGTAAAGTAGTCTAATGACACCGGGGAATGAAAATGGCTAATTGGATCTAATTTGGGCATTTCCACTTAGGGGTGTACTCACGTTTGTTGTCAACGGTTTAGACATTAATGGCAAGTGGCGTGTGTTTAGTTACTTCTATACAATCTGTATGCTGGCTAATTGACATCGTATCAACATGTCTGTTCTTTAGTGTTGTCACATGAAAAAATGTAATAAAATATTTGCTGAAATGTGAGGTGTATACTCACTTTTGTGCGGTACTGTAAATCACCCCAGATTTCCATGCTAAATTAGCGGGGGGTTCGAACACTAATCAGTGTATCTGGTGTGACCACCGAAGGCCTCACTCAGTGCAGCACGACTGTGGCCTGTGGAATGTTGGCCGCTCCTCTTCAATGGCTGTGCGAAGTTGCTGGATATTGGTAGGAACTGGAACACGCTGTCGTATACGCTCATCCAGAGCATCCTAAACATGCTCAGTGGGTGACATGGTGAGTATGGGATGTTTTCATCTTCCAGGAATTGCTTGTATCATGGTGCAACATGAGGTGATGGTCGTGGATGAATGGCACAACAATGAGCCTCGGGAGCTCGTCGCGATATCATCCAAAATGCATCAGACGAGTCATCATCTTTTAATCCGGTGACGTAATGACGCACTATACCGCACAGCCACAGCCTTTCACTGTTATGACGATGATATCGGTATTCATATATTCTAATTGTGCTATTTAATATTTGACCTCACAGCAGGCAACAAAGCTTTGTTTCCTTAACCCTGAATGTGAAGCATGAGCCATTAAAAATCCAATGCCGCTAAGCCCAGCTTTCATGCATTGACATATCTTTAGTAATCTCTAGCCTGCAGTCTAATGGGCTCAAGTATGCAACACACTGTAGCGAACATGAAGGGACAAGGAAGAGGCGAGAGAGACTATGCAGCGCCATCGGTGGGGGCGGATCAGGACAATATCAATGGGTGTGAGGAGGAGCGCAGGAGGCAGCAGGGGCCTCCAAGTAGGCCAATAAATATCATCCTAGTGAGACAGCCGCCGCCTCCCCCTTAGCCTCCTCTGCCCCGTCCCTCCTCTTGAGCCCCAAGGCCCTGCCGACTGGGCCCCTTTAGATAAGCGGCCTGCATGTGGGGGGGTGGGATGGAACACCCTGGTGCACAATACACCTCTCATATGGGATCCTCACTCACCTCCTGCCTCCATTTGTTGGACATTCATCTTTCAACATGTGTGTGAGTTTGTTTAGGGGGTGGGGACGGCGTGGATGTGGGGGTAGCACAGACTTGCAAGAGGCTGTGAGGAGAATGTGTGTGTACGACGGATCCTCTGTGGGGTTTTTTATTTATATCTTCACCCCTTCAACAAACCCTCCCCCTGAAACACTACTTTATATTCTGTCAGGCCACTAAGCTGGAGGCTTAAACATTAGCCACTTTGGCTTTGACTCCATGGCTGCTTCAGAAGAAGAAGACGCATTCTTTCTTACAGTCTGTGGCAACAACAGCTGTCTGTCTGCCTACGCATAATGTCAACTGTGATGTTTATTAGCATATATGAATGATACACTCTCACGTCTCTTCCCTCTGCTTAGTGTAAGGCAAGTCAGTACAGCAGCTCTGTAAAGAATTGTACTATTAAAGCTTTTGCTGACATCCCAGAAAGGATGTTTATTTTTTACTGTATTTCATTCTATTGTATTGTATACTACAGGGGTGTCCAAAATGCAGCCTGGGGGATATTTGTAGCCCGTGGCTGTTTTTCTAATGGCCCACTATAAAAATATAGTTCAACAAGAAAACTTAAGACCTAGACTTAAAATATGTTAAAATCAGCAGTAATTTTAGTCTAAATTTAAGTCAAAATATTAAGAAAAAAAGTTGTAATCTAATGAGGAAATTATTATGAGGAAATTATTTTTCCTCATAATATCATAATATTATGATGAAATAATAGAAAATAATGTCATTCTAGTAGCATATAGTTGAAATATTAAATACAAATTACATTATTTTTTAAAAGTTAGAATATTATGAAGTTATGAATGAAGTTGTTACTTTTGGAACATTAGGTTGGGGAAAAAGTTATTACATGATGGGAATAAAGTCAAAATATCATGAGAATAAAGTCATCATATTATATATATATATATATAACTGTGAATATTTTCACAGTTAGAGCATAAAAAAACTGTTTACTCCCTTCTAAATATTTTTTAAACATTATTAGAGTCCTCTAGACATGAACTAACACTCGTATAGTCACCTTTGCACTCGTATCGCCTTACAGCCACAACAGTAGCCTGTGTTTTTATTAGGGATTGTTGTGCCTGTTGTGAGATAATTCAAACCTGCAATAAAAGGCTGTTGTTCCGGCAATCAAGTCTGATCCTTGTGTGTCTCACCAAACATTACAGTAACATTACTGACACCTAGTGACCAGTGTAGCATACTACATATCATCAACATGTTTGAATGCCTCTTTTGAATGCCTTGTATTTGTATTTTAGTTCACGTAGCCATTTTTATGCTTGAAAATGCTTAATTAGGCAAAAAAAAAGAACATTTGATTAAATATGCATATTTTCTGACTAATAATAGGCCGCATTCAACCACAAAACAATTATTTAAAGGTCTTCTGGCACAAAACACGAAGATTATTTTTAAATAATTATCTCTGCCAAGCGCAGCGCATAGCGCAAGCACAGCACAGTGGTTATGTTTTTGCCGCCGTTTATCTGTTTGTGTTCAAAATAACTTGAAAAGTTCTAAACGGATTTGGATGAAATTTTCAGGAATTGTCGGAAGTGGGATATGGAACAACTGATTCAATTTTGGGGGTGATTGAAAATTTAAAATTTTCCCAAAATTCACCCTTTTCCCTTTAACATATTATTATTATTACGTGCAACTACTGCCACATTTCTCAACTGATTCAAGTCATTCCAACATCGAACTGTTCAACGTGTTTAGGACATTCAGGCTGCGTATATTTATACTGAAAAAAAAAATCAAAATGTTCCCAAAATTCACACCTTTCTGTAAAACTTGTATTTAATTCTACTACTTCCACATTTCTCAACTGATTGACCCCACTCCAACATCAACTCATTCAACAAAGTCAGGACATCCATGCCATTAGCCACAGCACTAAAATCCCCACACTTTTCCTTTCGCAACGTAAAATGCCTTTGATCTAAAGAGTTCCACATTTCTCAGCCAATTCAGACCGTTCCAACATCAAAGCATTCAACTAATTAAGGACATTCATGCCATTTTCCACATACCAAGAATTCCCACTTTTCTTGACATTCCCATTTTTCGGAATGCAAAATGCCTTTGATCTAAAGGGCTCTAACAAATTCCACATTTCTCGACCGATTCAGACCGTTATTTACTTCAATACACCTATCATTCATATAGGCAAATATTACATATACAGCAAATGTTATCCCAAGGGCCAATCCACCATCTACTATCCACACTGCTCTTACTGCTGATAATCCAAAGCTACTTTTTGAAACTTCTTGTGGGGTCTGAGGATGAATTTCAAATCAAAGTTTAGTCTGGCTGCTGAATATCAATATATTAAATCCGTAAAGCAACATCTATTAATCAGCTACAGTAGCGATACTGTAATTGTATAACTGGCATCTCACACTGCAGAGCGCAAAGTTGAACTGTTGACAAACATGAAAAAAGACTTTGTGTTCGCTTGTTCATCTTTGCATTAGTTAACAGGCTACGTCCTGTTTCATTGACGATGACACAGTGGGGGGGAACCATTACGTTTCTGGGGTGGACTGTTGCATTGATCCAACCCTAACTCCTCATTCGCCAATGTATTTATTTATTTATTCATATTTCATATTTCACCTAGTACTTATCATTTAAATTTATACTTGTTATTTTGTTTTCTGCATAAGCTATCTATCCATACCTGTCAATCCTATTTCGATGTCACCTTTCTGACAGATTTTGTATTTGGAATCAGCGAAAGCACCACTTTGAAAGTGTGCCAGCCAATCCGAGTCTACCTGACACGTCTCCACGTTTTTTTTTATAAACTGGGTTCACAAGACTCACTTGATTTACATTTAGGTGCTGAACCTTTTTTTCCCCGCCAAAACCGAAAACTCAGTGAAACACCTCACAGTAGTGCAAGTTTCAACACTCCCATGCTGACGTGCCAACTACTTTCTCTGTATGTACACTGAAAACCTGTATTTCTCAACCGCCGCCACCATGAAATACAATAGCATATACTTCAAATCCTTCTTTTGTGTGGAAAAATACTCATACCTGCCAACATTTGCATTTGAAATACATTTCCAGGGGAAAACGGGAGCATTGACAGGTAGGAAAATACTAGGGTTGGACGTTTTGCACCGATCCAATGCCAACTACTGATAGTGATCATTTTTACTTGAAATTTTCTCAAGATCATTGATCATTGATTTTTTTTTTGTCATCATGATTACAATCACAATAAAACACAGGACGAAGAATTTAGGCAAACAAAATCAAATATTTTTATCGCCAAACGTATTTGTGCACAATTTAACAATACAGTGGAACCTTGGTTAGTGTCATTAATTCTCTCACCAAAACGTATTCTAACCGAGTTCGTGTCCCCCATAAGAAATAATGTAAATCCAATTAATCCGTTCCAGAAAGGCAAAAATGTTGAGACAAAACACTTTTTTTAATAGTTTTACACGGTGAAAACAATTCAAAATGCATATACTGTAAGTGAATGAATGATGAATAAAAGGGATAAATGAACATTTAAGGTTAGTTTTACCTTCATTGAGCTGTTGCCCAAGACCCCATGTGGCAGCGATATCAATACAGACATCACCTTCCTGTTTTTCTATGAGTTATTTCTTGAATGGGTGTATTCTATAAATTGTGGCTGCCGTGTAAAACCATTGAATCAGGCAACGATCATTCAGTTTCAGCAACAATGTCAAATACATGTGTTGATCTACCCAGACGGTATGATTTATTACACATGTATCAAGGAATGATGACAAAAATAGATCCCATTTCACTTTCCACCACCATCATTTTCAGTGCTGTATGGAAATGTACTTGAAAGTATCACAATAGCGAAAAATGCAGCCTGTGGCTCCCTCCAGTCAAATATATCCCTGCGGTGCATTTACTCTCAAACAGCCTTTAAGCAGCAGCTGCTGCTTTGCATCCAGCAGTGGTCTCCCACTTATTATTTCTGCAAGCACATGTGCAAAGGTCCATTTCCATGATGGAAAACACAGATGAAGTTTGGATGTGTATATTTATCCATCCCAAAAAATAGTCCTGCGTGTGTTTCTAAAAGGAAACGATGTGTCACGCAACACAGTGCAGATGCTTCAAGCGTTCACACCCCCTCAAACATGACGCACTGGAAATCATTTGTTTATCTTCATCCACAATTACTTACAATTACATGTTGCCTCCCTGCAAAGCCTGAAAAATCATATTTTTACCACGCCAAAGGTACAGTAATGCTTTCCCAGCATTGCTTTGTGCGTCTGTCAGACTGAATTAAATGGCATTTATTCACTTTCAAGGCAAACGGGTTTGTCTTTCGAGAGCGGGGAAAACAAAAGAGAAGCAAATCATGCATCACTTTTGTTTTTGTTCCCGTTATTCATAAGCTGAAGCCAAAGATCTAAACCTTTTTCTACGTACACAAAAGGCCTATTTCTCTCAAATATTGTTCACAAATGTGACTAAATCTGTGTCAGTGAGCAATTTTGCTCCTTTACCGAGATAATCTATTCACCTCACAGGTGTGGCATATCAAGCTGCCGACTATACGGCATTATTATTGCACAGGTGTGCCTGAGGCTGGCCACAATAAAAGGCTTGACCAAAATGCACTTTTATCACACAGCATAAAGACTGAGGGTTGAGGGAGCGTGCAACAGGCATGCTGACTGCAGGGTTGAGAGTTTTGCCAACTTTGACTTAAAAGCACGTTTTGCTCTTTTCAACGAGCAACTCCGTCTCATTTGTGACATTTAAAAAAATTACAAAAAGAAGAAATACAAGAAAGTTCGTTTGCAGTTGTAAACATATTTGTTTTGATTTTTATGTTTTTTACTCACTTTTTGCTGATGCACGAAGGCCAATTATGCAAATTTGACAATTACATCATTATGTCAGTGCTGCACATAGTTTTTTTATATAGTTTCCAGCTGAATCCTCTTGGGATGATATTCTATGTGCAACTCATCAATCTTGGTGGTCCCAGTGAGGGAATGCAATGCACTGTTGGAGAAAAGGACACAAATAAGGACCTGGACATGTAAGGGATGGGATAGGACGTTTATATATGGTATGTGTGACGTTTGTGTTTGGTTAAAAAGAGTCTTCATTTAAACTTGCTTCACCATGGGGCGGATACAGAAACATTGTAGAATGTGGGGACCATGTACAGTATATGATATACTTCACTTTTTTTTTTTATAAATTCCATGCTTAAAAAAACAAAACATAGATATGCTAAAAAATTAAATAACACTAAAGAAAAAGCAGCCTACCTACCTAGCTTTGTGTTACAGGCCACAACGCAAATTATAATTGTTTTAACGTCAAATCAAGATGTGTGTTTAATTTTATGTTCACAATGTCCCAAAGCTTAAATTAAGCAAAATAATCTGCCAACAGAGGATGGACTTTCCAAGTGGTAAAATGGCATTTCAGGAATTTTAAAGCTAATTGGTCTACCATGGAAAACATGTGGTAATAAAAACATAATCTGTAATCCTCCAAATGAGTCATTTTGACTTTAATTTCAGTATTGTGCGTTCATGGACAGATCACTGAGAAGTCAATATTTAAAAAATATATATCTTCCTTTTAATGAGCCCACATTTAATTCCTCCAAAATTTTGGTTGAAATAAATGAGGTAGTTTTAATCCTCATTATCTCTTTATTTATTGAATTCATCTTGTATTGAGTTCAAAGGTTATAAAGGTTGTTGGCAAAAATAATATCAGACAACAACAAACAATAACATTTGCATCCATTTTAGGAAGCAGTATCATCAGCCATCACAAGCCCATTAAACGCAGACCCTTCCAGTCTGTGTTTTGCACTGAAGGGGGTCACAGGTGGTCGCCATGGTAACCTTTCAGCCTCAAAAGCAGCATCAGCATCATCGTCAGGCAGGCAGGAAGCCCCCATTGGAAATGTTGGCCCATCATCATCATTAAGATCATAAAGCTCCTTCCTACCTGGATGAGACATCTCACCCGCCCCACCCCCTCCATCCCAACCCCCATAGCGTGCTTACCTCCTCTCTGCATCTGTTGCCTTCAGCGATGCGTGTTTCTAAGGCAACATGTTGTCGTGTCAACTCGCATAATGACAACATCAGCCCCGCTTCCACCAGCTGTCAATCAGCCTTTTGTTTGCAGCCCCCTGCAAAAGCGCACAAACAACAGCCGTCATCTGTGACAGACTTTAAACATCCACAAACGTACACGACACACATCCTTTGCAATAAAACCATCAAAATCACTTCTACTTCCTGGAGCTGAGTCTGTGATCCACGTTTGCTGGTGTAAACTGACAGTTTCATGTAAGGCTAATGGCAGGAAAGAGAAGGACGTTTACACGAGTGTTTCCATCCTTCCCGCGGGCCCTCCAAAACACACACATCCACAGAGTGGGAGGTGTGATGCTGGTGATATGTATGAAACGTGCTCTCCATAATCACCACGTGGCACCTCCAATACGAGGTCTACCAGCTGTTCCACTGCACAGCTCTTCTCATATCCGATCCAATATCATACCTCCGTCTTTCACGGATGGAAAAGAAAATCCATTTTCATGACAGCATATCTTGTAGAAATGAAACTTGGTTATACTTTGGAGTAGTCTGTGTTAGGGGTGTCACGAGACGATGCTTGAGATTGGGTCCCCGGGACGAGACGAGATTTTAATATTAATTTTACAAAAAGTACATTAAAAAAATAATGTGACCGGACAAACAGACTTTTTTATTGAACGGAGTCACAAAACAATGCAAGCGCGTTTTGAAATATTCTTTGTCCCACAAATATTAGACAAATCTTTGTGTTTTTATTAGTTATTAGTGTCAAAATTGTAGCTTTTTGTAGTTGCATTAGGCCTTTATGCTTTATGTTCCATTTTGCTGGGTTTTTGTTTATTTTATTTCTGCACCGAGCCACACTTTGGACACAGGAAGGTGTGGTGCAGCAAGGTGACGGAGGGTTGGGTCCACACTCTACCTTCTTCTCTACCTTCTACCTTCTCTTTTGTTCATGGGCTGACTTCCATTGTGGAGGGTTTTTTACAGCTTACAGCGTTACGGAGATAGCATCTCACCCCCGCTCGCCTGCTCGGCGGATTCTTTGTATTTATTTGTTGTATTTAATTACTGAATAAATGCATGTCGCAAGAAACACATACACGCGCACCCTTACTTGCTAAATATAACGACAACGTCGCTAAATTGCCAACACCGACCTCTTCTATGTATGAGGTGTGTTATAGTGACGAGATCTCACGACACCCCTCGTCTGTGTACATCTTGTGTATCAGTATAAATTTATCATTTCTTATCATTTCTTATCAGCTAAAGTGGTTCCAAATTTAAAAAATATAATCATCAACATCAATTTACAAATTACCGACCAGTTTCCTTATTACACCAATTTTCAAAAATTATGGAGAAGCTATTTAATAACAGGTTGGACAAATGTATTAATAACAATGAATTACTAGCAGGTAGTCAATGTGGATACAGAGCTAACATCTCAACTTCTATGTCACTGATTGAAATCACGGAGGAAATTACTAAAGCTACGGACCACTGAATGCAGTTGCAGTATTTATGGATCTTACAAAAGCCTCCGATACAATTAATCATAATATTTTAACAAGAAAATTAGAAAGGTATGGAATCAGAGAATTAGTTTTGAATTGGGTTAAAAGTTACCTCACAAACAGGAAGCAGTTTGTAAAGCTAGGAGAATACACATCTGCGAGTTTAAATATCACGTGTGGAGTACCCCAGGGGTCAATATTGGGACCAAAACTGTTCAGTTTGTATATCAACGACATTTGTAAAGTAACAAAGGACTTTTAAAGTTGGTATTATTTGCGGATGATACCACTGCCTTTTGTTCTGGGGAAAGCACACAAGAACTAATTAAAAAGGTCAAGGATGAAATGGTCATATTAAAAGACATGGTTTGATAAAAACAGATTATCCCTCAACTTAAATAAGCCTAAAATAATGGTATTTGGAAATAGCAGAAAGGACACGTACGATCAAATACAAATAGACGGAGTGGATATTGAAAGAGTGAATGAAAATACATTTCTGGGGATCGTAATAGATGAAAAAATGAGTTGGAAATCTCATATCAAAAACATACAACAAAAGGTGCCCAGAAATACTTCAATATTGAATAAAGCAAAATTCGTTCTTGATCAAAAATCACTCCACACTCTTTACTGCTCTTTGGTATTACCATATCTAACTTACTGTGTGGAGATATGGGGTAATAATTATAAAAGCAATCTTCACTCAATGTACTGCAAAAAAGATCGGTGAGGATAATTCATAATGCCGCGTATAGAGAACATACAAACCCTTTATTTTTAAAACCACAGATATTAAAATTTGCTGATTTAGTAAACTGCTAAAATAATGCATAAAGTTAACAATAACTTGTTACCCAAAAACATCACACAGTTTTTCTCCATAAGAGAGGATAAATATGATCTGAGAGGAAAATGAAAGTTAAAACATTTATATGCGAGAACAACGGCGAAAACCCACAGCATTTCAGTATGCGGACTTAAATCATGGAACAGCTTGAGCGAGGAACTCAAACAATGCACCAAGATGAGCAAATTCAAAAAACAATACAAGCAGTTGATGTTTGCTAAACATAAGGCAGAAGAGTCTTGATTATATTATATTTATTGATTTAATTTTTTAATGATTTATGTATTATTACACTGATTATTATATGGAATAATATTACATGGAATACAGGAAGTGAATAAAATGTACTGTACAAGATGTGGAACAGGTGGGGGGTAGGATTAAATAAGCTTTGCTTCTTCCTGCTCCTTTTGGACATGTGGAACTGTGAAATGATTCATGATGTATTCCATTGTAACCTGCATGCATGTTCAAATAAAATTAAACCAAACCAAACCAAGCTGCTAAAAATGACGCAACATACAGTCATTATTGTCAAAACAGCTGGCATCACATGTATTGTAAGTACAAATACAGTCAAGCATGGTCTTGGGCTGCATGAGTGCTGCCAGCACTGGGGAGCTGCGTTTCCTTGAGGATACTCATGAAATTCCAACATGTAATGTGAGATTCTAAAGAAGAGCTGATCCTCTTTTCGTCTTTTTGTCATTCCAATGTAGAATATTTTGCAAATACGGCATTCAAGTCTATAAACAACAAATGTCGTCTTGCAATTGATAAAATTGTTAATTTGAACTTCCTTTTGTGAATGATTGTCCAAAAAAGTCTTTGTTTGCCATATATTCATGCAATGATTACATTTATATGAATCAACTGGTCTAGATCTTAGCCATGTCTTTTTAGAAGCTGATGGTTGGTAGCTATGAACCAGTTTATCTTTCCAAGTCGGACACCTTTTGAAACCAATCGCTCGTTTTGTCATTTAACATTTTTGTAGTGAAATAACATTATAGCCTGTTGGCGAAGTGCGCACGTTGTTTGTGTTGATTGCACCGTGAGATAGTGGTTGGAGTTGATGACCCCCTGTTGTTTTGTACTAAAGTGGGTGAGTGTGACTAGCACATATAAAGCGTGCCACCATCCTTGCAGCGCCCCCGAGAGAATGCCCATGCGGCCCTTAGCTAAAACCCCCACTGTTTACAACGCATTGTAGTTCTTTTTAGTTTATTTGGCTAGATAAAATATTTACAATGATTTGGCCTTCTGGAAGTAAGACATGGCAAAGTGTATTTTTCACCAAATGTTGGTTAAATTGGGGGTTCAAATTTTGGAGTTCCACTGTTTTGAGTTTGTCACAGTAATGCCGGGATTCATGGGGCTCAAGTTGTGATGGTGTGGTCCAGACCTCAACCCCGTTATTGGAAGTGTACTTAACACTCATCAGCATTAGAAGATTTGGAAGAAAAATGAATGCACAAATAAATATGACATAACACAAGCAATGCCATGGTGAATGCACATATTTTATGCAGTATGGTTATAAGTCTTGTTAATGAAAGGATAATAGGTGAATCACAGATACTGTGTGTAGATAGTTCAGGCCAATAGAACCAGCAGCTTTGACCATCTGTTTGTATGCAGGCATCCTCTTCCGGCTCACCTCCCATGTCTCAGTCGTTTAGTGGGAAGTGTGACCCGGATACTGAGTGCTTGAGTGAGAGAGAGAGAATGTGTGTGTGTGTGTGTGTGCATCGCGGAGCAGATGGAAAATTTCAGTGAGCTGGAAAATCCACATCAGTAGGCCTTTCTGGCAGATCATGGAGGAAGTTGGTACAACAACGCCCCCGTGTGGACATTTCTTGAATCTTTCTCAAACAGCCGGTAGGTAGCAGTCATACCCATAGACGGGCCCAACTACAATTTTAGAGCACGATTTGAGGGACATGTTGGAATAAACCTTGCCGAAAGACAAAATGACGTTGACAAGTTCGGTGGTCTTCGACAAAAAATGTGGGTATGATTTTTTTTTTTAACTTCTAAAAGGTTGCTTAAATGTAGTTTCCTTGCTGACCGTTTGTACTTAACACAGTAGTTTCACTCCAAAACTGTAGGGAGAGCACACGCGCAAAAACATCCACCACTACTGTACTGTGCGTAAAAACTCGACAAGACTTCCTGGCACTTACAAGGGATTTAATGGAAAAACAATACTTAAAAAATGATGTGTTTGTGTATAAAAACAAATCACTTTATTACAATTAGGCTGAAAAAAACCCAATGAAAACACGACTACTTTACAAGTACAAATGTTTTTTTTCCCCCTCTGATATTTACATTTTTTCTTGGACATCAATTTAAAAAAAACAAAAAAAACAGAAAACCCAAAATACTAACATACATGTTTACAGTGTATTTGCTGGAATTAAAAAAAGCAACAACAAAAAAATGACTGAAGTATATGAACATGCACTATTCTCCATTCATGGCCTAAAGACAAAAGAACTTGACATGCAAGGGACTATTTAAGAATACACAGCTCACAATCAATACACCTCAGGATTCTGCTAGGTTCTCTTGTGTCACGTTGTTAACAAGTTGAGGGGTTCATGTTTAGTTTCTGTCTTTTCACATTCAACATTTCGACAAATAAATTAGAAACCCACAAGGGTGGACTTCCTGTCAAGATGACGTTGCAGCATTGGAATATTTATGCTGTTGAGTGTGGGATTAGAGGGAGAAAGAGGATTTTGTGTTGACGGTTGTTGGTATTGGGATCCTTAAGAACAGTACAGTACAGAACAATCATAATGTACAAAATTAATAATAATAATAATGATGATGTACGTGTGTGTACTGCAGGAAAACACATCATTTAATTCACTCCAACGAGTGTGTCCTTCCTAACTACTCCCCCCACTGGGCTTGGCGGGGGCTTTGGTTCTTATGCCACCCTGGCGAGCTTGACCCTTGCTGGGCTGCTGTGGCTGAACAGGCTGCGGTGCCGGGGACTCAGCAGCCACGGAAGATGCAAGTTGCTGGGCTGGGCTGTGGGGGGGTGGCGTCTGGATCTGGGGAGAGGAGGCTGCCGTCACCACCTGTTGCTGGATGATCTTCTGCTGGACAACCTGAACCGTCGTGGTCCCGGCAGGAATCATCTGCACCTGAGCAGGAGCCGATGTGGCGGTTTGGGTCAGGGTCACTGTCTGAGGCTGCGTTTGGATCTGATTTGAGGGTGGGGGTAGTGGGGGGTAAAATGTTTATTGTGAGTCTTTCCACTGCATTGTGGTGTTTTTACAAATAAATCTAAAGAACATTCACTAGGCCTGTCACAATAATCAATGAATCAATTAACATCATGATAACAAAAAACAACTCGATAAATGTGATCATTTTATATTGACATGTGAATGTTTGTTTTCCTCCTTTCTCTCAACCAAACAGGGTGGATGACAAGAGGGTTTACTCTGTGCATCTGAGTCAGCACCTGCCCTTGTTGGTTCCATAGCGGAATGAACGGAGTGAATGAACCCTCCTGTCAGTCAGTCTCTTTGTCCCAGTGGGGAGAGGCGGGGGCGCAAGCTGTGTGTGTCGTGTGCTACACGACCAAATACTATCTTCGGGCCTGTTGTGTATAAAACACGATCTGATGCTATTTTCACCCCCTTTGCGCATCGTCATTTTGTGACAAATACAATTAAATAAATAAAAAACGGTGGAACTTTCGTTTCAGCTGCCACGATTCCCAAGTATAACACCTCAATGTGCACCAAGCGTATTTTGCTGCATCCAAAACATTTACTTTGACCAAACTCCAACAAAACGTTACTGCTACTTAAACTTTGAACCCTGCGTCTTATATGGTGGTGCGGCTAATCTATGGCTAAATTCTAATCTATAAAATACTCTTGAGAAATTAAAGTTTATTGGTGTACTTCCATTATTATGCCATATATTATTACACTAATAAAAAAATGATCTCAAAATAATGTTGACAATAATATCGTTTATCGGCAATAACTTGTAGGGAAAACTGCTTCCAATAAAATTAGTTAACGTGACGGGATGTAGGCCATACCTTTCCGTTTATACAACAGAGATTATCTTAAATGAAGGCCCTACCTGCTGCGGCGAAGACACAATTTGCTGAATGTTAGCCACAGTGGGCTGTTGCTGCACTATTTGGGGGAGCTTTGCCACCTGACAAGAATAAAAAACACTCAAAAACTGCCAGAAGCTATTAAAACATTTTTATTCAAATGAAGTACCTGGATTTGCTGAGCTCCTGTAGCTTTCTGCGTCTGGGCGATGGACGTGGTGAAAAACTGAGGCTTGATCCCTGCTTGGAGTTGGGTTGTGGTAGCATAGGTGACCTTCTGTTGCTGCTGGGTGGGCTGGGCTGCCTGCACTGTAACCTGCTGGGTGCCAATCTGAGGACAATAAAGAAACTGAATTTATATAGCCACATATTGACCCATATTCAAGACAACCCTGAGACGATCACTCTTTTTCAAGACCCCTTTTTGGAAAAATATTACAACAAAAACCAAATATTTTATTTAAATAATTTTTTCAATGTGTGTGAAATAACGGGTAGCTTACAATAAAAAAGTATCATATTTTTTCTCTGCTTAACAGTGATTTGATCAATTTGCTTCATTGATCAAAATTACCTTTAAATTAGAATCATAACGTCTCCTCTGATGTTTGCTACGTTTTTTTAATGGGTCTGTGCTGTAGCTGCATCTCTCCCAGTTTACTGGTGTGTGTGTGTGTGTGTGCATGTAACCTACAGAAGAAATTTTGCTTGGTGCATGTACAACTCTCTAGGTCCAGAAAAAAAGTCCCACTTTCTTGGAGTGGAAAAATACCATCTTCTATCTGGGTCAGTACATTGTTGATGAAAAATGAGTATTTTCTACCTTTACCTTCTGCTGCACTGTGGCCTGTCCTTGTTGTGATTGTCCTGCCTTCTGTTGGGCTGCAGTTGCCGCCTGAACGGCTGCTTGCTGCTGCTGCTTTTTCATCTGAATCAGCTGTTGCACTTGCATCTGGGGGAAGGATGGGGTCAGCACAGGACCACCTGACAAAGAGAAGACAAAATGATGATTTTCAAACTGGGGCGAAACAAGCAAGTAAGATTACTGGAGTTGTAGCAATTTTGAAAGATGCTTTATTAACACACCTGCTTTCTGGGCCTGGCCGATAGCCACACTAATACCAGCTACAGTGACGGGCAGTGTGGTGACACCAGAGACTACAGGAGGCTTGGTGAGGGTCACCTGAGCAGTCTGTCCTGCCTGCGCCTGAATCTGGCCTTGGGTGGGTACTCGGGTCTGCAACAAGAAATAAAATATACCAAATTAACAATTTGAGAGAGGACAATGTTCTCCAAAAAAGGTTGGAATGATCTGGACGTTAACAGCAGCAAGAATGTGTAAATTGCATACATATGTGTAATTAAAAAAACATTTGAGTCATACCAGTCTGGCTACTGTGGTCCCCGTCAAGACAGTTCCAGGTCTCGGCGCTGCCACAGCTGCAATCTGAGGATTAGCTTGGGCCGCTTGGGCTGGCTGCACTTGGGCTGCCTGCTGGGCTCCTGTTGCCTGTTGGCCCTGAGCTGCCGCTGCGGCCACTGCTGCAGCTACCTGCTGCTGCTGTTGCTGCTGCTGCAGCTGCAACTTATGTTTGTGCATCTTCAGCAACTCCTGTGAACACAAATCACCCTGATTATCAATCCTGTATTTTATAATAGATGTCACTGCCATCCATCCATTCATCTATCTTCTTCCACTTATCCGGTCCGTGTCGGTAGGGAAGTCCAGACTTCTCGGTCTCCAGCCACTTCTTCCAGTTCCACTGGGAGGACACCAAGGCCTTCCCACAGCAGCAAGGCATGATC